>NC_073705.1:32993527-34243527 GCF_023634085.1 Falco cherrug | reverse complement strand
GTGTAAGAGAAAAGATTTAAAGAACAGGATCAGAAATAAAAAAAACATGCATTTTTTTTCTTTAAGGAACAAAGTGTTACATGTGATCAAATTAAATGAAGCATGTTACTTCCGTAATTGTCCCAGCATCTATGCAACATCAAAAGATTCATTAGGAATTAAATGATCAAATACTGCATTGTAAGTAGAGCTTTCTTGGCCAGGGCTTCCAATCTACCTTCAAGTAGTCTCAAAACTTTTTCTGCAAAAACACCCAAGCATCGCTGAGAACATGGTAACCTACATGTGTCTGCAACATCCAAATGCTGATTTCATATATACCCACTTCCTTTCATTGTCAACCTTAAAACTGTCTCTTAAAATTATCCTTACTGTTTTAAGCAACCCCAAAAAGTAAAATGAGGCTCAGCAAGTTACCAGTTCACTAGCTGCTATCACAAATAAGCAGTTATTGCATTCAGAATCTGCTTGCGTTCATCCAGTGCTATTTAACAGCAGTACCAAAACCAACAGTGAAATTAACTTCCCAATCACTTCAACGAGGTGACTTCTAAGCAAACATTAGCCAACAGGGATTTGTTTCTTCATCCCTATACAAATGGCTGCTTCCTGAAGCCAGCTGCAAAGGAAAGAGAGCATAAATTCTACTGGGCCATGCAGCTGCTGCCTGGGGAGCTGCTGAAAGGTTCCTTTACTCTTGGGTGTTGCTGCTTTGCAGTAGGGCAGTTTCCCGTTCAGCAGGAAAGTCTCTGAAGACCTGGAGGCCCCAGTCCAGCCCAGTACTAAAAGGATCCATCCCTGTGCTGAGAGCAATACAACACTGGATAGAGGTGAAACAAAACCAGGTAAGAGACACACTGCAGCAAAGCCAAACAGGCTGGGTGTATCTAGGCTACGGGAAGTTGCATTAATGCTGTAACAGTTCCATGAAAGGAAACGCTGCTTCAGGATAAGAGAGTATCTGCCCTTGGATTGCTCTCTGTCCTCTGGTTTCAAAAACACAAGCCTCATTTCCCACACGTTTTTTTTTTCTCCACTTTACATATATTTCCCCACACCTGTACTCAAAAAGCACCACAGAACACACGTGGTCTCATAGACAGCCACAGTTACAGAAACAGCATTAACACTACTTATTTTGCTACATATCGTGAAGCAAAGCAGATGTTACCTTCCGGAGGTCACCCCCTGAACAATATTCCATCGCTAGAAGAGGAACGTCATTAACCAGGAAGTTCATCTCCTCAGGAACTTCACAGGCTCTTACTACATTGGGATGGTTCAACCTAAGCACATGGAAAGTTCGATGAAAACTGACCCCTTTTGGAAGAACGAGACAACAGATTGTCAACCAACCACATTTTATGTTTCAGGTACAATTTCTGTTCCCCAAATGGATCCTTGCTGAGAAGTACACTCTTCAACAGGTACCTACCAGTATCCAGATGCATAAAATCCACACACTTGTGATGAGAAGAAACGATGTCTCAAAGTCAAGGTAGAGGACTTTGATGATGGGTATCCAGGCTCAGGTTCTGGATTCCTACACGCTCCTGGCAAAGTTGTTACATACGTGTCTCTGTTTCTGCATGCGGGGACAGTTTCTCCCTGGCCCCAGGGTTTCATAGGAATCTGTTAACACTTGTGTAATGGTACCAGGAAGGTAGAACCAGGCAGGTGAAATCCACGTACATGGGGAAGGATTAGTTTCTGCAACCGAATTCAAATAGATGCTCCCTGACTGTCTCTAATATACATTACTCTTGACACATCCAGAAGGAAGTGAAGGCAAATTACTTCTGTGTGCACCTTCCAAAGCCTCTGGAAGCCACCACAAGAGCAGCTGTAGCTGTGCCGCTCAGTGCTTGTATTCAAGAAACAAATATGGTGAAAATGCTAAAAAGAACAGTGATCACCAAGCCCCGACCTACAAACTCAGGTTACCTGCAAATGGTCTCCAAAGTTAGTGCATACAGTGAGCAGGCGAGGGCGACAAGGTGGCAGAGTAGGAGCTTGGTAAAGCTCTATGCAGCAGAGGCACTGCAGACCTTGGTGGAGACAACTTGGAACAACCCTCAGTGGTATCCCTGCTCCCACCAGTGGGATGGCACATTTCATGCTCCGGGATCTCTCTCAAAAGGGACGAGAAATTCTCAGGACAGGGTCCCTGGTTAAGGGACCAAGGAATTCCCAAGGACCATACAAGGCCCCACCACCCAGAGCTACTACTCACATCCCCAAGGACAAACCTGGCCAGCTCCGGTTCAGGTACCTCAAAAGTGACACGATGGAAAGAGGGATGGTGGGCAATATAGAGTACATACTTTCTCATGAGAAAGTATTAGGAAACATTATTCTGTACATGCAGAAGTGTGACAGAAAGAAAGCATTTCCTAGGACCCCTCCAGGTGCTAGACCAAAGATGAACACGCTGCACAGTATGAGAACATGCAGGTGTTCTCACGTCACCACGTTAAAACTCAAAAGCGCTGTGTGGTGTGAGTCTGGAGGAATTCAGGATGGGCAAACAGCCCAGGCAACAGAAGGGCAGGGGTTTTGGATGTCACAAGGTCCCAACCCAAGGCATGAGCTAGTACAGCACACCAGCAACACTTTGATAGCTTGCGATGACAGATAAGGCCAGCACAGAGCTGCTAAGTGACGGGCAGATCCTCTCCCTGGCTGGTTCAGAGTCTGGGGGCTGGCTGTCCCCATGCCCTGTCACCACGCCCTGGTCTCTCAGCCTGGCTGGTTCACGGCCATTGGGTCCCAGCTGTCCCCACACCCTGGTCCTTCAGCTCAGCTGGTTGAGGGCTGCTGGGCCCCTGCTGTCCCCCACACTCTGGCTGGTTGAGGGCCGCTGGGCCCCAACTGTCCCCCTGCCCTGTCCCCACACTCCGGCTGGTTAAGGGCCGCTGGGCCCCGGCTGTCCCCTGCCCTGTCCCCACACTCCGGCCGGTTGATGGCCGCCCCCGCCTCGGTCCCTCACCCCGGCAGGTTCTTAGGGCCGGGCCCCGCCTGTCCCCACGCCCCGGCTCCCCAGCCCGGCTGTTGAGGGCCGCTGTGCCCCGGCTGCCCGGGCCGTGCCGACTCGTCCGCACTCACTTCTTCATGATGTCGATCTCATGGCACCAGCGGTCCTTGTTCTTGACGCTGAGCTCCAGCCGGCAGGACTTGATGGCTACCCGGGCGCCCGAGTCCTGCAGGACACAGCGCCGTCAGCCGCCCGGGCCCGGCCCGGCCCTCCCCGCCCCACTCCGCTCCGCGCCGCCCCACCTGGTGCTGGTAGAGGCAGACGTTACCGAAGCCGCCGGTGCCCAGGCGGTCGCGCATCTCCCAAGGCCCGCAGCCGCCCGCCGGCTGCCCCCGCAGCGCCGCCCCGCCGGGGGCCCGCTCCGCGCCGCCACCGGGCCCGGGGGGGGCGCCCCGCTCCATCGCGCCGCAGCCACTCGGCGCCACCGGCACTCCGCCTTTATTGCCGCGTCACCGCGCGCGCCCGCCCGCCCGCCAATCGCCGCGCGTCCGCCGCCGCCGTCAGCGCCGCCGTCAGGCCCGGAGGGCGAAGTCGAAGGGCTGGAAGTCGCGGCGGAAGGCGCGGGCCTGCGCCGCCTCCTCCGCCCGCTCGGCCGCGCAGCGCCGCCAATCGGCCCGCTGCGGCAGCGCCAGCAGCGCCTCGCTCGCCAGCACCTCCCTGCAAGCACAGCCGCGTCACCGCCGGCACCGCGCGTGCCGCCGGCGCCGCAGGGCGGGGGCGGGGGAGGGGGACGGGGAGGCACCCACCTGCCGAAGTGCAGCGGGAAGCGGCCGCGGATGCGGTGGAACAGCTTCTCCCCCGTGTCCAGCTCCACGTAGAAGTAGGGCGTCCCCGGCTGCGCCACCTGCGGGAGAGCGGGAGAGGCGGGGAGCTGCCGCACCGCCGGCAGCGCCGCAGCCCCCGCAGCGCAGGGCGCGGGTCTGGGACAGGGCAGATAGACGCTCCCGATCCAGGGAGGCATTTCGTTGGGGGAAACTCGGCTGCACGCACCCGCCCACCCAGCGGCACCCAACTGCATCCGTAGCTGGCGACAAACCGTAGCTTCCATGCAACCACGATGCGATGGATCGCTTTCCACTGGGATCATGAGCTGAAGGGGCACTAATATAACATTGGTGGTGGCTTAATTCTGCAGTTACCACTACAGAGCAGTCAACGGGAGAACCAGGCGGTTCTGATTGTGCTTAACCTGAGCTAAGTCATCCCGTACTAACACGGCACATTGTTAGAGGAAGGAAAGCATGTGAAGAGACTGTTCACATTTCTCGCCTGAGACACCAACCTCTGAGCTTGCCAACATGCATATCAAGAGCTGTAATGGCTTAGAAAGGGACAAGCACACGTATATGCTATTTCTGGCTCCCGCTACAGATCAGGTCTCGCTGTGACCACTGAGCACAAAGGAAAAAAACAACCCTATGTCACTACTGACTCATTTCTGTGATATCACGGGAAGATTTCTTTCAGATTCTTACACAAGGGAACCTAAATCCACCTGATGTGCAGCAGCACTGAAAGAGGGCTGCTGTTTGATATCAGAAGTAATGAATTCAGGGAGCCCTAGACATAGCTAAAATAATTATCAGATAAGCAACTCATCTATTGTTCACAGGAACTTCAGCCAGAGCAGAATATATCTGACATATCTCCAAACCAAGTCTACAATGGTCTGCCTCCAATAGCTTAACAGTACAACACAAAGTGACCGCAGAGGGAAACAGAGGCCTAGATAGGACAGAGGGAAAGTAAGTAACAGGTGAAATCTTGTCTCATACTTGCGTGATATCTGAGTGCTCTGGGATTTCTAGTAATTCAATCTGTTGTTCCTGTGCCTGTGCAATAAAGGACTCCTTAATGTCTTCAGAAGTACAGTGGTCTAATGGGACAGGAACCACCTGGAGAGGGAGGGCAACATTTCCGTAAAAAGAAGAAAAGACAAACCAACCGCCTGCAGAAAGCAAGCAATCCATCACTGGAGCTGGCATGCTCCTCAGTAACGCTCAGTATCATCAACCAAGACAGGTGAGCACCCATCTGTACAGGCTTAAACTTATGAGTTTTTTTCTGTAGGAGTTGAACAAAAAGCTGAAAACTAAAAGCTTGAAAAAGTTCTCAGCACAGCCTTCTCCATTCTGATCTCTGTGGTAGCTCAAGGCCGCTCTGTTACAGTTACAGATCTGCCAAATACAGAAACCACCACAATAAAACCCTGAAGATTGACACAAGGACAAAAAAAAATTAAAAAAATTAAATCAAACCAAAGGGCTGGTACTAGCAGACAATGACCAGAGTTCTGCATCTGTCTTTGGATTTTCAGCCTACATCAGTTACAAATGTGAGCACCACAGTTTGTGTGCCAGTGTGTGCCAATCAGAGTCAGAGTGAGGTCTTGCAGCTTATCCAAAAACCTTGTGGGCTTTTTAATCAGTTCCATGCAGGGCAAAGTTTTCCTCACCCACTCAACACAACCAACGCTGTGCTGCTGTAACGTGAAGAATTCAAGGACTGTGGTAGAAGCAGCACACTGGTTTTATTTTTGCTCTGGCTCTATTTGTGCATAGGACAACTTCTCTCCATGCTCTGTGAAGGCACAGAATAAAGAGGGCAAGCTGAAGGTGAGCTTTCTCTTTCAATTCATTTGCGGGTATGTACAAGTGTATATTCTCCCAGGGTGACACTAAAACCATACCTGTAGCTGCAGATGCTGACTCTTATAATTTCTTTCAAACAGGACGTATCTCTTTCCCTTGCTTCTGAAAAATTCCTTTAGGGCAGCCTTGTACTTGGTCACTTCTTCCACCACCTCTGAAGATAAGTCAACCACTGACTGGTAGTGCCCGATAGGCAAAATCAAGACGTGATCAGGTAATAAGCCACCTTTGGCAAGGGCAAGATAGCACTAGAGTGAAACAATACACACCAGTTACTCACTGCAAGCAACACTTACGTACCACGTTGTGGAAATTTACTCTCTGACTGCATTTTGAGTATAGCCCAGCCTAGTGATTCTGCCTTGGGAACAGGAAGAATCTTCTCCTCTATGTCACTTCTTAGGGATTGTTTATTAGCTATTTATTAATTACTAGAAGAATGAGACAGGGACTGCTAAAGGACACACACACAACAAAAATATCTTTTGAATGCCAGAGAATGCCTTGTCTGCAGGATGCAGGAGTTCTGCTAGATGGTAACATAAGGAAACCATGAGGGCTGGCACAGCAAAAAGTTTTCTGGCACTGTAATCCAGCTCTGCTGATGGAGCAAAACTGGGCCAGGCTTCATTTTTTAGAAACTTTAGCTATATATTTACGTTTTTTGTAGGGGAGATGCAAAGAAACTGAAAACAAAACTAAGAGTCAGCTGCAAATAAAGTTTGGGGTTTTTAAGATTTAAAATTGGAGACTGATACTTCGTATTGCTGTGTCTTGGCACCGTTCTGCTGTCATGTAGCAAAGAACATGCTACAGGTACTTACGTGTGTGCCGATACTAACAACCAAGTGCTTCTCAACTTCTGGGCTGGCAAGGCAAAACCAGCAGGGCCCTGTAGACTGTGCTTTATTGAGAAAGAGAAAGAAGTGTTAGCACAAGGCTTATTTGTCAGAACAAGGAACAGAACAAGATCTGGAAAAGCTGTTATTTTCCAGCCACCCTTCCCAGCTGATGAAGTGCTGAAGGTGTCAGAAGGACACAGCTCCTGGAAGCAGATCTGGTCAGGAACTGGTGTCTCTGAGAGATTCCAGCAAGACAGGAGATGGTGGCAGTCATGCACTTGTTGACTGCCATTCTCATTGAGTGCTCTGATTTAATGGAAGAGCACCAATTCCAGGAATTTAGTGGTTACAACTTACTAACAAGAAAGCACCAGCAAATTTAAACAAACAAATCAAAATAAGGTAAAATTACTACATAGGTACAGACAAGGACAGACGCTATCAAACACATTTGTCAGTTCTGGCCTATTCATCACACTCAAAACACCTGGACTCACACTGAAACTGTGATACCTGAGCTGACCTTTAACGTAAGTTGATGGCATTGGTAAGCTAGGCCTCTCCTTATGGTCAAACACTATATTCACATCATCTGCAGGTTGTGTGTAAGAATAGACAAACAGTTTTGTAAATGCAATAAACATGACAGGGGTCTCCCAAGAACTGCAGGAAACAATGTCCAGTTCTGGGGTTCATTTCTCAGCAAAACAGTGTAACAAGGTTCTATTCTCATGACATCAAACTCCAGAAGACTTTGAAATTACATGAATATATAGCACACTATGTCCTACAGAAGCGATGGGAGAAAACAAGAAAACCCAGACAATCTTTCATTAAAATTGCCATTACAGCCAGTTGTGCCTCTGCAGGCACATACAGAGCAATGACACTGCGCTCATCTCAGCATAAAGTAATTTAGCCTGCAGACCTGTTATGGGCAAGGACTATGCAAAGGGCTTGGAAATCTAATAAATAAAAACTGAACAACTTAGTCTCACGTTAACAAGGGAAACTAGACTTTTCTACCAAAGGCATTTCTGAAAAATGTCTTCTTACCCACTGGCAGTGGGAATAGCTTCCACAGAAACAAAAGAGGAGGCCAACACCTACATTTGCATTTTAAGCCCAAATTTCTGTATAACCAAGACCAACATTTCTAAAGATCCATGCTTGCAATAACACTGGCACTAAGAAGTCATGATCTTTGAAGATTTCATCTCAGTTTCTTCAGGTCAGACAAACTAATGAGATTTACAACACAGAAATAGAGAGATAACAGGAGGGCTTTCTCCCTTCTGTGAACTCACAGCACAAAACAACTGAAGTGGTCTTTCAAGAACTCATCAGCACTGTGATCCAGTTTCTTGCAGTCCCTCTGAATGGAAACACGCTGCTTTGTGAAACTGCCTGTTGGCCAATTCGGAGGCCAGTATGGTTCAGAGGGTAAATGGAATCAGCCCACCCACAACCACCACAGATCCGACTAGCTTTTAAAACTATGCTTTTCATTTTTCTTTCACCTATTGATTGTCAGGTTTGCTGGAAACAAGGGACCCTTCATTTCTCTGTATTCCCACGGCATGTAGTATAGTGACAGAGCACACTGGCAGGTTGACATATACAGCTCAGCGGTTTGAGAAAAATGACAAGTGACATAGTCTAATGCCTCAAGGGAAGAGCTCAGAAAAAAAGCATCCAGATACTTACGGGGTTTTTTGGCTTGCTTAGGTTGGGAGTTCCCTCTCTCTTTCGCATCTGAGGGACGTTTTTTTCCCTGATGCTTATTCAAATCAAAGAAAAACTGACAAGCTGGTTCTTCCTGTTTAGAAAATGAAAACCAAAGCCCATTATAACCATATCAGAGTCACAATACATAGAAGAATTTGATTTTTCCTGAAGAGGTATGTAACCACCTTTGAAAGGCATCAACAGTGAAAGCATCGATATCCTGCAACGGAATGAATTGAGCTCTCCCAGAAACACAGCAGGGTTTGCCTCAGCCAGGGAAAAAAAAATCTGGGAGAGCTGCCCCAAATTGCTATGTTCTTCTATTTAGTCTCATGCTGAACATTCAGAATTGCTTGATTTTATGGATTATTCAAATCTCTTTTTCACTCGACAACCAGTGCCAAAAGAATGTCTTTATTTCTTAGAGATGTTAACCTCTCAACAGACTCACAGAAGCTGAAACCATTTGACTAAATTGTCATGTACAGCAAAATACCACTAGAAGGCTTCAATGCTGCAGAGGAAAGCGCTGGGGAAGGAGATGGCAAAGAGCAGGGTTCCCACACAGGATCACAACTGCAGTCTAAAACACAGCCTGCACTGTAAGAACCAGCATGTACAGTGGAAGCATTTCTCCCAGTAACCCTGGCAAGCTCTTGTGCCTGTCACCAATTGCATAGTTCAGCTCAAAGGTACAAGTTTTGCTTCTATCCGGTTACTGACTGATTGGTCTGTTAAAAGCCTTGTTGCCAGGGGTTGAACACCACAGCAAGTCTCAGCTGGGGGTGGGGAGGTTGTCACAATTAAAGGGATCAGGAGGTGTCTGTCACCCTCATGCCCAGCCATGCTGACAGCTGGAAGAAGCCAGCCCCTCACTCTGTGTGCGCGTTGCAGGGAGAGAGGCTGGAGAGCAATGCTTGCACTTCCTACGTGACACACTGGTCCAGCAAAGACCAAGTCAAGCCTAACTTCAGGCCAAGTATTCTTCCCTTCTGCCAATGAGCTCCCAATTTGGTTTCTCTACATTACATTAAGATATACACGCACAGCTATTCATATGTCCGCATTAGTGGAGTACCCCACAATGCTTAGAGGGCATAACATGCTCTGCACAGGAAAGTAATCTGAGTCTCCACAGTGATGAACAGAATCTACTTGTCTATGATGAAATTGTGAAGGTGGCAATTTCAGATCTTCTGACACAAACAGCTCAGTGTTCAGGCCCCAAGAAAGAACTATTCTGCCCTCATCTGGCAAACAATCAATATTTAAAAAGGAGCATGAAGCCGGTAACTTAGCATGCTTGAGAAAAAAAACCTGTACCCAACACCAAACTCACCAGCATTGAGGGATACAGCGGAAATGCAACATCAAAAAATGTAGCATCTAAGTAGCCAGCAGTCTAAGGGAGAAAACTGAGGGCCAGCTGCAAAGGAGTAATTTGTAGTCTACAAGCTTAGAAAGAGTAAGACCATGTTTTCTGAGGTGCCCATAGGGAACAGTCCTGACAAGCAAGCAGATCTAACTACAGCATCACCATGCAGACCTGCAGGAAAAATCTAGAGTGGTTTGAGTTGGAATAGACTTTCAAAGGTTATCTGGTCCAACCTCCCTGCAGTGAGCAGGGACCTCTTCAACTACATTAGGTTGCTCGGAGCCCTGCCCAACCTGAATTTGAATGTTGCCAGGGATGGGGCATCTACCACCTCTCTGGGCAACTTGTTACGGTGTTCCACCACCCTCATAATAAAAAATTTCTTCCTTATACCTAGCCTGAATCTACCCTCTTCTAGTTTAAAACAATTACCCCTTGTCCTGTTGCTAGACCCTATTAACCCATCTTTCCTGTAGGCTCCCTTTAAGTACTGAAAAGGCTGCTGTAAGGTCTCCCTGGAGCCTTCTCTTCTCCAGGCTAAACAACCCCAAAACTCTCAGCCTGTCCTCATAGGAGAGGCATTCCATCCCTCTAATCATCTTTGTAGCCCTCCTCTGGACCCACTCCAACAGATCCATGTCTTCTTGTACTGAGGACTCCAGAGCTGGATGCAGTACCCCACGTGGGGTCTCACAAGAGTGCAGCAGAGGGGCAGAATCACCTCCTTTGACCTGCTGGTCACACTGCTGTGGATGCAGCTGAGGATAAGGTTGGCTTAAGAAGGGACACACTGTAACAAACTCCCGCGCATTGAATCTATACAATTTGGTCAATAGAAATAGTTTGCACAGAACCTTGAAGTGTTTTGGACAGAAATATTCCAAGGTTAAGCCAAACACTGTCCTACGCTCCCTGAACACAGAGAGTGAAACCACAGTGCACACACTGGGGAGAAGGCAGCAGTACCTCTGCACACAGGGGTGTTTTGGTCTTCTGTGCCTCCTTCCGTGATCTTCGGTATGGATTTTCCGTAACATCCTGTGGCTGTTTCACTAGCTCTGCAGGGTCCATCAAGTTCATCGGCACAATACTGAAGGCATAGAGATACTAGAAGAAAAACAGATAGCTCAAATGCAAGAAACTTTTGCCCTGACTGCAACTTTGAAAGGGTCAGTTGTGAACTAAGCCACCCTGAAATGGTAACACAACTTAGCACTGCAGTAACCCAGCAAATCAAGTGTTCAAGCTAAGGCAGGATATGAAAAACACACTTTCTGTGCCAGTCTCCCACCCAGTGCAACCAAGAGTTTATGGAGTGCTTCCAAGTGGCTCACTCTTCACTTTAAGGAAAGATCTTTTTTGAAAAACAGCAGTGTGTCCTACTTGAAAAAGAAATACCTTGACCCTTGCCTGTTTCCAGGCCTTCTTTCTGTCCAGAACTCCTGGACCTTTTTTTGTTACCAGGCCTGATTCCTAACATTAGCAACCTGTCCTTCTACACTGATACTCTGTAACTTTCTTAAGGTTAAAACCAAACCAAAATAAAACAGCCTCTGCCCATCCCAGAAGTTATTTTCAGTGATTTGTAACCGTTCATTTGGAATTTTACTTCCTTCTTAAAGCAGGCCATGCAAACAGAAAATACATAAAGTAGCTGGGGAAGGGGAAGGAATGGCAACTTTCTAACCACTTTCCTCTGCAGCTGTCTTCACAGCTACACGCCATTTGACCAGGTAGAGAAAAGTTAACACCTCAGAACACACCTTGCAGACCTTACCCTTCTGACATAATGGGCAAATGGTATCTATTACTTGTGAGACAGATCCCTACACTTCAGTCAAGCTTTTAAGTGATTGATGCCATCTTCTAGCTAGCCAAAGCTGGGCTTACTGCCCTATTACTTGTGCTTGAATATAAAAGAAATATTCGGAAGTGTCAGTACCTTTTTCTTGCTTGGATTGCCAACATCAGCAAGTGCAATAAACCTGCTCACATGCTGTGGGGTCTCCTGTAGCACTGTGTGATTTCTGTAAGGAAGCAAAACATGACTGTACTGGCACATACAATATAGAAAAGGACAGTGGGAAAATCACGTGTCCTCCAGCTACTCAAGACAGCATGTCAGTCACACAGTGTCTTTGGCCAAGAACAAGGAGGCTTAAGGACAGACAGACTCATGAGGTCTAACGGCAAACAGCTACACAGACCAAAATTACATCTCATTGCACTCCAAATACAGAGATGAGAGGACAATTCACTAGTCTGAAAAGAGATACATCTTTAAAATGTTTCCTGCAGAAAGGTTAATAAATCTTAGCCAATGTTAACATGACAGCCTTAGTTTTATTTATAGGTTGTTCTGACACCTACCTTATAGAATCATAGAATCATTTAGGTTGGAGAAGACCTTTATGATCATCAAGTCCAACTGTTAACTCAGGACTGCCAAGTCCAGCACTAAACCATGTCCCTAAGCACTGCATCTATGTGTTTTTTAAACACTTCCAGGGATAGTTACTCCACCACCTCCCTGGGCAGCCTGGTCCAATGCTTCATCACCCTTTCAGTGAAGAAAGTTTTCCTAATATCCAATCTAAACCTCCTCTGGCAGAACTTGAGGCTGTTTCCTCTTGTCCTGTTGCTTGTTACCTGGGAGAAGAGACCGACCCCCACCTGCCTACAGCCCCTTTCAGGTAGCTGTAGAGAGCAGTAAGGCCCACTGAGCTTCCTCCTCTCTAGGCTAAACAACCCCAGTTCCCTCAGCTGCTCCTCAAGACTTGTGTCCAGACCCTTCCCCAGCTTTGCTGCTTTTCCCTGGACACACTCCAGCACCTCTGCATCCTCCTTTGAGGTGAGGGGCCCAAACCTGAACACAGTATTTGAGGTGCAGCCTCACCAGTGCCGAGTACAGGGGGACAATCACTGCCCTTGTCCTGCTGGCCACACTGCTGGCCCATGTTCAGCCGGCCGGACGTCAGCCAGCACCCCCAGGCCCTTCCCCGCCAGGCAGCTTCCCAGCCGCTCTGCCCCAGCCTGTAGCGCTGCGTGAGGCTAGTGTGACCCAGGTGCAGGACCCGGCACTGAGCCTTGTTGAACCTCATACAGCTGGCCTCGGCTCATCGGCCCAGCCTGTCCAGGTCCCTCTGCAGAGCCTGCCTGCCCTCCAGCACATCAACACTCCCACCCAACTTGGTGTCATCTACAAACTCACTGAGGATGCACTCTATCTCCTCATCCAGACCATCGATAAAGAATTAAACAGGCCTGGCCCCAGTACTGAGCCCTGGGGAACACCACTTGTGACCAGCCACCAGCTGGATGTAACTCCAGTTATTACCACTCTTTGGGCTCGGCCACCCAGCCAGCTTTTTACCTAGAGAAAAGCATGTCACTAGTCACATTTTACATACAAAGTTATGACTGAAGACACCCGTCTCTTCACCACACAAGAAGTTTCCCACAATACATTTTCAGAGATGCACCCCTGAATTAGGCTGAATGGTGTTTAAAGGCAACTGAGGGCAACTAACTTGGCCTCAGATTCACATCAACGTACTCAGACAAGCATTGTCAACAATGGCACAGTTCTCAAGGCAGCAGGAATTATAGCAATAAGATGCATGAGAAACAATCTTGACTCTGTGTTGGAGCTGGATGACTTCATAAAATTATTTTAAAGTTGTCCTCCTCCTGTGTTCTTTAAAAATTGAAAGCTTATTAGACTAATAAATGAGATGTCACATGATCTTACAAACCTGTATGGAAGTCTTTCATAATAGGCCTTCTCTAGGGCTGCAAAGTGGTACCTTGGTTTGAGACTTGCAGCTAGGTCAGATACTAACTTGGAGCCACACTTCTTGGTATCTATTTCTCCCTACAAGATACAAACACAGTTTTATTAAAAAAAACCATCAGATTGCAGTGAATGCATGCTGGAAATGAAGAGACTGACTATAGTAGTTGCCATTCCCTGGAAGTGGGAAAAAAAGTCAAAAGGGCTTGATCTCTTATTGCCAACCAGAGCCTACTCATTTATTCCATTCTCAGGAATAATGTACTCCTTTTTCTGTGCCTCCTTTTCAAAAGTACTCAGGGTTTGTATCCACTTGTTTCATTAATCCAAGTTTGTCATATTTTCCTTCTCTTTGTCTTGTGACGCCAGGGCAGCACAGAGTGAGTTTGGCAAACACCAACAGATGTCAAAATCATTGACAAGTTTTGACCATATGTCCAGAGTGCCAAAGCTTTAGTGTATGAGTCAAGTAAATAGGAAAACTCTGAGGTTTTCTTAGGAATCAAAAATTTTTCCCACTTCATCTCTAAGAATTCAGAGCAAACCAAAACACAACCAAAAAGCAGACCTGATATCATTTCCTTGGGTGAAGGCTCTTGTGCTGTCTTTTCCCTTTTAGCCTTAGACTGTGAAGTAGGGAAGGACAAGGGCAGAGAAAGAAAGAGGTTCGGAAATAGCCTATGTCTGTTACCTTGTTATCTTTTGTAAAAGCACAGGGAACAGGGACTCTGACCTGGCAGGCATCTGCCACAGCCCTTCACTGCAGCAGCGGGACAGGCACTAACCCACCCTCAAGAAAGCAGTCCTCCTCTCTGTGCTCCCTCCTGCTTCTCTTGCAGCAGGCATGGCAGAGGGGAGCCCAGCAGCATCTGCACTGAGGGCTGGCTTATTCCAGCCCCACTGAAAACAGCCAGAGCTACCAAGCATCTCAGGAAAAGAAAACCCACAGAATTCTCCAGGAGTCAATTCCCACCCATGCACTTCAGCTCCTCACACCACTTTTGCTGAAAGAGAAACGTCAGGTAACAAAGAGCAAAAGCTCTAATTGTTTATTTCTCAAACTTCCTGCTTTCAGTGACAGGATTTCAGGGTCTCAGTGTGCAAGGGAATCTCTTAAGACTTATTATGAAAATCCTCAGGTGACAAAAGTACACACTCCAACAAGATGCATATTTGAATATAATCATTATTAATACACTCCTCTTTTAATCCAAGTGAGTACATTATCAGAAAATTCACACCAAGGGAAACCAAGTGTGAAATGATACACTGAACTACTACAGAGAATTCCCATGGGATTTGAGAGACCTGGCTTTTTTTTTTTAAGCCAGAACATCCCTACAACTTTTTTCTCTCCAACTCTGTAGGCTAGTTGGGTTGCTGCAAGATGAGGAAGGGTTCTTTATGTGTTTAGACTAAGGATCATCTGTCTTTGTCAGAAGATACTGAGAGGAAGCAAAAAGTGTTTTGCCATGATACACGGCCCTGCTCTCCAGGAACGTTTCAGATCACCTGAACTTATGACTGGAAAATCACTTCTGCTGAGGAACATTAACAACAGAAAACTGGACACAAATGAAGCAACATCCTCAAAATTCAGACAGAGGAAGAACCAGAGTATTTAGTACAGGTGACTTATAGGCAAGGAAATGAACACCAAAATATTTTAAAAGTTTTGAAGCGGGGAGAAGGAACAACTTAATGTCAAGTGGTATTGAAGATGCTTAGAGCCCAGCATTCCACAACAGAGACTAGCAGCATTGTTTCACAGCAATTGTAACCAACTGAATTCAACATCTGCGATCAAATGAAAGCTACTGACTGATTTTTTCAGGCAGGGACAGATAAAACACCCTGAAGATTCACAATACCCTGTCTCCACTGGTCCTTCTTCTCTGAAGAGACAGAACATTCGATATCCATTTTTTACTCTCAGCTCTCTCAAGCACTTGGAGATGGCCCAATACCCCAAAATGCCACAGCAAGCAGAAACACAATCCTTTGTTAAATCCACTTTGAAACCCATTGCAGAAGAAAACAGAACACTTACCGCACTGTTGGCAAAAGTCCCCACATCTCTGGGCCAGGGGGATGTCAGCAATATATCCACACCTTTAAAGTTTGGGGTTGATAACAAAGATGCTTTTAATTCTGCCACATCCTTTGCACTAAAACTGTAGGCAGGAGCTGGCTCATCCTGGGACTCGGTACCACTCAGGTAGGCGATCTGCAGTCCAGAAGTTCCACTGTAAAGACCTCGACGGCCTGCATTGATACACAGGCACGTGCTTGAGATGTAGATATTGCAAATAATCTTGTAGTTGCACCACAGACAGAGGACCAAATTCAATAGTCCTGCCTTACTTCTACTGAAACTATCCTTACAGACAGCTCATTTTCTGTGCCCATCAACTGTGGTAAAGACACGTTTTAGCACAATGGCTCAAACCCAACCCTGCCTACAGTGAAGCAGCTGTTCAGACAACCCCCAGTCTTCTCTTCTCACTGCTATCTTGTGTCTCAAAAATAAACCCATATCAAAAATTCAGTATGAAGGTTGAGTAAAAAAAGCCACTTGCAAATGCCTTTACTTGTTACGTTTTTGTCAGCTGGCATTCTAGAAAGAAACTAGTTTTTCCTTTCAGCTTTGCTATAGCTTCAGTACCTTTAAAGATGATACTTCTTACCTCTGCTACTCCAGTACAGCTTCAGTGCATGGCAAAATCATACTTCAAGGAGGAAACTTCCCCCATACAAAGATGGGCATGCTATGGGAGTAAGACGCCCTCAAAGAACACTCTTTCAACCACTCTTCCTTTTGCTTTGTAAGTTAAGTGTTAGAAAACAACACAAAAAAGCAGGGTTCTCTCATGTTTTACATGGCAGATTGTATCAGCTGTTCAACATAGAGTTCAACTATAGTCTGAACCCCAGAATAAGAAATGCCACCTTAAAACTTCCAGAAAAAGGGCTTTGAAGTGGGAAGATCAGAAAACAGGTTAATGACAGCATCATTGGGCAAATGCACATCCCTTACCAACAGCCTGCAGCCTTACCTAAATAAGTAATGTTCTCTGCTAATTCGCAGCCACTGATATCTGGAAAATAGCTCACGGTCTCTTGGTCATTAGCACCAAGCACATAGGTTGGAATTGGAGCTGAGGAGGAAAACCACATGCACTCAGTTTGCTTTAATTAAAGTACATTATCACAAGTTCAGTCCACATTTACTAGGAATTGCAGCAAGCCCCATCCATTCAGACCCCAACACTGCTCCTTTGCAGCATGCTGAGGAGCAATCAGCACAGAACAAGAAACCCTCCTTCAAAGTAAGTCCCCAGGCCTTTCCACAGATGCATATAACACCAGCAGAGAATAACCTCTGCTTTAACTACAACTCACTCCACTGCCTACATAAGATCAGCTCAGAAATGATCCATAGCCCTAAAAACATGGGCCTTCCCTAGGGCAATGCTAAGTAAATACCAGAGCAGAGGGACACCCAGCGATTCAGTTTAGGCTGATTAAATTGTACAGCTATCAAAAAACTGCCAACCATTTATGTTTTAGTGGGAAAACTCAAGTTCATCAGCTCTTTGATTCACTTGGTAGAAGGATTTGCTGCATTACTTCACGTACAACTGATGGACATAATAAATAAAGAAAAGCAATGGGAAGTACTAGTTTTAATTTCTCTATGGCTAGGTGATACATAAAAATTTGTATCTCCAAACAGCGTAAGTCAAATCTTTTCAAGCTACTAAAAGTTAGAAAAAGCAACAACCGATGTCAGAGACACCTCCTGTAGATCTCCTGGCAGACTAGTACACCAGTAAGCTGGTCAACACCTGGTCACCAGGTCTTAAGTTTTTTCACTCAATAAAAACCAGCAGTAGTTTCCTATTCAAGAAGGGAGAGCAGCATCAATACTGCAACTCTGCTACAGCTGTAGTTAAGACTGTTGCTTGCAGTTCCAGCTCCCACAGTCAGAAGATACAGGAGACTGCTTTCAATGGCAGAGCAGAGTTTGAAAACTTCACGGATGGCTTATAACACAAAACTTGTTTGTAGCTATATAGATGTGCATATAGATGATATTATAAGCTACAGATTTTTTCAACCGTTCAAAGGGTAAAGAATTCAAGTGAGAATGAGCAAAAATGCGTTGGTCTAGGGAAGACTTTGCTGTTAACATCCACCTTTCTCACTGCATGCACAAGAGAGCTTCCTTGGGAGTGAAGTTTAAATCAGTTAACGATTCTCCTTATATTCTCATAGCAACAACACCACAAAGCAGCACACCTTGCCATGGTAAGTCCTCAGCCACAAGCAGCAAACAGGACAGTCTTTGTCTAGACAACCCACACAGATGCACAAACCAGCAGGGGATAACTGGGGAGTGATGCAGCAGCAGGGAAGAACCAGAAGGCAAGAGTCCCAGCTCCTTTCTGGCTTGCCTTAATGCCAGGGGTGAGAGCGAGAGTAGTACTGAAGAGGAAAGAGGAGCACTACAAATGCTTATGTCATAGTATCTCCCTTACAAGAGGAAAGAGGCAGAGAAGTCCACGTAGGCCTTTTCATACCCATGCCTGGGAAAACATCTTCAGCACAAGGGCTGAGGATGAATGGGCAAACCCTGCTCCTCTGGAAAGCCTTATGATCTCCACAGCTGAAGAAAGAGACGCTCAGCCTGCCAGTACCTCTGCTTTCCCTTTTCTCTTTGGGACTGGACTGAATGCAGGGAGGGGAAGAGCAGCACAGCTCACACTGCGGAGAGGTCTGTGGTGGAAGTGTGAAGGTGAGTGTGAACAGGGAATGACAGAGAATTTCTTGCAAGGGAAGCACCAGAGTGGTAGAAGGACTACACACTGGCAGGCAGGCTGGGATCCCATGGCTTGCTGACTGAAGTGCTGTAAACATCTATGTACAGCTTCTCAGGCTACCCAGGTTGAGAAAACAAAGACTGCCCCACACGGCAGCCTGCAGGCTGAAGCTGTAAGGTGGTGATGGTAGGAACAGAAATGGAGCCATAAGATATCCAGGCAAGGAAAGAGAACACCCTGACACAGATTAGTAGTATCCCATGTTTCTCCTATGACTGCAAACAGTGCAGGCCAGATAAGCCAGGAACAGGCCTTGATGCCCAAATCATGGGCAGGCCACTTGGACATATGCATATTTCTGCTCCTGTCTGACAGCGTGACAGGAATGAGTTTTGTTTTACAATAAACTCATCTTTCTCTACTGCACAGAGTTTTCCTACTTGAGTTCAACTGCTTTAACATTACCCTGTTTAACTTTGACTTCTGAATTCAAAAGCACACTGCAATGAGACAGTGAAGTACTGGGTCGTGAAATAGTGTGGTCACCAGCATCCTGAGCGATGCCCTTACCTTTCTTGGCCCCCGTGCAATACTCTGCCCAGTCTGTCTCTGCAGTAGACCCAAAAAAATTCCCAACACACAAAAGCATCTAAAAACACCAGATAAAACAAGAGTTACCATTTGACCAAAGACACAACACACACTTTTTTGCTGATGCGCTCAACTGTCACAACACCGTGACGTGCATTGCTTCAGCAGCACTTTGGTAAAGAGGTTCCTCTATTTACCTGTGTCTAGTATTAAATGCATAACAGTAACATTAGCAGGTGTAAAACATGACAAAGAGACAGCTGCTCCCCCGCACCCTCTGCCCACAGACTAGGGCTCCCCCCAGCGCTCTGGTGCTGGTCAGGGAGGGCTGAGGGATGCTGAGCCCCTTCACAGCCCCTCGTACGCCGAACGGACAGAGGAGGATCCCAGCCTCAGAGGGTCGAGCACGGCCCCGGACAGCAATGCCCGCCTGACCACCCCCCCACACACCCTCTCCACACAAAACCCACCCAGGGACTGCCCCGCGCCCCGGCTCACCCACCACACAGGCCCGGGACCCCCGCAGCGCCCCGGCTCACCCGCCACACGGGCCCGGGACCCCCGCAGCGCCCGGGCTCACCCACCACACGGGCCCGGGACCCCCGCAGCGCCCCGGCTCACCCACCACACGGGCCCGGGACCCCCGCAGCGCCCCGGCTCACCCGCCACACTGAGCCCGGGACCCCCACCAGCCCCCCACCTCACCCGCCACACTGAGCCCGGGAAACCCAGGCGGAGCAGCCCCACTGACCCGCGCCCCGCAGGCAGCGCAGCGGGGCACCCCGCGCCACCCCCCAGCCCCCCGCAGCCTTACGTCGAAGCGGCCGCTCTTGCCCTGGATGGCCCGCACGCGCCCGAACAGCGCCTCCAGCCGCCCCTCCACGTCGCCACATGCCAGCCTGCGGGACACAGCGCGTCAGCGGCCGCCACGGCCCCCAGCCCCCGTCCCCCGTCAGCCGTCCCGTCCCGCCGCACTCACACGCGCAGCGGCGTAGCCGCCATCGCAGGTGCGCTCGGCTCGGGAAGGCGCCGCCGCGGCCCGAACGCCGCGCTGCTTCCGGGTGCGCCGCCCAAAGGGCTCCGCCGCCGCTTCCGGGTGCGCCGCCCAAAGCGCCCCGCCGCAGCTCCATGGGACAGGGGTGGTGTCGGGGTGAGAGTCTGTAGCTCCAGCAGGGTCAACCCGCACCAGCCCCTTCCCGTTAGCGGCTGGTGCCCGCGCAGGGCTCTGAAGTGAGGTGAGGTGGGGGGGCTGCCTGCGTGGCGGGGCGCTGAGGTGAGGTGAGGGTTTCGCGTGGCGGGGCGCTGAGGTGAGGGGTCTGTGTGCGGGGCGCTGAAGGTGAGGTGGGGGGCTCGCGTGGCGGGGCGCTCAGCTGAGGGGGCTGCCGCGCAGGGCGCTGAGGTGAGGGGGCTGCCCGGCGCCCGCCTGGGGCTCTGAGCTGAGGGCACTGCCTGGCGCCTGCGCGGGGCCACTCGCCGTCGCCATATGTCACGTTCGGGAGCGGTTCCCCCCGACCCCTGGTGCTGAGCTGTGCCCGGCCAGCCTGTGTCACCAACGTATTTTATGGTCTCAGGTAACGAGGATGGTTTCATCAAGAAAAATAAATGCTGTACCCATCTAAGGTATGGGAGTGCTGTCTACACAAAATTGCTCTTTTTTTTTTTTTTTTTTTAAATGCTGGTAACGACTGAGTGAGAGATGAAGTCAGTAGTAGTTGGTCACGTAAAGTCACGTCTGTGTGATTGCAGCTCGGAAAATCACTGTACAGGGGGATATCAGACGTGTCTAGGCGAGAACTTAAGATCCTGGAAACTGAATCTGAGCGCAGAGCTTATTCCAAGGGAAATCAGAGCAGCAGGAATCGCTAGGGACAAGTCTACGACTTGCTGAGATGTAAAGAAGGGAGTTGTCAGTGCTGTCAGCAGTAAAACTCTACCAAAAGAGGAAAATCCTATCCACATGCTTTCACATGCTGTCTTAGAAATACTGTAGTGAGATGCCAGAACATTTCCTTTATCGAATGGTAAAGATTTACAATGTTGCAAAGGACAGCAAATGTTTCTAAAAAATTATTAAGATCATTAACATGATCTAGCGGCAGCAGAGGGCACCAGTCACAACAACATCTGACTTCTTCAGAGTGCACAGTAATCCGCGCTGGGGCAGTCCCCTCCACCCTGCAAGGTCCTTTGGAGGCTCCCTCAGTTCTCCAAGAGTCCCCTTTGCATCTCTGCTAGGCTGCTTCCTTTCTCCAGCTGCTCAGCTTTGGGTCCTGCTTCAGTTCCACTCTTCCCTCAGGATATTTACCCAGCTCCTCCCTGTGTGATCCTTGCCCACACTGTGGCCATTCCCACCCTCGCAGCTTGTGCTCTGAGCCCCCTTGGCACCCTCCCCTCTTTGCTTCAGGTGCCCCTGCCCCAGGTGGAAGGAGCCCTATCACAGGAACATCCCCCTGCCTGCCCCACAGCCTGTGGGACCTCCCCAGAGATGTGCCTGTCCCACAGCCCCCACTCCAGGCTTCCACCATTCCTTCCCATGCTCTGCAATGACCCACACGTGGAACGGGAGAGGTTATGGCCACTATGGCTCTCACTTCATAAATCCACTGTAAGACACTTTAGAAAACTCTGATATCATTTTGCTATGAAGCAAGAGTTTCTTTTTCTTAGCCCTCCCAGTGATCTCCCAGAGCACAGTGGACTCTAAATAGTCACAAGCTACTTCCAAATCAAACCACCTTCCACCTGAAACAAGCTGGGTTTCCGGAATGCAAGAGAATAGTAGTGACAACCCATGGAAGACCCACAGTATTAAAAACCTAATTCATATCAGAATTCACATCATACTTCTATCAGGTATTTCTTTCTGGTTTTCTTCAATGACTTATATCCAAAGGCTCAAAAGCGAAAACCTTCCTAGAGCTGCATCACATCTGCCCTCTCTTATCTCCCCTGCAGGTCTGAACACACAGCTGTCCCCCACTGGCACTCTGTGCATAGGAAATCGGGCCACAGACATTGCTCACTCGTTGTTCTGCCCCAGGAAGACCTGAGCAGGAAAGATTCATTTTTATACCCAGTATGAGATTAAGACACAAATGAGGTCAAATGCCTCTAATCAAGGAAATTTATTAAGCACTTACATAAGCAAAGTATTTATGTGCTGTGGTAAGAAAGCAGCGATAGGAAAGGGGGGAAAAGACAGAAAAGAATAAAATCTACAAGCAGTCAGGACAGAGTTGCAAGAGAGAGCCACCACTGTGGATCCAGTGGTGTCCTGTTGGCCCGTAGTCTCCGTGTACTTGGGTGACGAGGGTCCCTGGATCGTGCCTGCTGTTTGCTGGCACAGTCTTTTATAGGGTGTTGAGGGAGGTCGTTCCCTGGATGGCAGCACACACTGCGTTCCTGCGCACACTTTCCACCCTTCTTTAACCCTGGCCAAAAACTGGGTTTGGGTAGCTGTTGGTTCCTTACCCGCTCACAACTGCTGAGCTCTGTTAAGCCTCCACAAGTCTTGCAGCACGCTCAGCAGGAATGTAAACAAGCTTTGAGACAGTCAAGATATAGTCTCCTACACTTGGTGACACAGAGCCCTGGCAAAGCTCTAGCAAATCATTCCTGCTGCACTCACTGGCATGGTGGTCATGGGGAAGTAGTAGTTTCTTCTACAGGCAGTGTGCTCTTGTACTGTAGTACATGAAGGGCTGTCAATCATATGGTTATTTCTTGTTGATCACATGGTTTATCCTGAATGACACCAACTCACACAAGCAGTTGTCCTGTAAGAGAGCCTGAAAATCAACCACCAGTAGCAGCAAGATGCCACTGTCTTTATGGAGATAAGGCCAGAATTTGAATCTTACCTGTTCAGGCAATGAAGAGCCAGGCTCTTCCTTCAATAGCCTTAGTGAACCCCAAGTGACTTTAAAGGAATGAATGGAGAATTAGTGTCTTTGTAGTGGTAAAAAGTTGTGTTTACTAAAAAGTTACATTTTGTAGTGCAGTTTTTGAATGTGAACAATGTGTTGCATCCTTGTACTCCACACAAATTGCTGAGCAATAATACGTATCCAGACATCACCGAGTTTTGGAGAATATCCCATCAGAGCCAGGTTCTGGACCTAGCCACCACATATACCCCTGACCTAAGCAGTCAATCCTTAGTTCAAGTCCTCATGCAGCTGCTCTGACTTGGCAATGTAACAAGGTCAGGCAGAGATCTTATTCTGCCACAAGAAATCAAGAACATTATAGATGACATATTACTTTCTACAAGTGTGCTTGTTTAGGCGTATTTGAAAGATAACCACGGTCTGTGACAGCAGTTACACACATCATTTCTGAGAACAGAGACTTCAAAGCCAAACCATGGTGGTTTCCTGTGCGTTGTCTCACTGAGCCCAGTCTGGGATGAGAAAATATTAGTAGCGGTGGAGACCCTGAGAGCATGAAGATGACCCCAGGAGTTCCAGAGCATCTCTTACCACATTGAATCCCTCTTCTCACTTTCTCCTAGACAACTTGATTTCATTATTGGCCTGGAAATACAGGTAACAGGAAGGAGCACTAACTGCTTTTTGTCATGGTTTTCTTTTCTGAGTGTTGTTTCCAGTCAAGTAATCAAAAAGGAAAGAAGAAATCTGCAGGCACCAGGTCTGCCATTTATGGAAAAGAGAAGAGACTTCAGGACCAGCACCTGCGAAATAGATCTAGCAGTAGATAAGTCTGAGGAGGTGAATATACTACTAGCAGTAACTAATAACCCATCTGCAGCTAGGAGGTTTAAAAAGAAAGAAAAATATAGCCTATAGCAACAAGTACCTGTCTAATTACAATGGGATTTCTGGCTGAACCTGCCAAGGAATTTTGCCTGTTGACATTCTTCCCAAGCACTTGTGTCTGGCTTGGGAACAGCAAAACCAGAGACAAATTAATCTTTTCTGTAAGATCACTGAGGAATTCAGTGGTTAGGATAGAGACACGTATCTTACTGCCTCCACATGAAATAAAAGTGACATTACTTACCACATGGTGCTTGCAAGTCCCAGCAGGATGTCTGCTCCTTCCCTTTCTTATGTCTTGAATATGGGTTTTATAGACAGAACAAAACATCCTTCCTGGTTTCTCCCAATGCCAGTTCCTTTTCTTTCCTTCTTCCTTGTGCAAAGCTTAATCCCTCTTACGTCAGCAGCTGCCTTAGGAAAGCAGTGGAAAATGCAGGTGTCTGCTAGCGAATCCACCAGAGGCTTAGACCCTGGGATGTGCAGTAAAGTATTCAGGGCATATCTGTCTTCAGGGGCATAGCTTTGCTTATATTTCAAGCTTTTTCATCCAGTCTTGGCATCAGTCCTGCTAATTATTGGAAGAGGTGGAAGTATGAACTTTACACTCAGACGTGAAGAAGCTCAGTGCCTTGTTTCTTCCCACAATAGGTAAACAAATCACGGTGGGCCCACTGACCATCTGGTGGTGCTCCTTTGGTTTTTGGTAGAGCTCTTTTAAGAAGGAAGCCTATGAACAATTGAGTTTACTGACTTTCCACATAACCTTTTCTTGAATTTTTAATGGGGTCCTAACTCAGCTATGTAATTACAGAGTGAGCCTAATCACCAAGTATTGGATTTTAAACACTGTAATATTACAGTTAAAAGGTTGCTAACTAAAGTTAAAAGCATGTACAGTTTTAGTTGTGCTCACCAGAGAAGCTGAATTTGAAGTTGGGTAGAGACCTACCAAGTCCAGATATTAAAACTAGGATATTAGGTTCCACCTTAACTCTTACAAAGAAGTACTTGAACAGCACCTCACTTAATATTTCTCTCACTGTGCTGAAGGTATTCAGGTGTTGTTCACCACTTCCATACGTACAAACAAGAAATTTGTTCGGTAACACAGACAATTGCTGTGCAGATTGTGAAGCAAAACCAGCTCTTTCTAGCAGAGGATGCAATCCCTGAGGTGATGAGTAGAGGACAGCTCCAAAGGAGGCCCTACAAACCCATGAGCCATTGCTGTCCTACCAATTGACGATTCCCTCTGATGTGGGCAGTGACTATCTCATGCCCTGAAACTTGGACATCAGTGAAGCAGACAGCTGAAGATGGACTTGAGCTCGTAAAACTGACTCTTTCTGGATTTAGGGGCAGAATTAGTTAAAGCCTATGACAGTTCAGATCTCATGGCTTCATCCATGTTTCTGCCTTGTTATTCACTTAAATTCAGTTAATCTTAACCAGCCTGTTGCCTTGACATTATCTAGCTGTACTACTCAGTGCAAGCCAAGAAAACATACCTCCCTTAAACGAAAAAAAGTGAGGGTTTGGACCCTGACCCACTGAACCAAAGGCTGTTTGTTGGCAGTTACAATGATAGAGGTGTTGAGTCATCTGTTGAAACCAAAAGGACTTAATCCAACTTGATTTTTCCTGCTTTCACTGATTTTCATGTATGTGCAAGCTTTATGAAGCCTACTGCAATTACCCTCAGACCCATGCAGTGTTTAGGAACTCATACACTTTTCTCTGTCACCTAAAATGCTGAACTCTTACTGTTTTGGCCTTGTCTGCCTCAAAGACATCTGTCTTTGGTTTATGTGAAATGGAAAAAGCTGAAGCTCTCAAAGGTCTGCTTTCCAGAGGGTAATGCCAGATAACCTGAAAAGCACCTGTTCTCCTGGGGAATCTCAAGAGCAGGAAAAGCATTGGATAAGACGATATCCCCTCCAGACCAAGAGCTGGTGGGTGAACACCCTGTTCAAACCACCCTCCTGCCTCAAGCAGAAGTGAACCCAGCATGCAAAACTGCAAGTACTGAGTATATCAAGGCAACAGCCATGTCTGATATTGCCAAATAGGTGGCAACAGACCAGTTATGACGTTCTTTCTCAGTATTAGTATGGGCTGTCCTCTAAAGTGCTGCTAGGAGAGCCCATGTGCCAGGGGGTGGCCAGCAGGAAGTGAGAAAGCCTCAGACAAGCAGATCTCCTGAGCAGCAGCTTGTGCAGAGAGGGAGCTTCTTCACGCCCTTCCACCTAAGCATGTATTTAAACCAACAGGTGGTCTAATGCAAAGGCAGAAGTACCGAGTACAAGCCAGGACACCATACCCAAGAGGCAGACTTCAGATGTTTGAAGTCTGCATTAACACAGCAAAGGACGAATGATGACCTATTAGAAAAATAAAATCTAAAAGATCAGTGATACGGTGTTGGCACTAGCAATCAGAATTGTGACTGAACAAGATCACCAGCTCTGTTGGAGAAGGGACCTAGCAAGAGAAAACAAGACTCATCTTGCTCATACTCTATTGTCCAAGGCTGGAAAGAGATTTATTTGAATATTGCTGCCCTCTAGTGCTTTGGAAAAGAGTCTGCCCACAATTTAGCCATAAACAGATGTTACGCAAGGGAAGCATGCCATTTCCAGGAATGGACAGGAAAGGATCAAAATAATCAGTGATATCTATAAAAGCAAAAATTAAAGACAGCTCTGACTGGGTATAAATCCATATAGCCATTAATTATTTCAAATTAGCTATATCAGTTTAGAGCCCCCCTAGAATCTTCCCCATTTATGTTTCCAGTATCAACAAATAGATCCTTTACCTTCCTTTTACTGCATCCTGAGGCAAAGGCTTTTATCAAAACACTGGTAGCTGCTGAAGGTAAGGTGGCAACAGCTAATAATCCACACCACCTAAAACTGCTCTTGACACTAAAACTGACAGATGGTTCGGTGTCCTGGTTTTGGCTGGGATGGAGTTAATTTTCTTCTTGGTAGGTGGTGCAGTGCTCTGTTTTGGGTTTGGTGTGAGAACAATGTTGATAACACACTGATGTTTTTAGTTGTTGCTGGGCAATGTTTGTACCAAGTCAAGGACTTTTCAGTTTCTCAGGCCCTGCCAGCGAGAAGGGTGGAGGGGCACAAGGAATGGGGAGGGGACACAGCCAGGACAGCTGACCTGAACTGGCCAAAGGGATATTCCATACCATGGGACATTACGCTCAGTATATAAACTGGGGGGTGCTTGATTGGGGCCTGCTGATCACTGCTGGGGGACTGGCTGGGCATCACTCTGTGGGTGGTGAGCAGTTGCACTGTGCATCAGTTGTTTTCTTTCCTCTCTTCCACTTGGATTTCATTCCTCTCCCCCTCTCCCTCCTTTTCGTTATAACTGTTATTGTTGTTATTATTATTATTGTTCTTTCATTTTATTTCAGTTATTAAATTGTTCTTATCTCAACCCTCTAGCATTACATTCCTTTCCGATTCTCCCACCCATCCCCTTGGGTGAGGGCAGAGTGGGCAAGTGGCTGCATGGTACTTAGTTACCAGCTGGGGTTAAACCGCGACATACAGGGACACTCTAATATATTATAGATATTAAATCATCTTCTGACCTCAATGATAACTTCAGGTCAGCAGCCAGAACATCCCTCATGATGTCCAAAATATGTTCCACATACCTCTTGTTTTTGCTGCGCCTGTTTTGTGGCTAAAGAAAGCTCATTAAAATAAACTACATGCAAAATAATCTCTACTCACATCTGTCTAAAAAAACCCCAACCAAATGAACAAACACTTAAACCACTCTGTTGCTTCTGATTTTAAAAGTGATAGCACAGGTCTGTGAGAAGCAGCTGAAAATAACTACTTCAGCTCCCTTTCCCCTCTGCAATTTATTGTGTATCCATTCAATGAAAAATTGTGTTAAAATTCACCTCACAAAAACTAAAACTGTATATCTGCAGTCTCGGGGGAGGTCTGTCAGTAGCAGTAACACCTTCTCCAGCATCCCCATCTCACTGTATTGGGCAATTAACCTTCCCAGTGTTTGCCAGTTAGTTTAAAGGTATATTCAGGCTAGAATTTAATTCTTGTTTAAGAATTAAAGCTTTTCTCTCCTGCCACAGCTGAAGACAATCAGCATCTTATGCATTATTTTCTCCATTTATCTGGACAACTGCAACATCAGCTTTTGCTTTGCAAGGGAACTCTAGCAGTAAGGGAAGGAAACTCAGGCCTTGTGGTCAGATCACAGAACTGACAGCCTTGTTTTTCTGAGTTTTGCCTCTGCTTTTCCGAGTTTTGTCTCTACTTTTCTGAGTGGTTACGGACAAATCTCTATAGATTACATTTTCCCCTGTCTCTATAGTTGACATCTATTCCGTGATGTCTACTAGCACAGTAAACACCTCCTTTTGAGATGGCAGTCATTTCTCGCAGCTGTGAACAGGTTTGGCTGACCTTCTATTAAGCCTTTTAGACTCTGCTCTCCAGCCAAAACCCAAATACAGGTGATGAATTTGTGGCCAGCTGAAGCTCGTCCTGTGTCCATGTCAGTTTACCACACTACTCTGCCTTTCATAGAATCACAGAATGGTTTGAGTCAGAAGGGACCTTAAAGATCATCTAGTTCCAATCTCCCTGCCATGGGCAGGGACACCTTCTGCTAGACCAGGGTGGTCAAAGCCCCATCCAGCCTGGCCTTAAGCACTTCCAGTCACATCACCTGCCTGTGTCCTTATGATATATTTATATCCCTGTATGCGTGTACCTGCGTGTGAGTTAAGACAAGCCGGTGAGCAGCCAGTCCCTCCCTTCCCTGTGTGCTGGCTGCACCAGTGATGGCAGCACCTTTGTGAGTGCACGTGTCTGCCCTGGCAGGGTCCTGCAGGTGAGGCTTCCCTGCGTGCCACCCTGCTTCACCATGCCCTTTGCTGAGGCCACCGCTTGTGTCAGATGCGACGTTCACACTTGGTTCCTAGCACCCATCTGTTCAGCAGAGATCACAGACTTGGAGAGGCAACAGCCGCTGAATTTGAATGCCAAAGCCGGTGCAATGAAGAGGCCGCTGATAAACCACAGAAACATACCAGTGTCCTCCAGTAACAGGAACTAGCAAGGCTAGGCCGCTGAGATCTGCGTCCAGGCTGGATCTCTTGAGCTGCTGGTTGCAAGCAAACAACCTGTTTTGATTTTACATGTCAAAGACCTAAATCTATGGACAGACTACAGACATAGCTGCAAGCAGGAGGAAATGCAGTGCATGAAGGAGTAATGACTGAAATAGCCACTGAAGCATGGTGGTTGTCAACTGCCCACGTGCTGTCCACACAGTGGTAATGATTAAGAGGTTTAAAGAAAGTCTTACAGCACAAGGCCCCAGGAAATTAATCTATTCAGTTTACCAAAAGAAAGAGGAAGGATGTAGCAGGGAACTAGTCACTGAAGGATCTTCAGTCACCCAAAGCTACTGCAAGAAGCTGTCTATTGCAAGAAGCAAAACTGCACGCAGAACTAGGAACACAGCACGCAACTTTCACAGCAAGAGGGATTCACCAGTCAGACAAGCACCACAGTGAACCATGTATTTCAGTAAATCATGAGTGGATGTCTTCACAGAAGATAATTTCATAGATCAAGCACCCCTGTATCGAAAAGGGAAATGCTTCATGGAAATCCAAAGACCTGTGTTATACCGAGATCAGTCTAAGCAACCATAGCCACATCTTCTGGCCGTAAAAACCCATGACTCAGCTTAACCTCCAAACTTACCAGCCATGTCTAGTTATGCAATATTTATTCCTGTTTATAGTACGAATAAAGCCAAGTAAGCACTTTGGGCTACTGTCTCAGTATGTGCAATTACTTCCTAGATACCATGTAGCTACTACTGTGGCAAGAAAGGCCAGTTGCCAATTAAAACTTGCTAGGTATAAACAGGTCCTCTGGGGTCTATTCGGTGTTCTGCCCTGCATGCAACAGAGCCAGTAATTCTGAATGGCCGAGTCTGAACATGCTGTCTGCTCTCTAGAAGGCTAAAATTAGCATGCTGCAAGTAAACAACTTTCTCATAATCTTTCTGTAAAAGAGGCACCTCAAATCAGAGCTGATCTGCTGGATTTCATTGCTCTTGTTCCATTTCCTCACCTGTAAAATGGGTATTGACCACAAAAAAATAGGTAGCATATTTCATATGGGAGGACTGAAGTATCTGCACTTTGTTTCCAGGGGCAGTGAGAATCATGTGATTCTTGCAAACAGTGTTTCAGGATTGGGAAAGGGAATGTCCTAAAAGGAGTTCACAGGGGTAAACACCCTGCAAAAAGAGAAAAGCATGGGAGGTCAGTGATGAGAGCTGGGCTGGCTGCAGAGGGCTAAATCCTCACTGTCACTGATAAACCCAAAAAGTGAGTGACTTCAGCAGGGAAATGCTTGCACTGTTCCCTTGCTGATGGTCTGTCTCCATCTCAAGGCCTTCTTTTCTCCTTAAGGTGAGATTTTTTGAATCTGCTTGCGGATAAAACATTAGGCTTTCTCTTCTATTTGTGGCAGTCCTTTAGGACAACCCTTCTCAGTCCATTTCTCACTAGTACTAATGACAGTTGGAGTATCCTCTTTTGTGACCAAACACCAAAAGGAAGGGCTGAGATGCCAGACCCTCCCAAGTTACTGCTAGGACTTCCTGAAGGGGATGTCCCCAGCTCAATATTCCAGACAATTGAGGATCACTGCAATTGGAAAAGAGAGCAAGGAAGCTTGAGCTGAAGAGACTGACTAAATTCCCTTGGACTGGGCAGCAGCAACAGCCATCCAGCCAAGACAAATGCTATCAGCTGTCAAACCCCATTAGACATGGGGTGATGCACATCAAACACTAATAGCTATTGCAAAGCTGAGTGCATGACCCTCTTCACAGAGAGCTGATCCTTTCATTTCCACCTAGGAGTGATCCTGTGATCGGACGCTGTACCTTAGTACCATGACTTTGGAGATACCTCTGTGCAAGTCCTGGCTAAAGATGTAGGGGAGGAATCCACAGCCCATGCGCAGGAAGATGACTTTATTGGTGGATGGTGACTAGCTGCAAAGGGAGCAGGGAGTGGGACAGCAACTGTGTACCCAGACCTTCTGGAAGAATAAGCACTTTACTAGTAGTCTGCATTTATTTGCTTCCTTTCTGGTGCCAGTGTTATTTTTAACCTCCTCATTTCTTTCCACAGCTTCTCCTGCAATTGAATCAGACTGCTAATACTGGCCTTCAAAGCTGCACAGTCAATTCCCCAACCCTCCCATCTACCCTATTTGTACCCCAGGTCCACAGGCTAGAGCAGAGGGAACAGAATAGAGCAAGAGAAGAGTCATCAGCCTCTCTTTCCCCGTTTTGTTTTCTAGACAGATACTTGGCTGTGCAGACCATTATCATATGAGAGCAGAAGCAAGAGGCCATTCACTGTTCACAGAGGAAGGAGAGGAGTTAGAGCTAGCATGTTGGATATATAACACCAGCTTGGTGCATTTTTTGCCTTTTTCATTTAAATTGCGCATTTCTTCTTTCTCATTTCCTCCCCCCTTGGTTCTCCCCACCCCCACCCCTTTGTTTTTTTTGTGTGTGTGTTGTTCATGTGTTATGGTCTCTTGATCCCCTGGTCCTATTCCACAACTGCATGCCTTGCGTCCCACAGCCATCACTTCTCACAGGATGCAGTAAAAGGAAGATGCGCAAGCCTTACAGGTACTGCCTGAATGACAGGAAGCGGTCTTACCTTCCACATTTTTTGCTGAAACTCTTTAGCTGGAGGGGGAGAAAAAGGGGATCAGTCTGCTCTAAAGGGTCTAAAATCAGTTTCCACACCTGTGTTTTACATGAAATAGGACATATTTTAGTAGTACCCTTTTCCAAATCATACATGAAGATAGAAATAACTATATTTCTCAAACTCCAGAGCTTCGTTTCTCTACACAGCATGTCGTACTTATTCCTACAAGCTTTTCAAGACATACAGCATTAGATAGTGGGTTAAGAAATAAAAGCTAGATGTTCTTGTTCAGTTTTGTTTTATTAGCACAAGAAGCTTTCTTATCTGTTGAGAAAACACACTGCAGGCTGGTGAAGCTAGTATAAGGAACAAATTGTGGGGAAAAATAAACCAAAATTTTTATTAACAAAACTATGACTCTTAAATTTCCCAAACTCTGGTTTTGCTTTCATTATCTCAGTGACTCTCTCAACTTTAACCAAAGCCCAAGTACTTGAACCTAATCACCTCTAAACAAAACAGACAAAACTCAGTTGTTTCTAAGGTGGAACATGCCAATTTTGTTGAATTGGTCAAATCTAAAGATTCCTCTTAGAAGCTGTCAATTACCCCTTCTCCACAACTTCTATCATTATACAAAGTAGCCTCTTCATCCCCCCCAAAACAGAAGAAACTATCCACAAAACCCAGCAGCCTCAGCAATGAAACAGAAATCAAGCATAAGCACTGCTAGGTCTGTACTTCTTGCCGTTGTGCTAAGCAAAACATTTGTCCATACATGCTGGCAGAGGCAAAACCAAACTTTCCTAGTTTTATGTAGAAAATATATAGGTTTATGTAGGTACAAAATTTTCATCTCCTATGAATCAGGCTATCTCATTTCACATGAACTGGTGTCCTGGTTTCGGTTAAATCACAACAACTTGGTAAGAAAGTGATAAAAACCCATCAGCTATGTTAAGAAAGTATCCTGCTTCTACCTTCATCCTGATTAGGTAAATCATGCAGTTATAGTGACAATATTTAACATTTGTTTTAATCAGATTAAAAACAATGCATAAACTTTAAAGATCTATTTTTATGTGTTACCAGTGTCACCTATTAAAATTCGGAAGGATTTTAAAAATGTGACTTGCTTATTGCTCGTGATGCTATTTTCATTGAGTAAGAGATTCTGTGATTATATTGTCTTGAGCAGGAGAGGGAAAGCTATCAGAAACATGGATATTGATTCTAAGGTTAATTTAAAAAATCTTGGAAAAATGAACTTGTAACAAATTTGACCTAGAGAGCTGTCAACTAGCCTTTGTCTTGCAAGATCAGTCATAATCAAATTTGTTTGAAAGTCCAAACAGACTATGGGTCAGCTCTGATCAGGGGGATGTTCTTAATTTATCCATTTCTGAAAGTTCACTGAAAAGAAGCATATGTAACAGGAAAGCATCATTAGCCTTATAAGCCTCCAAACCCTCCTGGGCATCTGCTCAAACAGCAACGCTGTTGGGAATGCGATCTGGGGAAAGGTAGTAGTAAGGAAGCTTCTTGTTCTTGTTGCGCTCAGTGATGGTGTTGACAATCTCATCCAGATTCTTGCAGAATTTTGCCATAGCCTCCTTCACTGGCTTCTCCACAAAGTGTTCATCTGGGTACATGCCCAGAAACAGCTAATTGAAAAACAACAAGACATCATCCTCTGAGAAAGCAAAGGCTCTTCTGTTTCAACATTATGCCACCGAGCAGAACAACACTCAGATCCTCACAAATGTTACTATTAAAATAGTGCTATCAATATATAAGCTAGCCTTGGAACTGCCAATGAAAGATGCTCTGACATCCTTCCTCCACCGCTGGCTGTTTCTTTCCATACCTGCACCTTTTTGTAGTGCTGGTTCACTACAAAATAAGTGTAAAATAGTGCTGGTTCACTTAAAAATAAGCATTTTTATTCAGGCCAGTGGTCAGTCAGATCAGCTTTCTAAGCCAGATCTCTGCGTAGCCACTCAAACATTTATGCTGCCAAAGAAAAGGACAGCATGGGAGGGGAATGAATAGCCAGGGATGAAAAAGGAAGATGACTGATGCTCTCAGTGACAGCAGAAGTTTCTGTTGACTTAAAACTGTCCTTCAAAGTTCAGCCTGACAGTTGCTTTTGTCTGCTTGGACTCTAAGGGTGCCCTGAATACTTCATTGCCAATGTGCAAATATGCGTACTGGAGTATTACCTGCTTTAGGTAACCATTTCCCATGACAGCACCCATACTACTAGTTTCTCAGCTGAAATCCACTTTCTTCTTAAAGAAAAACTTCATTTGAAGTACCCTCTGTCCATCATAAAATCATTTAGGTTGGATAAGCCCTTTAAGATCATTGAGTCCAACCCTCAACGTAGCACTCCCAAATCCATCACTAAACCATGTCCGTAACTGCCACATCTACATGTCTTTTAAATCTCTCTAGGGATGGTGACTCAACCACTTCCCTGGGCAGCCTTTTCCAATGCATCTTCCATTTAAGGATTTCAAAACACATCCTCCAGACAGAGCCCTTGGGTGAGACCACCAAGCACCTACAATCTCATTTTACATGAGGGAAATGGCTATAGACCATGCTTGCAAAGACTCCTGTGGGATTGTTTTGTTTGCACTCCACACCAGGCACAAGCCACAGTTGTAGTGCGTATGGCAGTGGGGCACATTTTCCAAAGGGACAGGACATGGGAACACAGCGGTGCTGTACCTTCTCCACCAGCACTATTGGGGCAAGGAGTGGAGAAAACCCTTGTGTCTCTGCAGCACTCTTCCTCCTGCACGAGCATCCTTACTCAGCAACACCATGCTTGAGTTTAGAAAATTTTGTTTTGGCTGAAACACAGCCTCAGAGCAAATATAGGACTGCTTGCTCAGAGCTGGTTTGCAACTGGCAGAACAAGGGCAAACCCACACCACTGATACATCTCCATGGAACAGCAAACATGGTCAAGTCAAGAACAGAGCAGCACTACAATCTTGTGAGTCCACGTGGCCTTGCCATGGCTTTCTTGGTCTCACCTACAACTCCACCACCTAGAGATGGGAGGTTGACTTACTTCATTGTCCTGGAATTGGCTCAAGGCCCAGACAGCTCCAAGATGCCAACAAGAACGTCCCCTGTCTGGCAGACTCTCCACAATTTGCTCGATGGTGACTGTTCCCTTTTCTGTTGGAGGAGGCTGGCGCATTGTTGGTGGGGCATTGGGAATCCAGGAACACCAGTCATACTGCACGACAACGAAAAAGAGCACAGTGAAAAGCTACAGTAGCTGGTATTTAGGAACACTGTGAAGGAAATCAGGAGTCCTGACACCAGGGGTTTTGCTTCTGTAATACGAGCCTCTCAGAAAGAGAAGGTACTAACTACAGGACAGAGAGATGCTCTAGAGAAGGACTGAAGGAGACAAGAAAGTCCTTGCTGTCTTTCTCAGGTTCTCACAAGGAAGAGAGTTGGGTTGTCTAAATCCTGCTAACCACATGTGCCACAAAACCCAGATTCACCAGCCAGGCTAAGGACTTAACTGTTTTCTTAAACAAAAATCTCTTCTGATAATCTGAGATGACCGCTCGTTAAAAACCCATAAATGATAGAATCTCCTTTTCTCCAGTTGCTTTTTTCTGCAAAATATGCTCTAAGAACGTGCACACAGTACTGTGGTCAAGTAGTAAAAGAGGCAAAGGATGCTGGTGCATCATGGAACATGGCATGTGGATGTGGCCACAGTGAGTGCCAGACTGGGAACTCAGAATCACTTCTGGCCTGCTTCAGTGTTGTGGGATGGTGAGGTCTCATTTTGCCTCAGACATGACCTGGAGTTTTGCTGCCATCTGAGATGTTGCGCTTAGCATAACTCTTTTCCAAGCGCTTTTTCATTACCTTCATACATATCCCCTGCCCTGCCTGAGTGGAAGTCCCATTTCAGCTGCGTGCTGTGCTTACACTGCTCAGTCTGTTCTCTCCAATGCACAGCCACCTCCTCTTACCCTCAGGCCTCTCTCTCTGCCATTTTTTCCCCGTGGCTGAAGACCCTTTTTGCTAATGAACTGAACATCCTCTGCACACCAAATTCCCCCTCTCATTCTCTGAAGGCTCTCCGCTAAACCCTAATAACCTGGGCAATATTAAGAGATGGTTTCTTAGTGGTATTTGGAACAGACAGGACTTCCTGACGGGGTGGCTGGGAGATGTCTCAGTCACTTGTAATGACAGGTCAGAAGTGAACAGTTGCAGAGGTCTCTGGTCATCGATGTAACACAGAAATAGCATGGGTTCACTCGACACTTGGCTCTACACCTGCTCCAGGGGTCCTGAACTGCTGGGGTGGGCAGGAGGGTCAGCATGGAGAACAATGTGGGATGTGTTTGGGAATAATCACCATAGGAAAGATAGTCCCCCTGCTAATCAGGTCATCCATGACTGAAGCCAGAACATGCCAAAAAAAAGCTCATAGAATATCTCAGATTGGAAGTGACCCATAAGGACCATCAAGTCCAACTCCCTGCTCCTCAAAGGACTACCTAAAACTAAACCATATGACTAAGAGCATTGTCCATGCTCCTTGAACTCTGACAGGCTTGGCACCGTGACCAGTTCCCTGGGGAACCTATTTCAGTGACTGACCACCCACTCAGTGAAGAAGCTCTGTGTGATACAGACTGACAAAGAGATGTGCTTCTGGCTGTGAAGCCTGGTTTCCAAAATGCCTTGATGTTGGGAGAAACAGCATTTGAAAGGCAGGCTGTTTCTGTAGTTTCAGGGTAGACATATGTCAGTAAAGGCAGGCAGTGATAACATAGATTTTCAGTAGGTGACATATTAAACATCACAGAGGAAGCTCAAAGTTGCCAGTTGGCTCACAAACTCAGGAAATGAGCAGTGATGCCCTTTCCATGCACCGGGAATATTACACACATTGGTGCTTTTGAAAACTCGACATACCTGACCAAAACCTAGATCTTCACAGATGCTTTGCTTCAACTTTCCATGCATGTCAGTGGGAGTTAAGTGTCTAGATATCACTGACTTCAGTGAGACTTTACCTTGTAGAGGCTTGTCTCTGCTGCTGCAGAAAGTAGAAGTGGAGGTCCTGCAGACATGCAAGGCAGCTTTCAACTTGTTAACTCAGAAGCCTTGGTAAATGCTCCATTAGGCCAGCTAGGTCACGGTACTGCTGGGACTGAGCTGTTGGAGGTAGCCAGCTGCACCAACCCAAAGACAGATGGTGTATGCATGAACTGCAGTCACAGCACTGAGCTGCGCTACACGTTCCCTAAGCCACATCTGAAAATGGGATGTATGTTGCTTCGGCCCAGGCACACTGCCAAATTAACACAACTTACAACAGCAACCCACGGCAGTCACCTGTGCATACACTTACAGCAAATATAAAGTCAAGTCACTTAGCATAACTTACTGCATTTCATCACAGAACGTGCCACAGACTACCAGCACATATCATAACCAGGCAGTTCGGGTGATGTCTGCAAAGTATGGTAGCTAGACTGTGCACCTGAATCCTTAAGCATTTCTGAAAAGGGTCTTAGCAACCCATGTAATGCTTTAAAAGTATTGTTTCCCATCATAAAACTATAATATACAAGTTACAACCCCTAAACTTGAACTTTGTAGGTATTTGGGACTCAAAATGCCTTTCTCAGCTTCCAAAATACTTCCCTTTCCACAGAAACATTTCTCAGACCTTGCCCTGGTAGATGAACCTCCCAGTTCAGAAAGAAGAACAGTCTTCCCAGAAATTCCTACCTGACCAAAATTCACAGCTGCGTGCTGGGCTGATGTGGTGAATATTATCACTGTGAGATATTCTGCTAGCTTCTCTCGTGTCCTGATCGCCTTAGGAAACCCTAAACAAGGGAGAAGAAAAGCTTAAGTAACCCAGCTATGAAGTAACCCAGTTACCTGGTAGTAATCAGCCACTCAAAAGGCATGAGTTGGAGAACTGTGCAGCAGTCACTGAAGAGCAGGGCATTCTCTTTTTGAATCTTGCTGTGTGGTCTAACAGGAGCTACTCAACCCCTCTGTGTCTTGGCTGTCCAGCTCTAAAAACAGAGAGATCCTGCCCTACCTCATACAGGTTTGTGAGGGATCACCACTGTTTGCAAAGCATGGAGTGCTCCTTAAGGGAAAGGCAAAGTATAATTACACCTTTAAAAAATACAGTATCCCTGTCCTCTTACCCTACCTACCCTGCAGCAAGGAACCCAGAGAGTCCACAGGGCAGGGGTCTCAGATGCTCCCTTTCTCTTCAGTCTGCAGTGCAAGCAGGAAAGGTTCAGGCCAAGGAGCAAACGACCACGTGCTTGTATTTATAAAGGTTCGAGGCTCAGCGATCAAGTGCACTGTGAGAAGGAGTGCAGGGAGAGCTTATTTGCTGAAACGGGAAGTGAGGAAGTGAGAACTTCTGAAAGAGAGACAATGGAATGAGGAACAGAAATAGTTGCATCAAGCTGTCTTTGGAGGGGAATAACCAAACAGAGTTATATAAAGGAAGAAGGGAATAGTTAGGCACTAGGGAAATACTTTGCTACCAAAGCACCCCCAAGCCTGTATCTCTCCTACCCCCACTACATCACAGCCATGTGCTGTACTCGCTGTCCCAGCCTAATGTGATCTCAGGTCCCAGGATACCCAGAGACCTGTCAGCACCCTGGGGTGAGCCTGCCCTTGCTCAGGCTGCCTGTGCCAGCTGCTTCACACCTCCACCACCAACCTGACGCAGATGTGAACTCAGCCTGAGAGGGAAGAGGCACATGGTAGCTCTGGCCAGCCACCAAGCTCAAAGAAGAGGTGATGCACCATCCCCTTCTGTATCCTGCTATCTTACGCACACTGCGCTCATCTTTAAAGCAGTTTGGCAGGCTCCCAGTCAGAGCAGGAATGGAGACTGAAGGGGGAGCCCTGGGTGCAACTGCCTCCCCCAGTTATCTGCCTTCAGTTCTATACAGACCCAGCCAAGTCCCCCTGCTCTATGCCACAGCCCCTGCTGTGGCAGCGGTGCAGACAGTGATGCTGCAGGCCTGGCAGGTTTCCCATCTCTAGTGGCAGTCCCACCACCAGTGGTGCTTGTAGTATTCCACCCCAGCTGTAGCACCAGAAGGGCTCGGTACTTGTCCCATATCAAGATGCTCAGGTCAAGCATGAACTTCCTACTAGGATGCCATTTCTAAGCTTTTCCTAAGAGAAAACTAGACAAACAAAAATGACAGCAAGTAGGTGTCCCCCAATCCTTTGCTTGTCCAGGCAGGCAGAGCCCAGGAGACTGTTGTACACCAACACATACTGGTAATGAGTGGAAACATGACCGTTTTGCCTGGAGGTCTCACACACAAACACGTGTGCATGCAATGCCAATGCCATCTGCCCCAGATCACTGGCCAACAGGTGTTTCCAGATGTAAATCAGTCAGGACAGTATGAAGGATCCCACCCACCTGTATAAATTCCTGAAAACCTGCCTGGACAAAGTTGAGTGGAAGCAAAAACACGTTTAAGGAAAGGCAGGAGTGTTAACTCAGGGGGAAGAATAGAGCCATATTATGGGTGAGAGCTACCATAGCCAAGTAATGGTTTGCAATAAATGAGAGACAGCAAGAGGAGACCGAGCACAGGAAAGTATTCCTTGGAAAGAAATACATGTATCTTCTCTTGAAGAGAACAGAACAGCTCAACAATGACACAGATACTGAACAAATGCAAGCTACTGCTGCAGAGGTTCTTACTGGCTCTTATTTGGTGCAAGGTTTGGAGGAGAGGATTCAAGAGGATCTCGCTGCTCCTTGTGACTTTTATCAGTCTGGCTGGTGGTTCCAACAGCACATACAGACAGCCCCTCCCCTAACGCTTAAAGCGTGAGCTGGCAAGATCAAAGGACCGATCCCCAGTGTACAGAGAATTGCCCAGCACAAGTTGCCCAAGCTCGTGGTGAGAATCTGGCAAACGAAGGAGCTGTCTCCTGAGGGAGAGAGGGCCTGATCCAGCATCTGGTCCATAAAAATAAACATCTTTGGGCCAAGAAGGGAGAGGGTCTCCACCAGTACAAGGCATACTGTGCATGCAGCACTGCTGTCAGCAGGGGCTCAGCAAGCCGCAGACCGGTCTGGGCTATCATATCTTACCTGAGGCCTTCACACCCCTCATCCCATAGACGTAAATGTCTTTGACGAAAGCCTGGAGCTCCACATCCTCACACACCACCTCGTCACTCTCGTAGTAGATGTGAATCACATCCTCTGCAAAACTGCAGACACACGAACAAATGAAGAAGACAAAGCAAAAAGGAGAAAGCAAGCCTGTCATTCCCTGAGACCTTCTACTGACCAGGCAGATGTTGCATACGGAAAGGGCAAGAGTTTCAACACCCTCCTACCTCCTTTCCACAAGCAGCGGGAATGCACAGAAGCAACTTTGATTCATTTCTGACTGCAATGTCACTTCCTCCCCCAACAAAAAAATGCTGAGCCACACTACATCCCCTGAAGAGTCCTGTGTGCTTTATTCTCTTATTTGAGGCTTTGCTCCTGTGCAGACCTCTGTCATCACATCTACGTATATTTCTTCACTTAATACAGACTCTGTCTGGCATATCCACATGGCTTTCACAATGGGAACAGAAGTTCCCAACTGTGACACTGGCACCATCCCCTGTATCCCACATTGGGATACTCCAAAGCTGCTCCTGAATACCATTCAAAGAGTTGATCCCCTTCTATCGCACATCCTTTTCACAAAACCCAACTGGCACACTCCAAACCAGGGGTGGCCCTGGAAACTCCTCTTCAGAAGAAGAGGTTTAGAGCTTTTTCCTACACCCACTGCATACAGCAGGCATCCCCTCCCTGTTCAGTTCCTCTTCTCAAAATCCCTCTTTCTATAAAAGCTTCCCAGGCTAACTCACTTCAGAAATAAAGTCTCTAAAACCACTAAGATAACAGAAATAGTTCTGAAAGCAATAAAAATAGGTAAGCCTGATTTCCTGAAGATTTGTATTTCACGACTGCATGACTGTTTAACTGAGCTACGCTGAGATATTCTGTTAGCTCTGCAGGTACCTATAATCTCTTGCTAAGTATTTTGACAATAACCCATAGGGTGAAACATTTGACTACAGAAGCTGACTGATGGGATTAAGAAGTGTTATCCAATACAGATTTCCCCCCTAAAAAGCTATACTTTTTTTTTTTTTTTTTTTTTTTTTGCGCAATTTGGAGACCTTTAGAAATCTGTCAACATGGTTTCTATTAGCCAACTAAGTCAAGAGTTGCTATTGAGGCAAACAGCTGCATATACACCAAGGGTTTCAGTAATTTTGACTTCCAGAGAAAGCCAAAAGAAAAGAAAAATTCTGCATGATGCAGAGATAAAGCTGCTCTGCATGAGCTCTGCCTCCACCGCCTGGCACCTGGGCCAAATGCACACAGAGGGTAATCCTTCTCTTACACTACGGCAGTATTTTAGACCCCCTTCCATGCAAATATAAATTAGTATATGAAGTGTGGATGAGGCCTTTTGGATTGGAATATCTTTGGGTTGGAATATCTATCTGCAGTTAGATCAGAAATAAGAAGCTGAGCATTACAGAGGGGTTTAAAAAGTTGCTGCGTGAGCCTCACTGTTTGTAAAGGGACAATCTTACCAGCTTTCTTAAGTATAGGCCATCTACCACATGTAAGGCAATGCTGGGGATAGAAGTTATTTCATCAAAAGAGTGGAGACTGACACCCCTGCAGAGTGCAGGAGATTCATGGTGACTAGACACATGCACGACTGTGGGTTCGTGGGTCAGGATATCACACTCAAAAGGGTACTGCCCATGACATTTATAAACCAAATTATTCACTTACGAAGAACCTCTCAGCCAAGTTTGAGCCAATGTAACATCTTCCTCCAGTTAGGTTAACACCCACAAACAGTCAAACTAAATTGAGTCGAGTAAGTACTATCTGGTATTTGAAAAGATGCATCTCGATCAGCAAAGAAAACACCGGAAAGAGAACATGGTCAAAAACCAGACTATATCAAGAAAACAACCGCAGAAAAGTTGTAACTTCCTTTACCCTCAAATGGGCACTAACAATTGCAGGAAACACTGCAAGATAACCCCTTGCCAAAATACAGAGAAAACACAGGAGACAAAGACGTACCCAACACTTCAAACTTTATGCTTGCATTATAAACATCCCACTTTGTGTACACAAAAGGCTGATTTTTAATGAACATGCTTTTCAAAAGCCATGTCACCAAAACCAGCTGCATATTTAGCAAGCAACTTATGCCACGCAAAAAATACATTGTTTGTGAAATGCAACATATGAATCATTCCATTCTGAGGCAGTGTTTCATAATTGAAAAGCAGTCATGTTGCTGTGGTCGAGCAGCCTTGCAGTACTTCCGACTCAGAATTGCTGCCCTTCTTGACAAAACTTGGGCCTTGCCATTCTGAGGCATTTCAAGAAAGGTTTTGCTCAAACTGAGTTTGAGAACACAGCTCTCATGCAAGCCAAGCTTATATTTCCACTCCACAAGAACCTTGACAAGCTCATGTGGCTGGCCCAGAGAGTTGGGTTCTCTCTTGGTTTGTGCATAGCTAAAAAGGAAGGCTAATTAAATTCCCTTTGCAAGGCTGAATTCCAACTCACTAAACTCTGTGAAAACCTACAGAAGAGCACATACTTATAAAGGTTCCTCTGAAATACAGCATGAAAGAAAGCAGGGCTGAAAAAAGCAGGAATTAACAGTCTTTCCAGGGTGTGTACTTGGCTATGTATTTTTCCTCAGATGAAATATAATGGATGGAAAAGCCACCACATGACTGAACAGCCCACGTGCTCTTCACAAGCTTGTGATGAAGAGTGCAGTGAGCAGGGAGAAAACAAAGTCGTGTCTCTGTGACAGTGACTTTATTAGACATTTCTAGAACTACGGTCTCTTACCTCTTTATAGCCTCCCAGACTTTAATGCCATCATCCCGGTAATAGTAGTAGGGGATATCCTCTTTGCTCTCCATCCCTTTAGCTTTGATCTCCTCAGGGAAGCAGAGGGAGCTATAAGTCAGATCCTTCATTGCTTTCTGCACCATTTGTACATGTCCTCCTCCACCTGTAGCATTTGCCTGCAGGAAGAATGGCAAGACTGGAAGAGTGGGAGACTATGTTCACTTTGTGCTGAGACTGGCTTTCCTGATTTGCAGGAGGTAGTGTATTCAAAATGGTGGTGAATCTGTTTTTCAAGAGAAAACAACATCTCTACACAAACAAGTACCAAACTGCAGAGGTCTACTGCAGCTGTGCATTTTGATTTTGAAGACTTCACACCTCTTTCACATTCCTATTATAAGCACCTACTTATAATGGAATACGGTAATAAAGTGAAGGAACATGGAAGCATCGAACCCAAAGCACTCTGCCAGCACTACGCTCCAGAACTGGCATATGTGTGAAGGAAGGCAGCCAGGAGCGTGTTGAAAAAGGGCTTTTGCTAAACCATCCACTGCTGCTACAGAGTGGTTTCAGAGAAAGCATTTAGGGATGCAGGCTACCATTAGCCACCCTGGAACTTAAGCCAGAAGATCAGTCCTGCTGGGTGGCTACCGATGAGGACTGGCTGGGGTTTCAGTATACGTTACATGTGGAAACACGGTGTGTCCACAACAAACTGCACTGCAAAACTCTTTAGATAATCGTTGCACAGAAGTTCCCAAATGTTGCTTTTCTAGCATGATGCTAGTGTTGTAGCAGTAGTCAGCTTACACTTACTGTCCCGTGGCTGGTTGTTCATCTACACTGGAACCAACAAATTCTGGAACTCCAGGATCCCCGCTGGCAGGTCTTAGCCACACACTCATCCCACACGCACAGGGTACCCACATTATGGTTCTGTTCAAAGGGATGGGAGCACCTGCTGGGTCTCCACAGTCAGCAGAGGAGTATAGAAGACAAGGAAGGTGCCTGGATTTAACCTCTCTTTTCTTCTTGGGTGAAACACTCTGGAGCATGGAAGCTGGTTTTGGTCTGGTGCCAGAGGTGTAAGGGGGACAGAGTTGTTCTAAAACACAGCCTCCCTCTTCAGAAGGGCCTCTGAAACCTCCCCAAACTTCCCAATTGCTGATAGCATGTTGTCACAGACACGGCTGCATGCTAACCTGTTGTGGTTCCTGCAGCATGCCATTTCTGGGGGAGCCAAGGGAGGAAAAGCTGTGTACACGTTAAACACCAGTGCAGTCAGATTTAGGTGTTCAGATTTGACCTAAGAGCTGATCACAGTCAATGATATATGGCTATGTTTCACGGACCCAGACAAAGCTGAGTTTTAAACCTAGCAGTTCTGTTGGTCTGTTGTTTACAGCAATTCAAGGAGACAGGCTGGAATCTACACCCACTACTTGTGGGCTTAGAAAGCTATTTTATCTACATGTCTTTCTCTGATGCAAACTTCCTTTTGCAATCACAAATTCTTCTGCTCCCCGCCTCTGCCCCAAGATGAATAACTGAGTACTTAAAGGAAATAGGGGACTTAACTCCTGCACTCCTATACTTATACCACAAAGCCACATCAGGTATGAGTAAGTGAGATACTGACTCACTACTGACATTGGCCAGTTCTGAATTGGCTACTTAGTGGTAAAAGGTAACATCTTTAGCACAATGAGGCATCAGTTCTGCATGCCAGTTTCTCAGATGGTATTAGTTATGTTTGCCCTTTATTAGAAGGGTCAAGAAACAAGGCAATATGTGATGGTTAAAGGACAGAAACACATAAGGAACCATGAAGGATAATGAAGATTTACAAAGGGGATTACTTACCTTGTCAAAAAGGCCACATTCACAGATAAGCTGTTCTCTGGCTTTGGTATTAATGGCTATTGTGAACCGCATGTGTGGCACCAAGAGCTGTGAAACAGGAAAAACAATGAAAGAAGGCACATTCTCTGACTGAACTCAACAGCAAGGAGGTGTAAAGTTTGAAGTCCTGGAAGCCTGGTGGCTTAGCTGTAAGTTGCCTTGCAGGGAAGCCAGCCAAACTATCTCAGCTGAGCTGTCACCAGGCCTTCTTTTGGTTTGTCAAATTAACATGATAACCACCCTGACCCACTTCATCCTTTCATAATAACCACCCTGACCCATCACCCATAGCATCCCTTCATGCAAGAACCAACCTTGAAGAGGGGATGTACAGCAGGTAGCTGCCGGAACATCGCTATGCTGAACACCTCTGAGACTAAGTGGGTCCGTAAGAGATGGGTCACTGTCTGGTGGATGTGGAAATCAGATGAACGAACCCAAATTTTAGCTAGCAGCCAGTCATATGTGGCATCTGAAGGAAGGAATATGGGATTGTCTGGCCCAGGCTTTTGACCAAGCTGAAAGATTTAAGAAGAATATGAAACCCCAAGTCATTCATGTTTAAGATGAGACAACAAGCCATGTGCCCCTTTAAAGACCCTGACAGTAAGCCCACCTGGATTGCAATGGGTACAATTTTATTCTCCAGATTCTTATACAGCAGACAGATGGGTGCAGCCAGGTACTGTATTGTGCATGGGTCTGTTTTATTGGCATCCACACCATCCAGCAGCTCGTAGTCCACAATGAAAATGTTTCCTTGCTGCAGGGCGAGGGAAAAAAGCATGGTGTGTTTTAATGGAGTGCAAGCAGCAAGGCTAGGAATAAAGGCTGGGAAGTCTTGGTCAGCGGTGGGCTTGTGCCCTGTGGTTAGGAGTGGCCACTGGCCCGCCCTTGCTCGTGGTGTCTCAGGGATGATGCCATTGAGACAGCAAGCAGCTTACACAAACTGACTTGTGTCTGCTGACTCTGGCAGTAAGCCTTTCAGCAAAGAGAGACCATGTATTTGGCATTCATGCAATGACAGTAAAATGCAAACAAGTTTCACATTGCCAGCTGAAGAGACCCCCATGCTCATCATACAACCAAAAGCAAGGCACCACCCTGGCTAACCCTTCTTCAGCATGTTAGCTCAACCCTGCAGGTGACAGCAGGGTAAGACCCTACCAGGAAAGGAAGAGGCACTTTTCCTTGCTGAGGCAGGCAGGCAGTCCCTAATCTTTCAGAGGAAACCACTGAAAAGGGACCCTTCACCTCGTGGTGACATCTCTTTAATTGAACCTGGAGAAAAGCACGGCCCGCAGCTCCAGGACAGCGGCAGAAAATAGTCAACAGAAGTGTCGCTAGTCTGCAAAGACAAGCAGCTTTGCCGTAACAAACCACACAGCCTGAAGAGAGGAGATGTGACTGAAGGCAGTTAGAACAGGGTTTGGAGGTTAGAGGATACAAGAAGGAACAGATGAAGTCCAACCTGACTCAGAGCCATACCTTTACTTCCTCCTCCAGGGTCAGGTTCCTCTCCAGACTGCATTCCACCATATCCATAGTCACAGGAAACTTCTTGGGTATCTCTGTGCATCTCCGGATCAGTACAGGATTGCATCCATTCAGGAACTGGTAGCCAAACATAAAATCTTCCTTCCAGTGCTGCATCACATATTCTACAGGAAAAACAAGCCTGCAGCATCAATATCTGCACGGCACCGTTATCCTACTGCACTGTAGGATTCCTCCTTTACTCCCCACTGTTTGCTATACTGCACTGCAACTTCCAACTAAAGCAAGCAGCAAGAAAAGTGTTCAAAAGCTGCCATCGATTTTTAAGAAAAAACACTTAAGATAAATGGACAACATAATCTTTGCTTTTCACTTTGAGAAGAATTAAACTGATAATCTGTTTCTCCATGCACAGAAGCAATGAGGAGTAAAATACCCCACTCCTATGAAAAATACTGTCTCCATCTGCAGACCACCTTCTCAAGTCTTCCAAGATATTTCTAAATCTCACTCTTTAAATTCTCAGGGTATGCAGTACAGAGGGATTAGTCCAAAAAAAAGATGGCACAGGCAGGAGAAGGAAAATACAGAGCAACGTGGGTAGGGGAAGAGTAACAGTGGCTGGAGCAGTTCTCTTGGCTGGAGCTGGGCGAGGGACACCTGGGGAAGGGTTTTGGCTTTGTCTCAGTAAAACTCCTCATTCATTGTTTTGCTTGTTTAACACCTTTTTTCCCTCTGCTTATTTTTCAATTGCTAATATAAACCCAGATTAACATAGCTGCTTAATAAAATGCCGGCTTGGGGTACTCCATCTCTTTACTATTACGTATGTAATACTACAGGATGTTTTCCATAATTACGCTGTGTTCTGTTTCATAATGTCATGTCCCCACTTCAGCCTACAAGTTCAGCATCAGAAAAAAACATGATTAACATGAAAAATCCCATTGGTATCTTCAGGTGGAAAATGAAGCAAGTAAAGTTTTCCACTATTGCCTGTTTTCAGACAAGGCAGAACTTTTTATGAAAGCAATTTATTTTCCTACAAAGGGTGAAAAAGATAGACCTGAAGGAATGCAGTGATTTTTTTTTTAAAAAAAAAAAAGTCTTAAAAATCACAATGCTTTCTAAGAGTGGAAAAAAGTTAAGTTTATGTAAAGTTCGCATTTACATCATCTCTGTCAGTTGCATAATGAGTCTGGAGCTGTACCTGAAGTCTATACCAAGCAATAAATGACTCAACACCTTGGACAGAAACTGCATGAATGAAAAATGCCTTGAACCACCTTTTCCATTAGCCCTTTTCTGCCAAGGCCTGCAAATAAGCAGATTCAGAGTTGCATTAACATAACTGAGACCAATGTTTAACATTTAAAACTCAAGGAATTGGAGCCTTCCTTATCAATACGGAAATGTTATCGATGTAACTAATTGTAGATCATATTAATTCTCGTTTTAAAATTACTTTAGGAAGCAATCTTATTAAATGTAACAAATTGCCATAATTAGTTTTTAATAGCTCTGGCTGCTTTGTGTGCTTCATTTTACACCCAAGTCTGCAGAAGTTACTCTTATTCCTGTTAAGGAGTCCTTAGGCAGCCTGAAGAGGAGCAAAACTTCAGAGCAGGAGGGAAAAGTATTTTCCTTTGCAGAGTCTGAACAGGCTGTTCACACACATTTGAGGAGCCACATGCTAATCAATTTATAGTATCTGTGTATCAATTATATCTAATAATACAGTAAAATAATGTAACCGTGGGTGATAGTAGGTTGGGTCTGGCTCACAAATCAAATGTTTCCCAGCCCTGCTTTACAGAAACAGCTCCATGAACTTCAAACCCCGTGTCTGTCTGCAGTTCTTCTTGCTGGGTTTTCAAATAACTGCTAAGATTTCCATATTGAAAAGAGTTAAATAGAGGTAGGATTTTGTCTTTGATATGTTAACACTACATCAATGGGATTTTTAACAGTATGAAAGATACTGCAGAAACTGAATGGCCCTGAAGACAGAAGTGAAACTCACACTCCTAGAGAGGGATTTCTGTCTTCTGGTAGGAGGATGCATGTATGAAATGGCAAGCACAGTGGGACACTTAGTGCAGTATGCACAACTAATTCTGACATATTTTTTTAAAAGAGATTACACTTCAGATAAATGCCACACGCCTTTTCAGGCCTAGCTTGCGCTTGTTTCCAATAAGAACCACAGTTCCTCAGGTTGTGTTCTTGGGGCCCATCCTGGCTGCAGCAGGACCAAGTGAAGAAGTTGCAGCTCCCAGGTCATTCCCAGCTCTTTGCAACTCATCCCCAGATCTGATGGCCTAACCACACGGGCTTTCAGGCCTGAAACAAGTTCTGTCAAAATGACCCCTGTTGGGAAAAACTTACCACTGAGGAATACTGAGCTGCCCATGTCATTGACACATGAGAACTGACTGGGAGGAGATACAGGCGAGGTCACAACAGCAGAACTGAGGCAGTGTGTCCTGGTTTCGACTGGGATAGAGTTAATTTTCTTCCTAGTAACCGGTACATTGCTGTGTTTTTGGATTTAGTATGAGAATTATGTTGATAATACACTGATTTTTTTAGGTGTGGCTAAGTAGTACTTACTTCAAGTCAGGGACTTTTCAGCTTCCCATGCTCTGCCAGCAGGGAGGGGCACAAGAAGCCAGGAGGGGACACAGCCAGGACAGTTGACTCAAACTGGCCAAAGGGATAGCCCATACCACAGAATGTCATGCTCAGTGTATAAACTGGGGGGAGCTTGCTGGGGGGGCCGATGGCAGCTCAGGGACTGGCTGGGCGTCAGTCAGCGGGCAGTGAGCAATCGTATTGTGCATCACTTGTTTTTTGGGGGTTTTATTTCTCTCTCTCTTTTTATGGTCTCCCTTTTAATTACAATTATATAATTATTGTCATATTTTATTTTATTTCAATTATTAAACTGTTTTTATCTCAACCTGTGGGTTTTACCTTTTTTCCAGTTCTCCTCACCATCCCACTGGGGGCAGGGGTGAGTGAGCGGCTACGTGCTATTTAGTTGCCAGCTGGCCTTAAACTATGAAACAGTGGTACCCTCCCCATGTTGGAACAGGGTCAAGAAGTTGGAACTGTTAGCAGCAGTGCAACCAGGACAGAGCACATGGCTGCAAGTTAGGCAACTGCCTTTGAGCTGGTCTGTGTAAGAGGAAAGAGGGGTCACCCTCATACTTGACTTTATCAGAGGACATTTCCAGACTCGCCTCTTTGGAGATTTGCCATGTATTTAGATGCCTGAAGTGGGACACAGACGATCAAGCTTCCAATAATGCCTCAACAGCTAATACGCTCTGTAAAGCACTCACACTAATCCGTCCCTAGGTTTGGATGTGAAATACTTATGGAAATTCATTCTATGGGACTTGAATATATCTGAAAATACATTTCTAAAAGCCAAAAGTGACTATGATGCCCAGCTGGCCTGACCTCCAGTATAGCTCAGGACAGAGTAGGTTACTGAGCAATCACCCATGAATTTTAGTTTGTGTGAGATCATCACTTCTCTTTTTGGTCTTGTGGGCTGCTGGTGTCATCAGCAGTCTAAGATTACGGATTATTTATGAAAAAACATGGGAGAGCAGAAGTCTGAGTAAGCCACTTCCATCCTAATCAGATATGTACAAGACAACTAAGTAGTCATTCTACAGTGCAAACATGAGCAAATGCTGGTAAACCCACCAGAGATTGTGTTGCTGATTCTGACAAAGATCCTCTCAAAATCTGCAAAATCACTCCAGGAGGACTGGAACATGTGCATGAAACGGTTGACATAAAGATTCTCCATCCTAAAAATAAAACAAAACATCTCTGAAAAAAATCAACTCCAGCTTCCTCAATACCCTTCCCCATTCTTTTCCATGCTTTTATACCCCTACATACAATACATTTTCAGTGGTGGAATGAGAGACTGGTTGTCTCCTATTTGTTGAGAAATTTGTTGGCTGCACCTTTACACACAGCCTGAAGGCATCTCAAGTGCCCAGTCCCTGCTATTGCACTTCCTGAACTCCATTCTAGAGTTGTTCTTGGCAGCCTACAATGGCAGTGCTTTAGGACCTATGTCATATAAAAACTATAGTCAGAAAAGCTAGTGCTTCACACACTGTCAGTAGTTAGCAACAGCTGAGAGTTTAAGGTCATTATTAGCACTGGTTCAGAAAGGAGTATGGTGACACATACAGACTGAGTCATTTGCAGGAACTCACAACACACACAACCCAGGATCAGTTCAGCCAGTATTCCTAAACAGAGAACAGCTCCTGTATCTGTGTCACCAAGGCCAGACTGGACCCCTACAGCATGAGCCTGAGTTTTTGAGAGCTTTCTATCTACTAGAGCTGCTGTTAAGCTTGATGCTCATCTCTAACCTCGGGAATTAAGTCACTTAGTTGCAGACATCACATGAACATGGCAACTTGGGAGCCAGAAACATCCAATTTAAAGTGCTAATTCATCAAAGTTTTCTGTCTACAATAGAGTCAAGCATGTTCACTTTGTATAAGTCCTACATTGTTATGAAATATAAATAATTTATTTTCACTAGAAAACAAATAATGAATTTGGAAAAGAAAGTTGGCTTTCCCACTAACACTTTAAATGATCAAAGAAAAGCACACACGTCACACAAAGATAAGCAGAGTAGGTAACGGAGTAAAGAGGGGTCACACTGTTGCAGAAAATCCTCTCAAACAGAATTTGAGGGAGGAAAAATCCAAAGAGGGTGGATTTATAATCAGTAAATTTGACTGAGGCAACTTAAAAAGAACTGGATTAGAAGTGGCTGAAGAGGACCAAAAGCCTGGAAAAACAGCAAGTGGTAATCTGGAGGAGGGCTCTAGACCGGCATCACCATAACCCAGGCAAAGGAGCAGCTCCTGCACTAAGCCCAGGGCATGTAGAATGGACTGTTTCTGTCCAAACAGAAAACTGTTTTCCCCAATAAGTCAAGTACTTCTCAGATGTCTCTGGCACATACTAGAAACCAGAGCAAGGAAAAAATGGCAGAGTTGCTTGTAGAACTAAATCTACCCAAATGTGACACTGGTCCAAAATAGCTATGCAAGCCTGCGTTTCTGGCACAGAATCCAGGGTGAGGGTTTCCATTTGCTAGATAGCGCAGGTCACATCAGCATGGGAAACCTTCAGGATTACCCACACCTAAACATAATTAATCCCATAAACGTACAGAATTATCCACTGCCAACAGTATCTAAAGACCCAACCTTGCAACAACAGAAGGGACCTCTAAGACACATCTCTAAGTTGTTTTGCATGTCCCAAGGGAAATGGCTTTCCCCTCCCCTCTTCCACCGTTCCCTAAGTCTCATATAACTCTCACAGCTTTCACGTTTTTCCTTAAACATGCTTCCTGCCCACTGCTGCACCATGCAACTCTGCACCTGCCCTCAGATTTCCAAACCTCCCTGTTTTCCTTCCTTCCCCATGACTTTCCCCACCTACTGCCACTCCATTCACACAAATAGTTGTCCCAAGCTCACAAAGCACAACAGGGTAGCTAGAAAAGGGCTATCAAACACATTCGCCAATGCTTTTCACAGTTCACCCAGCCAAAAGCATAGGTGAGGTCTAGATTTTCAGCCAAATGTGCCAGGCAAGAAGTATTGTTGCTCTTTAGAAAAACCTCTTTTGGTCATTCCAGTTCTCCCGAATGGCTGACTATCTGCAATAAAGTTTCAGGTTCCTACTTCATGGGGAGGTGCCCCTTACAGCCAACGACAAAAATAGATGTCACTGCAATCTGTTGAATTGTTTGCAAGTTTCACTTGGCTGTGACTAAGGATCTTTGACAATATGCCACCGACTGGTAGGATGGGACTGCTAGAAGGGGAACGTAGCCTGCAAACTGGTTATGTCTACTAACAGCAAACGGGTCACCTCTGGCTTTCAGATGCTCTTGCTTCTGCATCACCCAGATCCCCTAAAGCAGCTGGGGAAGAGCTGTTTTACACAAGCTAACACCATGTTAGCTAGAAGCAACAGCTCTTGGAAAACACAGGATGTGTGAAAGTTTGGAATACCACACCATTGCTAGGTTAACAACAGAAGATCCCAATGACCTTGCAGGGGTTTTGTATATTTTCATGCCTCTCCTCTTCCCTTAAAGGAGCTATTCCTTGCCTTTTCTGAGCTAGACTGTTTCCTGAAGATGGGCCAAAAGAAGAGCTGCAGTGTTTGCTTTCTTCCCTTGCCTGGAACAACTTGGTTTTGCCGCAGGCTTATTCACAACAGCACAACACGACAACTATGATGGATTTTTCCGTTTTTCAGAATGGCCTCACCCCTGGCTCTGTTCCACAGTGAACATGGACTGCTGTCCCACCTGACTGAATCTCAGAGTACTTCACAGACATGCATGGAGTCTCCTCCCAGCACTTTCTGGGAGGTAAAGGAAGTGAAATTATAAATTCAATAATTTGATAAATTCATGTTGATAATTTAACGTTATCAGTTTGTACACAGAGGGAAAATAAACTAAGAATTAGAGACTGGCTGTGGTAATCTGGCCTGCATTGTATTAAAGGCCTGACTACAGATCAAGAATGTTCTCTTCTGGCCTTATAAAAACAAAATGACTAGCCTTTTAAACAATGCTATGTAAAGTTCCACAGTTTTCTTGGGTTGTCCTGCCTTCCCCCCCCCCCCCCCCCCCCAAAGAACTATTTTTGATGGTCATGTTCATCATCTGCTAACTAAAAGGCCCCTGCAGGGCTGCGTTCCAGTACTTGTCTGTGGAAGAGGAACATCAAAGTCTGCAGTTTTCTAAGGATCTACGGTCAAGGCTCCAGAATCTTCAAAGCTTCTTAAACTTTAAGGATCTACTGAATACTCAAGGATTTCTTAAGGAATAAGGTGTTTCGTGAGAAGGGACCTCAACTTCTGGCTCATATTAAAGATGAGAGATTGGTTCTTTGGAAGTCTGAAAGCAGATCACAAAGTTGAGGCAATACCTGTGCCTTTGGGTAAGCTTGGGGAGCAGGAGGCAACTGTCAGTTCTTTGTACTATTAATCTAACCCAGGGGTCCTCAAACTACGGCCCGCGGGCCACATACAGCCCCCCAGGGTCCTCAATATGGCCCCCGGTATTTACAGACCCCCCCGCCCCCCCCCCTCCCCCCACCCCCTGCCGGGGGCTGGGGGGGGAAACCAAGCAGCCGCAGATGACTGCCTGCCACTGCATCCGCGCGCCGGCCCCCTGTTTAAAATGTTTGAGGACCCCTGAACTAACCCTTTGTGTGACTCCACAGCCACTTCTCCAGTGTAACAACTAGTATTGCATTAAAAAAGTACAAAAGCAAGCACTCCATGGCCTGTTCCATCATTCTCCTAACATCCTTGTCTGCATGAGACAAAGCTAGAGACCCCTGGTCTTCAAAGCTATTCAGCCACCTTTATTCCAAATATCTCTGAAAGATCTAGCTCCACCTGGCCATATGTGCCACAGAAACACACCCATCACCTTGTTCACACCTGCTGGAGGTTTATTCTGCTAAAAAAACCCAAAAGGATAAAAAGATTTGTTGATCTTACAAAGTATCATTCCATTGTGAAAAATAGATCCTGGAGTGGGGGAGAGAGGAGGGAGGGAGAAATCTACAGCAGAGCTAATACAGCCAGCAAAAACAGGTGCTGTTTGAAGCTTCCAGTTTTCCAAATTAGAAAACAACCAGATGGATTCTCTCAGAACAAGCCATGGGATTCGACTCCGTGGTGGTAGGGAAATTCAGCTGCATAAATGTAACACCAAGAATGGTCCGACATGTAAGGTTTCAGTCACGGTCAGCTCCCCAGATGGACTCAGATAAGCAAGTATTCACATTTATTAGAAGGTGCAAGTTTCTCAGGATGGCTGTTAAACTGCCTAGTTCTTATCAACTTATGCTGACATAATCTCTGTCTGATCACCCAACGGGGGGGGGGGGGGGGGGGAGCGGGGAACACCTTCCCAAAATATGAAGAGACCAGCATATTAACGGAATGACAGATGTAGAAATTGTGGGTGATTTTGGACCGGTCTTGTCTCATCTCAGACTATCCCACCATCTGCTAGTATGGACTTACAGGACAGAGAGGTCCTATTTGCCTCATTAACCCCATACTATTTCAAAGAGCTCTGCAGGATTGATTATTCAGGCTCATCCAATGGCCAGGATTCCATTTTTTTAAATGACATCACACATGCAAATGGATGGACAGTGACTTTGTTTCCCCAGGAAGATTACATTCAGATGTGGTTAACTGATGAGCTGCTCAGAACAGCTTTTCTTCAATAGGGTCTCCAGGGTGTGTTGGTAGCATCTTCCTTTGGTGTGTGACTGAAAGGCTTCATTATCACAGACAGCCAGGGGAGAGAAGTATCTCCAGGGGGCAACTCAGAATTAACTCAAAAGTCTAAGGTATGAGGTGCCAATAGCTCTTCCTACGTTTTTCACCAGTGCCTCCTCCACCCATCTACAGCCAAAACAGTGTCTAATGAGAATGTGGAGGCTCAGCCAGTTCCCAGGGTGAAAAGCTTAAAATATTGAACTTATTTATTTATTTTAAATTTCAATGAAATCCCTTAGATTCTTTCCTACTTTGATTAGCTCCAGATCCAGCTGGGAGAAAAGAATCCCATTTTGGATTTCAATGAAATCTAAAAGGTGATAAGAGTCTTACCCTTGCCCAAAAGAGATTTACAAACCTCCTAAAGTTCCACAAACACTTACGCTTTAGAATAGTTCAGAATGAAGTCAATTCCCTTCTCATTGTCAAACTGGATGTCACGAGGCAGATCACTGTGGGAATGGGCATCAATGCTCAGGGGAAAGCCTGGGTGCCACTCCTTCCAACTGAGAAAACAAGAGAGGTTGGATTAACCATATAACCTTATCAGCACAGGAGCTGTATCATTCCTTCACCTACACTGCTTCTCTGACTCACCTCTATAAAGTAAGTTTGTGGCAGACTCATCTGGGCCAAAAATAGTGACTTATACCACATCAATACCTGCCAGTACCCTACAGAATCCTGAGGTTCTGAAGTACAATGAAGGGTGCCTACTTGGCCACCTACTTTCACAAAACTTGAAGTAACTTAGTATCTGTGGTATTTCCATACTCTTGTCAAGTTTGGTTGAAATTGGCAGTAGCTTCAAATGTATTGGGAGGGGAGGGGATGGACAGACAGAAGGTGCCCAATGCACATCATTCTTGGGGCTACATTTTTTGCAGAACTGAGATACAGCAGCTAAAAGTACTCAGACGTGTATTTAAGTTCCTCCAAAAGGCAACTCCCTGAGAGATGCAAATAGTCTTGATTCAGCTCTTCAGAAGAGCTTTACCCCCTAACGGTCATGGCACACATTCTCTGCCGTGCATGTTCTGACACCATGTCCCATCTTTACTTCAAAACAAAAGGTGATGCGTAAAGAGTACTATTTCAATGCTATTTCCAAATTGCCTGCCACACAGAGATTGCATTGTGTGTTATCAGTTATGCATCTGAATTGTAAATAGCTGTTTCCCTGGAATTACAAATGGTTTTGCCTTCCTTTTTGCATAAGTAAATAAAATTTTGTGCCACACCTCTTTTTAAACTATAACTTCCTCTGCTCTACTTCCCATAATTTGTAAGCAAGATCCTTTCTTAGTGAAATGATATCAACAACTCATACACCAAGCCTCAAGCCATCAATTCTGAATGTACCCTCTGTCCTTCCGATCCTTACTCTCATGATAACGAGATACAAGGGAAAGAAATTTATGTTATTTTAACAGAGTATGTCTCTAGCAAAAGGAAATGTCTAATGCCTTCTGGAACTACCCAGTGATAAAAGACAGCATTTTCCCATTGTGACCTTGATTAGGAAAAAATGCCTATGACAGTATAAAAGTGGGTATCACAACTGTGTTCTGATAACACATTCCAGTCCACTCAGATAGGGCCAGATCTTCCACTGCACACTGGTTCAGGAAAAAACTAGCTTGCTGCAGCAGCCAAAATGCTCTGGTAAGAGCTGAGATGTTCAAATCATGTTCCAAAACTGGAATAGTGCTCATAAAAGGCAAATTAAATCTGCCTTCAAATCTTCCTTGAAAGCACAACTGCATGCCAGAGGGCCCACACAGAGACGGTACCACTGGATTCCCACTTAAACCTTCCAGATGGGCTTATCTGGGATTCAACTATCTCATAATGCCACTTGCACCAGGATGATCGTAATTTCACTTACAGTGAATTCCATCTAAGTAAGGAACATATATGGCCAACAGGGTTACTTAAGCTTTCTCTTATTCAGAAGTCCAGAAATCAGAGCAATATGATAAGCTGAACATACTCTGTCAACCTCTGACCCGATGAGAGCAGGCTCTGGACCTTCTAGGGAACTATGGGAAACTCACCGGTACATTTTTTGACGGCTCTCGAGCTCTTTGCGTCTGTGCTGCTTGAGAATATGAGTCTTGTCATCCCGTGAGAGCTTTGCTGGGAAACAGGGAAAAGAGACAGGGTTATGAGGTTCCTCTACCTACCACTGCCCAGGTCTTCAGAAAGAAAGCAAAGTTTCCAAATCTTTAAACTTCTGATCTATACCTTCACAAAGTTTTGCTGGGAAAGGCTTAGACAGTCCAATTTAGTACCTTGAATAGAAGCACAGGTCCCTAGAGAATCTGGAAGGAAAGAAACTCCTACCTTGTTGCCTCCAAGGGTTAATTAGCTCAGGCTAGGAGCTCTCTCAACTGTATATAAAACCTGGGTTCCTAGTGTAGACACTTGCTGTACATATCCAGTGTTAAATGGTCTAAATATGGTCATGGTAATTAATTTTACATTTCAGTATCTAAGGGAATTTTCATCAATAAGAGAAATCACAACATTGTTCCAGCTAATCTCTCTGCTAAAAAGACATCTACAGGAAGCACTTCCTATCCTCTCTCCTTGAGTTGTGCTTCTCCCCTGGCAGCTTGGGGCAATAATCATATCTTCTTAACATAAGAACAGAAAGAAAAAAACCAGAGAGGCTTCATTTCCAGGCAGCTTGCTCTTCTGACCACACATGTATTCACTATACCATTAAATAACACAGAGACTTCCTTAGTGATCAGAGAAGGGGCAAGGTCCGTGACTCACTTTACATACACAAATGGGAAGGCAGATAAAGCCAGCAGGAGCTTCATGGAAATAGCTGTTTGGAGGTGGAAATGTCAGAGGTAGTAGAATGATAACATGATGGCTATACGAGTTTCCATCTGGTTGTGTTGAAGTTACCGATAAGGCTTCACTTGCTTTTGCTTTACCTCACCATACTCCGAAAGCCATGCAAAGCTGCTTTCCATGGAGTGTTACAGTTGTTATAAATCAAGTTATGAACAATGGTCCATCTGGAGACCAAATATAAACTGACACATAGTTCTGATTATATGACAAAAGGCTTCAAATGCAGAATTCCTCAGCCAGGAGTATCCAAAAACTTAGTGGGAAGATAAACACTTATTTCCTACCACCTCATACCTTGTTTCAGCTGTGTCAGGCACTCGTGCTGCAGACCACCACAGCAGCCAGCCTACCCTAGGAAGCACAGAGGGGAACCAGCACACATCACCGACACACATCTGCCTCAACCCTGACCGCAGGAAGCAGGTAGTCAGAGACAGCTAAAACACAAGTCCAACAGGCCACTCTCAGAAGAGCACAGAAGTGCTGCAGCACTTTTCTCAGTTGGCCACCACAGCTTGGTGGTGACCATACCCATCTCACCCTGCTTTCTGGACTTGCCAGGACGCAGAGAGGAGGGGTGAAAAGTGAAGCTGCTGTTTCAAGTCAGTCCTTGCACCCGCTGAGCAGCCTGCCTTGGGATTTTATTTCACTCTCAAGAAAACAAAACCATTTACAGGCAATTGATCATGGGCCACATAGGGGCTCAGTATGAAACAAAGATGGGACAGTAATTCAAATTAGATCAAAAGGGTTTTCAGCAATGGAGATGTGGAGCAGACAAAAATCTGGCATTAGGGTCAGCCTTCAAATTCAAGACTGGTGTAACAAGCCAGTGTAAGGACTTTTCCCTGCATGTGCTTCCCAAAATATCCAAATGAACGGCCAGCACCCAGCCCAACAAACTGCTCAGAAACAGTCCCAGTCATCAGGGAAAGCCCATTCCCCAGGATGCAGAAGGGGGCTGGCAGTGGGTCTCCATGGGAGAAAGAAGATTGGGAGGTACATGGGGAAAGGGGAAGGAGAAGCGAAAGAATTCTGGATGTTCTGCAGGAAATCAGGTTTCTTATGGCTCTCACCTCTTCCATCTCGAAGGACAATCTCTTTCTCATCTGTAATCCAACGGTAACATGGGAACTCCAAATAGTCACCCATTGGCGTTTTTACAGTGATATACTTAAGGTACCAGTCATCCTGGTACCAATATTTTCGTTTCTCAATTTTTATTAGCTGAATTTCTCCAAGGTCTTCTTCCACAGTCACATCATAGGAGTCAACCTACAGAGCAGAATACAGTCAATGACCCACCGCATGTGCGGGAAGCACAACCAGCACTACACAAGCATACCTGATATGGCATGGGTACAAGAGAACTTGCCAGCTTCTTGTGGGTGAGAAAAGGAAGACCTATTATTGGACTGCAACGCAACAAAAAAGATGAATAAAAGAACAAACAAGAACATGTAAAACGCTCCAGAAACAGAGAAACATTTTAGTATGCAACCTAAAATTCTGTTACTCCTTGAAACGTTTGCAAGTCCAAGAAAAACATGCAGACCATGAAACCATTTATAGTTCTCCCAGCAACAGCTGAAAGAGGTATTGCTAGGGCACATCTGTCCATGCAGCTGGAATGGAAAGATGATCGTGTGATTAACACATTGGACTCAGAATCTAAACACCTGTGTGTATTAGCCAGATGTGCTTCAGAATAAGGATAGCATTCAGATCACCTGCATCCCCTTTGTCTTGTACTTCTTGTGGCTGGTCTTCTTCAGTTCTCCATTTTTAAAATTAGGACAATTGTGCATTTTACATTTGTACAGCTCAGATTTGGACAGGGATATACTTTATGTTTGTAAAGCTCAGATGTACAAAGCAATTTAAGTAGCTAACTGAAAGCAAGGTTCACAAGAATCCCATCTGGCTCCGGAGGCCCTTCGTTCTTTCACAGGAAACAAGCCAGCATATGGAGACATGGTTTAGTTCCTTCCTCAGTTTGGAGTTAACTCAAAGGCCTGACTCCTGCTACGTGGAGGGACCTCAGCGCAGACCTGCACAGTAGCTGCTCTGTTTAGTCCTTTCCCATACTAAGGGTCTGGTCGCAGGGTCTTTGCACTGAGCTGGTACTGAAGGCTAGGGACTATGCACATCTGCTCCTGCAGGAGTGCCCTCACTGGTGGCCTAAAGGGACAGGGCCCCTGAGACCCTGAGGTATTGGCCATGACACGATCCGGGTGAGGAGCAGACCATTCCTGGAGCTGCCCCTACACCAGGCTGCAGCTCTGAACCTGGCCAGGCTGAGGCAGTGACTGGGCACCATGCTCTCCCTTGCTTGATGACTGCTCCGGCAGGGCTACAAGAGAAGTAGCAATGAACATTTTCTTCTTCTGTTTAAAACACAATGGCTTCGACTACCAAGCTCAGCATTTCTTCCATATGGTAAGCCTGTTCTCAGCCCACATATACAATATGGCATCTCAGGGCTTCACCATCAGATGGCTTGAAATGGACGTGGAGCCACCTGGCCCACCAGGATGAGTGCACCTGTGAGCACACGTACAGACCTTAGCTGCTACACGCTCCAGCTACTGAAGGCCACAAAGAACTAGTCACCTAGACACAACAAGATGACTTTGGTCACTGGTTCACTCCGTAAATCGCCTCTCCCACAACACCGCTCTCAGCGCCGCAGCTACACGGCCAGGCCTGGGAGGACGGCGGCCGTGGACATGGTGCTCCCCTCAGCCCCTCTCGCCCATGCTAAGCACCCCCCATGCAGCACAACGGCTGTCATGAAAGCTGACTTAAGTGCCTTGCCAAGTTGCCTAGCAGGTGTAGGACAGTGGGCACTCGTCCCCGTACGTGGGTACTTCGGTCCCCTCATGGGGGTAACTTCTCGGGGGTACATGCAGTTCCTCACCACCTGCGGGGGCAGCGCCCAGCAAACGACAGTTCTGGTGGCCCTTGCACTATTAGGCAATACCAGCATAGCAAGAAATAAGTAATTATTTCAAACATGGCTGTAAGACACCTTGTGGTGCTAAGTGAGTCAGCAGAACAGGAACTGACTCTCACTTTCCAAGAGCAGAAGCAGCCCAGGGCAAACAGGAGCAGCCGAGTGCTCATCGCGACAAAGCTGAATGGGCTATGGCAACCACGGAAGCAGCAGCCAAAGCCTACTCTGCTCAGATGATCCTGCTAAGCTTCTTGTGGTTACAAGTAGGGACTTAACTCTTTCGTGTTTTTTTCTCAACACAGTCAAAAGTTTTAGAAACCAACCAGGTGCTGATATCAAAAGGAAGAGGTACTGCACTGACACGCTGCAGTGCCTGTAAAAGACTCACCAGCCTATGTGAGCTTTGTCATTTGGCTCCTGACCTAGACACCACACTCTGCTTGTTCTTTTTAGGAGCACTTTCTTAGCCTACCCCAGACATTTGACCTATGCCTATTGTTACTGTCTTAGTGGCTAAAGAAAGGCTAATTCACATAAAGACCAAAACTGAAAAGTGAAGAAAGATTAAATTCCAGGCAGGAGAAAGGAAAAAAACAACCCACCACTTAAGTGTCTTCAGATGGCACTTAATATCTCAACTGTTACAAAAGAAAGATTCATGGCAACTTGCACCCCCATTACTGGAAGAACACACCTAAGAAGGATCCCTTGGCATCCCTTCTCTCCCATTTTACCCCAAGTTTCCCACATTATTGATGCAAAATATGCTTTTCTACGAGCTATCCATGAATCACCAGCTGCAATGATCGTTTTGGGATGAAGACACCTGTCTGTCCACCAACATTTGGGATGACTGACCTCAGTTCTCTTATAACCCATTACGTAAAAATACCAGCTTTCGTAAACTTCGTCACATCTAATTGACTCATAGGAGCCAGAGAAAAATAAAAAGCCCTATAGGCTTTGAAGTCCATCCTACAGACAATGAAACATTGTCCTTGCCTGTCTTTCCCCAAAGATGTTATTCAATCAACTCTGAAACCATCAGGCCATGACTGCTATACTGCAACTCATATGAGGCTAACAAGGATACTGGAATTTCTTCTAATATGTAGTCTAATTTAATTTTAGGCTCAAATACCTAAAATGGGCATGGACGGTGCTTATTTTGATTTGCTGAGACTTAACAGACTAGTCTTAGTCTGAGCTGTATTCTCCTCATGCCTATTAAAGCAAAAGCCATTGAACTGTTTTTAAAAAGGAAGCCCGTCATGTCTTAAATAAAAATTTGCAATGTTTATGTCAATAGCACACCCATACACACCAGGTGGTAATAAACTGCTTCACAAATAGCACGGTAGTCCTCGACAAGCTTGGGATGACAGCATCTGTCTGCTAGGATGTGAGCTGGGAGATGAAAATCACAGAGCTGAGATTTCTACCAACATGTTAGAATGATGCTTGTCACTTTTCCTTGCATCTCCATAGCAGGAAAGAAATAGTTCTTTCTGTAGATCCAAGAATTATACTAATTTTAAACATTTTTTGAAAGTTTTATGTTGCTGATTCTTCAACATCACCACCACCTCCTCCCCCAACTATCCCAGAACAGCTAAAAGGATAATGTGTAAAGGTAAATTAATTCCCTTGGTGATTCATGATTTTGAACAAGCTGTGGGGATTGAAAAACATTCAATGGCTTTTCTCAGAAATCACAATTATAGCGCCTTGAGCCACAGCTGCGACAGTCAGTGGCTGCAGAACATACCCCTGTGCTCCTTGCTCAGAGAATGGAGATTCTTCCTTCCCACAATGCTGGTTTCAAACACCACCCTCATCTTTGCCTATCACCCCACATCCAATATTCTCAGCTTCATTCTTGTCAGTTGGCATAAGTAATTCTGGATGATGGCTACAAAATGCAGATAACATTCTCAGATGTTTTCCCATTCTTAAATCTTTCCAGAAATAGACAGCACTTGAACAATTTCTATTTCATATCCATTTCCTTTCAATTCCTGGTTTTCTCAATAAAAAGTGTCAATAAACTCTTTACCAGACTTAGGTTTCGCACTGAGTCAGTACTTCTGCAATTTTGTACATCTCTTTCCAGGACCAGATGGCACTTTGCGGAAGAGTCCCTCGTCACAGGCTGTCATACCATGCATCTCAAACTCAGCCACTTCCTGCTTGTGCATCTTTTAATACAATTATGACACAAAATGTATTATTTCAATTTTACCATGATCCTGATGCATTTGGCAGTCAGGAGCTGGAAGTAGCCACCATGCAGAGACACAGTCCAAACGAATCCACAAACATATCTGAATTATTACCCATTTGTGTTCATCACTACAAAGGAAATTTAAACATGTAATGACTAATGCAATAACCTACAGAGACAAATGATAAACTGCATCTGGATCATATTTGCTTTGTATTCAGCTACTTGGGATTTTTATGCTCCATCTTCTCACCCACTTCCAGGTCATGTACAGAGGAAGAATAAGGTGACCCAAGACACTGCCTGGATAGGGGAAATGCACTGCATTATTTTTAGCTCAAGTCCTCATGCAAACCCCATTGCTGTCAAGTGATTAGTATGGCACAGAAAGTCTGAAATTAGTCTTACCACGTCCTTTTTGCCTAAGATACCTTACTATCCTTTTTAAAATCCATATCCTTTAAAGGTTCAGCTAACAATTTCATTTTTAGTAAATCCTCATTTACACATATGTATTTCTATAGTTCTCATAATGTCACACCTATGCACATACACATCTGTATACATAAAAGATTTAAATTAAAGAGCAATATGAATCAGATCCAAACAGCTGATAGAAATGTCACATTGACAGCCAGTCTTTGGAAGAAACTCATTCCTCTGGTAACAACCTCTTTGCTAATATTACAAAAGCCCTAAAATAGTTGCACGTCACTGTTGATATAACGCAAAAAGGACATTCAATTAGCCTAAATGTTTCTGAAGGTTTTAACTCTTTTTATGACCATCACAGTGCCAATTTTAATGGCACTTCTGAAGTGAAGGTTCCCTCCTGATGTCTCACCCAGCTTTCACTGCCTCCAAGCCAGCGACACAATGGGCTCACCCGAGATGAAAATTTCGCTAATGCAGTAAAGGTGTGACAGGTTACAAATATGGTACAGAGTCCAGGTCAGAACTGACAGTTGGCTGCTCAACGTTTCTAAGGCGTTTGTGGTACAAGGTCTCCTGGTAAACACATGGCATCCCTGCTGACTGCACACTGAGCCAGAGATGCTATGACTTCTTACACAGTCTGAGTTCAGAGTGAAACAACAGAATTAACGAAGACTATTGGACTGTCCAAACTCCTGTAGCATCCTGTTCAAGCAATTTAATCTCACACAAAACCTAAAATCTTTCTTTCTGAGGAGAGACTCCTACCAACTAGCCTAATGTTGCAAAAAGGACAACACAGACAACCCCTCTTTCTATAAGCACAAAGCTCTAAGTGGAAAGAACTGTATTTCCCTTCTGGAAATACTTGTGAATACATTTCTTTCAACAAAAGCAAAAAGCAGGTGACAGGGTAACAGGAAGAAAACAGAGAACTGAGTGACACCCTAATCCTTGCTTTGAAAACACTTGGCACCAAGAGGAACTTACTCAAAAGACAATGAGTGAAGAAAAGCAGCTATGGCTTTCTACATAGCCTGTGTCCAATGCTTTGAGTAAGTCAGACAAAACCTACAACTAAGCTACCATTGTGCAAATCCCTTCAGTTTTTTCCAAGTCCCTTTCCCTCAATCCACATTTGGCATGCAAATCTCCTCCTCAGAACTGGCCCACGCCTTCTTCATCATATCTAGTAATATGCACAATTTGCATTAATTCAAATGAAGACATTACCAGGATACTGAACCTGGCCCAATATTTAGAAAAGAAATTGGATAGTAGACAAAGCTTTACAAGGTAATACTGTAAAATTCTGGTCATCCACTAAAACAGTGCCTTTTTTTGCAAATGTGTTCACAATTGAATTGTTTTGCAGAAAAAGAAAATTATAGCGATGCTATTGAAAGAAACACTAAAGGCAGAGCTGTGAAACCAGTTGCTACATTTTACAAATCAACCAACCTGAAAGTCTTTTGGCTTGCTTCAGTTTTATTTTTTTTGGTTCCGATTTGGTATTTTTCTTTTCTTTCCTTTTTACTTTGTACAACACATTAGTAAGACCCTCAGTGTTTTGGGCACAATGTTACCTGAACAGGTGCCTGGAGAAACATGCTGCCCTCCAGAAGAAAACATCCTCAACAACAGAACTTAGCACATTGTACTGCAGGTGTGTCACGAGCCATACACTTTATGGAACAATGTTATTCTCTAAATACATGCTGAAAAAACTGACTGCATATTTGTAATATCAATCACATAGCAATAACAGAAATCATGAATTTGGATAGGAGAATTCTGGATTTAGTCAAGAGCCTTGGCACTTGGAAACAAGTTTGACAAAAAGCAGAGACAGTCCCTGCCTCAGAAGGCTTATTTAGCCAACAACACGTTTTATACAAAATGCTAGGACCCAGGTGAATATTTTCAAATGTGCCTAAAAGCTACCTTCCCGAGGAGATATAGGTACTCCTTTTAGGTGCACACATCCTCTGCTGTAGTGCTACTAACATCCACAAACCTCTGTTCATTGCTACCTCACGCAGAGGGGTCCAGCATTCACAGGCACCTCTGCTCCAGCTGAACCTGGTCCCACAGCAGAGCAAGGGTTGCTGCTGAGCTTATACTTAATGCTCACACCACGGCATTTTCTCCCTCTGACAGAATCCAACCCAATCCAATGAGATGTTCAGAATACTACCAGGCTCTCCATCACAGTAATCTCTAGAAGACATTCACACACTCTTTTTGTAGCCCAGGGACAAGAGCAAACTGTCTGGTCGCTGGAGACCCTAGTGCTTTTCTCCTCAGCTGGCAGGGCTCAGCTGTCCTGGGAAAGCACCCTAACCCTGAGGCTGCTGGACAGTCTGAGGTCTTCTTCATCCTCTCTCGTTAATGCTGTTAAGCTTTGCTTAAGATGTGTAACTGTTCCCTGAGGAGTGAGAAAATGACTAGATGTCCATTTGGGAGATTCAGCTAGCAAGGTTCTAAGCTGATGAATGTTAATTATCGAAGCAAGTAATCCCAACAGCAGCAGCTGTTAAGTCCCCACACCTGAATCTGCTAGAGCATCTCCTCAGAACATCGACTATAAATATCTGTGGACCATGTCTACACATGCCATCAGCACTTACTCAAAATACTGACTTCTGTTAACCACATCTGCGATGTCTAATGCAGAAGAGACCAGATACCTAAGCTATGAATTAAAAAGCACACCTAAGGGCAAAGCAGCACCATGACAGTGAAGTCTCACCTGTATATGCAGCAGTAGGTCTCATTTCCAAAGTGACTTACAAACACGCGGTTAAAACTTTCAAAGTTGCTTAAATCTCATCAGACCTTTTGGAAACAGTGAGTTAGGTTCCCAGATAAAATACACATTTTGGGAGGGGGGGAAAGAATTACCCGAGTCTATTATTTCCACAGTAGACAACAAGCAAATACATAAATAAAACAAATAAACCACTGCTCAGAGTATAAGCGATTACAGATGGATAGCCTTGGTACTGTGAGCAGATCACGGAGAGGACAGGGCACAACACGCAGCAGAAATCAAGGTTAGAACGAACAGCACAGCTGACAGCCCGGTCCCCGCTTCATTCCCACACCTGCACGGCCGTGCCGTTTTCCAGTTCTCATTGAAGCTGCCCTACACGTTTCCCTCGGCAGACACAGTGATTCCCACTGGAAGTTCTCACCTCTGTGTTTAATTCCTTGGAGATACCAGGGCTCTGACTACTATACCGACCCCAAACATCACAGGAGGCAGACAAATATTTTTAGTATTTGTGAGTAAAGGACGAAGGAAGCTGAAAGCCCACTGTAAGCCGAAGGGCCCCGTCCTCCCCCACGGCGGCGGGGCCGCTGCCAGGGCTAACCCCCGGGCAGGGGCGCCCGTGACGGCCGGCCGGGGTGGCAGCGGCCCCTCGGTCCCGTCCCGTGCGGCAGGCGGGGCAGCAGCGGCAGCCCGGGCAGCAGCGGCAGCCCAAGCGGGGCGCGGGGAGGCGGCGTCCTGCGGCTCCGGCCCCGGGCACCGCCAAGGGAGACGCGCGGCGGCTCGGAGGCGGCGAACGGGGCCCCGGGGCCGCCGCCGGGGCCGCACTCACCGCGCCGCGCTCGAAGTCGTTGTAGAAGGGTTTGTCCAGGAGGTGCCTCTCGCTGCAGCCCGCCGTGCCCTCCAGGCTCAGGTACACGTAGTCGTCCGTGCCCGCGAACCACTGGCTGCCCGTGGCCACCGTGACGGTATAGGACGGCATGGCCCCACCGCCGCGACTCGGCTCTGCACGGCCCCGCCGACCCGACCGGCCGCTGCTGCGCCGCGATCCCGCCCCGGCCCCGGCCCCGACCCTCCCGGCACCGCCTCCTCCGCCACCGCGGCTCGGCCACCGCCCGCCCCTTCCCCAGCGCCCGGCACGGCCCGCACAGCGCCCCCCGCACCGCCCCGCGCCCCCGCCCGCAGCCTGCACGCCGCCCTCGCCTCGCACCTGCCCTCCCTTAGCACCAGCTCCGCGCCAGCACGCTTCACACGAGCTGCCGCACAGCACTTGTCTCTGGGCGTCTTTCCACGGTTGCACACTCCGACACAGCCCCCGGAGCTCTCGGCACACGGCGCGGGGCTCTGCGGGGCAGTCCTGCTTCTGCCAGGCAGCGGGCACAGCTCGCGGCACCTCACCGCATGTATCCTTACAGGATCTCATCCACACAGCCTCAAAACGCTCTGCGTTCTGCAACCTCACCTCATCACCCCAGTTTGCAAGCACACACTCTCTTCCATGCCCACACCTTACGCATGTACTACACTGATTCAACACACTACCACGATCTACCCCCATATGTACACTGCACGTATCCCATTCTCTTCATCATCCAACGTTACTCACTCTGCACCAACACCATAGCGCACCCTCATTATACACACCGGATCTGCAAAACTATATACCGCTCACCCTTTTCTCAGGTCTAGACCCCCAAGTGCACAAAAGCTGGAATGCTTTATTCCCTGCATTCCCCTAAGTTTCTCAAACACTCTGTTGTCTGCACAACCGTGTGCAACACTAACTGCCAGCATATGTACTTACACAACCAACTCCCCATTTCCACAAAGCGCTCTAAAAACCCCACAATTTCACAGTCCCCACCCTGAGCGCACCAAACGCCTGCTATCATTAAGATGCTATCATTAAGACAACAGAAGAGCAGTCTGTGCTTCTTCCAGAGTCCAGCCTACCCCAGAAAAAATAACTCCATAGCAGCGACACTGCACACTTGGGCACCAAAGCCACTCATGCTCTTCTCTCGCATTTTCACCAGGCAATCAAATACCACATGCTGCCACTCTTGATACCTCACTGATAACCTTCCTTCATGCTGCTGCCAACAGCAGCTGCATGATACCGTGCTGAAAAAAGCCAGGCTGGGGCTTTTGCAGATCCCGGTGTCCTTCCACCATTGCTCTGTGATCAGACAGAGCTCCTCATTTCCTTGCTGTTGGGCAGCTCTCCTAGCTGGTCTCTGGGCTCTTGGGAATTCCTAGTGTTACAGATATGCAGAGCAAGCTAAATTAAATCCATCTCAAAAGTGCTTTACTTGTGGTACACTTGCACCGCAGGTGCTGTGCTGGCGCAGTTAGCGTACAGCAGTAACTAATCTAATCATACTTTGGTAGAACTTTCAGTCTGAGGCACTCTCCTGCCCACAGGTGGGGCTGGGTAGGCATTATCAGCCACCAACCTTCAAACGCAGATGAAGAGAGCAATTAAAGTCAACAGCTGGAGGTTATTGCTGGCTCTGTCCTCTTCTATTCTGGCAAGCCCAGCTGCAAAGTGCCTTGTGCCTCAGTCCGGCATGGCTGCTGCATCTTGGGCTGTTGGGTGACACTGCAAGATGTGCTTACAGATTCTCTGCTTCAGGTTCTAAAATTGCAACTAGCCAAAGTGTGTTGTGGCCTGTCTTATGCACTGTGGCCACAGAGCAACAGGGACAACCTGTAATAACCTGAAAATTTCCTGTTATTCTTCCATAGAAGTGTGATGACACTGGGCTACACTCACCCAGGCAAGTCAGAGGCCGTCTCCTGCATCTTTTCTGTACTAGTAGAAACTCAACCATTTGCTACATTGCGACTTATATTTCAAGGCTCTCCCACATTCAGGGTATGCATTTACATACAAGCATAAAAAATATTCACTGTGCCTGTCTTGGCTCTACTGAATTGCTTGCTCAGCGTGAATGTCTAGTCTGCAGCTACTTTTAAAATAACACCCAGAAGTGCGAGATGGCCAGCTGTCGCATGGCGCACCTGAGGTACCTGCAAAATCAGCCCAGAGATCTGAATTCTCCTCCTGAGATTTAACCAGCAAGGGATCCTTCCTGCTGCACTGCAATCCCTCCTTCCATGGACAATGTTACTCCACAGAAGTGCACCATAAACTCTCAAGTTCTTCCCTGGTTTCTTCTTTGCTTTACGTAAGATTTCAAAGAAATCATACATTAGTTTCATTTTTGTATGAGTGCTCTCAGTCTTAAAGTTTCTAAACTTAGGTTCACAGCCTTCTTGAAAGATGTATCTGAAACCTTTGTAATATGTCAAGTGCTTTAAAACCAGCTTTTGTCAGACACAAGGCCACCCCCTGGGCACCCTCATTTTCCCTGTAAACATTCAGCAAAGTTGTGTTCAAACCTTCATTGGTGGGTTTCCATGTTCCCTTGTGTCTCAGCTCTGATACACCATTTGAACCCTGTCCGGTCCCCCTGGGTCACCAGTTCTGCTTTCAGACTGTTTGGGTCTCCTCTGTGCAGAGGTGTGACTGGGAAGTCTCCCTACAGCATTACAACTCCTCTCATCAACTCCTTAAAGAAAATACTAGATAAGCTCAGTCCTGTACATGGTATTTATAGGAATAAGTTTGTTACCTCTCGGCAGCCCCTTCACAGCAATGTCTATTTGTAGTCTGTTCCTTTAGCACCTCTCATTTTTATTGTCATTTCCACCTTCAAAGGTTTATTCATAATGTTTACTGTTGGTAGAATGCTTCATCAAACTCCTGCCAAACAAAACGGTGGGCCATGCAAAAAACAAACCCAACCCTTCTGTCAAGAGACTACACTATTTCACCCCCGGAGACCCACGCTGTGTGAGACCCCAGCAGATTCTCCTGTGTTGTACCTGGTGGCTGCTGGATGTCTAACAAGGAAGCCACTCCTGGAAACTGCAGCTGGATCTCATGGCTGGATCCCAGGTGGGTGTCCCAGAGGTTAGGCTGCGGGCTGAGGCACAGCCTTGTATTGCAGGGTTTCCCCTGCTCCCCCAACACCCCCTTGGACTCTCGGGGTGAGCGGCGAGGGGAAGGTCCCGCTGCACCCTGCACGTGGCACATCTCCCGAGGATGGAGCGGGAGGCTGGGACGTGCCCAGGCCCAGGAAGACCCCGATCCCGGGTCTCCAGCTTCCCTTCTGGCACCACCGACCTCCCCGCCGCTGCCGCCCCCCTGGCCGCTGCATTTCACGGCGGAGCGCCGAGCCCCTCGGCGAGGCGGCACGGGGGCGCAGGGACCCGCAGCCTGCGAGGGGCTCTGGGGCCAGCGGCTGCCGGGGGGGGGTGGTGCGAGCCGTGCCCCCGCCGCGGGCACCCAGGGCGCCGCTGCCGTGCCCAGCCCTGAGGGCTCTGGGCCAGCACGGGGGTGCCCAGCCCTGCCCCGCCGGCGGCCGCCGGACCGCGCATGGAGCCGCGTCCCGCGTCCCCGCCGCGCTGGGCAACGGCGCCCCCTGCTGGGCCCTGCCGGGAGCGGCACGGGGGGCCGGGGCAGCGCAGCCCTGCGGGCAACACGGGATGCTGTTGTAAGCAGAGTGCAACGTCACCTCCTTTGCCACCGTGAAAAATAGGATAAAAACAGAACATTTTTTTTTTCTATTTTAAGATGGGGCCCCTGTTAGGCGGAGTGCAATGTTACCTCCTTTGCCAGCCTGAAAAACGCAAAAGGTGTCAGAGTCATCGACCTCTAACCACCATCAGTAACTGCCTTTGCACCATGCAGTGCTTGTGCACACAGCAGTGAGGACCAGTGCTGGTTTCTGGCACCTGCTTGCACCCCCGGCTGGTCCCACCCCGCCCCTGCCCCAGCGCAGGTGAGTGAGCCCTGGCTTATCCCCCCCAGCCACTTTCCCGGGGAGGCAGTAACTGCCCCTACATCACCCCTGCACTTGAGCCTGAGCCCCCGTGCTTCTCACCCACCTTGCTCCTCGCTGGAAGGTGCTTTCACACAGCAGAGGTGGGATCCAGGCACCCACAGGCGCGGAGCTGGGAAACCGGGCTGATAAAAGCTGCCAGTGAGCTGGCTGTGTGTTAGTGGGGGGCTGAGGCAGCCCCCGGCCAGGGCACATCCACCCAGCCATGGATTTTGCTGCTTGTTATTCGCAGCTCCCATTCGCCTAAGCATCGCTCAGATCCACCACATGGAAATTCACGGTGGAAGTCCGCTGCTGTCCTTCATCTCCGTGCAGTGCCGGTGACAAGGCTGTTCTGTGTAGATGTCACATATCTTACAGCCCTCCTGAGGCTACAGGCAATTTGTGTGGGCAGATGGCTCTCTTGAAATATGCTAATAAAGACTGGGAGTGGGGAGGAACGATACAACATGGTAATTAATAAATGGCGGATGAGACCAGTAGAGCCTACAGAAATTTCCAAGCTAAATAATCTAAGGGGCATGGGCTGAACAGCTGAAAACATATGGGTGCTAATTTTGTATTGCTCCACCAGAATGGGAACAAAAATCTGCTTGTTCGTCACCTGCCTCTGTCCTAGCTCAGAGGGTCCAGAAATTAACTCTAGGATTGCAGAGCTCAGCACAGAGCATGTGCCAGAGATGCAGAGCTCTGCCACCCAGGCAGTGGCAATTCTGACACCAGCTGAATCTCTCCCCCACCACCCCCACACACACCGGGGGTGCTGTATCAACACTTATTACAATATCTTTATACCTTTACTGCAGGGGATCATCCAGATCGCAAGGGGCGGTGAGTCTGTCTCTCCCTGTGAAGCACCCACCCCCTTTATGAGGTGGGGCTCCTTGGATTCTCCATCTCATTTAGCGTGATGTTAGGATACCTTCCTCAGCCCTGAGGACCTGGGATCTGGGACTGCCTGACCTCAGCACTTCCCTGTAAATCTGCAGATCCTCTCACTGCCTCTGTGGATGCAGCTGTGCTACTGGCACTTTGCAAGAAGAGGAGAGGAGGGAGACAGAGGAGGCAGCCTGCTTTCAGGCTTCCCCTCCCCAAATCAGTGTTGGGAGGCTGCGCAGGTAACACTGCTAAAGGGGACGGGAGAGCAGAGGCATGAGACAGGAAAGCCATGGGCGAGGCAAGCACAGGGAGTACAGCTGCATTAGTAGCTACTCTCTTGGTATCATTTGGTGCTGCACATGTTTGAGAAATGCAAAACTGGAATAGCAGTGGGAGACTGAAGACTGTCCTAAGTCTAAGTCCTAAGCCCCAGCACAGCAAAGGTAGGGTCCTGATAGAGGCTTGTGGAATATCAACCCCAGTCTGAGCTGACACCCAAATTCATCCTTTAACTTCTACCGCAGTTTAGTTTGGTCTAGGGCTGCAAGAAAACTGCTCAATGATTTAATTGGTTTGATTTAATTTCTGACTCATTTCTCTGGTGTACACCAACTGCTTAGGTGTGACCACGAATGTAGCGTGGTCCTGAAAGCACAGTTTTGGGATAAAACAAACCATCATCTTGCTGGCAGGCAAAGCAACTGGTTTAGCTAATCGCATGATCAGAATCAGTTCTCTTTTAACACAGCACTTTCAAAAGCAGGACGTTAAACAGGAGAGCCAGACAAGTGGCAAGCCAGACTCCAGAGAGACCTCAGCTTACCTGCAGGAAAGGAACAATGGCACGCTGTGAGTTAATTTGGGATGCTCAGGGGTAAAGCAGATCGGAAGTACTACATACACCTTCTAAGACAGCTGCACTTTCTTAGCTGGGATCAAGTCACCAGCCTGAGATATTTCCTATTCTCTCCCAACCACAAGGATAACTGTTTCCCTTGACAAAGCCACCTGCTGTCCCAGCACTGGCCCCTACAACTCTTAATGTGATGAATTCTCCCAGGACTGCTTGCCCTGCCTTGTTGGCAGGTGCCCTCTGAGACAGAGACTATTGGAGCAAAGCAGTGCAGCAATGGGCTCCCAGCAAAAATGACAGGGAGGTTCATTTTTGTCAAGTCTTAAAATGTTAGGAATTGTCAGCCTGATTTCTTGAAGCTTTGGGATGTAACAAGCACACCCTGAGTGGTGATCTCCTCCCTCTGCTCTGTGCAGTCTTCTGGTGTTTTATTCAGTTATTTCAAACCCTCCTCTAATGTTAAAGCCTTTGAGACAACTTCATTCGTCTCAATACCTTCAAGCAAGGTCGCTTCTCTGTTCTCAGCTTTCAGTTCCTCTGCCACCAATCTTGCCTTTTCTCTAGAACACACTTTAGGAGTATTCTTAAAGTTCGCCATCACTTGACTCTGAGCAATATTACATTTCCAATTACTCTACCCTGTGTAATGCACTGAACTTGCTGCCCAACTTGCTTCCCGTTTCCTTTAGCCAGTGCTCTTAGGGTTTTTTTGTTTTTAAAAAAATTCCCCTGCCTCCCTTCTGAATTATATTCTCCTCTCTCTGTGTTTAGCCAAGATGAATGGATTCTTCCTCCGTTTGGTTCTTGTTCTGTAATAAGATATTCTTGACGGAATTTCTGATGTCATCTATCCATCCATGCCATGACTGTGAAAAAAGCATCCTCTTCTGTCTGTATTGCAGTAACACAATACAACCCCAAAATGTCAAGAGAGCATCCTACACATCAGAGACTGAAGCCTAGTGGATTTACAGGAAAAACTGGGATCACAGGTGGACATTTAGCTTTATTCGCAGCGTCACTTCTGAGTACTTCCACAGTCATTCCTATGAATCACATGATTATAATTTGGTTCCTCCTGGCACAAACCTCCCTGCCCAGCCTTGCCCGGAGGCAAGCTGAGGGACTGAGAAATGATGACAGTGATCAAAGGGTGGTGGTGGGGGGACAGGGTGGAAAGGAAGGAAATTTGGGTTGCACAAGTAGAATAAATGGAAAGGGACAAACACATCACAAATTGGGTGAACAGGCTGGGGATAGGGAAGTCTGAAATGGAGGTACTGGGTGACAGGAGAGCGGTCCACAGGGCGGCTGTGGGAAGAGGGGGACTGGGGGAGGATATACAGTCCCTGCAGGATGGGCTGAGCAGGTGTGCAGGCACAAGCCCGGTTCTTCACAACTCTTGGACATGGTTTTGAGAGTCAGCAGCTAGAGTCACGCCATTTGATATCGCGGTAGCCTCCAGTGGGCACTCAGATGGACCTTGCCAACCCCTGCTGCTGCCCTCCAGCCTCCCGACAGCCTCCCTCTGTCCTGCTCTGAGAGGCAAGTCATGCTGGTCCTGCCAGCCAGGTACCAGTAACTACTCACCAGAAAGCTCCAGTTCCCAGGGACCAGCTGAAAAATCCTGCTCCTGGAGTCACAGCTGTGCCATGTGCTGCCGAGCCACTGCTTTGCTCCACCTTGGATATGGACACGCTTCACAGTGACAGTAATACTCTTTCAGATGAAAATGAGGTTTACAAGAGGAAAGAATGTTACTAAATAATTAACTTGAGGTGCCTGAACCCAAGACGAGGAGTACTTTTTAACCAGCAGCCAGATGGCTCAACAGGCTCTGTTCCTTAAACCGTCTTATCAGCTTTTCATCCCAGAGACTGTCAGTCAAACAGTAGGCCCTGGGAATTATCCTCTCTCCCGCAGGGTATTTTTGTACAGAGGTCTTGCTAGTGGGTATGCAAACTTTATATAAGTAGCTTCATTTACTACATCCAGACTTGCTTTGCTAAGGGAATACAGGGCAGAGCCTTTTGTTTTGCATGGGGGGGCACCTCTCCAGCGTTGCAGTATTAAGATTTCTTCCCCTTTCTCACCTAAGAGAAAATGAAAAACTAATCACTCCTTAAAAGAAATATAAATGAAATTATTTCCTTTGAGCCCCTTTGTGTCTGTTACAGACACAACTTTCCAGATCTCATTTGCTCTTTTGCATTGATGCTTCCATTACCAGCTTTCTCACAGCAGCGCAGTTAGCTGTTTTCTTTGACTTACTGGTGCTAGAAACCTATTCAAGAGAAACTGCTGAAGCCTTCCTGTTCGGAAGCTTGGTCCCGGCATGAAAACACACATAGCACTGCAATCAGCTCACGCCATCAGCAGTGAAGGATAAATGCATTCATCCACCACTCTTCACTTAACACAGAATTGTTAGTGAAATTTTTTTTCTTTTTAGAGGAGAATCATAGTAACGAGCATCTTCTGCTCTGCACCTCTGCATAGAAACCAGTGTGTGCCAGAATGCTGACTTCAGACGTGAAGCACTTGTAGCAAAACTTGGTGTTGATTCCAGAAGCTCCAGATTTTAAGGTCCACAGGTATCCTCTCTCCCTACCTCCTGCACAGCACAAGCCAGAAAATTCTCCCCACGATTCCTGCATCTGAGCTCAAAGCATGTGCACAGTCATATATTCACGCGGCATTGAAGGAGTCACTCACTCATCCTGTGTCTTTCTAAACTATCCCTTTATCATTATGAATCCTTTTAACATCAAATTGTTGTGGGATGCTACTCTGTGTTGGTCTGCTACACCAAAGAGCCATCAAGTTCCATGTTTATTTCAGTGAAAGTAACTCACTTTGATCATCATCTTACTACTGGAGAGCTCAATTTTTCTCTTGCATGGGCCTCTAATAGTTCTTCAAACAAAACGGATACTATAATGGTTTTGGTTTGTTCTGTTGTTTGTTTGTTTGTTTTATAGAAACACTTTATTGCTGCAGTCAATAACCCTGTGTATCACACACAAATAACCAATTACAATTTAAGAAACTAAAAATAATTCTGCAAGTGGTAATACTGAGAAAAGGAACATACATGAAAGGATACAAAAGTACACATTTAAGTTACTAAAAAATTACTAACTAAAAAATTCCGCAGAAGAGTGAAGTGTCTTGTATAAACTATACAACACATGCCAGTGTAAAGTTTTTAACGTTATACAATTACCTATCTACAAATGTTTTACCTAAATACAAGATCAGCTGCAATTTTTTAAACAGTTATCTTCTATACAAAGACAAGTGCTTTCAGTACTTCATTGGAATATACAGACACTGCAATATCTCAAAACTAAAAAAAAAAAAAAAAAAAAAAAAAAAAAGAAGAATCACAAAATAAAAGGTCCTGCTCGTACGTTTTCTTTGCATATCTAATGTAACACTGTGAAAATCCACAAAAGCAAGGATATTGCTGGCTATTTCCTGTTTCACCCATATCTGAGAGGGACCCGACCCAGAGTCACCCACCTCCCTGTGGCCACAACCTCCATAGCAGACCACAGCAGAAATTTGCCTCTTAACACACCTCAGCTTTAGGAGCAATGTGGACCCAGGTCCCACTTTGCAATAGATACCTACCCAGCCAGGCACTGGGCGGAGGTCACCAGCTCCCATGTGTGGCCATATCCACCTGCCACTTCAAAAGTGGCTGCAGAGCAGCACGCCAAGCAGACCCCTTCCCTGCAGCACCACAAGTGGGACTGATGCTCTGATCAGTACAGGGACAGGACGGGCAGAAGAGGGCTTGGACAGGGAGTTACTATTGCTTCCCTGGGCTTCCAAGCTACAGCAGAGACCCAGCACTTCTCCAACCCCTTGCAGGCTCAGTGTAACCTTCACTGAATCCCTCCTGCTGAAGCGAAGCCAAGCTCGATGACATTCAACCAGAAGAAGCTGTCCCCAGTTCTGGCCATCTCCTCAGAACACAGGACAACATTTTAAACACCAGCCCCGCTCCCAAAATACAGGGTTACAGTTGAATAAAGTCCTGAGAATTCATAGGAATTGGACACCCCACGATCTCTTAAATGGGATCCACATTCTGCAGCACACACCTGTCTTTCTAACACAATGCATGTTCGTGACCTAGCAGATACGCCAAATACGACGTGGTGGGGAAATGTCCCTGGCACAGCCGGCACTTTTTTGGACAGGATTTAAGTCAATGGAATGGGAGTCTGGTCAGATGTCTAGGGCATGGGACATACCAGCAAAGGCCCTGGCAAGCTAGGAAAGGGATTGTGGTGGATGGTATGAAGTCCATATTCCCTCGTACTTAAATTGTGGCCTCAAAAAAGTCCCAGGTAACCTGAACTAACTTTGGCTGAGGAACATGGACCAAAAAAATTTCTCATTTCTCTTTCAGTAATTTCAAAAGCTGCCAGAAGGAAGTGGTGGAAAACCTGACCTGACAGGGGCCGGTGGTTCCCCTCACTGACATCTGGGCTGGAAGGACAGAGCTCACTTGAGCTAGCATCAGTGCCTCACAGCTGGAAGCTGGAAACAAGTCAACAGTATCTCCTTGAGGAGAAAGAAGGAAAAAGCACCAATCAACCTCACAGCATTTGATGGCACCACGCAGAAGCAGAGAACTGTAGCTCCAGATGCCCACTGTTAACACCAAGCAAGAATCAACATGAGAATTGTGACCAGCATAAACGAAAACCCTTGACAGATGGAGCTCTTCTGCAGCCCTTCCTGGTATGAGCATTCCTAAGCAGTATAAAGAGTTTAAGTATGCGGCCTCAATTTTCATTCAGAAAAGACCGGCTGGGAGAGGGAATAGTTAGCAGCAGCACTGGCTAAGACTGTTTCATCTGCAGGTATTTTTCCCCAGCTGATTTTGCTGGAGATGATTTTTCTTCCCAAGTTAAGATACACAGGGGCACAGCAAAACCCTTCAGTATGGAGCTTCCAAAACACCAAATGAGATTTCACAGTGTTTCACCAAGAATCACATACGACAGCAATTGAAACAGGACCAGCATGTTACAATATACCATATCAGCACTTGTCAGAACATCAGTCGGACACTGGTGCCTCTCAGGTGTGAGCTGGAGAACAAGCAGGTTTCATACCAGAACTTGTGCATTTTCATTTCACCTGCTGGCCACAGATCGGATGAGAATGTGCACAGCACGCTGACAGCTGATTCTGTGCATCTTACAGCTGTAACGCAAGCATCTCGCAGACACGTAAGTCTTGCGCACTTGGGCATTTCAGAAGAACACGATGAAGTTGTACAAGACCTGATATTTAACCCACCTGAGATTATCTAGTAAATCTTTTCACAGAACAAAATACAAAACAAAACAAGACAGTGTATTATCCAGGCTCTCATAATAGAAGAGGATCACCCACAGAAGAGTTCAGGAAAGGGCCCAAGTAATTGCACTTCAATTATGGCAGGCAGAGGCAACAAAGTCTACATGTGTATGGTCATGAAGACGGCTGCCCTGCTACCAGGAGGGTATGCAGGGTTTGTCTGCCTGTATCATATAAGCATGGGACATCCTGACACCTAGCACAGTACACAACCCCCTGCCAGTGCAGCTTTGCTAGGACTGTCTAGAGGCCTTAGTATTTTAAACCACCTCCAGAAGCATGATGCTCGTGTATATCACAGCCAGTAAACTTCAAGCACGAGATCATGCAGAGGTATGCACGCACACACACACTTTTCCTCTAACAGTTCTTAGAAACCACTGGTGGGTGCTCTCTTACCATAGTCCCTTCTCTGCCTTCTTTTAAAATATCAATTTAGAAATAAATTAATACTACATTTTAAGGAAAAAAATCACCGATCTCTTACTGTTACTCTTTGGCAAGTCTTAAAGCAACTACTTTTATTGTGAAAAGGACTTGCCCAATGACAGTTGTACTCAAAAAAGACTAAGTAAAACCTGAACCAGAGCTGGGGCTTTAGTTCAGTATCTGAACAAGTAAACAGATGCTTTTACCCAACTGAGAAGTCCAGGCAACTCCTACTAAGACCAGCCAGAGGATTATCATTGACTTTACAGAGATTTAGATAGGGCTTAGGTAGGACAAGTCAGCCTTCACATGCAGAGGCCTCGTGTGCTGACTTTTCATGGGGCTTTGTTTCTGCTCCAGCCACACTGAGACTTCGGTTAAACGAGGGCTTGAAGCTGGAAAGTGTTTCAGTGAAGCAGATTGGTCAAGTGAATTAACAGCAGACACCCCAGGCTTTGGGAAACTGCCTAAAGCCCTGCAGATTTTAAAGCTGTCCCTCTCTTTTCATTAAGGTTGGCTGATTAAAAAGCCAGTCCCATATTGAAAAGCACGAACAAAACTATTCTTTGACCATGTAATGCATCACATCAGGACTAAAACCAGGCAGGTATTTTTAAACTCATCCCCTTAATGCAATGTTTGCTTTCGAGACTTTGATCTCACCACCTCCTCTGACAACATCAAATTCTTGGGTAATTCACACATGACACAGCACTAAAGAAGGAAAAACAATTTCAGCTGTATTGACTAAGTATCTTTTTTCCATAACAGCTCACATTTTTACCAATATAGCAACAAACCCTTTACCAGTGGTTTGGAATGAAAGTTACATCAGGTATATATGTGCAGGTGTGTTGATGGTCTGACCTAGTTAAAAAAAAAAAAAAGCAAAACCAATCCCGAAAACAGAAACCATTACGCATTGGAAACCAACACTGTACACATCAACTACTCCCCATACACAAGTCACAAGTGCAATGTCCTTTGAAAAAAAATCACTCCTCAAAGGAAACCCAAAGAGGCAGAGTTTTTAGTGTTATGTTTAGTGAGATCATGTGGGCGTGTGTTGGAAATCACAGGTTGGAGGTTTTTTTAATTTTTTTTTTTTATAAGGCAAGAGGTTTACGTTCCAGAAGAACAGATGGGGTAAAGAATGAAGAAATGTTTTGAAAATGACACATTCTTTCAAGTTTCATTCTCATTTGACATAACGTATTACAAAATAAAGATTTTTTAAAAGTGCTATATGCTTTGTAAGTCTCATCACAATACGTAAAGCAATATTTTACACCTGCTGCCTAAGACAAAATGTTAGTGGCAGTGTTAGTGATAGATTAGATTCTAGCTCTCCCATTTCCCTCAATGTCTGGGACAACCTCCTTCATCATGCTTCAAGAATAAACAAACAAACCCCACATACACATATTCCAGAATCATTTAGAGTCATCTTCTGAAGTAAGAGACTCCATGATGTTGATGACTGTTCACTAGCGGCTTGCTTGATACCAAACCCAAGCTCAGTCTACCCAGTATCCTGTGGCTCTTTGATCAGCCAGTACGAGAGACAAAACGTTGAGAGGTTTGCAACCATAATGACAGTGACAGATATGCCAAAGGGATTTAAAAAAATTCCAACAAAAATCAAGTGTAAAAAAATTGATCTGCCAGCTCTCAGCTGTTAGCCAATTTTAAAAAGGTAGAGCAGTTTGCAGTAAACAATGATATTTTAAATCTTCAAGGAGATACAGAAACAGCCCTCCCACCCAGCAATCAGACGTGAAGGATTTCTCCAGCATGGTCTTCTGGCTCTGTGTAATGTGAAGAGTTTGTGTCTGAATGGTGAACCCCAAGCATTTCTTTACTTTCAAAGTTTGGCTCCATTAGTGCAGGTTTTTCAAAAATATTCTTTTTGCTAGTTTCTGGACAGTTTTGGACATATATTACTCGGTTATAAGCTTTAAGTCTTTTCCACAGCTGTACGTACACTTTGCATTGTACGTACATGAACAGAAGTCCTCCAGTGAAACCAATAGCCACAACCACCAGCTTAGTCCAAAATGGCCACTCTAGAATCCCTGGAAGAAAGAAAATAAAAAACAAAAGAGGAAAGAAAAAGGACATGGTCAGTACTGGCTGGACTATGTTGGATCTCTCAAAAACATCAGTACGGAAAACAGTAAGGAAACTGTCACAGAGTTTAGGTTATGCAAACTGTTCTTATTTTGCCATTTTTCTTGTTTGGCCTTTTTTCCCCTCCTCCCTTCAAGTCTAACACATGCAGACTTCTACTTCATGTATCACATTTATTCGCACCCACCAGAGGAAAAACAAAACAGTTGATCCTCTGTGCTTGAGCCCTTGTGCAGCACAATCATAAACACAGTCAAGGTAACAGCCAGTAACATGTTTAGGCCATTTTACACCTGCTTTTAAACAAAAATTGGATCAGATTATGAAAGGCATTCTATGGCATGGTTTCCTCTTCATAGCAGGAGATGCAACTCAGTGACCCAAGAAGTCTGCTCCACTCTGTGATCACACAGTACATGGAGTCACAGTCTTCAAACTAAAAGGGAATGACTGCTACCATCTAGCTTGACACGTTCAGTGACAAAGACCAGACAATTTTATCTGCACCAGACCTAGTAACTTGTAGTTGAACTACAGCATCTCTTCTGATGCAAAACCGCAAGTGCTGGAGATGCTGAAGCATTCTGGCACGCTTACCCTCTGTCATTAAAAATGACCATATTACTTTTCCTGAATTTGTCTAGCTTGAACTTTTAGACATTGGATCCCGTTACATCTCTATCAACTCCTTTTAAATGAAAGAGTATTCGTTTTATACATCTTCTGCTTACACAGGTCCTGTACCCACCCAGCCTCTCTCCTCTTTGAAGATAAACAGCATCACAAGATGGACATGAAACCATGCTGAATCATCCACTACCAGGTTTCTCAGAGAATAAAATCATGGCCTTCCAAGTCTTCAAAGTTTCTACCAAGACACGGGCTATTGTTCTTTTGGAAACACATGGTAGCATGGGAGGAATGAAAATATTTTAGTCCCAAAATACAAAGGGCACTGCAGCGTGACTACCGATTCTCAGACGGGCTGTCTGATGCCGTCTGTACGCAGTGGTAGTATGTGCTTGCCCCGGTGCAGGCATGAGCATATAGCCACACACACTCCTCAGCTCACTACAGCGACCCCCAGATTTAGAATCCAAATGAAGGAAGCAAAGGTGGCACTATAACACGTACTAAATATTCACACTATTCCCCCTATTCTTGTTCATCTAATGTACTTATTGGCTACAATTACCTGGAGATGATAAATCTTTGAAAGCATATGCTTTTCATTATCATACAGAAACCATACACTGAAAGGTCAGTAATTTTCGTGGAAGAGATGGGGTTGGATGGAACAGAAACTAAAATATTCCATTCAAAGCAGCTTCCTGACTGAAGTCATGAACATTCAAACTACAGCCCAAATAAGAAATGACAGCAAAACTGTTCAGTTTAAAGTGTGATTCTGCTCTGAAGAGACTGGAACAGCTCTGTGGATTTGCAGGTTTATTGATGCTCAGAGCCGCCTCTCCAGATGACGCTCTGGAATCAGCAGCATAACATTTTCCACCTGCATGTCTAGCTGGCGTGCAGTGCTCTGTGAGCAAGGACAGTTTGCCTTCTAATGGCTCCCAGCCTTGGTAGATACCTCGTCCTTTCTATCCCCACCTTCGGGGACCGCTCAACTGCCTGAGAAACAGCCCTGTGACAGCTGCAAATACGCAGCCCAGCATACCCAAAACAGATTTCCATTTGGTAAGTTTACAGTGGCACGCTGAAGAAAACCTACTATTCAAGAAGCTGAGACATCCATACAGTGGGGTGGCAACCACTACATCAGCTGCAGTACACCTCATCTCAGTTACATGAACTGGAGCCCTAAGAATCAGCCCAAGTTCCTTGTGCTTCAGGAACAACCAGTCATAACATTTTTTTTCCCAGTCTAACGTGGCTCTCACAGGAAACTTGTGCTAACCCACCTCGCAGATGACCAAATGGGAAGAAAACCCTGTTGATTTACCTCAAAGGTTTGGATTTAGTTTCCTCTTACTTCTTCTCTTTTAAAAAACTGTCCTGCTTTTGCCCAGTTAAAATGTAGCCATAGCAGCAAAAAAAATATGCCTATGTCCTTATCTGCTCAGTAAGTGTTCCAATTCAAAACTAAATTAGCTAAGGCAGTGCAATTTTGTGTCTGGCTACAGTGGATTAGCTCTGATATCTCTGCATTTTATAAGTGCAAACTAAATTGACTTGAAATAGACTTAAAGAGCACCCACAGATTAATTTACACTCACTTAACTAAATCATTTTAGATATGCTCTTTTAAACCAACCCAACCTCAGGCTAAAGCTGACTAGTCTATAAACATCACCTGCACACTCATGCTCTGCATCCTCTCTGCATTCAGGATAAATAATTATTCCAAGAGAATAAGTGGGAAGGAAAGCAAGTAACATACCAGTAGTCTGTCCCTGTTTAATCTCTTCAGCGGTCCTGTCTATCAGGACATAGAGAGACCACACAACACAGGTGATGGCGATGATATGGAATGTTACAGAGCACATGATCTTCCTCCTCTCACTGGCTGTCATCTGCAGCTTCTCCCACTGGCAAGAAACCCAGAAGCAAAGCAAGGGATTAGGTGTCTGCTGTAGTTACTAGTGAGTATAAAAAAATAACAGTAAGAACAAAAACCAGGCAGATGAGTACCTTCCTCCTATTTTAAAAAAGGATTTTAAAAGTCAGATGGCGTTACTGCTCTGACATGTGCATGATGGCTGGCAGCTCACCCTGCTGTGACAGGAGCCATCCTGGTGCCAGAGGGGACCTCCCGTGCTCAGCTCCCACCCGGAGCCTCAGCACAATGTCATCACATCCTGCTTCTGCACGCAGGGGCAGCTCCAGCACAGAGGGACCCTAGTGCCAGGCCTGGCAGTGCAAGCAAGGCTGCTCCTTCCCCTGTTCCCCACTCACAGCGGGCACCCACAGCCACGCACCGCAGTGGCAGAGGGTACCTTTCCTCAGGCATTCAGTAACACACTGCAGCAAAAGTGGTACATGATGCAGCTGACCAGCGCGGGTGAGACATCGCACGCCGAACTCTGTTAAGAACCCCCCAGTGCACAGTCAAGGCTGTTCAGCTCTCAGCTCAAGGCTGTTTAGTTCTCCCCTCCTGCGTCTGGGGGTTTCATTCAATCTTCACGTATATTTAACACTACTTACAGCAGTGACACCCGTATTTTATTTTCAGTGTTTCAAGTGCACTTCAATGCATATGCCCCAAGAATATACAGTAGAACTGGAATGACAGCTTTTTAAGTGAGAGGATGCAGAAAATTAAATCCCCAGATCTGCATCTATCAATAATGCTTATACAGCCCAAATGGAAACCACAAAGTCAGGTCAACATAATTTAGGAAAGTTAGAAAGAAACTAGACAATTATAGATGCTTCTACTATACAGGGAATTGTTCAAAAACAGCTTCTATTTTTTTTACCTGAGATACCCTGAAGCTTTTGTTAAATTATTTTTTTGGCAATTTCCCCAACGTATATGATGAAAGTTTTTGCAGGTAGGGTTACACATCCCTCAGTGTATTTGTTTGGAACAGAGAGTTTAAGATGGGCTTTTCCTAGACTTTCACAAAATATATGCTGGGGCACATAAGCTTCTCATACATACCTATTTGTTTCTACAGAGGTGCATTTGATGTCTCCTAGACTAATGTGTAGAAGATGAGGACTTTGACGGGAAGGAATAACATGGAAGAGGACTGAGGATGACCTGACTGGTAGGATTGATTATGTTGAATTACTGTTTCCACTGCTACAAATACCAGAATGGTTGAAACGTGGACCACAGACTTTGTGATCCCCTCTGTCTTGCCAACAATCAATCTCTTTGGCCAGTCCAAGCCACATGTCCAGTTCTGTAGGCACCCAAATCTCATTGTGGCACAAGAATTGAAGACTTGCAGCAATGACACGCTAGATGTTATGCTAGAAAGCATGTTTTTTCAATCTTTTTAGAAAAAGATTGGACAAAATGTTCCCTTCGGATATTGCATTTTAAACACCAAATTGCTTTTGCATCTAAACCAAGGTTTTATTAAACAATACTTTTGACAGAGTATAAATTAGTTAAATTATTTTCTCAAAATGTAAGCATGTTAAATCTATTTGTGAATGCTTTTACAGAGCCACAAGGACTTGCATTTTGACTAATTTATATTCCTCTCTTCTGTTCCATAGCTTGAGCTCCTCCACTGGACAATACCTCCTGTGAACTGCTGGCTCCACAGCCACCAAACCAACCCGCACCAACTCATCTCTTCAAGATATGACTGCACAGCAAAGAAGCATTCTGCAAACTATGCACTATCCCAGAGAGGAAACTAGAATCTGTAGGTACCTGCTGCATTATACCGATGATACAGCACATGGCATTTCCCAGTCAGCAGTTCTGGGGTTTTAAAGTGTTGTTAAACCAAAAAAATCAGCAGAAAATTTAGATTTAATGTCTTTTTTTTCCCACTGAAATTTTAAAATAGAGCATCCCTCTCTTGTCTCCCCTCATCTTCACTGGAGCCGTGACACGTTTTGTTTCTCATCCTCCTCCCTTGGTAACTTGGTGTTTGAACAGCCCAATGCTGCAATACAACCTTAAGATGCTGAGGAAGTTTAAATCCATTTCTGCTCTACAGACAAGCACAAGCCCTATTATTTGTCCCATCCTGTTCATAATCACGAGTTCCACACTGTTTTCTCCTGACTGACAGGATACCATAAAAGCTGAGCTGAAGATACAGAGGCAGCTTATCTTCTGGCTGCAGCTGAACCTCTAAATTATAAATATATTTAAGAGGTAAATTCCTTCTTCTCTTTTCTGTTTATAGCTCTGTCCCTACCTTTTGGCATCTGGTCTCTTTCCCACAGATGACCTGTTCAGATATAACTAATGATGCTGAGCAACTAATTTCTGAAGTTCTCACAGGGCACAAATATTCAGAAAATGTTTCCCACCCACTCCAGGCAGAGAAAGCACAGGAAAAACAGCAGCCAACTGCCAACTACAGCAACTTTTTTTACTTGGGATTCTCTAGAGCAACTTCCTTAATGGTCTATGGCTGGGCTGTGCAAAGTATTGTCTGTGCAGGTAACAGAGCCTATGAGGGACAATATTGCAACTCAGAGGTACGATGCTCTGTGCCGCAAAGACAAATCTGCAGTTTTTAGAAGGCACCGATGCACCGCAGTCATAAGCAGAGGTCATCCTACCAACTGGACGTGCTAAGCTATATACTTTGCAGACTGTAGATCTCTGCAAAAAAATAGGTGGTGTTTGAAATCTGCTCTATTTTCTGCTAGGAGTCACTTTTAGGAATTGGACAAGTTCTCATAACAGCTTTCAGATGGCTGCAGTCCAGACTTCCCACCATATGTGATTTAGACTCATCATAATTGAATGCAATGTTTCTCATTTATTCTAGTTCCAGAGTGAGGTTATTGTTATTAACCTCTTCCACTTTTGTAGACATGGCAAGATTTGTCTGTGCTGAGAATACCAGTGACTTCCATCTCAAAATCCTGATGGTAAAGACCAATTGAAATTGGAAGCCCGGAGGATGTGGGATAACAGAAAGGACACAAGAGCAAAACTGGCCTTACAATGCAAACAGCATTTAGGTATCTATACTTTAAGCTACCAGACTTACGAAACGTACTTTTCTACAAAACAAAAAAACAGGTTCTAGCAATGTGAAGTGTGCAAACCTAGTCATTCACAATCTAAGAAAAGGTAAAAAATAAAACCACATTTATTGGTGAACCTTCTTCTACTTACACTGTCATATTTTCACTAAAATAAGTTTGCTCCTTTAAAAAGAAAAAAAAGCTATACATTTTAACCAAAGTACACTCAGAAAGTGATTTAAAGTGTAACCTGAAATCCACATATTTTCAAGAGAACTTCAAAGCTATGTGGATCTTGGAATAGCGAACTAAAGCAGGTAATGGTAATACAAAACTCCCTATTTAAAAAGAATGTGGATAACTGCAGAGCAAATACTTCTTTGCATCAGCTGTAAAATGTAACTGCAAAGAAAAAAATCAGGCTACTGCATGCACATACATGTATGCATGTGTATGTATATACATTTGCACACAGAGAGTTGCAAGGTTACAACAGCGAACTCTCAGAGCTGGATTCCACCGATGCTGGATTTGCCAGGCTGAGTGTTAATTTAAATCCCTTGGCACCTATCAAAACCGACCAGATGTACTGAGGAACCACAGAAACATGATAAATACACAGGGCGTGCTGTGGGCTCGTGGGCAAGGACAGCCTCTTTTCAGAGTGGATCTGTGTTTAATGAAGCATTTCCTTGGGGAAGCAGGTCTTGTGCCTACCTTTCTCAAAGGCTTCAGTTTCGTCTCCATGATGAACTCATACTTGCACAGTTCACAGCATCTCGTATCCGAGCTCTTGATCCATTGCTGCAGGCAGGCTTGGTGCACAAAATGAAGACTTCCCGTGCAGTGACAGGGGGTAATCAAAGGGCTCTCATCGTCTCCTTCACAGTGACATATCCTGAATCAGAAGCAAAGCTACTCATTAGGAGAAGAGGAAGCAGAAAGCATGGGGAAGAGGCATGTAATACCTGTGATCACACATGGCTGTCCATTGAAGATCTCGAGATACGTATCAAAGGAATATGTTCCATAAAGGAGCTAAAACTAATGAACTCCACTGCTGCACAAGCACATACACAGGCACAAAGTAATTGAGCAGACACTACTAACTAGACAGCTGCTTTCTAACAAGAGGCAGACACACAGAGCCTGACAGAAATGCAGTATTCAAAAGAAACAGGGTAAGAAATGACAACACTTCATCTAGAACAACAGTACTTAACTGAAAATAGCATTTAAACAGATCAGGCAGCACCTCCCAAGACAAAATAGGCACAGAGAGGTACAGCTACTCATAGATTACAATCTGAAACAGAAGATAAAACAAAATGCCCAAACCAATGGGCTAACGGCCCACTCCAGTATCACAAAGAGTTAATTTAGACAGCCTGGATTTTACACAAGAGAAGTCATTATTTCTAGCGCCAATTGCTAGGAGACAGATCAACACCGCAAAGCTACAGCACTGAATCTCCCCAGAACACACTCTGAATGGACTAATAGTTTTGCTCTCCAATTCTAACTTTGCAAGAGCTGCTAAGGAAGCATCAGCTCTGCAAAATCCCCCACTTCCCTCACAGTCTAGCTGTGCAGCCAGCAAGGACACCCGATATAGCGTTACTACCAGGTGCTGACATTTTGATTTCCAGCTTCAATTTATACACAACCTTTGCATTGCACCAAACATCACTAAGTCCTTACCATGTGGAAGAGGTCACGAATTGAAAGCGGGATGGTAAGGAGCTCAGGGAATTAATGTAAGTTACTAAGCATATGTGAAGTACATCCTGGCATGCTGACATCCCTGTCTGTTACTGAAATCTCTTACTGATGTGTAGCATCTTGCCTCTTGCGACCTTGCTGGTAGCTGGCAAGTGGAAATGAAGGAGTGGGTGGATTACAACAGCATCTTGTTGATGACAAGCCAGTACAGAACTAGATTTTGCTGGTAATGAGGGGGAAAATCAAATAATATTGGCAAGTACTAACAAAGCCAGCTTCAGAATGTGCTGTCAGGGAGGAGAAAGATTAGGGTAGTAGAACAGGCAGACAGATGGGACATTTGCTCCTGTACTTGGTGACCCCTGCGCCTCAGCAACATTTTGGAGCTGGGATGGGGCAGACTTGCAGACAAGTCACCACAAAGACAGTCCAGAGCTGGCCGTTCCCACCACCTGTGCACACACAACTATTCCTCCATAGCTGAAACAAGGACACCCATCTTTTTTGGACTTCACACTACAGACATCACAGTGGCCCACCACTAAAAGGGCACAGACCTCCCTTTCAACTAAGGCATCCACAAAGCCCTTTATAAATAAAAAGAGTGCGGTGGGATACAAACTCTGAGGAAAAAAAAAAAATCTTGATCTATATTGAGCTGACCTCAAAAGCAATTTTCAATAGTCTGTTCTCCTCCTGGCTCCCCACCCTCTGACCAAACCAGCAGTGGCTGTCAGGACAACACAGTGCTCATTAAAAGCTAAGATGTGTTCAGCTTGACCTTTAATATGTGTAGCTGATTCTCTCATGATACTCCCAGTTTGGACACTAATAAGAGAAAAATACAATCTCAGAACTCCAAACCTGAAACAAATTGCAGGAGAATTTATTTGACTCCAAAGGAAATTCTTTTGCTTAGTAGCCTTGGTAAGTGCATCAGAGGGCTGCAGGCCAGCAGAGAATGCTGCATGCTTCAAATTGCACATATTAAAGCAAGGTGACAGGGTGAAAGGGAAGATAGAAACAGCACAAAGGCAAGAGAAAGCAGAAGGATCACCACTGCACATTGGAGGGCTTGAAGGTAGGTGGTTCTCTGGTAAACCAACCTGCATGTATCCCCCGATGTGGACACAGGGGAGAGAGGGGGGAATTTTTCTGACAGAGGGGAGGGGCAGTCAAGGTCACTGTCCTTCTCAACTGAGCAGAGCGGCGCCCGCTGCTCTTTTGATTTCAATTTCACTGAGGTGCTGTCCTCAAAGACGTCATCATCTCCCATATCATCAGAGCAGAAGTCTGTGCTTTCCACCAGCATGCTGGAGGATTTCTCAGCTTGGAAGTGACTGGAATAGCTCTCCAGTTCGTGGAACTTATGCAGGCTGCTGGTGCTGGAAGTGTGGGAGAAGGAAAAAAGGTAACGCAACAGTTTTTTGCTCCTTGAGGTGTCATGGTCCACTTTGTCCTCCAGCAAGGGAATATGTACGGCTTTATGGTCCTCTGCTCCTCCTGACGCACTCGAGTAGTTGGAAAGGGAAGGGATATAGGAGTGCTTAGAATTGCTAAAAGAAAGAGGTCTGAGGTGCAGCGGTTTCCTCTCTTTGAGATGAAATTTGTTAATCCTTACACACTGCTCTTGAGTCGGGGTCAATTTGCCTTCTGAGCGCGTTCGCTCCACATAGTCAAAGCACTCACTGGTGCTCTGTGCCTTCTGGTCCACGTCATTGAGGGACTTGGAGAATTTCAGGGTGCGGGTGGGCTTTACATTCTTAGAAGACCTGAGTGCCTGGCCCCGATCCTGCCCACGGGAGTTTTTCTTTGCTGCATGTAACGTGTCCTGACAGATTACTGTCACTGTGACCCCTTGTGTCAGAGGGCTCTGGCAGTGAGGATTTTTCAAGACAACAGCAGACTGCACTGGACTGTGATGACAACACTCAGAAAACACTGCACTGGAACTGCATGCAGAACAGTGGAATAAAAGCACAGAAAGTAAAAAACAATTACAAAAGAGAACACAGATAATTAAAAGTGCAGAAATGAGAATTATTGCTAGTGTGGGAATGGCAAACATAGCAGGGCCAAACAGTCAGTGGGATTCAACAAAGCAGTGTTAGACAGCAGTCGAGTCAAACAAATGGGATGCTTCATAGGGGAACCCCACATTGCTTATTCCCCATACACGTGCTTTTTCGGTTTTGTTTTTCCTTAACTTGAACCTTGCACAAACCTCATTGCAGCCACGCAAACAACACACTTTACCTGCAGATGTCCTGGTTGGATGGCGTAACAGAAGTCCGAGAGAAGCTGTGAGGGGCAGAGATAGAGGTTGGACTTCCAGCCTGCAGTGAAGAAGTCAGAACAAACAAAAAAAAGCAAGTCACAAGTCGGAAAAGTTTGGTATGCGCAGCAGTCACCTTCAGGACTGAACACAGCATACAGTCAGTTATCACTCTACATCCGATATTCAAGGGCTAGTTGCAAGAAAGTGGCTTTACTGACACATGCTAAGAAAGAAGCTTACTCCTTGGAAAAGTAGGAATCAGAACAGAAACGTTTTCCCCCAAGGTCAAATGCAGCCATCTCTGGAGCGGAACCTGCCAGCTGTCAAACACTGCACAGAACAATAGCTCAGGAAATGAGCAAAGCTACAGTAATTAGAATAATTAGATGGAGGTGTGTGTATGGACTGGTCCCAATTTAGCTACCACATAACAGCTAATCCTTCCTCTTATAACGATGACAAGAGATTAGAGGCTTGGCGGGTTTTTTTTTTTCCACAAGACAGAACTGTCAGTAATTCAGTAACTCAAACACTATTTGGGGACCTATTTTCCATACTAGCATATGCACATGAGCACCATCTGCCAAACCAGAGCATTCCCTGAAGTACTCTTTGTACTTTGCGAGGCCCTTCATCTGCTCTTACTCTGACAGGGTCTTCCACCTACCTGCAGGAGAGGTGCAGCAGCAGTCACATGTTGCTCATCCAGCAAAAGCACAAAGAGAAATTGAGTAACTGAAGAATTCAGAACTCAGCTGAACTAACTCAAAAAAAAAAAAAAAAAAGGCAAAAAAAAAGCTAAGCTTGTGGCATATTTAACACTTAATAGAAAAACCTCTAAAATCAATATGGTAAGAACAATCAGCATCTCAAGTTGGGACTCGACGGGTTATTATTATTATAGGCCTTTGCTGCTGCTATATTCTGTGGGTCACTAACAGAAACCTCTTGACTCTTCCTAGAGGTTTTGGCGAGGAAGAGACCTGCGTTGATAACCTCGTAATAGAGAATCTTTAAACCCGGTTCTCCAATGTTCCACAGCTGCTGGACAGGCTGTGCTGCTCAGCCACTGCCGCAAAACACCAACTGCATTTCAAAATTCAAACAAAGGTTTACAGCTCTTTTGATCTGCAAAGTCTGAAACCCAGGAAGAAGCAATGCAATCAGCACAACAACAGAAGCGTCAGCACCATGCTGGTCTGCACAAAAACCAGCACAGCCAGCACAGACTTGGATTGGGCAAGTGCACAAAGCCAGACTAGGAGAGACCTCAGGTCATCAAAGGTGTGCTGCCACAGAAGCATGCTGTGCCCAGCCCTGTGCTTCAGCTTGGGATGCCACAGCTAGCTCAGTCATCACTGCTTCGATGATCTCGGGTCACGCTGCAACACACACACATTCTATCAGTCTCAGGACTCATCCAACTATACTTATTAAAAGCCCCTATGGTATATTTAAACAAGGCCACTGCAGGCTATTACACTCTCACGGATACAGTAGGATACATGTGCTACTTCATAAATACAGATACAACCATCATCTTCCAACAGCACTAGAGAGAGCAATGTATCTGGCCTCACGCTGGGATGCCTCAGGTGCACTGAGCCTGGAAACACAGGTATCCCCTTACAGCTCCGTCTGCAAGCACCAAGGGCAAGACTCAAACACACTCCTTCATCCTTAGCAAGACACTGTAACTTATTTCCCATCCTACCCAGCTAGGCACATGTACAGTATAAAACCCAAGAGATAAACCTTGTGCCAGAAAGCAAACTGAACTATGTTATGACTGTGACAAAACAAATAAAAGACTTGGAAGATCATTTATTTGCCTTCTTCTGGAAACTACGGTTCTGTGCATTTTACACCAGTTGCATGCGTGAATGATACAGGATGGTGATCATATAGTGAGGTGAATTCAGGTATTACTTGGAAATTTGCTCTCTATTTGATGCTTAACCTCTCCTAAAAGCTGGTACATCTCTGACTTCAAATCCTACCTTTTTTAAAAAAAGAGTTTGTGCAGTAATTACTTTTTTTAAACACTGACAAGTTAGTGAAAGGCCTGACACTGTAATGTGCTGCTATAATTATGCAAATGAAAATTAATATGTCTTTTTAAATAATTCATTATTTAAGTCTTACTTAGCAATCTTCTCAAAACAAAATATTGAACAAGTAAAACACCATGTTGCATTCTGCCATGGAAACAGAGGCACATATTGTTGAACTGAAGTCACAGATCAGTTAATAAATCTGTCTCAGGTTTTATGTTATGAGCAAATCACAGAAGTTAACCTGCTTAGAATGAATTCAATCTCTCTACTCCTTCACTTTAGCAATGAAGCTTTCCAAAAAAATGACAGTGATGTGACATATGATGTGACAGTCTAATAGCAGATGACTAGATTCAATGATTCAAAATTTCCCTTCCAAAACCATGTTACTGGTTTCCTGACCCAATTGCCTGGCACCAAGACAGTGTCAAAGTCTTGCCGCTTGGGAAATCAAAAGGCTGGGACAAACAAAAAATGATGGCATTTCATATGCATTTCAAGCTTACTATGCCATTTCTAAATACCAGCACTGTTCAGGACAGCTTGCAAAACCCCCACATCTGAGGCACGTTTCCTTTTCCTCCCATCTTCCTGCTTCACAACAGGAGGGTGTTTGCTCCGTCTTCATACATCATGAAAACACAACCAAAATATGAGCAGAAGTTAACACACTCGGAAATGCACAACAAAGTGGAACAACAAAACATGGGAGGAAGTTACTCCCCGCCCTTGGTTTAAGCCAACATAAGCTGTGGCTGCCACCAAAAAGCCATGCTTGATGACCCCCTAGTCTCTCAGTCCATCCTCCCTTCCTCCCATTCTTTTTGCTCATGAAACTATTCACACAGCTGCACTGCGAATCCGATTAGAACAGCAAGGTGAGGTAAAACTAACCACTTCTTTTCCTGAGCTTGTTTAACGCTAGTCACTTCCCTAGCTTCAGCTGCCAGAGGGAACATCAGTCAGTTCAGAGCAACGAGCCTCTAATGACGAGGCACAGGTCACTGAGAAGAACACACTAAAAAAGCTGAGCCAAGAGCCCAAGAAGTAAGTTCTGCCAGTTTTAGTAGTGGTGCCTGCAGCTGACGCTGGCCAGTCCACACAGCTTGTCTGTGTTTCCTGACTCAGTTACAGCAGCTATCAGGCAGAGAGGTGCCACAGAAAAGAGGAAACAACTAACAGCCCTGGGCCAGAACAGGGCAAAGAAGAGGCAATGGGATGGGTAAATTCAACAGAGAGGTGGATTCAGCTAGCTTGGAGCTCTGAAGTTACTCCCACACAAGGCTAAACAAATACGCAGTCAAAGCCTTCACGACTCCAGCTCCTGGCACACACCACCCTTAATGCACCAGCAGCAGCCTCTCAAGCAGCAGCACCTTTGGCTGAACTGGCTACTTACGATGGTGGCAGCAGGAGTAGGTTTCAAAGCACTCCTTGTCATAGGAGGTTTCTGCCATGCTCACTATGTGATGGGCAGCCCATGCTTTGACAGCCTGAACTGGATCCTTTTAACCCCAGATTCACTTGCTGCATCCCTGTGGACTTTCATGCTCTTTGCATGGAGGAATATCACCTCTAATGACAAGCCTCGGAGCTATGTGCTGGTGAGTTATCCCATACAGCCCAACTGGTTGCCTAAAATAGCTCTGGACTAAAGGTCAATAGTTAGTTAATTGTGTATATTGACATTCCCATCTAATGCAATTTAGTGAGGTCATAGTGCAGCCTTCTGCACTGGCGTTTAGATAATCACAGCGACACTGGAGGTAGCAATCCCTGGAAGCCTACAGCTCTCTGGAGGGTTGCCATCAGGAAGATATTTGTACGTATGTATGCACGTATCTATGTGTGTGTGTGCATACATGTCTCTCTGTTGCTCTACATCTCTCTGTGTGTGTATGTGCTGCCATAGCTGGTTCTTCTCATTCTGCCCCCACTCCACGAACAGTGATTTGTTGGTGAAAAACCTCAGCCTTTTCCAATTACCTATTTGTAACACACCACAACGACAAACGTGGCAGCAGCACACAGGAAAGACAGTATCAGAGGGACAGTTACCACACCCTCTGTTTCAGAGGAACTCATTGCCAAAGAGCTTTTTTCTCTCTCTCATACACTAAATGTGTACGAAGGCAGCAAGGCTGATGCTAGACATGGACATGGCAGGCACTTATCTTGCACAGTACGTCTTCTGAGGCAGCGAAAGCTCCAGGCTCTGCTCCTCCCTTAGTTTACACCACAGAAAACAAGACCAGCCACCCCATACTGTTCCTTTGGAATGATCTAGGTATAGACAGTGACCTAGGAAAGAAAACAACAGTGATGGGCGCCCTGCCAAAAAAGCCACCAAGTGCCGCTGCAAGGTGCTACATAGCTAACCTGGCCAGTCTTCAGATAGGGAAAAGGCATCCAGGAAGAGACCCAGGGAACCTGACTCTGTGCCACCCCTGCCCCATTCCCTTCCCTTCCCTTTGACGGGGCAGCCCCAGCTCCTCCCACCCACAGTGGCAAAATTCAGTTCTGCCTGCTGTGCTGAGAATTCCTGAGCCTGGGCTGAAGGCAGGCAGGGAGGTCTCCATTGAACCCCAGAGACACATCCATCATTTCTTTCTGCCACTGCAGAACACACACAATTTCTTGGCTCCAGCCATCCACCAGGATGCAACAGGTTTGTGTTCTGATGCTTTCAGCAAGTGCTGTATCCCATGTACACGCTGGCTGATAGCTCTTGTTAAACTGCACTGCAGCTGTAAAGTCTCCAAAGCTCATCTGTGGGACAGATGTTGCTGTTTCACTGCATGCATGCCAAAGCAGGCCTCCAGCTGAACTAGCACACCCAGGCAGCAAGCCATTCAATGAGACCACCCAGCCGTGCCAAGTGTGCTAATTGACACGAGACAGCCAGAACTGGCCACCTATGGATGGGCTGGATGCTGTGAAGGGCAGCAGCCTGCTGACAGGCTGTTTTTTAAAGCTTTTCCTAAATACCAACACGACAGGATCAAACATCAGTAACTTCTAGTCTTCTCCATTAAATTCTCCTTACCAGACTTGTGCCATTTTGACCTCTGGTGCATATTAAAATCAAGTGTCTTTAGCTGGGGTAAGATGCATTATTGAACGGAGAGTGGTTAAAAAAACTGGGAAAGAAAAAAAGAAGATATGGCAAAGAAGCATCTGAAATTTCCAGAATGATCAACATCACCATACAATTTTGGCAACAATTCAATAGGAACCAGCAGTCCACTGCCGGAAGAACTTTGTTCCATACTTTGTCAATGTATGACTAAAATCAAAATTATGTCTAGAAACTATGAGTGAAGCTGAAGTCAGCTTCCCCTCATTCTTCCTGAAGAAATCTAAAGAAGGATTCTGGCAGGAACTTTCTCTAGAGATACCAGAGCCAAAGGCAGTAGAGAAAGAAGGCTATCTATCCTTTCACCATCTCCCCAAGTATAATTCAACCTGCCTGTAGCACAGGATTAATGTTGACTAAACCCAGTAACAACTGCATAGATTCTGCAGGGAGAAGAAAAATAAAAAAAAAAGAAGTAGTAGCTCTTTGACTTTAAAATCTTCCTCAAAATATCTTGGCTGGACTGAGGAAACAAGAGGAAAGGGAACTCCTGCACACTCCCCTTTCACAGGGAGGCTATCGCACTCCTTACGGACACAACCGCACCATGCCCCAGCATGAGATAACTTGCTCTTGTGGGTGGGGAAAAGTGTACCTCAGTCTTCACACTACACATTTTTTCCTGTCTTTTCCTTTTCCCATATAGCTCAGCAGAAATATTTTTATTTTGTTTTAAGCCATTTCTCTTTCCCTACCCCCAGGCTCACGTACCTAAAAAGAACCTCTGAGCAGCAGCTCTTTACAGTAAGCCTCGGCCCTCTGATGAACCACAGGATAGCTAAGCTTTGCCACTAAAAAACCTGGACTGCTTTTCTACGGATGAACGCTCACTGAATCCATCAAAGCTTCAGGCAACAGTGGACGTGTGTATTCATATGCTTTTCTAAATCTGTTCCAAGCCGATGAACACCCTAAATGGATTTCAAATTTCATAGCAAGCTTAGGCTACCACTTTGTGTCTGCACTGGCTGCCATTCAGCCCAAGAATAATTTAATACTTTACAGTGTGCTTCTGCTCACAAGATAAAACTGTACAAGCCTTCAGAAAAGACAAAGCATTTACATTTTTTAAGGAGTGCACTTCTGATTTCTTTGCTGTGATCTCAATATCAGCATTTTCAAAGTTTACCCCTTAGAGGACCACAAAAATAAGACTACAAAATGCTTCCCCACTACACTAAAATCAGCCCTCCAAGAGCAATCAGATGACAGGAACAGCACACAGATGACCTAAAGATATTTCCATACACCACATCATCAGTTCCAGGATATATCAGATATTTCAAAGATAAACAGTATCATTAATTTGAGGATAACTGTTTACAGACCAGCTTTGTTAGTGACCTTGTTTAATCTGCTTGTAAGCACAATTCCTTTATCTAAGTGCAGAGGGCATGAATTACCACCACTGTGAAAATTCTGGTTTAGCTGTTCTCAGTGAGTAGCTGTGGTTTAGTGTCAATTTCATCTATATTTAGAGGGTGAAGCTTCTATAAAGCTTATTTATTTCTCTGTGTGGCTTGTATGATGAAGGCACTTAGCAGCGAACAGTGACTTCTTGGCAAAAATGCTGGCTTAGTCAGGGTAAACAGCTGAGATGTGGATCTGGGCTGTACACCCACCCCTCTGCCAGCTGGGGGTGTTTCAATCAGCATCACTTCTCTTGAACAGGGCAAGTTGGGATTTGGGCCGTGACCAAGTCCCATGACTAAATCAATTCAACCTGCCTTCAACATTATTTTTTTTTATTTCAAAAAAACCCATAGAAAATAGTCCAGAAATTCAAACATTTCATGTGAAGCAGATTTAAAAGGAGCGTTTGAAATAAACACACCAAAAAAGCAAAGAAGGGCCTGAAGGAATGCCACATCCCCTACCGTGCAACAGACTGCACAAAACTTAATGGCACCCTGTGAAGATCCCTCTACATCTTATTCCCTACTCCTCCTTCTTCGGCTTCCAGCTTCCATCCCTAGCCAAGTATTTAGGCGATTGTTTTTTCTTGGTCTGGCCACACGTACTAGGCATCTCTTCAGCCTCTCTTAGCATCTGCCTCTTGGAGAACTGCCCTTTTTCTCCCAGCTCCACCTGTCCACAACACTTGGGGTCTATGTTCAGAGAGGTCCTGCTACCTCTACCAGCTGATCTCATTTTCAGTGGCACCATCTGTCTGCCTCCCTCCTTGATCACTTTTAGCCCTAGGGCATTGCTTTCCTTGGTCACACCAAGTAACACAGCATCCTCTTGGCTAGAGGCTGAGTTCTGACTCAATCCTTTCTACTTATATGCCACTGTGCAACTGAGAGCAGCAGAAAGATACACAGTAATAATCCCAGCAGGTTCATAATGACATATCAGCACTAGAAAAGCTTTGAATCGAGTGTCAGTGCCAAGCATGTGCAGCAGATTTGCTATATATGCTATGCTGTAAGCTAGACTTCAGTGGAAAAATAATAGCTGAAACAGTCATTTGCAGGAAGCGTGATCATTATTTCTTTTGTACACATCTCCCCTCCCCAACATACCTGGAAATGCAGCATATAATTGATTAAACTCAATTTTGGTTAAATAGCTCCTCTTAAAATGATGTAGCATCAACAAGCTCTGTGGATTTTAGAAAAGGCTAAACAGGCAGCCAAGCATTTCCTTACTTTTTCCCCTACATGTATTCAGTCTGCCTAATTGGCCAGGTTGTTATACTATTCTGAACAAAAATAAAAGACAGTTTCCTATTAAACCTCAGAACTAATGAATTTTTTTCCACATACTTAAGCTTCCACACAGCATCCCATTACTATAATCTTTTCTCTTTTGTCCTACAGGTCGCTTGCAACAGCCAGCCCCCCCTGTACAGTGCAAAATAAATAGTTGCAGCCTAGCACTGAACTGCCTGGATGTGCAAGGCAACGTTGGGATGTATGAGGCAAATCAGAGGACTGATGGGAATTCCACCTCTTGCCCTTGTTAGAAGCTGTCTTCAGAGTGTGTCTGATCCATTCCATGTGCCTACTCCAGAGGCAACAGAGGAGCAGTAAGAACACCAACACCTCTGGGAAGCTCATGCTTGCCACCAAGTCTCACCCATTGAACTGGCAAAGCTGACTATACTCCCCCTGAGAACTTCAGATTTTGCAACACACAGCAACCATGTTGAATGTTTCAGTGTTTCAAGATGAATGCAAATATTGAATGTCTCACTTGCCAGTACTCCCAGGGAAAGCTTTGCCAAGCGTGCAAGGTTCTTTCCACTGCATTGCCACACTACCAGTTCTCAATGAATTAAGAATGAACCGTGCAGCTTCATAGGGGTACCAAATTGCTGCTGCCGAAAGGCTTGTTGTGCTGAACTTCAGGCACTCTTGGAAAAGTATGATGAAACTGAATGATAAAACTACCACCTCTGCTCAACACCTGTAAATCCAGTTAAGGATCCTTAAGAAGAGAAGAGCCAGGGTAAGAAAGAACAGGTGCAGTCCCATTTTAGAAAAGCACAGATAAGAAGTTATACTCGCATAATATTTCTTTCAAAACCCTTTCTGTAAATGCACATTTTCTGAATGTAAAACATAATCCCACATCACTCCGTGACAACACCACTTTCAGCTTGGTCAATTCCTTGTGCACTGACAGTTGCCCTGCTCATGATTTAAGACACACAGTAATCTTGTCTTTCTGCTCTAAAGTGAAAGCTGTCTGTGCCTGTATAAACCATAAATTAAGTGCAGCCACTGTTTCCTCTGCTGGAGATTGGCATGAATAGCTTCCTATATCCTCAAGTACCCAGAACAGATAAAAGGGACTCAAGCTCGTCACAGCCATACTGACTAAGTCTCTCATTAGAAGTCACTATTACCAGCAACATCAACTGTGGCAACAAAGGACTGAGGCTTATGCACCCCATGAAAAATACTGGTCAACCAGCACAGCCTGCCTTGCATGAAGGCTTTAAGCTACTGTACCTATGTAAGCAAAAAGGTGTCAGGCTTCTGGCTAATTAAAAATCTTCTTCATTTGTAATGCAGAAGTAGAAGCAGGGTATGTATTGTAGTAAGTTATCTTGGACTTTTTCCCCTAACAGCGTAACAAAGCAATTGTGCTTTTGACATGTCCATTGGCTATACTGAAGTGTGACTAGAACGGGTAGAGCATCATGCCTCCCTTACAGATCAAGGGTTGTAATAGCAAACATTTTAAAATACTGCCATAGTCATGCCCTGACAACAATGCATATCATGGCACTAACAATAATTCAGTGCTGAAGTGACAATAAAATAATGTTTAACCACATAGTGAATATATATTAGAGGATGCATGGCTATACGTATCTTACAGAGAATATTCAATCAGATAGCTTATGGTATAAAAGAGCATACTTGAGTGATGGTTTTGGAGCTAATTTTCCCCCCAAGGTAAGTTCTCAGGCATCTGTCATCTATCTTGCTCCTACCAGGCGAAGGAGGCTGACAGTGTGAAAGAGAAAACCTACAGTAGCTTCCACTTCATTTGACCTGTAAAGCCAGTCTGCAAAACACCAGAGAGCTGTAATGTTTCTGGCGTGACTATCAATGACAGACAAGCAGCATTTTCTACTGGTTATATTGTCACATATATCACCCCAGATTTGAAAGGAAAGGAAACCCAGTATCCTCAAGTTTATCAAAGACTGAGTTATATCGAGGAACATACCTTTGAGATGTTGCTAGAGCGGCTCACGGAATGCCCCAAAGCCTTCTCATTCTGAAAGAGGAAGAATAACATCATTGCAGCAACAAATCACAGTTATGAGGATATTTTAAAGCTGGTATTAGAAACCAGACTCCATGGAGAAAGTCTTACACCTGTGGCTTTTAAGGATGCTGCTTCTATTGACATCAGCCTGATTTACAATCATCACTAAATTGCTTTATTTGCTTAACAAGATAATACCTTACAGAAAATCACATAGGCAAGACAAATACAAACTGAGAAATAGCGGAACAGTGCTGTCTTCTCTCCATGAATACTGCAAAGCCCTTTTCCCAGATACCATCTATTTAGAAAAGGGTATTTCTTGGTGCTGCTTCATCTACACCTAAAGGCAAACATCCAACACTAAAACTGAAAGCTCTTCCTTAAAGAAAAAAGTATTGCAGTGATATCTGGAAAAAAGCGTGAATAACCACATGCATGTCATTTCAGGAGAGAAAGCAGAATTACTGAGGAACTTCCCACTTCCCACAGAACTCTGAATTAAACTGGAAATATCATACAAGATGAAAATGCAGAAAGTACAATTCTCAAAAATGAAACCAGTGATGACTGTACCTGTCACTTTTCAGTGTGCAGACTCTGACTGATAAGCATGACAATCTTACCTTCTACCAAAATAAACTGTAGGTTTCACCAAGGTATTTTATCCTTTAAGGGTTCCTGGTTTCTGAATGTGTTTACCCTATGTGTAACCGGACACAGTTGCTCCACTGGGAAGAGCCTAGAAATCGCTCTGCAAAAACTTTTCTGAGTAAAATCCAACAAGAAATATTTTTTTTATAAACAAATATTACGAACAGGGCAAGTCATAAATAACATGTGGTTACAAATCAGTATCGATGTTCCTCCAAATCTGTGAAGCTGGGACACAAACTGGTTTGAGATTTAAACCCTCTGAAAAAAGGGTAAATTTATTACTATCTCCTGTGGGCTCTATGCTGGGTAGGAGTTTCTAGAAGCACATCTTCTCAACTAGGATTTTAGGAACCAAACTCTTTCACCTTTGTTCTTGAAAATAATTTAACCTAGCAGAGACACTCTGACAGCACCCTCTTCCAGTTCTCATTGGTGCTGACCGATCAGACAGAGCTTGAGATGCAAAGTCCTGCATATACAACAAATGGGGACAGAACCCGCTCCCCACCGCCCAAAAGAGTCAACCGCTGTTATTCCTAGATCAGTTCGGACATAGCACCATTGCTGCAGACCACCTGCCTATCGTTTGTTACAATTCAAGCCACCTTCAATGACTAAAGCCCGTATCACATCAGCCCAACCGGCCAGGCACCCAGATGCTACACCCACACTTGGGAGATCCCTGCACTCCTGGACACTTCTTCCTACAGCACATCCCCAGAGCGACTTCAAAGCTTTGTGTTGAGAAAAGAGAAGGCAAGGCAAAAAATTTCAGCATATGCTTACAAAAGCAGGCTCTCTCTTCCTTACAACACCGGTTGCCCCTCAACACAGTCCTGGGCACTGCCTCAGATGGCAGATAGGAACTGCTCTTCCTCCCTTAAGAATGTGAGGAAGCAAATTCAGTGTTCTGAAATCCTCTGTATATAGCAGTTTGAGTACCCAGAAGACAGTAAAATAATGTTTCAGAAGAACAGAGAAGTGACCAGGGAAACCTCCACCAGTTTGGACTGACAGCCAAACTAAAACCCAGGAAGGATTAGTTTAAGGTCTGGAGTTAGTTGTGGCCCGAATTACCACTGACTTGAATGCCACACTTGTGTACTGCAAGACTGAGTTTGGTTTTCAGGATCACTGTGAGCTTTTGTAACAGATAACAGTATTGCTGGAACAGAAACAAACACGTAGAGACCCCCCAGAATGCGTACACTAACATTGGACAGGACTACTGCCGGAGCCAGTATGGCTAAGGATGGACTCTAGCCTTTAGGGAAGGACCTAGCTGATTTCATCAAAGGCAGCGTAACTATAGCAACAACAAAAAAAAGTTCACTGAAGCCGCAGAGATGGGAGGAAGAAAAAAAGGAGCAGGGACATGTTCTTAAGCTATGATGAAAAGAGACCAACATAAGCCGGCAAGCACAAGGGACTTGTCATTGCCTGTGTGTGAGGTGTGGGGAGAAGCAGGCTGTGCATGCTTGGCCTTCCAGGGACGTGTGGGAGGCACACAGAGCAAGGCTATGTGGGACAAGTGGGACAAGGGAAAACAATAGTGAGGAGCGTGACCTGTGGCCAAGAAGTATGCCTGGAGCAACACACAGAGCTCCACAGAGGTGACAGTCTCAAATCCAGCTGTAGGTGTCAAGGACTTCTCTTGGTGAAATTCCTGAAGATGAAATTAAACAGAGCAGAGGTTTCTTCATGTTGACTCAGTGCTTCCTAAATACTGCTGTCCAGCTGAAGATGCCTGCAAGGGGGCACGACTGAACTCACAGGGGCACCCGTGTTGAAAAAGATGTGCTAAAATTCAGTGAGTACAAACCCGCTGGAGGACAAGACATATATTTGCACAACAGTGTAAATGATGCAGAGCAAACAACCTCTTAGCCGCGCTACAGAAACCAGTCTTTCTGCCTCTGCTCCCAGAACTGATCTTATCTGATGGATGCCAGGAGCCTCTAAAGAGCCAGATGCGCATTATTATCTTTATTGATCTACTGTTGGAAACATACCTAGGAGAGGTTTCAGTCAGTGGACGACTGCAAAGAGTTGGTTTCATTATTGCAAGAGCAATCATTTTTAAACAAAAAAGCTGTCTTGAAAAATACTCCCTTAAGGGTTACGGAGTGCACGCACACAGATGTTTAGGTATTGGTGATACTTCTAAAGGACTCCTAGCCACCTAAGCGCTCTTTCACATCTCGGTTTCTTTACGACACAAAGCTGGTACACCCATAAAGTCAACAGGAAATGCACCACAGCCTTAGCCCAGGCTGGCCAAAATCGGTGCTCTAGAGCTATGTACACTGACAAGGAGGAAAAGCACCAACTCAGCCATATTTTTCAAGGAGTGACAACTGACCCAACAGCCAGTACCAGATCCAACACAGACTTGAAAATAACACACATATTTTCCAGTCTGCTACCAAGCAGCCCCACCACCCAGATAAAATCACTTCAGTCCTCAGACACCAACTGACCCCACCTTACCCTGCCTACTAATCAGGGATGTTTTTTGAAACAGCTGCTCCAAGTCTCACAGCTTACACACACATAGCCTTTAAAATGTATTGGGCTGGAAAGAGATAAAAACCAAGTTTCAATGTGAAACAGCAATTTCCAGTTCACTATGACCACTCAGGTAGCACCCCTGCTGAAGGAACATACGGCACTTTCTTGCCCACTTCTGCAAAGGACCAAGAAAATTACTTTTTTTTACATGATTAACCAGCAACAGAAACACCTCAGAAACAAGAAGCAAGTAATACAGTTCATGAAGTCTAGCTGTGCTGTTTAATTCCCTTTTACAAATAAAATAATAAATATCTATCTATCAGGAAAAAGCACTGTGGAAGCCATTAAATAGAGCCAGTTTCCCATACTGTGATACATTAAGGATGCCACATGTTTTCCAGTCATTAAGACAGAAAAGAGCTGTAAAGCCATGGGAAGAGTTCCTGGAATAAACTCCTGGAATACGTATACGTATATTTTAATGGCAGGCACAACTACGAAGTGAGGAACAGAAATATTAAACAGATAAAAATTATTTTAAAGGCAAACAAACAAAAGCTTCCTTTTCACACTATATCCATCACCACTGGTACACTCATCCTGGGATCGTTTACCAATTATTCACAAATTAACACTGACACAGGAATGGCAAGGCCAAGCTTCTATTATGGTACTATCACTGCCCAACAAATAATCTTCAGAGGCTTTTTACTCGTATGTTCCCATTGCACAATAAGACATTCTAGTCTGGTAATTACGGCTCCAAACAAGCTCTCCTTCCCTTTTGCAAAAGCATTAATCTCTGCACTTGAATGAAAGGTCAAGACAAATGCAACATCTGCCAGCACCGACCATACAATTATCACCAGCTAAAGCAAGCGTCACTCTACTTTAGCAGATCAGTCTTTCTGGATGGGATGATGGGAACCCTGCCTTTCAAAATCATCCTACTCAACCAGAACCACCTGGCAGGCACTTAAAATACCCCCATCTAGATAGGAAAAAATTACAAGTGCAACTTCTCCTGAGCCACTCACTGCCAGCTGCTGCTCTGAGGTCCCCATCAGAGACTGGCTCTAGGAAAACAAAGAGGAAGGCAAAAGCAAGGAAATAACTGAAAACCAGAAAAACTGCTACCCATTCCTACAGTGACACGTTTCTCTAAACTCTGGATGCACTTGCTCGCAATTGCCTGAATCCCCCTCCCAACTTTTCTCTCTTTTTCTACCTTCACTTGAATTTGCTCCCAACTGTGAGCTTACATCTGCCTTCCTGCAGGGCTCTTCATCTTGCCATCTCCACCGTGCTGGCTCATTTTCCCTTCTGCCACCATTCCTTGGTTACTCTTGCACAACACCTCTCCCTCCTCAGTCCAGCAATCTAGAAGCTGACACCTTTATCCCACCTTCCCTTTTAGCTCGGTCTCCCATATTCAGCAATTCAAGTTATTTTACCCTTGCTTCCCTACCACAACACATCCATTTTCCACTAAGCACGACAACTATGTAACTTACACAGCCAAACTCACCAGTTTTGTGCACCCCAAAACACTGGTTACTATCACCTGGGCCAGAAGGAGGGTCCCCACTCACCGATGACAATTCAGGCAGCCAGAGCTGCTCTTGTGCACTCACAGCACACCAGTGTACCCACGGTGACCTTCCTCCAAACTCGGTGGTAGACTGCACGCAGCCTCAGCAAGCGGGCACTATAAAGAAATACAACTTGGATGTCCTTGCCAGGATGGAAGGGGAAAAATATCACAGTAAAATGGTTTGGATTTTGTGTTTCCAACATTTTAGTTTTCAGTCATTAAGGCAAGTAAATAGAAGATAACAGAGGAAGCAGTCTCATAGCTTGTGTAGCCTTCTTCTGACAACCGTACCTACATTCAGTCCTAAGTACGGCCAATACTAAACACATCTTCATCTCTTGCTTATAGAACTGGAGAAGAAGCTGCAAGCCACACCTCGGTGGTTTTGCAAGGTGATTTGCATTCCCTTTCCCCCTGGGAAAGGTGGACAAAGGTCACTAGAGGAGGGTCCTCATCAAGCCACTGCCAGCTACGTGTGAACATAGCACATGCCTGCTTCCTGAAGCCTTAATTCTCTGACACACCAGCAACCTGACAGGGCACTATATTCCCCATTTTCCAATACAATTTTTATGTAACATTACATAAAATGGGTTAAGATCCTCATCTAATGACAAAAGTTCTCCAACTAAAATCTCAGTGATGAAGAGCAGAGCCCTTTGTTTTGGTGATGTTGTTACTGCAGTGCCCCAGCCACACACCCCTGCAAGGCAAGAACTGATGTCTCAGCCCAACAGACATGGTTAAACCAACCAGGACAAACTGGCTAGGGCTCTGCCTATTTGTGGTTTTCTACGTGGAATCTGAAAGCCATTTTAACCTCATTTTGTGCACTACAATGGCATTTTACAAGGACAGATTAAGCACAAAGTCGGTATCTGGTGAAAAATTTACTGTTATCAATGAGTGGCACAGGCCAACAAAGTCTTCTGGGTAAATAGTTGCTTTCCTTAATTAAAAAAAACTTTGCAGAAGAGAATGAGTAAGTAGTAATTGCTCCCATTCATACAGCAATTCCCATTCTTAGATCTTATGAGAATTATAGAATGGGACAAAGAATGGCACTGCTTGAAATGGTGAGGTGCTGCAGTACTGAGTAGCTGAATGACCCTTGCATGGCAAAACAGCGTCAGGAGTGAAGCAGTTCTTCCACCAAGTCCCATGACCGCAGCATGAATGCACAGTTGTTCTACAAACACGCAGCCGTGCACACCCAGGTTTTGTTTCAGGTTTCATAACTATGGCAGATTTCCTAAGAAACTCTTCCCAGAATTTCTGTAAATCTTGGACTGCAATCCTGTACCTGAACAACAGAAATTAAAAAGAAACATACGCTTTAGTCTGGGGAGAGGGGTTGTTGTTATTGTCGACAACACTGGCACGTGCACTTAACTGTCTGAAATGGATAGAATGAGAGGAAAGAAAAAGGAGAAGGCTTTGAATTACTTTACCTGTCAAAAACAATGGATTGTTAAATTAAAAAAGCTTTGTCAGCACTAGATCTTGTGACTGACAGAATCCAACACAATTATTTCAGTAGCAAATGATAGTTTATCAACTGAATATGGCTTTTATTTGTTTGGCAGTCACCAGGTCATCATGGAAGAGCAATAAACTTGCTAAGTTTATAAAGCCAGTTTTTGGCAAACTTCTTAAACCTTGCTTATTTCAAATTTCTGTTCATAAGATATGACGAAATATCATCAAGGTTTGTCAATGATTTATGCATGCAGCTAGAAGAGTAATGAATGGAAGAATAATGGCATCTAATCAAAGAACAGTAATGGCATCTATGCCTTGCCTCTCTGCTCTTGTGTGGGGTTTATCCCTGGATGCTGGAAACCAAGGAAGGTGATGGAAATCACACCACCTTTTTTCCTTTTTCGCCTTCCTGAAAACCCAGTATAAATACTGAAAAAAGAATCCAATCTGCCCCGTCCATCTAGTCCAGTGTCTTCTGTTCTTGGATGATCCCACTTGATTGTCTGGGACCAGCAATCCACAAATGAGTGCACAAACTCAATGTAAGATTTCAGATCTTTCATCACAGTGAAAAAACTATAGCAAGTTCACTGTGGATTTACTCATCTTACTAACTTGCTCATTCACATTCACATCAAGCCATTTCACATAGCGGGAGACAAAATTGGAAAAACAACCTGAAGGCAAAAAACTGAGGCTGGAAGTAAAACAGGAGAATTAACAAGTTTTATTCCAGGTGCTGAACTTACAGCTGTGCCTGAAAACATCAGCAACGGAAGTAAAATCACAAGATCATACTGCTTTAACAGAAAAGAAAGACCAAGAAAAGGAAATGACAACACAGCAAATGGCTTTAATGTCAGAGTTCAAGGAACAGTGCCCTTGGGGGTTTGTGGAGAGGAGTCAAGGAGGCTAACAGATCATAAACAAGAAATAAAAATGAAAGGAAATTCAAAGAACAAGGCAGACACAGCAGAAATGTTGAAAAATAAGAATATTTTGCCTACGTCCGCACCACAGCGTGGTCAGAAGCACTATCTGCTTCATCTCCAGTCTGCTCTTAGCGATTGCATGGATGTGCCTGATACTAAACCTGACGGGCACACAGGTCCCTACATGTTCCAGATGTGGTCCACCTATGTATAAGTCCTTACTCATTGTGTACTGCTGGGTGCTCAGCCTTGCCAATCTGGTCTTTGGAGTACGTGGGATACAGTGCTTGGAACCATTCTTGAGTCCAACCAGACACTGGATAAGGTGAGAAGAGCATTCTCTTCTAAAAGGTCATTTTCTCCATGGCTTTGTTCTCCAGACCTTTTTCAACATACCACATTTCTGGTTTTTGCATTGCTTTGCTTTATTTCCAAAGGCTGCACAAAGTGCATCTGATTATGGATAACCTGCATCTCCAGCTGCTATTTCAAAATAGAGATCTGATCTCCATCTCCCACCTTTAGCTGAGCTAGATGACACAAAAGCCTATTGCTGAGCTGAAGGTGTCTCACCTGGAAGAGCAAATCTTAATTTCTGCACAAGACCATAAGTCTGGTACATTTCACTAAAACTACATTCATTTGCACACTTATTATGTTTACATGCCACGTGCCCACCTTCTAACAAAGAAGACAGACTGCGAAGTTTGGCACCCAGTGTTTTACGGATGTTCTTATCTTGCTGTTGCCAGAAAACCTGCCTAAAATGGATGCGTGCCTTTACGTGATACTGCACATAAAAATGAATCCTTCCCTCAGGGAACAAGCTATATGAACTACAAAAGACATGATCTGAAAATATACACCTTTTTTGATAATGGAAGCAGTATGCATTAAGCTTACCTTTACCTGTGTGATAGCAAAAATGCCGCTTCAAACAATTCCACGTTTTTAACAGCAGAGAGATACAAACATAGAGGAAGCCAGCAATTACAAACAGATTAACCTCCCCCCCCCCCCCCCCCCCATCTTCTGTGAAGTAATTCCATTTAATACAGCTGCTGGAATTCTCATGGTACACTACACATGTCAATATGCCAAAGCAATTGACTATTTTAAACGTAGGCAGATTAAAACCCCCTCTAGGTGACTGGCAATTTGGAATTTCTCATGCTGCTAACAGACACAGGAAGCCTGCAGCCTCGATGAACTCTCCAAAGAGCCACCCTGTCTCAGTGTCTACAGGACTTTGCAGGCTCAGTCATTCGCTGCAGGAGCAGGCTGTGTGCTACGTGGCACGGCAGACGGCTGTGCAGTTTGCACATCGTGTGCAAACTGGATGTAACACACGTGCCTGGATCGCTGCCTCTGCTCAGCTAGGAAAGCCCACCAAAGCCTCTCTTGATTTCCAGCTCATACCATCAAACAGTGCATCACAGAATCACATCTTAGCCAAGATTACAAAGGCCTCCTGAATCGAAAAACACATTCAGAACAATACTAGAAGACTGGGTACTTCCCAAAGCAAACTTGAAACTTCAAGTTGCTTCTCCTTGCTCAAGAATTTTAACTTCTTCTCCTCCCTTTTCATCTTAAGATATAAAGATTGATTACTAACGTACCTCTGATTGTGTGGACCCATAAGGGCAAACAATATTCCCTGCAGCTATTAGAGGACTCACCAAATCATGCTGGGAGAGCATTCAGGGTATTTTTGGTAAAATTTAACACAATATGGTCAAAAGCACATGACAAAAGAGCTCTTGAAAGAGCACTTGTAGGTATCAGACCTGTTCAGTAGTACCCACTCAGTACAGACCAGCTTGGTTTTGCTTGAAATTTCATCTTCCTGTTTTTACCAGTGCTGTTTGCAAGATACTAACCCACAGCATTTCCAACTCACTTACCATTAAACAGTCACACAAATTTAGGTAAATGATGAACTGGGCTCTACAGATCCCGCTAAAGTTCCTTAGCCAAACACTGGTTAGAATGAGATCCTTGTAAAAATCTAACCTGTGATTTCTGAAGACCTTTAAGCACTTCACATTTCTTACAACCGTTTGTAAGCTCAGAGAACAGATAAAGAATAATATCAAAGAAAAACAACACATAAACCAAAACTACTTACGGAAATAACCACTCTCTGAAGAAAGATAATTCACAGCTAAGAGAAAAGGTACTTCATTCAAAGGGCAGTGCATTTCAACTGCAGAACAAGAATCTTTTGAAGCATAAATCTGCTAATGAAAAATTACATTAAGTGACCGTTCAGAGTTCCTGGCTAATTATGCAGGAAATTCAGGTAACTACTGACTATTTACCCCAAAAGTCATTTAAAGAACATGCATATGTGAATGCACGCACTTTACGTACATTAAGTTTTTTAATAAAAAATAAGCACACACATCCAACTACCCTCTCTTCCTCCAAAATACAACCCCTGATACCAGCGACAAGGGCAAAAACCTCTAGATGTAGCTGGCCACTCCAACCAGTATAACCATGAGCTTTTTGTATAATTTTGTCAGGGAAGCACAGTTAGTCTCACATGGGGCCTCACCTGGTGCTTTGGGATGCAGCCAGCCTGTGGGCGTCCAAAGAAGGCTACATGGGACCAGGCAGAAGACTGGCAGTGTGTAAAATACCATTCATGAGCACCTACTGGTGCTGTCAGTGTTCTGCGCTGTGTGATGCTATGAACATTTAAAGTCATTATACTATCAGAGTACCATGGTACGGCAAGAACCTGGTAAGGCAGTGCTTTGAAATACCTGGCTACACCCCAGCTTGCTAACTACCCCTCCCACCATGCTGCCCAGCCAGCAGATTTTTTTGCCATCACGTTATTTCAAGGTTTTCTGCAAAATTCAGACCTGAAGAAGCCAACATGTGTCTCTTGCTTTCACAGGTCTGTCTTTCAGGGCCATGACCTCTGCTCAAAGTCCTGTGTGAACAACAGTGACTCGAGCATTTCTCACTGACAAAGCAATTTATGATTTGCACAGTGCTGCAAGCTGTAAAATCCTCTTCTCTTAAACTCTGGGGGTTTAACACATTCTAAATGTACTCCTTTTTTAGCATAAAAATCCACAGTCATTAACTTCACTTCTACATTTGGTGTTCTGCACTTGAAATGTCAACACATTTAGTAACATTAAAGGAACTGAGGGTGCAGGTTCCCAGCAAACAAGGGCTGTGCTGAGAAATACTGCATTCAGTCACAAGCGAACACTCTGGCACACTCTCACTCAGAGGATGTTTAGGACCTGTTACTCACAGAAGAAAATCCTGCTGATTATGGTTACCTTCAAACCATATAATGGGAGCAGGGGAAGTACAGCACCACACATCACAGATATCAATGGATGAAAAATGAAAATGCTGGGAAAGTAAAGGACAGAAGCAGAATTTTAAAGTGCTCCATCAGTCTTTCCTATGTATCACTCATTAAGTGGGTCCCTGATATAGGAGCAGGGTAAGAAATCAGCATCTATCTGCAGGTCAGTTAACACCACTTAAATCCATCTCTAACAGCTGACACTATCCAGTTTACCGATACTGATCACTGGTATACACAATCTTCTTGGTGGAAGACAAGTAGTCAGAAGATTTAGATTCTCTACATTTTTGATACTTTCCCTACTCTCACATTTTTGATACTTTCCCTACTCTCAGAGAAGATAAGCACAACACAGGAGGCCAAAAAACCAAACAAAAATTCCTACAGGAGATTTATGTTTGTTTAGGAAGGTAGTTTCAACCTTTTTATTTAAAGAAGTTATTGGGGAAAAAAAAAAAAAAAGATAGCATGGCCATACAGAATATGGGGAAAGTCTTCCACAATGGCAATGAAAGCGAAACAGTGAGTCCCATTTTACCAGGGTCATCTTTTCTAGTTCTGTATCCAGCAGCAATGCTTCTTGAAAAGGTGACCGTAACAGATCTCCTTCTCTCTTCAAAATGTAGCAGCATCCAAGAAACCGAACAAAATGCCAACATGGAGAAGGAATGGGTGGAATGAATATAGAAACAGAATAAAAACCAATAGCAGGTCAACAGCTTTTGCGTATGGTCACTAGAGGTTAAATCCTGGCTTTACAGATGGCAGGGGGAATTCCACCACTAACGTCAATCAGGTCAGGAGTTCGGCCTCTGTTTGTAAGAGATGCTGCAGAAATGCAAAGAGTTTGGCAACAGTCAGCTGGGGTGATCAACAAGAACACAAGCCTTTATAAGACGACAGCTGAGAGAAAGTAAAAAAACAAGGTGAAGAAAAGACATGTAGCTAAGTTACAAGACTTCACAGTGGTGTCCACGCTGTCAGAGGAACACCAGGAAGCAGGTAACTCAAGCCAGTTATTGCAGGCTAAGACACATACACTTGGATGAATTATTTCCTGGAGGAAGCAATAAACCAGCACTCCATGCGGACATAGTGGTCCCACCAAAACCAACAAGAAGCGCATGTGGTCTCAGGAAGACTCAGACTGCGCCACTATCAACATCCTGATCTGAAAAAACCTATTTCAGTAACTGCAGCTGCTAACAGGCCCACAGAGCAGATCAGGAGCTAAAGTAGTTTTAGAAATACTGATTTGCCTTAATGCAAAGCAGAGAGGAAGAAAGAGCAATAAAAGACAGTTAGAAAAATGTATCTGCACATGGCAATCTCCATTTACTTCATGTGCAGCAGGAGAAGCAGGAGCCCTTCCAAAACAACCCCTGTGCAGGAAGGGACCACTGTGCAGTGCCAACAAATGAGCAACACCAAAGCCAATGGAGCTGTACTGGCTAAATACAGCAGAGATGAGCACAGTGACCCAGCACAGTAGGACAGTCACCCTGAGGGCCAACAAACAGTAAAAGCCAAAAAAAAACAAAACCCAAAACCAAACCAGTTTTTTGAGCAGGTGGTGCAGAACACAAGAGTATGGTGCCTGGGAGCAGCCCTAGCCACGACTCCTGGTCAGGGCAGGTATTAGCTAACAAAGGGAGGCTCTGTGTAAGCAGCCTCGTTTCCCATCACTGTAATCCTAAAATCATCTGACTACAGCAGAAGCAATCAGATGGGTAACTAACAGAACCTACCAGGTGGAGAGAAACAGACTTCTTAAGAGCACTGCTCCTCACAGTCACCATCTAACAAGGAGGGTTGAGTGTGTGCCTGAATGAGCTGAACGCCAGCAGCTGCCTAAGAACTGAATTTACCACTGTAGTCCCAGGAATGCCTGCGTTTTCCACTAAAATAAAATCTCTGGGCCATTAGCCTATTGGAATAGAAGCTTTTCCACTTAACCGAAGACATTTACTCATTCTCTTTCCGCAATTCTCATGCTCCAGTTCCAGTAAAATCCTGCTTGGTTTTGGAGCTTTTTATGGTAACACACACACACATCAGCTCTCAATATGATGCGAGCAGTATTAAACAATTCCCTTCACTGGGTTCCTCTGCCTCTCAGGTTTATTCCTATGAAATAGAAAATGAACTGCAGCTGTCAAGAGTGCTGGATGACCTACTGGGGACTGCACTGCATTCCTGCACATGCGCTGACATAGCATTTTCTAAAGTTTATTTCCCAAGGGGAAAGGGTTGTAAATAAGTCTCATAGAGTAAATCTCCTGCCCTTCATTCCCTAGAGCTTTGAGCAAGGGTGGTTTTTTGTCACAGGAAGTTGCATCAAAGTTTTCAGAAAAAGTCTATTAGATTATACAATTTGCTTTTGTCAAACTGCCTCTAAATCGACCTCCACCACAGCTAGATTTTAAAAGCTCAGTTTGTTTTCTCTGTGCTCACTGCTCTACATCTATGAAATCTGCAGCTGTTTTAGAAGATAATATTTTATTAAAATACTTTTTGTATTTTTTTAAAAGTAACTTTTAAAAAGCCGTGAAGAACCACTTAATGATGAAAAGCATTTCTGTACACCTTCTGAAAATACACATAGTCAGACCTCTGGGGAGGCTGTTTTCTCTTAGGCTCTGTACTTAAAATTGAGTAAGAAGCTGACGCAATTAAAGAGGGGCTTCACCTTGGGCTCTAGAAGCGAGCAGGGAGGATTCACTTGGCGGGCAGGATCCTCGGTTTGCAAGCTTTTATGCCTGGGGTATCACATTGACAATGTCTGCTGATGCCAACAAGGCTCTGATCCAGAACTGTTGCTTTCCAGTCCACACATTTACTCCCTCAAATGTACTTCTGATTCCTCTTAGTTTTGAAAATATAAAAGTTAAAATTATCCCTAAATGTAAGCACTATCCTTCTAGTTTGTAATGACCACTGAAGTGTTTTCTAGGAGACTGAAGAATAAGTAACTGCTGCTTTGGAAACCTATTTTCTTAAAGGGCAAACTCCAGGCAAGCAATATTGCCTATCTGGACAGGAGAAAATGTCAAAATTCTCCCTGAGATTTTAGTTTTAAAGTGGCCTTTCAGAAGGCATCCAGTGAAAAAAAGAAATACCAGATAATGTGCAGGCATTCTCCAAAAGGTGAAATAGATGATTTGGCCAGATAAGCACCCTGGGGAAAGGTAGGAGGGCAGAGGGAAGAAGGATTAGATGCTGCTGAGCTGCATCTTGCAGTGCAGCCAGTGGGACTGATGAAACAGCAGCATGGGGTAAGGACGCAACCTGCAAGAACAGCTGGATTGTTCTCTGAAACAGAGACTTAAAAGCATGAAGACTCGAACCAGAACATCCTGGTCCACGTTCAGACTCCCCCATACTGGAGATTTACAATTCTGTGTTTCAATACAAATATTTACCAAAGGTGAGCAAGACCGGTGTAAATCTGCAAGGAAAAGGTAAGGGTTAGATACAGTTTACACCACATCTTTTGCATTTTAACCCTTTGCTTCTCTGTCACCGTGCCATTCATAAACGCTTTGCTTTCAGGAATATACAAATGTCACTGTGTTCTCACAGGCATCCAGGACAAAATTCATCTATGGGATTAAATAATTTGTTAGGTCAGGCAAGACTTGACACTGGGGAACAGGGAGGGATTCCTGCAACAAAATGAGCATCACGAACAATGGGAACCAACCCAGAGAAAGATGCAGGAAGGACCCGCGCTTGCAAAGGCTAACCACTTAAAAACTGATCAAAAGATACAGTTCACCCTGTAGTTATGACAGCTACCTATTAATATTACAGATTAATTTTTAATAATCCTCAAAGCAGTGAGATGGGGATATTTAAATATCAGGTCTGGAAAGAAACTGTTGCTCCTTGGACACGCTCCCTGTAGGCTCTAAGTAAGCTTCCCTTGCAAACTCTTGTTCAACACATGAAAAGGAAGAAAACATCTTCCCTCTAGTGAAAAGCAGCTGGACAAACCCCTTCCAGTCACTTAAAAACTCAAAGCAGTGAAATAGGCAGTCTCATCCTACAGCTAAGAACAAAGTAGCACAGCAGACAGGTAAATTACAGAAGCAAGGGTTTAAAGGGACAAGTGGCCAATTCTCTACGAACACACTCAGAAAAAACTAACACTTTTCTTGCAAGGTTCCATAGTACCTTCTGCTGCTAGCATCCTGAAAGATAGAACGGATGACATTAAAAAGAGGATGTGAAATTAGAAGAACCTCTCTTAATCCAAACATGCATTTGGGCACGCTGTACTACAGGGTTGAAACTTCAGCACACGATGAATGTGCATCTTGTATAGCACCTTTCCTTCAAAACACTATTTCTTCTCCAAAGGGATCACTGTGGTGGTTCAGCGCCGAACAGTGCTAGGGAACAGCTCAAAGTAAGAGCTGAACAAGACTATATCTAAGACAAACTGTAAGAGGGACACGATGAGGCCAGTTTGCAATTTATAGCCTCTTGCAAAATACACTCCTGGAGTCTGACATCAGCACCCTGAAGCAGGTAAATGTGGTGGTCACCTGGCAGAGGACAAACCTGAGGCACAGGGAAATTATGCTGCCCTGAGTGAGATTCACCCCTACTTGCCCTGCTCTTCCAGGCGGTGTTGCTCAGTGTCACTGACAGCAGCCGTGCCCCGTCACAGCACACACCTGAATACTGCATGTGGTTTGACAGCAGGAGTCTCGTGTACAGCGAAGTCGTGCCAAAGGAAGGAGAACAGGATTGAGATCACTGCCTTCCATTCTTCTCAGTCGCAGAATGGAAATTTTCAAGGCGGGTCTTGTCAGGGTGTTAATTTTCACATGGATTATCAGACTGGCATTTCCCTGAAGAGCTGCCTCCTGGAACCCACCACCTGGCAAAGCCCTGACCGGTCCTTACTGTGTGCTTCCTCTCAGTCACAACAGTCTCCATTTACCCCACCAACCTTTGCCCCCGAAACCCCACTGCTTACGAATGTGATCCCAAATTCTCCTGGAACTTCCCTGGCTGTACAATGGCCTTTGGATCCCTAAGCATGGTGGCCCATAAGAATGCAGAAGGTGCTCCATGACATCCTCACTTCTGTGCACTGAGCAAAGCAAACTGAGGGCAACAGAAACAATAAATTAATGTTAAAAGATGCCTAATTATTTTTTGTTGTTGTTGTTTTTACAGGTGAGGCACCACAGTGTAAGGAATCTACAGGCTTTTCCAAAAAAAGCTAGGATCTGGGATCTTGGAAGATGTTGGGATTTTGGGTTTCAAGACAAAGAAAATCTACTTTGGACAATAGTTGTGTGGGGACTCCTCATGTAGGTACTTTGATATTTAAATCTTTCCAACCTTTGGCAGGTGCAGAAACCCTGTGCTTGAGCACAAGGCATAACTGGAGCATAGCAGTGGAACTGAAGTAAGAGGATTACATTTCAGGAGGGACATGTTTTGGTGCAAGACTAGAGGCTTAAGGGGATTAAAAGATAGGAGCTGTTTCCCAGGGTGACAGGGTGAAAACCAGCAAAGCCCACACGTAAACATCGCCTGCAAGTAAGCGTTGTTTTTGTTGCCTTCAGCAGCAGAGATATGGCAAGCAGGACGGCAAATGAACCAGTGACCACATCAACAGCATCTTCAGCCACCTCCACTGTCCCCAGCACCTTTTTAACTCACGTCACACCTCCATTTTCTGTCTCTTGCCTTTAATCACTCTTGGCTCTTTCTAGCTGCTGCTCTTCCGACACAAATGAGCCCTCTTCTCCTGCCTTTCTATTATTATCCATACTGTCTTTCTCTGTATCATGCCCTATCACCACTGTAAAACAATTTGGAAATACTTTTTAACTCCATGCAAGAAAAGGATGTTGGGATGCTATATAAAAAGGAGGGTGACTTCCATATCAAGAAACTAGAATGGATAGAAATAAAGCTCTCTTCATAAGATCTAATCTTATAAAGCAGAACTCTTGTAAGCTTTAGAGAAAAAGGACTGCAATCTTTTTTAAATCCAGGAGGATTTTAGTTTTCTGCTAGCTAACCCTCCTCAGAAGTAGAGCATTAGATTGGGCTTTCAGTCCAATATGTCTTTCTAACAAATACAGAAACGGCGGTTTTATTCCCTGAAAGATAGGGAGTTAAACTCACTAACAAGAGCTACAAATGCTGGAGGGCCCAGCATGACTAGAACATCCTATTTGGATGTAATTTAGAAATTGGAGAAAAGTGCCAAATTCAACTAATGCTGTCAGGAAGGAAGAAAATTCAGGAGCAGGGCTGTGTGGTGCTAAGCACTGTAACACACGGCAAAAGGCTGCAAATTGCTTCAGAAGGTTCATAATCCAACACAAGAAAATGTAAAGGCGACTACAGCAGCCTGACAACATACAGAGGGATGGATACTGGTGTATTGAGTAAAAGCTGACAAGCATATTTATGTTAAATGCATTAAAATACACACACATGTAAATAGATAAACCCTACAAACTACATTTTGGTTTCATTTAATGGAAAGGAACTGCACTAGACAGGACTAAATACCACAGGCTACAGTAAATCAAGACGAAGAAACTCTCTCGAAAGAGAAGTCCTGCAAGTGTCATCTGAATTTTAATGACAGAGTAGTCGATTTTGTTTGTATCACAGACAGCATCAACGAGGACGAGCAAAGGTTAGGATGGCCACTGAGCCAGGGCTGGGGAACCAGGCAGTGTGCTTTCTGTGGTCAGACCTTCAGGGCCTTGGATATTAAACCTTCCCAAAGCTCAGCTGAAAAGAATGGGACAGAAAGTCAGAGATCACCTCTGAAAAGCGCTGACAGGTAAAACTGGTTCATATCTATGAATGGTAAAGAAGAGGACAACTTGCAAACACGCTGGCATTACAACGTGCATACTTAAATTCTCTTCCCACTGCTGCTCAGGAGCTCTTGTTTCCTCCTCGTTAAATTCATGCTTCTTGATATTGCAGATGCTCTCTTTTCATTTCAAATGTATCTGTGTTCACCTTTCTTTCCTTTTCAGTGAAAAGCATGTTAACATCTTCCCTGGAGTCAGACACATGAGAAGGCTTCTACTTGTACTTCCACAAATCAAAAGCAGCTGCTACATGGCATGGCATGGCAGAAGTGGGAACTCTTCTAAATAAAAAGCAGAAGAGTAAAAAGGGGAAAGGAGGACAGAGCAAGTAATAAACAATATAATCTGCAATACAACTGAGGAAGAGAAAAACAAAAGAAACAATCCTCCTCTCCCCCTAATTATTTGTTTTATTTTTCTAATGGCAAGATTTCTTTGTTGAATTTGGGATGAGAAATGTAGGTCTTCTGATGAGAGAAAATTTGCAGAAACCATTAATGGCTTGAAGCATCAAGAAAAAGTGGACTGAAAGGCCTGCTTCACATGCTTCTTCATGGGCTAGGGAACAATATCTAATGGCAAAGGAGAATGAGGAATTCCCTTTCCAACTGTCCTACCCAAGGAATGTCCTTGTCCCTGTTGCACCTTGCTGACTTTCAAGATAACGGGCTGCAGGAATGAGACTGTTAACATCCATCCTACAGCCACTGCATCTCAGAAATCCTTTGACAGAAGAACCTCAGGTGCCCACCACTGAGTCACTTCCAGTTGTAATCTACCATAATATTACAGTGAGTTTGCAGAATATGCAGTTTTTTGATTCAAAGACATCAAGATGTCTTTTAAAAAATGAAGAGACAAAAATCTGCCTTTGGGTCAGATTATCACTGCATTTACCTAGCTTGATCCTTCTATGGCATTATATGAATTTGGCTCTGTCTATTTCTTTTTAAAAAAGGCTACCTTTGGTTTATTTCTTGAATTCACATACACTGCTTTACGCCTGCCCCTCTGCACTCAGGACAGCTAGTGACACTGGATGCTAGACAACCTGAAGATGGTCTCAGTCCTACCTATCAAAGGGCTTTGCGCCAGTATAGCTGAGCGACACAGAGAAGGAAAAGCATGCTCTCTAGAAATGGTTTACTCAGCTTGTAATGAGCTAGAATTCTCATTATCGGTAACACCAGTGCTTACAGTTTATTAGGAGGACTGATGTTCTCTTATTTTTAAACCACACTGTGTAGGTTAAGGCTACCTCACTTAGGAATTGGCTTAATCCCGGCACCACTTTTCAATTCCCCTTTACATTTGGCACGGCGTATTTTGGCAGAACAGAAAATGCCCAATGCATAATGAAGAGCCTGGATAGGGCTGTAATTTTTTTAGATGTCACACATATGCCATGAAAAAACACGGTGCAAAAGCAACTTATACGCACACAAAACTCCTGCCTTGTACAGCCAGCGTTAGTTTTCCAATCAAAATAAGCTTTATGGACAGAGAGATCTTTTTTATGTTTTCTTTTGCCTGTCTACAATATGTCTGCCATTAGACTATAGGTATTGTGGTACATCTAAGCCTTCAAAGCACAGCTCAGGTTTTTAGTTCTCTTACCCTTACAGCCGTAAGAAAAAACTGATGAAAAGTCTTTTCATTGAGAAAATGCTTCCAGCTGAAATACACAGGCAGCCTGAAGCAGCTGGTCAAGTGGGGGCAAGCTGTTCAGCTGAAATGCTGATGTGGCAATGATGATGTATAGTAACAATAATATGTCACCAATGCTCATTACCTTAAGGTTGATGGAAAACAACAGGGACAGTTAAAAAACCGTCGTTCGTTTGAAACCAGCAGCTCCCAAGCTTTCTCATACACAAAGCCATCCGAGGGATGCTGACAGCAGCTAGGCTCATCGTTTCTTAAATTAAGAGCTATGTCCACCTGTAATAACTACAACAGACTACAGGACAGACAATCATTAAGTCAACTCCTCCTTTGACCCTTGATTGTAAGCAGGGAAGTGAGAAGCCAACAGAAGTCAGGAGACTAATTTGACTTGAAACAAGGGATATTTTTAGGGAGGACAACGCAGAGTCAGTGCTCCCATGAAGACCAGAGTGAGTGGGCTACAATTATGGGAGAAGGAAGTAGTAAAAAAAATATTTTAAATTAGCAGAAGCACAGTTTCTGAATAAAGCAGACAGAGAAAACACAGGGATTATTACTCTAACCATGGTGGCCCAGCCTGGATTTGAAAGCAGAGCTGATGCCTCAAATAGCCTAAGGTGTTACATCTGATTCTTCAAACCAATCTGACCCCTTTGAGACAGACAAATACTTCCTTGGGGAAGAGCGTTGTTACATTTCAAAGTCCTAATGTTAACCACTGACTGTCAATCGAGATTCAACAAGCACCCCAATGAGTCATAAAACACTAATTTTCCATTAGACAGCAAGAGAGAAACTGATGACAAGAAACAACAACAAAATTAGCTGTTAAGAGAAACCAGATGGAATGGCAAAAACTGTTCAAAGAAAACTATTAACTTAATATCAAGAGAAAGAAATAACTGTGTAATAGTCACAAATGTCTCAACATGGAGACAAACCGAGCATCAAGGTCAACATAAGGGAGCTTAAATTGGGTGGTTTTGAGATCGCTTCCTGTTACGCTAGGCTAATCTGGGAACTTGATGTTAAATTAGAAAGAAAGGGGGAAAAAAAATATCCCTGAACAAGAGAAACACAAACACCCATGTTGACAGCAGCCTCGCTGCCCATCAGAATGTGCAGAAACCAGGTCCTGGAAAAACATTCTGAAGACATTTCTTTCTCTTTCCATCACTCTCTTGCTACCTCAGTGTCGCCTTCTCTTTTGAAGTGCCAATTTCTATCACTGATGAGCTTCAGATTCACTTCCACTTTACAAAAAAAAAAGGGGGGGGGGTGGGGTGGGGCGGAGAAAAAAGTCAAGTCACCAAATTGCCACTGAAGCACTACTGGCTCTAGTACTCAGAATCCAAACTGCTCACCACTTTTTAAACAACTAAAATTCAGTTTCATCAACCTCTGATACATACAGAAAACATGACTCAAGTTTCAAAATCATGAAATTAGCTTAAAATTCAGAAAACAAGTGCACACATCCACAATCACAGAGGCTGAGTACACCAAAATACAGATGACAAAAATTAGTCAGCAACACTGCCTGGTAACTGCAAGTGACAAGAAGAAAATCTTAGAAAATACGTTTCAAGCATTAGTTAAAAAAGAATAAAACTGAGTAAGATTTAAAAAAAAAACAAAACGCAAAAGAAACCTTTCTCTTCATAACCTTTCTTTCAGTTATATGCAGGACAGATGCATGGGTACGGTGCTTCCATAGCTCAATCCAAAGATCACAAAATTACCATTTCTTTTAACATAATCATCTCATTATTTCAGCACGACTGTTTAGATTTTGCTTTTGAAAGTGTTCCATCTCAGGAAGAACCAACAGTATGTTCTTGTCTCTTTTGCCTGGGGGGTGGGGATGGCGATTGGTTTTTTTTGTTTGGTTAGGTTTTTTTTTTACTAGGATGGAAATTCAGGGTGGGTTTTTTTCCCCCAAAAGAGGCTGCTGTTCAGAGGCAAGGCTGTCTGAGGTTATCACCTAGCCAATAGGTTGAAGTCATTCCATCCCTTGCCACAAGGCAAAATGGACAAACAAGGGATGAGACAAGGGGTGGCGGGGCAGGAATAATCTGTGTAGTCTTTCAGCCCTGAACTGCTTAACCAGAGAAATGGAAATATCACCCTCTTACAATACTCTTCCATATTACCTCACCTTCCCTGAGACAATGAGCTCTTTGAAGCACACCGCATGTCTTTAGGCATTTCTGGACAGCTTTATAGTACCCTTCTGGTATCTGCAGATAACCACAAAATAAGAGAATTTGGAAGAAACAGCATCTGTGGGTATGCTCTGTCCAGCCGTACGATGAAAGGCTTGTGCTGGGTCCTTCTGATTTCCTCATGGCTAGCCTCATAAAGAAAGCACATTATTTTATTTAATCCAAATGAATGAAAAATTATTCACTACCAAGCAGGAGACAAAGTTCAGGGCAAGGTTATTTTAAATAATTTCATTAATTTAACTAATTCAGCTCTCAATCAGACTTTACAGAGCCTGGAAGCCACACTGGGAGAGATAATTGCTACCTCCTTCAAACCCATTGTGGAACTGCTCTCGTGAGAAGCTAAATCACTTCAGCTAGAGTAAAAGGTGACATGAATCTCACAAGTTTTACGCCTAGGAGAAGCAGATGAACTTTACAACATAGGTCCGCAGAGACCTACTTTTCTTCAGCCAATCTGACTCATTACAGCCTAATTTCTGAGGTGACTGTTAAAGGCACTGATTGCTTGGCTGTTCTTGATCATCTCTGCTTAAGCCATGGAAGGTTCCCACACACCTGTAACAGCTGCCAAGCAAATACATGTAGCAGCCCTAGTTATTTGGTGAGCTTGAAGTCAAAGTAATAAAGTAGTGCCAGGAACGGCCCTAATCATTGTCTTTGTCTTTCATCCATGTATAGCAGACAGATGAGAAAGAGATGTTGCTAACGAAGAAATGTATGGATTCCAAGATACATTAGAAAAGTATTTTTAGCAAATGCAACCGTAAGAAAGAAATGCGTAGCTTTAGCAACAAGTGAAAAGAATCTGTAAATGAAAACTACATACCCAGAAGAAGTGATGCTTAACAAATATTAAATTCCAGTGTCAAAAATGCATCAAGAAGAGACATGAAAGGGAAGGAGAACAAGCTACAAAAAGGCATCAAAAAGGAGAAGAGGTGGGAAGAACAGCATAATCTGAAATTCTCTCTGTTCTTTACAGATCATTAAAGATCTGGATAGAAAAGGTTTCTCTTTTTGCTGTCTTTTTTTTTTAGGTGGGGTGGGGGTGTCTTGTTTTCCTCAGCAACTCAGTGTAACAGATCTTGCGAAGTTTAGCTCTGCTGTATTGCTCTGACTGAACTGTCATTTTGTCCTTCTCACATTGTCAATGCAGTGGTAAGGTTTCCCCATTGAGGCTGACTCATTTCTATCGTAGCTGACAGGACTCTTGCTCTTCCAAAACCTTTGTGGTCCTTTGACATGGCTCAGAATGAAGAAGTCTATGTGGCATGTGAAGCATTATTAACAAATACAGAAGGTATGGCTTGGTAGCTATAAACTGGTGGCCATGCTGCATAGGACACAGAGACAATTCTCTGTCAAACCACTCATTGCAAAAGTTTTAGCAACTGGCATCAACTTCTAAACAGTTTACTACCAGACATCCTTACTGAAAGCCATGGGGGCACATTTATCTCTTGAAGGAAGAAAAATGTAGCCAGACAGCAGTACAGTTGAGTAATTTTCACGAAGAGATGGCAAATTGTGCTGATCAGAATCACCAGTGCTAGTTAGGGCCACACTGCCTTTAGCAGTGCAGATAAAAATCCATAGCCACCACTCAGAAATCAACACATCAGAGCTTTGAGGATGACAGTAATCACATATGATTATTTAACAGGAAGCTTAAACAAGAGCTAAGGGCAAACCTGGAGACAAGCCCCTTCCCTGTGTTTCCAGGTACCCCTAGTACCTCTGCTGAAAGAGAATTTCCCCTCAGAGGGGAACAGCCCAACATCAGTTCTAGTGAGGGAAGTGCTCAAATCACTGATTTTTGAGTCAGGGAGGTATGTGTTCATGGTTTCATTGTTGTTTTTACACACTCCTTGGGCAAGCCACTTCAATTTATACTTCAGTTCTTCAGGGCAAAATAATGGAGCAAATAAACCTTTTTCTTGCCACGTGAGCTCACTTTCTTAGGCGGAAAGTTTTGAGAGACCAAAGATGTCCTTTTTCTACAGATCTACGATACCTACTACCTAGTAAAACAGGACATAACGTAAGGAGTATTCAGTGCCACTGTTACACAATGACATCAAAAAATAATGCTTGAAGAGCAAAAGTACCCATTGTCAAAACTGCCTTTAGGCGAAGCCGTGTATAAACCTCACAGAAACTCTAAATTAGTCACCAGAAATTGGAAGTGGAGCAGGCAAGGACCACGCTAAGAGCTAAGCATGGCTGCCAGAAGTCCAAAGGAGTATCTGTAAAAGTTTAAAACATACAGGGTAAGAAGTATTTCTAGACAAATCAACAGCAGTAAGAATTATCTCGCCATGACTGATGCCAAGGTTTAACCTTTCAAAAGCAGCACACTGTCAGGCAGCTCGACATTGACACCCCGAGGTAACCAAACTCAGTCTGAGAAGGAAAGGCACTCATGCACAGAAGACAGGTTTTGTGCTCAGTCAGAATCTCTCTGAAGCCGGCATTCCTGACTCCTCGTTTTATTGGAAAGAGATTGTAATGGCCAAACATGACTCTTCTAACCAGCGGGAGAAAAAAATGCTATTAACCTCTCACTCTGATGTACTTGAAGACTGTTTCCCTGCTGCTAAGATGGTTTGTCAGGCTGAAGTTTTTGGGGCAACAAAGTTGAGAAACCACTTTCAATTAGAAGTTGAATTTTCTCTTCTGATTTTTATATACAAAGCCCAGGCCGTATTACTTTCACAGCCTTTTGACAGACCAAAACTGTACTTCTATCTGCATCCCCATAGAAAAATGAACAAAAGAACCTAAACAACAAACCAGTATTACTAATTGATTGAATTTATATTCCAAATCAGACACCAAACATTTTGTGACTACAGATCAGAACATTTACTAAAGACATTCCAAGGAGGAAATAAATTTCAAATGGAATTTTCTAAAAAATGTACTAAATATAAGTAAGTCTTTTTTGAGAACTGCCACACCGGCTATGCTCATTTTCCTGTGAATTCTTCCATCTTCAGCATGAGAGAATAAACAAGAAAACTTCAACACTCTTATTACTCAAACTCATCTTTGAACCAGGTCTAAGAAAGGCTAGTAGTCTAGGAAAACAAACAAACAAAAAAATCCAAAAGAAAAACCAAGATTTTCCCCAAAGGAAGTTATCAAAAACTTAGCACAGTCATAATGGGTAAATAAGCTGGGAGATTTTCTGTTCTCTTTTTTGCAGACAAGTGAACTAAGTTTAGAATAATTCCCAGACATATCACTTTAGCTTTAAGTGATTACTTGATTGTTATATCTACCTGCAAACGGATGTCTGGTTAAGAAGTTATTTCTAAAATCAATAGTATCTGGGTCTGGATTCCTAAATTCTATTACATTCTAAAATTAGCCTGGTCCCACAGCTAAGGGCTTATGGAATACAGTTCAGTTAGTAACCATGGAGCAACACCTCTTGCTTAAAACTGCTTTAGTAACAGGGGTCTGGAAGGTGAGTAGTGCAACCACAGTTTCTAGCAATGATGCCAGGAAATATTCAGGAAACTACAGAGCAAGAAGGCCAAACCGGGCAAGTTTAGTGAATCATTCACTAGTAGATTTGTGAATAAATCTTATATATTGCAGCTTTTGTAATGGAAAGGTATTTAAAAAATTAAATAGTTTGGCATTTTTTCCCTTCTTCCCCTGAAAGCATTAATAAATGCATCAACTCCAAGATATTTGGGGATAGGATTTTGTCAAATTCTTTCTGTACACCAGGTAGTATAGGCTGACTAGCTCTGTGTTTTCTAAGCTACCACAGACAGAAGGAAAGGCTAACACATGGTACATATCTAAGTAAAGGTTTGGACAGGTTTGTTTGGGTTTTGTTTTTTTAAATAGGAAGTTTTCACAGCAGAAGGAAGTCACCACCAGTGGAGTGTCACCAGGAGAGTTAATACAAAACTGCCTGAAAAGCCAGGTTACTAGCGAGGTGGCAAAGCTTACTTCCTGCACAGCCTCCTGCCATCAGCCAAGGCAAGGTACAGAACCACCTAACTGCACCAGGTAGTAAAACAGATGACATGCAGCCTGGATAAATGTCAAGTGACAGTCTGAATTTTACATATTCAAGGATGGGGTCCAGGGTACTTAGGAATACAATCTTCAGGTTATAAAAGTAATTCTACAGAAACATCAGCTCAGTGCTTGACAGCAGAATAAAAACTCCCAAGTGTTTGTAATTATCAAGGACAGAAAAGAAACCAGGAAACCACGATCTACAAACCCAGAAAAGCCATTTTAAATACTGTGTGCAGTTCTCACCCCACAAAAATCAAACAAGTGTTAGCAAGACATACGAAAACGATACAGAAAGAGTAATGGGGTGTCTGAATGTATGAGTGGTTTCCATGCAAAAAATGACTAAATAAGACTGGGGCTCTTCAACATGGAAGAGAGGTAACGGAATCACAGCAGCCACAGAAAAAATAATTACAAAACCATCTCCTGTCTCTCCAGTAAAACACACGCAGAACATCCAATGAAATGAGCATTTCAGAATAAAAAAGACACTATTTCTTGCACAATCCATACAGCGGCACTCTGCCTCAGACAGTTTTTGATGCTCAGAGTTTTATTTGGGTTCAGAAAAAGCTACTGGAGGATTAGTGGAACAGGAATCTATTGAGAATATTAAACACAAACACAGAAGAGACCCTGAGCTATAAATCAGTGAAGACTGGAGAGCTTTCTGGGGAGGCATCATTATATGGTTGATGATATGCCTACTTTTAGACAGATTACATAATTACATGCCTGATTTTACACTAGTCCCTAAGCATCCCCTGTTGCACACTGCCACAAAGTACTTTGGTCTAACCTGGTACAGCAGTTCTTATGTTCTCAATTCTAGCTATGATCTTGACTTTGCTGACAACTTTAGCATTCCTGTTACTGTGAGCATAAGGGACTGTTCAGGTCTTGGAGTCAGTTCTCTGGAACAATCATCACTCATAAGACATGCCTCTAATGCTGAAGGGTTCAAGAAAACATTATTTCATACACCTGTATAGGAGACAATTCTTTTCAGAAATTGAATTTAGACCTTAATAAAAAATAGACAAATCAGAAAAACAATAATGCATGACAGGAAGGGAGCAGGGGGGAAACAAAAAAAAGATGCCATCAGCACCTCAAATACCCGTAGAGCAGGGATGCAGTCCGATGGAGTTACATTAGGATGACCCTAGGAAAAGGACTGTGCTCCCCTCTGCAATATGACAAAAGAAAAATTGATTTCCAAAATCCCAGACTGCAGAAGCTGCTGTCAGTTCCTTCCTAACCTCCATTTTCTCAGTGCTTTCAAGCTGCTAGCTTTCACCAGCTTCACACCAGCTCCTCCAGCAGCACAGAAAAGCAACATTGGCTAAAGCTCTCCGCAGAGTTCAACACACAGGTGGTCTGACTCTGAGAGGTCTAACTGGCCTATCTGTATTCATGATTTTGTATCTAAGCTTGGCAAAGGTCATGAGCATCTGTACGTCAATATTTACAAAGTGTGTTGAAATGTCTTTCTGTTAGCTTTAGGCTGGGATGTTGCATGTGTCTAGTCACCTCACTTCAGTGTCCTTCTCTAAACATCACCAAGAGGCAAATACATGACTGGGGAGCTCCGAGGCACAGCTGCAATGACACACTACCATTTACTGTGCTAAACAGCAGAACGCTACTTTACCTCCAACCTGGTCATTTGCTGTTACTTTAACATGAATACACAACTAAACCAGACCAAACCAGAGCTGTATGGCCAAGACAGCATGTTGCTCAGCCCTGTGCCCAAGACTTGCTCAGAGAGAGGTGGCATACGGGTTGGCATTATCCCCACGCTAACATGCTCACACAGCTCTGTATCCCCACGCTAACATGCTCTGTATCAGCAAGACCTGACTTGCAGTCAACCCATGGAGATGCACGTGGCTGCCCGACATCCCTCTGTCCCTGCCAAATCTTACACAGGGTCACACCATCCCCACTGGAAGCTCCGTATTTCTGCCTGCTCTGCAGTCATTCCCAGGCTGGAGGAAAGGATGGACAACACCGTTTGTTGTTTCTGTTCAGGTATCAGCGTGTTCAGTGCCTTTTGGAGAATAGCATGCAGAGGTTTGGGGAGGTGTTGCTGGGGGGAAACAGTCTCTGTCCCTCCTTTTACTGCCTTGTCACCAGTGGCCAAGACATGGCCATGATGAAGTGGCCAAAACCATCACAGTGTTGAAGCACGAGGAGATGATGGCAGCCCTTTGCCCTCCTCCACCAGATCAAGGTGCAGAGATCTCCAGCCTGGCATGCTGTACTTCCTCAAGGAGTGCAGAGGGTCCTGCCTCCTGAAAGCCCTACTGCTGTTTCCCTCCCAGCCACATCCATGGGAGGAAGCCAGACACCATTCCTCCCCACTGCCAGCAAAGGATGGAGGCAGAGGGCCACCCCACTCTGGGGGAAGAGACAGCAGCAAAACCATAGGGAAACTGGCTGACATTGAGAAAAGGCTAGATGGCACAGGGCAGGCTACAAAACTGACACCATGAATGAACGGTAACATATACTCCACCTCAATTTTACACCATTTGTCATGACAAGCAATTTGGCCACAGACCCACCATGGCACCGGAACACTGCCCACCATTAAGGTTTCTTGGAGACAGCCTAGTGGCAGAAGGCCATGGACTGAAAATAGGTTCATTTTACACTACTTATCTGATTTTTCAATCTAAATTTATTCTTAAATCGTTTTTTTTTTAAATAAAAAACCCAACAAACACAAAGTTATCTCTGTTCTCACCACAGACCTACCTTTAAAATTCCTTGTCACCTAAGAAATAAAGAATCCTGAAGTTTCTGCACTGCTCAATAGGTCCTAAAAAGAGAGGCCGCCATGGTTAACCTTCCCTCTTTTTTACTACTTTTCCCAAGGACATCACAGATGCAATCATTTCATTTAAATGTTGTTACAATACAAAACTGCCTTTCTATCACAGAACTAGCTAATAACTCCTCTTCCATTCCCTTTTTAATACCAACATAAGCATACTCTTCATTTCAGTTTGTGTCATTTCTGGCTGCTGCCAAATACTGAATATTTTAATTGCATTTTTGACTCTGCCATTGGGAACCTTGATATTTCATTACAAAGAGACACTGAGATAGGAGACAAAACTGGGAAGGAGTTTTATCAAGTCAGTCTCAGTCCTGGTCCCTGCCACCGTTTGAATACAGAGTATCATCGTTCCTCTTCTGGTTTGATTCCGCCTCTTCAGTGATCCACACAAAAATAACCACAAAATTGGATCTGTGCCCTTTTTTCCCTTATTCATAGGCTGGGGGTTTTTTGTTCAAGGCAAACTCTCACCTTCCTGGACCTGCACGTAATGCCTGAAGTGCTCTGCTCTGTCTAAATTATTTTCCTCACTCTTTGATGACAGAGTGAATATTTTGCAACATTTGTTGATATTTTGATCCAGAACATTTCCCAGGCATGTGAAAGTTCCTTATTTAATAATATTTTTACTATTAAATAATAATGTCTGAATTTTAAAAAATTGTAAGCAGCAGAATAAAACTTCTGTCCCCAAGAGTGAGATTTTATGATCTACAGTGTCATAGTCCATCTGGGTCCTTCATGCTTCAGCTGCATGAGAATTTTGAGGAATTTTTGAAGCACAGGCATAAACCTGAGCACTTTCAGATGGCACATCAAACACTCTTATCTGGGCCCAAAGTGGTTTAAGCCGCAGGAGAACATGCTTGAGTCCTCTCTGTGCCAATAAGGTTGTAATTGCTGTTTTGTGCTACAGTGATAGCATAAAATTTTATTTGATTAATAAATAAATAAATAAAAAAAATCTGCCTGGGTGGGTGGCAGGGCAGCTGAATACAGACAAGATCTGAATGTGGGTAGTTGAAAGAGAACACCACAGAGATGCTTTTAGAAAACTTCATTTTAAACTATCAACACATCCACTCAGTATATTAAACATGCAAGTGCGGAAATAACTCTTCCTTCCCTATACCCTGATGACTAGACAACACAGTTCTGGACTCCAGGCGTAAGAGTACTAAAGCAGTAAAATACACTTTAATGCTAAACAAACAAAAAAAAAGAACACAAATCTTAAAAGTTTAAATCACATAATCCCAAATCCATCTCTTAATTCCGCTGATTTCAATCAAGTAACTGAATGCATGGGACCTCACAAGTCTAATAAAATCCTGATAGCAAGCTTCCATGAAACAAGGATCTTATATGTTGAAAGGTCATACGATCTGTTGTAGAAGAGTGTTAGATCTGTCACCTCTCTATCTCATGACAAATATTGAAGCATCTGCAAACTTTAAGCAGCAGACCAACTCTCACTGTATGTACAGCATACAAATTTCAAGAACTTTTAACATGTGAAGTCAAAAGGAGCTTCAGTTTTTAAGTTAGCATTTCAAGTTATTTAGGACTCCTAAATTAGTACTGATTTCCCCCCTGCCCAAAGCTCCAGGCTGATAGTGTGTGCGACGGAGTCATTCCCAACTGTTAACTAAAGGAAGAATGAAATGTCGCTAAATATCATATTCTTGCGTACATGCAAATTCTATGTAGATGATCAAGTCATCTTGGAAGACAACATACTGGCAGGCAGCATACATTTAAGCTTCCCCAAAAGCACATGATCATTAATCTTCTCCTGGAGGATTTTACATAAATCTGACAATTTCTGCTCCCACCAGTAATGCTTATTTATTAAACCCTGACTGGACTTCAAGCTATCGTTTTGAAAAGAAAACAACTTGCCTCCACAGAAAAGCAATGTTTCATCCTAGTTGTCTAGCAGGGAGTCTTTGATTTTTTGCACTTTCAAGTTTGGTTTTTTTAGCAGCCCATCTAAATAAATAAATAAATAAGTTAAATCCTCCCCAAACCAAAGCAAACCCCCCAACCAGGAAAGGCAGGCAGGCGGGATGCTCACAAGCACGGTGCGGTTAGCAGCCAGAGGCAGCATACATGCTTAGACACACAAAGCAAATAACATTTGAATATTCTTGCCAAATGAGATTATGTGTTTGTATATCTCCTTCTCTCACACATGCAGAAACACACATTATACAGCAAATAATGCTCACAGAACAGAACAAAGCCCCTTTGTTATTGTTCCGTAAGGTTTTGCAAAATCCCCTTCTTTGTCTAAAACTGAACTAATAATGTTGCTCGAGCCCTGATGATCTAAATATACAAACCTTGTACACAGAAGTAATATAGATTTCTTTTAGAATGACAACATTAGAAAATACAGACAAGCTTTTGTGAACAGAAGCCTCAATTTACAAGCATCTTTATTCGGGGGGGGGACTAGTAAATACTGCAGCCATTCAAGTGCAGACACTCTGAAAGGACACAATTGGAGCTTAAGGCTTACCACATCCAGCTGTGTTTTAACAGACTCTCTTACGGTTACCTCCCCCCAAATGAAAGTGCTAATACCAATACAATTAAAACACCAGCTTCAATAAAAAGCACCCAAAAAATGTCCAAACACCAGCGAGTTATATGTTTGCTTTTCAATCCTCAGCACCTTCAGAAGAATGTTAGCGTGAATGAAGGAAAGGTGCTTAAACACCAAAAAAGGCAGCTTCACAATTATAACTGAACCAAGTATCACACTGAAAGGGATTGTTCACGTAGCACTCTAACGAGGAGCCTCTACAGCAGCCTCTCTTGACAGGCTGCCCTGACGTACATATTTGTTTTGCAGGGCTTAACAGCACCCCTACAATGAACTGTAAGATACTGCCAAGATACTATGCTGACAAGGCATTCTCCTACCTGAAGCTTCATTTTCCAGCATGAATGCATGTGTGTATCCTCAGTGTAGCTTCCTCTGGTTGCATGACTCCTGTTATTCAGACTAAAGAGACGGAGCTGTGTAAGCAGAGCTGCTGACTGCCCTACATTTGCCTGCAGATGAAGAGAAAGAGTTGGTGCTGTACTTGCCTGGGCTTGTTTAAGCCCCCTAAATATAATACTAGTGTAGCTCAAACTAGACTAACTACTTCCTCCAGCTGATCCCAGTGAAAAGAGCTTGTGATGAATAATGCATGAGAACTCCTATGAACACACTCCATTCCTTGCAGCAGCTCATGCCCACCTCTCCCCTTTCCCTGAAAGCAATCCCTAGCAATTTTTTTGTTCTATGAAGCATAAAAATTCTCCCAATGTCCAGAGCAGGGAGGATGCCCCTCCCAGATCCATTTTCTTTCCTCCACTCGTTAGTCAAACTAATAGATCTGGTGATTTATTTTTTTTTTTTAAGATAAAAATCTGCGCAGCTAGAAGCCAAAGAAAACATGATAAGCACAGAGCCATATGTCTGGACTACACAATCCTAGTCAATTCAGTTGCTTAGTAATTAATTTTTCTTATTCTTAAGGGCTGTGATGCGAGAGGCTGTATAAAAAGATGAACAGCAAAAACTGAGAAAGAATGTGACAGACCAGAAAATAATACAGCACAAAGAAGGTGGAAAAAAAAATGCCTGCTGTAGCTGGCAAGTTCAGTTGACTGTTTAGAGAGAAAAGATACTGCTTAGGAGAACTTGGTGGGCGGAAGAATATGGGGGATAAATTCACATGCTGCTTTTCTTGAGCAATAAATTCCGCTATGTCAGTACAACTTTGCAAGCTAACTACAAAAATTACTTACTTTCAGATATTCTTCCAAAGAGTGAACAAACCCAGGACTAATTTGCAAGTATTTTATTTGCAAGTGCAATTACTGCAATAGGAAAATGTCAATACATGCCACTTGTGGTTTCAGTCCTATTTCTCAGAATTGTTTTGCTTTGATTTCGCTGTTAGATACACAATGAATTATTTGGCATCTCTTTATCAGTTACCTGCTGCAATCCAAGTGACATTGCTGTCTTAACACAACTGACAAGGCTCTTACAAGCCATTAGCTGCCTGTAAAGGAAACGTGGCTTTAATGTTACCATTTGCAGTGAGAGAGTGTGTGCAGCTTCCTAAACCCTGAACCACAGCTTTTCAGTTTGGGCATAACTTAACTCTAGACATCTCTGAGGCTGCATTTTTCAGGTCACATCACAGCTCAGCGACAGTCCCTGCTTTCTACCCCCACCTCAGGTGACTTACGCAAAAAAAGACAGCGAAAAGGTGAAGACAACTGAGAAAGGCCAAAGAGAAAGAGATACTCAACACATTGGAGTGACCTAGTGCTCAGCCATGACTGGTGGTTATTTTCAAAAGTACTCCTCTTTCACCTCTGCTAAGGATCAAAGCTAAACTTAGGATTCTCCAGATGACACTATCCAGGCAGTAGCATTTATGGTCACACTTTCCCTAGGATACCTCTGACCCTGGGAATGCTATACACACCACAAGGCAGAGGAGGGGATTTCCCTTCCCTTCAACTGCACTTTTTTCCAGACCAACTCCATCTTCTCACCCTCAGCAGTTCCCTGCCCCATCCACTTCTAAACTGAGGTTTTCAAATGACAGCACCATATTCAAAATTCAATTTTACACAAAATTACACGGTACAAGCCTTGTGGCCAGGGCCACTCTGTACGTAACTTTGTTTCTCATACTCAAGGACAACACCCTGAGCTAGACGGACCTTCTGTCTCATCCACCACAGCTGGTCCCATATCCTCAGCACTCTGCAGAATTTGCTGTTTCTTCCTCCCCCCAGACCAAATATTTCTTTTCAAAAAGGAAAAGCACAATACAAAATCAAATCCACACAAACATTATCAGAGCCATAAACAAAGGCTGGGGAAATGCTTCACTTACCAATACGCTATGGATAAACCTCAAGGAGGCAAAGCTTCCTAATATTTAAAAACACAGCCCTAACGTCCTCCTTCAGCTCCTCCACCACAATTTTAAAAATGGGAACCAAGAAGCTTCCAGAGAATTAGCAGGGCTGCCTGAAGTGAGAAGGTGGAGGCTCTGCATTAACCCAGCCTTGTACACCACAAATTCAAGGAATGCGATTGGGCTGAACATGACAGATGCAGGAGGGCTGCTTCATGGAGAGATCTTCCATTTCTGCAAAGGATGCCAAAAGGGCTACACCTTGTTAGAGGTAACATAATCACATGGCATAACTCAGATTCTACACTATAAACAAACAGCAGATTAAACAGCTGAAGTGAATCATTTAGAGTGCAATCTTACTTTTAAACTTAATAGTTTTTAAACAGGGTATGTTACATTCATGTCTATACAACTGACTCAATTTCAGAAACCGCAGCAAATAGTAAATAATAAGCTGCAAGATTAGCTCTGTCAATGGCTGGGTTCAAAACTCATCCCCCTATTTTCATACCAGATGAGCTTCTGCTAAACAACAGAATGCTCTTCCCTCTCCACGCCTGCCTTGCAGACTCTCCTGCAGTCTCACAGTGGTGCCTGGTTTTGGCTCACACAAGACTTGTGCAAAAAGCACTTTGTAAACAAAATCTCTGCCTTAGTTCAACCTAGGCAACTGCACCGCCATGAATTCACTCTCCAGATGTTATCTTTAATATCTAAAAGATAATGTTGAATTCTGAGGTGTTTTTTTTTTTCCCCAAGGGCTGTAACTCTGAGGCTAATGGAAATGGATTGCTGGGGGAGGATGGGCGATGACACACATGATAACTGCCATAAACACGTATTTGTGAAGCTTTATGTACAGGGAAGTATGTATTTAGGCTCAATTAATAATTTTATAGAGTCCTTTGGATACTTACCCTCTTCCTCTTAGTACTTCAGGTTAGTTCAAAGGTTATGAGGGTTTGTTTCCAAATTCAACAGGTATATTACCATTACAAAGAATTATAGGAACGCAGCAGGCTGGAAAACAAATCCAGTTTAATTACATTCTGCACCAGCATTTCACCGATGGACTCTCAGCAGAACTACACCTACATGTGGCACATAGGACTACTCCCATGACACCAGGTGTTATGAGTAAGTTTCCAGGAGAAGCAAACCAGAACACAGATGAGCATGACAGTAATTAAACACTTTTTATTATTTCAGAACATTCTCTCCTTTGGGTACTCAAATTAAAACATATGAGAAAATTAAAGCTTATCTGCCTTCTAAAAAGCGTCCTTCATAAGGATTTAAACAAAAAAATAGTGCTTCCTAACTTTTTAAAGAATAATGAGCTCAAATGTTTTCTGAATCCATCCATTTATTTAATGTAGCATAAAAAGTTTGTGTTTCTAAAAACCTAATGTCTGAAAACGATGGAATTTACACTGATTGTCCATTTAAAAACACCCATCCATACACAATTCCCCCAATTCCTATGTATCACAGCTTCAAAAAAAAAAAAAAAAGGAAACATGGATATTGACAGTCTAAAGCCACATGGCAAACAACTCCAAAGTGACATGAGTTAATGAGGTGATACCTGACTACTTAGGCTTAACATACTGTTGAGTCTTGCATCCCCAAAATAAAGCAATTTGGGGTCTTTTTCCCCCATCAAATATTAAACATTCTATTATGTAATAAAATATTGGAATTTAACCAATATGTTAATTCTTACATTTATGAGGCTAAGAAGAGCAGTTTAAAAATTAATGGCATTCTGATGAACAGCTTTGTATTTATTTAAAGTTAACTGCATTTTGTAGCATTCTCCTGCATGCCCGAACAATCATGTTGCCACCATGAAAGGAAAAGACATAGGAGAGGGCTGACCAAAGCAAGAACTGTGCTAGCAAAATCATCTTTCATTCATGCGCGCTTATTAGGTGAGACTTGAAATAGTATGTATGGCTTCAGCTCACAGACACATCACTTCATTACGTGCTTATGCTAGGGGCCAAGCTGAATAATTTTGTTAAGTATTTAGCTACTGGCTGGCCAGTTAATTTTACAGTCAAATCTTGTACAGTCTATTTAGTTTCTCCCATTTTTAAATAACTGCAGCCTCCTGGGGAAATTCTCTAGTAGACCATCTGCTCGTTTCCTATAAATCCTCCTTTCAGACCTTACGCAAATTTCCAAGCTGCCAATCAGAACTTCTTTGATGTCTGGGTAAAAAAAAAACAACTCAACTATTCTGAACTGAAAGGGGCAGCACAAAAAGATCAGTTATCCCCTGACCAGTAAAATAACAATTGCAAAGTGGGCCATTTCTCTGCAGCGCATCTCAAGCAGCAGGTACACCTTCAGTGGGATGAGCGCTTATGGTCCTCCCTGGCCACAGGTTAGGAAAGGATGGTCATGATCTAGGGACAATTTATCTTGCATTTTTAGCTCATTTATTCTCTCCTAAGTTTCTGTGTGCCCGAGCACCTTGTTTGTGACCATCTCAGTTGGTACTGCCTGGGAACAGCTGATGGATGTTTCCCAGGTCTGACCCCAAAGGAGGGTGGAGGGAAGGAAGAACCAATTTGGATGGCAAAAGCACAATGGCAAAAAGGTGGGATGAGGAGATGTTAAATACCAAGCAGTGTTTCCTGTCCATGAACTCGCATAACCACACTTGTGCAAGTGCTGCAGTGCTCCTCTCTGGTTTATGCAATGCTGCAGGCTGTGCAGACCCAATGTTACACCAGACTTTTTCCAAACAAACAAGGCCAGAGGGAGTTTCAGCAATCAGAAACACAATGAAGGAGCTAACAGACTTGGATCCAGCAGATGTTTCTCTGAGCTTATGTGAATTTAACAGCGGAAAAAGATGAGGATTTTGTATGTATTTTAAATGAAATTAGCACCAGCATCTGAACTCCGTACCAGGCATTAACAAATACCACAGAACATCCCATGCTGCCATGGAACAGGCAGAAAGACAGCAGTACCTCTAGGCAGGAGCTGCCTTTTTGCTGCTGCCTGTGCCTAGTTCAAATACTTGCCACCGCAGCAGTACATTCACAACGCTGCAACGCAATGTAATAGTGCTTACCCAAGTACTGTGGGTGTCACTAATGCACCTACAAGAGTGGGGTGTAACAATACGGCCTGTAGAATTTTTCCAAAAAGCATTAAAAGATTGATTCCAGAAAAAAAACAAAACAAAAAAGCAACAACACACCAAATCCTCAAAAAGGACTTCACAACTTCACACTAGAGGAAACTGGGTGACTGAACATGAAATAAAAAAATCAAGAAACTAAGTGGCGTATTGAGCTTCCTAAATGGTTTTACTTCCCCTCACATCTACAGTTTGGGCTCTTTCTTCTGCTTTTTGGCCTTAGAAAATATAACTGAGTTCAGAATAGTGGATTACACACAAGCTTTCCCCAACAAAACCACACTTGCAGGAACTAGTTAACAGACTTTCACAAACATTTGAGAAATCTAAGAAAAAAAGTAAAAAACAGAACTTTGTTATAAAAAGGAACTGTAAGAGCTTCCTCAGAAGTTCTTTAAAAAAAACCAAACCCAACCCCCCATCAGATTCAAAACTCATGACAGCTAAAACCCACCTAAATATTGCACAAGGAGAATTCACCAGAAAGGATGTAACAGACATGTTGGTCATGGCTCTGCATTAAACACTCCCAAAAATTCTGGTTATAAACTAGAACCTCAGGCTTCACAGTTATTTCTGTCCTAATGACTGAACTGAAAAACAGCAGGGCCATAAAAATAGGCTGATCTCATCTGCCTTCCCTCACTCTGTAATCCACCAAGACTTGTGTGTGCCTTGGCTGGGTTTACTGCAGGTAGCCAGACAGAAGCCAGTTTTAAAGGAGGACTTCAACGATCTACTTCTTGTGTTCCTGTTGGTTACCCCACAGCATCTGTGGGGACAGACAGTGCAGGAGGCATCAGAGCCTGCTGCCGAACTGTTGGTGGTGGATGTGCGAGTCAAGGGACCGTGGTGGACATTTTCTGGAAGAGGATAAATCCTCAGAGGGGGCCAGAGGATAGATACCTGGGTTTTGCTGGATGAGACACCTGCAAATGGCACTTTCAAAGTAGTTCCTTTAAATGAGTAGCTGTAGCACCAGAGGTGGGGAGATGTCAAAGAGAAGTCTTTAAGGAACTGCAGGGCTCTTGTAATGATTAGCTACCTGCTACAGGCTTTACAGGTGGGCTTCTTTTGGAAAGGTCAGACTGAAACCAACAAAGCTGCTAAAGTATTTAGATCCAGGTATCAGAATTTGTGAAAGAAAATATCTGGATCTGGAGATGATGCTTAGCAGCACATTCAGTACATATTTTTGAACTCTCACGGGGCAGTAGGAGCATTCCTGGCAGACTGGAGGCAGAGCAGCAGGGCCAGGCAGAGACTAAAACTGGGAACGCTTTCAGGAGATAAGCAGCTGCTACCAGTCTTGTTCGGCGTGAGACCAGGTGGACTGGGGGGAGTTCAAAATGCTCATAAACGTAGGAGCAACAGCAGTGCTGTGCTCTCTGCTGTATCCACATTCAAAAAGAAACAGAGGTTTATAGATGATAAAGGGGAAAAAAATAGAACAAAACAGCATGGTGTGGACACGATACAGCAGGAACTGAAGGTCCGAGGGGAACAATGCAGCCCAGCCACGGAGATCCTCTCTCTCTCCCTAGCTGCATTTGTGGGAAAGGCCCAGTTTCCCATGGAAACTGCAAACTCCTATACTCCAGTCAGTTCATTCGAGTAACCATTAGGAAGCATCTTTCAAAGCGGCATTATTTACTCAAGCTCCAAAATACACCGAACAAAGGGTGTAAAACAAGGCCTTAATACCTGGGTGCATTACCCACTCCCAAAATTCTCTCTGCTAACTCTTGCAGACGAAACATCCCTCACACCAGCTGAGCTCAGGATGCAATTGGGATAAAGCGCTGTCTTGCCGCAGACATGCTTACCCTATCTATTTTGTTGGGGTTTTTTGCCAGCCTATTATCTCCTCTTAACACTTCCCTAGAGTCTGTTTTAGCTCACCAAAACTCCCACCTTCACTATGTCTGATATGGTGGAGCATTTAGTTTTATTTCTTTTCCCAAATGTTTCCATCTAAAATGGAACAAATTATAATGATAAAAAACATGTTAAATGGTGAAAACGTGACTCCAGACAGATCTGAAGTTGGCCTTGTCAAGGCAGAATCAAATGAAGATGTTTCTGCTGGTTCCACAAGATCAGTGCTAAGCCAGGCATTAGGCAATATTTTCAGTACTCATCTGGAAATGAATTTATGAAAAGAACAACATAGGAAAGTCGCTGCCAGTTACATTTACCGGTGACACAAAGCTTAGCAGGGTGCTAAAAATGATGAGGTTTACAGCCACTTTACAGACACTGAGCATCTGAAATTGATTTGGGGGAAAAAAACCCCTGTACTCAAACTGCGTTATATTTTCACCAAATCAAAGTGACACAGGCTGTAACTGCAAGTTATACAGGCTTCAGCCTATAAAGCAGGAGTACAGTAAAGGGTTTAGGAAGCTGCAGTGAAGTGACAACTGGAGATAAAACCTGAATGGGTCTGAGGTCAGGATCAGTGCCGCTCGCCACTGCATTATAGCAAGCAGAGATCAGTTTTCCCCTCTGAAGTCCAGCACTGCCAAGGTAGGTGCTGGAGAACTGAGGGAGAATACCACTAAAACCCTAAAAGCAAGAGAAGCACAGCTTGCCTTGTAATCAAGACACTTGCACCTTCAGTGTCCCAATCTTCCCCTTCCAGTAGAAGGAGAGGGGGCTGAAAAAGATCTCCTTCCATCCCTCACTCCGCCCACACATTTTCAAGGCTGTAGGAAACACCCTACTAGGAAAGAACAAAGATGTTACCTGTAAGTTTATTTAAAAAGTCGATGACCTAACTTATTTATAAAACACACTGATAGGTCCAAAAGCACAATTTAAGAGCCTGTTTCAGTTAATGGAGAAAGAGCCACCAACAACCAGCATCTGAGAGCTGAAGCCAGAAAAACTCAGAATTAAAAAATGAAAGTTGTGTGTGGTTTCCGTAAACTGCGATGGTGGTTGGCATGGAAACAAACTGAGTAAGATAGAAGATTTACCCTTCATCTTCAAGTCAAGGCTGGAAGCTGAAGTGCCTCTTCCAAATACCATGAGTTATGGGTTCAATGTACGTCGCATCTAGTTACCCCTGTAACACAGGTCACCACAAGTCAGATCTGGCCAACCCTGCCGGCCTTCAACGTCACAAACTTCAAAGGACTCATTAAAATAAAACACGCCATTTTCAACCAGACCGATGGGAAACAGTTTGGTGGTGGAAGGTGCTGCTTTTGTGCTGCTGATTTCAGTTAGGAAGCAGGGCAATCAGTCCTTTATTACTAGTGCCTACAGATACATGAATATATATATATTTTAGATAGCTATGTTCTGCTTTGCATATTAAAAAATTACATACAAAATAGCTGTTGTTTTTTAAAATTTAATCTACACTCCAAAATGCCTTTCCCTCTTCCACATGAACTTCATGATTGTATGATGATACATATTTTTTACTTGGCAATTTGAATGTAAGCCCAATAGTCAAGGTTTTCAGATTACTCACAGAAGAAAACCAGTTCAGTTCCCAGCTGTAAGGGGAGAGGGTATCTTTCATTACTTTAAGCACAAATTAACACTGGCAGTGCCCAGTGGCCCTAATTTACAAGTGTTTCCATTAAGTACCCCAGCGATTCCCTTTTAAGTGCTTAACTCCAAATAGCTATGGTTTAAAGTTTACAGGTAAGCAGTAGCTGTGTTTCCCTCTTCCCAAACATCCCAACCTCTTTGTGTGAAAACAGAAACATCCTATTTAGGGGTCAGTTCCACATTTCTGCCTGCAATGTTTCAGTAACTCCAGTGTCTCTGGAGTACCTGATGCTTATCAGCAGCCAAAGGGGAAGTCACACTGCAGCATTTCATGCGGAATGAAGCTGTTTAACTGCTGTTACATTAACCAGCTCAGAGAAATTAAGATGCAAAAATCAGTGAATGTTTCACTTGGTTGCATACGAGCCTGCTTTGCAATCTTTACCCTAGTAATGTGCTTTCAACCATCTGTATTACAGTAAACATAACTAAAGAGGACTGAGGGGGAAAAAAAACCTCAAACAGCAACTCTTTCCTATTGTCTGGGATCAATCAAATGTTTTCACTGTTGTTATGCTTAAAAACTAAAGCCAAAAAAGATCATGTAATACACTTGCTTAAGGAAACAGTGATGTTTGAAACTGAACAATCCAGAAACCACCTCCTCTGACATCTACTGCTTGGGAATAGTTGCTAGAAATAGGCAGGCAGATGATTTCCAGAAAAAACTGCGCAACTGACATGGGGTTTGTGCATCCAGCCAGAGCTGACTAAAACATTCCCTGTTCTGAAACTTGCCATTCAGGAAAAGCTACCAATGTGTGTTACAAGGCTGCTCTTTGACCACTTTAAAGGGAAACATAAAAATCAGTTGGGTAGTTAGTATTCAAAAAAGCCAGAAGCAGCCCCTACACCTTTGACACCACCTTATTTTGGCTCCTCTCTCTAAATCCTAGGAAAAGGTTAATCTCATGCTTCTTTTAAGAATTTGATGCCAATCTGTAATTCTTATCAACATGTGATCGTAGGATTTAAAATATAGTATACGAAGAAGCTAAAGAAGAAAAAAAAAAAAGTATTATACACTAGTCACTCCCATGGGCTGTATGGTAAAGTCTGGCATCAACATACACTGCAGAGGTTATAGGGCTCAACTTCTCTTGTGTGCCATCAATCCCCTAAGGGCCTCAGAGGACTTAGACATGCCTGCTTCTGTTTCTGTCTGCCCTGGAAAGACAGTACTCAACTATGAAACTACAACTTTTTGTTGTACAACCATTCCCCAAACACTAGAAGATACACAGAGATCTGCTTCTTGCTCCTACCAAGCATCTTTTTTCCTCTGTTCAAGAGAGGTTAACTTCCCACACACAGGGAAGCACCAATCTAGCATGGGAGATGCTTCACAATAGCTCAAACTCGATAGACACTTTTGAAACGAACCCTGGTAGTGACTGAGCAGCTGTCCTGAAATAGCGTGAAAATGAGAAAGGACCGTATGGGATGCCGTTCTTCTAACTCATTTCTTGTTTTCCTAGTGACAAAGTACAGAAGAAAGAACAGTATACTGGCTCAGAAAATCCTTGCTCAAATAACATGCCTCCGCACAGATTTGCAGTATAATGTGGGCAAGCTTTTAACGTCCATTTTTGACAGCTCTGTAGAAACTAATCAATTAATTAAATGGCTAATACAAAACTCAACTAGCAGAAGAAAGATCAACTACTTTGTTGCAAAAGATTTCCATGACTAACAAAAGTTCAAGGACAGAAGTCCACGCCTGATGATCAGTGTATATGTTTCTACTGCACACCACCTCTCCTTTCTGCGCTCATTTCTTCTTCACCTGCCTTGTGAATCAGGCCCACTTTAATCACGCTTATAGAATTACAACCAACTAACCAGCATCCTCAGCAGCCACGATCTCAGATGTGCTGGGGTGTTTCCGATACGTATTCTGGGTTCTCACTTCCCTGTACGCTCAGGCCTCCTGCATCTGTTGCTGGAATGGCTCCTAGCCTGGCCTTGCCAGCTGAGGTCACCTCTCCTCTGATCTGCCACCATGGCTGTGCAGCATTCTGAACTCAGCCCTCAACATCTACTAGCTCACGCTCCAACTGTGATATGATACATTTAAAAGTGCACCTGAATTAAGATTAGCACCTCAAGGACTTCCTCAACCTCATCTGCTCTGCAAGTTTCCCATCTACTAAGGTCACACACTGTTCTTTGTATTTTTGCCTGTGAATCTCAAATCTGCTACAAGTATTTGCTAATATGAAGATCCTGATACACCCACATAGACAAAGGAACGGAAGCACAAAGCTGTTACAGCGGTGACTGCCAGCATGCAAGTGGGACAGGCTGGGCTGGAAGGCATTGAGTGGCACACATGCGGCTAGACACTGGTGTTGGAGGAAGGCAGGGGTTCTCAGGAGGGGCTACCACTCAGTGTTTATACTAAGGGTGCTGGGAAGTACTACCTTACACCGTAATGGGATAATCCCAGCTCACAGGGAGGCGTCATGTGCCTCTTCACTTCAAACTTCTACTGGAGGAGTTAACCTCTAGGTTGGGAAAGAAATTTGGTATGTCCTGAAGCGGCAGACAATCTCTTGACAGATTAAGTGTGTATGTGTGGGTAACAGTGTTTAATTATGTGGTTATATACTGTTATCCCACTTCATGGGCATACTGAAGCTTGTCCAAGGAGGTTGGGACAAAGGGTAAACACAGTACTGTTACAAACAACCCTACATAAATATACTAAAGGTGACTGAAATTAGCTGACATGCCACATAAACCTGCTTCCTTTGTGGAAAGATCAAAATGTCTATTAAAGCTGTGGATATCTTGCACAGACAATCCTGCATGAGGACAGCTGCTATTTATATATAAACCTAGAATATCACCTCTGCAGTAGAAGTTAAACCTGCAATCAGAAGAATGAATGAACTGAAAGACTAGCAAGAAACACTTGTTTCTGATACTTTCCTCCCCATTGACAAGATCTCTCTGCGTGCTTTACAATAAGCACGTGAATCCGAGGGGTTACAAAACCACAACAGAATCACAACTTAAAGAAAGCTCTTGGACCTATGCTCTGTCAACTGGATGATATACTCTCCAACATTACAGCATATCATCTAAAGGAAAAACACTTTGCACAACCTATGTGCTAAAGAGCCATTAAATAAAGAACAGAACATATATAATTTTTTTTCTTTTTTCCTTAAGAATGGGCTTGAAGGTGAAAGCAAAGGCAAAACAAGTCTTTTGGCTTTTATATGAAGATACTGTAGATCCAGGTTTCATCTCACATTGGAAGTGCATGAGTCAAGAACAGGTGACAACTACAAATGTCTGTTTATAAGGTAATTCAAGAACATCCGGAAGCAAGTAATTTTTCACACCTAAAGCTATTTACAGTGTACTTTAAAAATAAAAATGGAGCCAAAAATTCTTCCAAAATCCCCACAGGTTCATTGAGATATTAAGTACAGTGTACTTAACTAAATGAACACAACCACACACTAGTTCCAGTTAACACAGAGTGAACTTAAGAGTTAAAAAAAATAATCTGATTGACTTTAAACATAAACATCCATAAATCCTTCTATGTCTATGAGATCCAGAGTAGTGATTTTCCAAGGTATAAGTACTTAAAAGCAGGTAATTAAATTATCCTTCAAGGCAGTAAGGCACACTGGAAATCTGTCTCCAAATCCAGCTTTGATATAGACACAAGTAGGTTACACAAAAAATTTAGATGTACAACCCATTTGTTTACTATAAGATCTTTGAAAAACCTAGGCATAAGATACAAACTTTTTACTGCAAATGTTCTAATGTTAAAACTATACCAAAACCTGTTTCTACATTCATAGAATCTGAGTGTATGAATAACTGTGCTAAACATGCACACTTGCAGTTACATCAGCAGATGCGTAACATGCATGCAAAGCATTAAGTGACATGGTCCCAGGCTCTTGCCTCCAGCACTACACCCTTAAAGAACGTGATGGAAACACACAGCATCCACTCAGCACAGGGATGAAGCCAAATGCTGCAGATGTGAGAACAATTCTCTCCCTGACCCAGACAGCCACCTGTTGTTAGGTCCACAAGGAATTGGATGCAGCCTGCATTCAAGCATATGAAAAAATATAAACTAGCCACTTTTACTCATTTGCATCAACATCAAAGTAGCGCTCATTTACAGGAAGAGAGAACTAGGCTGTAAATAAACTTAAACCTCCACAAATAGGAGATCCCATTCTTCCCTTTGTCTTTAAAGATGTCAAAAATTCAGTTCTTGACTCCTAGAAAATGAAATTATGAATTGCAGCCACTGACCTCACAGAACACACATTTGGGCTTGCTCAGTTACAAAAGCATGCAGACTTGTAGCTCTCATGAAAAATCTCCATAAGCAGCTTCCTAAAACAGGAGCAATGTCTGCTACCAATGGGAAACATATTTAGTAGCAGATGACAGAACATCTCTTCTGGGACCAAGAAAAGCTGAATGGATCCCAAAGGTGGATTTTGTTTCTAAGTCTGAGGACTACTGACTCAGAAGACTGTACTCCTAGGAGCTTAGATTTCAGCAATGCACGGAAGAGCAATTTCTGAAGAATAACTTCCCCCCCGCCCCCATGAAGAATTCTTCATAAATGACATAAAGGCCAAGCAGAATTACCTAAATCCAGGGGTGCAAATCTAAACCTATGTATAGCTTCTCAGAAGTTAAACCTTTAAACCGCTTGGGTTCATGGTTTAAAGGGAAATCAGCAATTTGAAAGGTAGACAAAGTTTTAAAAACTCTGAAGTTAAGTACTTTAGGGGTACCACACCACAGCATGCCTCCCTGGCAGAACTGTTAAGTCTTTGTTCTACTCTGAAAAAAACCCTGAACAAAACCAAAAAAAGCCCAAAAGAATGCAAACCCCCAACCTACTTTAACCATTTCACCAGGTAAAGAAACACACCTGTCTGAAAGAGCAAACCAACCAAGTAACTCACTATGCATCAATGAGTGAGGCAAAACATCCTACAGGAGGAAAAAAATCCTCTGTACTTCTGGTGTCTCTCATTTCATTTACAGAAATTACCTTTAATGAACAAAGAACTTTAAAAATCACTTTGCAGAAACCTAACAGCATCACTTTAACAAAACAGTATACCCACTGGATGATGAAAATCACTGCAAAGTATGATCAGGGCCTTGTTTCATGCCTTTGTGGAGCTGCGATGATTTCAGTGGCACTCTGCACTGACACAGATAATTACACGCACATACAGCTTGCTGTGGGATAATGGCTGACACACTTCTTAGAAAGCAAACAAGGAAGCATGCTTTTCACAGAACGGTCAGGGTTGGAAGGGGCCTCTGGAGATTGTCTAGTCCAAACCCCCTGCTAAAGCAGGTTCATCCAGAGCAGGTTGCACAGAATCGTGTCTGGGTGGGTTTTGAATGTCCCCAGAGAAGGAGGCTCCACAGCCTCTCTGGGCAGCCTGTGACAGGGCTCTGTCACCCTCAAAGTGAAGACGTTCTTCACCATATTCAGAAGGAGCTTCCCGTGTTGCAGTTTGTGCCCGCTGCCCCTTGTCCTGTCGCTGGGCACCACTGAAAAGAGCCTGGCCCCGTCCTCTTGGCACCTGCCCTCAAGATATTTGAAGACATTGACAGGTCCCCTCTCAGTCTTCTCCAGGCTGAGCAGGCCCAGCTCTCCCAGCCTTTCGTCACAAGGGAGATGCCCCGGTCCCCTCACTGCCTTTGCAGCCCTGCGCTGGGCCCTCCCCAGCAGTTCCCTGTCCCTCTTGGACTGGGGAGCCCAGCGCTGGACACAGCACTCCAGCTGCAGCCTCCCCAGCGCAGAGCAGAGGGGCAGGATCACCTCCCTCGACCTGCTGGCCATGCTCCTCCTAATGCACCCCAGGGTCCTTCTGGCTGCCTTGGCCACCAGGGCACACTGCTGGCTCGTGGGCAACTTGCTGTCCACCAGCACTCCCACGTCCTTCTCTGCAGAGCTGCCTCCCAGCAGGCCAGCCCCAGCCCGTACCGGTGCATGGGGTTGTTCCTCCCCAGGTGCAGACCCTACACTTGCCTTTGCTGGACTTCATCAGGTTCCTCTCTGCCCGGCTCTCCAGCCTGTCCCGGTCTCACTGAACGGCAGCGCAGCCTCCTGGTGTATCAGCCACTCCTCCCAGCTCTGTGTCACCTGCAAACGCTCTGAGGGTAGCTCTGTCCCTTCATCCTGGTCACTGACGAGTAAGTTGAACAGGACTGGGCCCAGTACTGACCCCTGGGGAACACCGCTAGCTACGGGCCTCCAGCTACGCTCTGTGCTGCTGGTCACAACCCTTTTGCCAGGGAAGAAAAAATTATACTCTAAAATCATGAGCTCAGAGCCAGGGCTGCCTATATGTAAAGCTGTTACACATTAACATACACCAGAAGTAGCCCCAGACCTGCAAAACATCACCACCAAAACACACTCGGCTATCACATAATTAAACAGCACCAGCCCTTCTCTTAGAAAACTGAAGAACAAGACTCAGCTTATTCAAGTGAACTGGTAATGAAAGGTAGACAGAGATTGTGTTAATATCAGAGAGGTGGTTTAAAAATTCAGGTTAATGTAACAGCTACAGATCACAATAATTAACTCTAAATTTCTAGTCTTCAGACACCAAAGCAAGAAGTTCACAGGCAATAAGCAGACAAAATCAAAACAGAGATTGTATGTGAATGAGTCTGATTACAAGCAAACAGCAAAATCTGAAACTTCCAAGTTTCTGCTCTGAAGCATCAGTACATAAAACTCTGCTGCCGTATCAACTTCTGTTAGATTTTATAATGTTTACTGAATTCTCAAAAAAGAGGGTTTTCTCCTCTTCTTCAAATCCCTTTCAGAAACCACTTCCCACAGTTTGCCTTTTGTAGTTCATCTCCACTCAGAAGCCATCTGCTCCTTTCCTCACACACACATGCTGTACACACTCCAAGACAAACACAATGCAGAATCAAATAGCGCAATCTGACTTTTTTTTTTTTTTTTTTGTCAGAACTGCTTAAGCGGGAGCAGCTCCCTTCCCTCCCATCCCATCCCTCCTGCCTCCTCTCTTCCCACTTCGCTGGGGTTTGCTAGGAAGCAGCATGCTTTAGTGTCCAAGAGTGGGGCTCAAGAGGACCAGCTTCCCATCCTGCACTCAAGCACAAAGAGAGCAAATGGATTCGGGAAGGTCACAGCATTTTGCACATTTACTGTGATCGAGATGAAGCGATGCCTACATGCAGGGGGAAGACCCCTCTGCTCTCCACGCACCCCATGCCCATCACGTTCTGCTGCAGGGCTGGCTCAGCAGCATCAGCTGCAGAGTGGGACTCTGGCAAAGCAGTCGCTCTATAGGATCTACTAACAAATGCTTTCAGCTACTCAGCTTGTAGCTATACACCTCAAGCCCTTTAAAAGGCTAGCCAGCAGTGCTAGCCTTCTTTCAGACAGGGGAGGAAGGATAGCACAGGCACCCAAGGGACTTGCCCAGCACCTTCTAGCACGGCAGTAGAAGGCAAACAAATCCCATGCTCCAGACCACCGTTTTAATGCAGGCCTGGCTGCACTCTGTCTGCTTCTTGCCAGTTTTCCAGGTACCACACAGAAGGGGAGGTTAGTGGTGCTCTTGCCAGGGTCATGTAGGAGAGAAGAAGCAAGCCCTGAAGTCAGCGAGGGGCAAGAATGGGACAGGGAGAAGGCAGGCACGCAAACGCAGAAAGAGCACCTCGGGCAGTCACACCAGTGCCGGAGGCCAGGATATTTATAGGAGTAAAGAAACAGGCAACGCCCCATGAGAGCACATTTGCTAGGCCACCTGACAGCAACTGCCAAGTGCTATGCCCAGGCAGGGTTTTATGCAAGTAACAGTTCAGGTGTCTTAACAAGCACAAGAACAACTCTCCTAATATCCCAAAGGAAAGATCACAAGCAGCGTGGTGTTTAAGTGTGTACAAATGCACCCATGGAGAATAGAGAGGTGTTCGGTGTGAAGCAGTTTCTCAAGCAATTTTCCTGTTTACTTGGTGCTCCTCATTAGACTTAACCTGCTAAAGGTAATCAGAGTGGAAGTATGTTTGGGCACCTGTTCCTACACTGACATGTTCCAAAAAAATCTGTTTTAGCATAGAAATCTGCCATGGAAATACCACCCTCTCAGCACAACAGCAACGGTACAATTTGAAAGGGTGTTACAACCATGTCAGTCACCTGGCGTATTCTCAAATGATGAGGTCTGGGAAGTATTCCTACCTGCTCCCAGACTGCAGAAACAAAAGCATTTTCACTGCAGCTCTTCACAGGTGCTTCCGTCACAGGTTGCCTGCTCTGTCAAAAATTTGTCTAATTTCTACTTTTTAAAAAGTGGGAAGTGTGACATCAGCTTTTTCTGAGAAATGCTTTATGATCCATAGAACAGGCTAAGTAAAAGCCAAGGTCTGAATTGTCACAAAAGGACTTTGCAATTCCCACTTTGAGGCTAAGCCTAGAAACAGCACAGCAGGAGATAAATTCTGCTTTCCATGGAAGACTGAAAGGATACTTGGACAAAATTTCTTTCATAGTTAACCAGTTTCTAAAGAAAGCAAATTTAATAAAGGAAAAATGCCAGGCTCAATGTTAATACATGACACGGCTCACATAAATCTCGGTATAAAAATAATAAGGGGTAAAATCCTCAAAGGATTTGCAGCCTGGCTGCTTAATGGATGATTTGGTTCAATGGGCAAGGAAAACCAAACACACACGCACACACACACCCTTTACAAATGCCTGAGTATTTGTATCCAATTCAGCCAGAGCCCACATTCCCAGGTCAAAGTCCATAAAGCGAATGGAAAAGTTCACACAGTGCTTCTGTACCTTAGAAACAGTGTACCAGCTCTTAAAGTATCACGCTGGATTCAACCATGTAAAGCATGCTCCTTTATATTGCACTACTGATCTATGACTAACAATTCTTACAAATGCCTCTATTGCTTTTTCTTTTCTTCTTCAAGTAAGTCCTGCTTTTCCAGTAAGATGTGGCTTATTTGAATCAATAGGCCATAGTGCCTTTCCTGTTACACGATGCAAGAGATCATGAAGAAGGCAGAAGAAATTTAGCAAGATGCAACACGATGAAGATTTCCCTCACCATAATTTCATCCAGCCATAGGATAGGTAGTCTGCTATCTCCTGGTAGTCATAGTATCTCCACAGTGACACCTTTGAGAAGCACCTGCAGATGATTGAGATCATCACAGCACCTCTGCTGAGCACGCAGCAGCCAGTACTACACAGCACTTAGAAGACAAGAAGACAGTTTCTCTAGAGCAGAGGACAGAAGGAAGTTTTGGTTATCAACTGGAAACTTGCTAGTTTAAATTTGACTAGCACATTCATCTGCTTCTGTGATAAATTCTACGTGATCTTTGATGACAACTGTTTTTCTTCTCAGTGGTGTAGACCTGGGAAGCAAGAGCACTGCGCACCCAACACGACTTGCACCAACACCTCATGATATCTCATTCAAACACTGATCCCGTCCATCCTGATCTGCTTACAAGATCTGCAGAGATCACAGCACAGGAGGCCACAACTGGGAAGTTACTCGCACACTCTTAGAAGAGCAGTGTAGAAGCTATTGCTCAGGGAGCTTCACTCGCTGCAGCAATGTACACTAAGAACTTGTGGTACACATCAGCCTACTTCAGCAAGGGAGACACAAAGCCCTCAAACAGGGAGTGCTGTAACACAACAAAACCAGTGCAACACCTCAACCACGTGCCAGCGTTGGTTCCTCATTTCCAATCCAAATCCTGACAGCTGTTAGCTTTTGGATATGTCAGGAAACATGACTGCTAGTGTGCTACCCACCAAACAGGGGCAAGGGGTGGGATGCTGTAGCATCTCACAAACAACAGAGTGACTCTCCCTTAAACCAGGTAAGTATAAAGCTGTTCCTAGTGAAGGATAAGTAAGAAGCTAACGATGGTTATTAATAGCCCTTAAAGCTAACAGTTCATCTGAGTTAAATGCAAGAGTAATAATCCCTTTATGACTTTCCCCATTTTTAGTGGGGGAATGGACAAAATGAAAGACTGCCATTAACAACAGTTTTCAACTATTTTAAATTTGAAAATTACGCTAACCTGAATCAGAATCTAGCAGGCTCTGCTATTTATATATATCACTGAGGACTCCAGCCAGAAATGGTAAGCAGGAACTCTGCTTTTTACCACCTCTTCAAATTCAGTAAGATTTTTGCTACAGACTTCCACAGGTATTGAATCTACATGTTAATCTGCCATGAGGTATGCCTAGGGACTATAGATCACCCACAACTGGACTGTAATGATAAAGGTGGTAAGGATTTCTTGCTATTCTTCACTGTTAGTCACAAATTAGTAGCCCAGAAAACTTGCTGTTGCAGCAAGGAAAACTATTTCTAAACCTGGTCAGGCCTTAACTGGAAATACAAGAGCTACACCTTGACCAGAACCATGAAAGAGAAGAAACAGATCTGCACTGTTCAGCTTGAGAATTTTTCCTCTGCACCTCTACTGCAAATATGGATAATTAGACACATCTATAATCACAAAAGATAAAAGAATAGGATATAAAGCATCCTCCTTCTGGAAAATAGGACAAACACTTGATTTTTCACAGACTGGCAAAGTTCTCTCTCTAGGTACATTGGTACTTCATTTTCTGCTGCTGTGCTTCTTGAACCCTTCCTCTGAAGGATTTCTTACAATGCAGGATGCAAGGGGAGAGAAGTCAAAGGTCCAGTCTGAAATAGCAAGGACAAAAGCAAGGCAAAATTTCATCTAATAGTTGACACTCTACCTTTATTCACTTTGGCATTAGCCAGAGCTTGGCAATAAACAGGGGAGATTATGTACGTGATTCTGCTCACTCTACAAAGCACACACCTGGCAATACACTTGGTCTAAGAACATAGGCTGGTATTACAAAGCAAACCTACATATTTATATCTGAAGTAGTAATACTGGTTTTGATTGTGGTTTGGTGTTTGTTTGATTTCATTCAGATTGGCAAGTGGCTTTGTACAACTCAAAACACTTCAAGACCACAGCGTACACAATTCTTTGAGGTGCTTACTGTTGTTCCTACACACAAAAGGTAAGGAGTGTTTCTATTACATAGTAAAGGTAAGGTAAGAAAACCATGACACTTGAATCAAACTGTGAAATGTTGCACCTGCTCCTGAAAAACTATTACATATTTTTGCAGAAATCCATGAGAACTGTGTCTAGGCCATGCACAACACAAAGAAATAACTACGAGCTGTGCTGCATCATGGGCAGTTATGCAACTGAAATATGAAAGTATTGAAGTTACACTGACTTTGTACTGAAGTTACAAAACTGAAGTGCAAATACCTTCTTTCTCAGTTTTACCTAGTGTCCTTCTCTTCTACAGCGAATGTTACCTAGGGCACAAAAAACATCAACTACTCAGCAGATTTGCTCAACACAGGATCATGATCACTTTGCGTGCTGCTCTTTACCTTGCAGTAGCTCCTATCTCAAACAGAAAACAGGCAGTCTGAAGTGATTAAATATATAGCAGCAATAATCTACAATTTCTTTCTCTTGCACCGTATCTCTCCTTTACTGTATAGTTCAAATATAAGCAAAACTCAGAGTCACAGCCAGTGGGTCCTGACTGCACCCAAGAGTTGTCAGGGACTCCGACTAGCAAGTAGCCTTGCATTGTCCTGACTGATGCAACACAAAATTTTAACTGGATTGGTCAAAGTCAGCACATTAACAACTCCAGCTCATTTGTTAGACCCAGCACTGAATGTTAACACCAGAAGCAATGCAGTTCACAGGAGTGGGGAAGAGCGTACAAGGGCTAGGCAGTGGCTTCCATGCACAAGAGCAGCTACAGTGTCACTACGCTATGCAGGACACTTGGGGGATGAATGAGTATGCTGACAGAGACAGGAAGGACAAGACCTGGGTTAGTCGGACCTATTGCCCACATAGTCCCAGTCCCCATTATTTCCTCTGCAATACTGCACGTATTTAAATAAATATTCTGTTCTGTTTCAAATATCCCAAGGCATGACAGTACAATAGCCACTTGGTATGGGAAACAATAATCAACATTTCAAGTAGTTATCGTGAAGGAAACATCAGGGAGACTCGTTAACACTGAAGCCGCTGTGTCAGAAATGAAGAATGAAATGAAGATGACAACTTGGGACTCCCACTCCTGGGCTCACTGCCTGGTCAGAGTTAGCAGAAGTTGTTCTGATCTGACTGGCCTCCTAATCCCCATCATCCCAGCAGAGGGTTGTTAATTCCCAGGACTGCCCACATTTGGCAGTGGGACTTCACTCTCTCACAGCACACACAATTTCAATAAGGGAGGGGACCCAAGGGAAGAAACAGCAGAGTCCTCTTATCTAGAGAGCTGCCCAGACGATGGATGTGTGCAATGGGTGGAAAGCAAGAGATTTCAGCAGACTCTGGAGACAAGGTGCTTTATGGATTTAAAGCACCTCATCTGTGATGGTGACTTCTTGCCTGGCAACCCAAAGCAGCAGCGTTCCAGCCTAATTAGTTACTGGTTTAAGAATCTGAAGGGCTAAAATCCATTTTAAGGTGTTACTAAGGAGAAGACTCCAAAAAACAGCAATGGGACTATTTATTTTTACTGACTCACCAGTGACTTTGGTAGGTGCAATCTGGACAGCTGGTAGGTGAGAATGATAGTCATGGCAGATGATCCTAACACATCAGAAGAACTTCTTTTATCCTACCCAAAGTTAATCTTAGTGAATGCTTTTCCGTAACATGACAGTGCCTTTCTTGTCCCTTATACTTAAGCTATGCCCTATCTATAATCAGTATCACCCTAGATCTCCTCAGAATTAACCACTGCTGAGCAGACCACAAAACAAGCCCTGCAGCTGTACCATAATATGAATATTCTCTTGACCTGATTTTATGTTAAAGTAAAGCAAAAAAACATAAAGAAGTTTCTGTGGAACTGACAGATAATGTAAAATTCAATGCAGTACAGTATATGCTAGAACATGATGCCCACTAAGGTCTTCGGGCTGGATTGGAGATGTACTCCAGGGGTAAATAAGGTTGGCACACAAAGAGTAAACATGGTGTGCTATTAAAAATTGTTAAGCAGCCTATTAGATACTATTAGACTTCTAATCATTAAATACTTCAGATGTTTTTGCATTCCATTCACACACACGCTCCCAAGTTAAGAATACAAATCATATCTCTAGAAAACAGCCAAGTATAGGTGCGGGTGTACATTTCCTTCCTTGTGATATTCCAGTCAATATGAACCACAACATGGCTACTAGAAGCTGTCAAGAGCAAAGGAAAACAGGATGCATGGCTGCATATAGTTCACACCCCGTACTATTTTTCTTTTAGAAAGGTAAAATACACCTATAACAGCTTCTTGTGACAACAACGCTGGAGTCATTATCCAAAACCCCTATCTGCCTTGAATTCTCATGCAAAATAGGTCATAGCTTGCATTTTGCAGAAGTTAGTGAACAACAATGTCTAGAATTTTGTAGTCAGCTGCTTTAAACTAGCAAATATGAGAATAAAGGGCTAATCTGGTAACATTCATCTTCACTAAAAGCAGCAATCGTGCAAGGAGTTGGGGCTTCGGAACAGAATCAGGCCTGATTTGATAACTCCTATAATTTTATACTTGGATAACTTCCTGTGAAAATCAAGCATATCTGACAGTACCTGTTCCTCTTTTTCTTTGGTCTTGCTCCTGGTGACTCTGGAAGAGGTAACATCCGGAGCTGGAATGACAGAGATTTGATGCAGTGGCATGTTCATCACACCGCCTTGTTTGGTCCTATCATTTACAGGAAGGAGGCTTGAAGGCAGTGCTCATTCGGTGCCATTGTCAGGCCTTGCACCTAAAAAATAAAAAGATTAGATGATGTTAAAGGAGCTTGAAATGCAATTATTTCTAAACCAAAGCTAAGCCATCAACTGGACCAACATGCACTTCTTATTTTCTCTCTGGATTCTCAACAGGAGAGAGTTTCGTGCACCGGCTGGGTGAAAAAAGACACAGGAGAGCTAGAACTAGACAGGTTAGAGCATAATTTATGCAAATGAGTGAATAAATAAACTATCAACCAGTTCTGAAAGTGGTCCAAGAGCAGAGCCAGAGGGCAGCGATCACACGAGTCTGCGTGGATAGGAAGGCGCAGGATGCTTAGCTTGGAGAGCTGCTCTGTGGGAGTGTGCTACCTGGAGGTGCGGAGAACATAGCTCATGCAGGTAGCTTCCTAAACTGCCAGCCCCACACAGGATCAACCTGCCTCAGGCATCATCCTGAATCAATCGGGCCGAATGCCGTAGCTTTGGTTAAAAACAGTGGCCTGCATTTGGCTCCTCTCATTCATGCAAACATGTACCAGTTGGCAATAGGAAGACGCAGCACATGAGCTGTTCCTTTCTTAAGGTTAATTAGAGAATAATATATTCAAAGTCCCTGACTAGGTATCAAGAATCCACTGGACTACACACACTTTATCCTTCTTTTACTAATACAACAGGGAAACATTACACATAGGAGAGACAGTGGTAGACATAAATTAACCAAAATTGGCAATGCTAATCTGAAAGGCAGGCATAATTAGCCATACCTTTTATTAGATTAGCAAAGTTACATTAAATAAAAAGCTTTTTGAAACATGTAGGATCAGGGAGTGTTTATTTGGAATGTAACCTACCACAAATGATACGCAATCAATTGTGTTTAAAGAAAGGATTAGAGGGGAATTAACACAGTGGGAACTATAATAAATAGGGCAACTGGATGATGCGCTGTAGTTTCCTTGACATACCAACTTTCTGTATGTTTGTTTCTGAATCTTTGAAAGCAGAAAACAGAGAATAGACAGATGCCCTACATATCATGTTGCTTAACAATGTGCAAGTAGTATAGCCTAGCACTTAGTGCATAATTTGTATTGTACATATTTTTTATTGAATATTTAATTAATTGGAAGTTTTAAAGATAGGCCAAGCTTCCCAGGTTTTTTGATTCTGCAAAATATGCCAGTCTGGTTCTATTTCTATTAGACTTCACAGGAGTACTGCAGCTGTGTAAAATGAAAATAGGATCATATCTCTTGACTGCTTTTGATTAAACAAAAAAAAGAGAAAAGCATTAATTACATATCCCAAGGGACTTTATACAGGGAATGACAGTTCAGTATTCTCTTTGCACTGAGAGGGAAAGAGTTATCAGAGGTCATAAAGCAAGTAATGACCAAACCCAAAAGTGCACACACCACCTCCAGCCTCCCATTCACACACTCCATTTGCTGGATGATGCTATCTGCTCGTTAAGAGGGCTCAGCCAGATTCAAAAGCCTTACTGACACATGGTGTTGTGGTTTAACCCCAGCCAGTGACTAAGCACCACCAGCCATCACTCCCTCCACAGCGGGACGGGGAAGAAAATCAGAAGACTAAAAGTGAGAAAACTCATGAGTCGAGACAGAGATACTTTAATAGGTAAAGCAAAAGCTGTGTGCACAATAAAGCAAAACAAGGAATTCATCCAGCACTTCCCATGGGCAGGCGGGTGTTCAGCCATCCCCAGGAAAGCCGGGCTCCATCACGTGTAACAGTTACTTGGGAAGACAAATGCTGGAATGCTGAACGCCCCCCTCTTCCTTCTTCCTCCCCCAGCTTTATATGCCGAGCGTGATGTCCTATGGTATGGAATACCCCTTTGGCCAGTTCAGGCCAGCTGTCCTGGCTGTGTCCCCTCCCCATTCCTTGTGCCCCTCCACCCTTCTCGCTGGCAGGGCCTGAGAAACGGAAAAGTCCTTGACTTGGTACAAACATTACCCAGCAACAACCAAACCCATCCGTATGCTATCAACACCACTCACACCAAATCCAAAACACAGCACTGCACCAGCTACCAAGAAGAAAATTAACTCTCTCCCAGCTGAAACTGGGACAGTATCCACACCTTATTCCATACTACTTACATCATGTCACACTTTCCAACACAACCTCATTAACCATCATCACCCTTCTCATCCTTTGATATGATACACAGACATCATTCTCCTAGTCCGTGGACCAACCCTGTAAACATGTGTGTAGAATGTCCATAAAATGTCCACTGCACTTGTTTAGTCCAGACTTTGTGCTCCAACTGTTATGGTTGTCACTCAGGAGAGGAGAGGTGGTGTGTTGCATGGGGTTATGGGGCACCAAAGCCAGCTCAGACTGTGTTGCTGCTGCATTTGCATTGCTTCTTGTAATGCTCGTCCTCCATTGGTTCAGGTGGTTCCTACTATAGCCATTCCTATAACGTGCAACTCAATTAATGGGTTACAACAATTTAAACGTATATCCATTACAGTCTCTACCCCTGGTCCCTTTGGATCAGTCCACAGGGTTTAACATTGCAGTGAACTTCTCCCCTTGCCCCTGCTCTGGCTTGGACTTAGCCACAGACTGCAGTTTGTATCTGCTCCAAGTGGAGCTTTATCTATGAACCACAGTGTCTCCACGGGTATGTCTGCTGCGGCACAGACTTATCTACTGCCACAGTTGCTTCGAGGTGGACCGGTTCCAAAGTGGCCTTAACCATGGGCCATGACCATAGACCTGCTCCAGCGTGGCCTTACCCACAGCCACAGTCCCTTCAGAATTACATCTGCTTCAGCATGGGCTTACCCATGGCTGCAGTCCCTCTGGGGGTGTACCTGCTCTGTCATGGGCTTATCCATGGCCACGCACTTTGAGATACTCCAACATGACCCTGTGCACAGCCACTGATGCTTCAAACTGTACTTGCTGCAGCATGGCCTTATCCTTGGGCCACAATCCCTTCAGAGCATACCTGCTGTGGCATGGACACAACCACAGACAGAGACACTTGGAGATATACCTGCTCTGATGTGGACTTATTTACAGCCACAGATGCCTCAAGGTGTCCTGCTCTCACATGGACTCATCCACAGGTCACAGTCCCTTCGACTCAAGTTCACACTGGAGTTCCAGCCTGTCCAGTACAGCAGCAGTGCCCTGGCCATCTGCCAGCCCAGGCGCATCACCATTCCTGTTATCAAAATGTTCCCAGGCACAGCAGAGCAAGATGATAAGCAGTAGAGCAAGCAGCAAAAGCAAAAAGCAGCCACTAATGACCACTAGACTCTAACAAACAGTAAGTCAAGCAAGCCCCATGGCAAGCACAGATACTGCCCTTTAGTAGCTTAACAGCAATAACAGCTATAAATTTGATCTAGCACATTCCAATCAAATCTGTTGTTACCTTGAACCCTTTGAGCCCCACGTTGGGCACCAAAAATGACTGTCACACGTTATCCCCAGCCAGTAACTAAGTACCATGGAGCTGCTCACTCACTCCTCCCACAGTGGGATGGAGGAGAGAATCAGAAGACTAAAAGTGGGAAAACTCATGAGTCGAGACAGAGACACTTTAATAGGTAAAGCAAAAGCTGTGTGCACAATAAAGCAAAACAAGGAATTCATCCAGCACTTCCCATGGGCAGGCGGGTGTTCAGCCATCCCCAGGAAAGCCGGGCTCCATCACGTGTAACCGTTACTTGGGAAGACAAATGCTGGAATGCTGAACATCCGCCCTCCTTCTTCTTCCCCCAGCTTTATATGCCGAGCGTGATGTCCCATGGTATGGAATATCCCTTTGGCCAGTTCAGGCCAGCTGTCCTGGCTGTGTCCCCTCCCCATTCCTTGTGCCCCTCCACCCTTCTCGCTGGCAGGGCCTGCGATACGGAAAAGTCCTTGACTTGGTACAAACATTACCCAGCAACAACCAAACCCATCCCTGTGCTATTAACACCGCTCACACCAAATCCAAAACAGCACTGCACCAGCTAGTAAGAAGAAAATTATCCCAGCTGAAACCAGGACATGTGGTCAGGATTTATATTACTTCCATAGATGTTAAGATGGCACATCATAAAGCATGCATGAAAGCTTTGAAGGCAATGCCTGCAAAACTTCTAGGTACCATATTTTAAAAATAAACCACATTTATATGCATAAACAAGCAACAACAAGGACACTTCCTTAATGGAGGACAGAGGGAAACATGGGACTTACCAGCACTATTGAATCTCAGCATAAAGCATAAAGAGAAAACACAGAACCTCCCTGGGTCCTCCACACACCTGTTCAGCTGCATCTCTAAAGGAGTCAGGCTAGAGGAGAGATCAATGTGGGCTGTGACAGGAATATCAAAATGCAATAAACAAGGCGGAAAAGGAAGGTATTTTCCCAAGAAAATATAAGGAAATGAAGTCCAGAAAACATCAAGCTCCAATGAAAATATGCAAAGTAACATGTTCTGTGCTACTGTCAGCAATAGCTGAGCCAAGGAGAAGGAGACGTACCCTGGTCTGTATCCCCCTCAAAAATGGTTCTGGGCTTGCAGGCAAGGACATGTTACTACCATAAAGAGAACAAGGAAAATTATTAGAAAACACAGTTAAAACACCTCTCATGATGACAAACAAGTAAAACCAGTTTTTCTACTGGCACTTTGAGGATAGCATGTGTTAAAAGTTCTTTGAAAGAGCTCAAGCAGCAGATACCCAATTCAAAGATGATGTGAAACAGCCCTCCTCTGGTAAAGGAGCCTGGCAGATGCTCTAATAAAGCCTGCCTTTGTTCAAGGGTGGCTTAAAAAAAGCTCTAAACTTAATCCAGATGCCACTCTACAGCATCCCCAATCTGGAAGGTCCCTAACAACGCACACACTCCAAGCCTGTCCGTATCAACTTGAAGCACATTAACTCCACAGTGCTAATTAAAGGATAAAAATTACACGGCTCAACGGACCACCTGCAATACCAAGTACAGACAGACAAGGGCCAGAAAGCAATGCCACTCAACATAAAGCAAGTTATGACAAGCTCCACCGGACGTTTTCCACACCTAAATTAGCACCACGTGCTCCTCAATCCAGGGGTGAGGAGTTGGGCACCTGTGTAGAGGGATCCCAGCTTCAAGCACATCGAGGTAGGGGCCCGCTAAAAAAGCGCTCAGGGAATAAATGCTAAGGCAAAGGAACTGCTCCTAGATATTCCCTTCTCTTCAGGATTCCAGTGAGATGTTCAGGCCGTCCCTCACACAAAGTGAGGGTTCCTCATGACTATAGCACCTGCACCGAACAGCTGAGCACACCTGCCCAGGAGGTGGCAGGTAAGGGCTCAGCTTCCTCCTCCCTTGTGTGTCGTTTATAAACCACACATACAAGGCAAGTCCGAGGATCGCCAGTGCCGATGCTGTTCTGTTCACAGAAGAAGGACTTTCCAGCTCCTTTTTGCCTGGAAAACTGAAGCAATCATGGGATGGCAGAATAGGAGAGAGAGGGTATGTGCACCAGCCAGGTCCCATAGGCAAGGCAGTCATCTGCCTCTGAAGGAGGGACCCTATTCTCCTCCCACCCCTATGGCTGTTCACATACTATTCACTAGAGAAAAATACTTATACAAAACCTCTCTTAGGAGTTTGGGCATTCAGCAAACTATAATAAAAGTTAAGCTTGTTTTCATAGCTGGACTCTTTAGAGATTTCTTTACTGATGCTGCCAACAGCCAATAAGCCACAAATACAGACTACTGCTCTTGTCCAGGGAGGTTTTCTGCAAACCTGGCTGGGGAGCATGGGAATACCATACAATGGACAGCCTGAAGCTCTACTGTTCCCCTTATTTATAGCCACATTGGTTCCTGCAAAATGGATTCTAGCCATACTGCCATTACGGAGAGTCTTCAGAAACCAACACCATTTCAAAAGACAATAGAAGTCAAAATCCTGTCCTCAGAACCCACAGGAGATCTTAGTTCAGTGGAGCTAAGATCTCATCCACCCAGCTAGTCCAGTTTTGCTTTCTCATGGCAGGCAAAACAGTAACTAAAAATGCCAGCAGGCAGCTGGAACCACATCAGCTGGGTCCTCATTACATTGCTGTAACCATGAAGCTGCAGCAAGAACAGTCAGATTCAGAGGAAACAAGACAGAGGCTCCGAAGGTAGCTGACAAGAACTGAAAACGGAAGAAAAAGCATGCACATGACTTGGGCCTGGTGGCTGGGGCATTCCCCTGAGCAGTGGATCTCCTGACAGCAACAGAAGCAGATAATTAGGTTCCCCTGGGTTATCAGCATTAAGTACATGAAAAGGGACAACTAGCAACAGCAGGTAACCTCACTATAACAGAAGCAGGTGGGCGACCACTTGAAACCCCACTTCCATAATCCACCCCATCAGGACCTCAGTTTCCCAAGTGACAAAACATGAACATAACTCAGCCATGAAACGAACCTAACAGTCTGTAAATCGCCAGATTGTTACAGTGAGAAGTGCCACTGGAAGGATGCAGGTGGAGGAAGCTGTTCTGTCATCCCTCACCTGCCACCCACTGCAGCTTCTCTGCCCATTAGGTATTCCAAAATAAAGGCTAAAGTGCTCTTTGCCAAAAGTTCTCAGCTAGACAAGGGCAAGTTAGCACAAATCATGGTTTCATGTCTATGGTTTGGTATCTACCAGAATCTAAAATCATGCAGTATGAACTGCAGATTTTACTAGGTCATTTACACTTCAGAAAGTCCACCGTATTCCCTTGCTACATGGCATATGCTGGAGAACTTCAGCAGAAGCTCTGGAGCTGTAGTGGCACTGGCTGCAGATGTACACAGGCCTTTCCAAAAGAAAAGCATCCTGAGGATGTATGTAGGTGTGTACACATGCTCTGCATTACTCACAGCAGGGGGAAAAAAAGGTAGCAGTCAAACATGTCAGTTGTTTTCCTATTTAAAGTACAATAAGTACTCTGGATTATAAAGAATCTGTCTTTACATGCATGAAGGATAAACCCTGGAACCTGAGGCAGCGGCAGGATGATAGCTGCCAACAGAAAGGAACTGGAAGGAATTTCACCTCTGAGTCATTCTGGTCTGCCCCAAGGCTTCTTACACTTTTCTTCAACACCCCTAGCCCCCTTTAATGAGAGTGAGCTGCACTGCATAGGTCAACGGTCTGATAATCAGTTGCAGGGTGAGCAGGTTAAAAATAACAACAGATTGTTGCTGCCCAGATAATCCAGACACTGCAGTGCTGTGCGCTGCCGTGACATCCTGCCATGGAATGGATGCAGCCTGTGGACTTAGGGAGTCCTATAGCTGCAGGCTGGGAAGTGCTGCCTTAAGGCTTTGTGGATTGTTGTGGCGAACTCTGGTCTTCTGAAACTTCCCCTCTGTGCAGCATGAAGCCTGACCAACCCAAACAAGAACAGAAACCTGCTGAAGAAACCTCTGACTGCTGCTAGATGGTGTAACATCTTCATCAGCTGGCTTACCTGCTCCTAGTGAGACTTGAAATAATCTATTAATGCAGATTTGGAATCTGTTTTTCTTCTGGAGGTCTTGATGTGAAATCTCAAAACCCCCTAAAAAAAAGTAATTTGGTTTTGGGTTTTTTGGTGTTTGTTGTTCTGAAGGTAACAGAAGCCTGCATCCAGTGACCTCAACAGTACCTGTGTGCATCTTAACTTTTCTAACCTACCCTGACATTTCAGTTGCATATAGCTTATGCCTACTTCCTGTACGCTACATTTCCCATATTTGCAAATATTTCCAACCCTATTAGCTTGTGTTGGCTCCAGTTTGAAGCTTTTATTTGTTTGATTTTGAGCTTGTCCGGACTCCTGCCCTACTAATGTAGCTTACATAATTCTTTTCTAGAGATGACAGATGTGCATTTTTCAAAAAGAGGATCCTGCATCTGCGTTTCGTTTTCTTTTACTGTAGCTTAATCAGTACTTTGTTAACAGCATTATTTAGGAGATGTTATCAACCCTCATGCACTTCACATGCATTTGTTAACTTGACAAACACATCTAATCAAGGAAGCTTAAGGGAGAGAAACTAGCACTTCTTTCCCTACAGTAACTTTCACATTTCAGGGTTAGTACAGTGCTGTAAGTGAAAAGAACCGTTGTTCTAAGACCAGGCAGATATAATTCTGGATTATTGCTATTTATAGCTATGCCACTGCCCATATATCATGCATTGTTTAGTAGCTCAGCTGCAACTTCTCTCTTCATTATCTCAGTTCCTCCTTTCCTCCACCTGCTAGTGTCCTAAAAATAATCTGCTTCCAGACTTAAAAACATTTTTCTTCTAATTTAATTTAAAAAAGAAAGTTATTATGAAGTTGAAATCAAAAGAAAAGCTTAGAAAGGGAACAAGAGATCCTTCTGCATGTTACTCATGTTCCCTTTGAAAGCTTCTCAATGTACAGGAATATATAGCTGTAGTCTACACACAGTGCATAGAGAAACAGAGGTGTGTACCAGCTCTGGCTGACTCCTTTCAAAATAAGAATATGATTGTTTTTACAAACATAATACAACTCAACAAGCAAGTTGTTACACTACAGCATCAATAAATAGTGGTCCCAGAGCTCTTAACAACCCCCTCCCCTGATTTCACTGGAAGCTGAGCAGGATCTGCACCTCTGAAAAACTGATACCTTAAAATCTGTCCCCTTCAAATCAAATCAGCTGCTAAGTGCAATTACCAACTAGCTCAGTAGCATTCAGAAGAATAAGAGTGTCACTTCCTCTGTTCTGATAACCAAATAATTTTTTTTTTGGATGGGACTCTAATGATTGTATCATTTTTGCCTGCTTATGCTACTAATAACAACTTAGCTGCATCAGAAGCATCAGCAATCATTCCTGATGTCCTGTGGAAAGAATAAAGCACCAGGTGGACTCCACACACAGAGGCAGAAAGCTTCTGCTACAGAGGCAAAACTTCAACTACATCAGTGGTCTGCTAGGTAATACACATTTTTAAGTACTCCCCTTGTATATTTGTTGATGAAAGTCTGTAATAACATCGGCAATAGTCCCTGGAACAGTCTCTAACTGTAACAAGCAAAAAAATAAACAGGTAATGCAGAAGTTTCAGTCTCTGCACTGGGAAGCCCTAATGGTGGGGGCCTGGAAGAGGTCAACAGCCAGGGCTGCCATTTTCTCAGCCAGCAAATTGCTCTACCTCCTCCACTGCATTTTCAAAGCCATTTGTAAAGAGGGTACCACTTGTACTTTTGCCTACATAATCACCATTTCACTTCATCCCTTCACATTAAACATATCCTCCTGCCCCGAGGAGCCTCCAAGCAGACCAGGTCTAGCCCATGAATCACACCGCAAGCTGTGAGCCTTCACAGCCATGCTGCAGGCAAGATGCTGTGTCACAGCCTGTATGGGACTTGCCTTGCTATCACTCCTAGCTACGATCACATCAAGTCTCATAACAAGCAGAGACTGACTTCCTGAGAAATTAATGCCTCCCTCCAGAAGAGGCATTCTTCCCTCCAACTTGGCACTGAAGCCACCCTGCAGAGCAAAAGGCTGTCTTAATAACATCACTCAAACTACATTTTCCTTAAAGATAGGGATGATGACTTGCTTCTTCATAATACTCATCAGATAACAACATGCCACAGTACCATCCCTATTGCTACAGTTTTTGAGAAAAGCTGATTTTCCTTCTTCATTACTTGTTCAAAAGCATTGCATAGCAGTAGCCTACATGGATTCCATCACAGTCTGCACACTGGTGATGCAACGGTCAATACACCTTTTCTTTAATAACCCACAGAAATGGTTAGAGAGAGAAGTAGGTAAGGTTTCATACAATTTGAAATTTGTAAAGGAAAACCAAAAAAAGGTCAGATTACTGTGAACACAGGTTTGGGAATGGCACACTAAGATTGCCACAGTTGGTCCCCTGCAATTGCAGATCACCCTGCAACCAGTGCAGAAGGGTCCACAGTACACCCACTGGATATAAAAAAAACACTCCCCTCCCTCCTATTCATAAGCAAAAGCCAAACCAGGAAAGACATCAAATGATATCAAGGACAAGGCAACACCCCAGATCTCCAGAATAACAGCAGATCTATTGGGAAAAATGCCCATGTGATCATTATGACTTGGCAAAGCACTCCATATGACAATTGATGGTCTTTAAAATAAAATGTTAATGAAGATTATAATCAAATGGAAAGATGGACATGCTAATACATGTATAGACCAGTGAAAGAAATCTGCATTAACATGCAGGCAAATTTCTAGCCCTGTACACAAGTCCACACGATATAATGTAACATGTATGAGTAATTTATGATTACTTTCCATTCTCTACTATACTCTTTGAGGTTCATGAAATCCAGCAAAAAACTGCTCTGTATTTTTATCTTCAAAATTAATAAAACTATTAAAAGCAAATGCATAAATTTACATTGAAGACAATGAAAGCCTGTGTTTCTCAAACAGTATAAATATTTACAATGCAAGATAGTGATGAAACAAAACAATCTTGTCATTGTTTAGCAAGGACATTGCTTACATTCTGTATTGTACACAGATAACGATGCATTTTTAGGAAAATCCTGTGGTACATCACTTATTTTCCATTACATCAGAGCCTAACAGTTGTAAAGGCCATTTATGTACAAGAGGCACCTATGCAACATTCTTCACTATTGTTTAACTGCTACCAGGCAAAACACTCCTCTTAAGCCAGAGTAAAAAGAATATACTATTGACTGTATGATTCTGTGTTTTGAAGAAGTATGAAATCATTTCTTCTTTGCCTGTGGGTGAATAAGAAATTTCCAAAGTGGTGCATGTAAGAATATATTTCTTTTGAATGATTTACGAGTTAAATGCCAAGTAACTCTTTATTTACAGGTTTAAGTTACAGCATATCTTTGCTCTGGAAGTCTTAATAAACTCTTGACTTCTGAATCATTATGACAAATGTTTAAACTCTTTCTGAGGAAATTGCTACAAGCCACATTCATTAGGACGATGAAATTGGAGCACCCAAATCCAGTGTCTTCAGAAGTTCAAGTATAGAGTAAAAGGGGCAATGTGCCAAGCATCCTATACCTGATGCTTTCACAAACTTGCATGACATGAGTTAATTATGTTTCCAACCATAATTTCCCACATTTTAAAGCAAACTGAACTTTGGCTGCAAAGCTAGCTGTGAAGTCATTTGCTATCCCCATAAAATTTAAAAGTTCAAATTTTAAATACAGGCGAATACTGTAGTCATTGAAGTAAAATACATTTTGGTGACACCTTTTTATCGGGAAGTATGTTCAGGCATAGCATGCCTACTTTATGGGGGGTTTTTTGTTTCCATCTTTTTCCATGCTGATACCTTCTCTATATATTTGCCAATGTCCAACAAGAACCCTCTCCCTAGAGGGCGAAGTGGGAAGGACCAGTAGCGCCAACTGCACAAGAGCTTGTGCTCCAGGCAGAATAACCAGCTGGAGGTGTCCACAGCCCCCTAGACATAAATGCTCATTTTTTATTTTATTTCAAATATCACCAATACAGAGGTGTGCTTGCTGGCTGCAGTTCAAGAAGGCAAATAATTTAAGTTCTTCAGTTTAGTCACCTCTGTGCAATGGAAGGATAACAGTACTTCCACTTCCCCGCTCCAGGCTGTTTGGGCTGTACAGATATCTTCTGTGGGGGATAGTACTGTTCCTTACCATGGCAATGTACGGTACCTGGTACAACCAAGAGCACAGGCCGAAGTGATACAGTAAGACAAGCAATCAGAGCAGTAAACATCTGAGTCACTCCTTCAGCTTCAACCTGCATCCTCACCAAAACCAGACCTTGACTGGCGACAGTTGCTAGCCAGACAAACATGGTATTTCTTATCAATTTCAACATGAAAATTATGCTAGAAGAGCTTAAGAACCTATGTGTCACAGCATTATCATTACAAAGTACAGCTGCATAAAACCTACAGACAGAGCCCAGGTCTGTGAACAGAATTAATTCCCCTCTAGTGCCAGAAAAAGACAGCCTCTTCCAGCTGCAACTTGGTATCATGGGACACGTTGCACAGTTACAATGGCTGCATGTGCTCTTCTTATCGCAAGTGTCCCTGGTGTACTTTAAAGGCCAGGCAACCCATTTCACAGGGCTGACAAACTGCTGGGCTGCCCTCATCCCAGCTCCCCACGCCACTGCTGACACCAACAAGCACTGGCAGCAGAGAAGCATCAGCATAGTTTCCCTTCATTAGGGAGTTATTTCATCCGAGGATGCTGGCACGTGTACGCTGTTCTGCCTGTCCTCCCCCCACAACAGTACTCCGTGCCACCCAAAAAGAAGGGACTGGCATTACTGAACCCCACAGACAAGGCACTCCTTACTATGGTCTGTAAAAGGCCATTCATTTCTACCATACCTAAAATAGCCACTGGATACGATTGTGAGATGAATACACAACTGTGGATTCCTTTAAACTGCTGCCTTCTTACATGGACAAGAAACCAGTGTCCAGTGGTTACATCCTCACTCATTGTCCTTGTTCTCAGTTCAGTAATTAAGTGTTGACCCTTTCTGTCCCATCCAGTATTAGTCCTTTTGTTTCTACAAATATTTGGAAGTTTAAAGATTTTATGAGAAGTTTAGAGAAACAGCACAAAACTCCACCAATCCGTTCCTATGCACTTGCAAGATCTACATACGATCCTATTAAATCAAATCCATCACAGCATTCTATCACCAGAACTGCAGCATTTCTGAAGTCTGTCTGTCAGCCTCTAGCTGCCCATTGCCAGTCACCCACAGCCAGCTACAGGAAGCTGCTAAGACAGAGTGAAACACCCAGGTACACAGAAATTGTGCCTGTTCATGAGAAACCCCATGAATTGCATACGTCTGTTGCTGCTGGAACGAGAGGCTTGCAGTGCTCTGCTGCCCTACTCTTCAATAACTTCTAGTTTTTCCTCCAGCAGATGCTTCAAGCGATCTTTGAGTATCTGATAAGGGTGAGGAGAAGCCCATGCCATTAGAGAGCAACGTGCTGTGAAGACAAAAGATGGCTTAGAAGGAGCCTGGTGATAGCTGGGGTAATACGGTGGAATGGATTCCAGGATGCTGTCGTATATCCACAGGGCAAGGAAAAGAAGTTGGTAGGGGAACTTGTCCAAACAAAGAAAGGCTTAAAATAAAATTCAGGATCATGGCCACGTCACTGATACCAATTGACATGTCACATTTTTCAACCCAATCACATTTATTAGTGGCTTTTCTGTCTTCTCCCCTAACAGATGCTCTTTGTTTTAAATTAGTTTAGACAGGAGCCAGAGAGATGAGCCAAGTGTGCTAAACAAGGCCCATGTAATCCTGGTATTGTAAAATCTGAAACATTAATGAAGGTAAAATTTGGAAGGAACAGCAGTTTCTATCAGGTACCTGCTGAAATTAAAGGCAAGAAGAAAAAAAAAAATTAGAAGCTAAAATCTCATCAGTCCTGGAGGAAAACATACTCCTGGAAAGAGGGGGAGCATCGAACCTGTCGAGGCCACATCAGAATTTTGCATCAACAGCATTCAGAGCTGCAGTGAGATAAATCCACCTGACCCCACCCTGTTCTCCTTTACATTTTCCAGGACCCACATCTGCTGATCATGTGGTTTCCTTCTCTAAGTAGTTACAATTACAGTAACATTCAGGGACATTTGCTCTTCCAAAGAGCAGATAAAAAAATTACTACTACTACAGACAAATAATTCAAATGTCTGCTGAATTAGGCTAATGGAGAGATAAGGACATATTTCTTTATTAACCATTTTAAAATGGCAAATGCAATATTTTTTTTTGATTGAAAAAAGAAAACTACTCCCTATTCCAAATGCAACAGATGCTAGAAAATCCAAGATAAAATCTCCTGTTTTCTGCTTGCTTAAAACAGTTGGCATGTTCCACTCCAGAGACAGTCCCATCTTTGGCACAGGCTCCCACACACGGGCTGTACAGCAGCATCAAGATGGTCATAAAGTATTTAAAGATGAAGGATATGAATTCAGCTATTTTTGAAGTGACAGGAATCCATAAGTGACCAAAACACTGCTGCTTTCTCCTTGGAGGACCAAATCAGTCCCTTCAGTCTCTGGGTGTTAGAGGAAGAAGCAGCACTGTACTTAGGAACAGGCATGGTCTCCTCTGTGTCACAAGTGCCTGACACCATCCTTCTCCATCAGCCATGCTCTCTCTGAACAGGCGTAAAGCCTTGGTCTTGGAGCAAGTTACACATCTTGTTTTACAGGGACATGTGCTATTCAGGGAACGGTATTACCTGGTGATGGCAAAGGCTCCCATTACCATCCTCTGTTGAAGAAGTCATTTAGTACAACCTGACATCACCTATATTTCCTGCAGAGTTAACACAAGTTTCACAGCTCAGCAAGGCTGGCTGATCTCTTACTGCCCCATCACAGACAGCAGTAGCCACCTGACTTAGAAATGAAACTAGAAAGAGTGTAAAAAGTATTCAGACCCCAATCTTTGGAAACGTTAAATATCTCAGCTGAAAAGCCTCCCTCTTCCTTGTTGGGCTGCTTCTGCAGCAAAGCCAGACAGTCGTCTTACGATGCTCAGCCAATGTTACCTGACAGCTTCAAGCAGGAAACAACAACATAACACCTGTCAATGTTTGTTTCTGTGCTCATGGATTGGTTTTTTTTTTGGCCTGTGTGTTGGGTGTTTTTGGTTTTTTTTTTTAAAGAAACCAAAAATTTCTCTAGGAAGATGCCCACCAAGGAGGGTGGGCATCTTCTCTGCCTAAAAAAAAAAAAGACACTACTGGCAAAACTGCACCCTACAGCATTTAGCTGGGGCAACGACTCAGCAAAAATCCAGTGCAGAGTCAGTACCATCACCCTTACAGCACCTAGTCTCCCCCCAAAATTCCCTTCCTAAACGTTGATTCTGCCCAGTCTTTCCTGAATGGCAAAACAGAGATAGCACTACAGTCTCTGTTAGTTATGAATATTAGTTATGAATACTTCTCTAATTAGAGATCAACTGTGGAATTAGAGGGTGGATTATTTTTAGCAATCATCTGATTGAGCCGGAGCTGCAGTCAGTTGTAAATTACTCGCTGCTTTTTCTAAGACTACATTTTACACACCAACTTCCAATGCAACATTCAGTATCTCTTCAAAAGCTGTAATCTATCAGTCATCTTTGCAATGAAGAAAGAGGAACCAGCTATCATACAGCTGAGAATAGACTTCTTAAGTTCTTCAGTTTCTCACTCAAAGTCTAGAAAGAATGGCAAGGGAGATGAAGAGGTCTGTAAAGGTACAGCTGCCTTCACACACCAGTGGTGAAGACACAAGCTTGAGTAACCTATCCCTTTGACAGCTGTCATGTTGGAGTGGCATCTCTTATAGAAGGAGTCGGAGAAGGTGCAGTGACAGCATACTGTGCTGGTTTGTTGCTCATCAGGTTAAAGCATGACAGCCTGCCAGTGATTTTCGTCTTTTCTTGGCACATTCCAATAAAGGAAGAAGAAAAGGTTCACGGAAGAAAGGCTCATCTCAGACACTTGCCAACTCTCCTCAACTCACAGGGGTTGCTGGAGACTGAGGATAAAGAGCATCTCAGAGAAGCAGGTCTGTGCTGTTTTATGTCCATGTTACTGGCCTCGGTGCAACATGCAGTGTACAGTCAAGCTGCTTTCCACTCCCATCCCCTACTGACAAGAATTACTTTCAGATGTGAAACCCAACAGTTTCATCATCTTAGTAAATTCCCCGTTCCTGGCTCAGGTGTCTCTCATATGCATTAGTTAGATTACATCAACCACAAAGACCTGTCCATGAGCCACACAGGATACAGCTCAAAGGAGGCCAGTCAGAGATTGGATCATCAGCTGTCTTCAGTTTCTCCTCCCTTAATTCACAGAAGCAGCAATTCAGACTGTGTGACAAGGGATAAGTATATGCTTTGTGGGGTCATGTGGAAGGGAGGTAATACCACAGCACCAAGATGCAACTGGCAAATGTACCTTCCCGGAGCAGAGCATCCACCCTGGTGCAGAACCATCCCTGCAGCTTCCTCCCACAACCCCTGTACCTGGCATGGCCAGGAAAGACAGGCTAAGCCAAACCCATGCAGGTCTTAAACTGAAGAGCCTAAATACAGCAGCTACGGAAAACCGAAAAGGCAGCTGGCAAGCAGTCAAGCAGCAGCTTAACCAACAGGATGCCTGCAGGGCACCACAGCCCTACCAAGTCTGCACAAAGCACCTGCAGCACAGCAGTGAGAACATGTTGACTGAGAAACTTCCCAGCAGGCATTCAAAGATGGAAAAGAAAGACTGAACAAGTGTCCCAGCTGACAAGTAGAGCTCAAGTACACAGAGAAAGCAAACAACCGTAACAAACGTCTAACAGACACAACGGAAGATCACAGCCAAGAATAAAATGCATGATGTACCTAATTCCCTTTCCATATAAAGAATTGACCCTGACTCAGCTTCCTTGCTCTCAGGCGGCCGGACCACGCAATGCTATGCTTGCTTATTGTCAGGGTATCACTAACAAAGGAAAATGAGTGAGAAATCTAATCTTGAATCAAACGTGTTCAACAGCAACTGAGCTGGGATCCTTGCCTTGTGGTTGGAGAAACTGATACCAACATCACTAGCGAATAAAAGCCTAGGTCTGGTGCAGAGAGAAGCACCTCAGGGTCCCCAGAACACCAAATGCTGACTGACCATGGGAGACTCTGATCCTGGGAAAAAGAAAATCACCAAATGACTACAAAGCATATATCTGACTTATCCCACTGCATTTGGTATGTATGTAGGTAGAGGAGATACTCCACTACATGCATCTCTGATACAGCTTTCTGAGCAGGGGTAAAAAAGCAAGGAGCACTTAGGCAACCCCTGGTACAAGGCACAGGGCTCTGGCAGAGCCATGTAAGCGCTGCTCTGAATGCACAGCTTTGAAGCTGCATTTCTAATCTATCACTTGCAATCACCTGTAATCTGTCACACACCAGCAGGGAAGACTTGCTTTGCTAGAAACAAAGCTACACATTTTGTTTAAGACAGTAATCAGATGGATCAAGTAAGGTCAAAGAAGAATTTTGAACCTCTTGCCATTTGGAAAATAAAACAGCGTTGCAAACCCCAGTTTCTCAATGATTTGCCTGCAAAACATCACACAGCAGTTTTCCTGCACTCCCAAGAAGGCTCATAAAAAGAATCTCATCTCAGTCCTTGGGAGCTGCAGAGCTCCACAGGTGTACCAGAGCAGGACTCCTCATACACCTGCCAAAGCATGTAGCAGCTTGTACAGAACGTGGAGACTTTTCAAGCCCTGCAATTTTGTGATGAAAGAAACTTGGTGAATATTTCTGCAACATCTGAAAGCGTTAACTCTAGCAGCCTCAGTCAGAAGTTATCCTCCCTGGTTAACCCTTAGGAGGAAGGGTACAAAACAGCTGAACATGCTGTCACAGCAATCACAGAAACAAATACCCAGCTCATGCAAAGGAACTGCTAAAAGGCAACATCTGAAGTTACCATGCCAAAATCAACGAGGTATTTCAAGGCTACAGTGTTAACACACTGCATAAGAACACTGATGCATTTAGAAGGCTGAAATTTGATCTTGTTTTTATTAGCTTCTGCTTTGTTATGCCAAGACCAAAGTTAAAATGCCCTTCCATCTTTAATCAAACACGCTATTTTTTTTTGTTAGCTCCCAAGATCAAGCCAACCTGACAATACTCCTGTAATTTTACAAGGGAATCTCTCCTCCCTCCACCCCCTTATGTTATCAAACATTAATTTTGTGAAGAGCCTGCTGCACTGTGCCAGCTCTAATTTAGTAGCAATATTTAACCTTTTCCCTTCAGCTCTCAGAAGGCCTGGCAATGGAAGAAGGCCATCTCATGGGCAGACTGATTAGCACAGACTGATTTCCTACAGTTTGGCGTCCTGTGATTGCAGGCTTTGTAAGGGCCACTACCCACATGAACCATCCTGGGTTTAAAAAAGTGCTTTCTCCATGGGCTTGGGCGCGGAGCGAGGCTGCAGCTCCAGGCCATGACACTGCAATTTACAGTCCCTTCTTCCTGTGACGTCTAAATATTTGACATTTAGCCAACAGGTTCAGAAGTTACTTGCAGCGTGATTGCATAAGCCTACTTCCCCTTGGAAAGTTGAGCAAAAAAATTATTTTTTTTTTTTTTAAATCCAAGAACCTTGCAAAAACCGTGATACAGACAACAACTGAGTTGCAGGAAACTAAGGTGCATAGGTGAGGTAGCTTAAACCAAAAAACAGAGGCCAGAAGCAGGAACAAGACTCAGATTTCCCGTCTCTCACAACAAACCTTCAGCTGCCACCGAACTTCCTCTTCTCTTCAGAGCTAAGCAGCTTGCTTCTTTTTCTCTTTGCAACAAGGACTTAGTGCAGTAAGCGTTTATGCTGTTTGGTATAGGAAAACCCTCCCATCTAGAGATCATTTGCAATGTCAAAGAGCAGCAGCTCCTCTGCAAGTCTTCAGTCTACTTGGTTTTTTTCTGTTTTGTATGCATATACGCACGCACACACACGTTTTATACAAGCAGCTTCAATGTAAACGATCGGTCTCAGATTGTGCTTCAGAAAAAACACTGACAACTGTCCTTTCTTGTCCTGGCACTTACAGTTCAGACTTGGCAGGCAAGCTCTATGTGAAAGTGACACTGAAAGCTATGGTGACAATAATCACATTTAAACAGATGTTTTGGATGCAGAACTACCAGGGAAACTCACTTCATTTACCAGAAACAAGGAAAACCCAAACCCTACTGTTAACTTCAGAAAGAGCAGATTGCTCCCGTGTGTATTTTCCTCCCTGTCATCACCTATGGTAAACTATTACCTAGTGCTCTTCACATTGCTCTGGTATGTCAGACTTCACCAGGCTTATTAAGAACTAAAAAGCCATGGCCAACTTTCACTTTCTATCTATTGTAGCAGAGTTCATTATGCTGTTAAGTGCCAAGTCCCTTAAGAGTGGTTTGCTGAAGGAGACCAGGGGAAACCGGTGAGAAGGGGACAAAACCCACACTCAAACAGGGCAAGAGGCAGCATTTGCAAGAAGCTCTGGCTATAATGTGGCCCATGTTATGAAAGCATGGCAGAGCCCCATATTGCATCACTCCCTGTATTTCAATCCATCAATCTTCCCATAAATATATATATACACACACAGAAAAAGAAATATATATGCACACACCGAAATATGCCACATTTTCCATTAGCCTTCCTCTTCTGATTGATATGCTCATAGTTACAAGAGATTGCAACAAGGATTGGCCTAGTAGTGAATCACCCTCAACAGCACACTACACACTACACTTTTACAACTAGAAATAGAGGGATCAGAGAGATTAATCCTCTCTGTCCTGGATGACATGAGGAGCCAGTGACAGTGAAAGCAAATATAAACAGGCAGAGAAGGGTCTCTGTCTTTCTGCAGTTCCCTTTGGTTTTGAAGGAGCCTTTCCCACCAACAGATACCTTAAGAGGTTGTTATGAATGAAATTAAGCAAAGGCATCCTTTTTATAAGCCCTGCAATAAGTGGGAGAGGAGGAGCTTTCATTAATAATTCCTGTGACACCGCCTTCCCTCTTCCAGAAAGTTGCAGTGGGGCTGAGCCCGGCCTTTAAAGAGAAGCACTGATGGAGGCAAGATTGAGGAAGTATTCAGTCAGATATTTAATTAGTGCTATAGGGCAGGCTGTACGTAGCGAGTCGGTTGCTTAGGTGGGTAGTTAATACTACTCAAATGATCCTCTACAGGCAAAATTCACCCAAAAGCCATGTCTAGAAGTCAGAAACCTTTGGCGCTAGGAGTCATGGCAATACACGGACACCCACTGCTGTCACCACACAGATTCTTGTGTAATAAGAAAGCAGAACTCAAACCCCAACTCTGGTGACAGGAGCAGAAGCACGTCCCCCCTCCTCAAGCATCACCAATGGTGAAGAGTCATTAGCAGTAAGTCTGAGTGACAAATTATTCTGGTTATTAGAATCAGCAGATCAGACCCAGGGGAAGCCTATCTGTTTATTAACAAGTGTTGTTTTTTTCTGCAGATACTCTTCCTTGCAGGCTCAGTACACACAATAAAGAGGAACTGAAAGGCTTTTTAAAAATAAAGTACATTTGAAAGGAAGGGAGGGACAAAGGATTTGTAGGCTTGTTTTGAAAATTAACAACTTTGTGTGTAACCTTGAACCCTTTTCTTTCTTTTTTTCTTGTTTTTTGTCAACCTAGATCCTTCTATCTTTCTTTCCTTCTCCTCTGTCTTATCCAAATGACCTCTTTGATTCAAAGAGGAATGTTTCTTGTCCTATGTCCAGGACATAACAGAAATTGAGCTACTTGCTCAAGGAAGAACAGCAACAGGGAATATTTTATTCCTTGCAATGAATGTTTTATCTTTGATGGTGTGTAAACACATGATCTTACTGAAGCCATGGCCAAACTGGGGGGCAAACTCGCCCTCACTGGTTTTCAGTCACTGGTTAAATGACATTTCTAAATCCAATACCTAGTTTTCCACCGAGAACCTCTGGCACAGTTGTTCATGACCAGCCTCACCTGCAGACTGGACTGGTGACATGTATTCTGTCCTCCTGATGCCTTTCGAAGGACACAAAGAAACTTTAAGGGGCAGATATCAAGACATACCTAACTGATAAACAGGAATTACCTACCCTCAAAGAATACAACATTTATATTCTATATTGATTCTGGCCACATATTCTGCAAGGTTTACAACTGGGATCCTTAAATGAGTCTCCAGTGATAAAGTGCTCATCTACTGGTTGACTTGATTTCATCAAACTATGGAAAATTTCAGCCACAATTTCTAGAATCTTTTAGTATTTTCCACTTATTCAATGTATACCTGGCATCAAAATTTCCAACACTGTTTTCAGTCAAGGTCAATCAACCATGACATCCTGCCAGGTCTCTGGTTAAACTAAAGCCGTGCTACCAAGCTCCCCTACTTGCTGGCAGGTATCAAAGGTGAACTCCAAAGAGGTTTTAATTTTTAAAAATAGAGAAGTAACAGTTATTTACATATATCTTTGATCTAAAATGGCCCATAACTGATAACCAGCTGGGCACATAATAAAGGCCAGCCTTCCCCCTAGTCCCTGGGGAAAGAAATTGCAAGCACTAGAAACTGCTCATGGTTGAGGTATCTCTTGCTGTTTGTGAACTGGCTGGCTCGCAGGCAATGATTTACATTTAAGAATAACGCAGCTCTTAAAGCACATCTTTAATTGCGAAAAGACTGTGCTTTCAAGGGCTCTTGTCCATTTACCTACCCCAGAATCAATAAGCACAATATAATCTGCTATTTGGGGTTTTAGTGCTTCACATGAATTAGGTACTTTTATCAAAGACCCCCAAAAGTAGTGTGGGAAGCAGTGAGGAAGGTTCTGTTTTGGAAATGATGAGTTCTTTGGACAAGTGGTGTTTTCAGTAAAAGCCAGATAACAGAACTGGTAAAAATGGCCCTAACTTTGTGAAGAGGGTTTTGAGGACCTGGAGCTGTGAAGCTTCACAACAAAGTCCACCCAGCAAGTTTAATACCAACTCTGCTATGTCACAGCAAGCTTTCACCAAATCTTTGCAGTCAATGCACAAGTCAGCAAAACAGAAGTCACATTAAGTCCTGCACGGGTTCTGCCTCACTATGGGAACTAATACAGTTAACGTGGCTCACTCAGTTCCTGCAGCAGCTAGCACTAGATGCACCAGAAGAAGAAATGGAGCAGGCAGTAATTGGACAGCTTGTTCCCCAGGAAGATTTCCCCTCTAATACCTTATGCCCTAAAAGAGAATTTTTTTCCAGACTTGAAGTTTTCCATTCCATATAGCCCTCTGCAGCTTTGGTATTCACTGTCTGCCACATGCACACACAGTCCAAGCACAACAATGTCCAGGGCTCCTGCAAGCTCCTTCCTCCAAAGTCTGTTCATTTTTTAAAGCAGCCCAGCTACAGCCTCTTACAGAACACTAGTTAGATCCTTCTTCCCCCAAAAATGAGGGAACTCTTGATCCTGTAGAAGTAAGGGCAGGACCAGAGCAAACTAAAATCAAATAACTCCCACCCCCAAACAACAGAAAAAAGACAATCCATTCCTGTTTTCATTTTCCCTGTCAAACGGCCATGCTCACTCCAGTCTTCACCATTTCTGAAGTTGGCTATGAGTCACATTAGGGCTGACTGCTTCCTAGATGTATGGCACGAAAGACCCGTAACAGGAGACTCATTTTTCTTAGGCTTCAGAATCAATTCAGGACTTGCAAGAACCATCTGCCGCTCCTTCCCTGAGTGGCATTACTACTGCGAGCTGCCACACTCCTGCAATGATCTGCCTGCCTCACTAACACCAGCGTTTGGAAGACCAATAAGGAAATTAGGCTGGCAGAGAAGAGACTTCAGTATGTTATCCAAAGTATGTGTGACAGCCTCAGGAGCAGGGAAGACTGAGTCCTTTCACCCTTGAACATAGAAGAGTTGCTGGTCCAAAAGGTTAGACCTAAAACAACAGAAGTTTTATGTGTTGTTTTTTTTTTTTAAAATCTCATTGTGAAAACACATAGTTCACCTGGCATGCTAAATTAATCCATCCTTGTTAACACTTAAGAATGGGCAAAAGCAGCAAGGAAACAGGTGGATTTTCTAGCACTGGAATCATAACTGGCTCATCTGGACACTCCACCAGTTCTGGCCACATATCCCTACACTGAGTCATGAAAAGGCTTGCCGCCTCTCTTCCAATACTACACCCCAGGCCAGAAAGCTGCTTTTCAACTAGTTTACCTCTACAAGCAAAACTGCTGACTAGGGCTAGGTGAAAGCCGTGTTAAAAAAACAACAAAAAAACCCCAACACCGTAACTACAAATATTCAGTGAATTGTGAATTTTCTAACTTCACATCAGACTGTAACCCAAGTCACGCGAAGTCCCCAGCACAGAAGCAGTTGATCAGACTACTGAAGTCCTATCGGTTTCACCAACCGTAACAGAATCAAATTCTGGGGAATGTCTCACTTTCTCTGAGCAGCTAGGGCCTTGCTCAGGGCAGTCTGGCACCCAAAACTGTTTGGGCCACAGCTGAGAAGCTGTCAACACCCCTCAGCAGGTATTATCCTGGGTGCTGGGCCATACCCTTGAGCCAGGACCCTCGATGTTTCCATCTCCAGAGGCAGACTTAGCAGAACTTTGCATGAGTGGAAATTCATCAGCATTGATAGGTTTCAAAGAAAACAACTTAGGTTTGATATATAAGCATTTTTCCAAGAGTACTTCCGGAGTAGTGTCAGATGATGCTGAAGTTGATCCAGGGATAGCCCTAATCAACAAGTTTTCAGAGGAAGTAAGTTATTTCAGCAGCAAAAGTTCACAGAGTGCCGCTGCTTCAGCTAGTGTTACTGTCAGACCAGCAATCCTCTTACACACCCATCTTCCTCCCAAAATCTCCTTCCACCTTCACTCAAGCTCTACCTAAATGGTCCCTTCCATGCTTATGCTGATGGGTTATTTCACAACTCTGCTGTGCCCAGCATCCAAGCCCTCTGCCAGCTGCAGCACCTGAGCCGTGTGTCCCCTTGCACTGCAGTCTGAAACAAACTGATTTTGCGTTGGCATATTAAAATCCTAACTTTGTTTGCACTTCCAGCATACTAAAATAGGAAAAAAAGCATTACACCTCAGGACAACTCGAGCATTACACTGCCAACTAGCTCCAGGAAGCACAAAGGAATTCCGACTATTTTCCAGCCTGCCGTGAAACTTCACAGTTTGTTATGAACACGCTGCTACCAGCACACTCTGGTTAGCAGTTTTATCCCTGGCGTGTCTCCACTCCACATCGCAAAGCGAACGCAAATGCGGGTGCTCCTCCGCAGCGGAGACCCCGCGCCACCCCCGCAGCCGGCCCGCTCCCGGCGCCAGGCGCACACGGACGGGCTGAGGCTGAGCAGACAAAGCCGGCGGAGGTGGGAAAGCCGCTTACAGCGCATTAGGTGCCGTTTCCCCGGCTCTCCGAGCAGCGGCTCCGCCCCGGCCGCCCCCGCCCCGCGGGCCGGCGACCGCGCTCCCTCCGGCCCCGGCCGACGCGTCACGCCGCTGCAGCCGGTCCCACGGGGCAGCCACGGGCCGGGCCGGGCCGCCCCCGCGCAGCCGCCTGTTGCTGCCGGCGCGGCTCCCGGCGGCGCCTCACCTGCGGGCGGGCGGGCCCGCCGCCAGCCTCCCGGGGCCAGGTGGTGTCGCGGGGGCGGGACGAGCGGCGGCCGCAGGCACCGAGCGGCACCGCGGGCACCCCGCCCGGGCCACCCCCGCCGCACGGCCCCGCTCCCCGCGGCGGCGGCCCCGGCCTCCCCTCGCCGGAGGAAGCGGCGGCGGCCCACCCTACCTTGGTGCCCCGCGCAGGGCCCGGGCCGGCGGCTCCTCCTCCGGCTGCGGCGGCTGCTGCTGCCCATGCCCGGGGCCGGGAGGCGGCGCGCCGTGGCGCCGGGGACCGGGAAGCTCCTGCCGCGCCGGGACACCCCCGGCTCTCTCGCCCGGCTCCTGTTTACCTCGGCTCCCCGGCCGGCCGGGCTGCCTGTCAGCGCGCCGCCCCGCCCCGGCCCGCCCCCGCCGCCATGGCCCGGAGGAGGACGGGGAAGCGAGGCGCGGCGCCGGGGACGCGGCTCCCTCCGGCGGGGAGTGCTCCGGTGGGCAGGGCCCGGCCCGGCCCCCTCCGGGCCCAGCTTGGCCGGCGGGCGGGCGCGCAGCCGCAGCCGCCCCTCCGCCCGCGCCGCCGGGCACCTTCCCCCCGAAGCGCGGGGCCGGGCACGATGCAGGCGGGGGCAGGCAGGGCCGGCCGCTTACCGGGAGCCGCAAGGAGAAAACCCCCAGCGAAGCGGGTGCCCTCCAGCTGTCCCGAGTTCTGCTCTCGCCCATACACACCTTACAGTCCTGCCGTGAACAGTGACGCTAATGCCATTTCCGAGGGGAAAACGGCTTGCCCTTTACAAGAATTAGAAGAAAATGGCTAAACTAACTTCATAAGGTGCCATTTAACTTTCTTAAAATGTATGTATGCTGTAAGCCTGAAGATGGCTCACAGCCACTCTCATAAAGTGTTTTTTATTAGTGATTCACCTGCCTGTATTGGTTTATCAGCAGAAGACCACAGAATCATAGAATCAATTAGGATGGAAAAAGGCTTCCAAGACCATCAAGTCTAACTGTTCACCCAGGACTGCCAAGGCCATCACTAAGCCATGTCCCTAACCACTGCACCTAGCCATTCTTTAAACACCTCCAAGGATGGTGATTCCACCACATCCCTGGGCAGCCTGGTCCAATGCTTCACCACCCCCTTTCAGTGACAAAAGTTTTCCTAATATCCAATCTAAACCTCCCCTGGCACAACTTGAGGCCATTTCCTCCTGTCTGTCCCTTGTTATCAGACAAGAGACCGACCCCCACCTGCCTACAGCCTCCTTTCAGGCAGCTGTAGAGAGCAACAAGACACCCCCTGAGTCTCTTCCTCTTCACCCCCAGGTCCCTCAGCTGCTCCTCATCAGACTTGTGCTCCAGACCCTTCCCCAGCTTTGTTGCCCTTCTCTGGACACACTCCAGGACCTCAACAGCCCTCTTTGCAGTGAGGGGCCCAAACCTGAACACAGTATTCGAGGTGCGGCCTCACCAGTGCCGGGTACAGGGGGACAGTCACTGCCCTGGTCCTGCTGGCCACACTGTTTTGGATGCAAGCCAGGATACCCTTGGCCTCCTTGGCCACCTGGGCACACTGCTGGCCCATGCCCAGCCGGCCGTCAGCCAGCACCCCCAGGGCCTTCCCCGCCAGGCAGCTTCCCAGCCGCTCTGCCCCAGCCTGTGGGGCTGTGTGGGGTTGCTGTGACCCACGGGCAGGACCCGGCACTGAGCTGGTTGAACCTCATACAGCTGGCCTGGGCCCATCGGCCCAGCCTGTCCAGACCCCTCTGCAGAGCCTGCCTGCCCTCCAGCACATCAACACTCCTGTCCAGCTTGGTGTCATCTGCAAACTTACTCAGGGGACACTCAATCTCCTCATCCAGATCATTGATAAAGGTATTAAACAGAACTGGCCCCAGTACTGAGCCCTGGGGAACACCACTAGTGACTGATCACTAGCTGGACATAACTCCATCTACTATCACTCTTTGGGCTCAGCTGTCCAGCCAGCTTTTTACCCAGCACAGAGCACACCTGTCCAAGCCATGAGCAGCCAGTTTCTCCAGGAGAATGCTGTGGGAGATGGTGTCAAAGGCTTTACTAAGGTCCCGGTAGACAACATCCACAGCCTTTCCCTCATCCCCTAGGCAGGTCATCGTGTTGTAGAAGGAGATCAGGTTCGTCAAGCAGGACCTGCCTTTCACAAACCCATCCTGGCTGGGCCTGATCCCTCAGTTGTCCTGCACGTGCCACGTGATGATGCTCAGAACAATCTGCTCCATCACCTTCCCTAGCACCGAGGTCAGGCTGACAGGCCTGTAGTTCCCCAGATCCTCTTTCCTGCCCTTTCTGTAGATGGGTGTCACATTGGCTAATGTCCAGTCTTGCGGGACCTCCCCAGTTAGCCAGGACTGTTGATAAATGGAGAGCGGCTTGGTGAGCTCCTCTGCCAGCTCCCTCAGTGTCCTTGGGCAGATCCCGTCTGGCCCCCTACACTTGTGCCCATGTAAGTGGAGCAGCAGGTCACTGACCGTTTCCTCCTGGACTGTGGGGACTTCATTGTGCTCCTCCTCATCCCCATCTTCCAGCTCAGGAGGCTGAGTTCCCAGAGGGAAGCTGGTCTTACTATTGAGGACTGAGGCACAGAAAGCGTGAAGTACCTCAGCCTTTTCCTCGTCTTTTGTGGCAGTGTTCCCTGCTGCATCCAAAGCAGCCGGCCTGAGCTCTAGCTGGGCTTTCGCCTCTCTGATCTGCGCCCTGCATAACCTCACAACATCCTTAGAGTCCTCCAGAGGGGCCTGCCCCTTCCTCCAAAGGTGGCAGACTCTCCTTTCTCCCTGAGTTCCAGCCAAAGCCCTGTCCAGCCAGGCCAGCCGGCAGTGTCTTTGGGCACATGGGGACAGCCTGCTCCTGCGCCTTTAAGACTTCCCTCTTGAAGAATGCCCAGCCTGCCTGGGCCCCTTGGCCCTTCAGAACTATCTCCCAAGGAACTCTGTCAACCAGGCTCTTAAGCAGGCCAAAGCTGGCCCTCTGGAAGGCCAAGGTAGCGGTTCTGCAGATCCCCCTCCTTACTTCTCTGAGAGCTGAGAACTCTTATAATCTTGTGATAGCTACAGATACAGAGGAGACCAGAATGAGATCTTCCTAGGTACCATGTGTGCAGCCTGTTAATTTCAGCAGTGCTGTTATTTCCCGTAACTGGAATGTCAAAACAAAATATCCCAAGACTTAAGCTTCCCTATAAAGACCTGCTCCTCTAAAACAGCTACATCCCATTGCTAGGCTCAACAGAGGGGCTTGAGTTTTGAACACTGCTGCTAGATGAGGAGAGGCGCTGGCCAAATCGGGGCCAAAGACCACACCTTCCTTCTCAACTTGGTTGATGTAAACAAAAACCTAAAAAAGATTTACTGGCCTGCAGCAAAAGAAAAGGTAGGATTATGCAAATTAGCTGGGAAAGATACCCATAATGTACCACTTTTTTCAGGGTTCCTCAGCCCTATAACCAACCCCCTGCTTATGTCTGTGGCACAGGAGCATTGCACCCTCTCTGTGGATGCACTGAACTTGGAACTCAGAGATGAAACTGTATTCTGGGAGTATGGTCAAAACTTGGGAGTCTAGCAGGTTGAAATGCCCTTTCGATCCTCAGCAGCCATTTGCTTCAGTCATGGCATACGAGTACCTTTATGCTGGAACAGCTTCTGATTTCCTTGGCAAAGACACTGCTCTAACATGTTCTCTGGGCCCTTCTCATGACCGCCGTTACATCAGAACTGATATTTCTGAACATCACTGGCTTAGTGGAGTCAGTATGATGTAAACTAAAAGGTCTGAGTACTAGAAGGACGCTAATGAAGTTTGCCCATAGCTATATCTGCGTGCCATAATCTCTGTTACTATTTTACACTTTATTTTGCAAGTAGATATGCTGGACTAGGTGAACTATACTATCAAGGTGAATTATACAGGGAAAAAAGCAAAGTGACAGTTTTATGGGAAGGTGCCAAGGGAGACATTTCCTCTCTCCAGACATGGTACCTATCCCACTTGGGAATAAGTAAAAAAGAACAGGAAGACATGCAGCCTTGCTGAACTGTTTCCGTCAGTGCAGTGCAGACAAGAAAGCAGACAACATTAAGAGGAAAAACAGAAAACAAGGCAAGCTCCTGACTTGACATGCAAGTTCATTCACTAAACCTAGTCAAAGTTTTTCATCTCCTGTGCCTGTACTTTTCATGTCAATAATTTACAGGACTCCAGAAAGATTACATAGACCCTTAGAGAACAGTGAGAAAAGCATACAATCAGTAAGGTAACCCCTCTTAATGCAGAGTGCAACCACACACTACAGAAAAATGACACATTACAATAGATTTCAGAGCACAGAGAGGCTGGGCTGAAATCCTGTCGTTGCATTTCAGAGTTAGGACCCAGCACACCCATGTAGTGAAAGCGGGTGACCACCAACCACAGAGTACAGTGTGTCTTCCTGGGAAGAGGAGGGTGTGTCTGCAGCTCCTCTTCACTCCTATGTAGACTGCAGTTAAAAAACCTGATACTTAGATCATACCCTTTCACAAGATAGGGTATGGTAACATGCATATGTAGAGGAGAATCATGTCTTCTTGATACACAGTGTATCATAATGCTGGCTTGTAAAAACAACCAGTTTCCATCCTAAGCTGCACTGCTGGCTTACCTAGAGGCCACGGGGATGTCTCAGAGGAGGCTGTTTTCTTTCTTCATATTCGCAGTCCATTTTGTGGTGACTTTTTAAAATTATTTTTCAGGCTTTTCAGGAACAGTGTAGCTCACCACCCGGTACTGTATGCCAGACTAGAAAAGGGATCTGTAGATGCAACTGGAACAGAAGTAGAAATTATACAGAAATACAGTCACAGAGGGCAGATTTTCCAGGGAAACTAGAGTAACTAATGATTAGGCCTCAAATGAAGGCAGCCGCAATAAGCTTCCAGTACACCACCCTTGATTCTCAAGGGGAGCAAAGTGCCTGAACTCCTTTGCAGATCAAAGTCTCCCTGTGTTTTGCAATTTATACTCCCTAGTGTCTACATTTCCCCAGAAAGCTGGTCTAGTATGTTAACACGTGTTGCTGTTCTTTCCTGGGAAGTCTCAGCAACAACCTCCTGAACGCAACACTGCAGAGCTAGGACTAAAGCCTCAATGCTCTAGAGCAAGCACTACTGTGGAACATCCTCCCTGCATGCCTCACAGCCCACCAGTAGAAAATGCAAACCTAAGCCTTTGCAAATGTTCCCACCACCAAATTTACAGCTAGTTTAAAAAGTAGGGAAGGAAGAATAAACTGAAGCTGAAGGCAATTAGTCAAATGGAAATCTTAGAATTCTTCTAGCTAGTGTTGCTTTTCACAATCCAAGTAGGAGATGAGAGGTTTTAAAGAAATTATGGGAACAGAACATCTCCACTTTACTAACTGGATACCTCTGGCTCAAAGTTAAAAGAAAACTGTAGTTGGGGAATATGTGCCTAGAAATGCATACCATGCTTAGCTGAAGATACTGACGGGTCTGCAGAAGAGCTGCCCCAATGCCTTGCACACAGGATCTGGACTGTGAGCATACCTATGGCTTTTGAAAATACTTGTCATCAACAAATTTAATTTGTTTAAAGTCACGATAGAAGTACCTCTGTGCCCAGGAGACTCCAAATCTCTCTAAAAGCAGCACAGATCTAGCATACGGTTATTAAGACTATGATTTTTCAGAAATACTTTTACTCCTTTTAGCAGGAAGACTTGAACAGCACTGTGGGGCAGAAACCCTGAACAGTAAAAACTGCTGTACAACTGTGCCCTCTTTTTTGTCTTTAATTACAACAATATATACAGTAGCTATGTGGAAAAGAATAATTAATTTTCCCCCCAGATAATTATAAATGATCTTTTTATTCTACAGTAACAGTCTGAGCACCTGCATGTTTCCATAGCAACTCCACAATACTTCAGGGGATTACTTTAGAATTCCACTGTGGTTTGGGTCTCCAAAGTTAATTTAGATTTTTTTGGGGGGGAAAAATCTCTTTCCAAATATAAATTAACACTACTACTACCATATATTTAATGATCTATACCAGTCTCCTATGTTACCATCTTCAGAAACTGCAACACTTCCTTGCAGCTTTTTGCACAAAACCATGCAGTATTATGTATCACTCTAACCAGAACAGCTATTATGGACTTATGGCTGGAAGCATCCCCAGAGGTCTTGCAGGGGATCACACTTATGGGAAGGGCTGATGGAGAACTGTAAATCCCAAAAATCCACATCCCCAAAAGACCCCTTGCAAAGAGTAGGCAGGTGTACGCACCTTCATTCACTGAAGTATATATACGCTCACTCATTTCACATGCATGTATGTCAATCTGTGGCTATCAATTTAAATTGTAGAGAAACACATCTATTAGACTGGTAACAACTACTAGAACAACTACTAAGCCTGATGACTAGGAAGCTTTAAATCCAGACATACGCATATGTGCTCACACGTGCAAACGTGACATGAATACAGACAGGACAGGATGTGCTCCTAAGGCTTTTTCTTTGCTAGTTTTTTTCCAGGTCAGCTCAATTCCTTTACTTCCTTCCAGCTGCATATCCTGCGTTGTGTGTTGCCCCATTTGTTCACTCTCTTCTATGCAACACTACTGGAAGAGATGAGGGGAATTTCTCCAAAAGTTCTCTGATGACCCCTAGTTTTACTGGGGGTGAGCCCAGGGTTCACTTTTGCTCTGCTATTTTCTGTCTGTGCTAGGTGAATAAAATAGATTCTGGTAAGAGCAGGAAAAGACGAGAGTTAGGGGAAGGTGAAAGGAACTGATGTGAATTCAAGTAGAAAGATGGAAGGAAATACAAATAAAGTTTATGTCCTTCCTGACTCTTTTTCATTCATACAAAGATGATTTCAGGTTCCGAAAGGAAAAGGAAAGAAAACAACTTACCTCTGTATGATTTGGAATTCCTTAAAACCTGTTACCAATGTGCTTCACACAGCACCGTTTTTAAGTCTGCTCCACAGGACAGGTGGGAACATTTTTTGCCATTCTCTCCCTTAAAACATCAAGAAAACCAGATGCATTTTTTGGTGCCAGTTTTAGGAGGCAAATTATTTGCTGAGGTTGTATCAAGAATACAGAAAGTTAAGCGCTTTCCTGATTCCCTCAGGAACAGGAAAGGAGCAACTACCACTCCCTTTCTTCCCCAGCTCAGAACATCAATGTTATAACCAGCAATGCTTAGGTGTGATGACTGAAAGATGCTCACTGTCTGAAAACTGTATTACGCTACAGTAAATGGCAACAGCTAAGAACAGTGAAAGAAGAAATTAAATGATGCATGAGAATTGCAAGGCAGGCACCTGAAAGATGTTGTAACACTGACCAAGCACCGTATAGTGTTAAAGCATTGATCCTTTCTGATTAGGAGAGAAAGAAGTAAGTCTGCAGTGAGGCTAACCTTCAAATATATACATGCAACATATCTAAAGAGCTGCAGTCACTGTGAAATAAGCCATTTTTCTTTCTCAGATAATTTTTGTGACCCAGCAGAATGCACTGTTCAAAGTCTAAGGAAGAGCTTTTACCAGAAAAGCATCAGATTTCACAGCTTATATCACCTTTAATGGAAACACCACCAGAGCTCCAAGTAGGTGTTTTGCAAACATCTTAACAAGTGTATTTCTGAAGTGTCTCAAATTTATTGACCTTGCTTCAGTCTCAGACACAGGATATAAATTAGCAGTGCAGTAAATACACTTTACTAAAACCTGGCCTTCGAAAATCACTAGAATGAGATCATTTGAACCCCATCTCCGAGACAGAGTGGCATCAGCCATTAGTCTCTCACTTGGAAAGCAACAAGAGGAAAAAAAGCATTCCTGCCTGCAAACACAATTGTAACCTTTCTCCCCATACAGTGATGTAAGATCCTTGCATATTGTAGATTTAGGAGACAATGACTGCCCTACATGCAGCAGTTTTAATCTGGCATGGCGCGTGACAAACAGGCATATGACTGCCCACCCCAGCAGACTTCAGGAACTCTTCACAGGCATGTGAGGGTGCCTTTGAAGACTGACAAGATTGGATACAGCTTTGAATCTGTCTCAGAGCAGATAAGCCTTTAGAGTCATAAAGCCTAACTCAGGCCTCATAAATGCTATCCCCTGCAGAAGTGTTAATAGGGATTTTCTCATTACTGAGCCTCAAAACTAAGGAAGAGGTTAGCAAATGCAGCAAACTGATGTTTTAGGATAATTTCTCTAGATAAAACTAGTTGTCTAGGTATGGGTGAAATAGCTCTAGGGAAATCCAATCAACAACGTTAAGGTGTCACACTGGATCAAGGCTTACAGCACTGCAAGTCATTTAGTATCCAGATAAAGGAGAAGCCTACACCTTAGTCCCTTCTTTGTAGCCCAGTAAATGTATGCGTTCATTCAAGACAGGATATGCACTTCTAGAAAAAAAGTGAAGCTCAGCAACAAGCGATACATCTACAGAGGTCAGGTGGTACTGCAGCTGGGACTACAGCTCACCATTTTCTCCTACTTTGCAAAAAGAAAAAAAACCACAAAACAGTTTCCTCCTCTGCTGATCAGAGCTTGGAAAAAGGACTTCACTGGTGTGCTGTACTTCCAGGTTTGTTACTTAGACCACTGAGGAGTGTACAGAAAATTGTATTAACTTACGCCCCTGAAACCCATATATGCAGAGGAAGGAGGACATTTTTTGAGCTCATCTCTTAGCAGCCGGTATTTCAGCTTTGGCTGCCCCCACTGCAATAAATATTTGCATGCATGCAACACACAGAAGTGGTAAAGGTGTAAAAATAGGCAGCCTATTTCGGTGTAGCAATACCCAGATGTCATCTTTCTCATAAACATAGCTATTGTGCTGAACTCTGCTAGATGTTCCCCTTACAGAGCTTTCCTACATTTTCTCCTCGTACTCTAACTATTTATATCCTGCCCAGAGTACAGACAGATTAATAATACTAAGCATTTCTATGGGACCTCCCTTGGAAGAGCCCTGGACAGATTTTACGAGGTATTTTAGAAGCTTGCATTTTAACAATACCTTAGCAGCTTAAAGCTAAATATACAAGACAGGAAAATGGGAACCAGGGGATTGAAGCAGACAGAAGGATCTCTGAAAGTATACTGCACAATTAGAGGACATTCAGAGGACAGCAAGCATAATTAAGGCTCTGGAATAGCAAAGACAGTGAATTGCTACCATAAAAAAGATGAGTGAGAGGAGAAGTGATATAAACACAGAACATACTGAATACTCAGAAGACGCTATCGGCCCTTTCTCGTAACACTAGACCAAATTAACTTCAATGACAAAATGGTAGGAAATTCAAAACTACAGTGAAAGAAAATGCTTTTCACATTACACAAATAGAAATAAGCGATACTGTGACTTTTATCAAGACTCAAAAATAGTCTCAGACCTTTATGGACCTCCAAATTAATACTCTACACTGAGACAGGAAGTTCTTCTTCAGACCAGTCATTAGCACAGGAGGTACGATCCAGTGTTGAAAACAGGTTCCTGCACATTCCGCTACAGAGGAATTCTTGCATCTTCTTCTGAACTGTCTGTTACCTCCCTCTTCTCAGAGACACATGCTGGACTGGATGGACCTCAGGATAATTAAATCTACTTTGATGACCCCTAAAGCAAACTACCTATAATTACTGGCAAGACAGAGAACGATAAGAAGAACATCTTGTCACTCAACTCTCAGTCTCAAGACCATGTTTAAACCCAAAGATATTTCATTATACATCCTTTGTGTTGTAACTTTGCACCAGCCAGTGCAGGTTTTTAGCAAACCACTACCATAACCCAAATACGGCCCATTTACGGGGCAACAGTTCCAGCACCTGGTATTAAGGACAAATTAGATTAATGCAAAATAAATCCAAGCCTACTGTTAAAACATCAGTTCATGTGAAATAAAAAGACTGTCTGCACATTAAGTTTATGGATAGAAGGGAGAGAAAAAATGTAAATGTTCGTATTTTGAAAAAAAAATGTTAATTTGTTAAAAAAACCCACCACACCGCTGAGAAAGAGGAGAGGGTGTTTCAAAATTCCTGATTTTTCCTTTTAGAAAACTTTAGTGTTTTTACTTCCAACTCATTAACCCTCTTACATACCATGTAAATAATTTTCGTTATTAGGTATTGTTTTGAATTTCTGATGCTAGACATAACACCTAATTTCAGCAATAATTCACCATCCAGATGTGATTAGAATACATAACCCTTACATAACTACATACACACACACACACACACTACATACATATATGATATATAGTAATCAGTCCTACTGAAGACTGGATTAGAAAGGACTGAAAGCAGCCTTAATGTGTGGTTTCGGAATAAATTTCTGTTGCTGAAGACCTGTAAAGCTTCTTGAATTGCAAGGCCAGAAATTACAAGTAGTAAGGAATGGTCAATTTGTTTGAGGAGTTACTGGTGTACACTCCTCACACATCACTGAGTTTATTTTTTCATACCCTCACCCTGTACTTGTAAGAAAAAGAAACAGTGTTTGTCATTCTCCAGTATGAAATTATGGGGACAGGTAATATTTTTACTGCATATGTAGAATCCAGCATAACTTAGCCAGCAGACATCTCTGAAATTCATATTTGCAGGGTTAGTGGGGATCCGCAGAGGGCGGCTTTCTGTTCTGAAATTCATTCAGATTACCTCAGCTTGCATCATAAAAACCAGCATGGAATTGTACATTTTTGAGGCACTCTTCCATTCTTTTCAAAAGTTTCTCAAAAAAACCTTTGGAATTAGGAAAAGGTATGGATCGTACCCTGCTGCTGACCTCCTCTGATCTGTTCAGAGCCGGCTGAATAAAGGTCATAAAGAAATAATCAGTTTTCCTTATCCATGGTTTTCTTGCCAAATCTTGTTATTGGGCAAACCCAAAACTTCCCGTTCCGAAACGCCTCCGCTGCCCCCTGGTGTCTCTTCTCTGCAGCTTCACACGGAAAGCTAACGCCTCAACAAGCCCTCTGCCGCAAAAAAGTTAAGGCACAAACCAGCGGACCACACTTCCAGATGCAGCTCTTTTGCAGACTGATGTTTATAATACTTTCTCAAAAAGATCTAATTACTAGGCAAGCCTAATTCCAGTAAGATACTTAAAAACAAACTAAACCTCTTACATTGAACATCGCCAGCAGAAACTGCTTCACATTAGCCAAAGTACCAACAAACTGTACTGAAGACTTACAGTAAGCAAGGAAATAGCTGTCTTCCTCTTTTATGCAAACTTCTGTAGGTATGCTATTAAATTGCTGCTTATATGCAAGGATTTTATTTCTTTTCCCTTTTTTCTAAAGAACTGTTAATGGGAAAGGCAAAACAATGACCTGAGCTAAAATACTTTCCAAGAAAAAGGCGCATAATGGCCATAAAAGAACATAGAGCAAAAAATTACATGATTGCATTGACAGGAAGCCCAAACATACCAGCTCATTCATGGACTCACTGATAAAAAAGATGGAGACCAAGACTGACACACAAAAGAGCTGAAAATGCAAAGTCTCTCAGCCAGAGACAGTTGTAGGGAGAAGGAATGGCTGGAATCAGCAGAAACTAAGCTACAGAGATTCACAAATCTGTAAAGCAAGATGCACATTGGATTCTGCATTAAACAGTGTATTCCTTTCGATGCATTTGACACAGGTGCTTTTCAGTCTTTCTAATAAGACGTAGCTAGTGGTCCCAATAGAAAGTGGTAACAATTGGGTTTTTATTCATGGAATTAGCTGCAGGAAAGAACTTGGCTCAAGGAGTCAATCCACATGGTTTGGATGATGTGGTTTCATCTTTTGAGAGAGAAACATAAAGAAAATCTGGCACATCATTCTTGAAAGACTGGAAAGACTTTCAAGTACAACTTGTTCTTTAACCACACAACTGTCTTAATGAAATTCTTACCAGATGGAAGGATTCATCAGGAAAAATCCTATAGGATCTCAGGAGGTCCCAAGAGCTAAAGTAGAGGACCCCTCTCTTAAAAGCTATGGCTGTAAATTCTAATAAAAAAGGAGTGGTGGATTTACCTCAAGAGGAAAAATAAGGCAAACATCCATCCTACTGTAAACAAAGTCAATGGGGGAAGAAAAAAGACCAGCTTGCTGAAATACTTCGCTCAAGAAGGCTACCTGATTAAAGGAATACACGTTTCACTAATCAGGAAATAAAGACAGGTTGGGAATGTAAAATAGGTCAAACCCAGCAACTGCTTAAGCATCATTAGAAAACCACAGTTCTGTTACCAGTTTTTATGTTTGATTGGTTTCTCCCAAATGTGCTCTCAGACTGGGGTCGCCACTGACATCTCATGGCCTTCATGTAACACTCATATTTGAAGTGCAACCCTCATCTTTTTAAGCAATTGCTCTTTTCTGGCAAAAAGTGTAGAAAAAGATTTGTGATTAGTTAAAATTTTTGCTTGCAAAACCTTTGATTTGTGTATTTGCTCAGTATGTGTAGGGAAAAGGAGAATAAAAACTAACACTGTGAAAAGAAACGTCCCTTCACCTGTGCACAGATATGCTTGTAACATTCAATGGTACATATAAGTAAACTTAGAAACATAAAACTTAAACTAGGAATTGAAACCAGCTAAAGAGAACAGGCCACTTTGGCAAGCTTCTGCTGAGAAAGTGAGTAATTACAGTTCTACATATTAAAAGCAAAGAACTACTGCCCACAACATCCCAATGGCTCTAAACAGACCTGCCTCACAAGAAACAAAGTTCATCTTTCCATTAAGCACAACTTCTGATATTTTTAGACAATAATCTTTAACCAGGACAAGAACTACAGAAAGGAAATCACCTTTTTTCATTGTTTTCCACTCAGCACCCCAACCATTAAAAACTGCCCCAAACTAAAATCAGGGCAAGAACTACAATAATCAGAAGCAGCACAGGCTCACACAACTGTCCCATAGCTTCACATGGCTTTCTTAGTTGTCCTCACATGAGCAACTGTGGCTCAGTGCTAACACAGATACCCAATTTACATAAAAAATGGAAAAATGTTGTGACCCAACACAAAAGCCACAGGTGGAAACAACTCCTTACACACACAAGCAACTCCAAACTCACAATTTACACCCAGAAGATGGTGTCCCATTACAAAATCTGGAAGCACTTGAAAAGAAACAGAAGCGTCCGATTCACAACATGTAAAAAAAAAGCTAGAAATACTTAATTTCTGTAACATAAAGCATTAACAATTCTAGCCTCATCTACAACTGAAGACTGTTAACACAAGGCACCAGTGCAATTACATTGCAGGGGACTGCAAACTGAATATAGAGATGAGAATTGCAAGCAGACAGATTTTTATCACCTTTCAGAGAAAGGATACTTGTTCAAGATCCAAACCCACTTCTGATGCCTCAGCGATGCTTACCAATGACACAAGACCAGCCTGGTTATGCCTCACAGGTCCTCAGGCATAAATGAAGCATGCAAAAAATGCTTGACAGGAAGGCAAAGAAGCACACACCGAAGTAACTGTTAAACTTCTGTTATGCAAATGATTTACGATACAATCTAATTACATGAACAAATACACAAAAGCTAAACATTTTTCTACAGCAGATGCATAGCACCACAGTGCACTAATATTCAGAAACCCAAACCATTCAGATAAGTTTACACAGTAAACAGTAATTAATCCACAGCACAGTCTAACACAGGATTTGGTAAAACCCAATAGCATACAAATTAGCAACTACAAGAGTTAATTTCAAATTTAAGTGCTCTTAGGGCTGTACTACTGGTTGAAAATAAGAGTGCCTGTAACAGAGTATGGGAGATAAGAACAAAATCAGAGTTCTGCACAAAAAATGTCTGTATTAAGTGTAATCAAAATGAGGTATAATAAAAATTATGAGAAGCCATACACATGGAAATTAATTATTACTACACTGCATTTTCTGAACAGCATTGTGCACTTCATTATGCATATGCAGAAGGGGAAAGTCACAACTGAGATCTGACTCAAGAGACTTCCTGCCACACATTTCAGTTATCCAGTCTTACTAAAATTCGAGTCAGCCATTCTAACGCACTGCAAAATAATTTCCTGACAATCATACTTAGAAGAATTAGATTAAGTGGTGACAGCCAATATTATTTTAATTCCACTTCTTTCCAAACCTCTACTGTACCTACAAAGACCAATACCTCTGTCTTAAAAGCTGCTGCGCTACAAACAATTGTTGGGAAAACAGTAGTACATTTGCCTTGTTCCTTATTCTTTTCCTTTGGCATCAAATATTATCATATGCTGGAGGTGAAATAAGAACTACAGGCATGTTCACAGTACCTAGCACTGCTCAGTAACAACATGATCTTCATACTAGGTGCAACTTTGTCCACCAAGAATAAACCCAGAGGTCACATACACACAAAACTACTTTTTTACCTTATCACTGCCCAGAAGAATGATTTTGGAATTTTTCTGAGATCACTCTGAAAATTCCAGAAGGTTCAAGAAATTGCAGGTGGACTACATGAAATGGATTTCCTCCAAGGATGAGAATTCTTCAGGTTACTTCTCTCCCTTTCAGTGATCCTTTTTTTTTTTTTTTTTTCTCTCCTGGCCCAACTTTTGATTGCCTTGCTCATCAGCTGCTACTGTTCGTCTGGAATGCAGCATAGAACATTTTAATACCACAACCAACTAAGTAGCTGAAGACTTGGCAAGAAAGGGATGACTACATTCCACTGTCTAGATCCAGCGTGGAGGGTTTGGTTTTTTTGCTGTTTTGGTGGTCTGATGTAGGATTTTATTAATCTGTTTATACTAGAACACCTCAAGCAACATAAGCCTATAAACAGATTTCAGACACACCAAGTGAATGAAAAAACAAAGGCCTTCATTAGGTGTATTCCTCCAACATCACTTTCTGCAGTAGCTGCACACTCATGAGAGGCGTCTCAAAATTACTGAACTGCCTTTGTACAGTACGAGCTGGAGGGGAGAAAGGCTGCAGGTTAATATATGCCATTCATTGAACACCCATCTGCCTTTGCTAGTACATCTGTAAGACCTCAGAAGGCTTATTTAAAGCACACAGCGTTGGTCACACTGCTCCTAATGAAGCTGGTAGGAGTTTTCCCACCAATTTCAGGAGGAACAGGTGAATCGGTGCTTCTTAAAAACAAAACCCACCAACAAGCCACCCCCCAATAACAACGCCCAAGTTTTAATTTAAGAGCATGCTGCAAAATATGAAGAGATTTTGTGCATTTACAAGAGCATAAACCAGAATAAAATTTAATATTTATTAGAATTTCTTCCAGTAACAGCATTCAACATCTTAACAAACCAAGTTGTGAAGTCTTAAAAAAATCTAGGATTTCAAGAAAAGTTAAAATAAGTTGTTCCTTATATTTAATGGCAACAAAGGGGGAATTTTCTATTTAAAAACAAACTTGTCATATAAACAGTATTATTTTAAGAAAATGTGATTAACACAATATGTAATTTTCAGAATGGGTACACAGTGTATGAATACCAATCTGAATGGAACAGAGGCGTGGAACACACTACCCCCTTAATCTCAAAATAGGCTGTTTGAAGAAAGGACAGGGAGAAGGATCTTTCTAGTGAAATAACTTAGAACATACCACGCAATGGACAAAAAACGCAAGAGTACAGAAGACATTACATGACACCCTCATTACGACACCCCCTCAAGTCTGGTTATACAGTAAATAAAGTTAGTAAAGTGCATCTTTTAAAGACTTGTCTAGTGAAATAGCTTTTCCAAATATAAAACACAACACAAGACGTGCAGTAACAGTTAAATCAATAACGTAAGTTTTTAAAAACTATCTTTAACTTTTCATTCACTAAAGAAGAAAAGCTTTAACTGCAGTAGTGTTCACATCATTCTTCGATAGGATGCATCCTCATGTGCTTTTGTTACTTGGCAAATCTTTAAATATAGAGCATGGCAAAATTATGCAGTTTAAGCAAGTGCTTCTCTCAATGTGATACAATTCTTCAATGGCAGAACAGCCACATGCAGCACAACCATGTTAGATTTTGGGAAGCTTTGGTGCACTAACGACGGGATTGGTCTCCTGCAAATACCTTCGCCCTGCACTCTTATAGTCGTAGGTGCAGGTGTGAGTCTCTGCATAGCGGTGCGTTGCACAGAAGTTGTTTCCACATCTGAAGAATCAAGAATATTAGAAGTTACAAGCTTTTAGAAGCTTTTAACTCTCTGACATGCTGGGAGCCCTTTGGCTTAATCACGTCTTGTTTATTTGACATAACTGCCTGGATTCTAACCATCCTTGACTGATAACATTAACTGGTGAAGTAATCAAATTGACATTTTTGTAACTGAATGTTGCAGCTTTGACCCAACAGTCTCTTCAGCTGGGAAATTAAGCAAGATAGTACTCCTGGAACCAGCTAGCAAGGATCACACAGGATCTTATAGATTAAGAATTACTGGTCTTTGATTTATTTTATTTCTTTTTAAAGATCTCACACAACATCAGCTGATAGAATTCAGAGGACAAAACCATGGAACTAAAATAATGGCATTGGGCAAAATCCACATAATGCATTTCAATTCAAAACCACCACATCATTCAGACCATCAAAACAGATGATGAAATAGTTCAGCACAGACTACCTGGCATAAGCTCAAATTAGTCATCTGAGATTAATAAATGCAGATTTAGTCAGCTGTAAAGACATCAGACAGACTAACTATAGGGAAAACTACTTTCTATGTGACTGGAGAAGGGCGCATCTTGCATGTATCAGTTGCAATTTTCATGAGTTAAGGTTATGATTTTTGCGTTCAAACTTGACAGCTCAGCAGCTGAGACTCATAACAGGAGAGAAGCATACTCTGGATATTGTATCTGATCTGGACAAGTGCTTTAGATGGAGACTGCTACTAGTGTCCTGTTGACTGATTATTTGATAAAGTTGCTTCTTGACAGTAAAACGACGACAACATTCAAAATTAGAATTCTCCTGAAATGGATTAAGCATTACTCATCCAACTTACTGTCTCACCATTAGACTATAATGCTCCATTTATGTATCTATCTGGGTTTGGAACAAACTCTGCAGCTGTTCCTGAGGCTTTTCGTGCCTGGTAATAATTTTTTTTTTTCGTTCTTGTTCCTGTAATCACCAGTTCCTTCCTACAACTGTATTCTCTATTTGGTTTATATTCCATTCTAGTAAAAGGTCATATGATTCCTCCCTTTACAGCTAGAAGGAATGCTATTCTTGGAGATGTGCGATTTTACCCCCTTTTTCTGTGCTTCACTTTCAACCTTGAGCAAGCTGCTTAGTTACTTCTAGAAGAGCTTGCAGCTATTTGCTTAGCCAGAAAGTGTTCAGGGTCCAAAACTGTTTCAAAATCAGTGACTGAAGAGTCAGTAAGAAGGCAGTTCCTCATCCTGAAACTCTCCAACACAATTTCCCAATGGCAGAAGTCTTATTCTTTTTGTTGTGATTGGCATAAACCAAGATCAGCTTCAAATGTAGCACTCAAAGCGCAGCAGTTCCCAACCTTGGCTGGCTCATGGGAAATGATACCGAGAAATGAGTATCTTGTGGGAAACTACTTCAAGAACCAAGATCAACAGAGAAAGCAGGGGTTTTTTTTTGTTGTTGGTGGGGTTTTTTTGTTGGTTTTGTTTTTAAGTTTCCAGCGATCACTACTAAGTACCAGGTGTCACTGTGCTGTCTGCAAGTCATGATTTGGGGGACACCACTCTGGTATTTTGCTTTTGAGACGCTCTAGATGATCAAAGGTGACCGAAGTCTCACAAGAAACAGAACACACATAAAAATCAAAAAGTTGTCAAATATAAACTCATACAAATTCACAAACTGTGCCGATGTCTTGCAATAGAGCCAAATCTAAGGGAGATACTCTGAAAACTAACAAAACCAGTTTTTCCTTGAGTTGTTAATGATGTAATTATCGTCAAGAAACTTTGCAGAACATGAATCTGTAGCAAGTTCTCCCCACACAAGATTAAAATATAATTTTTTTGGTAATATTTCCTGATATTTTGCATTCTTATACCTTGCATTTCTTGATTTTCCTGGAAGAACATATACCTCAACAGCAGAACAGGTACTACATTCCTGAAATTTCCGGAGTTTTGCTGAATTGAGAACTGCAACTTTTGTAAGGGTTGACTTTTGATTTGCTGTGCTTAAGCAATACCATGTACCATAGAAAATCTTTTGGTTAACCCAGCTATCAGTTTTAAACAACAGCTGGTTATACGGTCGGCCTACCTGCACTCATAGCTGGTTGCCAATCCAGTTTTCTTGCCACAAAGAAAGCAATGCTTTGCAATTTTCTTTTTTGCTTGAACTGAGCCATTCACAGGTGGAAGATGGGTTGCTTCACCTGCTTTCAGAGGTAGAAAGACAGCAAAGAAATTTTATTTTTATTTATTCCCGATCACAAACTAGTTCAATGTTATCTTTTGAAACCCAGCTTCATTTGCATTTCTTGGGATACTTCAGGTGGGAACCCCAAAGCCTAAACAGGGAGGAAAAAAACCCAAAAGCCAAACCAGAAAACACCTCAAGCCTATGAACACCTCTAGAAGAGGCAGCACAATGCGGGACTTAGACCCATTATTTTTAACACCTGTTGAAAGTTCACATAAGCAAGAACTTACAGAAGAAATCAAGGAACACATCTAACTGTCTTCCCAAATGCAAAGTGGAAACACAATGTGATTAGGAAATCACTGCACACAGTAGCTTTCCAAAGAATCAACTGGGCATTCAAGTACCTAGCATGTAACTCATTTGCCAAATAAATACTGCAACATCTTAAAATCTTCTTATAATTATGGTATATCACCAAAAGTACATTACTAAGACTACAGGCCTCTATTTAGCTGTATGGTTTCATAAGGCACTTTGCAGATGTTTGTAAAATTTCTGTACTTAAAAATGTACTTTAACCACTTGCCCTATAATTCTTGATGGCTGCTTTATTAACTGAAAAGCATGTAAAGAAAAGGCACCTTCCCTCTGTAGAAGCAACCTCTTAGTTCCCAACTTGCTTATTCACGTTTACCATACGCTAGGACAATGAAAGCATGCAACGCATCCTCTCAAACATTCTTTGTTTCTGCCGCTAGTGTCAGGATGATCCCAAAAAGAGACCTCATGAGTTCAGAAGTACTTTTTGTCGAGCGCACCTTTAATCCCAACACTCGTTTCTCAACTGAGATACAGCAGGCTACATTCAATAGGAACACCAGGCAGTCACCACACATTGCAGTCATCGCTACCAACCAGCTATCCCACTGCTATCTAGCATCAAAACTTCCAGATGTTTACTTGTCTATGCTACCAATTCCATCATTTAAAAGCATGCTATCTCGGAAGCATCAGTCAGCCCAGCTGGTGAAACAGACAGGGCTTGAAGACAGCCCCCCCACCCGCAGACCATACTTAACCAGAAAAAACAATAGTTCTGTCACCACACTCACAGCCTCTACAGCAATTACATGAATCTGTCCTTTGGCCAGTTATACAACAGATCATTACCAGCCACTTCTCTTCTCAAGAGCCTGCATGATATGACAACACCAACTTTGCCTTTCTCCTGTCTAGAACCTTTTTGAAAATACCAGAGGAGTGTCTTCTTCATAGTTCTATCCAAAATGACGCAGATGTTAGCAGGCTTACCCATCATGCAGACATGGCTACTAGGGTATCACCTCTTACCACGGAGTAGGTAGGGACAGACCTGTTTATTAACTGACTGCCAATTAACAGCTGCACCCCCAGCTGTGAAACAAAGGCACAATCCACTATTTTAGCAGCTTTTGCTCCCCCATCATCACATCAGTCTTCCTGTTGCAACTGCTATTTGCAGATCTTCTAGCTCATTCTCTATGCCTAGGTCTTAGAATCCTGGAATACATGCCTTACTCTATTTTCCTAAGGTCATATAGAAAGAAAAGAAAGCATGCAAGCTGCAAGTCAAAGATGTGAAGAAGAACAGTTAATTGTGCTGAAAATCTTTAGCTCACTGTCTTAGGAGTTTTAAAAGTACTAGACAGTTACATTTCCCCCAAGAGAATTAATCACATAAGAAATTAATATTAAGGCACAACACATCCATTTTCAGTAGACGTCAAGCATTAAGATGTCAGCACTGGCGAAGCTGCACCTCGAACATGGTGTTCAGTTTTGGGCCGCTCACTTCAAGAGGGACAGAGGCACTGCAGTGTGCCCAAAGAGCACTGAAGTTGGCGAACGGTCTAGAGAACGAGTCTTATGAGAAGTGGCCGAGGGAACAGGGATTGTTTAGTTTGGAGAAAAGGAGGCTCAGGGAGACCTTATTGCTCTCTACAGCTACCTGAAAAGAGGTTGTAGTGAGGTAGGTGTTGGTCTCTTCTCCCAAGTAACAAGCGATAGGACAAGAGGAAATGGCCTTAAGCTGTGGCAGGGGAGGATTAGATCTGATACTAGGAAAAATTTCTTCACTGAAAAAGTTGTCAAGCATTGGAATAGGCTGCCCAGGAAGATGGCTGAGTCAACACCCCTGGAGGTAAAGGACGTGTAGATGTGGTGCTTAGGGACGTGGTTTAGTGGTGGGCTTGGCAGTGCTGGCTTAACAGTTGGACCTGGTGATTATAAAGGTCTTTTCCAGCCTAAACAATTCTGTAATTCTATTCTACAATTCTGTGATTAAGCACTCCACAGTTACCAAGACTAGGGTAGAAAGAATGACGCCCACCACAAAAGAGAAAAATCTGCACTATATCAGTAATCTTCAGCATCCATGCCCTTGCTGCTTCCTCCCCATTTTTCTTTTGCTAAATCCCTCTGACTCAGGCTGTAGTTCTAAAGACTATGCTACCAATAAATTCGGCTCTGATTTTAGCAGACTCAGAACTATTCACAGAACCGACCTTTTGAAAACTTCAGAGCAGAACATCATGTTTATGTCTACAGATGACATGCAGGATTCATTAAGTATTAAAAAAAGCTAAGAAAGTCACAGTTGTGTCTACCCAAGATCTGGATGAGATCTGTAAGTTAAAGAATTGCTTTAAAATTTATATCCTGTTACAGAAGTGTAATACAGCAAGAACTTTGAAAGCCATATGCCTTACAAAGATAAATGATTCTTGTCCTCCACATATGTGATATATCAGAAAGATTAAAAAGTCATCTTCAATTATTATTTAAGTCCATTACTTACCTGCTCTCTTCCCTACAGCTGCAATACTTCCATTCATTCCAAGCCCATGCGCAGACTGAAAAAAAAAAAAAAATTTCCACAAGGAAATTACTAGCAGATGAAGTTAAATGAGAAAGTTAGGCAGTCTGGTATCAGCTTATTTGAAATCGATCAGCATACCTACAAAGAGCCCAGGATGACTTCTGTACACAAGTTTGTAATTCTGCAATATAAAGCCTTATTCAAAATGACTATTTAATAGTCTCTCCATACTTCACAATGTACTAAAACAACTAACTACATTAGAGACCTGAAGCTAGGCACATATGGTGCCAGTCACAAGGCAGACTTTGGAATAAATGAAACTAGTGAGCAGCAGCAGAAGTCAGATGACCCTTCAAGCACAGACACACATAATTCTATTATTATAATAACTAATAATTTTAGCTGTGAACAAACAACCACTTCAATTTTTATGAAAAATTACTTCTAGGACCCATCCAGATAGACAGACAGTTAAGATACCAACAGGAATTCAGGAAACAGTTCAAGACTAACAGGAATTTAAGTACACCTCCCCCTCCCCATGTGTCTTCCCTGAAAAGACACATGGACACGCGCGTGAAAGTACAGTTTTCAATGTCAGTACCAGAAAAGACAGGAAAACTACAATTTCTTTGGAAGCATTAGTACTCACTAGAATATATTCAGCAGCTTCATTTGGAGGAGCTGTTTTCCTAAAGCTTTCTTCCTGAAAATGCTGCAGGTTTGTAGGTAGTGCAACACCAGAAGTCCGAAACCTGCCTGTCCCACAGGAACTCTGTAAACTTTCCCTATTTGCACTTCGGGCCAGCGAAGCCAGAAATCCTAGGTTACTTACAGAACTCACAGGTTCTTTGGATGCCTTGTTAGCCACATCTGTGATGTCCCTAGCATCTGCTTTTGAAATTACATCAGGTCTTTTGCCAAGTGACTCTACTTTCACACTACAAAATCTAGTAGTCCTAGAAAAAGAGGAGTCTGCTATACTATGGACTTCCAATGACCGAAGCATGTTTGGGGAGGCTGTAGATCTCAAGTTGCCAGCCTCAAAGCATTTGGATTGCACCTGTGGTTTCAGAGAACTGTGACGCGCCACTTGCGCTGAATACCGAAGAGGTGACAAAAGCAGATTTTTCTGAGGACTTAATTCACGAGTACTGAGAAGACCAGCCCCCATTGCAGCAGTGCTCAGCACTTTGCCAATAGGTTTTCCATGCTGCTCTACAACCTTAGATTCTTCATCTCCATCAGACAGTTCAAGTTCTGGGTTCACCCTCCCTATATCATATATCTCACTACACTGCTCAGTGGTACTTGCTTCTGTTAACAAAGCAAAAGCATCTGTTTCAGGTAGAAGTTTTTCTTCTGCTCCATACAGTTCTACATTGGTTATATTTGGAAACAAAACAGCATCCTCCTCACTTGCTGGGGTCACATTTTCAGATGCTTTTTCTGAATTTACAGGCAGAGATGAAACAGGAGTCAGAATATTATTTGTAGGCAGCTTTGCATTTTCTAGTTCAACACGAGATATTTTCGGTGGTAATCTGATGCTACTAACTGACTGAGACCAAGAGTTGCTCTGCCAAGTGTCGTCTTCCTTAAGAAAGTCATTAGTTGTAGATGGCATTGTTCTACCAGCAGTGGCCAAAGTAGCCAGTGCTGAAAGTGCATTTTGGGAGGACTCTGAGTGATATGAATTCCCAGGAGGAGGTAGGCAGGACTGTCCAATATGGGGGAGCACTCTTAAAAACCGGTGACGAGCAGCAGCCACTGAGCCACTAGATGGTCGAGGAGTCATCGGAGGACGAGGTTTCACCTTGACAGTTTTCTTAGGCTATTAAAAAAACCAAAACCCACATACAACAACAGTTAGTATTTGAAGTACAGTTGCATTCAAAGACCTGACCAAGATCATATTCCTAGGAACTCAAATAGCAAAAGGCCAGAACGGACCAAATCACTCTTTCCAATGCCTCATCTTTTACTAGCCACCAAGACTTCACCCCAACATCTGAGTAACCAAATCAAGTAGTATAATCAGAAAAGGCTTTTTAGTAAATGGGCCACGTCAGAGGAATAAAAAAGGGAAGTCAGAATGCCAAAGTTACTGAGAAAAGCTTAGGGTCTCAAAAAAGACAAACAATGAAAGAAAGCCTATCTTCTCCATTTTACATCTAGGTAACCTAGACAGACATAAACACCAATGTAACATTTTCTCTTCCAGGTAATCTGATTTTCATATTTAACTTCATAGGCTCTTCAGTTACAGTATTTCTAATGAAGTTTCATTTAAGAGAAACACTGATTTTTACCACAGCAGTACTGTGGAACAATGCTACTTAAAGTATTGGGAGAAAAAAGAAACCCCAAAACCTCCACCCAAATAAATCCAGGACCATCAGTGAATTCCTTGAATGTGGACAGGTAGATCCAAGTAAAGCCAGTGCCACACAGCAAAACATTTATACAGTAGCATTTACTTGATCAACAGATAAGAAATCATCTACCCTTGATCACTTCACTTCCCAAAACAGCAAAGTATCTGACCTGATTTTTAGAAAAGTCAGCACTAGGAAAATGCAAGCTGCATTATGACAGGAAAACTGAAATTACAACTTCACCTTTTTACTCAGATTCATGTTCTCCATCTTTGCTTTGAGCAGTTTCATTTTATTCATAGTAATTGAATTCTCTATAATCTGTTGGCCAGAAGGTGATGCCTCTGTCTCATCTTCATCATCAGCGTATAAATTATAAACTGAACCACCACTGAAAATAAAAAAAGTTTGTATTCACCCTCTAATCAAGTAATTTAATTATGTTTTCAATGTAGACTATTCTCACAACTAGAAAGTCATATCTGTAGTTATCTGTTGACAAAGCATTATGTAAAACTGTATGCAGACATTTCAAATACATTTATTTTAGTACATAAGCATTCCTTACAAGATGCTTACGCAGAGTGATGATGGTGAAATCAGAACACAGCCACACTTCTGGGAAGTGGTTATACCATATACATTGGTTCACACTCACTATATATTTTCCCCACTGAGGGGTTATCCAGTTCCACAAATGTCTCCTGAAGGTATGGCCAAAGCTGTTAACTGTGTGACTCAGACAACAAGCTGAGCAGTTTTCCAATTAACCAGACAGTGGCATGGAAGGAAAGTCCAAATTTCTATCCAGTTCTCACCATAAATGGAAATGGAGGGGTCACCCATGTGGATATGATAGTCTATTTCTCCTTTTCAAAATAATAAAAAAAAAAAAAAAAAAAAAAGATCAGTTTAAGTTTCCAAAGAGTCTCACATGTGGAAAAAAACAAAACAGATTAGAATTGCTAGTCCCAAGACAAAATATTTTAGCTCGGTAGTCACTGGAAATTCATAGCATCACGTTGCATTTTTCCATTCTGTATTCTAACAGAAACTGAACCTCAATGTTTTGAAGTCAGCATCTGACTTGTTTTTCCTATGAAGCAATGAAGTATTAATCACTAACACATATCCAACATGTGAAAGAGAAATAAAGAACCATTAGGAGTATTTAATTCATTACAAACTCATGCATTTTCAACACTGTATATAGTACATTTTAAAGAGTGTTTTAATTCTTCCATTAGACTGGCAGCATCTAGAAATTGACAATCATGCAGTTTCCGTGTGTTTGTACAAATGTCTTGGTAGATCTGACTAAAGTTCCTACTCTCGAAAAGAGGCCAAGGAAGAACTAAAGGTCATGAGGAAGTCAGCACCAAAAAAAATAATAAAAATTGATGAATTAGAGCTGCCATCTTACCTGATTCTTGGAAATATTCTGCTGCTCTTAGTCAAGAGCCAGTATGTTTGCACTGACCCTCCAAATTATTTCCTAAAATGTAGCAAAATTCCAAAGGCAGCACAGCTGGGAGACATATCTTTAAGAGCAAGATATCAGCAAAGTCAAAGCAAGAGTCAGCAAAACAGTCGACTCATTTCTTACGAAAAACCGAACAACTACATATGGGGACAGTTCGCATATATATTACATACCTCTCCTAGTGAGGACTCAACACTAGAGAATAATTTCAGAATTTTAACTCTGCAAAGACTTAAGTCACCAACTCAAAACAACTCTTTGAACTTCCTTTCCTTCAAGGATAGAGATGTGTCTCACATGCTTCGTTAGTGGTTTTGGGGGGTTTTTTTTAAGGTTTTTTTTTTTGATGTAAAAATAATTATTACCCTTTCTCTTGCATTTTCTGGGTAAATAGAAGCAAAAAAAACTTTAAGTAGTAACAAAAGTTTGTTTTTATTATTATTTAGAAATAAATTCTAAATGCATATGCATAAATATAAAAATATATTATTATAAATAAAAAAAATATCAACGTTAGATAGGAAGCTTTGTTCTTGGTGGTACTTTTAGCCCATTTTCCAATGCATAAATTCCAAACTGACTTTGTCCATAGCTGTCAACATTCCCGAGATCTTGCTGGTAAATGCATGTCTCAACAATGATCAATAGCTGGCTTTTTTGACTTCGGTGCCTGCCAGTCCTCTAGCACAGGTTTCTTTTAATCCAGAGACAATAAACATTGTATGTATTTACACCTTGTCAAGCTTTAACCATTAACTTAACCACAGATAAATAAAATTATCTGGAGAACTACAAAACAAACGCAAACCAGTGTCTCCTTTCTAAACTGCAGTCACTAAAGTCTGCTCCACACATAAGCAATGTGAGAAAAGCTGATAAACAACTGCCTCAAAATGCTCAGTCACCAGTATACCCACACGTACAAACACATCTGTCAGTGTGGAAAACACTAGTATTCAGAGTGATTCACAATCTTCCTTTACAAAGATAAAATGGTCTGATTTGTTTCTATTCTCTCCTCCCTTTGCTACTTTTTCCATTTCCCACGAAGTCTGACCTTGCCATAACAACAAATTAAAAAATTAGGACCCCTTGCCCAAATTACCGTCTGCCTTAGTAGAAAAGCTAATAAATGAACTCCCATAGAAAGCACAGAGGAAGAGAAACAACGCAAGCTGGATGTTTTCAATTCAGGTGGCTTTCAACCTAACTGGATCATTTGACCAGTGACAGCATATTTCTTAAGCATAATGTGTTTGACTTTTATACATGCTATTGTGCTTTGAAAGGCTTACCAAGATGTCTTGCAAGAACCAGAAGAATAGTTTACTCTTCTGATTTGCTACATTTAGCCAATCTCAAGTAAATTATTATTTAGTCTATACACTAGGATTACCTAATCAAGAAGTACTAAGAATTTCAGACAATTGTCCATACTAGTTTTAAATGGGAGGCGAAAAAAAAGTCATCACAAGCACACAAGAATTTGAACAGACAGGCAGATACTGGAGAGACCCTTAACACTGAAAAATGAAAGTTCAAGCTCCTTCTGACAACTCCTTGTGTCAACTCACAGTATAGCATCCGCAGCCCTAGCTCTTTCGATTGGTTTGGATGTTTTTGGAGTCAAAACATAGAAGAGAACAATTTGGGAACAGGCAAGCAGGTTATCAGTGAAAACAGGAATTACACCTGTATGCTCCTCTTTCCACAAGTGTATGTAGCCCAACGCAGCAGCAAGGTTCACAGTTCTGGTGACAGTGGTTTTTACCCATTTCAAATCTACACAATACCATATGTGGCTATTTACTGAAAAAGAGTGCACGGGCTGAAAGAGAAGATCACAGATCTGAAATATTTGTATCTTTCCTCTTCTTTCCCTCTAGTAATTGTACATCAAACACTAGCTCTTTCTACTCTGTGTAACAATGTGGGAATTCAACCTTCACATTTCATTCAGCCTGTAGTTTCTAAGATCTCCTATAAAAGTTTCTAAGAGTAATATTCTGAATATAAGCACACCAAATATAAACCCAGTACAAAGCTCTTGCTTTCACTTTGCAAACAGTAACAAGAATCATTACTTAACAACAGTGCAGGCCTTAGCCTTGGAGGAAAATGCAGACAGTCCCCAGAACAGGGACTACCTTCCTTACTGTTGTACGAAGACAGAGTTCTTCACGAGATGAAAAAAACCTATCCAAAAGCTGCAAAACCTAGTAATTTTAATAGACATAAACTCTGATAGCTTTAGGAAAAAAGACTACTAATCTGTTTACTAAGTGACATATGTGCCTTTCTGATCATAACAGTACTTTGATTCTGTAATAGTGATTGAGACAAGTTTGGTTAACTCAACAGTAGCCAATTTGAGGCTTAATTATGTCCAAAGGCTAGCTCTATTGGTAATTATTTCAGTATATATATAAAAAAAACCCAAAAATGTCACACACGCCACCACCACCCCCCTCAAAGAAAAAAAAAAAACCTGAAACCAACACCAAAATAAAAGAAACAAAACAACCCTAACCCTGCCCCCCCCCCCGCCCCCCCCGCAGTTTCTCTGAAACTTCAGACAAACCCTCCCAGGATTTTGCACTGCCAACCTCCTATCTTCCTCACTAACCATTTGGTCAAGTCATATCCATACAAAAAAGAAAGTGTATGCGGTGAGCAGAGAAATATTTTATAAAACTAAAGAAATGCCTTAAAATGGAAGAGAAAGTACTCAAAAGTTTTTGATACCTTTATTGCCAAATTGTCTCTCCTGTGAAACATTCCCTTTTAGAAAGGGCTGGAATGCTGAGAATTGCTTTAAGCACATGGTCAGCTTTATCTCACTCTATTGACACACATGGCAGTAGATGACCATCAGCATGAGCACTGGCCATTAAGTATTACTGGGCTGTTCGGCCATGTAGTTACAGCATTTTAGTAGCCCTTAGAGAAAATTCTTGCAATATTCCAGGTATATTCCCAGATATTCTTTTGATAAAGTCAACAAATTAAGCTGAAAATTGTAAACATCCCCCTTTTGAAGAATAATATAAAGGTTAAAACCAACTTTACCTCAAAGATTCAGATAATGGTGTTAAAGTGCCATCTCCCCGGTCTACCACACGGAAGAAATTCAACTGATCTCCTTCTCGATACACTAAAAAGGTAACTTGTTTGTTGGATGGCCCTTTCTCCCATATCTCATCTCTAGTGGGTTCCATGTATTCAGCCATTTCCCTGATCGGGTCTTCCACAGGAACTTGTGTTTTTACAAAGAGAAAAATAAGTAAAACCAAATTATTATCATCATTATTGTTTTGATCACCTTTGAGAGTTCAGCTCGGTTTACAATGGGAACTTCCAACCTAGAAGATATGCTGACGTTTTTCCAATTGGAAATTATCAAGGGAATTTCCCATTTTCATGCCTCTATAGATGATCCACATAGCCAAGTTTATCATCAGACTGAACCAATGCCTGATTCTTACTAACCAGATTTGAAAAACTATTTGTATAATGACATTACAGTATCATTTTTACTGCAGGTGAAGAATTGCCGATTTTAAGACTTGATGATTCCATACATACAAACATACTTGTTAAACTAAGGCTAAACAAAATGAAGAAGATGGTGTATTGGTATGCTAAGGAAGAGAAGATGGAAAAAAATCCCTGCGCTTTTGTTAAGTATTTTTTCAATTAATTTGGAATTGAAGTCTGCTCATCTAAAATACTTAGTTAAAAGAAGCTGTTCTCAGTTATAAGATGTTGCATGAAACCCACTATTTTTAACTCAGTTAACACTTACCTCTTCTAGTGTTAATAGGTCCACCTCGCATCGCCAGAACTAACTTCAGAGTGCAGCCTTCTGAAATGCTGTAAATAACAACAAATACATTTTTGTAGCATTTTCTATTGCTTAACCTAACAATCACTTAGAAACATTAATTGCAATTTTGTTCTATACTTACTTATAATCATTCAAACAATAGTCATCCTTCAGTTCTGTATTATTCCAAATTAAATGCTGCTGAGAGACAGGAATACCTAAGCAAGACAAACAAACAAAAAAACAACTATTAAAATTGGAGTTGGTGGGAGGGCTTTTGAGGAGTTTTGCTTCTTGAAGAATGTGGGGCTAATGGAGGAGAGGCAATGAAGTGGATTCACAAGGGAAAGAACAGAAGAAGGAAGACAAGGACTGGCACTTGAGCAACCTTCAGTCATGATATCTAACCTCCCAAATAGTTAAGAACAAACATAACATTTTCAGCAGGCTTGGGCTCAACACACAAAGTTTGATCTTTTGGCTCAACAAGGGGTCTGTAAAAGTATTCACTTGCTTGAAGTTTATTGAATACTTGTTCTTTTCTAGTCATCAGATAAGGGAGGTTTTTCTCTTGTTACCTGTACCTCAGAGCTTTATGTCTAGTGACAGGAAAATCAGGATAAAAACCTCCAACTACAGAATTGCCGAATAATTTAATCACAGGCTGATATTCTGCGTTAAAGACAAGATCACATTAACGTAACTGGTAGCAGCTCTATTACAGTGGTGACAACTGTAAATGTTATTTTATCATTGCTTGGTTTGGAACGTGAAAGTTCACATGTACAGTATAGCACCATAGCAATTAGTCAAACTTCATGCTACAAACACTTCTATTTTGTTGTGGGTGTTCTTTTAGGCCACCAGGATGTTTTATTAATTATATCTAGTAATACTAACTTTCAACTCAAGTTCAGTTTCAGATTTGGCTATTTTTTGTTATAAGTAAGCATACTGAATATTTGTTCCATATTAAAAATCCATATTTTACAAACCTATTAATTTTGTTTCTTTCTGCCTGCATAGTCCACTCTTTTAGATACAAATGTAACACACATTAAAGAGCATAACGTGGTACAACCTGTGGTCTTCACACATTTTTACTAGAATGCTGCCATTTTCCAAATTTTGGAAAGAATACAAACCAGGGCAATTATAAAAGGATGCGACATCTCTGATCATCATCCAAAAAAAATAAAGGTTAAAAAACATCAAGGCTAATAGGAAGATGAATAGCTGAGGTAAAAAAAAAAAAAGTATCTTCCCTTCAGCATCAAAAAGAGGTGCTGATTTTCAGTTTGTAAGTAGTGAAATCCAGGCAGTTAAGATCTCACTGTGCATTCCTGACAAACTGATTCAAATGAAGATCTATAGAGGCCAAGAACTACTTTTCAAGAAGGTCTAAACACCACTCCTCAGACTAAGCAGCAAAAGCTATAAATACAGTTTCTAAAAGGTTACATTAAAATAAACTTAACATTTTTATTCATTGCATGCTCAGATACTTAAAAGGAGATGCATGTAGCAATGCTAAACAGTAAGACTTCCCAAAATACATCTGGCAAGAGGGGAAAACAAAGATCAGTCTTCCTAAGGCTTGCAAGACTGCTTAGTAAGCTGTGGCAAAAGGTTGGTTAAGGCCCTTCCTAGCTGTAGGAAGGGCACAAAGCTACCAGCACCCATCACCAGCAAGGAAGAAAAAGGGACCAGGGTCTGGTAAAAGTCCAAGCAGATTCAAGTGACAAGTAGGAGGTGCACTGAGTGGACATGCCCATGAAGGAGAGTGCACTTCGGAGGAGCTGTCACTGTTATTAAGCTTTAGAGAAGATGACAATTTCCTTTTCCCACCACAGCTCACATCTAGATCTCTTTTATGAATGACCAACACAATTCTACTTCACTTGGATAGCATTTAACGCGAATCTTGTATCCTCTGAAGTTCACAAGACATTTATGAGGGGAATATGGTCATACTAACTATACATAGTTACTATACATACATAGACTAAAATAATCACTACTACACTGCAAGCTATTTAATAAGTGACTATTGGTTATGTTTCACATCTGCAGTGTAAGCAAAACAAGAACAAGCTGGCAACAGCCAGCAAGTCTACAGTGAAGTTCTCCTCCGAGTTGTTTTGCAGTCTTCTGATTACAAACAGTCATTACTGTCTGCATTTGTTATGGTTTCAGCAGCCCCCAAGGACCAATTTCCAATTACTTTGATAAACTGAGAGAGCATTTGTTAAAAAGGCTGGCTTTTAACCGGTAGTATTGCAGTGAAACATGTTTTTCTTCATTTAACAATGACAACATTTTTGATGAAAAGACTATTCTCTTCTGTAATGGGAAACAGACAAATCTTTATTACTAACTCCCTTTTATGCTACTTTCTAAGAATTCTGTATTTATACACTGAGGAAACAGTATGTGCTTTACAGGTTCAGGAAAACATGCATCAGCTGTCCCTTTCCTGGATTACAGTAAGGTTTTCTTGAGGAGACATTTGCACATGGGAGCAGCATGTAAATTTGGCAACAATAATGAGAACTGTGAGACACCAATCCACTATCCCCTCTCCCTTACCAGCAAGTGACTGTATCACGTGTCTGCTCTAGATCAGTACTGAGAAGAGAGGTAAGTGGGGTAATAAGCTACATTTCAATGCTCAATTTGAAGTCGGCTAGGCAGGTGATGCTACAGGAGGATAGAAGAGTCTGCACTGTCTACTGCAATGGCTGCAGAAGGACTGAGAATCCGACCTGCTAAAATGGGGGGAGGAAAGGAAAGAAGCAGGTACACTAATTCCAGAGACAGGATAGAGTATCAGATACACTCTTAAGCTTCACTCCTTTACTCTTCTTTTTGGCACGCTAAGTAAGCTCACCAGAGAAACTGATGTGGTCAAGTATGACCCAGAAAAAAAACCCCAACCATAGATTTCAGAACAAACTTGATTTATGTTGTAGGTAGAAGGTTATTACATTTAAAACCACCACAAACATTTCAAAGCCAAAGTTCAAACAGTATACTTATCTTCCATCCAATGTTGAAATTGCTGGAGTTTCTTATTTGCTCCTGCTTACAGAGAGGCTGCACTGACAGCCTTTTCTGCCCACCCCGCCCCACCCTCCCCCTCCAAAAAAAACCCCACAACAAAAACCCCAAAAACCACAACCAACCACCAACCAGCCACACTAGGTAGGAGGTGCAAAGGTTCACAAATGACAGCAGCAGGATCGCTTTCATAACTGTTGGACTCCTCAGCTTTCATCTGCATGACAGTAAGCTACATTAGTGTAAACGGTGGTCAGTACTGACCTACTCTTTACCCTAGGGACTGACAAAGAGAAGACTGTAACAACAGCAAGTCACCAGTAACTGAATGCAGATCTGCAAAATTTCCTGACAAAGGTGACCTTATTTACACCTACCAGATGCTGCTCTAACCATCTGATCTGGGCACAGTCATGCATTTGCAGGAATGTTTTCCCAATTCAGACAAGGCATAAGCTTAAAAAAAAAAAAGCTTCATGAACTTCTTAGTCTCTATCAGCACAGTAAACAGGCAAATGACAAAGCAAACAGGAGACAGAGGGAAATTAGTAGACAGAAGAAAAGCAAGATTGGTTCTGTTAAAAACTTGTTAGACTTCTGCAATCTAGTTACTCCAATCCTGACAGAAGTATAGCTACTTTCTCTAACGCAAGTAGTAATGAAGATCATTATGACACACTGAATTCATAGAGTATTGGAAGAAATTACAACACCAGAAGTGTGCTTGATATTCAATCAGTTCCTTTCGCTTAAGGTGAAGCTGCTGTACATGGGCAGGAAAACAATGACAGCAAAAAGACCAAAGAAAAATAACAACTCTCATGATGAATTGAGAGTGCATACATGTAAAACAAAATTGTTGCATCTGTCATTCCCCACTGAACACAAGCATTTCAAATTAAGATGTACTCTGAAAGCCAGTTTTTCTACGTCACAATAATACAAGAGAACCTAAATATCATACAAAAAGATAGTTTTCAAATACCCAGATTATAAAATTAAATTTCAAGCAGTCACTGAACAAACCATGACTTTTATTTTAAAGCTAGCTACGTAGATGAAGGCTTTAACACTCCATACTGTTGAATGCAAATTTATTCCCACAAGATAAGTAATAATGATAACTATGATTATTATAATAATAACAATCATGATATTAATGACACACCAACACCAAATCCCAAACCCCACCTCCTCCCTTCAGACTCAATCCCATCTTACTGAAGACACATGTTTACAGGTATTACCTATGGTGCTTTAACATGAAAGCATTTAACCACTACCAGGAGCACACTATCTGAACGTTCCTTCTTGGTGTTTCCAAATGAGGAATACTAAACTTTGTCTGGCCTAGCAGCTACAAAGATTCATGCAACGGAGGAAGCAAGAATAGATTTTTTTCAGGTAAAAAAGAAAAAGCTACTTCCTCTTTCAATGAAATCCTGCTATTTTGAAGTACCATTCACATGTTAAACCTCAGTCTTTCATGTCACCTTGCAACTCTGATACCATCCTATCCACATCGATCAACACATGATCCTGCTTTCAACTACAAATAATCAACAAGTAAAACCAATGGAGTAGGTAGCACTGCTGGCAACACTAAGCTACGCCGCTGGCTGTGTGTATGCTAGCTTTTGTGCCACCAGTAGAGACAAAGAGAGCTATTTCTTCTCCTGTGTACCATTTTAGAAGGCTCACTCAATGAATCTCAGACCAGAAGGATTTACCCTCGGTGGCTCCAAAGTCAACATCATAACAAATCTAAATTTTTGGATACCACGTGCCCGCTTTGCATGGAAAATATTTGAGGACAAATGCCTGGATCTGATCCAAATAGACATCATATCTGCTTTAACTTCAATTTACAAGGAGACTTGCACTGAGATTTCAGATGCGTTGGAATCCATTAATAAATTTTTTACCCATATTCTTTACTGACTAAAACCAACTGGAAAAAGAAAGCTGGAGATGTGGAGCTCTTTCTTAGTAAGGTACCAATGTCTACTACAGCTGTCTAAACAAACCCTTTCTGTATCAGATCATTAAACAGGCACCAAGAACGACGAACAGTATCAGAAGTATACAAAATTCCTAACATGCCATCCATATTAACCTTTCCTATTACACCACTAACAGTCTACAGCTATTGATAACTCCAGTTGTTGGCAAAGGTCAGGTTGTCTTGATTCAGCCTTATTATTAGCCTCTTACAGTTAAAGGCATTGGTGACATTTGAACAGATTTGTTAATTCCTGATATGGTCCTCTATTTTTTTCTGGGAGATCTTAGGTCGCAGATAATGTCCCAGAACCTGTCTTTTTGTATGCTTACATACCATCATCCTCAATACCCAACTAAGACCACAGAGACAATACCCATACCGGGGACCCTATACAGTCTCCCAGCAGTGCAGGAAGCATTCTCCAATACTACATGCAACTTAAATGACAGAGGTTCACACCCTGTGAAAGTTGACGTGATACAGTAAGTGAAAAGTAGCAGCAGAAACAGGAATAGCTTCCCATGCTAAATCACAGCAAAATTAAGATTTTCCTTCCACCTGGGTGATTCATTATTTGAACTTGTGCTCTATAACAGGAACTTTGTCACTGAAAAGTTATTTTTTCACATGCAATAGTAACCCCAAATGCAACATAAAACTGATTTGCCATTGTGTATCTGTCCTCTCCACACATAATCAATGTGTTTGCAATCTGTCTCCCACAAATCATATTAATCAGGAAATTACTGATATTTTAACTCTGTTCTGGAGTATGAAGGTACTTCAACTGACTTCTAGCAATTCAGTGATAACACCATTGAACCCTTATTTTCCATATTTTAATGGAATTTACTTAATAATTATGTCTATACAGCAGGCACCTAAGCTATTAATTATCTTACCATCCTATGAACAGCAAGATGTGAACAAAATTCAGAATAAACAGTATTATAACTTTATTATTGAGCTTTTGTTCTAATAAATTATTATCATTTTGTAAGCTAGGTACACCCAGCCTACAATAATAAAGTGTAAGTATAACTCAATATGTCTATTCACAATCTCCCAGCTTGGACTACAAGAAATTTGAATTCCTATTCCTCACATCCTCCTACTGGTCATTTCAAGCATCCTTTAAAGCTCACTTCATCTATACTGTCCAGATAACCTGCCTTTTCCTGTACTCTGTTGCCTGTGCTCCCTTTTAATTCACTCTCGGCATTTATCACCTATCTGCTTGCATCTCTTCTACGCCAATATTCAACCATGGAGAAGAAAACCCCTTTCCTTTGCTTATTTCACCTCTAGCCTCTAGAACCATCTCAACACATTTTCTGACTTGTGACTTACAGCCCTATCCACAGGAAACAAAAGCATATCCACATAGCTGCACTAATGTGGCTACACTGATGTAAACTCTACTTATTGGCATGGTAGAGCTTCTATTATGTGATCTTAATAGCAAAAAGTCACCCTGATTGCTGCAATCCTCCGGTGTTTAAAACTTGTACCAACTACTTTTTTTCCCCTTGTCCATTAGTGCAGATTTCCGTAAGAGAACAGTATTAACATTCAAGTCTAATGCATATCACATTTCTCAGAGGGTGGGTTCCACACAGACAGAAGCACGAAAAACATGTACAAGTGTAGTGGGCAAAGAGAGGAATCCCTTTTCTTAAAATTAGCAACTCTGGTACTCTCAACTTCTGTAGCCACACCATTCTTTAACTCCCTTCAAGTGAAAAGAAGACATATTTCAAATCACGTTCTTTCATGCAGGATCATTCTCATTGTAGAGCGAAAGGGGATGAGAGGGGACTAACCTGCATCTTTTCTCCGTGCATTAGTACCTGGACTGGCCTCATAGCTTAAAGAAGGCTTTCACTTTGCAAGACGTGCCAAGTTCATCTCTTTAAGACAAAGCACCACTCAGCCAGACCTCTACCAGAAAAAGATCACTCACCTAAACAAAATTCAAATCAGTAACTTGAAGCTGCCTTTGGGATTTGCCTGCACTGCAGTTGCTCTTGTGACTGCAGTATCATAAACATAGACTAACCTAAGAAGCAACAACCACAGCACCTAAAGTATGCTCAGACAGTTGCAATATAGACATACTACAAGGTTCAGTTTATAACCCTGCTAGTTAACAAACAACTTATGTCTGAGAACCCTTTCAATGCCAAAAATGCTATATACCATATAGTATCAAAACAATTAATGATTTAACGTAGACTTTTTAAGATTTATATTAAAAACAACATACCAAAAAAGAAAACACAGGAAAAGAAAAGAAGAGCAACAATATACCAATTCCAGTGAAGCCTAAGCCATGAACTTACAAAAAAAGAACAGAAAACCTTTCAATTAAACCTAAGCCATAAACTGAGCACCTAGCTCATCAACGTATTACTGAACAAATCATTCAAATTATCTGTTTTGATTTTAGCAATTATAACTTGAAAAACAAGACTCTTTCTAAAGTGATACAGATGATGCTGAAATAGGAGAGAACAGTACCTTCCAGTCTTTGTATCTTAGCTTTCACAGAAATAACTGTTTCAAAGGGGGAAACTCGCAGCTCAAAGCACGTTCCCGTGAGGGTTTCAATGAAGAGCTCCATAGTTTCATAAAAAGGAAGCTTGTAGTGAAACGGTCCCATATTATCTTCATTGAAAAAAGGAGGCTCTTTCTTGTTGGCCATTACAAAGGATTTAGAACTTCCTTGTAAGAAGATCTGTCAGGGAACTACATTCCACTTCTAGCCAAGTCAGCTCTGAGGACAGGTGTGGTGCATTGCTGTTCATGTTTGGGATTTTTCACCTATAAAGCAAACAAGCAAGAGTTCTAACGACATGTAAACGTAGCTGTTAAAGAGAATTTCAATTTATTCTTGATTAACAATAAAATAGCTCTTCAGAAGCAGTAAATTACTATCTAGATCGTGCAACAGATAACCACAAACAGTATTAGGAATATCATCGTTTTGGGACTCTAGTTTCAATCAGCATTCCAGATCCTACCTACGACCTTTATTTTGTTTTCACGAGCAACATGACGATCCGACCCGCGATATTAATGCCCAAAGCGTCCTGACAGCGCCTGAGCTCTCGAGAGGGTCAGAGCTGGGAAAAACCTCCAGAACGACACAAAAACAGGGACTCGCCGGGGCTCGGGGAAGGCACAGGAGACGGCAGCTTCGCCCCCCGCGCCGGCGGCGGGCCGGACCCAGGCCAGCGGAGCGGAGCGCCCGCAAACAAAGGAGCGAGCGCAGCCGCCCACCCCCTCGCCGCCACCGCGCCCCGGGGCGGGCCGCACACCCCAGGTAGGACGCGGGGCCTCGCCGCCCGTTCCGCCGTGCCCCCAGCCCGCCCCGGGGCAGGGGGAACCACCCCCTTCCCTCCAGGGACGCGCTTCAGGCCGGCGGAGAGCAGGAGCCAGGGCACTGCCCCCGTCCCCCGGCCGCAGGGGCCGCGAGGGAGCCGCGCTGCCAAGGGCCCGGGCACCGCCGAGCGACGGGAGGAGGGCGGGCAGGGTCTCACCTCACCTGCCGCCGCCCAGGCCCGCTCATGGGGAGACGCGGCTCCTTTCCCCCCGTGCAGCGCCGCCCACCACACCTCACCGGGGCTCGCCGGCCCCAACGGGCCTCATGGAACGGGAGGGGAGCCGCCGGCGGCGGGGGGGTGGGGGCCGAAGCCGGGAGCCGCCCGCACCGCCGCTCGCTCCCCAGCAGCCTCCGCGCCTACCTAGCCTTTATAACAGCCCCGCCAGGCGCCCTCCTCCGGGCCCGTTCTCCGGCAGCTCTCCCAATCAGCTCCCGCACGGGGCGTTGCTCCCGGCGCCGTCAGGGGCGGGCGTCCCCCGGGCCGCGCCGCGCTCATTTGTTGTGATTAAGACGCAAGCGGCAGCGCGTGCGCGGGCAAGGACCCGGATGCAACGGCCCCGGCCCGCGCCGCCGCGCCCGCGGGGGCCCCTGGGACGCGCAGTCCCACGGGCCGGGGCCGGGCGCGCCCGGGGTCTCCCGCCGCGGCCGAGGGGGCGGCGGCGCTCCCGCTCGCTTCTCCTCAGGGAGGGCGTGCGAAGCCAGCATTCACCCCCCGACCTCAGCCCAGGGGGCAGCTGGGGAGTGCTGGCGCCCACCGGCGTAGTGCGAGGCGGGCCGCGCCGGTGCCCTCGGGCGGGTGACAGGCCGGGGGCGGGGAGCGCTGCTCTCGGGCGCCTCTCCTCAAGGTCAGCGCCCGGCCCTGCGTCAGGCGGCCAGGCCGGGCTCCGGGAGCAGTGTTTCCCTCAGGCCATCGCAGCCTTCCAGCAAAATAGTAGAGAAAACAAGCTTAGCTAATTACATTAACCGCTTTCCTTTCCATTTAGGTTTTAAATTATGCAAGACCTACCCTGACTCTAGCTGTTAGGTTTCAGGCCCAGTCAGAAGGCTCAGGACAAATGCCGTGGTTTTCCACATGCACACAGCAGGAAAGGAGTGCTCTGACAGAGCGGTAAGTGAGGCCGGTGCGCTGTAACATTGGGCCTCTAGCAGCCCCCTTCTCAGAAATACAGCCGTGGTTTATTAAATTTGCAGAAAGACAACCCGAAACTCAGTTAAAGAAGTTACCACTCAGACCAAGCCCTCCCCAAAAGATCAGGATTCATGGTCTGTCACCAGGACTCTGAGGACCACACATTTTAATAGGAGGAAGAGACACTCCCTGTGCCAGCTCAGAAAGACTTGGCCGGGGGTGGGGTGTGTGTGTGTGTAATGCTTTGATCCACATCACGGTGCAAGTTTCTGTCAAGAGCTATTCTCTACCTAGCTTTCACATTAAAGTTTAAGAAACAGTTCAAGGCAGGACCTTTTTCTTCTTCAAGAGATTTTGGCCCCCAGGGTTCTCACCTTGTGAACAGCACTCTTTGCAATGCTAAATACAAGTTATTAACGTGAAGGGCCAAGAAGAAAAGAGGATGCAGAAAAGAAATAGAATTCACTATTTTTCCCTCTTTCTCCCAGGATGTCTTTGAAGCCCTCCTAAGCACAAGAGTAAAGAAGCAGTCCAAATCACGTATGAAGCATATGCAGCAGATGTAATGCCTATAAATAAAGCGCAAGTGCTCTCACTGTAGACACCCATTTGCAAATAGCTCCCACATTCTTTTCCAAGCTGCTACTCCCAGCTAACCCCCCGACTTAACATGAATCATTGCCAAGCCCACCTATAGTACAAACCAATATATGGTATTTCTTTATCCCTTCCAACCTTTCCTTCTGCTTTACCCCCATTAGTGCTAGATGCTTTGGCTATAGTATTTACTGTGTCTGATGAAGTAAATCCAACTTGAGAAACAAGAGACTGGAGCAGATGTCTCAGAACAAGGGCTTCAGTGAAAGTAGGAACTGCTCTCAAAGAAGCTCTCTAAGCACATACTTTAAATTCACAGAGAGCAGAACAGTTTTCAGAGTTGAAGATAAAGTAGTCCATCAATAAAACCAGATGTGCTGCTGTTATAATAAAGTCAGAATTGCAGGCAGTTACTGGTAAAATAAGAAATATTTGATCCTTCTGCATTTATGCATTTGCTCTGCTTATATGCATGCAGGACAGCAAGTGTCAACCATTGGGTATCAAGTACGGTTAATGGCATCAGTTCCAGAAGGGCAATCTATAAAATACAGGAAGCAAGAAGGTTAAGCCAAATGCATCAGTTTAAAGGGATGCCACAGAATAACAACCTTCTGTAAACAGCCTACAGTGTGTTAGGGGTAAGAAAGGGAGGCACACAGCAAGCCTTTCCGCACAGGCAAGTCTCTGCACCAAGGTATGCACACAGGCTTCTTAACCTTGAAGTGATCAAGCATGCTCAGTACAGACAGACTTCTCGGAAAGCATTATTTGCAAAACTTTGGTAAATCCAGGCAGGTGAAAACCCTCATTTAATGGCTTACAATTTGAACAGAAGACAATGTTAGGTTTCTGTTGTTTTCATGGAGTGCTAGGGCTCATCTGTAGCACACTGTTTCTGGCACAGAAGTGTTAACTACTGTTATTTTTATAGACCACATTAGCTCCCAATATGAAATACCTTGTGTCTCTACTTGGTGTCAAGCCCTGTGCTAAGATTTGTTAACTGCTTGATTACATAAGAGGAGAAGCTGTACCTGATAACAGAACCCAGCCTTAGCCTAATATTGCTCTGTAGACTGGAGCTGACCCAGACAAGGCACGATAGTGGTTTTGGTTGTTTTCAAGTCATGATGCAGGTGTCACTTAGCAAGCATTAAAGAGGAAAGTAACACAGACAGATCTGGTTTAACAAACTCCGTTTACTATTTATCAATTATTTTCTCTATAGATCTGTTCAATAAAACAAACTATACTTTGTATAACAGATTACTTCATTGCATGTATTGCACAGGCTATATTCATCTGGGCACCATGGAAACAAGATAGCAGGAGGTTACTGTCTTTTTTAAAAAATATATCATTTAGCACAATTAGACAAGATAATACTAACCATTTTAAATGGGTAATCTTTAAATATCCACAGCCATCTCATTTCAGCTGTAACGGATTAGAGAATCCACAGCATTAGTACTGGACAGGGCAAAAGGAAGGCTTCCTCTCTGTAACACGCTCGCCTTTGCTACTGGCCTCCAAAGGCATTCAGTGGGTCATCAAATGTGCTCAGTGTCTTGCTTTCAGATTTTGCTTCTGAGCCTGCTTGGGAAGATCTGCTTTTGGGAGTGGGTATCTTGACCTGGCTGCTAGAAAAGATGTCATCTAAAGGAAAAAAAAAAAAAAAAAAAAGATAGATTTTAATGTGAAGTGACTGCCAAACAGAAGTAACATTGTACATTAAGAGTCTCCAGCACACAGCAGTGACTGCCAAGGACATTCTGTGATAAACAAATGCTTTCCTGCTGCTTGCGATTCTAGATGCATTTGTAAGGACATACGTGGGAGCTGATAGCTGTAAGTCAAATTAAGTATTTTTTTTCTTCTCAGTAGAGCAGCATAATCCTTGTATTTTATAACATGTTCAGCTCTCACAGACATTTGAGAAGTACTAGTAAATTAAACCTCCACAATAAATGTCTGCTGGAAACACAACACAGAGGAGAGGAAACAGCCTAGGAGGTTCCTGGAGCGTGTGGAAGATAACTTCCTGACACAGCTGGGCAGTGAGCCGGCAGGGGAGATGCCCCACTGGACCTGCTGTTAACAGACGGGGAAGGACTGGTGGGTGGTGCAGTGGTCAGAGGACATCTTGGGCATAGCGATCACGAGATTACAAGAGTTTTCAGCTCTCAGAGAAGTAAGGAGGGGGATCTGCAGAACCGCTACCTTGGCCTTCCAGAGGGCCAGCTTTGGCCTGCTTAAGAGCCTGGTTGACAGAGTTCCTTGGGAGATAGTTCTGAAGGGCCAAGGGGCCCAGGCAGGCTGGGCATTCTTCAAGAGGGAAGTCTTAAAGGCGCAGGAGCAGGCTGTCCCCATGTGCCCAAAGACACTGCCGGCTGGCCTGGCTGGACAGGGCTTTGGCTGGAACTCAGGGAGAAAGGAGAGTCTGCCACCTTTGGAGGAAGGGGCAGGCCCCTCTGGAGGACTCTAAGGATGTTGTGAGGTTATGCAGGGCGCAGATCAGAGAGGCGAAAGCCCAGCTAGAGCTCAGGCCGGCTGCTTTGGATGCAGCAGGGAACACTGCCACAAAAGACGAGGAAAAGGCTGAGGTACTTCACACTTTCTGTGCCTCAGTCCTCAATAGTAAGACCAGCTTCCCTCTGGGAACTCAGCCTCCTGAGCTGGAAGATGGGGATGAGGAGGAGCACAATGAAGTCCCCACAGTCCAGGAGGAAACGGTCAGTGACCTGCTGCTCCACTTACATGGGCACAAGTGTAGGGGGCCAGACGGGATCTGCCCGAGGACACTGAGGGAGCTGGCAGAGGAGCTCACCAAGCCGCTCTCCATCATTTATCAACAGTCCTGGCTAACTGGGGAGGTCCCGCAAGACTGGACATTAGCCAATGTGACACCCATCTACAGAAAGGGCAGGAAAGAGGATCTGGGGAACTACAGGCCTGTCAGCCTGACCTCGGTGCTAGGGAAGGTGATGGAGCAGATTGTTCTGAGCATCATCACGTGGCACATGCAGGACAACTGAGGGATCAGGCCCAGCCAGGATGGGTTTGTGAAAGGCAGGTCCTGCTTGACGAACCTGATCTCCTTCTACAACACGATGACCTGCCTAGGGGATGAGGGAAAGGCTGTGGATGTTGTCTACCGGGACCTTAGTAAAGCCTTTGACACCATCTCCCACAGCATTCTCCTGGAGAAACTGGCTGCTCATGGCTTGGACAGGTGTGCTCTGTGCTGGGTAAAAAGCTGGCTGGACAGCTGAGCCCAAAGAGTGATAGTAGATGGAGTTATACCCAGGAGCTACCTGAAAGGGGCTGTAGGCAGGGGGGGGGGTCAGTCTCTTCTCCCAGATAACAAGGGACAGACAGGAGGAAATGGCCTCAAGTTACCCCTGGGGACATTTGCATTATATATCAGGAAAAATTTCTTTGCTGAAAGGGTGATCAAGCATTGGAACAGGCTGCCCAGGGATGTAGTGGAATCACCATCCTTGGAGGTTTTTAAAAAATGCGTAGATGCAGTGCTTAGGGACATGGTTTACTGCTGGACTTGGCAATGCTGGGTTAACAGGTTAGACTTTATGATCTCAAAGGTGTTTTCCTAAATGACTCTATGATTCTATGAAATTCCATTGTGCAAGTGCCAGATAACATCCTTCATAACACCCGGATAACGTTCTTATCTAGATTGTTAGTACCTGAGGAACCTGAAAGATCCAAGGGCTGTGGGGCTGTTGCAAAAAGAATAAATCCAAAGAGGAAAAGATGGCACTTGCTATGCAACATCCACTAGTCATCAGTCTTTAATCTACAGCTCAGTGAAGAACACAGCATAAATCACTTGAGAACAGAGCACAGCTAAGATGCAATGAGGCAGAGAGCTACAACCTCCATCCTGCTGAATATTCAAAAAGTATGTCTACACTCCTGAATCAAGATCTCTCACCACCTTCCTCAATACAAGCATTTTTGTTATGAATAACTAGAACCATGAAGTGGAAAAATATCATGTTGCTATTAAGACAGAGCCCTCCCCTGAAGGATAACAACAGGTAGAAATTAAACCCTCCAACCTGGATACCCTGTACCAGCAGCAGAGCTCACAGACCTGCACTTCTTGCTGTAACTAGTGTGAAGTGTAACTAGTTTAGGACTGTGCTCACAGAAAGAGAAAGAGCTGCTACCATACACGTGCTCAAGTGTTGCCCTGAGGCTTCCTGGGCACACACACAGTGTATCTCTTCATAGGAAGAGAAGACTCTTCACAGGAAGAACATCGAGGTTTTAACTTCAGGATACTCAGATTATGCAGTTGGACTATGAAGGAATAAAAGAATACATTTGCAAGGCTGAAATATATGGCTCATTAGTGATTCACAAGGCCTGTATAAGTAGCACATAACTAGTCTTGAATCCCTATTAAGAAAACACAGGTCTTATACAGAGGTTAATAGCCATTTACTAGTCCTGACTATAAAAACTAGTATTTCACCCTTCACCATATATCCTAACCTTGAGCAGAGGCTAAGCACGAAGTGGCTTATCACAACATGCTTGCCTTTCTCTTCTCACTACTTCTTCCACTCCAGCACGTGTCTGCTACTGTGCTGATCATAGGGATTACACAGGAATAATCCAGTACAACATTTCATCACAACAGCAGTTTAGAAAGGCAGTAAAACAGAGTAATCCCCTACTGGCATCACTCCAAAGCAAGAAGCTACCACATGGATTATCTTCAGCAGAGCAGTACAGTGCCATAAGCAGTAGAGGTATCACTCCCAGTTTATAACAAGGCTTAAAGAATAGGAAAGTTTTGGCCATGGAGAACAGTATTTGTCAAAGCTCGGTCACCATTTTGCAGACAGGCAGAGGTGACCAAGATGTTTGTGTCATCAGCTGTACGGTCGCTGAGGAGGCTAGGATAAAGACCTAGCTAAAGGTTTTTTTCTAATGCTGCCACCACATGCCTAACACAAATACAGTAGTGTCTAGAAGCTGTGGTAGGACAAGGGAAAGCAGCCTGCAGCCTCCACTCCCCCAAGACCGCACCCACTTACTGTTTTATTTACAGCAGAAAGGATGTCCTAAGACAACAGTATACAGCCCTGATAAAGTCCTATTATGATCACTTAAGGCGACCCTTAACCTGAAGCATAGGCAAATGCCAGTTCTACTGCTCTACTGCCAGCAGGGCATCCTCCACCTTCAGGCATCCTCCCTACACTCCTGTTGGTGTTCTGGAGCTCCGTTGCTTTAGGCACTAAGAAGCTGCGCACCTATGATTGCACCACAGAACAATCAACACTCCAGAGGTAGATGAAGTCTATCAGATACAGGGTGCTGTAGGTATCACAATCAGATGTGTGACATAAAACAACAAGCTCTAGCACCAGAGTAGATGTTAAAAGTGGAAGTGCAAATGACAGGTTCTGTTGTGGCTAATTTTCAACGATATTTTCAAGTGGCACTCTACAACTGTTTTATTCAACATGAGGTCTGGGGGTTTGTGCTGAAATATTTGGAAGGGGTAGCTCTTTGGGAAATTCTTTTGTTTGCTACAGGCTACATGAAAAAATGTAAATTATTAAAATAAGATATTTTAATCATCCAATACATTATTTCAAATACTTTGCCTGCAAACATTTAAGTCTTATTTTTTTATATCAGTTGAGAAAGTTTTGAAATCTTGAGATGTTCATTCTCCGGTAAGGTTTCTAACACATTTACAGACTTCAACCAGGTCATTCCATCAGGCTGGAATGCTTAACAGCAGTCCAAGCAAAACAGTGATAAGTCAGATTCAATTTGAATAGGTTGGAAAGAATGAAGACTGACAAGAATCAAAGCTAGAGAAGGGAATTTTTGTCTTAGAGGAAAAGAAATACTTGCAATCCCAAAGAAGAGCTATAAACATGAAGAGCCTGAGAACAGACAGACACAGGTGGAGATCAAACGACTTTCAATACCTCCACTGATGAAGATCAGGAAAAGAGCATGCTTTGCATCATTTCAAATTGCTATATGCTGCTTTTTCAACAAATTATACAAGATAAACTTTTGTTCTCAGGTGTAGTATTTGTAAATTGTTCTGGGTATACTTGGATGTAAACAAAATCTTACAGGCTCCAAGGCCGTCAACATGACAGTGAAGGTGGGGCAGGAAGAGATGCTAACTTCTTCATATCAATGATTCACCTAAAGGTACAATACAAAAAGCTGTGTAGACTGAAATGCAGAATGGATCTCAGAGCCATAACAACATGAGATTAATCTCTTACTCCAGACAAAAATTTTTCTCATTCCCACAGGTAAGAAAATCCCTATAGGAATTAAACTATTTCTTCTCTCAGAATTTAATACACTCTACTAAACCATGTAAATGCTGTGCTAGTTCTACAAATCTAAGAAGTTCACACCCAAGGTTAAAATCCAAAGATGACCAGGGATTTCAGAGCAGTTGAAAAGTTAAAAGAAAGCAAAGTGTTCTAAAACATCTTCAATGAATGCAACTCAGGACAGTATTATGAGATTAGCAGCAAGTCATTAGACACTCACCCATATCATCATCAAATATAGATTTTTGTTCCACCTTTTTCTTGGTCTTCTTTTCTTTCGGTTTTACGGTGAGATCCGCAAAAATATCAATGTTATCATCAAACAGGTTAGTCTCTGGCATTTTCTCTTTTGCTTTGTTCATTGGTTTAATTGCCTCAGTAGCAAATATATCATCCTTGGAGCAAAGCACAGAGAGATCATCAATACACAACACACTTCAAGAGAATAGTCACGATTCGTACGCAACAACTGAGATGTTAAATTCAACTGACAGCCTTGCACTTCTCAAACCTGAGAAGTTTGAGTCCCTTCTCATGGAGGACCTGGCAGAAGTGCCATAATGTGGGATTATGCACAGGTCAAGCACAGCACACAGATGCTTCCATCAGCTGCCCAGACTGACAACTTTATTCCTTTTTTTTAAAAAAAATATTTTTAAGAGAGTTATTTGAGCTGCTGTCCGCTGAACAGACTGCTAATATCCAAATACTTTACTACTCTGATAATCATAGGTATGTTGTCACAGCACAGTAAGTGACATGCCTGCTCCATGTTAAGGCTCCACCTTTTCATCCACTCTTGCTATTAAGGGGGTGAACAACCAAAGATGGGGTTTCTATTGCCCAGTAATAGAGCATGATTGGCAGTTTACTTCCCTACCTATCCTGCATACCCCATCTTATTCAGCAGCCTCCAATAAGTTTGTGTTTAAGTAAAGGGGTCTGCATAAGGCCCAGGGGATCAAGAAGGCCAAGTTGGCAGGCTCAACCATTACCTCAAAGATATCTTGGGCACTAGGGTCAACAGCTTGCCGGACAACAGATTTCAAATCCTTTTTTCCAGTTTTCTGACAGGTGAAGAGAGAGTCTTCCTCTTCCTCCAGAAAAGGTATAGGGCTGCTTTTTGTTGAAGATTTTTGCTGTACAGGCTGGAAGAGATCATTGCTGTCCTGATCGCCCAGAACAGACAGATCAGACTTTTTTTCCCTGCCCTTGATGAGTTTGTTAGCTACGCTGTCTGGCATTCCCTCCTTTAACTTTGATTGTGCAGCTGGTTTGGATGCTGAGCTGCTTGCAAAAAAGTCTTCTGATTCAAACAGATCATCCCCTTGGTCCATGGATTCTGGAGGAAGGAGTTTGTTTGTCCCAGCATACAAAACACTGCCATGAGCTGGTAGTGACACACCAGAGAGAAAGCCATTTTCCTTGGAGTCTGCTTCAGTACTAAGAGGCTCCTTTATGTTCACTACTGCTGACATCTGTTTTGGTAGAGAGAACTGTGATTCTTTAGAACTGTCTATCTCCTCACCCTCTTCAGACTCTTGGGCAGCTAGACGGCGGGCCATTCTGCTAGGAGGTCTTCGTTTTCCTGTAACCTTGATCCTGGTCTGCAAGAAAGGAGTAAAAGCAGAGTAGGGTTATACAGAAGGAAAAAGAACCATCCACACTGCACAGAAGACAGGTTAGGATTCCTGTTGTTTCCTCCTAGCACTTTGCTTTCACAACACTGCAATTAACACGCATCACCCATTTCACTAACACACATCACACTAAAACTCAATTATGTGCAAGTTCTGCTCACAGCTCTGGTTTAAGTTACTTAAACAGCTACATGTACGTTTAAACAAATGCTCAGTTGGGAATCTTCAGCAAGGAATGCTGAGACAACGCTGATTTATGTCATAAGGAGAAATAACAGGAACCATTCATCATCAGCTGCTTAGCATCATCCATTCTCCCCATTTTTCAGAAAGAGGAAAGACAGACAAGTGGGACATTTAAGCTCGGAGTAGTTTGCAGCAAAGTTCAGAAAAATAACCCAGTGCTTTTGATTTGCTGCCCCCTGTTCATTCCGCAGCAGGTGGAATTGTGGTACAAAAGCAACAGTACTTGCATGTAGAGTCTCACAATAAAGGTCAGCAAGCCACTCTAGCCCCTCGGCTTTAGGTAATACCTTAGTCAGACAGCTTGCTAATCCAGGGGCTTCTGCGCAGTTAGTCTGTCCAAGCCATGACTAATTATGTTTTCCATTTAATTTCATTTTATGTATAGCCTTCTGCAGTTCATTCTTCCGCTGCTTTGAAAGAAGCCCCCCTGCAAGCTTCCATTATAGCCTCTACCATATCACATATGGACAGGAGTATTCACATAGGTAGGGAAACAGACCAGTACAGCCTCCTCTTCCCTTTTGTTAATTGCAGTGTTGGAGTAGAAAGACAATCTGGATGGATATGCTGTAACACAGCTTAAAGGAGCCACGTGCTTTTGTCAGAATCATTGCAGAAACACATCTGCCTTCAGAGTGTGGGGCTGTTTTAATCAGAGCATGGCTGAAAACCACAAAAATGATGATGGGAGATGCACTTGAAAAAATCTGACCCCTGCTCCATGCACTGTTGTTTGAAAGGATAGCCAGAATGGTGGATAGGTTGCTTTGTTCAACCCTTCGGAAAAAAATGCATTTGGCTGCATACATTCACAGCTTAAACTCAAACTTGAAAGGCTGAAGAATCACATACCAGAAGTAAAGCATGTAACCAGAGCCACAAAAAAAAATTACTGTATAGCTACTGAGATACCTCTCAGATTAATTCTGTAAACAAACATGCATCATCACTATGCTAAAGTCAACATTTGAGGTTTACCATACGCAGCTATGTGAGATCTACTCTTCTGCAAGCTTATCTCTTTAAAAGTATCACGATAGAGGTGTTTGTCTGTTGTGCAGGACATGCTGGTATTAGAAACAACTATGCCTACATGGTAACGCATTAGTTTGATGTACAAGCTTTAAAGCCATTTGACACTAAGGGGTCATGTCAGCTATTGTGGTGACAGCTGCTGCACCTTCCCAAGTCATCTCTGCTACTCATCGAGTAATTAACAGTCCCAGCAGCATTAAGGAAGGAAAGAATCAAAGTTAGGATACTGAGTTATCTTATTCAAACAGCTGCTGTCAGGAAACCCGAGATTTATAAAATCAAAAGCAACCAGACCAAATCTTAACTACATGGTTCAAGCTTGCTTTTTTTTTTTTTTTTTTTTTAAGAACCCCTAAATCTTTAATTAGAATATGCCTTTTTCAGTCCATAAAGTAAAAGGTATAAACAAAAATAAGTGACTCAGGAGGCAGAGATCTACCATATCAAAAGCTGTAACACTTTGTTGTTTTCTGTGGGATTTTTCATTAAAAACAGTTTTTATTTGAAAAAGAATTGATATTGAAAGTTCAGGATAACATGACACTTTTATCCACTGAGGAGGTAAAGGTCAAGCTACAGCACTAATGCGTTCTTGATATCTTGCCACAGCAACTGTCCATAACATGCTTTGTACTTAATTTAGAGAGACGCCTTTTTTATGGTTTTCAGGTTGGCATCTCCTGGGACATCAGGACAAGATGTTATGCTATAAAGTACCTTTAACCTATAGAGAAAAACACTGTATTTGGGGAACGTACATGTGTACCTTAAAAAGGCACAGAATTAAGCATATGCATAAGGCCCTTATAGAGCTAAGAATGTAGGAGGCTTGACTTTCTCTTCAGTGGTCCACTGAAGAGAGAGGAGATGAGACTTTCATACCTCCATTTAGATTCAGATAGGCCACGCTTAGCAGAACATGCATACCAAAACACAAATTCCAGCATGAGGACAGACTGTGGTTTTAATCCCCCTTTCCATTTTCCTAAATACCAAGGTTACCTTATTGGCACTGTGCAAAGTATCCGCTTGCATAGGCTGATCAAAGCTAACACCTAGGTCTTCGTTGTTTCCTGAAGCAGAGAAGGCTTCGCTGTTCTGTACATCCTTGGGCTCGTGTAAAGGAGTATCCAGAACTGGTAAGGGGGACTTCACATTAGAGACCTTGGGCATTGCACCAGGTAGTAAGGCTGCAGGGTTAATAGCTAAATTAGCCTATAAAACAATAGAAAACAAAAGCATACACACAAGAAGAGATCACATTAATAACTCTTTAAGTGCAAGCATGGCCCCAGAGAATGAGCAAGCACTAGCATATGTGGGCATTCAAGTTCTACTTCTACAAGTGCCTGGCCTTTCTTACACCTATGCACTTCTGCATCACCCACATCCTCTGTCTCACTAAGCCTGTGGAGGGCTCAACACTTATTCTGTATAAGAGCTTCAGGAACAGCATGGCTACGTTATGTTGAACTAGACGCCTATGTAGCTCAGTATCCTTTCTGAGGACAACAATGGTTCTGACATTAATTCCCACATTCTGACATCGTTCCCACAAAAGTAGGACTCTGCTTTAGTTTCCACTCTCCCGCATTACAACCAGGAACAGACAGGAAGCTTTAGCAGCTATAGACACCCACGAGCAAGGTCTGTGTGGAGACACTGTTCCAGCAGTACACACTGACTCCTGTAAATAGAAACTTCTGCTTGTAGTGGGTGACTCTCTGTTAGGGGGCACCAAGATACCCATCTGCTGGCCTGACAGGGAGTCACAAGAGGTATGCTGCCTTCCAGGAGCCAAGGTCCAAAGAGGGTACTACAACTTGTCAAGAGCACGGCCTGCTATCCTCCCGTACTCTTTCACATGGGCACAAATGACACTGCAAGCCAGAACCTGGGCAGAATCAAGGAAGATTATAAAACCCTGGGGCCACAGGTGAAACATTTTGGTGCCCAAGTCATTTTCTCTTACATTTTACCAGTAAGAGGAAAGGGTGCAGCCAGAAATAGATTTATACTGCACACCAACTTATGGCTTCACAGCTGGTGCTGTCATGAGGGATTTGGCTTCTGCAACAATGCGACATTCTTTGACTAGACCCTGTTAGGGTGGGATGGGACCCATCTGTCTAGAAGCAGCAAGGGAATCTTTGGCAGCAGACTGGACAGCTTGGTGGGATGGGCTTTAAACTGAAGGACTTGGTGTGGGTTGGGGTCCAAGGTGGCAATGCTCACACCATCACATCCAACTGGGGAATAAGCCAGGCCAACCAGAGCAGCGATGCATGTTCCCTTGCTGCCTCCCAAGATGGGTACAGAAGGCCAGCCACCTCAAGGGTGTGCGTGGCCATGGTGGATCCTCTTGCAGCCCTCCTGGGAAACCTGTGTGCTCTGAAGTGCCTGTACACCCACGCACGCAGCACGGGGAATACACAGGAAGAATGACAGAGCAGTGTGCGGTGGCAGGGCCATGATCTCATTGCAGTTATGGGGACATGGTGGGGTAGCCCACATCACTGGAATGCTGTCATGGGTGACCATGTACTTTTTAGGAATGTCCATTTGGAATTAAATCTGGTGAGGGAGGTCAAGGACAACAAGAAGGGTTTCTTCAAATACATCAGCAGGAAAATGATGACTTGGGAAAACGTGGGCCTGCTGCTGAATGAGGTGGGTGCCCTGGGGACAAAGGACACAGAGGAGGTGGAGTTACTGAATGCTGCCTTTGCTTCAGTCCTCGCTGCTGAGGCTGGCCCTCTGGTTTCCCAGACCCTGGAGGCAAGAGAAGAAGCCTGGAGAAAGACAGACTTTCCCTTGGTCAAGGAGGATCATTTTGAGATCACTTGAGCAAACCTGACACCCACAAATCCATGGGGCCCGATGGGATGCACCCCTGAGTGCTGAGGGAGCCGGCAGGTGTTATTGCCAAGCCACTCTCCATCATCTTTGAAAGGGCGTGGAGAACAGGAGAGGTACCAGAGGACTGGAGGAAAGCCAGTGTCACTCCAGCCTTCAGAAAGGGCAAGAAGGAGGACCCAGGAAACTACAGGCTGGTCAGCCTCATCTCCATCCCTGGAAAGGTGATGGAACAGCTCATCCTGGAGGTCATCTCTAAGCATATGGAGGGGAAGGTGGTCATCAGGACCAGTCAACATGGATTTACCAAAGAGAAAAGGCCTGACCAACCTGATAACCTTCTAGGATGGAATGACTGGCTGGGTAGATGAGAGGACAGCAGTGGATGTTGTCTATCTTGACCTCAGCAAGGCTTTTGACACTGTCTCCCATAACATCCTCACACGTAAACTGAGGAAGTGTGGGTTAGATGAGGAGACAAGTGAGGTGGACTAAGAAATGGCTGATTGTCATAGCTCAGAGGGTTGTGACCAGCAGCACAGAGCGTAGCTGGAGGCCCGTAGCTAGCGGTGTTCCCCAGGGGTCAGTACTGGGCCCAGTCCTGTTCAACTTACTCATCAGTGACCAGGATGAAGGGACAGAGCTACCCTCAGAGCGTTTGCAGGTGACACAGAGCTGGGAGGAGTGGCTGATACACCAGGAGGCTGCGCTGCCGTTCAGTGAGACCGGGACAGGCTGGAGAGCCGGGCAGAGAGGAACCTGATGAAGTCCAGCAAAGGCAAGTGTAGGGTCTGCACCTGGGGAGGAACAACCCCATGCACCGGTACGGGCTGGGGCTGGCCTGCTGGGAGGCAGCTCTGCAGAGAAGGACGTGGGAGTGCTGGTGGACAGCAAGTTGCCCACGAGCCAGCAGTGTGCCCTGGTGGCCAAGGCAGCCAGAAGGACCCTGGGGTGCATTAGGAGGAGCATGGCCAGCAGGTCGAGGGAGGTGATCCTGCCCCTCTGCTCTGCGCTGGGGAGGCTGCAGCTGGAGTGCTGTGTCCAGCGCTGGGCTCCCCAGTCCAAGAGGGACAGGGAACTGCTGGGGAGGGCCCAGCGCAGGGCTGCAAAGGCAGTGAGGGGACCAGGGCATCTCCCTTGTGACGAAAGGCTGGGAGAGCTGGGCCTGCTCAGCCTGGAGAAGACTGAGAGGGGACCTGTCAATGTCTTCAAATATCTTGAGGGCAGGTGCCAAGAGGACGGGGCCAGGCTCTTTTCAGTGGTGCCCAGCGACAGGACAAGGGGCAGCGGGCACAAACTGCAACACGGGAAGCTCCTTCTGAATATGGGGAAGAACGTCTTCACTTTGAGGGTGACAGAGCCCTGTCACAGGCTGCCCAGAGAGGCTGTGGAGCCTCCTTCTCTGGGGACATTCAAAACCCGCCTGGATGGGATTCTGTGCAACCTGCTGTAGGTGAACCTGTGTTAGCAGGGGTGTTGGACTACATGATGTCCAGAGGTCCCTTCCAACCCTGATCATTCTGTGATTAAAAGTGATATTGTGATACAGACAGTTATTAGTCATTTCATGTCAGAGAGGGACATAACCAAAAGCCCAAACCCCTAAGAGTCTCCGAACGTACTTAAAATAGTGCTGAGAATAGCAGGTCAAAGAGGAGCCCACCCTCTGCCCCCACACAGAGTAAAAAGTGCTGCTCAGAGTCAGTTCTGAAATGGGAGGGGGAAATAATATTATACATGCAATATAGAAAAAGTAATAGAAAATAGCCCATCTAAAAAAAAAAAATAATTGCAAGAGTAAAGTAAGGAAGTAGAAGATTTTGTTTCAGAGAAAGCCATCAGTGAGGCAAGGAAGACTGGTTTTTTTTGAAAGTCAAAATGCCAATAAAGTTAATTACTTGTAGCTTTCCAATCCGAGATGAGGGCTCTTTGGTTTTAATTGGAACAGGACCTGCAAATTTCTGCACAGAATTACAGTGGATTAAACAAGTGGAGAAATTGTTATCAACCAGATTATAGTTTGCATTTTAACACATCTATAGAAAGCTGCTCACTGCTTACCAATTTCTTTTGAAGACATCTTGTTACCACCACATTCTTCTGCCAGAGCTACAGTCACTCAGTTTTCAGCTTCAGTTCCCCACATGCCACAGCCCCATCTTCATTACTACATTTCATTCCACCCTCCTTCTACCCAATTATTATACTTTGCCATAGTAACCCAACTTCCACCTTCTCCAGGTCACACAACACCACTCAAATCAAACTGTTACAGCTACCCTCCCTCCTTGCTTATTCTCTCCCCTAAGACCCTCTGAAGCCATGTTGCTCGATCATGATATAACTAACTTTTCTCTTTGTGACTGGCTATGATAGGGTCATAGGGATGCCAAGGGGGCTGCAAAAATGTACCTCTCGGCCTGCAAGGAAAACAGCTTCAGAGAAGTGAGTGCTCCTCTATAAAAAGCAGGCCATTAGTGCCAGAAATAAGACTAGACTAAAAGAGCAAGAACAGCTGTTTGGTCTGAAGACATGGGTCAATTGTAGGACTCAGGGATGAATATAATGAGCTGAGGTGCTCTTCCTAGGGCTTGCTCTTTACATGTTTGTAGTCTACATGGTTCTGTGAGCTAGTCTGTATTGCTGTTGGTATGATTGGGCAGTCAGAGCTCCTTCAGCCACACTGAAGTAACTGAGGGTTTGCAAAGGTTTGGACACTGGTTTTGGGGTGTTGATAGCATGACAGAGGAATCCTAGTGTCCAAGGAGATCATTCTTCACTTAAATCATGTGGTATTCAGCTGAACTTGACAGGCTGAGCTCATTCTTAGACGAGGCTGTCAATTGCTACAAAAAATAAGGGAAGATAAGTGTGGTTCTACACTTCAAGGAGTACTTCACCATAAGGGAAGACAGGCTAATTACTAGCCCTACAGATTTGCTTTGTGTTCCTCAGCCCAGGGGAGAAAAAACACCACCCACCCTCCGCAATGAAAAGCAAATCTCTTACAGATGGAAATCCAACAAGCAGCTCTGGTGAGGCACAAGCCTGAAATCAGATCCAGACTGCCTCTCCCAGAGACCCTTGGTTCTGAAAGATTAAGGACAGGAGTAGGAGACATTTTGCTCACCATAAAGTCTCCAAGATAAGATTCTCAACAGCCACAGATCTGTGTTGCATGCCTTGATCTCCTTCCTGAGAAAGCCTACCTGTACTTTAAAGAGCACATTCACTCTTAACAGACACTGGCACTTCAGAAATGAATAAACAACAACCCATTTTCAGTTCAACTGGACCTGATGTATAGTTCTTCACTGCCTTGTACGTTGTCCTTTGAAGCGTGTGGGCAATGAATAAAACACTGTATCAATAGCATTTAGACTTCTTGCTAGTAACAGTGCACCTGCTGATAACCAGAGAGAAGTTTGGCCATGCATTGCCACTCTGCAGCCAGTGAATCCAGGCATTAGTTTTGATCTTTTCAAGACACATACTGAAAACAAAATGATACATCTTTCTCTTTGCATGCTGTTCAAGGCATAAGATTTAAGTACTTGCCTCTGTAGTTACTGCCTTCAGAGCTTCATCTTGTTTGGTACTTAAAGCATTTTCTAGAAGGTTACTGCTCTCCAAGGAAGGACCAGTACTGGTCTTAAGAGTTTTCTTCTCGGCTATTTTCTGAAAGTAATAACAGAACAAGTCAACATGAATTGGCTATAAAGCATGGTCTGCAGATTAAAACAAAAAACAAAACAAAAAAACACCACCTAAAACAAGCAAAGCTTTTTAAAATCTTGCTTCATCTGAGAAGAGAACTAGCCACATCTTTTGGCTCTGCAGTCCATAGCAGGCATTGCCTTTTGGCTCCGCAGTGACAAGGGCCTTCCACTCCTTCATTCCTACCTCAACTTTTGCTGTCTATGTTAATGATAAATGAGAGTTTCAACAAACTTCCAAATGCATACAGATTTCCTCATGCACAGGACAGCAAAGAATATAAAAGGCACAAAGCTAGCTAAGAAACACTGCTATTTTTACGTTTTCAAGCAAACAGGCTCCATATATAACTGCCAAGCACTAATTACTTAAGACCACCCCTTCCACAGTCCTCAAAGGAACTGTTTCCAGCAACTATTGCATTTTCCAGCCCAACTTCCAGCTATAGACATTAAAATAGACTAAAGTAAGAGTTGACTTCACTTTAAGCCAGATGTTTAGAGTAGCAGCTCAGAATGCGTGTTAGGACTTTGACCTCAGACCACCTGTAATGCAGTCTAGTTCATTACTGCAGCTCCTTGCCCTCTAAAAAGAATCCCATGATTCACAAGTATTCTAATACTGCATTCATTACCTTAAATCAAACCAACCTGCAGAGACTTTAATTAAATAAGCATAGTGCAAGGCTCATCAGTCAGGTGTGAACTACAGGAAAGCAATATTAGCAAGTTAAACAATAAAACCATTAAAAAATACAAAATACTAGTCTGATTTCTGCTCAGATGTGCTCTCTTACACCTAAGCCAGTCCAAGTGGTACACAAAACTAAAAAGAATCCAATCCTCTCATCCCAGATTTGGCAGACCTAATGCATCTGTTTGTTTCCTGTGCCTCCAGGGTCACAATGACCATTTCTATCCTCCCAAAAACACTTGAGATATCACTTCACTTCTTGTGGGAATACATATGGGAAGAATTCCTTCCATATACTTTCCAATGCCTTTTATATAAGCCATTTACAGTAGAGGAACAGATACCGGAAGACTTGTTTTAGTGGTACTGAAGAGATCATCCTCATTGTCATCCCCAAAAAGCCCTCCTCCAGATGATGGCTTGAGGATACGGTTTGCAGGCTAAAGAGACAAAGAATAAAGAAAAGATGTGTCAGATCAAAAGCACATCTCCTCCGGCCCACGATGCCTGAACTGATGTTAGCACTTGGCCCTCCCTGGAAAGCAGTGACTGTTCAAACAAGGAACACCAGTAGGCTGTACACTTCAAAGACTGTTTTTAAATAGCGGGTTCAGAGGAGAATTTTGAACTCACTATTGATTTCTTGGGGCTGGCAAAGAGGTCGACATCCGGATCATTGTCCTTCTGAAGTTTGTGACTGAAGAGGAGCTCTTCATCTTGAAAGACTCCAGTGCTTTTGGGCCAAGTAGTTTTCTCAGAAGCCTGGAACAAGAGAAGAAAGGTCCACACAGTGAGAAACTCCCTCCCCTTAAGGAGTTTATTTACCTAGTGAAAATGCAGGTTGCAATTCACCTGAAGCTACACTGTGACCCTGGTAACAAAAATAAAACTTGAACTGCTAGTTAAATATTTTACTTTGACCAAATTTGTGAAACTTACTGTGTAAGTATTTGTATTCACAGTTCAATTTCACGAGAAGACATTAACCAAAATGTATCTGTCTGCTGACCTGAGATCCTGCCGCTACTATTTACTTGTAAAGCTTCCTTAGAAGGAAGAAAAAAAAAATTCAGTATGTTACCATGAGTGTGCAGTAAGGTTTATATTTCAGTAGTAAGGTTTATATTTCAGTAAGACTTTAATGCCTTGAATTTTTCAGCTGAGGGTGCAGGTCACAGAAGTGAGAGGAAGAGAATTTGGTTAATTATCTTTCTAAGGTACCTTTTTAAAAGAAGAATAATATAATAAAAAAAACCCCAAACCTAAAGCTGAAGGCCTGTAAAGCTGTTACTGTCGCTAGATTCTCTATTCTCCTCCCACTAAAGCAACCGCACCCCCACAATGAAGAACAGAACATACTGTCTGCCTTTGGCAAAGGCTTGTACTTTCCAATTTGCTGGTGCTGGGGAAGATTGACAGTCAAACATAACAACTTATCAGCCCTCCATTATCTGGCAAACCAACCAGTATCAGTTGCTTGGACACCAAAACCAATGTCTTTCTATGATCATGGTCACTGTATGCACCCAGGCTGATTTTCAAAAGGCGAAGGGCCCCACTGAATGTCTAGGTAAAGGCCAGTATCTATGTTTCACCACCCAGCTGTCTCTTCAGGACCTACACAAATGAAAGTATGCCTCTGAAGAGCGTGACTGAACATCCAGTAGCATAACATCAGACTCAACTTCCAAGCAGCAGGAGCAGTAGTCATAAGAATAAAGCTCAATTCTCCTCAGTCCAAGTCTCCAGCAGCCCCAGAGGGCTGCCTTCTAGTTTCCAGTACACTATTTTTGGTGCATACCTGTCTTAAGATTTCTATTACTGCTCCATTCTCAGCCTCTCTGTGCACCAGCTTTAATTTTGTATCAAAAGTCGGGTCACATTTTTAGAGCACTGTAACTGCTGTTTATGCCCAGATAAGGAAAGAAAGCCTAACAGACATCTCAAAGTATCCACACATGAAATTCATGCTAAGCCAAGATAAGCAAGGAAAATAGTAGCACCTTTCAGATTTGCCTATCAAAAAGATTAAGTTCCTAAACTACCTATTCCAATTTTTGCATGAATATGCATTTCAGTGAAACGCTTAATCACACTTATATGTTGACAGCTGAGTGCTTTGAAGGATCTGTATCTTCCCAAATTGATAAGACATATGTGGCTTCTTGCAACCATCTCACAATGTGCCCCCCAAAAAACCCCCAAACATAGGATATACTCACAACAAGTAAATAAGCACTCAAGCTAACAATCCATTTCAGCTCAGAAGCAGCTATAAACAGGGATTTTACTCCAAGAGACATCTATTTCATTCAGCTCCAGCAACTTCCGAATAAAGTGTGTATAGCCTTTAGGGCTGACAACTTACTTTACATGGTCACACTAAGATGACGAAACTTTGCAGTATACTGTAGTATAGAGTATGTACTTTTTGACATGACTTCAAACTTAAAGAAAAAAAATTTGGTACATCTGCATCAAGTAGGAACAAGAACATTAACATGAATTCAAGGATATTGCTCCTGAAGATTCAAAGTCTACTTCTTGATGGTATATGCTATATCAGGGAAGTGAGACAGCAAGTATACGGCAACTGGAGGCTTTTTAAAAAAAGTGAATGCACATATTTGAAAAATAAAAGTAAATACTGAATTAAGATTACTCTTGCTGAAGCTAAGTTTGCAGGCATATATCCACTGAGCAAACTTCAACAATATAAAGAAAATAAAGGGATAAACCACAGAGCTTCAGAATCTACATCCTACTTCCTAGTACCTCTGACCCTAAGGGGTAAATGTGGAATCAGTTCTATACAGCAGACACCAAGTAGCTGCACTAAAACATCTGTACAGAATTTCTTTTCGTACTAGCATGCAGCAAAATGCTTTCGAGTTAGTGGGATGGAAAACTTTACAGAAGGATTCAGGATCATGGGGAAGAACAATAATAATTTATCACCCAAGAATCTGAAAGTTTAGAAACAGAGAAAGATTAGCCTCCAAGACACAAAGAGAGAGAAGGGTAAAACCAAAACCTTGCCTAGAACAGCAAAGGTAGAAATACTATTTCCTAGTGTTCAAGAACTGCCCTAGACTCACCACACCAATTTCTTTCTGTGCGCTTTTAATGCCGTCATCATCTTCCAGTCTTTCCTCTTCCTCCTCCTCAAACAAGCTTAACACTTTCTTAGCTTGGATCTTGACATCCTTCTCCAGAGCTGGTGGTGATGCTGCGAAGAGATCTGAACTGCTGGTTGGCTCTAAGGATGTTGCTGCAAAAGGCTACACACACATAAAATTAACACATCAGCCTGTTATTTAGTTCAGGTTTGCCCCAAAACCCACAAAGCTTTCTTGGTTAAATGCCAGCAGTGGTCAGAGTTCTGCAGTTTATTACCAAGCAGACAATTACATTCAACTCTTTTTTTCCTAAATAGACAGAACAGCAACATGCAGATTAGCAAGAGACAGGAGATAAAGAAGAGAACACACTTTATGGCTCCAAAGGGAACAGTTTCCTCCCGTATTGTATGCTGTAGCACTGATGGTAAGCAGCTTCCTGCACAAGGTTTCCTCTTCATCTGTATGTCGGGCTGCACGTGCACCACATGGCTGCATTAAGCAGCTCTGCCATTCTCTCTAAGGTACCTAGTACATGCAACTTGGGATTCTTTGGAGTGGGCAGCACTACCTGAACCTGGAAAGCACTCAGGAAAGTGCAAAGCATAACTACTGTAGAAATTAATCAGCTGGTAATTCCCGAACAACCACTCAGTAAGACCATGCCCAAGATTAAGTTCTGCTGAAGCTTCTTCAATAATATACTCAATAATACACATCAATACTGTTATCTTAACAGTACTGCCCAGGAGAAATTCACAATGCTGAAAGCCACAGCTTCCAACAGGCGGTAGGTTGAAACGAAGTTACTGAGCTTGAAGCAAAGCCTACATATTAGTATAGCCTATCTTTTAAAGGAAAGCTCTGTTCATATGAATAAGGATTACCCAACCCACTCTGGAAGAAAAACAAGATTCCCCCTTCTCTCCCCTCAAGCCCACAAAAGCCCCGAAACAAACAACCAAACAAAAACCCAAACAATACTCTCATCAGTGTCAGTTGGGAAACAACTTTTAAATGCCATTTAACCAATTTGCTGTTTGACTAACAAGTGATTTTGATAAATGGAGACAGAGTTATTTTCTCTTTGGCAACAGAATAGGCAATTTAGAAAGAGAATTCTGTCCCAGAGCAGCACTGTTAGATTGTGTTATTTTTTAACTGAACATTACCAAACTTCAGAATAACGTAAGAAAATTTCTCACTTTTTCCTCTGTTTTCCGCCCTGCAACATCTTTTCCTCTAGGCACAGGAATTGCTCCAGGCTCTTCTAAACACCACAGTGTATCTTCTACCTGGTTAGACTTTGCTGCTCTGTCTGGCGTATCTTTTTCCTCTTTTTCTCCTTCGTTAAAGAAAGGTGGTGCTTCTGCTGGTTTTACCTTTGCCTGCAAAATTAAGAACATGTTGGTGACACAGAATTGGTGGGTATATAAGAAGCATATACTGCTCTGGGATAGCAGTCTCAGTTCGCCTGCTGCAGGGACCTAGGATGCTGGCAACATGCTTGATTTCTACTTTCCTCCCATGCAACATTCTGGTTTGTGACTTTTGATTTCTAGTATTACAGGCTCTTGAGTCTGCTTGAGGAGTGCCCAGAAGCAGCTGCAAGCTTAGAGCTGATGGCCTGGGAATCTTGCCTTGTCGGTGCAGTTCCCTGTGACTGCCAGGAGCTAGACAGTGGCTTGCCTGTTTCTTCTCCTATTCCCAGGTCTAATATCTTTATGGACAACCACTTTCCAAGTAAGCAGAAAGGCAAGGAGGCAGAGGGGAGGGGGCAGCACACACACATGTACAGAAACTTTCACTACAGCTGTGTTAAGCTTTTGCAACTCCTGCTCTCAATTCCAAAGCACAAGAGGATAGCACAAGCACCCTCAACAGAGGGCCAGTAAAAAGCCTGTACACACATCTGAATTGGCTTGGGTTGAGGTCACACAAAAGGGTGAAGCCCTAGCTTCACAGTCAGCAGTAAGCTGTTTGCTCCTTTTAACAGTATTTTCTGGTTGACAACTCTCAAAACATCCTCAAAAAGGGCTTTTAGCATAAACCAAACAAATTTAGGGTTAGTGGTCAAGAAAATTTTGAACTCTCTATTAGGCTGATGGTAGTATGAAGTTTTAATCTAACATTCATTCTGCCCTGTTCCATCCTCTAAAACAAGTTAGACTTATATTCAGTACTTAACAAGGAAAAGAGACTATAAAAAGACTAAGTGTTCCACATTAGTTTTAAAAGAAAGGGGAGGTACCACTGCAGCTTTAGCAACTGAAGGAAGTAACGTTGATTGGGAGCTGAAGAGAGATTCTCCATTAACAGCATCATCTTCAAACAGCAATGATACCTTCTGCGGCTTCCTTTGGCTGCAGTGAGAGAGAGGAGAAAGTGGAAGATGCAGTGCAAAAGTTTCAGAGGCCATGCACTGCATCTGTTTAAAAGTATCACTTAGGACCACCATCTGCAGCAAGTGGTCCCAGATACAGGACTCTGCTTCCTCGCTGTCTCAATAGTTCTACCACCCTCCCTTCTTGTCTGCACAACTTTCTACAGAACTGAAGATAAAAAAAGGTCAAAAGGATTTTATATGGCAGGCATGGAAACTGAGAACCCAGCTCAGTGGTGGCAAGGAGAATGATCCACCACAGATACAAAAGGGAAAGAAAAGTCCACCCCTGCTCATTTCCACTCACACACCACTACTTCCTCCTCAGTAGCAGTAGCAAGGGACAACACCTGCGATATGCCTGGGTCCATTTGGTTTTGAGGGTGCTGCTGGACTGTTCTGACAAAATGCCCCACCCCCCTTCCCCTCCCAGGACTGTCACCTCTCTTTAGTGATTGCAAATAAATCCTCCTCATCCTCTTCCTCAAAGAGGCTTGTCTTCTTCACAGCTTTAGCCTGACTGACAGTGCTAGCTGGTTTTGCAGGGTCCTCTTTTCGGTCATCTTCAGAAGGAAGTTTAGCTGGCTTGGAGACATTCCAGTGTTCCTTAAAAATAAGGAACCCTTAAGTTTTCTCTTGTCTTGGTCAAAGCCACTTTCCCATCTTCTCTATAAGCAGAAATACTTTAGCATCTCGGCAGTCCTTGCATCTCTCTGCTAGCTTTTTTTCCTGCCTTTGTGTTAGCCACTGGAACCTGACATTGTTCAGGCTTTGCAGAGGGCCTCACCGCCTTTCAGCATACAGCATTTGCCCAGCAAAACAGGGTATATACACTTTATTATTATAGTTGCTGTTGACAACTGAGGTTAGTGTCAACTGCTGTGACAGGAGTAAGGTCACCCAACAGAACCTGATTTGATCCCCTAAAATAATTAGCGGGTTTGATGTATGGGGAAAAACCAAAAAAACCCAAGAAAAACCACAACATCCACACTCAAGGCATCTTATTACTATAGTGCATGATGCTGTACTTACTTCCTCAACTTTCAGCCACAGTACTTCCACCACCCCACCCCACCCCGAGCTAGCATTTAATCAAGCCTACCCACTGAAAAAGTCAAAAATCTACATTAGAAGGAAACACTTCTGGGACTGGGAGTTTTCTGGCTTGTATGCTTTCTTATTCCTAGCATTTCAAGTTGTTCGCCCCATTCTCCCCCTGTGTTTGTCCCCTTTCTGAAAGGGACCACAGGTGTGTTGAAATATAAACTTGGTTTATTCTACATTAAGATAAAAATGTATTAAAGATATTACTAGTATCCACTAAACGAGCAATTACCAGACAGATAAAAATCAAGTCTACATGAAAGAGTAATCTTGCAGAGTGGGAAGGCTAAGAAGAGTCTGGATCCTATTCATGTGAGTTAATTCAGAGACTTCCCAGACAAGTTTTTAATTTACTTAGTGTCTCCAGCTTTCATTTAAGATGCAGGACAACAACTAATCCATCCCTAGAAGAGCACTGCTCTCTGGGAAGCCTAGCTATTTATGTTTCACTTTCCCATCCCTAGATTTAAAAAACAAACAAACCAAAGCCAACAACAAACAAAGACCACCAAAACCTAAGCAAACAAAAACTCCACCCCAAAATCCCCAAACAAAGGAAAACTCATCACGTATCAACCTAGAACTGCTAAACTTTCCTTACAGAAATTAAACCAGTAAGAACAAACATTTTTCCCTTTTATTATTTTCAGGTCAGATTTGCTGGCAGCAGCCTCCAATTGCTATTGATTTTTCTATAAATTACACTGAAAATAATGATCTTCTCTTCCACATGACTTCTGTAACCTAGGTCCTGAGATAATTTGGGCCAAGAATCAGACAGCTTCCTCAGCTGCACACAAGTCACAGGACTGGGCTAGGCACGGCATGTGGACACAGCAGAGTTTGACTGTGGTTCCCGTCTCAACAGTTTTATGCTCTTTGCCCAGCATAAAGCCCAATAAACCCTTTCAACCAAATCTTACTCCTCAGTACCTCCTCATCGCTGCTGAACAATAAGCTGGAGGTTTTCTTGAGTGGCTCTGACTGTTTTGCTTTGTCTTCCAGGGTTTTTTCCTGGTGCTTCTTGGCAGGTACCACACCAAAGAGATCCTTAAAAAAAGATTTTAAAAAAATAAAGAAAAAATCAAAAGCCAAAACCACAATGAAAAGCTCACTGAGAAGTCATTGGCATGCAAGACACTGTTGTCATCCACTTCTCAGTTGAGCAGGATAGAGAAATGGTGATTTGTGACCCTTTTTGAAGACAGTGTCAATTGTAATACAGTATTCTGGTACAAGGAATTCTATGCACTCGGCATTGAATATACCCAGAAACATGTAAGCATGCAGCCTGGTTTTGGTCCACAGATTCTCCACCATAAGGCTTGACCAGCAGCCAAAACACGCCTAATTCTGTTGCACAGCAGCTAACACAATGAGGCACTGTTTCTACATTTACATAATGAAACAGAGAATGAATCCTGCTCTGAGGGCGGGCAATAGGCAAGCTGAACCACTACCACTGGGCAAACGCCAAAACTTTTCACCTGAAGATACTCATGCAGATTATTATACAGGCATCAGAATATACAAAAGCATATGCTGACTTCATTGACTTCACCATCTAACACTTATTTATGCTTTTCTCCACTAAACTGGAACTTCAGTTCCATAAGACAACCTTCATGGCAGACACTAGATACCTTACCACATTACAAAACGTTTCACTATCCTGACAGTTGCTTCTTAACAGCCCATATTCAGAAGGGTGAGCTGGAAGCAGCCCTCTCTTGCACAGGAAACTTTTATCTGAGTTTGCAGAAGTCCCTTATCTTATGGCTCTGAGCAGACCTCCTGTTTGCCTCAGCTTAAGGCTATAGAGTAAGCTAACTCACAAAGAAGGCTGCATGCCCAGAGCTGAAAGCTCTTTGGAGTGTGTGTGGGAAGAAGAGGGTAAAAACATGAAGAGAAGCACACACTAATCCAATTTTGTAAAGCTTCTTGTACAAACTGTGCTCTGAGCTGTTTCTACACTAGCAGCCACAATTCTTACACACTGAAAAGTGAGAAAAAAGGAATTCTCCAGGCATGACACAAGAGAAACAAGATGTCATTCATGTGGCTAGGTACCACAGACTAGGATAAAACAAATTCTTGAAGCTCATATTCATTCTTTGGCTCAGTGTTTTCTCTAGTCCTATCAGAGGGATAACATCCTTCACACTTAGGTCCAGAGATGATATGCGCTGACTATAAAATACTACAAAGAGACCAGGAGCTCACAAGAGTCCCTACCACCATTCTTCTCCATAACGCTGTCCACATATTCAGAATTGCTACAAAATACTAGATTGACTTAATGCTCTAATTTAGTGCTCCATTTACAAGCTTAGTGCTGTAAACTTCTGAATATTTCCTGCTGCATTTGCAAAAGGCTGTGCAAGAAGATTCCCACACACAGGCAATACCAGCAAGTGGTACCTTACCTCTTCATCATCATCAAACAAGGAAAGTGGAGCTTTTGTCATGGACTTGCCAGTGGGGAGAGATGCAGCTTTGGACTTCACAGTTTTACTTGATGAAAACAAGTCCTGCGCAAACCAAAGAAATGTCAATTTGCAAAGCAATGATGTACGTTTAAGAATTCTAAATGGGACATTCATGTTTTTCCTTTTAACAAAAGCATTTATGTGCCTGTGAAGTATGGAAAGAATGTCTTACTTAGATGCACCATTCACTTGCAACTGCACAGCTTTGCAGATTAATCGCTACCTAGAAGCCGAGGACACAAGATAAAAACATCCGCAGTCCTTCAGGTTTCTTGCTTTTGATTCACTGACCTTTCCCCTCTTTGGGCTTTCAGTTTATGCCTGTGGGTATCACACAAGTTTAACTTTCTGAGGACAGGGAAAACATTCCCAGGGGTTTCACTCTTGGAGGAAAAAGGAGCTCTCAGGATGGCTGGAAGCGGATGTATGAGTGTCAGAGTTCCCAATCCTACAGATAAGTAAGCAGTCCCCAGAAAAGAGTGAGCCGAAGTCAGCGTGACTCAGATACCAAGGATTTCCGTAGGGATTTATTAAAGAGATACTCACTTCAGAATCCTCCTCATCAGAGAAGAGGCCCCTCTGTTTTCTTGGAGGTGTTTCAGATAAAGGCTTGAAGTCCTCACCTGAAGATGGTCGACTCTTTAGGACAAATAAAGACACTGTATCAGCACCCATTTAGATTCAGTAAGGGCAGGCACATCATATGACCCTTTCTAAGAGGCATGCCACTGGTAGCATCCCAGCAGTTGAAGGGACAGAACACAAGCTTGTCACCGATGGGCTGAACTCCAAAACTGATGTGCTGAGTGAGTTCCTGACATGCAGCCTGAGCTCTGCACAAGTGACTTGCAGGTCTTACCATAGGCCTCCCCTCCCATCACGACCCTTCTCAACTCAAAAATATATGCAGCAACTCATGCCTGGCTCCCTCATCAGTTAAACAACAAAGTTTCTTTCAACAAGTTGCGTTTTGCAAAGGATGAGGGCAGCTGTGCCAGCCATCATTTCCTGCATTAGCACAGCACAGCACCAGCCCGCCACCAGCTATATTGCCATTAAACTCAGAATGATTCCAGACACAAGCACTACTGTCAGCAAGCTTGAAGTATAAAACCAGCCCTCACTTCCTGACAGAGCAGGGAGTGCTGCTGCTGAATCAGTTTTCATCCTCTCCTCCAGGAAAGCCAAGTGCTATGAGATCAGAACGATGGCACTGGATGACCTCCCACCACCACTCCTGCTCCACTGACCACGGATACTCTTGCACCGCACCACAAATAGAAGCGGGCTTTGGCCCTTGTGGTCAGGTGCTTCTCCTAAGGCAATATGGAGAAAGTCCTACAGCAATTTCCATTAGACAGCCCCAGCACTGTACCGTTCTCAGTCCAAAAGGGAGAAGAGTCCCTGTAGCTCATTGTATTTAAATACTCCTTGGACAGCAAATATGTTAAAATGAGTATATACAATCCTGCCATAGAAACAAAGAGCATTACTGTTTTCCTCAAGACACTGCTCTGAAAATGAAAGTGGAGTGGGCGTTAGGAGGCTCTCATAACTCTGTACACATGTCCTCGGGACAGCATTTATAGCTTTCTATAACTTAAAGAATTTTCAGCTGAAAAACAGCTCTTTGAACACTCCAAGTATTGTATATGCTTAGGTAGAACCATGACATCCATCTCCCTCTCCCACAGTATATACAAACAATGGGTTACCAGTTAAGTTGCTATCAGCAGTTGGCATAAATGGAGACACAGTCTCCACAGCACAGAACCATGACATCAAAGGTTCTTAAGTCAGGCTGGTTTCATCTCAGCCATGACCTTTATAAACATTCTTTATTATCAGAGGCTAATCTTTTTGCTCCCATTTCAATCCTGCCTTAATAAGATTCTTCCAGTCAGTGCCCACACAAGAAAAACCTCAAATAAACCCAAAAATCGAAGGGCAAAAGGCATTTAAGGACCCCTGAAGCACTCAGGTCATGGAAGCCCCTATGAACCTAGTCCTGTTTCACAAATATGGCACTTCCATAGTACATGGAAAGACTACTTCAGCTGCATTAGTAACTCTTTCCTAAAACCTTAGCCATACATTCCATTTATATGCCATTACCTTTTTTTCCACGACTGTCTCCCTAGAGCTTTCTGTTTCTTTAGTTGTGCCAGCAACCACAGGAGGAATGGCAGCTTTTTCCTTGAATAAGTCACCTTCATCATCATCATCAAATAGGTCAGCTCTGGACTTGACTGCATCAAGAGACAAAACACACAGGGAGCGATGAGAACACAACAGCCACTACTAAACACAGAAGATACCAGTCTCAAAAGATACCATGATTCCTTTTTAGAGATGACCAACATCAGGAGTCTTAAGACGAAAAAGCTAGACAACCTCTCAAAGTGAAACACCGCTTACCTGAGAGCACTAATGAGAGCGCGGTCAACAGGCACTGGGGTAGACTCAGTTGGCACCTCTACAAGCAGTGTTTTGTATTGGCTTGGCACCTCTAAATGCCTAGAGCCTGCCAACAGGGAGTTGGGTCAGGCACCTGTTGGGCACAGGGACTCAAGGCTGTGTGAATAAAGCCTGTAACATTTCCCTGATTCAAGTCTAGATACTGCCCTAGCAGTAGGGGCGTCCTAAGAGAGGAAAAGCGGAGAGCATGTAACAAATCAGTCCCACACCACATTGAGGAAAAGAAATAACAAAAACAAAACAACAAAAATAACCCTGCAGTGATGCAGGTTTGAGTTTTGTAACTCACTGGTTCCTATAAATTTGAATTCTGATTAATGTTTAATCTTTCACTGCACATGTATATAGGTACCTGAATCTGGAGGCTTTTTAGTTACTCCCACAAAGAAGTCATCATCGTCATCATCAAACAGAGTAACTCTCCCAGGCTGTTTAGGAGTTTTCTCTGTGCTCTGTGCTGCAGATTTCTTGTCTTTTTCCACAACTGCAGTGGAACTAATTAACATATCACTTCCTCCTGCAGGTCAGATGGGGGTGGGGGAGAGAATAAAATACAAACCCAGAGATCATTGCCAGAGTTACCAAAACGCTGAACTTGTGCCATAGTAAGCAGAGCCAGGCAGAGTTTGTGTCCCAGCAACTTTTAACGCGCTCCTGCAACAATGCTGCATCAAGAGGATTAGCTAGAAACTTCCTGATAAAGCCAAGCCACAGACAGATGGCCCCTCGCTCTCACTGCAATCACTTCTTCCTCAAACATGCTCATCTCCCCTAGGAACAGCAGCCAGGCTCTGTGTTAAAGCCAGAAGACCCACCAGTCCCACACTGTTGCCCCTACGAACTTCTCAAGCCAGGATCCTACTTCACTAATGAGTAAGCCACACCATTGTGGACAAATAAAAGTGCTTGAGGAGAGGAAAGGACAGCTGACTGAATTCTCCCAAGAAGCTGCACTTGTCATGCAAGACTACTAGCAGTACTGCAGTATGAGGCTGTCTTTGGTGCCAAGGTTCCTGCATTCTTCAGATATGGCAGTGATCAACTACAGTAAGTCGGAAAAAACTGTTTCTTCTACATCTGGTGTATGTCCAGCTTCTACATGCATGTTGATAGACTGTCTGCAAACACTTCTAGCATTTTTGGTTAAAACTGGCAGCCTGGCTCTAAGCCTGTCTTTTTCCTTCTTATGTATAGATGCCTGGAAATGATGGGGGTGAGGGGGAAGACTAAGTGAAAGTTTGGCAGAAAGTAGAACTGCTTTTTGGTTAAAATTCAGCACAATGCACGAATTTTGACCAGTACAGCAGCAGTTTGTTCTAAAAATAGTGTATCACACCATTAGAAAGTGCCACAGGATTTACAAGAATACAGCCACAAAGTTTGATTAATTACTAAACATTCTCAAGTTCCTAAACAAACTGTTCACTGGGAATGTGCTCATCAAGCAATTCTGAAGAGCAAAGGAGCCTCAATCTTGGTTTTTCTCTGGTGACTTTAGCCTGGCTACAAGTTACTGAGAGAGAACAACCGTAGACTTTGAATAAATGCTGCATGTAATTTAATTCCTGATGAACTAGAACTGTTACAATGATGAGAAATACAATGCTTACGCAACAGTACCCCCAAGAAAGAACGAAGGATAAAGAAAGCCTCAATCTGCTGTTTTAAACTTTGCTACCAAGTCTTACAATTATATAGAATGACCACTGCTGATGTGTATCTTTGATCCTGGAGTAAAAAGGCTGTATTTGTATACACCCTACTCTAAAAATCATGCTGACTGAGAGCTCAGTCAGACTGAAACCACAGTCTTAAAATAAGCCTTTCTTAATAAATGGCAAAATTAAGGTAACTCAGGTGAAGACCCTACACACAAACAGAAATCGAGGTCAGTTGATTCTAAGAGACTAGTGACATATGTTTCTTTTCATTGTGCAGCTTAAAGTCTGAAATGGAGCAGAGATCTTTTTTATTATTCTTTTTTATTTAGCTCAGAGATCTGGTCCTTCCCCAAGTATGCAGATCCTCCTCATCAAAAATGGAAAACCAAGATTGGTCTCATTTACCTGTACACAAAAATGTAGGAACTTGATGCTTAAAAATGTTCTGCTAACCCAAGTGAATATGACCAAATATGAAAGATCAAAGTGCATTTCCTTCTTGGAGTACAGAGGGAAGGTGTGACTGCATGCACTGCAGACTTAAGCTGTATAGTATCAGCTAAACTAACACACTTTCTTAAAAGTTCATAGCACAACACTGGAAGTTGACATCAGCTAATATCTGCCATCAATTATATCTACCTCCAGAGGTTGTAGAGAATCTTGATTATCCATAAAGCATGCTGCAGTTCAGGCTTAGCATGGTAGAAGCATCTGTATTTGTCACTAAACATATGATCAAGCAACGCAGCGCTGCTGTATTTGGACAGTTTTCTTCTTTAAAACCTCCCCAGCAGGTTTTAAAGAACAGAGCATTTTATGCATGAAGCGATTTGCTACTGAATGAATCATACCTGGGAAAAGAGATACTGCACCTGCAGGAACTTTCTTTAAGGACTTTGTAGAGGACACTGAAATCATAGGAAGTACAACACAAATGGAGGCACTTGTTTTATGCTGTCAAGCCTTCAGAACTCTACTACAAAAATAGGAATCTGAGAAGTCTTCTGAGCTCTGTTTTTTACCCCTCAACAGCTCAAACCTCTTCAGACCTTCTCCTTGAACTTCTGGTTTTTTGCAGATATATGTAACAGTCTAGCTATTTTTCCTCCATTAAAACTCCACAAAACAGCCCTACTAAACTGAAACTTATAAATAAGATATACATTTACACATAGCATTATTTACAAGAGTTTACATTAACACACTCAAAACCAATTCAATACAAATCACGCTAAATAAAATGGCTTAGTCTCCCATTCCATATCTGAAAATTCATCAAATACAGTGCTTCGGTAAAAGCTGCTGCAGTACAGGATGTGTGCTCAGACTCCTTAAAGGTCTAGATATGCAGCTAATGGGAAACTCAGACATGCATTAATCTGCAAGAAGAAATCTTTATTCCACTCAAACCCAGAACTGGATCCTGCAAAGTACTCTTCAGCAGCAGGAATCCAGTGCATGCAGAGAGCTCTGCCATCATCAGTAAGGACATCCTTTCAGCTCCAGGAGAGTAGGTGTGTATAAGAGATCACAGTGAACAAACACATTTAGAATTCAATGAAAACACAACTGTTCTCTATCAAGACTGGGGAGAAGAGACTTGCCAGCAATTGCTACTCCGGACTTTCTGGTTTGGAAACAAATCAGCCTAGCTGCTAGCAGTGATAAATCACAGCACAAACAGGACTACAAGAGGCAACAATTGGTTCTTACCTTCACTTACTGGGACTTGCTCCTCTCCCTCTTTTGATTCTTCTCTTTCTGGTGCTTCAGCAAAAAGATCACTCTGTAGATAAAAATGCAAAGGGGCGGGGAAGTGGTGAATTTGTTTTTTGTAGGAAAAGATAGCTGCTGATTTTTCCACGTCAAATAACCACTTTAAGCCAAGACAGAAGAGGTACCACTCCCTTCTCAAAAGGACGTATACACATATAAACTTAAACCTAGGTACTCAAGTGTTAATTTGAGTGCATACATTCAGAAGAGTAGCTTTCTGTCTTCTAAAGTTTAATTTACCCTGATTATCAGTTTGCTTACTGCAGAGAAGAAATGACCTGTTATTTGCACATCTTCAAGGGTTTACACTATTAATCTACAGCTGTTTAGGTCCTGATTACACCCTTTTAAGCTATCTTATTGGAGCTTATACAATAAGGTTTGAAGGAAGAATTCAGGCCAGGACAAACACAGAAAAACTCATGAACTTCACAGGGTTAAGATGAATGATTTATATTGTTGCTAAGGAGATGCTAAGATACCAGTAACATGCAGAGATATACATGATATCTCAATCTCAAAAGCATTTTGAAGACAAAAGCATTTCAGGAACACTCTCGCAAAAGTCCTTGTATTTGGGTTGCAGTTGCCCTGTGCCAATCAACACTCAGAATCACAGTCTAGATTTCCAGGCGACCTGCAGATCTTGTGAGTACTGGCCATTTAACTTCTTGAAAGCCTCCCTCTTACAGGACTTTGGGTATTAGAAGTTGCCTACCTGGAGACTCAAAACACATGAACTTTGTATAAAGTTTTGTGGAAAGAAGGCAGCAATACTTAGGAAAGGGTAGGGGAGCACAAGGCTGCGGCAGGGATGTCAGTGATTAATTGCACATCTGTCAGTTACTATTTGCTTGTTGACCTACTGTGGCTGCCTTCTGGTACAGTAAGGCGTCCTCCATTGCACAAGGCCAGTGACCCTTCCTAGACGATTAACTTTCAGGTAAACAGAAAACCAAGAACAAGTGTATGCAGGCAGGCAACAATCACAGACAAATCTGCTTGGCTGTCCTGTGTTTACAGGATGAGGAAAGTAGTCCTGCCATTTGCATCTACACAGGGATGGCTTGCACTATCAGATTACTTCATTTTTTTTAAAGCTCTAGGCTGCCATTTAAAAAGAAAGCATGTCAGTATTTTTTCAATAAAGCTGTGTTTGACTGGAAAGCATTGCATAGAACTGTCCCCTTCACACAATGCCCCTCTTTGGTGCTTCTTGGCTATATTCTAGTAGATTGGCATGGTAAGCTTAAGGTCAGCTGTACATGATTCCTCCTTGCAAATTTCAGTCTAAGAGCCTCCTCAGCTCCAAGGAACACCTGACCTTTGTTCTAGTTGCAAAGAGGAACACAACATCCCACAAAGGCAAGAGTTTGGCTACTATTCTGGACTAACCTGGACTGTTACTATCAGATTCTTAAATCTTAAGTACCCCTGACACCAAGTTTCTATATCCTTTCACGTGCACAAACAAGGCTAAAATAAGGTCAGAAATAACACTTTGTGCCATTCTTTTATCAAGTCAGCTCTAGATACACAGCACAAGAATAAGGTTAAAGTGAACTTCTATTGCCAACACAGGTAACCCAGGAATTGTACAATAACTAGGTGAAAGAATACAGCATAATTGCATAGGGAACTTTTAACAGCACAGAGACAGAGAAACCCAACAGCATCACTATCTGGATATGGTATGTGAAAGATAAAAGTGTGAAGAGCATCATACTCTCTTTTCCTCTCAAACTTCTCCCACACCCAGGGAGAAAAAGAAAATGACAAAATTCAGTACTCTCACAGGCATTTTATAAGAAATCTGCTATTTCAAAATAAATAAATTGTACGGCACTCGAATTACCTTCACAGAAAAAAGTGAGGAGGTGAGTAAGCTCTGCTGGAATTAGAGCCTGCCTAATGTAATGCTAGAACCATACTTGCATCTCTCACCAGCACCACTGCAGAAGAGCAAGCTTTGTGCCAAGGAATGTAAGTACCCCACTCACGTAGTTCTGTTTCTCCACTGGAAAGCTATACTGTCCCAATACACTTGAATATTACCAAGAAACAAAATGCTGTTTCCCCTCTCTGCCTTACAGAAGTGGGAATTTGTGGGGATCTTCTGTTTGGTTTTAAAAAGGGGGACAATTTCTATCAATTTCTATCCTCTCCAGTGTTCTCACCTCTTCATCATCAAAGAGACCTGTTCCACCACTGAAGAGGCCACCCCTAGAACCAAATGGTGTGAAGTCTTCATCAGTCAGCTTAGGAGGCTTGAAAATGTCATCATCTTCATCTAGAAGGCAAAAGAGCTAAGAACTGTGGTGGGGCTGACCGAGTTTCAGGAAAGGGGATTAAAGAGACAATCAAAATAAAAACTGGTTTGATTCCAACCCCACTTACAACCCAATTTGTCTACAGCAGCTTCTCTGTGTCATGTTTATATGTGGTTGATCCACAAGACCACATTTAAGAAGGAAGTCTCACTAAGCCTGTTTCTAGCCTTGTTTTACATGCACATCACAACCTAGATTTGTTTACATACTCACCTTGAAGGATGCTCACTAAAATCCCACCCAGTTTCTAGGGTAGACGCCACAATTTCCTAAGCGGTGTCTTACAATCCAGCCCACAATTCAAAAAGCAAGAAAGGATGATGTCCTACCATCCGATGGAACTCTAACTTCCTTCTTCTCTTCCAGGGTTTTCCTTGTTTTGGCCTCTGATGACAGGGCTTCAAGAACAAAATTTCAAAGCAAAAATAAAATACTGCAACTTTACTGGCAGTCTGCAATTAATCTATGGTAAAAAGAACTAAAAAACCAATCTAACCAAGCTGACCTGTACGTTTTCATATGAATCAGCCCACTGGAGCAACTGTACAAAGTACCTGTTCTAAAATTATCACTTAAAATTGCAATAGCATCATTCTGTTAGGCACTATGGGTTCAACATACTTGCTCACATACAGACTAGCGTCACCTGAGATGTCAGAGACCAACACAGCGTTCCAGGTGGTACAGATCCCACACAGAGCATGCGGAACCTTTGAGCATCTCAAATGGCTCCAGGCATAGTATACCTTGATTCAGCTACCAAAAGCAAATCTAGAGTTTTATTTTCTTTGGCCCTACCATCACAAGGCTATTTCAATGAACAGAAGACTTTCCTGTAACCAAACAAGGCAAGCTGGTATGTTTTATACTGATATACACAGACCTAGCCTGATTGTTTGAACCGTGAAAGAACACTCACACACACTGTTCTTGTCTATTCATGTTCTCAAAATTACAGGTCAAAAACTCACAAGCACTTGCCAACTTAATTTCAGCCAGCTATTTTCAACTGCTGTTTTGCTGCAAGAATAACTACTTGAGAGGTCTCCCCTCTTGAAAGTGGCACAAAAGTAAATGCAGTACTTAATCTAAAATATCACAGAAAACAGCAGCAGGGAAAAGTTCCTCAAAATGCAGTATATTTAAGCCAAAAAGAGGAAAACCAAAAAAACTACACCACGTGAAAACATCAATCGACTGCTTGAGGAGTTTTCCACTCTAGAGCTCACAGAAAGACTACAGTGACCAGCACTTTCCACATACTTAGTTGAAAAAGGGGGAAGTACATGTGATGAAACAGGCAGTTTTGCATGTAAAAGAAGAATCAGATTGGAGAGAAAACCTTTCCAATAATACATGTGCTTGTGGAGTGGCGTATCTCACCTGAAAGCAGTGTGTTGTCCACTATAACACTCAGTGAATTCCAATTCAACACCATAAATTATGGCCAAAAAGTTTCTCAGAACACAAAATAGTGCCTTTAATTCCTCTTGTTGGGCTTTCACCTAATACATATTCAAATAATAGATCTGTGTAACTTCACATACTGTTACACAGAATCTCTTGTCCAACTCTCTCACAAGCCCCCCACTATCTCACCAGCACTTTCTAGAACTAAAGAGCTAACTTACATGAACGCTCTTCATCCTGTTTGACTAGTAGTTCTCCTTTGATTCGGGCTGCCAGCTCATCTGCAAATGATGTTGGTCTCTTCTGTTTCTGAGTAGGGACAAACAGCAGCATATTCTTTATATAAAATCCAGTCACCAACTTGAAGCAACTGCAATTATAAATATTGTATTCTACAGCCTCATGTGTACAATATCCTGTCTAGACTTTGATTGAAGCCCTCAGAAGAAGCAATACACCTTTCTATCAAGAAAGCAATTAAAAGATTATGCATCAAGAGAAAAAAAGAGCCATTTCTAGTTCCTTATGACCACATAATCTTTAATGTCACCTCATTTTGGGAGCAGGACAAGCAAGAAGCATTTACCGCACACAAATGCAACAAGTATATTTTTTAATGACCTTTAAAGACAGCTTCAATGCCATCTTAGGGTGCAGGAGTCCCCTAGTTTAAATGGGTAAAGCCTGAACAACCATGTTGAAAGACCATTCAGGATTTTTACACGATCTTATCCCAGATAACTGAGCACTACTATTATAATCCTTCTAAGGACAGATTTTTCATGAGAGAAGTCAAATCTTTCTCTCCAGGGAGGCAACAATTACTTACAGGCCTTGTGCTTTCATCCAAGCCTCCATCCTCATCATCCTCTTTGTCTGAGTCAAAAAGATCACCGCCGTCGTAATCATCTTCATCACTCATTTGTGCCGTCTTCTAAAAACAATAATACCCTGTTGTGTTCTCCTGAAGTTGGCATATAAAACAAGCACAAAACTACATCTGCTTAGGTAACATATTCAAAGCAAACCTACTGAAAGGAGGGAAACATTCAGCCAGTTTGGGGTACTTCACAGCTTTTGAGAGGTAAGGAAGGAGTCCCTTTAGCTCCAAGCAATTGATGCATTCTCTAGTACACCTCTGTGCTGTGTCACTGAACATTTCTGGACCAGAGGTGCAACTGAGGACGCTAAGGCTCTCCTCACAAGGAACATACGGCTACTACACATGAGCCTTAAGTACTTGGGCTGTGCTGCTTCCCTTAGTTATGAACTCCTCTCCACTAAAGACCTAGTATTTAGCCTTAAATTGGGAACTTGTGATTAGCTAGGTAACAACTGTATTGTCTTGAGTGATTCCCGAGGTGGATAGCAGAATGACAAACAACACATGCCCACATCTTGGCTTCAGTCATGTCAGTAAGGGGATTAAAAAGATGAAGTGAATGGTGAGCTCAGGGCTGGCATGGACAAGGGCCCAGAACTGAACTAGATCACCAAGAACCCAAAGATAATTGCTCATCTGAAAACACATGAGGCATACAAAATTACCCTATGAAGGTTAGTGTAACATCTGAGTGCTTCTGTAACATTGGTTTATTAACACACAGATTAAAAAAGGGTTGCCTTTTGAAACTTTGTGTTTTGGCAGTAAATCATTTTGGATTGAGGATCCCCACGTAAAAGTCTTTTGCAGTGGCACATTAAACATGGGTAGGATTCTTTCTCCTACTACCAACTAAAGTCAGGCTTCAGTTTTTCATTTTAATTTGTTATCCAAATGGACATATTTTTCAAACATTTAATACTGTTCACAGCTTTGATTTCATGTCATACCCAAACTGCACCATTCCTTCCTTCCTGCATAGCAAGTTTAGAATTTTAATTATAGACCAAATAATCCCACAGGAACCTAGTTTTCTTTGGGTAGTTTCTTTGAACTCTCATGGCATCAAAGTAATCTCTGAGGAAAAGACACACCAGGTAATGCCATCCCACATATGTATTTCATCTAATGATGGCTTGCAAGCGTGTCTTTAAGCCCAACCCAGGTTCAATTTCACAACACAGAGCCATCTGGCCAGGACAACCTTCCCCAAGTTATACAAATCAGGCTTAACCAAAGTTTTTAATAGTTAATTGTCTAGAGCTCTTATCGCAGGGGTCCTCAAACCTTTTAACCAGGGGGCCGGCGCGCGGATGAAGTAGCAGGCAGCCATCTGCGGCTGCTTGGTTTCCCCACCAACCCCCAGCGGGGGGCGGGGGGTTCTGTAAATACTGGGGGCCAGATTGAGGACCCTGGGGGGCCACATCCGTCCCGCGGGCCGTACTTTGAGGACCCCTGTCTTATTGCCTCTTCCTTGCATCCTCAGTGTGTCAAACCTGGAAAGTCTCTCAGGTATGTACCAGGGTGTATAACCATACCGTCTTTTGCTCATCTTCACTAGGATTTCCAAATTCATCATCTGTCTCCTGGAACACAAAAGACCCAAAGAAAAGTATCACACATTACTTCATCCAATGGTTAAGGGAGAGGGCTCAGAAACTCTGGACTTGCTTAGGTTTGGATATTTGGATCTCCTCACCATGACCTGACCAAAGAATTGTTTCCTTACCACTGACCATTGTTATGAATGGAGCTCACTAGAAAGTCATTAATTTAACAAAGACAGCAAGCTCCATCTGACAGTGCATTTGAGTAACTCAAAAGGGATTTAACTTTAATTGAGCAAAGAGGCTAAAAGCAAACTCCTCAGCAAAAAGGGAGTGCTTCCATAGCACAGTTACAAAGCAGAGACATCCCAGCCAAGGCAGGCAAAACATATCAGAAATTGGAAGTCCACTGCAGAAGATTTAAGAGGCAAAGCCTGGAGATGCATTACTGACACCTACTTAACCTTTAAACTTGCTCCTGTTAAGTCTCCATTCCGTTTCTTTGTAACTAATATACCACAGATTTGTTCCCCATAAATGCAATTCTTGATAAGAATCTGATTCACTTCACAAAGTGAAATCAGACTGGAATAAACCACTTCAGTTTGGAATATTCTACTATAATGGGAATTAGAGCTAACACCACTTTACTGCTCCCCTGAAAAGCTGCAGAAGAAACTACTGTATAAGAATAGCAGCAAAAACATTTACCACAACCAACACAGGGCACAGACATTGTGCAGTACTATCTTGAGACCCCGTGTGAAAAAGCAAGGTAGTTAATGGCCTCACACGCAACCAAGGACTCATAAATGCTTGTGCAAAGTAGCTGGTACTCTGTTACTTGTCACTTACCTCTTCATCCTTCTCTTCACTGTCAATTACACTTCCACGATCACTGTCTACCGATCCTTCTATTTTAAATGGAAACAGAAAAGTTAGGATCAGACACGACACCTGTGCACAAGAGCAATGTGGTCATCAAACGTTATCGACAGCAACTTTAAAGGCTTTGTGAAGAGAACTAAATATCAGGTGGAAGAGAGAGTGGTTTGGAAGACCTTTGAAGGCTGCTAGCATTTTGCATTTCTAATATACAGAGCACAATTTACTGAGAAGTTACTGCTTTGCATGCTGGAAAAGTGGTTGTTACAGCACAATGCACATTTTTTTCCCCAGCTAATTACAGTGTGCATCTAAACATACAAAACCACTATGCAGTATAACCCAAGCTGTGAGTTAAAACAGACCAAAATCTCAGGTTAGGAACTAGTTACTTGCATACGAGTAAAAGACCATGCCAGGACATACCTTCACTAGAGAGATCTCCAAGGCCAACATCATCTTGTTCCATAAACTGCTGAGAGCCAATCAAGTAAGGTAAAGGCCTGTCAATATAGAGATCCTGGAAAGAGACAGCATCAGGTCTTACTGACGCCTAGGAACAGCTTCATTGCCAATGAACACAGAAGTCTTACACCCTTTGTTTTAACTCAAGGAAAATACGAGCTTCTTTAAAGAGAGTCCCACCAGACATATGCTCCAAGTCAGCACGCAACTGGGTGGGCCAAATGAGGTTTATTACTTTTTAATACTGCCAGAGAAGGGGGCTACTTCTATTTGTCTGGTTCCAACTTGTTTTCTAAGCATCATCTAACAGAAGACTTGCAGGCATCAGTCCTACCCCAAATCCTGCACCTAGGGTTCCTAATCACTGTGACAGTAAATACCACCTATGAAGATATGGTTTGTACCTAAAGAGTGTGAAATGTAAAGGTCCCACTTCCCCCAGAACCGAGGCTTCCCTTTCCAAGTTCACTGCCATTAAACTAAGTCTCTTTAGGGTGCCACACCTTAACGCTAACCCAACTGCAAGACAAACAGGCTACACAAGGAATAGCTCAGCAAGAAGCACTTATTCAGATGTAGTCATCAAATCCTCATTTCAGGTAATGAATATTGACTTTCTACCAATGAAGTGATACCGCGGACAGAAGCAAAAAGCAAGTCCAGCAGAGCAAAACACAAACCCAGGCCCCCAGCAAGAACAGGTCTCTGTACCTTTGGCTCCAGTATCAGTTCCACCCTTTCATTACTTTCTTCTTCTTCTGAGTCAGAGTTGCCTGCTTTGATGTCTAGCTGTTCAAACGCACTGTCCAGAACTTGCAACCCATAATTCACTGCTTCTTGGATTTTGGGGATCAGATCAGCTTCTTTTTGTTCCCGTGTCTTTTCCTTTAGTAACAGGAACAACACACTCTCATTGCATTTTACTCAAGACTCAATCTCACTGCAACACGCATGCAAAATTTTAACTTCAAATTAGTACAAAGAAAGCTTCTTCACTGTAAGTAACAGAAAGACCCTCAGAAACTTTTTTTGCTTGACTGACTTAACCTTTATTACTCCCAGAAACACAGATGTTCTAAACATCCATGCCAACACAGTACTATCTTATTTGTGCTACAGTCCCATCAAGGGAATATAGATGGTAAAACACACCTAGACTGTGTATATATAAAGCTCTCCGAGTTTATGTCCCTGGGAATTGCAGTCAGATTCTGCTTCGCCAATTCACTACCTCTGAATTCAGTAAGAACGCCCAAGGCCTCAGTTCTCTTGCTGAAAAAACCATGCAGAGCCATTTGAAAAATCAATGCATAAGTCTTGTCTACTGGACATAGTATTGAGCTTGGGGAGGCCCTAACAGATTATCATACACTAGTAGCCTCCAATGTTCCTGTCAACTTTATGTTTGAATGAAATATACTATCCAACAGAGAGACTTCAAGGAGAAAGGGAACAGCTTGGCTTGTAAGCTGTACGTGTCTGCAAAATAAGTTTGAAAATGAGAAAGTAGACAACAGCTGCAAAAATACTGCCAGCACTCAAGGCAGCTTAAATTAACTACCTGCTCTGATTTGTCTCCAACATCAGCTTTGGGAATAGGCTCTTCCACTTCTTCATCATATACTCTCTAAAAAGTCAAGCAAAATGGATTCAAGTAAGAACAACATGCTGCTGCAGGGGCTAAACCACAGGCACCACCAACAAAATAAAATACAGTGTTAATGTGCAATTAATTACTCATTAATTCACTACACATTTTCAAAAAGCAGCCATGGATGATGCCATAGCCCCTTCATAGCCTCCTCCATGCATTGAAGTCATCCTGAAGTTACTACCAGGCAGCTTCTCAACCCAACGGAAGTAATTCAAGACTGCAAATGTCACTGCAGTAGAAGACAAGTTGACCATTTAACCCTGTTGATTGACCTGAATATGTTGAAAAGCAGCAGTTTTAACTGCCCCCCCCCCCCCCCCTTAACATAAAACTATTCTAGAAACCTTCAAAGTCAAACCTAAGTTTACTTATGGTCTGTCAATTTTCCTTTTGTTTTCTGCAATTTAGTAGGTTTCCTTCTTTAGTGTTTACCCTTTTCCTATACTTACAGAGGTTCACATCATCCCTTAGTCTTCAGTTTGTTCTGCTTATCCCTCCCATCCAGCAATTTTAGCACGCTTTTGTAGAATCAGCTACAAAGAGACACAAGGGAATAAAAAGCCTCCCTTGAACCTGCAAACCTAAATCCAAATCTCTCAAAGGTGCAGTTATCCCCTGGGAAGAGACAGATTTTCACATTAAGTGCACAGAGAAATAGGTCTCCTCATTTCTAGTTCTCAATTTAGATAAATTCAGAAACAAACAGCTTCAAGCACCCAAGATTTAAGACATTTGGTACAAACTGTTCTCAGCAGAATCATTATGCTGAACAGCAAAGGTAGGCCAGAAAAGACACTGCAGCTCTGAAACCACCCCCCTCCGCTACCACCAGAAAAACCCACAACTGAAATCCAGGTTTCCATTGTCTTGTCCTCTATCAGCACCTTCCAATAATAGCATCATGGCTTCAGATGACACGTGTGGCCTGACAACAATGCTGATCAAAACAAAATGCCCAATAAAACTCACAGTGCTAAAAAACCCCTCCACAAATCTGAAAGACTTAAAGCTCTACATCTTAATTATACATACGTTCCTAGCAACATAATGTCGTAGCAGGCTTTCAAGTCTAGTTTTCACCTTCCTACAATAGCAATAGTCACGAAGGGGGAACGTTAACCAATAAATATGCTCGTCACAACCAAACATAACAGATAACTTGCCTGTAGTCCAACGTCTTTAATACCAACCGCTTTTAGCGTAAAATAACATCACTGGGCAAATGTACAGCATCATACAACATTCCTCATATTTAGACAGTACTAACTCATTCATAGTGCTAAAATGAAAGCTCTGATCTCCATATCACATATAAACAAGGAAAGAAGGTTCCTCAAAAGAGGCAAAAACGAATCTGCCGATTTTGCATAGTGCATCACTCACAAAGGAACTACGACACCCTTTAAAAAGGGATTAAAAGCCATTTCATCTCTAAATTAACATCAGACTTGCCAAAAAGTCAAATCACTTCTCCGCATTACAGCGAGGGCCAACACCGATGTTTGAAGCACAAGAACATACTCACATTCTCTATGAACTGCGTATTGGACAACATAAGAAAGTCATTGAAGACGTTGTGAAGGCGACAGTCCGTGGCTTTTGTTTCGCTAATCAATCCATCTACCTGCTTTTTGATTTCATGCGTCCTGGAAATGGTTTGCTGGGAGAACTCTTGCAGAAAACGCAGAAGCTGTGCACAGCAGAGGGAAGCGGCAGTCAGCATCCAGCTCCTTTTTCTTTCGGCCCCGTTTACGACGCGGGCAGAGCCGAGCGCACGCTGCAAGCCCGCATCAGCACACACAGCGCCCACATCACAGCGCCCACATCACAGCACCCCCCGCGCACCCAGGGCCACCCCCGTCCACCCCGCATCCCGCCCTTCCCTCCGGGACGGCTCTCCGCCTTGGCCCGCCCGGCCCGGAGGGTTAATGCCGTGTGGGAGCCTGGCGGCCGCCGGGCCCTACCGGGGCTGCACCCCCCGCGCCCTCCCGAGGCGGCCGGGCCCGGCGAGGCCTGGGGGTGCTGGGCGGGGGGCGCCGCCGCCCGCTGCCCCCGCCGCCGGCTCAGGCCCGGAACTCAGGCCCCGGCTTAGGCCCGGAACCGTCCGCACCGCTCACCCCGGCGTCCGAGGCCAAGGACCAGCTCTGGCTGCCTTTACGGATCTCCTCCAGCGACCAGGGCCGCTCCCACACCGGCGCCGGCTCCGCCGCGTCCCGCGGGGCCCCGTTCATCTGCGGGAGAAGGACAGTGAGCCGAGGAGCGGGTGCCGCTCCCCGTTCCGGCGCGGCCCGTTCCGGCCGGGCGACGCTCACCGTGACGGCGGGCCGCGCTGCTCCCCCCACGCCCGCCGGCGCCATCCGCCGCCCCGCTGCGCGCTGCCACGTGACCCGCCCCGCCCCGCGGCCCGCGCGCGGGCAGGGCGGTAGGGGGCGCGCGCGGCCGGGCCGCTCCGTCCCGCCGCCGGAGGGGAGCCCCGAGCCGCGGCTGGCCGAGCGCGGGCGGCTGAGCGGGGCACCGGGGCGCCGGCAGTGCCACACGGGTCTGCGGCGGCCGCAGGCCAACCCCGGCCCGGCCCGGCCCGGCCCCCACCCGGTCCTAAGTCAACCACGGCAGCGAACAGCTCCCGGGAGGTGGCTGAGCCAAGCCGGCTGGGCTGGCTCGCAGCTGGGGAAAGATCTCACGCCGGTGTTCCTGCCGGTGGCGAGGAGCATCTCGCCCGGGCAGGGGCGGCGAATTGCCGGGCGGGAGGTGGTTTCGACCACTGCACCTGCTTCGCGGGCGTGGCGCCCTTGACCGAGGGACCGCGCGTGACTTGGAACGGGGACGGGCACAGGGGTCCCCGCTCTACGCTGGGAGCAAAGTCAGGGCCGGCGGGAGCAGCAGCAGGGCCGGCGGCAGGGCCCGCGGCAGGGCCGGCAGAGGCTGCAGGGCCGGCGGCAGGGCCGGCAGGCCGCGGCAAGCTGTCTGCAGCGCTGCAGCGCCCCCTGCTGGAGCACTGCAACGAGCCACGCCGATGCCGGCCAAGCCTTGCAAGGAGAGACGCTCCTTCCTCCTATTTTTCGGACGAAAGGAAGTGCAAGACTTACAAGTCAGGAATCTTAATAAACCCACACCAGAATTCCAGGATTTGCTAGAACGAAACATTATATACACTAACATAAATAAATGCACCGTGCAAATCGCCAAATTGGGATTCACAGCCAGTTGGTGCTGGGGCTTTGCAGGTCAGACACCCACTCTTAACTTTCTCACTGAGTCATTCTTTTACAATGGATTGAAAAAACTTGTCATAAAACTGTTTGTAAAATGTTCTTTATGACACGTGAATTAACCAGAAAGGAAATTACAATAAAATCATCTGTTCTTCCAGCTGGTAACTAAAGAATTCATTGGAAGTGGTCAATTTGGATCAGCCCTTGATATTAGCGTGTGTGGTTTATTTACTTACTGCACCTGACTGCACTGATACCACAGCAGACCTTGCGAGGAACCAGGGCACTGGGTGATTTACTTCTTACTTATGTTCCCAATGTAAATAAGAAAAAATGCCCAAGATCTCCAGGTTCTCATATTTTTATGACATTTTATGGCTACATCCAGATACTTGAAGGATATTGCTAGATTAGGGACATAAGAACTTCTAAAAGCAAAGTATCATCATATTCATTTTAATTCTATTTTTCTGTGATTCTATAACAAGATAGCACTACTGAACTAGCTCAGACCTTCAACCCTAGTAGAATTTAAAGAATTTTAATATAGATAATAAAGAACTTTAATATAGATAATAAAGCAGAAACTAACAAAGTACAAGTATTAGCCTAGGCTAGTTTCACAACAATGTCTTGAGCAAGGTTGTTAAAAACCACACAGATGGGATTAATCTGAAATTATTCTCCAAGGCTTTTAGTGTTTTGCCATAGTTCCTTCCACCGCAACATTCCAAAAACTAGAAAAATTTGCCTTTAGTTACTTTCCATATTCACCAAAATGTGGAATAAAATCCAACAATTCCTTTGTTGTTATCACAAAGTTCAACTGCCCAGAACTTTGTGCATTACAAATGTGAGGTCTATATGCTCTGCCTACTGATGCTGAAAAATGTTGGGTCTTACTATCAGACAGCTTGAGGTCTGGCGGTCTTGCAGATTAGTTTCCATTTAAAAAAAAAAGACAGCAACATAGAACCTGAATGTTCCCTTTGGGGAAATTGTTTATCTATGATACGTACACCAGTCCCTGAGTGGAGAGCGCGCTATGAATGGCACAATAAAAATCTGCTTTCTAGGAGTCCCAACCTAAACAGTACGGGCAGGGTCCCAAAAAGCATTTCAGCCCTAAAACTCCTTTTAGAGGGGAATTTAGACAGGTTCCTTTTAAAGGTTAGAGAGAAGATGGCAACAAGAAAAATAAGTTGCTGTTCCCCTCAGAACTTTCCAAGCTAATATGCAAGGTAAAGGTATCAAAAATCACATATGTCATCAGGGACTGATTTGCCTATTAAGAACCAGAACATGTAAGACTGCATAGAGCTGAGCTCTCTGATATCCCTGCTTACAGCATGCCTTAGCTCTGTGGCATCACTTGCTACTTGTATGTGGCCACCTGAACAGGCTGCCCAGGGAAGAGGTTCAGTCACCATCCCTGGAGGTATTTAGGGATGCAGTTAATAGTTGGACTCTATGATCTTAAAGGTCTTTTCCAACCTTAATGATTCTATGAGAACTGTGCCTGTGCAGGTCCCTAGGGGCAGATTCCCTAGGACCTTCCAGAGCAGGGCAAAGGTCTTCTGAACCAGTTTGGGGTACAAGTCTTTCCTGCACGGCCACAAGGACAGAAGTTACAGCAGAGCAGTGTTTCTTGTAATCTGCCACTCTCATGCAGCTGCTTAGCCTTGTGTGTTTGCAGCAGTGTGAAATGAGCCAGAGGTCTCTTGGTGGGACTCTGAAAGGCTGCAATAAAACTGTTTAAGGCAGGCTCAGGCAGTCAGGTTACTGGAAGGCCCCTGTGGATTGCAGAGGTGGGCCAGAGTACAGGACTCAAAGGGTCTGAAGAAAATATACACAAGACAGATGTGAGAGGCATAGCACATACTGCAGTTGCTGCTCTCCTTTGCCCTCCAGTTTCTGGAGAAGGGCTAGCACAGCATAATGGGATGCTATAATTGTGCAGACATGGTGCAAGAGGAAACAAACCTTTATGGATCTCTTCCCGGTCCTACTTCAGTCTGTGTTCTGCAGTGTTGCTCCATAGTGGAAAAAGCCACTGCCTATCCAGAAATTGATTGTTAGCTCTGTCTAAAAATTTACTACCCCAGACTGCTGCCAGACCATAAATCCTGCTGGTTAGTTCTGATAAGACAACACTTAAAAGTGGAGACAATAGTAATGAAAGTTTGTGGCTCTGCTGTGAAAACTTGCTTACATACAAACCTGGCATTGAGGATATGCCAGAAATTAGACCTGGTTCTGGAATTTCCCAGAAGTTGAGGATACAGATGTCAATATGTGCCTGTAGTTTGCCTCCTCAGTGTAGTAATGAAATCAGCAGAGTTTGGATTGAGCAGTGGGGGCTAATCCTGGCATACTTAGAGATTCCGTGCTTTAGCAATCTGGATGGCTTTCTCCTGGTGTAGATCCCAGGAAGAAAGAACCTTTCTTTCTGTCTAATACACAAAAAAGAACCTTCACTGTGAAACAAGGCATGGAATGGGTTCAAAAAGTGGTGGGAGGGGTAGTATGAACAGCTGGAATTATCCAAACCAAAAAGCACGCTAGGACTCCTTAATCCACCAGTTTAAGCATGGGTTGTATTAGCCTCAAAGTTTATTCTTTATGTCCACAAAGAAACATCTGTGAACACCAGCACAAGAAGGAATTGCAAAGCAGAGGAAATCTAGTATTTACATTCTTGGACAAGCTGACACCCATTCCTTCCCCTGGACCTGGTCCCCAGTGGGGACCCACAATAATTTCCACAGGCCTATATAGGGCTGCACAGAATTTTTAGCAGCTGCAGAATGGCTGTAGAAGACTAAAGACAAGATAATGCAACCCTGAAAATAATTTGGAGGCGAGTATTGCATACTTGTTATGTATGATCGCAGCTTACTGTCTCTTCACAACGTCTGCAAAGCTGAAAGCAAACATTTTCATTAGAAGTGGATCCTGATTACTCTCAAACCAAGTAGTAGATTGTTTTGTCCAGAAAATATCTCTATAAACAACATGGCCAGCTTTAAGGGAGGTATTGTGTATGCTATACCTATTCACTGCTGGGCATATGCAACTCTATTAAAGACAGGATGATTTCTAACACACATACGCAGATTATGAAATAACAAGAAATATTCTTTATTCATACAGGATCATTAGGAGGATCTGATCTTTCTCTTCTACTTATATTTTTTAAACTGTTTGTGTGAAGTAGCTTCTAAATTCCCATTAGCACTTGTCTGTGAAGAAATTACAGTTTACAGTGGACAAAGACTTCAAGGCTTGTGTGACATTCAATATAAATTTAAATATAATTCTTCTTCATAATCTGGGTAATAATATGCCACATAGCTAGCCTAGGTATTTTTTTTTTCCTGTGGCTAGAAACTTTGGCAGAAGTACTGCTTTCTGTTGCCTTATACTGGAAGTGCTAACAAAAGCTTAAACAGACACAGCACTTGGTTAAACTCACAAATATTTACAAGGTACAAAATGAAAGAAAATACCACAGCCCGCTTTCCCAATAGCTAACAGAAAGTAAATATGTTTTTATAACTTGAGAACAGGATGCAAACAAAAACTCAAGTTACAGTTAAAACAAAGAAGCTTTTTTAGCACACAAGAAAGAACCCCAACACAGTTTGTGCATTGTTCTTAATTTTCCCTGCGACTCCTTATTTTCGTGCACAGGTTGTGTTGTATGGCTTGGTAGAGACATGGAGAGATATGGTTGTCCAAGCCCTGCAATTACCAGAACTCCCCAGCCTCTAAGAGAAAGTCCCAGCACCTGTGTTACCTGCAGGCTGCAAAAGGACTTGGGGAAGACAAGTGAAGTCAGGGCTTGAAGATGCCTTAGTCTCTGGTGCATCATGTAGAAAGGAGTGTCTGCAGCACAGGAGCCTGAAGCCCACAGAGGTACTTCTCCTCCTGCTTGGGATTCATTGCTGATTAATGCAAGGACAGAACACACCACTTGCCGACCAGTGTTTTTATTCATTTCAGGGAATTCAAAATCAACTTGCCTTCAAAATAATTAGTTGTAGCCTGTGTGTCAGAAATAAGCAGACTAAAATAACCCACGTCACCTAAAAGACCTTGCTGCTATGTACTAAGTCAAATGACTTACTGCAATAAGTTACTGTGTAAGCAGGAAAAAAATAACCAGGCTGATAGACTCGGTTCAGTTCAGTTGGCTCCTCTGCGCTGGGGAGGCTGCAGCTGGAGTGCTGTGTCCAGCGCTGGGCTCCCCAGTCCAAGAGAGACAGGGAACTACTGGGGAGGGCCCAGCGCAGGGCTGCAAAGGCAGTGAGGGGACCGGGGCATCTCCCTTGTGACGAAAGGCTGGGAGAGCTGGGCCTGCTCAGCCTGGAGAAGACTGAGAGGGGACCTGTCAATGTCTACAAATATCTTGAGGGCAGGTGCCAAGAGGACGGGGCCAGGCTCTTTTCAGTGGTGCCCAGCGACAGGACAAGGGGCAGCGGGCACAAACTGCAACACAGGAAGCTCCTTCTGAATATGGGGAAGAACGTCTTCACTTTGAGGGTGACAGAGCCCTGTCACAGGCTGCCCAGAGAGGATATGGAGCCTCCTTCTCTGGAGATATTCAAAACCCACTTGGATCATCCCCTAATCATCTTTGCAGCCCTGCGCTGGGCCCTCCCCAGCAGTTCCCTGTCCCTCTTGGACTGGGGAGCCCAGCGCTGGACACAGCACTCCAGCTGCAGCCTCCCCAGCGCAGAGCAGAGGGGCAGGATCACCTCCCTCGACCTGCTGGCCATGCTCCTCCTAATGCACCCCAGGGTCCTTCTGGCTGCCTTGGCCACCAGGGCACACTGCTGGCTCGTGGGCAACTTGCTGTCCACCAGCACTCCCACGTCCTTCTCTGCAGAGCTGCCTCCCAGCAGGCCAGCCCCAGCCCGTACCGGTGCATGGGGTTGTTCCTCCCCAGGTGCAGACCCTACACTTGCCTTTGCTGGACTTCATCAGGTTCCTCTCTGCCCGGCTCTCCAGCCTGTCCCGGTCTCACTGAACGGCAGCGCAGCCTCCTGGTGTATCAGCCACTCCTCCCAGCTCTGTGTCACCTGCAAACGCTCTGAGGGTAGCTCTGTCCCTTCATCCTGGTCACTGATGAGTAAGTTGAACAGGACTGGGCCCAGTACTGACCCCTGGGGAACACCGCTAGCTACGGGCCTCCAGCTACGCTCTGTGCTGCTGGTCACAACCCTCTGAGCTATGACAATCAGCCACTTCTCAATCTCTGACACATTTAAGGGAGGAACCCAAAGCCATGCATCAAGTCAGTAATGGAATGAAAAAATAAAAAAGCTTCTGAATCACAGTCCCATAGCATTCTACTTCAGTCTTTAGCAAAGCTTTGAAACATGAAACTCACAGGACTGGTAGAATAGTGCTACCCTCCCAGTTTTGTAAACAAGTTAAGAAATTAAACTTTTAATATCAATTGATATATCATAGTTGATAAAGCAACACAGAGCCAGAATGACTGTGAACTTACATTCCAGGTTAGATACAACAAAGCCTTTCAAGGTGTGCACTTGAGAACAAGGAGTGGCTCCACTAGAGACAATGGAACTACCCACTTGGCTAAAGCTGAGGATAAACTTAAGGGCATGAATCAAGCAAAGCACTAAGATCTCATCTGGCTGCAGAAGTTAATGGGAGTTCTGCAACTTTTCTCAGTAGGCTTTGAATCTATACTGAAAATTATATTTGTAATGTATGTGAGCTTTAGTTATCTGTGTGACATGAGCAAATATTTATCTGCATGATACATGGATGTTCTATGGAAAAAGCAGTGAGCTTTGCAAAATATTTGGTCTCTCATTGAGTATTAATCCACCATGAGGACATCTGCCCTCTGGCTGTGCAGGATCTGAAAGCAAAAGCTTTTTTGATGGAAAGTAAGAACATAGAATCATAGAATGGTTTGGGTTGGAAGGGACCTTTAAAGATCATCTCGTCCCAACTCCCCTGACATGGGCAGGGACATATTCCACTAGACTAGGTTGCTCAAAGCCCTGTCCAGTCTGGCCTTGAACACTGCCGGGGATGGGACATCCACAGCTACTCTGGGCAACCTGTGCCAGTGCCTCACCAGCCTCACAGTAGGGAATGTCTTCTTAATATCTAACCTAAATCTACCCTCTCTCAGTTTACAACTGTTACCCTGTGTCCTATCGCTACAATCCCTGATAGTCTCCTTCCCCATCTTTCCTGTAGGCCCCTTTTAGGTATTGGAAAGCTGCTATAAAGTGTCCCCAGAATCTTCTCTTCTCTAGGCTAAACAACCCCAACTCTCTCAACGTGTCCTCATAGGAGAGATGTTCCAGCCCTCTGGTCATCTTCATGGCCATCCTCTGGACCTGCTCAAGCAGGTCCATGTCTTTCTTATGCTGGGAGCCCAGAACTGAACACAGTACTCCAGGTGGAGTCTCACAAGAGCAGAGGAGAATTACCTCCCTCAGCCTGCTGGCCACACTGTTTTTTGATGCAGCCCAGGATGTGATTGGCTTTCTGGGCTGCTAGTGCTCATTGCTCATATTCAGTTTCTCTTGTCCTTCTCCATAGGACTTCTCTCAATCCACTCATCGTCCAGCCTGTATCCATGTTTAGGACTGCCCTGACCCAGGTGCAGGACCTCACACTTGGCCTTGTTGAACTTAATGAGATTTGCATGGGCCTACCTCTCTATCTTGTGAAGGTCCCTCTGGATGGTGTCCCTTCCCTCTACAGTATCAACTACACCACACAGCTTGGTGTGGTTGAACGTGAACCTTGCATATAAAAAGGAAGGAAAAGCATATTCCTTTTTATGTGGAACTGGATACATCAGATTTATACATACTTAGATGAGTAGCTGAAAGCAGCTACAAAGGGAATAAAGCTGTGGAGCAGTTCTAGAGGCATTCCAAAGAATTCTTGCCAGGTGACGTGTACACTTATTCATACTCAGAGACTTAATTCCCATAAGACTGACATTGCATCTAAAGCTATTAAAGGATCATGACTTCAATTGCTGCTGATAGACTGCAGCTGCAGAGCATACATCAATCCTGATACACAGAAGTGGCCTCTCCTGACCACAACAGTGGCAAATCCAGTCTAGCAGATTATGATGTTTCACTCCAAGAACATTATTCTAAACTCTTGCTTATATTCCAGAGCTCCTCAACAGTAATGAATTTAAATTAGTTCATTTAAGCCAGTGCAAAACATTTAATTGCACTTAAAATTAATCTCTCTAGCAGTTTCTCTTTAGCTGACAGGGAATTTACATGAAGTACTATTACCAAACTACTACTTAAACCTATTGCTAGGTGTAAATCAACATTACATTTACTACATTTAAAATAAAGGAAGAGCATCCACTAGGTTTTACATCAATTTAACTAAAAGATTTTTAAATAGCCTGGAAGTGAAATCAGAGGAATTAGGCTTTTCTTTCTCTCTCCAGCTCTAAAAACATACTCTACAAACGGCCTGGTAACAATAGACTACCTTGAGCTGTCAGTTGCCAGTGGATCATGAAGCAGGATTATGGGGACAGGACAAGGCTAAATGGCACCACCTTCCTTTCCATCACCCCAAATCAACCTGCCTTTTAGAAGGTTCTATAAAAGTACTTCTAACCATTACAAAAATAATACCTTAATAGCTTGACAGGATAACCTTTTCAGAGATTTCTTCAGGTGTCAACACTTCAGAGAAAACTTCCTGAGAGGCTGAAAGAGACTAGACATGTTTAGCAACATTCAACTGGAAAATTAGGAAAGATCTAAGTATGAAATCCTTAGCAGCTGTCCTGCTAATGAAGCCTTAAATCTGTTTCTTGCTTTTTAGTAGTCTTGCATTCAGAAAAGGGAGACCTTAAACCTGTGTTTTTTCATAACCCAGCTATATCAGCTTCATGGGAATATTGAAAATTATCAGAAACAGCTGAGCTGATCACAAGGATCACACAGTTTTCATAGGATGGCTTGTCAGTAGTTTTGTCTCTCCTCATGCTACATGACAACGGGTGAAAAAAGCAAATTATTGCAGTGCTATGGAAGCAATCGTTCTTGGAATTGATTGGAAAACTCATTGGAGAAGTAGTCAGATGTAAGACTTTAGGAAGAGATTGAATTCTTTTACAGCAAGATCTGCATATCCTGAGGCAGAAGGTTCAAAGGCATTCAGAGGCATGCCAGCCTACCAGCAGACAATCAGCAGCACAGCTGGCAGGGCACCAGCATCTTTATCAAGAACTCCTTGGCAGAAGAATAAGGTGTTCTGCCTAGCAAGTGCTTTGAAAGCAAAAACAGTCTTGCTTTGAGCTCTCTGTCAAAAAGCACAAAAGGACTGGCATAAAATTTCCTGTCAAGCCCAGAGTGACCTGGGGATAGCAAATCCTGGACGTGGCAGGTGAAAGAAAGGGAATGCTGTGAAACTGGTGCAATAGGTTGGTGCCCATTGTCTGTAGTTTCTCTGTACTAGTATGAAACCCTTATATCAAGTGATCTGGGAGAAAATATAAAATAATTGCCGATAGATTTTGCAAATAATGATTAATATGACAAATAATGACTAAGTCTGGTTGTCTGGTGAAGTGGTGAAATAAATGGTGCTTACTTAATGCTTTAGAGATTATTTTTTAAAAAATTTTGTAGGAATAGGAATTTTTAAAGATTCTGTAAAACTTAAAATCTACATTAACAACAGTGCCCCTGAGAGAAGTTCAGGGATAGAGTGCAAATGTTTTGTATCGAACAATATGGTGCTTAAGACAGCAGATGTGATCCCTGGATATATATACAGTGAAAAGCATTATGTCCTTCATAGTATCTAGGGTCATTTCCACAGCACTTAGAAGCTTTTATACCTTGTTCTGTACTCAGATTTGAAATGAGATACTGTCAGATTGGAGACTGTTCAGAAATGGGTTACAAGAATGAAAGGAAATCCGTGCTGAACAACTGGAGACCAGAACCATTGTAGTCACCCGAGAGAAGTTATAAGCTGACTTGACACTGTAAGTACAGACAAGAGGAAGATTTTGATGATAAAGTACTATTACCTAGTATGCCAGAAGCAAGGCATGAGAAAGGAAATTTATTGAATTTTCTCAATGACATAAACATGACTTTCATGAAATGAAATTTTTAAAACATGCAGTGATTATATCAGAACAACAACAACAAAGAGTCAAGTGTATTGTCTGTAAAACTGAATGCTTAGTAACTTTTAATTAATTATGTATTTCTTACTAAAGGATTATCAAACCTGCACAGGCTTCAACTTCAGCATTTCCTCCAAGAAAGTCATGGTATTGCTTCATGCGATATACTTCAAATTTTTTTGCTTCTCTTGAATTCTTTGGATTGAATACATCCAAAACCTGAATTAATTGTTATTAGTACTCAGTAATACATAGTGCATAGGAAGAAATGAATGGCAAATTTTCTTGCCACCATTCCAAAGTATTTACAGCTCTGTGTTTAATTTACTTTAAAAGCAAAATAAGCCCAAAATAATTTAGCTTGTAGTACAGCCAAATTTTATTGCATTTATTTTTCCAAAGTTTCTAAATATAATCTGAAAATCATGTGCCAAATTTCCTGTAGCTGGTGATAAATCTCCCTCAGGAATGAATTTAAATTTGCTTGCCAGCATCTGTAACAATGTCTTTTTGAAACATAGGTAGGGCCACAGTCTCTTATTTCATTCTAAAAAGAGGTTGCAGGAGAAGGCAGAGTATTTGATTAGCACTCTGAAATTTATCACTGCTTGTGAAAGTACTTTGCACATATAAAACTGATCATAGAATCACAGAATGGCTTAGTTAGACTGGACCTTAAAGATCATCTAGTTCCAACCCCACTCCACTAGACCAGGTTGCTCAGAGCCCCATCCAGCCTGGCCATGAACACTGCCAGGGATGGGGCATCCACAGCTTCTCTGGGCAACCTGTGCCAGTGCCTCACCACCCTCACAGTAACATCATATACTCTATCGCAGTTATTCAGGTCAAAGCCTGAACAGTCCCACAGGAGCAACAGCAGGCTTTTGATTTGAGAGGAAATCCTTATTTTACTTGAGGAGAAAGAGAAACGTAGTGTGATCCAGCTTTAACTAAGATCTAAATGTTAAAGAGGTTTTAATACCGGTAATGGCCAAGTACCTTCAGTTATCTTACAGCACACTATGGCATTAAGCATGAGTATGCAAAGATCTGGCAAAAGCTCCCTAAGTTATTAATACCTAGTTACCTAGTCTAAGCATATTCTAGCCCACTAAAAGCAGAAATAGTCAGCAAGCGTTTCCTGCCATAGCTGAAAAAAATCCCCCAACTGTACAATACTGCCTACAGCTTAGCTATCAGTACTTGTATTTCGTCAGAAAGGCATTTCATCTAAGCACAATGCTTCCAAGGAATACAAAGTTCTGGGTTCAACCTTTTACCCAGGTCAGTGCTCTACAGAATCAAACATTTTCTCATTGCCAGCTGGTGAAATTTTAGTGATTTCTTTCAGAAATGTCAACATAACTGCATTTGAATTGAGTAAGCTTTTTCCCCTAGACTCGAATTGCTCAACCATAAAATACGTGCTCTCAGATTCCACATAAAGCACTTGCAGAGTTCTTCTGGAGGCTTGGAGCTCTCTGTAAGCCAAGGATTCCACAATGGTAAGCCAAAGGTTTAAATTTCTTTTAAAATGGGGATACAGATAGCTAATTTGCTTTAAAACTGAAAAAGAAGGGTATTTAAGAGAATAATAATTACACATTTTCCAACGTGGATATATTCTATTTTAAAAATGCAAAATGCAAAGAAAGTAAGACCTTTGTGAAGATTACTGCAAATCTTGTCCTTTGTTTGTAATTCTTTGCAAGAAACTGTGTACATATATCTTGTCTTTCACTTGCCATTATCCTTTTCTCAGAAATGTTTGTGAAAGTATTCAGAATTTTGTAAACATATGGGACCATGCTTTTAAAACCTTTAGATGTGAAACACAGTTTGAAATATAGTCCCTTTACAATAAAAGGTGTAATAATGTGTTTCATCTACATTTCTATTTGATCTATCAAGTTGTTTCCTGTTTCAGCTCTCCCAAACTTCCAAATGTGAATCTGAATCAACAGTTAAGTAATGCTAAACAGACAGATAAAGCCCTGTGGCCCAGTTTCCCTCAAATTTATGCTCACATAATCCACAAAGGTATAGACATCAATTACTACCTTTGATGAGAATCTCAGGAAATACATACATTTTACAGAAGAGGCAGCAGTTTCTGTAGTATATGTAGATTCATAAATAAAGGGAGAAATTATCATCTACTACTTTCTCTGCCTAAGATTTCCTAAGGGCTTGTCTATACTCAGACAAGACTTAGTTGAACAAAATTATCTGGTATCTCATTCCACAATAATTCACCCAGTTTCAAAGGCCATTAAATCCAGTTTGGAAGATTCTGTTCTGCAGGATGGCTGGAGGCACCCCCTTTTTAAGAGAGCAAACAAGTAGGGGGGGGGGGGGAAGATTCCTTGAAGTGCCTTGCTCAGAGACTGGCCAGAACAACACAACTCTGACAAGAGCCCTTGACACCACTGTGACTGTAATAACCTCTCCCATTTCTAACAAAGGTTTCCAGTAAAGGATACTGTTTCTACCAGTGCTTTCTTACCTGTTCAACACCCTCTGTGCTCAGCATACTTACGCATGGGCTCTTTACTGCTGACTGTCTGTTGCTTAGCTGACATATCTTTGGTTGCTCCAGCAAACGGCATTGGTTAATCCAGACAGTGATTAGACACCACAGACTCCCAGACTACCCCTTCTGTTTCTGTTTAGATTCAGTGAAAGTTCCAGAACTTTGGTCTTTAGGGAGAAGAGCATGCTCAAGTTCATTTAACTGCTAGTTCTAGGAAGAGAAAGATAAGGAAAAATGTTGGAGTGAACAAAGGATAAATATTCACAGGAGACAGCCCAGCATAGCAAAAGAAGGATTTTAGTCTCTTCTATAAATACATGAGTGACAGCAGTAGTAGAACTGGCCTGTGCTGTTACAAACACCTGAAACAATTTGGAGGAAAACCACGACCAAACTCAACATGGATGAATAATACACAGTGAGGAGTATCCCAAGCATGTTGAGATCCTCTGTGGAAAGCCACAATGCCTTGAGTTCACAAAGCCCCCACTAGCTGCAAAGCACAGATAGCCCCACAGATCCATGCCAAATGCACATGGATCCTCAGCAGAGACCAGCTGCAGTGTTACATTCTACAACTTCACAGAACAGGAGTTGCTTAAACAATTTTCCTTCGGCCAGGCACCACAGAATAGCACAATTCAAGAGTTTCAGTCTTTCTTTTTAACTTCTGTTATTCTGGCTATAGTGCTTAGCATGGCAACTGGCTTTATTCTACCCTAAAGCCCCAGGAACTCCAAATCACAGAACAGCTATGGAAATTAAGCATTACACCTTTCCCAGACCACTTCACAGAGCCTCCTCCTCTCTTTCATTACCCTATAAAAGTCCTTATCCCTGTAAGAAAGCAGCACACCAAGGATTAATATAGCAAGTTTTTTCCACAGCAGACAGAAGAGATTCCCCTTGGGTCACCATCTGCCCAAGGTTCAAGACCTTTCAGTGTCTTTTCATGTTCATGATTCAAGTAACCAAGCAGACAGCAGAGCTGCCTGAAAAGAAAGCCTGTCCCTGCCATTTTAAACCCCAGTTTCAAGTAGCAACATCCTCTGGAGTTCAGAACAGTAACTTGGAAAGATCTACTAATTTTATGATCCTTTCATGTTAATCTACACATGCTATCAAGAAATGTAAAGAATTCCATTGCTTCTAAGTCTCTGGCCATTCTTAAACTTCTGCTTTAAGTTATCTAGTTTGAGCAACCAGTCAAAATAACCCTGCGCTCCCTCATGCTTCTGCAGTCCCTCTACCCCAGTATAACTGTCACTGCAGTTATGCAGGCTTTTTCAGGAGTCCTGGCTGTTAAGCAGGTCCCAGCAAATATCTCTGAAGAGCTCTCACAGATGTTTAGCTGTTGTCGCAACTAGGCAAAAGCTGTTGTCACCACTATACAAAAGGAAGGCTGTACTGCGACACGTCCAGATCTGTGTGTGCATAGTTTAACAAGATGGCTCACACAGTGCTAAGCAGAATGGTTCAGCACTGGAATTTTGCCCTAAGACACTAATTTCTGTCTCTGTTCTCTGCCCAGCTACCTATTTAAAAAAACTTACTGGAATATAATGGGGTCTGAGATCTCCACTGTACTGCCAACTGTGGAGAAATTGCTGTACCAAAAAGGAAGGAATGGGATGCTATACAGACAGTGATTTTTCTGAAGAAATAGCTAAATCTGGATCAAAGGCAATAACTAAAGTGCTAATAAGAGTCCGACAGGGTTTCAAGGGTATAATACTATTGAAGCTTCTTGTGATTTCTAGAGATTGGACTTTTGCAGGGAGTGATGCTGCTGACACGTTTATGTCATATCATTTTGTCTCTTCCCACCTAAAGGAAAAAAGTCATCAATGCAGTGAAACATCTGGAGTGCCCTTTTCGAAAAATTTAATGTACACATAAGGCTATTTCTAATTTTTACTTCAGGTTTACTGACTTAGCTTTTGAAAACAAAGATAATCAAAGTGGAATTAAACTCAAGCCATGGGCTTCATGTCTCTTTTACAGAAGAGATTTCTGGCTTTCCTTGTTGCAATGGGCATCATAGTGACACTGGGTGATGCATACTGCTTTTCTAAACTCCACAAGCCAGGGGAGGCCAGCAAAGGTAAGAACAGGGAAGGGCCTCTTACTTGATTGTTCTGTGGTAGCTCAGCTCTATGCGGAGCTGACAGTAAGGACTCAAAATACAAGGGAGGGGGGAGACGTCAGAAAGATATGAATAGGAGAGTCCTGCATCAAGTTACCAAAAGTAGGGAAAACCAAAGTCTTCCCTTGGACTGGATATGGTTGCAGCAATATTATTGCTGTTGGTGGTAGGTTTCTGTTGCTCTTCCATGAATATATATATATATATAAACACACACATGAAGCTGATGCAGGAGTTGAGAGTAGTTCTGAATAAAGTCTGGTGCCAGGTGGCAGACCTGGCTGTTTGGTTGCTCATTTAATCTCAGATCTGTCACACTGAAACTATCTTTAACAAGTGAAGAAGAAACAAGCTCAGGTTCTCAAAATAGTCCAGGTTACTACCTGGAGAACAAAATTCCTTCTTTACCGTTGCTGGGAAAAGCATTTTCAGAAAACTTGAGATAATTTTTAAACTTTTCATCATGTGGAACTTCAAAGAACATGCTTTGTTTTGCTGCTGTCTTATGCAGGGTGTATCCTGGAAGGAAAACTATACCACTTTGGAGAGATTGCGAGGACAGAAAATTGCTTCAGATGCAGCTGCAACCGAGAATCAATGCATTGTTGTTCCCTGTAAGTTTGAACTTCTTGGTGGCATCATTGCCCATAGGAATCCCACAGCTTTCCATTTGGTGGGGATAAGTGACTTTCTAAGGGCACAAGAGAGCCTTTCTCCTCACCCATATCACAGAGCGAGGGCAAGCCACATCTAGCTCTTGATCATTTGGATCCTTGGCTGTGTTTACCTTAGCTCACTTTCTGCTGACTGGGAGCGGACACAGGTCCTTCCAGACACATCCGGTTGGTGCTTGCCTTTAATTTTTAGGAACTTGTGAACCCCTCTTACACTGCAGTTAGGTCTTCCCTTAGCAGGGACAAGGGGGTAGATAGGAATTTGTTCCATAAGGGACTTAAGTGAAGCTCCTTTAAAGGGCTTATGATGATCTAAATACCTTTCCAGAGGTGTTTTTCTCCACTGAATATGCTGACCCTAGAGTGACAAGGCTCTGCTCTGAAGTATTTAACTCCAGCATGCTCCTTTCCTCTTATCCTACCTTCTCAAAGGGCCGAAATTACTTGATTATGACCATCATCTTTGCTCAGGTGACACTCTATAAGGAAACGGCTACCACATTCTAAACAGGCAATAATGAAAAATTAATGGAAAGAGGTAGAACATGCCAAGACCATGCTTGTGTCACACTGTAGAGTGCTGTGCTAGAAAACCCTATGCTAGTTCTGAGCATACTGGTATATTACACAGTGCAGTGCAGCAAGGCATCATTTGAGGCCCTGGAAGCTGTAGCTGTGTGGCTCAAGCTAGGCAGGCTGGTCTTAGCTATAACTTCAGAGATACCTCACTCGGCATTAGTTCAAGCTGTAATCACTGAAGCATTGAATATTTTATTGCTCTCAGACTAACATTTGCTTTCTCTTTGCCAATGACAGCTTTCATACTCCTATTGGTTATGACAAAGAGAATTGTAAAGTAGTTTTCAACAAGCAAAGCTGTGACTATGACGTGGTGCAGAAGAGTGACCCCTCAAAGGAGTGTTTTGTCTATTCTCGTGTGGGCTAACAATCTGCCTGCTCCAAACCTCTTTGCACTGTCGAATTCCTCCCTTTCCTACAGATGCTTTGCCATCACAGAGAAGCTCAAAGACATGGGAGATCTGGTAAGAGAGAGTACTTCAGTAGCTCACTTCTAATCTCCTAATTGTTCTAATACAATAAACAAGATGCATAATGAAATACAATGTCTCATTTCTGTCATTACTTGCAATGGTATCACTGAGCTTTTTTGAATACAATAAATCCAGATGAAACATCCAGAAATGCTTATAGTGGTCTCTCTTTTTATGTAATAACATGAGGCAAAGTCACCTTCTAGGTCTAGGAGAAAGGAATGCATTTGCCCAACTACACTGACATGCCGTGCACCATTGCCCTGGCACAAGCCTCTTTCATGCTTTGCAGGTTCTGTTTTAGCCAATGGTCAGAGCAGGCATTTTAGCTCGGCAGGTGTCAAAATCCATTATTATTTGGAAGGGATGCACTGTTTTGGGCATGCTGTACAATGGCTCCTACTCAGAGCACACAGGGCACATCTGTACTGCTGCAGGAGTATAGGCAAGACATGCTGCTAACACCTGTGACCTCTGAAAAAACAGTGAGGATGGAAGATCACCATCCTTTTTCGCCTTTTATTTTTCTTTCTCTTCAGCAATGTCATCACCCAATGGCAGTGACTGTTCCTTTCCATTGCCCACTCTGACCTGCTGCCAGGTGTCATCCCCCAAGCCCTGCTCCTCAAAGTCTGTACACACTACACTGCATTAGTGGTTCTTGCCTACACTGAAAAAGATCCAGATCGGCCCCCTGGAAACATGGCAGCAGAGCTTAAGGTACTAATAAAAAGCAGGCACCTTCTGATTCTTCAGTATAAAAATTCCCCACACTCCCTGGGGAGAGAAGTCCAGCCAGTAATGGGCATGAGAACAGAATGTCCCACCTGGCAATTGGTAATATCCTACATCTGCCCACATATAGGAGACCAGGCAACAATACCCTATAAAACGCTGCTTCTACATGGTCTCTGTTCTCCAGAATTGAGTATTAAAAAAACCACAACAGTCTGCAGTTAACTGTTGTATGGTTTGAAAAGAAAAAAACCTTCCAGGACAAGCAGACTGTTTAATGATGCTCCATAAACACAAGGAGTCTGTTGTCTTGTAAAAGCACAAGGTTACACACAGCTCAGCATTTTTAGGGCAGGGATCCTCACTTGGCCCAAAATCAATTGTCAGCCTATATTTATTCAGAGGGGTACTAGCTTCTTGAGATGACCCGTCTCAAGCTCTGTGAGCCATCAGTAAAATCAGAAGGATTTAACATGGCATGTTTTCTCTGGCTTTGTTTTTGGTAATTTGCCTATGAACATTGTTTTAAACTTGCTTATGGCTTTACTTAATATAATTCCTTTTGGGAAAAAAACCCAAGCGTTTGCAAGCACTGGTATTATGTACTTCACTTTTTAAAGTTCTCTGCACTGCAGGCTGGATATCAGTCAATTACTCTGTGTTTCTGTACAATTCACTCCTGCAAGTCCAAAAAAATGTGCATATGCCTTTTAAAAATCTGACTTCCATTCACTGATTTAATCATGCCATTCCTCTAAACAGCAGCATGTGTTAAATGAATGTTCTCACATTGCTTAAGGTCCTAAGGTAAGTTTTCTCCAAAGAGTTTTTGTATCCTGCAGAACAGTTTTAAAACTTGTCCTGAATGACTTTGCCCCTTTTCTGCCAGCTCGTACCAGGATTACACAGAGCACAGCCTCAACTGGTACATGAAGGAATGTTCCCTCTCCCAGAGAACAAACAGCTGCAGCTTCTTAGGGGAAGTAATATTTTGACCATGGAGATCCAGAGACTTCCTATCTAAATAGCTCACAGAACTGTTCCTGGAGAAAAATCAGTCTTCATTATCTTTTTTTTTTTTTTTAATCCTAGTTTTAAAAATAAACATTTTCATGGCTAACAAAAATGACTTAGAGGTCCCTCATGGATTATTTTTAATTTGAGCCACTGAGAAGTGCATGCATCAAGATTAATATCCAGTTTGCTGTAGACTGGAACTGCTCCACGTGATACTGGAATTCTTTCAGTATAACAAGTTTTTCTCTACCAGTCTTACAAATTAAGACTACTTCTTTCTTCTAAAACTTATGAAGATTAATTATCTCATAAGGTCACATTCATATTCATAATATCAGTAGTTCCTCAGTAACACTTCATGTTTTAAGTGATTTACAGTGCTTATTTTACTTTTAAATTAAATAGAAATTCATTCGATTTATTACCTTATTTGGACATTTATATATTTATTTATAATTCGGAGCCTTATTACCACCTAGAGTCCCAAGAGCTTCTGTAGAATCTACGTACCAGTTTTCTTACAGATGAAGACAACTTTCTCAGTGCAAGAAGATTTCTGGCTTGCTGGCAGCACCAGTAAAAGCATGAGGAAGGGAAACAAGAAATCTAGTACAGGCTTTGGATCTCATGCTTAATGTATTCCTTAAAGTTATGGGATTGGGAAGAACTAGTACATTTGACCAACATGATTAGCACATCCTTCCAGAAGTTATCCATGGGTGGGTGCTCTGATTCCTATACTTAAAGATGAGCTACTCCAGGACACTTGATACTGCTGAGAACCACAGGAAACAGGGACCCAGGATAGCCGCCTTCATGTGTGAGAGTAACAGCGGTCCTCCTCTGCTGGGGAACCTCCACATTTGCCAGATAGGGACGTTAATCTAAAAAGCCAACAAAGATCCTACCCATTTTGTGCAAGCAACGCTGTTGTTAGTGCAATAGGTCTGACACTGAAGGCTGCTTGCACACTACATTTTCAGACTGCTGTGACTCGAACGAGAGTTGCATGATTCCCAGTGGAGGACTGACAACTGCTGTGGTTGCTCCTGTTCCAGGGATGGAATTGACTGCTGCTCCAAGTTTAGTTCAGAGCAGCAGTGGGGTTTTTTTTCCACTGCCCTGATACAGAGTAAACCACATCCCTTCACACAGGGGTCCCTGGGGAATGACCACGACCCTTCTCTCACTCAACTCATATCACAAAGTCATGCATTAACCCAACACCATCATCACCAAGCATGCAAGAAGTTCCTCTGACCAATATAGCTCATGTTTAAAAAATTATTCTTGACTAAAAAAGGAGACTTAATTCTTCTTGGGACTAAAATTTCAGGCAAGATACTGATTCAAGAGAGAACATGTAGTTAAGAAATTTCTGCTGCTCCTAATCCAGATTTTCCCAAAACCACACACTGCCCCTCTTTTCTCTGAGAAGCAGCTTGAGACACACTGGCCCGCTTGTAATTCTTCCTATAGTGACATCCACCACCCATGCAATTCTTTCTCCCTACTGTGGCTGAAGAGGAAAAGCAATGATATTGGAGTAGCAAATAAACACAGCAGACATCCTTTGGGTATAAATCAGATGAGTAAACTACAGCGCTCCCCTCATCCTGCTTAAGCAGCAGGCTAAGTGACATTTGAGCTGGGAGCTTTGTCTGAGCTCCCTTTTCTGCTCCTGAACACCTCCTCAGTAAAGCCTCTTAATATTAAAAGTGTAGATACCATCTGAAACAGAAGCTGTTTACTTCTTGGTCTCATAGCCTCTTTGTCTTTTCCAATGACAGCTTTAAGACACAACTGGCTGTGATGAAAGGAAGTATGTAAGCATTTTCAACAAGGAGACCTGCAATGGTAAAGTAGTTGAGAAAGATGATCACTCAGAAGATGCTCAGTCAACAGTGAGCACTTTAACAGAAGAGTTGTGGATTTGGGGGATATTTTTTTGTGTTAAAGTTCTATTTCTCAAATTAAAAAAACACTGAAAAATTCAGCTACTGAGTGAAATCTACTCATAAAACCTAACACATAATAAAACTGAATACCTACTCACAAAAGACTCCCTTGGTTTCTCTGTCTTCTGCTTGCCTGTAAAGAACGAACTGACTTGTTCCTTACTTGAGGTCAGAAATTAAAGCAGACAGTTTTAAGTGTCGTCAGTAGCTGTTAATTTTAATTCTTCTCTAGTCACACTCCAGTGCCAGGGAATATATACTGTGATCTAGGCACGGCTGTACCTTGAAGCTAACACAAAATCGGACAAAGCATCAGAAATTCTTATTTGCTTCTTTAAGGATGGAAACCTAAAGTATTAACATTCAAAAAAAAACATGGGAAAGAAATGAAAAGCAACTTCAACATCTTTCTGAACACTCTCTTTTCTAGGACAGTGTCTTATATGGTGATATTTTATCCTGTATGACTCCCTGGATCCTGCCCAACGTACCAACTGCAGGAGCCACCAGCTACCCAGTCTAACCCAGTGCTATGCTTCCATTGCATGTTAGTAAAAACATTTTTTGTTATCTTTTACAGCAGTGGCCAGCCTGAGTTTCTGCTGGGCTTTTGCCTCTCCAAGCTTCACCATGCAAGTCTTAAGTAAGCTTGAACAAAGTTTTACTTTCCTTTTTAAGACTGAGTAGGCATATGCACCCAAATTCCAGAAAAAGCCAGACTTCCAGTACTCCCAGCATGATCCAGTCCTATTTAACTGCATTCTAAATCCACCCAAGCCCATTTCTCCACCATCTGTGAAGCCTTGTTATGCTATGTGGATCTACCCTGTCTGCCATACAGAAGTAGGAAAGATTAATTTCATGTCTAATCCAAAAAAACCTCCAGCAATCAGTCTGCTCCATGTTTTGGCAGTGAGACAGATGATATTAGCTCTCGCATCTGGTTTTGCAACACCAGAAGCACAGCAGGGATTTGGCTCCCTTCTGTAGCCAGGAGCCTAGCTGTGGGAGGATGACAAAACCCTCAAAACTGAGAAAACAGAGACAAAGTGTACAAAGCTCTACTTTGCTCTCCCCACTTTTACAAAGTGATGCTGTCTTGGCATTTTACTACATCAACACAAACAGCTACTGTCCCATATACCCCTCCGCTCCCAAAGCTTTAGATTGTAACACCACTAGCTCCACATAGTGGAAACATTCACATAAGAGCGTCCTCAATTATCTCAACATGTTAAAGGCTTAAGGGGCTCTGCAGAACCTTTAGAGGCAGCACAGCTCAGGCAGAGCAGAGGAAGTTTTGTGCTCTCTTCCCTCTGGTTTCCCTCTCTCCACCTGGTAGCACACAGCTTGCCTACTAGCCCTGCTAGAGAGAGAGGCAGTTTCAGATAGCTGGCCACCACTCCAGCAATTCTTTTAAAGGCAAGTCTTTTCAGTACTGCAAAGGTGTTCTTGCCCTAAAAATGAAATCTGGTGCTTAGCCTACTAACTACCAAGTCTTTTAAACCAAACACCAGAACACACACATAAATCTGATGGAAGTTTTCCTATTAAACAGTGTATATCACATAAAACTTAACAGTTTTGTACCCATTCATGTTTTTTTTCCATTAAGATTTTTACCCCGACCTTAAAAATAAAGTCCAACCAAAACAATTCTAAACAAGGCAAGTGTATAACTCAATTATATTATGCATACCAAAGAAGCTAGATGCTTGTGGTTCACATTCTGCTTTGTGCCAATTTTAAAAACTTAGATAAACTCAATTTGTGACAGTTTTTCTTGTTCCCTTTGGTCTTAGTTAATTCTTTTGTTGGTATGCAGGAAAGTTTGCACTGGCATCTTTTGGAAGCCTGAAAGTTTCTGTGCCAGTCTATTGTGTGCATGTTCCCCTGGGCCAAGCTGTGTTTTATTTTAGGGCAAACTGGCTTTGTAACAGGTATTTACATGAAACTCCAGAACCTGCGAGCCATACAACCAACCTAAAACACTCAGCAAGACTGTGTTATTTAAACACTCCTCCCCACCCTCCAAAATTGTGTTTCCACATTTCATTTCTTTCAGCATGTCTCAAACACTGACGCATGCTTTTTACACTTCTCCAGGGCTTCAGTGCTCCTACACAGTTGATATTTCAAGTAGATCTCCATTAAGGAGCACTGATAAACTGCAGTCCTTTGTCACTATAAGATGATAACCTCCTTCAAAATAGCCCAGTATTTTTTCCACTGTAATTCCAGAGGCTTCTCCCATTGCTGCCCTGTCCTGCTAAAGGTGCAGCAAATCTAGAGAGGCAGAAACAAGCAGGTTTTGTTTAACAGCTAACTATAACGGCTCGGGGACAGTGAAAGTATTCATGCCTGAAGCTGTATAACACAGAAGTCACTCCAGTCCGCTGTACAACAGACGCTGGTGCTGCTGCACCCCTGATAAACAGCAAACTATACTCTCACTGACAAGGGCCAGGTGCTTTTGGGAAAAATATAAAGTTTCATGAAGTCTTTGATTTCCCAACAGTTGCACACACATTAGGTAGGGTCTTACCCAATAGCTCATCCCCACGAGTTCAACTAAAAATGGAGGCAACCTGTTGTCAGAGCCGGAAGGAACATCACTTTCCCTTACTAGCTTCTCTAAAACAGATTGACATGAACCATTTTGAAATCAGGTCAGATTTATTCACATGTTTTAATCTAATTTTGAAGCCCACCATACTGCTTAGTCATTAAGCAGTATGTTGATGTAGCTTTGAATCAGGAAACACAAGGTGAAGAAATAGATATCCAGCAGATCATGTCTAAAGCCACTAAAGGCTACTGAAGAAGTGTTTTCAACATAAGCAAGTTTGAACCAAATTACGATTTGATAGCCATCAGAACCCTGGTGATCTGAAGCCACCATCCAGGCACCCCTCTGGTTCAAGGGAGGACCACAGCCCAGACCCTCCAACCTCAGGCATCTGCTCAGAAAACTCAGAATCCTTTTAATCGGCAAAAGCTTTCCAGGGCAGAATTGCTTCCTTGGATTGGCACAAAGTCACTATTTCAGCCAAGCCACCAACTTCCCTGACAGACCCAGGAACTAGATAAACAGGGAAAGGCAGTGCTGGATGTTCCTTTCATTGCATTGGAACTCAAGCTAAAGAGACCCATACATTAAGTACTGCCATACTCCCACAGCCAGTAGGACAGACCCCAAGGGAGAAGGTACAGAGGGAAAGCAGCAAGCTGCCCTCATGGCTGTGTCTCAGGGACACTCAACCTTCTCACCCATCACAGCCATCAGCCAGGCAAGCTGGACTAGGACAAGCCCCAGAGGATACTTGCTTAACACTGCAGCCCCAGAAGGTAACTAAATTTACGTCCGCACAACAGAGAATCCTCTCTAGTCCTTTGTTACCCATTATGCCATAGAAAACCTTGCTTGTCTCAAGAGGAAAATTCCAAGCAGCTCAGCAGTAACATAAACAGAGACAGGCTGAGCCTCTGCTCTGATACAGATCCCATAGACAAGTCACTCAATATTACAGGCTTTCATAAGAATTTTTTTCTTCATTCTCAAGTTTGCAATCCAAGATGCTTTAAGCTGCTGCTATTTTTTGTTTATTTGTTTGTTTTCAGGAAAAAACAAAGCACACAGCATACTTAATATACATTTCACGTTAAGAAGGTAGAGCTACCAGGCGTTTCTGGCAGCAACAGCTTTGGTTACACTGCACTTCAGTTTCCTGTTTTATATGTGTATTTCATGCATTTATCTACCTGAGAAATAGCAAGAATTATAAGAATGTTATTAATATAGTTTTTTGTCTCCAAGGAAGAAAGGATAATTATATAAACTAATTATCTTAAGTAAGAGAATAGTTTAGAATCCACCATGTCCTTCAAGTCAGAAGTTGCTTGTTACATTTCCTCACAACTGTATTCTTATTAGAGATATTACACAGTATAATATTTACCTCTCCTCAAAAAACAGCACGAGACTTGTCAAGAGTTACAGCAGGGACAGGGCAGAAACAGGTCTGGCCTCTAGTTAGACCAGACCCTAATCAAATGGTTTCAATTGAAGTGAAACCAAATTCATATCAAAGGCTTAGTAGTGTAAGAGCTATACTGTGTTTTCACCTGGTTGCCTCCAATTACTAACAAAATCAGTTTGAGCAAATAATTCCCTTCAAATAGAAATTAACTATTTTAAGGATTATCAGAAGAAGAGTATTTTCTTGAAGCATTTAATTAGGTACCACAACTGTTTTCCTGCAGCAGAACCACAGAGAGCACAGCCTACCAAAATCAGAAAGTTAACACAAAACTTGACAACTGCACCGCAAAGCTAAAAGCAAAGTACAGCAGAAGCTCAAAGCCTCTTGCTCAGTACACACACACAAAATAATAAAAAGGAACTTGCATAAATCAGATCTGCTAACACAGCAAACAGCCACCAACTTCTCCGCAACAACAGATCCCTCAAGAAACCATGCTTATTCTGCCACTGCTCCTTTTATCCCAAAACCTCTTCCAGTGCAGCTTTGCTTCCTCTAGTTGTTTGCAATCAGTGGAAGATAATGAGTTTAGCCATACCAATCAAGGTGTCTAATGAAATCCAGGTGTGCTGAAAGAGCCAAGCTAATGAAATAAAATGCAATTCATTATGCTGGGAATCCTCTGGTAACTTTTAAAACTTGTTATGCCTATGCTCCAGTTCAGTAAAGGACTGAATCCCTGCAGCCTCTGATACAGCCACAGGGATCTGTGCTGGTTTTCCTGACTGGTTTTGAGATGCAGCCTCACGTACTGTGTGTTGCAACAGTCTAATGGCACAAAGACCTGGACACCTATAGCAGGATGTGTATGGAAAGAAATGTCCTCATTTTAGTGGCAGAAACAACACTACTGTGGATTCCAGCTGTGTTAGAGGCAGGGCACGCATATGGTGAAAGAGAACTGGAACTTTTTCTTTCTTTGCCTCCCTTAGTCCTTAGAATCACAGTTATTGCTGTCAGGAAGGGAGCTGTAAGTGACAATCATCCTGACTGTTATGTTCGTTTAGGACTAAGGCAACGCACAGCTCATTTCACTTCTGCTACCAAAATGGTGCTATCTGGTCGTGGTGATGTGCCTCTGTTCCCCATACCTGGCTTTGCTTCAGCAGCTGAGAGCTACAGCACTACAGCTAGTCCCTGCAGGTCACTAAATATGGACAAAATAATATGTGTCTAAAATAATTGAAATTATAATAAATCAGTCTGAGAACAGTGGACTTTCCACACTGCTGCACTGTATGAATGGTGTGTTCCATACCTGGGGGCGATCTCCTCGTACAGGTCAGCTGAACAATAGTGCCCTGCTGCCTTGCTTAGCATGTGCCCTTTCCCCGCTGTTCCTTGATGGCCTGCCAGTTCTGGAGGAATGGCTTTCTGGGGGTCAGGCTCTTCCACTGACACCAATGTCAATGTGGAGTAACTAGCCTGTCTGATGGAGTTTCTTCAGATTTATACCAAAACAATGGAGATCAAGATGCCAACATACGTCAGTGCACAAAACAAGCCTTTGCAAGCCTTTTTGAGGTACCACCTTCTGATTAACGATCAGGACAGGTTAGAGTGTCCATTGGCACCCAGGGTGCTCAACATTTACATCACCTCCCTTTGCATGGACCATTGTTTCCTCACTGTATATAAATACACACTACTTCTCTTTATGAAATGTGAGCACCTCATGCAAGTATGGTAAGTTAGAAGCTTATTGTTTGTGTGTGTATGTACACTGGAAGTATTTTTTATCTGAGTTTATTTGGAATAGTAGGATTCATCCTTAATTCTGTGTGAGTTAGTCTGCTAGAACTTTGAAAAAGCCATCTAATTTTAAAGATTCTTGTTTATTTTCTAGAAATACTTGCCGCTTTTTTGCTTGATCCTTCTCTTCTCAAGGACTCTGTGTGATGCTCGCTGTTACTTCAGACCAGCCAGCAAATACGGTAAGAACGGCAAATACATTAGACATCCCTAAAGCATTAATTCAGATTCAAAGCCCTTTTTTTTCTTAGAATTGTTGGAAGAGTATAATTCATTCTTTGCTGAAGAATGATCCAAACAGCTGTATACTGAAGAATCAACCCACCTGGAGGCATCTCTGGGCACACAGAGAGAGACTCTATCCTGTTCAATAGTTACCCTCTGGGCTGATGCATAACTGAAGTCCTGGCCCATGTGGTAAAAACCATGTACTTTTAAGCAGCATTGACTAACCTGAGGGAGGTACCTGACACTAACATAAAAGCAAAGACAACACAGCTGGTCTTTAAATTCACTTTAGTACAGCAAGTTGAAGAATTGGAGAGGAGGGAGAAATTAAAGTCTAGACCTGTATGTTGAATATGAGAAAGGGCAGAAAGATCTGACCGTAGCCGTAAGCTAAGGCATTTCTCATATCCACTGCAACAGCAGAATAATACTTCTCTGGTATGTGGTTGCTACCAGTTTATCATGCCATGTAATATACTCATGCACTCCTCGGGAACAAAGGCACGGTGTCTTTTCTGCAGAACACTGGGTTAGATTCTTCTCTGGTGTGACTCTACAGAAATCAGTGCTTTGATAAGATTGTGGTCTGTCTGTTGATAAATGTTCATACTGATCTACTGACTATCATTTTCTGGTGTGTACATGCAGGGTGCCTTTCAAACAGAAACCTCTATGTTTTTGGTGCGGTGTGGAAGACTGAAGATTGTTACCAATGCAGGTGTAAGATGAATGCAATGATTTGCTGCAGCTTGTAAGTTCACCCAAACTTTTTTTATTTTTTGCTTATTCAGGAGCTGATTGAAATGTTCAGACTTAAAAATCCTCACTGAAAGCACGCACTGGAATTTCATACTTGCATGAGCAAAATCCCTCTTCCTGTTTCCCAGTTAGCTCTCATTGTGACCAAACAGAATAATCTGGCAATCACATAGATTTCTTTGTGAAGAAACAAAATGAAACACAGTTAAGGTCTTTCCGGCACACAGCTCTTCCTCATCACCTAGTCCTTTTTTTGATTCTGACACTAACTGTGTCCATGGTTCCCTTTGCCCTCTGTTTTCTTCCTCTTTCTGTTCAGCAGTTTGTCTCCAGATACCTAAACACACCACCACATGCATATGTGTGGGTTTCTGCAGCCCTGTATCAGACCAGTGGCCTGCCTGCAAATGTCTAATGAGGCCAGAGCTGCTCCACATCTTTCCCGTGCTGCCAAGAACCCACCCTTCCTGCTCATCAAAACAGGACATATGCCCTGCTCTGATACTTTGCTTTCTAAATCTTCTTACTTGTTCCTGCCTCATGGATGGCAGGTGATATCCCAAGGAGACCTGTGTCTTCCTGAATGTAGTAGTGTGAACTGAGTATCTGCCAAGAAGGCTGGCAAAATTCTCCTTGAGGTGAGGGAGAGAGTCCCATAAGGGTTCTGTGAAGAAGGATGCAACCCAAGGAACCCTTGGTGGTAAATATTCCTGGCTGTCCTCAGCCGTAGAAGGGAGGGATTTGGCTTGTGCTGAGAAGAGACTCATTAGGGAGGTATTCATCTTGGGGTGATTCAGCACTCTTTAAATGGTTTGTTATTATCAAGAAAGTCTTATTTGGAATGGGGAAGACAGAATTAATCCTTGTTTTGTTCTGTACAGGAATTTATACTAATCTCTAATAGAATGACCAGTGGGAAACACATTTAAACCAGAACAAACATTGGGAAATCACTTCATCTGTTCAGCCATGACCAGGGCTCTGTATCCCTCCTATGATAATCCATAGCACTTCTATTAATATTTTGTGTTATTCTATTAATGTTATCAATGAGTCAAACTGATCCATGATGTAGCTTGCTCCAGGATGCCTGTGGCTCAGTAAGCATCCTTTTCAGACCATGTCTTGGCCGTTGATTTTCTCTTTGCCTTTCTCAATGACAGGGTCGTAATCCCCAAGAACTATGACAGAGTGAACTGTGTGGGCCTATTCCACAAGAAAAGCTGTTCCATCCGAGTGGTGAAGAAGACTAATCCTGACATAAGCTGCAAAGTCTACAATGGAGCTGATTAAAACCATGTGATGTATTTCTCCTCTTCCACACCTACCCTAGAAGTTGAACATGCTCTGGATCTGTCCCTTAGAAGAAAGCAGCAAGGCAGCATGGTTTCAGGAGGAACGGGTTCACCTCGTGCCTTTTACATCTCTAATTGTGCCTCATCTATCTCATTTCTGACACTAGGTGGTTTGTCTTAATAACACACACATTTGTAACCCAGCTTTACCACAGATAATTTTGTGACTTTTTTCCTGTTGGGATCCAGAGCTAAATAATTTTTCACATACATCAAATCACTGCTTTTCCTTCTAAGTAGTAACTGAATGGTCTTGTTGAAAACAGAATTCATGGTGTCTGTAAATGTTTGTAAATCTAATTATTGATTTTGAAATTATCTAGCTTTTAGAGTAACAGGTATTATATTAATTGTTGCCAGATAAAGATTCATTATGCTATTACACTCATTGACATTCCCCCAAGGATGCGTGCACTAGAAGAATAGGATGAAAGAAAGCAGAAAACAGTCCTGTAAAAACCTGCCCCCACATCCCCACCCCGGTGCCTTGTGTAGGTCAATCCATTAGTGCAGATGCACAAGGGAACATATTCTCCAGGAGATGGCAGGTATATTACAAAAAAGGCAAGCTCATGCCTAAGCGTCCAACCTACTGCAAAGAAATGCCATATAAATAGCTCTGTAGCCTTCTGTACTGGGGTAGAATTTCCTGCAGTAATCTTGTTTGGATCAAAGTCCACTGACAAACAACCCATGAAAGCTGTTTGCACAGAAAACAACATGTTTATTCTGTAGACTTCAGACACTATGCTGTGCCTGGTACAAAGTCCGTGAACATGTGTTATATGAGAAATATCCTATAAAACATATTTAGACAATATTAAGAGCAATTATAACTAGAGCTCTGTACAGGTTAAAAGGCCCAGATATATCATTTGAGTGTGTTTTTTCAACTCTAACATGATAGGTGTTTTCTTCATCTGTCTTTCCTCTACCTTGCTGAAGTGTAGTACAACTAAATATTTCAGCTGATGGAAACAACAGCTTATTTTTAATATCTGTTGTGGAAAACCACGTTCACATGGTCTATTTTCAAGTGTGGTGCTGAGCATATGTAAGTAGAAAACCTGCACATACTGAGGAAAACAGCTTACCAATGGTTAGAAGAAAACCCATCCATGGCTCCAGGCACTACCAGGAAGTCATTAAGGTGATTCCAGGAAGCAAGTAAAATGAGAAATATAATGGCAGCTTCTCAAATCTTTGGCCCTTGTGATTAGTTAGAACTAGCTAGTAGCAGCTCCCTTTGATGATATCTCCCTGTGCCTTCCTGGAAGTAATGGAGTGAACATCACTGCAGCTGGTTATGACCCTTCCAACCTGTGAGTAGCAGATACTGGAAGGACTCTCATTTTTCTGCTTGCTGAAGGTGGATCAGAGGAATTCACCCAGTTTTATATACATATATATATATATATACACACACACACAGATAGATACAGATACAGATGCAGATATAGCTATAAACATAGATACAGATGTAAGGGATCATACTATCCACTTCCCAAATGCTAGATCATTTACAAGGGCCTTCCTAGGGGGCCCTGAGTAACAGGGCTACTTTCCTGAAGGCTTGAACATCATTTAAGCACTTCAGAAAAACTCCTGGGAAGATACAGCAGTTTCATAGCTTCCCCAAGGAAGGAGGGTTATGAACAAATTGGAGAAGGCTGAAAATGGTTAAAACATCAATTCTGCTTCAGAGCGAGATAGAGATTCTGACAAAATAAAGCCAAACCAGACTTGTGCAAAATACCTGCAAGGATGCTGTGTAGACCTAATAAGCTTGGCATACACATGAACTATGTACTGTTCCACAGTGCATTTTCTCCATATGCTTTTGTCATTGAATACCTGGTACTATTCTTTGTGGATGCTGTTTGCTCACTGTTTAACAGTGCCAGAGAGAGCAGGACTCCAGATGCTGGAACACAATTAGATTTGTTAAATGTACTGTAGGAGAATTGGCCTCTGAATTTCCATGCTCAGAGGAAGAAAGAGAGAGCATCAGGGATCCATCAATGAGGGCTGACATGGCCAAAGACCTGACACAAAAGCGCTGGAGGAGACCCTCAAAGCATCCAGAGTGCAGCTGTAATCCCACTGCTGTGACAATCCTGGTGCTCTCAGGGAAATGCTCAATTGCACCCGATGAGTGTTTGTTGGTAGGGGCCCTGCTGTCACCATCGCCACTTGCAGGAAGGAGTTATTTGGCCAGAGCAGAAGACTGCTTCCCCCTGCATCTGCACCCCCTTGAAACATGCTGTCTCCATGGAGTCCAACTGTCTTAGGAAATAAACTGCAGAAAAAACAGGACGGTTCCCCAGTGCCCTCCTGTAACAGGAGCACGTGCTGTGGACAGAGAATGGGAGCAGGCCTCCTTATCACTCTGTGCGCAGCAGGGCAGCCCCATGCCATACCAGCTGCAGTTCCTTTGCTCCGTTCCCTATCAACAGCAAACAGGGGTTGGTCCATGGGTTGCCAGAATCAATGCAAACCTACTGATATGAACAGAAACGGCCGATCTAACCAGCACATGACTAGCAATAGGTGGGACTACAGTACTTCCATGCTGCTTCCCAGTAGCAATTGTCCTGCATATAGAGGAATTTCCACCCTTATGCACCCTCACACACGTACTGCTTGTGCATTTTGTAAAAGCCTTAATGGGTCAGGTTCCCCACAGAGACCCTCCACAGGTACATGTTCAGTTATCCCCATCATATAGTGAAATTAAACATGGCTACATTCAAACCAGCCAGCTTGGGTACCAGCATCCTTTCCAGCAGGGTGCTGAACCAAGCCTACAAGACTTGCCTGGATGAGGAAACGGGCATCTGCACCTCTGTCTTGCTGCTGCTGTTCTCACTCTGAGCTAGCTCCAGTATTGTCTCCTCTGTGCTACAGGCTGGAGAGCTACTGCATGGCAGTTCCAGCCACACAGCATCACCCGGCTTACGCTCAGTGGCTCCTGTGTGAGTGTAGGTCCCAGGTACATGAACTAGTGTGGGGCTGGAATGACCCAGGTGCTGCTCCCTCATTAGCTTGTTAATAGTAAGCATTTTCACCCTGCAGTTCGACAGGATGTGGAAAGAATATTCGCGTAGTAGGACTCTAATTCATCCCTATTCACCTCATCAAAACATGACCAGAATCTTGCTACAGCAGCTCATCCTAAAAGTCTGTCAAGAAGAAAGTTCCAGATGCCACAGCAGAATATTGGTGCTTCGGTTATTTCCTGATCCCCGGGTAGCAGAGCACAGCAGTCCTTCAGGAACAGTGCTGCAGCTGTTCTCTGTTGACTTTAAGAAGAGAGCAGATGCTAATTTGGTAGTTTGCAGGCTCTGCCTGAATGTCTGAATTGAGAGAATGAAAGTGACACAGCATATCTTTAAGTGATTGAAAGGTGTGGAAATAAGGCTGGCCAAGGAATGCTGCAAGCTGAGGGAGACGAGAAGAGCAGCTTCACAAATCAAAATACCCCTCAGTAATAGGACTGTCTGTTTCCTAGTGGGTTTTGTCCCCTGACTTTCATACTTCGAACAGCAGAACAAATAAATATGTGATAAATAAATTAAGGAAGAAACAGAAGAGAACAGGCCAGCTAAATAAATAATTTCAGCTTTTCTGGCTCCAGTAAGATGGGAAACTTCCACTTCCTGAGGAGCTGGCAAAAGGCTCAACATCTATGTGGCATGGTACCTTTTTGGCAGGACAGGCTTCATGTCCTCTTCCCTACCCAGATCAGAAAGATCGTCTCCTTCTGAGGTCCTAGGGTAAAAGGGAAATTCTGGGATATGGAGTGCTGGTTCAAACTAGCTGGTAAATAAAGCTCCTGAAAAGGGGGATGGGAAAAATAATACAAAATATGCAGCAGCTCAAGCATGCCCTGAAGAAAGAATCCATAACTAAGGACCGCTCTCCAGCTTACATCACTCATTACACAGATTCCAGTTTTACACTTTTCAGCACTGTAAGACATAAGAAATGCCAAAATACCCTAGGAAGACCTTAAAAAAATCCTGCTTCTGCTTTGTTTACTTCTTTAATGATGAAAGATGTCAGCCAAGCTCTTGAAGTACATGAGCCCATTTGTAATAGCTGGTACCAGAAAAAAATGAAAGAAAGAATACCGCACAAAGGAAAAATTATTTTCACAGTTAGTTGATAAGAACTTGTATATATTTTGATATTGAAATGTTTAATTTCTGTTGACATACTATATGCCTACGAATGAAAACATGCATTCGCTGCAAGTATGTATCGCACCTTTAGAAGGGCCCTGGAATAGCATCAGCCACTGAACTAAAGTAGTTGACCACGGGTTAAAACCTCCTTTAAGTAAAGACTGAAATTAGGTTATTCTGGTATAGCCCTTGGAAATACTCTGTATATTGAAATATTCTGCTTGTGTATTTTCCCAATGCAAGAGAAAACTTTGTAACTCTGATTTCTGCCTTGGTTTTTCATGAGAAAGTCCTGGGGGAAACCAAAAAAAAATTGGCACTTTTGCAAATCCTTCTTTTCCTCTATTTCCATTGTTCTCACGTTTCTGAGTTCTTTGCCTGAGTAACAGTGTACCTCTTCCCCTTTCATAATTTAAAGACTTGTAGCCTGGACCCTTCTAAAATACAATTTCAGAATCAGTCTGCCTGTGATGGAATGGAAAAATTGAGAAAACTGATACTGGCAACGTTTTCATACCTATAAGGCAAAATTCTCTTTGACCCCTATAGAAGTCCTGCCTAGGGAAGGAGAACAGGGTTAGGCTCTGCTCCTGTGTTTTGCCCCTTTGCTGCAGTGGGCTTCCACTCCAGTTCCACTCGTCTGCACCACGGGTGCTTCAGACGGCTTCGTAGCTTCTTACTGGAGTTGCCATCCCTCTGAAGCAGCCTTAGACATTCTATGTAACACCAGAGGGAGCCAGAACTTCAAATTCGGACCATCATCACAGAGCAGAATTCATTGGCTAAGCTGAAGGGAGGGAAGGAACGAGGGCGGGGGAGAGAGGGCGAGAGGGAGAGAGATGTCATCCAAATTGTCTACAGAAACAGCGAGGAGAGCTTCTCTGCTGGATTGCTAGGACACAGACAACCTTACTTTGCTGCTACAGCATTCCTTCTTTCTTCCAAGACAGAAATGTGCAGTGACAGCAGTCATCTTCTCAGTCAGTAACAGGTAAGGATTTTCTAAATTATCTATTTCAGACTGATAAAAGCTCAGATCTCTGTATTCAAATTATCACTTCTGATTGTAAAAAAAAAAAGGACGTAACTGTATTTGACTGTATTGAATGAATCCAGTCTGAGTTGTCATGACAGGCCCAACCTTTGTACCTACGAGCAAAGCTTTGCAACCTTTCAGGGTGCAAGAAGGAGGTGGCAGCTTCTTGGGGCTCTTTGGGGCTCAGGTGTGCTCCCTGCCACCTTGCAGTGTGACAAAAAGCCTTCCTGGTTACCACTGGTCACTGGAAAACACTTATCTCCTAGCCCCTGAGACTTCTTGTTCCTCACCCAGCCCTTGCAGTTTCTGGCCACACACATCATGACACTCTCCATATATCCTAACTGGCTGTCTGCTAATGTGTCTATTACAATGATTTATGGATTCACCATCTCCTTTAGTAAAGAGTACCTTTGTAAAAATATTATTTTTTTCTCTTGGGTACAGGTCAAGTCACAATGGCCTTTACTCTGGAGGAACTGGGGACTAATTACTGTTCTCCAGTCTGCTGACCTGCTAGTCACATTTTACCTTTGTGAGCTGGCTCCGTGTCTTTGGTAAGGTTGTTATGAATTTCACCAGAAAATAAAAGGTGGAGTGGGTGGAAAGGTTATTATGAATTTAAGCAGAAGTTGGAGTAGGTGCTTTTGCAAAACCTCCCTGATTTCTGCAGGATTGGAGAAGGGTAACTCGTAATATAAGTTCATAGCCCTTAGAAGGTTTCCTTCTGAGAACATGCAGATGTGAGAGGGGAAAAAATACTCACTTTCCTGGGTATTTATACTATCCCCGGTGTTATAGACTTGTAACATATTAGTACACACAACTCATTCCATACCCTAATTATACAGGTTTTAGAAATTTTAACATATATAGCTTTTTCAATGACCTGAGACAGTTGCTCCCAACATTTTTGCAACACAGAGTTAAACAAAGATGAAGATTCCACCATTAAATTTCATTGTGCCAAATCCCTTATGGATTTAACATTGCTGTAGGATGTATGTGCGTACTTAGTGGCAGGTTTCTTCTTCTAGTTAAGTGTTCCCTTCCTGGGAACCTGTAATGATAGCCAAATAATTTTTAACCTTTCTCTAGGATGTAAGGTTAAGCAGGGTAAATCTGTTTTACTGAGATAACGTCACTGCCAGCAAAAAGGGGAGTTGGTCAGGCTGTTAGTCAGTCACCACCACCTCTATTAATATCTGCAGTATGAATTTCAGAGTTCTCTTAAACCTTTCCACTGCTCCTTTGTTTCTAGTTTACATGAGGCAGATGATAGCTGCTTTACTTCAGATAAACACCATAACTCTTTAAAGAAGTAATACAATCACTTCATGTCTTTAGGAATCGCTTCTGTCAGGAATTCTTATGGACTGAAAGCAGCAAACATGGCTTGAGCAACTAGTTAAGTTCTAAGCTAGATAAGCAATTGCTTCTAAGTACCACATAATGAAGCCAAACACTACAAATATTGTTTTTCTTTGACTTATGTTTGATGTGGAAATTGATCCACACTGTCCATCACAACTATGGAGATAGGGTTTTGGTGCAGGGAGGGGATGATCATGATTAGCTTTGCAAGAATGAGCCGCCCTTTCCCAGTGAGCACATAGAACACGGCATCAGTAGGAGTCTCTTGCTTTATCTGGCCTCCAGGAAAACAGACTTTATAAAGGATCTCATAGGATGTCTTCAGGTCCAGAGGTGTCTCAAAAAGGCAGTCATGCATTAAGTGCTTGGGCACACTTACCGTCTAGCGGTCTCCCTGAAATCCACTGAGAGTTTAATTTTCTTCCCTGACCCATCCCTGCAGAATTCCCTTCCTTTTGAGGAATTTTTCTGGGAAATAATGTATAGCCCCCTGAGGTAAGTCTTTCAAACTGACTACTTGGCTTCCTTTTTTTGAGACAACCTCAGTGACATCTGTTAGTTTAGGAGGCCATGTTGTTCACCAAGACAAACCCTTCAAACCTTGCCTGTTGTTCTTCCTGGCTTCCAACACAGGCAGCAGAGTGATGAATGCTTGCAAAAGATGTGAGGAATAGAACTTACACTAAGATTAAATCTGAAAGCTCCTTCTCTTTTTCCTTCTGTATCCTGTTCATTTGCTGCAGACTTTTCTGACACTTAGTTTTTAGAGAAACTGTCTCATGCTGCATCAATTAGAAAAGAAAACCCTTACTTTTCAAGCACGTTAGCTTTTGTTACTGACTGCTTTCCTGAAGTTCATTAAGGGTTCTGAACAGAATGACTCTTTCCTTTTTAAAAACAAAAAAGCAAACAAAAAAACTACCTAACTTTTCCCCCACTCCATCAGCAAACTGATTTAGGAGACGTGCTTCTCAGTCCTACAAGCCAAGTAAGCATTGCTTCACTCTCTGGAGGCAAAAGCTGGTTGTTTTAGCCCATAAAGTTTTTGCTGTATTTCACTGGGTAATTGACAAACCTTCGATACAGTGAAGGGACTAACATCCTTGTTCCTACTGCATTGGTGATTCAGTATATTAGCTAACATTTGATTCAAATATCTAAACAGAAAATGTACACTTTGCTTATTACTGGCTCTTAATTTAGACCAAACTGAATGGCAGTTAAACACCTTAAGATAACACACTGGCAGTGACTAACCTTGAGAATCTGCCACCCAAGGATACCATGACAGGATACATAATGTCACCACAACAGTTATTTTTCTGTTTTTCTAGAACTTCTTTTTACATTATGATTGCCAGTATAAGAGGTCCAGAGAACTATGGACCTAGGTAATCCAGGCTCTGACTTTTCCAAGACACCAGGTTGGCAGAGAGTTTTAAGTACTGCACAGTGCACCACAGGTTCCCTTGAGACACTGGACAACTTGCCTCCTTCTCTGAGTCACCTATGGTAAGAGGGTGATAGTTCCTTACTTACCTCTGGGCAGCACCATGAGAATGAACGCCCAAGAAGTGCTTGGCAGTCACCTTGTGTGAGACACCATGGAATGTGAGGTGTTAAAAGAGAGGAAACTCCTAACCCAACAGAAGGCATTGCAGAGCCTTCAGAGATGCTCTTTATCCCCATGTTTGCCATCTGCAATAAGCCACAGCCATGCTCTGCCTTTGGCATTCTCCTTGGGAGTGTGCCCCTTAGAGCTGTGGGATCTGGCTCCTGCTTTTCAGGTGGCTCCGCTACTTTCTTTGGTTGCTTCACCATTAGTAGTTCTCAGTGGCGCCTCAACATGTCCAAAACTGTCTGGGACCCTTGAGAGAGCTTACTCTGTGGGGCACAGATGTTTGTAATAACTCAGCACACATTTTTCAAGCAGCAAGAGAGAACCATGTGTTTGTTGTCAAGGATACCGTAGCTAAGGACACTAGGCTGGGGCTGTAGTAAAAAAGCTCATGTGTTTGTTTACAGCAGAGTCTGTTTGTTCTGTCCAAATGCCAAGACTGAGCTCCTTTAGTACCAAATAATATTACAGGCTGCTGATCCCTTTGCTCTGTTTTGTTTCTAGCATCTCCACTGGCCATCGATCATTAAAAGCTAAGGCACTGGCTGATGGTTTTTCATTCCATATCAATTTTCACATTGAAATAGGCCACCGTACCCTCCCCATATGTGACTGAGCAATCCATACCTCATCATTGCCTCTTCTTCTAGTTCCAGAAAATAAATCAGTTTACAGGGCTTGAATAACAACACAAAAGTGAGTGGACCTAAAGAGTCATACCTACATCCACAATTTGGAAAATTTCCTTTGTCCTCTAATCAAGATTTAAACTACTAAGGAAATGAAAGGACAAGAGGAAGAAAAGGTTACTATTTTATTCACATGACTGTCTCAGACAGATGGATACAGCCAGATGACAGAAATATGGATAGATACAGACAGGTAAATCAGCAGGTCTAGCAAAGCAACAAAAGATTTGACTGTACTAATTTTTGCTGATAAGCAGAACAATGATTCCAAAGCATCTTTTTATTTACCGTGCACTATTGCTTTCATTAGTTCCTGAGAGGCAACATCTTTAGAAGCATACAATTCAATTCAGAAAGAAGACAAGGCAAACAAAAAACTGTAGGATGGGGGGCGCTTTTCTGTGCAGTACAGGTTACCTTTATGCATGCAGACATCTGGCAAAAATGCTATTGAAACAAAGTGATAAGCTCACTATACCATTTTATTTATGTATTCATATCTTGACCACTTGTTTTTCTGAAGCTGAGAAGTTTTTCACAACCCCACAAACTTGAGTGGCATTTTATTGCTGAGGAAAGGGTCATGCAATGGGTAAACAGCGTCATTCCTCAAGTATTTACTTACTTTTCACATTACAAGCTATTGTACAGCATGAAACTGCCTCTGGCCTGAAGAGAACTCCCAGAAGAGTCAGATTTTTTTCCTATGATTCCTGGACATGGAGGATTTGGGCTCCAGGGTCAGCATTATTAAGCAGGCGCTGTTACGGCAGATCACAACAGCCTTGCAGGAGCCATCTGGTAGAGCCCAGTCAGCCCTAGGGCTGAGGTTTCCAGAAGTGTGCAGCCCCAGTTAACGCTGTGGGTCCAGCTCCCTGACACCCCATTGAAAATCCTAGCTTGGAGCTTGCAGCAGTGGTTAGGCAGCAGGCTCCCCTGCCTGTGCAGGAACAGCACCCAGGAGACAGTACATACTATTACAACACTTGAATTCTCTTGGTTAAAGAAAGCAAACTTATGCTGAGAGAGAATCAATAAGAAGTCTCTCACAAGGAATTAAGAGACATCAAAATCACCTACTCTTAAAGCCAAAATGAGGAGACTGGACTATATAGCTGATAAACCTTGTCGTGGCCACGTTAGCCACCCAGAGACATCAGTTCTTCACAGGCACTGGAGTTCATCCAGAATGGGAAAGCAGGAAATCTGGACTGCAGTTCCCATGACCTATCACAGCTGTGTAGAAGCTGAAAAATGTTGAAATGATTTTGAATTATTTTAACCTTTTTCAAAATTGTCCCATGTTATGCCTCCTGAGGATATGAGCCTGAATTTTTGCAAGGTGATCATCTCAAGCAAATGTCAGTTCCGGCTGCAATCACAAATGCATTTCATAGATCAACTCACATAAGATATTTTAGTGTTGGCTTTATGCATCTAACATGCCTTACTTTTGACATTGATGTCTGGCTCAATTGAAGGTAAATGCAGCCCCACAATGTGTGTTCTGCTCTGTTTTGGATCAGAACCCTGCAAAACCAGAATTACACACAATTTTTACCCACAAGTGTGTTTGGATCCAGCTTTCTTGAATCACTACTGCATTAGTGAAGTTCAGGATAATGCACTGAGTTAAATGAAGATGTTCTTAAGTCCATGGGACAACCTTACAATGAGTAAATACAGTCATAATTCAATAAAGTTGCACAGACTTCCATACCACAGTTTAGCAAAGGGTTCCGTTTTATGATCTGATAAATTATATAAAAAGAAGCTGCAGAATATACACAGAAACCCTGCTGTTTTCTTCCCTGTCTACCCCCTACCTTTTTGACTAATTTCTTGTAGCATAACTAAGCAATCTTTTTTTTCCTTTCCTTTGCAGATACACCTAGAACTTCCACGATTAAACAGACCAGATAAAGCCTTATTTAGGTTGGTTCCAGAAGAACTGGATTCTGTTTGACTACCACCTTTTTGGATAAATATTTTGGGGTTCAAGATGAATAAGACAAGGGCTGTTAATGATGGTTTTCCTTTCCTGAACAGTAAGAACTGGAGCTCAAACCGAAGCTTCCCCATGTACATTTCTAATCAGTGCAGGAATATCACTGACCTTACTGTCTTTCTGGCCACCTCTTACAGCTTGGAGACTGTCCTAGGCATTGTAGGAAACATCTGTCTGATTGCTGTCATTGCCAGGCAGAAGGAAAAGGCCAATGTCACCAACATCCTAATTTCCAACTTAATAATTTCAGACTTGTTTATGTGTCTTGTCTGTCTGCCTTTCACTGTTGTTTACACTATGATGGACTATTGGATATTTGGAGAAGTTATGTGCAAAATGACCTCTTTCACTCAGTGTGCATCTGTGACAGTGTCAATTCTTTCCCTTGTTGTTATTGCTCTGGAAAGACACCAGCTCATCATAAACCCGACTGGCTGGAGGCCAAGTATCTCCCAAGCCTATCTAGGAATTGGAGTAATTTGGACTTTAGCATGTCTCATGTCCCTGCCCTTTTTGACCACATCCATCTTGTCTAATGATTTGTATGAGCAGCTCTCACACATCATGAATTTTTCCACTGACAAGGCCATATGCATTGACTCGTGGCCTTCTGAGCAACACAGGCTTATCTACACCACAGCTTTGCTGCTCTTGCAATATTGCATCCCACTGTTCTTCATCATACTTTGCTACCTGCGTATCTACTTACATCTACAGAAGAGAAAGGACATGTTTGAGAAGAGCGAATATAGCAACCGAGCAGTTCAGTTGAGAAGGATAAATATTTTGTTAGCATCCATGGTTGCTGCTTTCGCTGTCTGCTGGCTACCACTGCATGTTTTCAACACCATTGTGGACTGGAATTACAAAATCATTTCTCCTTGCCACCACAATCTGATCTTCTCATTGTGCCACCTGGTAGCTATGGCTTCCACCTGTGTCAACCCCGTTATCTATGGTTTCCTAAATAGCAACTTCAAGAAAGAAGTGAAGTCACTGATTCTGAGCTGCCAGCATAATTCAGTAACTGCATCAATGGAAGAATATGATCATTTGCCTTTATCCACCATGCAGACTGAAATTTCCAAGGGCTCACTGATGCCGAACTGCAGACATAATTCTATCTAGCTAGTAGAAAACATTTCAGAGGGATGTACTGCCACTACACACCAATTATTACCTGTAGGTATCAAAAGCAACTGGTGATGCCATAGCTGGGATGTGAACAGGAACCCATTATTGCCTGATTTTTGGAAGAACAGGCAAAGGAAGGTCATTAATGTATAGAGTAGCTGCTGTGGTACACAAGTTGTTTATGTCATTGAGATGGTACAGACATTGAGGAGTCTGGGCTGATGTATATGTGGCTGCTCTAACAGATCAGTAACTAAACTGTGGCTGCACATAGACAGACACGAGGTTCATCATCTCACATCTCTACCATGGCATACCCAGACTTCCAGTTTCAGCACGGCAGGCTGCCAAAAGTTGCATTAGAGAAGACCTTCCGTTTTTCAGTATTAGTAAGTTTTTTATGCATGGCTGACACACCAGTGGAACAGAAATATGTAAGTATATAAAATTTTGTGCTTTACCAGCTCTCACAGCCCATTAGGTAACAGTAATCTTTCAGCAGATCTCGTTCACATCAAACAACTGGATGTTTGTATGAAACCTCTCTCTGTCACACAGGCTTGGGAATAGCCATTGCCTCTGCACGTAGGATCACAGACCAGTGACCCCTGGTATGTAAAGATGACAGTTTCTTATTGAGGGATGGCAACAAATGAAAACGTTACTCAATAGATTAAACTCTTAAAACACATTGAGGTGATGCCGAACATTATTTTTAAGCAAAAGAAAAACGGTTGTAGATCTACATGGAAACAAGTCTGACTGACTGCAATTCCTGCTACTGTCAGTCAAAAAGCTCTGCAATGCCAAAACTGCATGCCATCATCAGAAGACAGCTGGATTACTGGAGTTGTTTCAGGTCTCGGTGGCAAGATGTCACTTTGTTTCAGCAGCTCCTTGGTACTTTAATTGCAAAGTATATCATTCAGAAGGTCAGAATGGGCATGAAAATGTTTGTAGAAACCATATCTTTTCAGAGTGGGTATGCTCACAAAGAAATAAGCATATGCGTGGAGGCTTTTGGTTTCCTATTAAAATAAAACCAGGTGTCAGTTCCCACTCGCTGGCATCAGCAACAGAAATGGAGCTGAAATTCCAACTAATCAGTACAAGGTCAATAAAAATATACAAGTGGAATCCAGGTCCAATTCAAGCCAAGCTACATGTAAATAGGTAGTATTGCCAAATGCTAAAGTGAGGGTTACGTTTTTTCACATTTATGGTATTTTGTCTTTGACCAAAAAACTTACAAACCATAAACTCATTTTAACCTCTACAGCCGAGATACTGTTCAGTGACTACTGAGAAACCAAGAAGCAGGTATGCCCAAGAAGCCCTTACTAAGGAATAGCTTAAAAAAAAATAAGGCAGCAAATGTAAAAAGGAGGCCAACCAGGTCAATGCTAAAGAAAAGCGGAAGCATATTCTGTCCCGAGTTGTTAAACTAACCTTAGCAGAAGACTGAACTGGGTGACCACCTGAGGAAACTTCCAACCTGAATTATGCTATGATAAGCAGTCACTATTCATTGTAGCCAATGGGTTTGCATTGAGTTGAAGCCTCGCAATGTATAGTTATGCAGATAACTAGAAATGAGACTAATTGGTAAATAGGTGAGGAAAAAAATTGTCCCATGCTGTGGTCTGACAGGCAATATGGATGTTGGACTGAGTATTTGAAGATGAGCAAAACCTTATGCTATAAGGTAGGCAAGAGCTATCAACAGGTATGAGTCCATATCCTCAGCTGGCAGAAATGGGAGTAAAACCCTTTCCAGGAGCTGGGTGCAGAGAAATCTGTGGCAAAACTTCACATTTGGACTGGAATTCTTGTGTGCAGAGTCTTAAGGCAGAAGCTGTTTCAATGCAGCCCCCCTTCTAATTCTGAGCAAAACCTGTGTATCTCAGTAAGAGAGTTTACATGCAATTATCTTTTGTATCTTCCTCAATTATCTGGCAAGACGTTTTTGCTTCTTTTAAATGGACTTCTGCTTTCTTTTTCTCTTTGTTACTTGCCGCAGTACGATGAGAAGTTGTTTCTCTTGATTTGTTTGTATGAAATGCCATTACTTTGTTTGTATGCAATGTCATTTCTAGAATGGACATTGAGTCTACCAGAAACACAGAACAAGAGGACTCTCATTTTATCTTATATGCAGCTTGAAATTTGCTACTGTAGCCGAAACCAGAGCTGATACAACCACGCCATGCTGAGTAGTACAAAATACAGTAACTCCTCATCAGCTTGATTTATACCAAAACTGTGTTGTATTGTTTGAGAGCTTAAATACTGCTGAAACTTCATAGAGTTTGTTTTTGTATTTAGGATCAATTTAATCCAATTAGCCTTGAGCAATTCTGCCTGTTTCCTGCACTTGTTATAATTACACCATTTAATTAACTAAATGTGTGTTAAGCTACCATAAGAATACTTTGTTAAACATGTACATAGAAGATTATCTGATTTATGATCTTAACTATACAACTTTTCAAGCACCAGTGTCTTAAATGGAAATGGAATTACCTTTAGAATGTGTACTTCCATTAATGCATCTTTGTCACTAGTTCTGAGTGAAAACTTGTTGAAAGAGCACTTGCAGCATGTCAGACCTGCCACTGGAGCTGTGCCCTGACATTGTGCATCAGGTCCCAGTTCTTCCTGCAAAGGGTAGAGAGATCAGCAGGGCTTGACTCTTTGTTTAACTGTAATTCACGTGGCCATTTGTAGCCATGAGCACAAGTAAATATGCAAAGCAAGCAGATCCAACTTTACAGTAAAGCAGACACAAACAGATGTATCTTCCTCTGGTGATTAAGGGAAGCGTCAAGTTTGGAGTCAAGTACTGTTTAATGCTAACAGACTTCAGACTGGATAACCTAAAGAATTTAGACACTAAAAGCCACCAAACTGCACTCATAAATCTAACTGCAAAAATGCAGATCCAAAAAACTCTCAACCAGCCGCTGCCTATCCATCTACTTACATACCATCCATACTGAGGTTTTCCAACCTCCAAAATTCCCTAGGTAACTAAATAAACTTTCGAGTGAACCTGCAGGGGGTGGGGTGGATGGGTATATATATAAAGTTCCAAATGACTGAATATCTGTGTCATGTGTAAGCCCTATGTTAATTTACACACTAGGCATCCTGCTGGTGCAAAGAGCCATACCAGGAAAGGTGACTTTATCACCGTTTCTTCATTCTGTGTGGACATCAAGGCTTCTGCAGCTGAGCACAAACGCAGTAATACATATAATGCTGCTGGTTTTCAAGAACTGCTCTAGCAACTATTCCCTGTACCCTTTGAAGGCAAAGGCACAAGGCTGGATGCAATTAAGCCTGTGTGGTAAAAAGAGCTATTTCATTTGTCACTTTGAGGTCTTAATGCAGCCAAGGGGGGTTATGCCTCTTTAGTCCCAGCAGAGGGTAACAAAATAAAAATAGCTTGCATACATCTTATCCATGTGTAAATAACAAATAAGGTTCACATCCAAGAAGGATCAAGCAATTTTGTATTCATTGTATACAGGTGATGCTTTTGAGTATGCTCTTTACCAAGTTCTGCTACTGAGTTAGAAAAGCAATGCTGGGGAAATGTGCAGTTGTGCAAATCACGAGTCCATACAATTCTAAGACCTTACCCTGCCTTTTTTTTTTTTTTTTTTTTTGTAAAGCTGTTTATAATCCTGCCTCTTGTGACATGTTGTAAGAAGATAGTAAGATTTTCACAGGAAGAAAACAACTTACTGTTGTGATATAAGTGGCGCACTGTGGGGAGTCTAATAATAATAAAATAATATTGCCTGTGTTACTTCACTTCTCTGTGCCTGCCTCTGTAAAATGGCATACATAGAACAATGTACAAAAGATTTAGTTCTCAACTAGTACTTATCAAGAGAAAGCAAGTTATGCTGTATGATAAGAGACATTGATACAGGAAGGATTACTAGCTTGATGATTCCTAAGGACAGACAATGATACAGGACAGCCAGCCAAGGAGGAGAGGACAGGGTAAGTATCAAAAACTCAGCGTGGGACACTGGAATATTCCAATGCCAGGACTCAGCTCATGTTCCCAGATTGCACAGGAAACTGGGTCCTACATGACATAGAATCCTGAACCATGACCAGAACCCCAACCAGAAAGTAACTACAACTGCCGAGATGAAAACCTATGTGGGACATTTATCAAAATTTTATTGAACCTCAGAGAAGTTTTGACTGGGTTAAAAGAACTGGTACATTTCTCTGACCTGGGTTACCTGCCTCGACTGAAGGTAAACCAAAGCACTAGAGATGCCCATAGGTTGTGCTGTAACCAGGTTTGTTATTACACTTACACACACAAGGAAAGAGTGCAATGGCAGTGTCTCCTACCCGCCTGGCATGCTGTTGTATGTCATAAATGTGATGTAATCATTGACAGCAGCTGGGAATGATGCTGTGACAGCAGTCAGTCAGGGTCTGCACTGCAGGTCTGCTATTTGCAAACGCGGCGTACACACTTGTATGACATTCTAAGAGCTTATCGTAAATTAAGACGTCACATCCTAAGGACTTCTTAAGGGATTCTTTTACTTTGACCTGTGTGTCTTCTTACAAGATCACCTGACATTTCTTTTACAGGCCGTTCTCTTCAAATTTCTAATTAAATACTGGCCGGCCAGTATTGATTTCAATGGAAATTGCTGTTGCTTAGTGCCATGGATAATCTAGGTTTACATTTTATAAGCATCAACATTCCGCATAGCTTTCATGACCTTCCCTCACTTTCTCAGTTGGCTTTACCAAGTTACTTCTTTGACCACAAGAAATCATAAGTAGAATAAGCCTGAGATTTATACTTCTGTATGCCTTTTTCTGTCAGACAATGCTCATTAGACCTTAGTCAGAATTGGTTTGTTGTCCTTCCAATAAATGCTTAATAAACATGAAATCCAGTAGCAGCACAGAGATTATATGATGGAAACCCGGGATGAAACTGAATTTCAGAGATTTTTTACATTTTTTTAGAACTTAAGTTGATGCGACCCTACCACCCATTTATAAAAAAATGCTCAGTTAAATAGTGCTATGGTATACATCCCATATGACAGAAAATACTTTGTTCAATAGCAACTATAAAGCAGATTACCAGTCATAAAAAAAAAATATTTAGTCATGGTACACAGAAAATACAGCACTGCATATTTTTTCTACTGATTAGCAAAATAGTTATATTAAACATGGTGACATAATAATGTGAACAAGTATTTTTTGTAGAATATCACAAATGCAAATACAGCCTCATTTTATTAGGCTCAAAATACAGCCTCTGGCAGTAGAAAGATTTATTTTGTCAGTCAAAAGCTATGATGACATAGAGAACATAAAACTTGCACTTTAACTGTTAAAAATACAGGTAAATTTTGTCCTTAAAGTCCCAGAGAAAAATTTCTGTCCTTTGAATATTGTAATTTTAGCTCACGAATTACTGTGTTCCTTATCCAGACTACAGGAATACAGAATCTCCATATTGGCAGCTAGTGGGCAAATACTACTTCATCATTCATGAATATTTGTCTTGATTCCATTTTGTTACAAGGTAACTGCATGTAAAATGCATGCATGCATGCAAAATCATCACATGCTATGCCTGTAGTAAGGTAATGAGCATTGATTTATCTAGTTGATAGGCTGATTTAATGACTAAAAGTAATTACATACACCATGTATTTCTTCAAGACAGAATGTAGGGAAATTCCTGATGCCCTAAAGACCAACATAACCCCTTTCTGAAACACACTGCAGTCACAGCAGAGATGGCTGAAAAATACTAGAAAGTTCTGGTGTCCTCGCCAGGTATTATATATATTTACAGGAATTAATACAGCCAAGCAGAAAGTTTTGTTTAAACTAACAGCAAATACACAGACTGCTTCAGAAGCCTAATACATATGTACCCCCTGTGCCTGTGTTTTGGGAAGGCTCGCGGCATTCAGAGATAGCAGAATCTGGCTGGCACTAGACTTTTTAAGCTGATTAAATCAACTAATGACACCAGGGCCATTTAAAATTCAGCGTGTACTCAACTCCATTCACCAGAAATACAGCTATACCATCACAAATAGTGAAGTAACCTTTCACAACCACCCACATTTCCACAAGCCACCGCAGAAGTCCCACACGGCACACAACAACGCACGCAGGCACGCCCACAACTTTGCACCAAACAAGCTAACCTTCACTAGCAGACCAAAAGGTCTGCCGTTACATCTACAAACTGCTAATACAGTTTTTCTCCCTCAGAAATAGTCTATGAAAAATGGGTCTTAATAGGGTGAATATATTTCCCAGGCATTGCAAGGGAAAGCTTCACAGCAGAGTAGTTGCATTCTGTGTCTGAGTTGCTTACAGACGGCAGGGCAGAGCGGTCCTAAATAAGGAGTATCTTACTATGTGCAGGAAGGAAGCAGAGAATTATTTGGCTAAAATAAAAGGAAGTGTTCCACCTGCACTCAGAGCAACAAGCAATATTTGCAAACAAAACCCTAATCCAGCACATGCTCAGCTCTTTGCACTGCAAAATGAATATATTACATTCCAGATCTGCAAAGGTTGAGCTTTAAGCGAAGACAATATGAGGCTTTATGCTTCAAAATGTTTTCAATGATCAGTTTCTCACAAACCTCAGCCTGTTAGAGTAACAATATGCAAACACTGCAGGATTAAAATTTATATATAAAGACAAATCATAAGCCTATATAATTTCTTGGGGTCTGGGTCATGGAACAAGTGTACACTACACATTTAAAAAATCATTAAGAAAATCCACTTTATTTTGACAATTTCCAAGCAATAACTCACAAGTATGAAAAACAGTCCCTCATTCTGCAAGCAGGTTGAATGCACTAATTTTTTTTTTTTACTTGAAATTATGTCAGGAAAAGAACTAGCTTGGTTTTAGACTTCTTACTATGCAGCACTTCCTAAGTTAAGACATTAGGTTCACTAGAAAGAACATAAACCGTACAGTAATAATAAACACTGTAAAGCACACATGAATGCACTATTGTGACTGGACTGTAGTAAATGGTATGATTTGGTGTAGTACAGAGCAGCCAATAGGTTCTCTTAGGCATAAAAAGAAGGAATGTGACTTTATTTCAACCAGCTTAACTCAGTATCACTTTTTTACAAATAGAATTCACATGAAAGGTAGTAGCAGGCATCTGTATTTGAGCATAAGGACCAGATTTAAGACATTAACCTTAATCCTCTTTTATCTAGGAGATTACATAAATTCTCTACCAGTTTTTTTAGACCTGGAAACAAATCAATTTATGCTGTTGCTATGATTCAGCCATTAGCTGCACTGGCTGTGTTCATTTTTGTGTCCATGGTCTGTTATTATAGTTAGGATATGAAAGTAACGACTGCGATGCTTATTTTAAGCATGCTTATCAGTGGCAATCTCCCATTTTATATTAAGAGGAAATGATGTTTGATGTTTCTTTTTATAATTAAGTACAAATTAATAAGAAATATGGGGCCAATAAGTAGTGCCAGCTTCCAGGAACGATTCTTTATGAAACTTCTTTTTAAATAGCATTTACAATATCTCGTCAGGAAAACACTGTCAAGTGTTTTAATAGAGGTTTACAAATTACTGCCCTGTTAGGAAAGAATCTGTGTTGCATCCTCTCTTAACATGCATTAATTGTGAATAACTACCAGCAGCAACTCCTACGACGAGTTCCAGGCCTCCCAGAGCCATCACAGTACACAGAAATTAAGCGTAGGAAGCTACAGAGAACTTTATTTCCATCTGCAGGAGGACACTGACTTGGACACTACTGTGTGTTTTCCTACATGCCACAAGCACATGCATGGATATGCACACACGTTCGGGGCTGCAGACACGCAGCTGGAGAGCACCTGCTCTTTGCCACGTGAGACAACAGTGATGTGCAGATAATTAACTCCTGGGAACAGAATACACTAACACATTAAATCGGTTTAACACCTTACCTTTCTCTTTCCAGAGCCCTGAAGACACAATAGATAATTTTGCTTATCTACCTGTACTACAAATGCAGCTCTCTGCTACTGCAGAAGCTGTGCAGGGAAGTGAAGAAGGGTCTTGCCTGCACAGCAGCTGCTCAGCAGTCACAGTGTGAACGCAGGGGAAGTGTGTTGCCCTGCCCAAGCCACTGATGCACATCTAACGGAGCAGGCTTTGGAAAACACAGGCTGGCAGCACCTGCTCTGCAGATAGCAGCAGCAGGGACTGGGAAGGTGACAACTCTTAGGTGGTGATGAGACCAAGGGGATTCTGGACATGGCCAGAGCAGGCTTCTAGGTGGTCCAGGGAAGTGGCACAAAGCAGAGGTCTACAGTTAGGAAGAACTTTGAGGATCCCATTTTGAAATACAAGTGCCTACGCTCCATCTAAATCTAATAGTAAATTCAGCTCCAAGGTGACATGCAGAAGTCACGCAGGGAGTAGGTACCTGAGCAGGTGTTGAACCCAGTCCTACAGCAGCACACTAACCCATAACCCACTAGCAAACCTGAACCTCTGAAAACTGCAGCCCCAGCATCTTCAATCCAGAATAGGCTCAGGGAGTAAGAGCACTGAAAAGGAGACAGGGCTGTACAAGGTGACCTGAATAACGACGGGCAGCCACACAATTAGAACAATTCCCCTTCTTGGGGAATCACTTGATTTTATAATTAACTTAGTTTGATTTAGTTTATTTCTTGCAGGCTCTGTAGTACTAATGAGCCATCCAGCCCTTGAGGAACACGTACCTGTGCAGGACTTGCTGGATATACTTTTGTGCAATTTTAATTCTTACTTGGTTAACCATTAAACCTCCTCAAGTGCACCTAAAGAAAGCATACTTGGTTTTGCATGCCTATCCCCATAAGAAGAGTACCCAAGAGGTACAGTCAACTGAAGACAGAGGCATGATTTTTTAATTAATTATTATCAAATAACAGATATTTCTGCTTGCAGTGAGAGATGGTGTAAGTCAATGTGCAGTTATATGGTATGTTGGATCCAGGCATCATATGCTGGTGTCTTTCCAGCATTCTCCCAACCCACTTGTTCATCATCCCATGTGCTAAGACCATAAATGCCAGCAAAGCCAGGAGATGCACAGCTGAACTGACACACATGTAAAAATAACCCTAAAAATAAGAATTCTTAAAAGAAGAAAACTTGTTATTTTTAACTGTGTCTTATATTGATCCAGTTAATGCTGTGGCCCTATAAGTAGTTATATCACCCCAAGTAAAGAGACAGTGATCTTGCAGCATGAAAAAAAGCAGAGGAGGGAGAATGTTGGAGGCTGAGATTTCTTAAGCCAGCATCATGCAAGTCAACATTGTACCTAACTAAACCCTTGGTGTCAGGATTGGTTCTTTACCCATACTGAGGGGAGTGTGGCCACAACCTTCCCAAAATCGTGGAGTGGCTGAGGTTGGAAGGGACCTCTTGGTGTCATCTGGTCTAACCCCTGAGCTCAAGCAGGATCACTACAAACAAGTTGCCCAAGACCACATTCAGATGGGTTTTGAATACCTCCATGGATGGAAACTCCACAGCCTCTCTGGGCAGCCTCGTTCAGTGCTGCCACCTTGCACAAGCAAATGTATCACTGCCTCATCTTGCTGCCTTAAGCTATAATCTTCATCACATGAAGACCAGTCTGTCTGCACCAATTGCAATGGGACATCACTGATTTACATCCCCTGGAAGTCTGTCCCCTACTTTGTTTTCGTTCACTCCAAGTTTCTCACTAGCATTTGAAATTGCAAATTCAGCCCTAGTTCAGCTGCAGGCCCACGTTGCCCATCTGGGAGCGTGTCAGCTCACAGGCCAAGAAGGAGTCTTAAGTTTGATCACAGGAGGTAGTGCCTTTGAGCTTCTTATTGAAATTCAGGCCTGACTTGCATAACTCTGTTTCCTTATAACAGCAGCTTTTGTTTGTTGGTGTTGTCTCCTCAGGCAACGGTGAATGTATAACCATGACAGTGACTTCAAAATCCAAGGTAGAACAGATTTTTTTACTAAAATATGAACAAAAGCTCAATGACAAACATTTTCATTGGGAATCTGTTTGAACAAGTCCCCTTCTGAGACCTGTTACTTGTTGCTTTATTTCATATCCTTGCAGATACCCCAATGGCAGGAGGGTTGGAACCTAGATGATCCTTAAGGTGACTTCCAACTCAAACTGTTCTATGATCCTAAGATTACGATGTGATGGTATTCCCCACCACATCTATTTTTCCATTATATTTGTCAGAGACTTTTTCCCTGTTGGCTACAATATGAAGTTCATTGGTCTCGTTTGCCAGGGTACTGTGGTGTAAGGACGTGGCAGCCAAAGCAGGAGTGAAGGTTGTGTCTGGAACTTCCACAACAGAAGGATCATGCTTGTCTTCTTTTACTTTGAGACAGTCTTCATAGCTGCTTGAGCCGTGCTGCAATCCAAACCTTCAGGGAATGGACTGACCAGCAAAACATCAGCTCATCTTTTCCTCTGCTGTGGTCTTAGTTTTTAAAAGAATTTTTTTTTTTCTAAGCTGCCCTGATTAGATAGTACTAATAACATTAAGGTAAATTGGTTCCTTGGGAGATGTCCCAATTAAATGGCTATCCTAATTAAGCACATCCTGATTAAGCAGAAGATCCTATAATTATAATAATGGCATGTAATAAAAACTGGCCCATAGTTTTGTTCAGACAGAAAGCATTTTGCAAACCTTATTTACAGGAACCACTTTATCCACACCTGAAACACAACCAGCCCTTGGGTTAAATGTTACATCAGTTTAACAACGTTCTGTAGAACTCAACAGCCTTTTGGAGCAGGAAATGAAAAATTTTGCACCATCCTGACAATGCAGACAGTGTCATGATAAGGCAGAAGGTACTTCACATGTACTTTGAATAAAATACTTTGACTAGTCTTAGAAGAATTACTGCAGTATTTACAATTGCTGCAGATGATCACAAGTGCACCCGAAAGTGCATTTTATAGAAGCTTCTATTACAAAGGTTTAAATCCCAGACGAAATGGAGGAAAAGCACCTCACATTGAACTTGTGGCTTTTAAGTTCTGAAAAAAATTTATCTCATTCCCAGTTTGACACCATGGATTTTCCTTAGTTTAGAATACTGGGGAGAGTGCAGTGCAAGAAGCCAGGTACAGCCTGATAGAAGTACTAACAAGAATAAATTAGCAAGTCCTTTTTCTCCAACGAGCCATAAAGCTGAGATCCTGACCCTCTGTAGTTATTGCAAATGTATGGCATGGTTTTTTTGAGTGCTACTGTGTTAGAGGTAATTCCTACTGTGTGTTTTGGATGTTGTTTGTGTTCCAGCTTGCATGACTGTATTTAGCTGGCTCAGTTCCTCTCTGGATCACAGTGGAGTATGACAGCTTCATTTTTTAGTTTGTCCTACACAACACTGAGAGAAAACATTAAGTAACGCCCAGTAAGTAATGGGAGTTTGATCAACAAATCCAAACAAACATATTTAGTTATTAAAATTACTTTTTGTTTTTGCCTCAGTGACAAAAGACCAGAGCCAAGGAGTCAACATGAAGCTCAAATGGTCAGAAGTGTCAGCTGATAAAAGCTGAGCAAGTACATGGGTAAACAGCCACAAGCTAGTAAATTATCACTGAAGAGAAAAACTGGCAAAGTCCACCACAAATCGTTATTCCAGGGAGTATGTATAACACCTCTCTGCATCTCTCCTTCTTGTCCTGCCGTTGTCATGCCTGAGCACTAGAGCGCTGTAAAGGTATTGCAATATTTGTTTATTCAAAGTTAGTTCAATATTGTGTGGCTGTGGAGTCTTTAAACTATGCGCTATAACCCTGAGGAACAGAGCCTGGTCCCTGCACAGACTCAGGAATATTTATAACGCAGGTGCACAAGGTACATTGAGGTACTGCTCTCCACAACATTAAGGCAGATGCCCAAGTCCATCTTCTCAGGTACCATTATAAGATACTATAGTATCCTTTGAGGAAGGCGATGGTTGCTGGTGCTGCTAGATGACAATGCCCTTCCAGCATTACAGTGAGCTCACAACACAAGGCAGCTATGAGAAGCATAAATGCAACCCAAAACCACGAAGAGCAACATAATTGCAATACCTGACAGAAGCGTCATTGTGCAAGGACCTTCATGCAGGATACAGTGATCCACATTGAGGAAGGATCTACAGGAATCAGGACGAGCTGCAGAGTAAGAATACCAGGATCAAAGAAACAACCAAGCTATAGCCCAAAAACGATTAAAAGGAGCTTCAGTATTCAGGCTGTAATTGCTACTTGTATCTGCATCAGGCAAATTAAATCCAAGAGAAAGAAAAGACAGTTCAGATAAAGGAGCACTGTTAGCATGCAAATGAGGTAATGTTTAGGCTTGAGACCAGAAGGCTTTCATTGAGGTACCTCCTAGCCTTCCATAGCACCATATGAACATCTCTGTAAGTGATAGGTGTTTCAGAACAAGACAAAAACCCAAAATAGTCATAACAGAGAGGACCTTTCATTAGGTCTCCAACAATATATTACTCTAGAGCGAAATGTACTAGGCTTCAGCAGTAAAATCTATACTAATTCCTTGCCTCTTTTCAGACCCACCTTCTCCAGCAAATTACATAAAAAAACCCTGTCCAGCCCCTTAAATAGCATAATTGAAGAGCAAGTCTTCTCAGCCCCTCCCTAGCATGCCTCAATCAATTACTGTAGATTGGAATTAGATGAAGCTTGATTTTCTTATCTTTCCATGCCCTGATGCCTCAGGTGGTTATTTTATACTTAGGTGTTCCCAATAAACTGCAACCAATGTGCTTCCTGATTTTATGACTTTATTTTCAGCATTAAAGATAGTGAAAGTGCATCATACTTAAAAAACTACTTTTTGCAAAACACGTGGCAATATTTTGCAAGCATTAATAAAGCCTCACAACAATCTTGAAAGCAGGGCAAAGGTTATGATAGATGAAGTGGCAGCTACCCTGGCAGGGGAGGTTGGAAGAGTGTTTTATTTTAAAAAATCCATTTCCAGGCAGTCAGGACTTGCTCAGCCTTTGGGAATTGACAACTGGTTGAATTAAAACCAGATTTTCAGCTGCTATAAAACAGCAGAACATCATTGGAGTCAGTGAAACAGGCTTCACTTGTGTGTATGGCTTCTGCACTCTACAAAGTCACAGGTTTTCTGTAACAGCAGGCACAGTCAAGCCCTACTGTAGGGAGTAGCAGCAGTCCCCATATCCACTCAGTTCTACACTCTAAAACAGAGGTGAAATGTAACAGGACTTTACACACACAAGGAAGTATACAGATACCACAATACAGGTGTTGTGTAAATACCTCCAAGTAACAACAAAAGATGTTTGTTTTGCAGGATTATCATCACGACATCTAAAACTCATTGCACAGGCTTATTTATCAGCAAGACATTATCATAAATACATGATGCCTTTCAAGCATTGTGACATTCCCTTCCTGCAGATGGCTGGAAATGTTCTTAGATACAATATTTGCAATTAGCTTGCTGATGAGATTAGTGCTCTGAAATGGTTAGTTTTATAGATGTCCATGTTGCTCCCTCTGTGGCTATTACTGCTTTAACCGATTTGAGACCCTGGCTGAGAGCACTTTCTCAGGACTGCAGTATTGAGAGTGCACAGAAACATAGCCCAGCACAAGCAGAGAGAGGAGCAGGTGATTTGTCTGAGGATCTGACAAACTGCATCCTAATCCCTGCTCCACCGCTGACCCTAAAACGGTCACTCACCTCTGTTTCTGCCTCAACAGAATGAGGACAGTGCTACTTACTGCCTGCCAGCCCTCCTGTTCCTGGCAGAGGACGTGCCATGGGAGGGCTCAGAGTCATCAGCATTCCCAGCGGCCAGTTCTGGCGCCTCCTTTTTGCTTGAGTAATCGTCATCTTTCCCGACATGTACTGCCCTGCCCCTCTAATTTACCCAACAGGAAGGTTTGGAGCATGTGTTGGAAACATTCAGGAAGAATCCCTTGAACTACTGCCCCTGAATTCCCCCAGGAGAACTGTCCTGGTGCACACGCTGCTGAGGATACCTGTCCCTTGCCTGCAAACTGGAAGCACATCAGTGACAGAAAGGATCTTTCAGGAAAGCAGGGACTTCATAGGTCACATCAGGGATCTCAGGGGGTCCCATACAGCTAGGGCACAGTTGCTTCAACCCACTTTGCCCCTGTTCACTGCTTTGTGCCATTGGGATGTGTAAGAGCAGAGTCTCTTCCACAGAAGCAACAAGGCAACTCAGAATGTAATGACGCTTGGATTCCTGCTCCCTTTGCACCTAAGCCCATCAATGTCCTGGGCTGGTTTTCACCTTTCACTGACAATAAAGTAGTTTGCTCATAACAAACAGCTTCTCATCTGAAAGAGGAGTGGCATGAATCATAGTGGAGGCATGAATCAAAGAGGACTGGCATGAAAAGCTCATGCTCATTTTTTAATATTTCATTATGCCCTGATTAATTGGCAGTGGCTTATGGCTCTATCAATAGGACACAGTCCCTGGAAGAACGACACATTTCTGAGAAACCCTCAACAGACCCAAGCATGTACTATTTAAGAGTTAGGAGAAAATCATCTGCATCTTGTTAAAAATCTGAGATTTAAATCAATTTTGCCAGTCTTTTTGATTATGGCTTCCCTCTGAAACAAAGTAAATTTCCCCTGAGATGAAGGATTTCGTTATGGCACCAGCCTGCAGCTCAGGAGACCTGTACTCTCTCGTTGGTTCTGCTTCAGACATCACGGGGGATCCTGGACAAGACATGTTGAAAATGTTTCCTATTCTTTCTGAGGTGGAGTCCCGTTTTTAAAACACCTGTGAGGGTGCAACGTCAAAGCCCAAGGCAGGCAGCCAGTGGGCCGACTGGCACGGCCCTTCGCTACCCCCGCTGTCCCCGGCAGGGGTACTGGCAGCCTGGTGGTCCCACCAGGACAGGGCTCAGAGCCGGCAGGAAGGGAAGGAGGCAGGTTTGTTATTACTGCACTGAACTAAGAGCTCTCTGCCCGCTGAAAGGGATTTCTCCCTTGCCTTGGCTGTGATCTCAGGCTAAGCTGGGGCAAGTCCCTTCCCGGGCAAGGAAGCACTGCGCCAGGTTTTTGCTGTTGGGGCTGGCACATGGTCAGGCAAAGCCTGGGAGCAGCGACAGGCAAGAGTACGTGGTTGGGAGCAGGGAAAGGGGAGTGGAACAGCTTGCTTTCACCATCAGTGAGCTGTTCAGTCTGTTCAGGCAACCCCTTGAAACAAATTGCAGCCTCAGGCTACAAATACTGGTGTAAGTTCTCTGCTGATTTGTCCCCAGCAGCAGTTCATCACCGAGTCAGGTGAGTGCCAGAGAAAAGGAAGTACATCAGGTCTGCTAGGGCAGTGGGTAGCTAGCACATAGCTAACATAATGACATAATTGTCACCTGTAGCATAAAACCACACCCTAAACCGCCTTTTTCCCCCTTGGTTAGATCTATCATCTGTCCTGTACATTGTGTGATTTTTCTGTTTAAACTCAGCCTTGGGGCAGGAGTTTCCCCTTAACGTGCACTTGTGCAATGCCTAGCATCATGGGGATCCAATCTTAATTGTGTGCCTAGAGATCATCACTACTCTTTAAGTAGTCTCACAAAAATGGAATGCATTCAACTGCTGCCAGCAATCTGGGCTATCCAGTAGTGCTCCCTCCTCACTATATTTGCAGACCTACTTTGGAGAACTTTTCCATCTTCTCCTGCTTCCTGCAGGGGTATTATCTGTGCTTGCAAGGATTCAATTAATGCCATTGATGTGGAATGTTGTTCCATTCATCACTAGCCACTGCATCTAATGAATAGGATAATCTAATTCTCCCCAAATGAATATGACACCAAATTAAAAGAGTTCATAAACAGACTCCAAAATGGAGTGAGTTTGTTTCAATTTATTGCCTTTTAAATTGCACTGGATCCCTCAAGTACCAACCTAGCTATAAACAAGTCAGTGACTGAGTTTGAAAGATTATTATCACTAATGTTCGCCTTTATTTATACTAGAATTGAGTGTTAGTATTAGCTGGAGGAAAAGCAAAAGGAAGGTCATCCAAATGCCACAGTTTTTAACCACAATTTTCCTGAACTAGTGAGAGGGCTTTAAGGCACAATGTATTCTAGACAAGTATTTTTGCTATGTTTACTGTCACTGGAGCATTTAACAAAGTGGTTATGACCTATCATTGAAACCATGTGAAAAGTTCACCAGAAAACCAGAAAAAAGTAGCAATGCCTACTGGGTACTTGGCCAGTTTCAGAAGAGGCTTCTCTCTCTAGCTTCCACCAAAAAAACAAACAAACAGTTATTCCAATGTTTTGCCTGGTATCGTTTTATTTTGGAACCAGCTGTTAGACAATTTATTCTGTACATGAAGACAGATGATCACGCTAAGCTTTTTTTTGAATTCAGCCTGGGTTTCAGTATCCTGTCCTTGTCTGACCAGCCTTTCCAGAATATCTGACTGGAAAAAAGATAATTAGTGTGGCTGTGGACTTCTTACAGGATGATCTAGATGAAAGAGGAAGAGAAAGGAACTACATACAGACTTAGTGTAGTACTTACAAAGTATATCATATAGGATCACCGGTTTAAACGTGGACAGTATCTGGTTTTTCAGAAGAAACCGATCTTCTGTTTTACTGCCTGAAAATCCAATTTATTTAACAGCTTCTACCATGGAATCGGAACACTTCCCCAAAATTAATCAATTCATCCTCATTACAGACAGTCCTAGGAAGTAAAGATCTACCTCTGCCTGGCTTTTACAGTTAGCCCATTACTTATGGTAGCAGAGCTCTGGCTTAGAAATCCAGAGCTATCAGGTCTGCAGAGCATCTACCACATTGCTGGGCAACCTGTTCCAGTGTTTCCCCACCCTCACCATAAACAGTTGCTTCCTTATATCTAGTCTAAGTCTACCCTCTTGTAGTTTAAAACCATTACCCCTTGTCCTATTGCAACATACGCTACTAAAAAGTTTCCCCCCATCTTTCTTATAAGACCCCTTCAAGTATTGAAAGGCTGCAATAAGCTGCCCCTGGAGCCTTCTCATTTATATCATGATTTTCAAAGACTACAAGACAATTTTCTTTTCAGCCCTAAATTTGGCCTTTAATACTCCATGTGTGTGGCACAGACTCAGACCTTGTTCTGCCTTGCCGGCAAGGAAACAGCCAAGGCTGAGATGGTGCCTGTGCATGGATAGCCACGAGATCCTATCATATTTAAGCAGGAATTTCTTGAATTAATACAAATGATTGATATGATCTTAGGGAAAGGAGTAGCTCTGTTTGTTTAGTAAGGCATCTCTCTTTGAGTCTAGGATACTGCAGTATTGAATGAATATTCTAGTATTTTACGTTAGGGAAAAAGAATTCTAAATAGCTAATAAACTTCTGAACAATAAGCTATGTTTGGAATTGATCAGCACAGAATGGGAATAACTTTCTGCACCTTCCTTTTGCTACTTTTCTACTGCAAACTAGAAAGTTGACCATGACTTAGCGTTTCTTACAAAAATATTTCATATTCATGTGTCATAATTGCTTCTAGCTAAGTAATGAAGTAAGGTTGAGGTGAAACCCTAGAAACTGTGGAAAGGAAAGGCTAAGTGACTAACACAGCAAGGTAGCAAAGCTGTTGGGTGATCCTGATAGGCTTCATAAGCTTTGAATTTATGAGTTCATGAGTTCACGAGAGGAAATTCCAGCAAGGCTAGAAGTCGACGTTAGCTGTTCTCTGCCTATTTCTTCTTGTCTAGACCTTTTGGGATCTGTTTAAACTCAGAATTTAGCCCCCCCAACAATGATCTTTTCTGTTGGAGAAGATTGTTAATGACATATAAAGCAATGACTCTTCCCTCCCTTTTGAAGAACATCTGCCTTTATTATGGCTAAAATAACAAGGGATCTTTCAGCTCAGTCTGTGGGTAAAGGGAGGAACTGAAGGGGACAATGTGGTTCCTTGGCTTAAACTAAACCAGAAATTTAGAATATTTTGGAAAGTAAAAAAAATATTCTGAGGCAAACTGAAATATTCAGTTTTCTCTCCTCCAAAATGTCATGTTTCAGCTTCAGATTAATGAAATCTTTTAATAATTGTTTTTCAGCTTGAAACAGTTTTTAAAATAAAGTTGCCATTTAAAAATCAATACATGGAAATGTTGACTTTCAGTTCTCCCCATTTTTCTGCCTGACCTTTATTTATAAGCTCAGTTAAATTTGATTTATGTCCACCAAATGCCATTTTTCAGTGAATACGCTACTGTCAATAACGTTTTGCCCAGTACTGACTGTGATTCTATGCTTCCCTAGAACATTGCTACACATGACTCAGTTCCTGCTTGGATTGTAACTCAGTTTCAGAGCTCACTGTAATCTATAGCTCCAAAGAGCAATTTCAGCTGAAATCCTAAATTGAATTACAGATTTGTATTGCATTGCTCACTACTTATTAATAATACTGTGCCTACAACATATCCTGTTCTTCATTACCAGAGAGAAAACAGTACTGGTTCCTCTGCATGGTACAGAGCTATTTATTTCTCCAAATGTTAGATCCCTGCATGTACAGAATCTATGGATAACTGCTTTTCTTTTGTAATAAGTACTTTTATCTAGCCAGTAAGGCAGGAAAGGTTTCTCAGGACTATAAAACCACTTGGATGTATCCATACGATTTATACGTCGTAGGAAAATATCACCATATGCACTCTTCTTGTTTCAAAGAAATACTAGCCATTATGGGATGAAGCCCCTGGGAGCTCTGAACTGCCATACCAGTGGCACCCCTAAGCATCATGCATACAACTTTGGGTCAGAAATGCCAGTCCTAAGCTTCCAGCCGAAACGAGCAGTCCAAGGCACAATGCTGATGCAACCAGGGCCAATTGAGATTTGGAACGGGAAGGGATATTAGGAAAACAGAAGCACAGCCTGAATAAAATCATACCTTCCTTCAAACAGACAGGAGCCCAGGTCCCTAGGGCTGACTGTTTCTATCATCTTCTGGGAGGACAGTCAGATATAAAACCTGAAGTATGATTTTTTTCCTGCAGCCTAGCATAAGGGCTTTAGTAAACAACAAATTCTCTACTGCTAGTTTCTTGGAACCTCAGGGATGAGTCCTTTGGGTTCAAATGGATGCCACCAGAAGACCAAACAGCAACTACTTGCAAGGTCAGTATTGTTTGCAGTGATGACAGCGATGGAGAATTGGAATAACCTTCTTGTTTACATGTGGTTTGAGGAGAAAAGCTCACTGCACTGTGTCAAACAAAACATCTCTCTCTGTGCTGCTGTGGTGTCCCAGCCATGGGGATGTGCTGCACTTATCAACCCCAACCACTAAAGAAATGATGAGTCTTTGGAGTCAGCTTGGGCATTTGGATTCAGGGCAGAAGTTGAAGGAAAGCCTGTTATGTCTTTGGCACAGTCCCATCTTAGCATCTTACAGTTTGGCACTATCTTCCCTGCAAGGGAGATCCCGTCCAATAGGTCCCAAAGAAGGTCTACAACTTCATCATCTGATGCCCACCATGCCAGCAAAATGGGCTCCTTCAAGAAAGCCAGGCAACAAACCACAACACTAGGAGACTCCATTATCCCATCTAGATGTCTGCGGCAGGCAGTATTCCCTCACTGCAGCAATTACATTAATAAATCAACACTAATTTAACATTAATTGATTAATTTAAGAATAAAAAATAATCAGCAGTTTCCATTCAGAAAGGCTCCCCTCTGCCCAGCAATGAGGATGCTTTCCTCTCCAGCCTCCCTTCAGCCCACTCCAGAGTGACTAATGGGGCCATTCATGACAGTCCAACCCCCCTCCCCTCCCCCCCAGGCAGCACACTGTGCTGTGCTGTCCTGTGTTTTGGCAAACCCATCCTCTGCTGTGAAGAGAAGAAGTGCTGTCTGGCCTGCCTCACAGATGCCCCAATGCCAGCTTTGGTGGCTCAGGCAAGGGTCTTTCCCTGCCCCAGCTCAGCAGCCTACACCATCCAGGTGTGCCTCTGTGCACTGCTGGGGAAACCACAGGGAATGAGGAAAATGGAACATCCTTCTCAGATGATTTCCTCCCCTTTAAAAAAACATTCCTAAGCATAGGGAGATGGGAAAGAGTTCTCCCACTTTGCCCAACTAAGATATTTGCTGTTCTCCTACCTCCTGACGAGTACAAGATTTTTTTTAACCTCAGTTTGAACGCTTAAATATATTTTATCCAAAAATTACTCTGACTTGCTGCAAAATAGAAACACAAGTGAAGCCAGACCCATCCAGTCTTTTTTTTTTCTCTCCAGAAGTCACAGTGATGAGATACCACTCAAGCAGAGCCTTTGCTTGCCTGTGGCTGGCTGCTGCCTGGGGATGCTGGGTTTCAGGCCACATCTGCACTGGGATATTGGGAGAATTAAGGAACACTATATAAAGTCAGCTTCCTCTGGAATGGGAGCCTTAAGGGATTAAACATGATTTACGTGCATTACCATCATATCTGCAATAGATTTTTGTTAGGTTTTCCAGGTGTCAGGAACAGATCTAGTAGTTGGAGTCAACTATTCCTATGTACACCTGGGTGTGAGATGAGCAGAGACCCTACACCCCACCACACTGCCAGTTAGCACAGCTCCTGCTGTGTGTGCGCCGTGTCCAAGGACACACAGCAGCCACCCAGGGAGGGACAGCAAGGTGGCATTAGTGCAGTCTTTGGAGACTCCCCACACACAGGTCTTCCTACACCACAGAAGGTGGAGAAAGGCTTGCACACAGGCAGCAGGTGGCCCCACACCAGTCCCGGGCATTTTTTACATTGTCCCTGTTACCTTTTCTTTGCTGAGCTTTTATCTTGATTTTGGTGCAATAAAATCATATTAATTAAACTGTGAACGAATAGAAAGGCCCTAAGTCAATATTTGCATTTGGAAAAGACTGGTTAGAACAGCTTAGGAATTGATTCTGCTTTATTAAAGCACCTGTTCACCCAGGGAACATTTTAGCAGCAATCAATATGTAATTAAATCTTTATTGATGTTGTACAATTGTTTTGTTTCCCAGCAATTATGGTGATAGAATCAGCTTCCCTCGGTTGTTCCTCCTTCCTAGCTTTGCCTCTGTACCTCTCCCAAGCTGGCATTAGTGAATGGGGACCACAATGACACCAAAACAGCTCTAACCCTAACGCACTGCGCCAAGCACAGGCCAAGGAGAAAAGCCAAGCTCTGACCTGAATAACCTGGTAACAACAACGGGTGCATCAAGATGATACAAGCACAAAAGTTTCGGGGAAATCAATGGGCATCTCTGGACTAAAATATCCGTGAAGAGATGAGCTTTCATTAGGCTGTTCTGGTCAGATTTTAAGGCGCTCACAGCTGGGATTACTTCTCACCCCCTGCCTGTCCAGCCCCAGGAGATGCAGATGCCGCGGGTAGGAGGGCACGGATCACTCCCGCTCCTTGCCTGGGCAGTCACACACTCCCGTTCGGCCTTTCCCAAAGCACCCCCCGAACACGGGGGGAACGGCGCCCGTTATCCCTAAAGCCTCATCCCACCCGGCTGGTCCCAGCAGGATGCTCCCGCAGAGCCTCTCAGCCGCACCGGAGCTGCGGGGCTGCAGGGGCGAGAGTCCCGAAACTGGGCCCACGCAGGGGACAGCTGCCAGCAAACGCGCCCCCCCGTTACGGGTTTTTAAAGAGCTGAGAGGATAAACCTTGCTTAAAGAGGAGCGGGGCGCCCCGCATTCCGCACTCCGCGCCGCCCCGGAGCCATGAGGGGGGTCCGGGCCGCGCCCAGCCACCCGCCCCGCCGGCCGCCAGGCGCCGGGGTCCCGCCGGGGTCCCTGAGCCCCCGCCCCGGCCGCACGCGGGCGGCCCCCAGCAGGTGGCGCTGCGAGCGCGGCTTTCCCCGCGGCGGCCACCCACCCCGGCGCGCCTCCCGCAGCCACCGGGGCAGGCGGGTCACCGGCGCCCGTGGGGACGAGCGGCTCCCCGCAAGCTCAGGTGGGGCTTCTGCCCGGGCTCCTGGTCACTTCGGCAGCGCAAGGGAGGAACCACCCCTCTGCCAGAAGGTTCACCCACCTGATCAGAAAAGCCGCTTTTGGTAATCACACGTGTCACTGATTTGCTTTAAGTGCGGAGAGTCAAGACCCGAGCTTCTCAAAGCATTCCACCCTGCTCTCCCTGCCCGAATCTGCAGCCTCACTCAGCAAGCGGTAGGTGCAGTCATGGCTGGGACGGGGGTGGACTTCCAAGGGATCCACTGACTTGTGTAAAGTTGCTGTGAAACTAGGAGCAGAAACAGGTCTGCTCCCAAGAGCGGGATATCCTGTATTCACCAAAACATCCACCCCAGCTTTGATTTCCCCACAGTCTGGCACTGATGTCCCCCCCGGGCTTGCCGGTCTGCCCCCGCGGAGACTCGCACAAGCAAGAATTAAAACAGAGGCACGGCTTTCAACTTTCACATGCTTACAGCCCCTTTGGCTCTGCCATTCCCGGCTCCTCGGGGAGCCTGCGCTGAAGTTATGCAGATAAGGCTGCTAAACCAGCCCCCTAGGACTGAATTCTCCGCGCTGACCCATGCCCTCAAGCTTCATTAATAATCTGGGGCTCCCTCCAGACCTGCCCTGCTAGCATCAAAGGGTCAGTGCTGGACTACTTTGCCCTAGTGAGCTTAACAAGGCTTCAGGACAGCCCAAGCTTTGTAGGGTTGTTCAGACTTGCAAAACACCTACAGAGGGTTGAAAAAGCATCTTTAATTTCACATCTAAGTGCCACCCATCACAGCATACTAAAAGAGAAGGGAAATCACACAGAAAAGAATGGAAACAAAAAAGAAACATTCCCACTTGTGTTTGAAAAAACGTTGGGGAAGCTAACAGCTCCCACATACTTCAGAGAGCTTTGGAAGTCATGACCATTAATTTGATCTTTTTCTTCCCACGTGGATCAATGAGTTTGCTACATGTACACCTTCAGACCCTTGTCCCCTGTTGATTTTCTTTCTGTATCTGTTTCAGATCCTCCTCCTAGATTTTGTCAGTCACTGCCACAGAGATTCAGCAAAGCTGTCTTGTAATCACCACTGGTGTCATCCTGAGGAGGAAAAAAAAAGAAAAGAAAGTGAGTGTGGAAGTTCCTCTGCATGCTCCGAGTGTTGACACTGTCAGTCCATGGAACATGCCCACACAGGAAAAGGACTTTGGAAAGAGCAAGCCTGACTTCAGCAGAGTTACTGCCAGCTGACACAGCATCAAAAGTGAAGGGAGAGATGAGGCTTGTAGCTGCCACCTGAAATAACATTTATCAAGCCCAATTCTTTTCTTTGGAATCCAGGTGAGCAGTTCATCAGGGCTCCATCCCACAGAGCAGCACAAAGTTAGCATGAATGAAGACAACCAAGCCTGTTGGGTTCAAATTTTACATCCCTGGGTATTTGTTCCAGAGCACCTCTCTGACAGGAACAGAAAGGGCAGTACAGTTAGCCCTGACGCATGATGTGTTTTTAAAAGCCACAAATATGGTCATTTTGGTCTAGAGAATCACTACAGAGAATATCACTAGATAAAAAATTTGCTCCCTTTGAATGTTTTGTGATGACAGGTGTAAAGCCAGTTCCACTTCTCAGAAAGAATCAATATTCTGTACAGACCCTTGAAGACTGATCATTAATCAACATGACAGACACTGACAATGTTGATTAGAAGAAAGGCCCTTCATTACAGAGCCAGACTTCCCATGGGGACTGCTAAGGACAGGGCTTAAGTGCCATTTGCACTGGGGGAGAGGAATGTCCCACAGTCCTTAGGACAAATGGTAAAACCCAGCATTTCAGCCCTAACAGGGGAGGGCCATTCACCCAGAGCTGAGACTCAAGTCTCAAAAGCTACAATAAGCTTTGACAAGGTTCAGTTTCTAAACTTATCTTACCACGGTACAGACCAGGCCATCATCTGGGATGTCAGCTTAACAAAACCAAACCAAACAACAACAACCACCCCACAAACCAACCCCCCAAACAAACAAAAAAAGCCACACACACACCCCAAAAAAACACCCAACAACCCAAACCACCCAACCAACAACAAAAAGAAAACCAAAAAAGCACACACAGCACCGTTTTGACTTGTACAGCATGGGTCTGAGGTAGTTAAGGACTGCAGAGAGAGGAGGAAAAGGCACAGCAGCATGGGAAAGGTGTAACAGGGAGGCTTAAGTGAATCTAGATTCATTTAGGAGATCACAAAGTGCATGGATACAGAGTCTGGTCCATGAAAAACCTGGAGCAGTCTCTCCTCAGGTTTGACTTTGCCCAAGTCACTTATAGACCATACAGTCAGAGTCACCTTTTAGGCATATGTCTCTCAAGGAGATGACTATTAATAGGCCTAATGAAGCAGAGCTATGATCTTAGCAGAAATGAGAGTTTTACTGAAAACAACCGTGAAAGCACCCCATAGTGCTGGGCACGTTAGGAATGTATCTGACAGCTGAGAACCATCATTATCAAGATGCTGCTTACCAGAACCATACTGGAGAGAGATTTTCCTGCCATACGCTTGAATTCGGGCTTTATAAGATTTAGGTCAACTTCACTCCGAGAAACAATCACTCTTATAAGGGTCCCATCATCGGTGCCAGCCCCCTGGAATAACAGATATATCAGTCTGCAATGGTAGTGGGTGTTCAAGGGATAAGCTGCTGCAAACTGGTCCAGGACACAGGAGATGGCAGCCTTCAAATATTGCTTGGTACGCACATCTGCTTCTCTTTTTGGAGGGCCAGCAACCCACCCACCCCCCAGGGGCCACCATCAATACCATAAGCCCACCATGGAAGTGTGCTATAAGTCTTTGCACATGTCAAATGCAAAAGCAAACATGCTACAGAGTTGGAAATTGGCACTGAATACATTGTGCTTCTGCAGCATCACCCATGCAACACGTGGCTTCAACCAATATTGTTTAACCACGTACAGGAAAATTAAGATCATGTTGATAACAAAAATAATCAGTCATCTCAGCTTTCCACAAAGCTGGGAGAGCTGACATCTTTTACATATCAGTTAAGAGTTACAGCGGCACAATCTGCAGATGCCTTACAGGTCCCCATTTGGAACTCTTTCATTTTATACAGCCATTGAGAGAATTACTTCCTAAAAAGAAAATAATTTAAGTTAACATTATGGACAAAACTCCACCATGATCATCCTCCTATAAAAGGCTCTTCCAGCAGTTTTGTCCATTTTCTAGAAAGCGGGACCGAGCTCCTTACAGACTACCAAGACATAAAAGCCAGACTGTTTTGGTAGCTCAAGCTTAAAGAGTACTTTTCTACCCAAGATGTTTGAAGGCATTGCAACAATAGCACTAAACTTGCTGGATTTTGCCAAAATCTTGGCTCTTCTAATTTGAATTGGTGAAAGCCAGGTTACAGGTTAAGTCCAGTATGTTACAATGAAGAGTCTTACCTTTAACGCATGGTACAGCCGCTCTGCAAAGTAGCAATGGACGTTCCTGGTGCATTTCACTGGACACATGAAAAGGCTCAGTAAGAATCAAATCCAGTCCAGAGCAGCAGGTAACAGATTCGAATGCTTTCTATTAAACCATTGTGCCTCTCAGATCTGAGTTTATCTTACCTAAGAGGTACGCTTTGCTTCCTGCCAGATACCTTTATAAAAGGTAGATCAATCCCATGAAGTGCTCAAGGCCAGGCTGGATGTGGTTTTGAGCAACCTGGTCTAGTGGAAGGTGTCCCTGCCCATGGTGTCAGGGTTGGAACTAGAAGGTCTCTAAGGTCGCTTGAGACCCAAACCGTTCTATGATTCTATAACAGTCAACTGCTGCAGGAAAAAGGCAGCAGGCTCAGACAAAAGGAAGAGAAACGTAGCTGCTCTTACCAATAGCCAGCATGGCATCCTCAAGCGAGCCATGAGTTTCACTCTGGATAGAGTCCTCTATGCTCTTACCGGCCAGTTTCTGGTATTCTTCAAACACTGTTTGAAACACAGAGAACTTAATTTTTTTTCTACCAAGCAACCGCTCAGGCATTTTGTGCCCCATATTTACAGGTATTGCTTGTGTGGTGATATGAAAACACAGATACCACTACAGCAATGGCCACATTTGCACCAACTTCAGGAGACTCTAGTCAAGCCCAGAAATCAGCTACAGAAGTGGATGGCAATGTTCACGAAACCCCAGCCCATTCATGGGTCTTAATTCCTTGCCTTCATTTGAAAATGCAAGTTCAGTTACCTTGTATTCATTTGGAAGCCTGACCCTTTGTTGCTGCCTTTAACCACACAAACGAAGCAGGCAGCAGCAGATTAGGTACAAACCTATCATTTGGTCTTGTGTTTGTTGATGTCACTAACTTCAAAATAATAACAAAATAAAACCAAATGAAATCTAGGACTATGCTGCTCATGGCCCTTGGACCTTTAAATGATGACAACAGTTTGGGAGAACTTGTTATTTCAACCACAATTTTTTTTTAAAAAAACAACCACCTCAGAAAAAATGAGCAAAACAGGTGCAGATTTGAAGAAATTTGAACTCCCACATTCATAAAAGCTCAGCAACAGAGTTTTTGTTTACATTATACACTCTGGGTGCACCAGGGTTCAGAATTACAGATCTCAGTTTTGATTCCTAGCTTTCAGACTAACAGAGAAGGAAAACTGTTAAGCAATGTGATGGACATCTTAATGAAGTTTGCTCAGCATTCAAGATCAGATACTTAAACATTAACACTCATACTTTGGGGAAAGGCAATACCACAGAATAGACAGATGGATACAGCAGTCTCAACTCAGGCATACTCTCCGTGTTAAAAACAAAAAAATAAATAGCAGCAACAATTACAGGCTGCCATAGCACAGAGAAAATGACTTGCCCCGTGATACAGTAGGTCCCAGAGATGGCTTGCATCCTGACCACAAACTAGATGAAATTCAGCTCTTTAAGGCAGACACAGCCAAAGACTAGAGACCACTTTTTTTCGGTTCGTTTTCTAACTGATGCTGGGAGCTTAAATTTCAAACGCAAGGGGGAGCTGGCCTCCGGGGCCTGGAAAACAGCCTCAGAAGACCTCAGCTTGAAAAAAGCTCAGGCATACCTAATTTATCACCAGCTACATTTATCAGTTTAGATCCAGCTGATTTGCACAGTACTAGATATGCTTAGATTCAGCTGACATAACAAAATCTCTTAGTCAGAGCCTTGGACTGCTTCAAAAGTCTAGAGATGACAAGGCCAGGTCTCTGCTGCCCAGGGCAGTGGGGAGCTGAGGCTCCCTTAGCTGGAGCTGGGTTAGTGTCTGCCCTCCCGGCAGCCTCTGGCGCCCTCAGCAGAACTTGGGACAGAAACACAGGGTGCACCTTGTGATGCTCCAGTATTGAATAATCAGATACTTTTTCTGTGATTTTTTTTCCCCAGAGAAACCCACATCCAAGAGCTCACGGGTCTGTCCATTCCATGCTCCCACCTGGTTAGGAAGGGATTCTCTCTCCCTCTCCCCTTGGGTTTACAAAAACTGTTATCCCATCCAGCCATCACCGCTGCATAATGACTCCTAGATAAGTCACCTGATTTTCAGCAGCACTAAGTCTTCATAAGTTTTCATGGAAGCTGCTGACAGCTTTTTGGTCACTGAGTGACCAAGGATTAGGAGACACTCTCAGGTGTTTCTTTCGGAGCCATCTCTCCCATCTATAGCCCTGTCTCTTCTTTTTTGCTAGAGTGATTTCTCATTTCAGAGGCTTGGGCGTTTGGGCTCGCTCCATACCTTTAAGCAAGTGTGTGGCACTCCTTGAGCACAAGATGGTGATGAACTGCATCTCATCAGTGCCCCGTATCTTCTCCCCAGCAGCATAGAGAGTCTGTAATCGAACACACAACTGTTAGAGCAATGTTCTGTATGTGCAGCTGGTAAAGGAGCAGTTTGGCTTAAGGCCTTGCTAGGTAAAGGGGTTTGAAGTGACCAAAACCACTGTGTGAGCTAGGCTCTTCTAGAATGGTTGATTATGAACCCTGACCATGTCTTCTAGTCAAATTGGAGCAGTCACTGTCTCCACCCTTTCCATCCCTCCTGCAGCAGCTGGAGCAGCCAAGAATATTTCTGCGGTTTCTTACCTATTCTTTGCTCTCCCCCTCCACCACACCCGTGTACTTTCACACATCAAAAGCAGCTGAGCCCAAGCCCAGCTCTCATCACTTCTCTTTGGAACATCAAGGCTTAGCAGTGCAGGCAAAACTGAAGAATCCCAAGTTGCTTCTGCTTGAAGACCAGCTTGCCCAAACTATTGTGACTCCAGGGCTCTGCTGCCCACTGAAGCGCTCTGAAGTTCAAGACAGGTGGGCTACAGGCATACCACTGATCACTGCATTGGAGAGTACCTTTGCATCCTGGAGAGCCAGCGCTGTGTCCACATAGAGAGTGGCATTGTCCCTCTCACCCTGCGGGAGGAAAGAGAAAGGCAACCATTTTGTCTCATGAAGGTTCTTCCATATATAAGGATCACAGTACACATTCTGGGCAAAGATCGAGTGTCCTTCTCAGCTATCTATTTCTGCAGAGTACTCATTCAGGTAGCACAAGTGCCAACGCCCTCACTGAAAGGCACTGAAATCAGTCATATGAAGGAGAGTCAAATAATTACTAAGTTATTCTGCTGCTAGGGAAGAAAATTCGGAAAACGTGACAGGATAAATGCATCCAAATGCACTCAGCATTGAGGGCACAGACTGTGGAAGGGTGGTGAATCACGGTTGAGGAGTATTGTTTTCTAAGACCCTTGCAGAGTGCAATTGCCTTACACACATGTAAAAGTGAGATCTCTACCTGCTGCAGAGCTGACTGTAAGCTCCCAGCTCTCTGTGCTGCTAAGGAAGGGAGGGCTCCTTGCTTCAGGCACACTGAAGCTGAAACACAGATCCAGTTCAAGTGACATGTTTGTCTCTGCCTTTTATGTGGTGATCATGATTGTATTGCCTCTTATATTCCATGTCTCCAAAACGTGAACTTTATAACCTCATTTTTCTTCTCTAGCGTTACCTGAAGAAGGCAAACCAGGATCTGTTCAAAGTGACCACTTGTTTCCGATTTTATGTCTTCCTCAAGATCAGAACCATATTCTACCCAAGGGAAAGAGAAAGACAAGGGAAAGATTTATTTGGGTGATATAGTCAGGATATTACCAGTCATCCAAAGACAAACAGTAGCCTGACTAACCACGAAGGCTGCTAGGGAAAAACACAGGGCTGAGACCAGTTCTCACCCTCAGCGATACCCAGGTTGGCGTTTGCATCCAACTGAGTCATCCCTAGCTCCACTGATGTCCAAGGCTAATGTTAGAGATGTAGTTTCAGGGACCAAATCGATACCGACTATTTACAAATATGTATTTGATAAATTCTCATCTAAAGTGTATTTAATGGGGAGAAAAAGCCACGTGCATAGCTATAGCTCTGTTTGTGTTCTGACAATTGCTGTGTGGCCAAGCTGAACTAAATTTGTGATTTGCTGACCTTTTTCTGTAACTGGATGGAGACCTAGAAATAGATTTTCAAATTCTTTCAGCATAGCCATGTTCTGTTTTCCAGGCTGAAAGCAGATTTAAGGTGCGCCTTCTTGCTCTTAAAAATCCCATTTTCCTGCTGACAGTGCTAGCTGGTTACAGCATTCCTGCTGTGCAATCAGGCAGTCACACATTGCTCCGACCACACAAATCAGAGCCCCAGGCACTTTACCTTCTTTGTAGGCCTTGATTATCTCTTTGATCTGAGATTTTGTCCGGGATGCCAGGATCTCTATGATAACATCTTCACTTGTTCCCACACCCTGTAATAGAAAACATAATGGAGAAATAAAGGTGGAGAAAGGCATCTCATCATGGAGTGGACTTTATTGCTAGAGAAGTATATATAAAGAAGATGCAAGTGAGGAGTTGGGTGGCAGCAACGCGTTAGGCTGTGTGCTGAGCTGTGGGAAACTGTCATGATGAAAGCTGGAGACACAAACCACATTTGGTTTGAACATGGTTTCTTTTACTGAGGTGCCTAATTCACACAGGATGGTTTTATGTAACCCTGCACTTCTGCAGTGCACTTCCGGACTTGGATCTTTGATGACAGACAGCGTTAGAGGGATGCAGGGACACCAATGCTTGTCTAGTCAGTCCATCTTTGTACCATTTTAATAGATCTCTCTCCATCTGAAACTTGAAAAGATGCTGTATGAATAGGTAGGACCCCAGCCAACCCCAGCCTGGCCCTCACACCACCACTTCTTGCCTTTATTAAAGGTTTCATGTCTCAGGTGGTGCATCAGGGCAATAGCTTTGTGTCACTGAGCTTGGTTCAGCACAGGCACTGCAGAAAGCAGCGAGGAGACGTTTAACTGAAAACTGTAATGTGTGGATGTTCATTCCATGTTAAAGCCGAATTTAGTTTTGCTGCTGCATTCCCCAGGCTTTATGAGACACCTATGTACAGAAACTCTCCTACAGCCCTAAATATTAAAGCAGCATTCCCCCCTCAGAATATGCATTAACAGTACAATTAACTATTTCTTAAAGCCAACTGCTAATAACAAATGTAATCACTTAACAGTCCAGTTATTACCACTTGCATTAATAAGCACAGTTACAGGAAACGAGCGCTGTCTGCGCTACGGCTGAAATACCAGCACCCTTACCTTCATGGCATCATAGAGCTCCTTGGCATCATACTTGAATGGGGTGTACATGAGAGCTATAATGAGCCTCTCAAAGTTGCCACTCAGTTCAGACTTCAGGCTTTCAATCAGGTCCTGTTAAACACACATCACACAGTGACACAAAAAGCCTCACCGGATCTTTTTGGTACCCAGTGCCATTTCCATCCCCACAGCCTACAGCAATGAAGCTGAATGACAGTATCATGCTGATAGTTTATTAGGAAAGGTCCTGGGACTCAAAAAGGCACCTAACTCCAAAATGGGATTTGTCTAGGGCCTTCCACATTCCCTGTTGTCCCAGTATGCAAGCTTCCCCCAGGTACTAATTAATTCTGCAGCAGAGCAGGGAAGGTTAAGCTCTTCCTCCACCCTGCTTTACTCTGAGCAGAACTAGGCAGCTGAAGGCTGGATTGAGCAAGGGACACAGCTTCAGAGCGAGCCAATTCCCAAAGCCTGCATATAAACCTGCACCCAGGACTTCTGCAGAACCAGGCGTGCAGTCTTGTTTGAAGACAGATTTCAAACTTTCACGATAGTGCAGGGGTTTTTAGGGTATGAAACACCCTGGTTTAGTGGGATGGAAGCCCTCTACTCATTGTCCCATACTCGCCACACCCCCACATTTGCTTCCCTTTCTGAGCCCTTTCACAGCAGTCTCCTTTCCAGCAAAGGTCATTGGAGACTACAGAGTAGGGGTGGTGGCAGAGTTTGTTGGTGGAAAAGTTTTCCCAATAAAAGTAAGATTTTTACCAGAGACAGAAAGATCACACGAAAACACGGTTGTCAATAACCACAGTTTGCTGTCATTTTCAGAATTGCCAAACAACTATAATTAAATAAGTCTTTAAAGTGAACTTTCTTTGGCATTTTAAAAGGCTCCAAACCAGTATTTTACTCAAAATACCATTTCAAAAGGTATCATTTTTTGTTACATCTTCAAAAACAAGAAGAAATCACACTTTAAGTTAAATTAGATTTTTAAAAAGTATTCCTGGTCAAAATGCATTTTTAAAAAAATTAGTCTTTGGGGGAAAACCAGTTTCTTTGACCAAAAATTAATTTCATACATTCATCCCAGGTGTTAGAGATAAATATTACTCTAATTATTTGCAGAAGACCTGCATATTGTTTGCATCATCCTTGCAAGATGAAATGTACACCCATTGACTAGATCCCACATAGTGCAACAATGACTGAAAATGGCTTTGTTTTGGAAGAACCTTTCCAAACTGTCCTTTGAAGGATTTGGCAATCTCCTGACGCTGCCTATTGCTCCTCTTGGTTAGGACATCAATTATAGCCTGTTCATCAGTCCCTGTGAAGAACAATAATAAGCCATAAACACAGTGTACAGAATAAGTTGAGACCGGTCCAAAATCCCAATTTGGATATTCAGACAGCCTCCTTTACTTCATTGCTTTCATGTAGAAGTTTATGTATGCACTGAGGAAACTTTAATTTTTCATTTTCCACATTAAAAAAGTGATAGCTTTGACTGCAATTTTCTTAAGGAATGGCTTTCATCGTGGCAGTTATAAGCAGAACATAGGCTTTACAGATGCGGTTGGAGTCAACTCACCAAGCCCTTTCATGGCCTTGTAGAGAGTCTGGGCATCAGGTACGGGATCAAAGTTTAAAGCACCTATCGTGGACTTGCCCTCTGCTTCATTCTGAAAGAAGGGGGGAAAAAATATACAGTACTTTTCATCACTGTTTTTCACCAGCTGAAGAAAAAGTATTTTGGAAGTACGTTAACATTATTTTTTGCCTGCACATGGGGAATGCACAGAAAAGCGAAGGGAGTGGTTCAAGGTCTCTCAGCAGAGCTCCAAAGAGAACACAATTTTCCTGCCTCCACCTGCCTGTACCTGCTTTTGGCTCCTGACGCCGACGTGAAGTGCAAAGCATGACTGACACCACTGCAACAGTCACTAGGTCAGACAGTCTGGCAGAAAAAGCTGGGTAGACTAGGCTTCCCTATTCAGCCCTTAAATACAATGCTTCACAACGTGTATGTTGCTGTATCATACTGCATTTCCCAGTGGTTTGGTGCAGAGTAGTTTTTACACATAGTTGTTTGATTTCATGGAATACCCATGCTCTCACAGACCATTTTTCTAAGCAACAGCTTTATTCTGCTGCTGCTGCACTTCTACACAGCTGAATTCAAGGAGGAAGCATTTCTACTAGAAGGATTTGGGCCAAGAGACTACTTTGAAGGAAGAGATCCATCTGGAGGAATGCAGGTTTGATGTTCTCCCTGAACCGAGGGCCAACTACACAGGAACCCTCCAGACAGACATCTAAGGTGCTTCCAGTGCCAGAGCCCCAGGGCAGAAAGACATGCTGAGGCTTATTCCAGTCACCACAAGGTAGTAGGGCCATCAACCAGAACCCAGGCTCAGAGCTTTAATTTAACAACAACTTCAACGGAGTGGCTTGAAGGTATTGATGCATCCCTAACAACAGAGTCCTATCAACAGGGGAGTACACAAGTGGCTAGGCACAAAGAGTCATCATCACTTTATTCCAGTAACGGACACAATTTTCACTTTCTTAGCAGCAGAGAGGTTTACGTTGCCCCAGGAAACTACTATATTCTCATAAATTTATTGCAGGGATAGGGTTAATATTGAACTAATGATATCAGTCTGATCTGATGGAGTTTTCAATGGGCATGGCTTCACAGTCAGATAAAAAACACCCTGAAATCAGAGCTTGCAGACCAGAAGGGATCACTGTGTTCATCCCATCTGACTTGCTTGACATGGACCACCAAGTGCCACCCAGCAGCCTCCTGCTATGACGCAAATCCCTTCTACTCATTTCCTGTGTGAAAGAGGGTTCTACCCCTCTTCTAGAGTCCTTCCAGGTCATCCAAACCCTTCCCAGAGAAAAAGAAAAGCCTCCCCAGAAGACAAAGCCTTCAAACAATCCTTGCCAAGGTAAAAAAGGTTGTGGAAATTCCCTTCAGGACCTGCATTCCTGTTTTTTAATGAGACGCTGGAAGATTGATGGCTGTGTGCTCAGGAGTGTCTGTCAACAAATGCCAGGTCCAGCCTAGCGCCGCAGCTGAAGCGTGGCTGTGTTGTGCTGCACAGATGCTCAGGCTGGCTGTGGGCAAACAGCTCAGGTGTCCTTGTTGAGTGCTTGACCAGTCGACACAGCTGGCACACATTTGCATGCTGGCCCCTTTGCCAGCTCTGGGAGCAGTGACAAGCAACCAAAAGGCAGTGACAAGTGTCAAGAGATGCAGTACGTTCATCGATCACCAAGATCTGGGGAAGTTTGCTTTACAGCTAGTGCAGAGAGAGACTCCTGTGCTACCACACCTTGCTCCCAGCAGAAAGACCAGCTGTAAAGCAGATGGTATTGACAGGAAGCTTCTCCATAGGTGAAACTTTGAATCCCAATGATAACTGAGCAGCAAGTTTAAGGCTGTGGTGAAGCTGTCACTGCAGAAAGAGCAGTGACAGACTACAGCGTGGCCACCCCCAATTGCACCATGGTGCATGACCAGCCTGGAACAGAGTTTGGCTGAGCTGGTAGGACCCTTGCAAGCGCTCCTTTTCTGGCTGCCTGTGAAGTCAGCCAGCACCATCACAGCTGCCCTGGAAAGGTTACACTCATCCATCTGATTCTGCTCTGAAAAAGGTTGACGACCCTCTCTAGCTCCATGCAAGAACTATGCAAAAGAAACACTCTGGACTCATGCCCGGTGACTCGGTGAAAGATATGGAGTGCAAAGCTGAGCTTTCATTTGGAGGCAGTGGAAAGAGATTAAGCAATGGTCTTTTTTGATCCTAATTCCAATAAACGTTCCCAGCCTATCTTGGCTCAAGTAGCACACCTGTGACTCACTCATACACCTCATTCTCTGTGTACATAATTGTTCCAGCACAGGTACGATCACAACAGGTCTTCAGAGAAATCCTGTTCAGTTTGGTCTTGTTTCCCTAGATGAATTGATCCTACAACTACCTAATTGAAACTACTCAAGGCATCTGCATAACTCCCATGTGAAGACTAATAATTGGCAACAAAGCAATGGAATCAGCGTACCTTGCAGCTGATGCTGTGAAAAGTTTTACAAAAAATGAAGGGGAGGGTGATTAAAGGTTTTCCTACCAGAATATTTTCAAACCTAACCACTAGTTCGTTGAAAAGCTGGGGACAGGTGGGGTTACTAGTTTTTTCAGTAGAAAGTTTCTGAAAGAGTTTGACATTTTAAAATTCTTTTTGGTTTTGAACAGTATTTTTTATGAAGGGTTTAGAAAACCACAACAATTTTTTTTACCACCCTTCCTTTGCCCTCTCATCTTTTTCTCATGCCCCATCCTCTACAACACTGACAGGTAAGAGATCACTGGAGCTTTCAAGGGCTTTTCTCCTTTTCTCCCTCTAAGTTTTCAAACGATTTTCAGCTTGAGGCGTAGAGGGGAACAGATCAGCAGAAAGGGAAAATTTAAAAGTAAGAGCTACCCAAGTTTTGGAAAAAAATTCCATTTCACTATACTAAACTTGCAAAAGGAGATGGGGAGGCAGATGGAAATAATCAGAAAAGAAGATTACAGTTTTAATCTTTCGGGGGGCAGGGAATCATTATGATATGTTTTGAGATAGGGAAGTTTCCATTCTGATGCCTGCTGAAGGGGAGTAGGCTTTAGTCCGGTATCCCCCACCCCAGAAGGTTTTTTGGGTTTAGTTTGTTCTTTTTCTCCAGCTCCCACCCCTCGGTTACAAAACTATAACTGAGGACCTGAAAAACGGTCATGTCTATGCAAAGTGGTTTCTCACTCCTTGATGATACATTGCACCTGGGGTAATAGAATACACCGCAAGACAGCTCTCCTGCACTTCCCGGGTACCTTTGCCGGTGTGTGGCAGCACAGGCCCCTTGCCCTGGCCTCGCTCAGCCACCAGCACCAGGACTGCCAATGCTCCAGCTTGGCAGAGGAGCGCCAGCACTGGAGCCTTGATGCAGGCTCACCCCTTGCACGGGCTGCTGAAACATGAATCACAGAGTCATTTAGGTTGGAAAACACCTTTGAGATCATCAAGTCCAACCGTTAACCCAATACTGCCAAGTCCACCACTAAGCCATGCCTCTAAGCACCACATCAACACTTTTTTTGAATACTTCCAGGGATGGTGATTTCACCACACCCCTGGGCTGCCTGTTCCAATGCTTCACCACCCCCTTTCAGTGACAAAAGTTTTCCTAATATCCAATCTAAACCTCCCCTGGCACAACTTGAGGCCATTTCCTCTTGTCCTGTTCCTTGTTACCTGGGAGAAGAGACCGACCCCCACCTGCCTACAGCCCCTTTCAGGCAGCTGTAGAGAGCAACAAGGTCCACCCTGAGCCTCCTGAAGGCCTCCTCACAACATGGAGTGGGAGGGGACTCTGGGACAAATCTTTCCACAATGACAACAAAAACAGTCCAGAGAAGCCCATGCACGACTGGCAGTGGTGCTGGGCAGGGGCTGGGTGGGAAAGAAGACTCCTCTACCAGTATTCCTCCACCGCATGTCTCCAGTAGGTCTCTTGTAGGCTTTGGTTTATCTGGAGTCCAAGCCTGAGGGTAAACCTGGCCTTCCACAGAAGCTAATGGGAGAACTGCCATGGATGGCAACAAAGCTGTGCACGTTGCCAGAGCTGCCTGCTGCCTGGCGCCAGCTGTACCCTACAGGCTGCCCCCACACACCTCATGAGCATCCCCCCCTGCATCCTGCTACATACCTCCCAAAGCCACAAGAGTCTGAAAGAGAACATACACAGCATTTCTGGCTTCTAGCAGACAGACAGGGTGTTCACGTTCACATTGTCATTGCAATATTAAAAACCCACCAAAAACAATGTGGCTTGACCACATCTCCCTCTGACCACAGCCTGCCAGCACAGCTGGGGATGAAAATGGGGACAGGCCAGTGCCCTGAACTCAGTGCCACAAGGGAAGGGAGCGGACAAGGAGCCCACAGCTTGCAGGCTTCAGCTGTGAACTTTGCGGTTCCCCAGTACCGTCTCCCCATGCACAGAGGCTCACAAACACTCCCCTGCAGCACTCTTAACCAACTGACCAGGGAGACCCTGCCCTCCTTAAAGCCAGTCATGTTAACACCTTCCTTAATCAAGCTTTTTGAAGTGCTGAATGCTATTTTGTAGCCAGAAAACCAGTAAATAGATCTTGCTGATTTTTAAAGGGAAACATTTAATTCCCACATAGTGCCTGATGCAACTTGTAAGTTACCTTATTAGGGTGCCAAAAAATATCAGGGTGTCTTACTTCAATGTTTCCTCTACTTACCCAGGCCCTCCACCACGCCATTGCAGTCTCAGCAGCGATACCTGGGTCTGTTGATGAAGAGAACCACACATATCACACCTCACGGTCAGGGAATCTCAGATTTGAAGGGGGTGGAGGGAGAAAAGGAAGACGCAAAAATTTGTTTCAATAAACTTACCCCTGGAAAACTGGAATAACTGTACTCCTCAGGAGGCTTGTTCCCTCTGGAAGCTGCAGAACGTAACTGGCCTCTCTGTGCTGGGAACACGCAGGTATAAATCATCCTTACCTACAAATTCCATGGGGCAACGCCCTCAGACATGGCTCAACCTGTTTTTCATATATGATCTCACAAGGAGAGATCAAGTTGCTCAATACACAAGGCTTCCCTTGTGAGGAAAGCATTCAACCCCACTGACTAAAGTTCATTGTAATTTTTTCACTGCTTCTCCCCACACACACCCCCTTCCCTGCTAACATTTTGGCCTCTGGCACAGACACAACATACAAATTACAACCAGGTAATATCTCAGCGTAAAACTCCACCGAGACTTGGTGAGTTCTGCTGTAACAGAATAAGCCACTCATTATTACCGACTCTATCTCTACCAATCTGGGACACAGCAAAACAGGACTCTCAAATCTTAACAAACCCTCCTCCACCTCTCTGCCTTCAAAAAAACTTATCTCAAAAAAGAAAAACCACGAAACCTCAACAAAAAACCCACACACCACAAACATAGCCACATCCCACACCTTACAACAAAACTCAATAAAGCAGCATCCTGTGCAGAGACTTGGGAGGTGTCCCCCGTTCCATATCAGACTCCCACGGCACGAGTCAAGGAGCATTCCTAGACTAACATGGGACCAGCACATTGAAGGCTAAGAACTTTCAGTGACACCAGCCCCAGTAAAACTGTCACAGGGCTTGCACTAGCTGCTGTGACATGTTAAGGCTTAGGAGTAAAATATGAAATGTTTTGGGTTTTTTTTCTTTTCTCCTTTTTTGTGTTTATTTTAAAAGAGCTGAAACAGCTTTTAATGCTTTAATTTGGAGAAATGTTTCTGTGAAATCAGCTGAAATATCTTATGGCTGTAGCAATATTTTCCTGTCTAGACTTTTGTCAGAATCTACACATGCCAGCGTTTATTTATTTATTTAAAGTGGAAAGCTGCCCTGATGGAAACGTTCCCACCAGCTATATCTTAACCCTTGCTATATAAGAGCTTTGTCCCCTCTCGCACTTACAGACCTGCACGGGAGGCTGGGTAACCACCACACCATGGGCCTCTCATTTCCTTCCCACACCCTGCAGGGTCCCCGATGGCCTGGGAAGCTGCCCTGGCTATTCCCAAGAGAACAAGCTGTGCCAGCTGCTCCTGCCTCAAACACATCCATCATACAGCAAGGGCGAGTGGTGGAGGAGGCGGCGCTGCCCTTGGCATAGCAAGCACACCACTCGGGTCTGCGCCGGCTGGGTTTCTAGCAGTGTTTGAGAGGCAGGTTCATCCATGGTACACAGCAAGGAGAGCCCACGAGTGGTCCTTCATTCCTCCTCTGGGGGCAAGATGGACTCACAAGCCGGGTGGATTTGTTTTTACTGGATCTCAAGGCTGTGCCTGGCTGGCTATGTATGCCTTTTCCCTGCGCTGGGATTTAATTGGGTCAGCTTGTCATGGAGGTCAGCTTTCTTGAGGACTCCAAGGGCAAAGAAGTCCTTCTAGACATAAAAATCACAGTTAAGCAAACAGCTGTTCGTCACAGGGGAGCAAAGACCAAACCAGACAGAATAAGGAAAAAAGACCAAGTGGTCTATCCTGCCAACATAAACTGAAAAGGCTGTGAAGGGACACACCAGGAGATTTTAACGCAGAGAAACACTGGCCGGATTTGAAGAAATCAATATGGATGGGCTAGGAGAGGTCTGGAGAACCTGAACCCTGCAGCAAGGCTCAGACCAGCACTGTGCAGCCTTAATAGAGGCCACCGCAGCTGGCACTCAAAGGCCGGCAGAGCAGGAAGCGGACACTACAGCCCAATATTCCTTTTGCTTGCACAGATGCTGTTAAAATGAGAAGCTTTAATCACAAACAGACTCATCTTCACTCTTGCCCCTCCCTTATCATGCGCTGTAGATGCGAGTGAGCTTATCCGCGGTTCATGCACTTTACTATTGCATAGTAGAGAATCACACACATCTATTACAGCAGCAGTAAGCTATATAAGGCACAACCTCATGTACAGCTCAGTGATTACCCTCAGGGACATGCTGAACTTCAGAAAAGGGGCAGAAGATGATGCACGTGCTCTCCCAAGCCTCATTGTCTCACACCTCACCCCCATGAGGCCATTTTTGCATCTCAGGTAATACTTCTTTCTGGAAAGCGAACTCCAAATGCACTGACAAGACAGTCAATAGAAACACTGCCCAACAACACATTGAAGTAGTTAATATTTGACTTGGACAGTGATCCTGTTTGCTGGTACCGCGGCACTCCAAATATAGTCATCTCTCAGCTATCTGTAGGAGGAATACCTGGGCAGCAGGTCAATAGTGCTGAGGGTACAGACACCCATAGACTGCCTGTGTAGTGACTCTTTCTCAAGCCTCATCCACAGGCTGTCTCTAGGCTTTCAGAGTCCTTGCTCTTGGCGATGTGCTCAGCACAGCCATCAGCCACCAAGAGTGGGCAGAAATCTCCAGCAAAAGAACATGCACCATAATCAGATTTGGTTTGTGCATTTTTAAGCCATTCGGTCCAAATCAGTTTTCAGCTAGGCAAAATGGAGAAGCTACCAGTGTGCTCAGCTTTTCTTGACTCTGCCTCTGGGACTTTCCAGGCTTGAATCAGTGACGTAGGCGCTGCTCCCCGTACACACTCAACCAGCATAAGGAAAGTTACAAGCAGCATTTCGCTCAACATTTTTCAAACCCCCAAAATATTAAAAGCATGAAAACCAGTGCCAATAGCCTTAGAAAGGTGCATTACTGACATTCCTTCAAGAATCTTTTACCACCCGTTAAGCTCTGGCTGTTCTGTTGTAAGTTGAATGAGAGCAGTCTAAAGGACGTTTTAATTTGGATTAAGGATGACTGAAGCTTCTAGGGCACAGAGGCAGCCCCCTTTCCCATCTGTAGGTTTTAAAGTCTGGCCCTGTGCCTGGAAAGTTTCAGGCCAGGAGCTGACTGCTTTGGAACATGAAAGCTTATGGAAACCAGGTTCTCAACTGCTCAGCAATTTCTCTTACTCCATGGCTTTCACTTCTAATAGAAGTTTTTCCAAACATAGCAAGAATGGCACAGCCCATTGGGAATTTCACCCTGAAGTTGGTATTTGTTTGGTTTTTTTTCAGCCAGGAACTTTGAAATCAAGTAGAATCATCATGGAAACGAGACCAAACACAGAGAGATACTTTTGTGCAAAGCAATAATCTAATAATTGTATAGCATAACTACTTAAGTTTGAGGAAATTAGAGTATACCTCCCAGACCGAACAGGAGAGAGGTATTCCACTACAAGGCTAAAAAATTAATAACTTTGTCCAACCCAGTCTGTAAGCAATACCACACAGAACTGTAGCTCTGATGATGACCCAGTTTGGCAAGCTGCAGGATTTTTTTTTCTATGCCTAAAAGAAATCAGCAAACTCATAAAGTACTATGCTTTCCAGGTCTGCACGTTACCTCCTTACTTCCAAGTCTTTTAGCTCTACACCTACTATTAACAACACTTTGCTCTACCTACCAGTGTCTTACACCAGTGTCTTGCCCCAGCAGCTGCTATGTTTGCAGGCAGGCTCGCATACTCTCACTGCACAAACTACACTAGTTTCATCCCACAGATTTTAAGCCACTATGAAAACAAGCCCAGAGACCAGGTACTATCTGCTTCTACAGCTGCTCCCTTCTTTTTTTTTTTTTTTCTTTTTCCTTTTCTTCCTCCTATTCACTGCTTAAATGGATACAAACAGCTGCATGCCCTTAGACCTACTAATCAGCTCACCATCACCTGAATTCAGATCGTTATACAGGAGAGCTGTGTAAATTTGCCAGGAAGCCAATCCAAACAAAAAGTTATTGTATGTTTATGAAAGAGGTGTGAGCTGGGGAAAATGATGGGGAAGGCAGCAGTTTTGAGCAAGGGGAGCATCTGTAATGCAAAAATAAAGTCACTAACTGTACACACCTACCTGGCAGCTCACCGCTCACCCTGCCCTTTCCTCTTGTGCCTTTGAGCCATGCTTCACAGTAAAAATGACCCCAAACCAGGATTACTTTCATCTGAAAATCATTAGCACAGTTCAATTTTCCAAGTTTCCTTTATTACCGCAAGCAGCTTTGTGCCAAGTATGGTAAGAGAAAATTCACGTCTATATGTTGGAGGGGTGTTCAATCACAGAAGTAGCAATAGATTAAAAACTCAGGGCTTGATTCCCCTCAGCAGCTTTGTAGCTCAGGAGGACGAGGCTGGGGGTCAGTGGGAGCAGCCAGCTCTGCAGGGGACTGACTGCATGGAGCTTTGCAGAGGTTTGCGAAGGGTGTGTTTGCCTTTCCAGAGCACCTCTGCTGCCCAGGGCCCCTCTGCTGCCTGGTGGGAGAGCCAGGGTGAGGCACTAACACAAACAGAGCAGAGCATGTCCCCTTGGTGTCCTCTGCCTCTGCCCTGCTTCTGAATATGGCCGAGCATTTTTCTGCTCATTCTTTACTTGCACTAATGCTGGTGCCAAGGAATTCCTCTCAGCCGCCCTAACAGCCTTTCCTCACACAAAGCAGGCAATTGCTGCTCTTGTTTAACCCCAAAGGCCAAAAAAGAAAGCACACTCTGGATCAAAAGGCAAAGGCAGCTCGCTGGCGTCTGATGGGGACATGACAGATGCTGGGAGTTCACGTGTGGGCAGTGGGTGGTGGGCAGCGTTCAGGAAGCCTTTAGATGCTTGTGTGTGAAATATTTTGTGCATGTCCCCACCTGCGTCTGTGGTGATTGTTTTTCATGTAGTCCTTGATGGAATAAGTACAGGTATCTGTACACAATTAAAGATAGTCCTGCTGCTTGACATGACCCTGAGATGGAGACAGACTTATACAGAGCAGCCTAAGGAAGAAGAGAAAATGTCCCTGGATGTGTCTGAGGTCCAGCTGTTCGTAGCAAGGCAGCAACGTACCTGTTACTGATTGCATTGACTGGCATGTCAGACAGCCTTTCTTGGTAAGATTTGCTTTTCTCCAGCTTTTACACACTCAGTAGTAGTAAAAGAGACATAAATTACTTTTCCTAAGGGCAAAAAAATTAGCAGTTTGTTACACTGCTAGCACGGTGTACAATGTAGGTGTCCAGCCTTCTTGATGAGCCAGGCTATCTACCAGTATCATTATACAGTGAAGAGCCACAAATCACATGCTTAAAGAGCTCACAGACTATTAGGGCACAATGTTATCATGACATTGTCATCAGAAGAAACAGGTATAGGATTGATACACTAGGAAGAACTTTGCCATCAGATGCAGATATTTCTCTGTGTTCCCCTGTCACTTGTAAAACCAGCAGAAAGTCTCCCAATGAGTTCAGTGAGTGCTGAGCCGGACCCATGGTCTTTTGGTTGACTTTGGTTCCCCTCTCACTGCTGCAGAATTGCAGTAACATTATTGAAGTCATTGTAGCTATGCCAGTTACACGGGTAACATGGCAGTTGGTATTCAGACCTCTGTTTGTGTACATTCAGATGGTTTGGCGGGCACAGCAAAGGTATTTGTGTCTCAAAATGTTGACAAAGGAAAACTGAGGCAAAAAGGCATGAAGTATTGCTTTCCTCTATTGAGGACGTGGCCTCCAGTCTCTACTCAAGTACCTATAGTCTTCATCACCTAAGCAGACCATTGGGAACGCTTTACCTGAGCACTCACTGCACCCACAGGCGGGAGCAAGGCTTTGATAAATGGGTCTGCCTGGGACAATATGTCATTCAAGGTACAGATGGGTCGCTGAGCCAGATCTCACGACAATGTGGACATTTACACATCCTCCCACCCAGCCGGATGCCAGCTTCTAGGACCTGTTGAAGATTTCACAGCTACTGGGAATATGTGAGAGGAATTGTTTGGGTTTGTATTTATTGTTTGCTTATACAACAGCTGCTGCTTTCTAAAAGAAACCAAACTATTTCACTATTTGTTTTTGTAGTAACAAGAACAGAAAACGGGGTAAATAATCTTATAACAAGAAGATTTTTGCATTAAAGGAACTAAAACCAGCAATAGTTCTGCTAAAATGAACAGCCAGTTATCCTTAAGCTGAGGGCTGTAGTCTGGCTGTGTTAGTTGAAAATATTCCAAGTGTTCAAGTTTTTTCTTGGAGACCTGTGCCAGATATGGGGCTGGGGGGGTACACACACCTAAGACCAGCCCCTCTGTGAAACTGAGGTGATTAGCATCCACTGGGTCAAACCAGAGGGGATGTGTTCAGGGTCATGGTAAGAGAAAGAAATCAAAACAAGCTTTCCCAAAAGCCAGACTCGCAGTACCACAGGGTCTCGGTTGAAGAATGGCATGAAGCATTCACTCATGCCTCAACAGACTACCTTGTGCCCCAAACTGTGGGTTATTTTCAGCAGCAATTTTTGTCACAAAGGTGATAAATGAGGGCTGAACGTATCAGACAAGGAATTGTCATCAGCTCATAAATCAGCTCAGTTAGGTGCAAGAACAGAAGGGAACTGATAGTCAGGGCTTGTTTGCCTGGAGGATTTTACTCTGCACATGTCTCAGGGTTGATCTGTGTCTCTTTAATAGGGATGTAGCAACCAGGTCACAGCTCACCAGTGAGTGTTGCCTGTATGAAGTGCAGTGCAGAAAAACACAGCACGGGCTCATGCGCTGCTGCGTCACCAGCTTGACTCTGCGCAGAGGCTGCAAGAGGCAGGGGCATGGCCAAGGAAGTGGTGGCTCTGTGGAAGGTGAAGGAAAGAGCCCGGCAAGAGAGACTGACCATGGAAGGAGCTGAGGGGGGACTGGTTGTGACAGAGGTCTATGAGTGCTGAAAGGAGGAAAAGTGGCACTCCCCAGGTCTGTCCCACGCTTCCTTCATGGGCCATCCTCCAGGAGAAAGAGAGAGCACTGAGACCAGGCTACAGTTACCTCGCTGTGGTTCTGCTGTTGGATGGCCCAGAAATGCTGAACCCATCCTGGTCCAAGAACCGAAACTTAGCGGGAACCATTAGCCATCAGACCATTTTTAATTGCAGAGAGCTGGTTTGGTGCAAGACCAGGCTTAGGAGACAGTCATCTTCTGCAGTGCAAGCATTAGGGAAAGTATCACATTGCCGCGGAAGCTGTGTGATGTTTGGGGGATTACTTTTGTTAGATCGGCATGTCTGGTTCTGGTCCTCTGAGCTTTTGGGAATCTCAGCAGAGACTTGAGCAGTCCTATATAAGCAGCAAAAGTACTGCATTGCATCCCAAGCTAATGGTAACTGGGAAACAACTGAAAACTTTTATCCCAGGGGACTTTTACAATTGTAGTTTCCAGTTTCCATTTCCAAAATGGCATCTCTCCCGATGTGAGCACACGCGCTCCTGGCGTGCATCTGCATGAAGCAGTTCAACCACATAGACACACACGTGCGTGAGCTCCCTTCTAACATTACAGGTGCCCAGCATGACCTACAAAAGCATCTGACCTACCAGGGTGAGCACACACTTCCAGCAGCCAGCTGCTCCCCGCTCCGTCACTCCGCCAGCCCAGCCGGGCGTGTGGGCCGCCCGCTTGCGGGGGCTCAGGCGGGTGCCGGCCCAGCGGTGGAGGTGAGGTGGACCAGAGCGATGTGACCTGCAGGTTGTGCAGCCAGGGAGCTCTCCCCGGCAGGGCAGAGGAGCGGAGGGCACCTGGGCGGCACCTGCACTCGGTGGGCAGCAGACGAGGCTGTTGCTGGAGCGGGCACTGCGGGTTTAGGCAGGGTTTCCACAGCAAAACCAGACTGAAACCGGGTCGTCGTTGGTTTAAGGCAATGCCAGTTTCCCACTCTGCTCTGGAGAAGTGCGGGTGGGCTGCTCTGCTGTGGGAGATAGGCTGTCGAGCCTTGCCCTCCAGCGGCAGCCCGGCCCCCGCCGCCCCCCGCGCCCCGGGGCGCTGCACCAGCTCCAGGGAGCCCCTCCTGGCACCAGCAGGCTGCAGCTCAGGCCCCCGGGGAGCAGGCAGCCACCATCTGTGCGTGCCTCAGGAAAAGCAGAACAGGATTCATGACTGATGCAGAAAACTCACCTTCCAGATATACCTTCCAGAGCCGCTGCCTAAGGCCACCTGGGAAGCATCCTGCTTGCTCTTCCCAGGGCGGTACTGGGTCCGGCTGGATGGGTCAGAGGCAGACCTGCTCCTTCACTCCTGCATGTGGCTGGGGGGGAAATGAGCTATTTCCTATTTTGACCTGTGAGTCACTTCAAGGATATAAACCATTAGCATTGGCAAAAATAGTCAGAGGGCTGGGAAACTCCAGAGCCTGCAGGGAGCCACAGTTTCTTCCTGCCCACTTTGTCCCCTGGAGAAGGACAAATGCTGCGAGGCACCAGCAGTATCTGGCCGTGCCTGCTAGCTTGGGAAGAAACAGACCCACCAGGCTCTCCATGACTGTTCTGGTGGACGGGCTCTCACTTGTGGTGTCTCAGACACGGGCTGTATGCATTCCTGGAGCAGGTGGCTCCTAGTGACACGTGGTAGACCCAAGTTTACCATCATGATGATGATGGCTTGTAAGGATTATTAAATACCTTCTGGAGGCACCTGTCTGCTGAGGACATTGCAGCATTTCCCAGTTGGAAGCAGACCCAACAGCCTCACCGCTGCACTGGCATCCCCTTATCACCAAAGATCCCAACACACCTTACACAGGTGGATCAGAAATCCAGAAAAGAATAGAAAAAAGCCCTAAAGCTGATCAGGACTAATCCCTACCTCTAAGCATGTTCACTTTTAAGTAAGTTATTCCTGCTGCACAAGGAAAGAGGGGCACAAAGCAGCCACAGTGTTTTTGAAGAGGATAAGCTGCCACATATGCTTGCCATATTTTCCCATTTGTTTTGGTTGGCCAAATATGCCTTTGATGATGGAGGGGAATCTTGGGAGTCCTGTTTTCAGTTCAAAACATCTTCCTATGTACTGAAAAAATGGAGACTAGGTAATGTTTGAGGGCACTCGGTATTTTACCCTAACAGTGCATCAGGAATGATCTATAAGGAAAGGGTAATTTTATTTAAGTAACCTGTGTCAAACACATGTGTGTTTATTACATGTGGGTACGTCTTGGCTGGTATCAGTGTCCCCTTGTGCACTCTGGGAAGACACATACTCTAAATCCATACCCCTCTGCCATCAGAGGGAAAAGTGTACAACTCCAGTGTGAGGTGTTCTGCATCACAGGACCTAGGATATTTCTGGAGGGCCCCTTTTTCTATCATGATGAAACAGTCTACACCCAAGAACCATGGCCCAGAGGCTCAGCAGGATGCAGGAGGACACTAGCACGGATGAAGGGCAACTCACCTGCTACATGGCAGTGACAGGCTGGCAGGAGAGCTCACTTCAGTGAACTCTGTGGCAGACACACAGATAGGGTCATCTAAGGACTTTCAGTGAAGTATTTATCCATGCACAACAATCCTGCACCTCTGAAATCTTAAAAGGGAACATTTTTTGATCTATGTCACAGGCAAACTTGTTCAGCAGAATGTTCCCTTTCAGGGAACTCTTTCATCTCATCTTACCTCATCTCATCTCATGGGCTCGCAGTTCTCCTCAGCTGCAGTCAGAAATCAGAGTAATACTTGGCTAGGAAACTCCCAGTGTAACCCCCTTTGCAGTGAAAAGGAGGGTCCTCAGTGTGCAGGGAAGGGGGGAACTTTGCTGCAGAAACAATGAAGCTTGAGATGAGTCCCAACCTAAAGGGCTAAGCACGTTCACAGAGCAAAGATCAGACACCTTCCAGCATGGGCAACATGGTCTGCCTGTGGTTTCTTAAGGAATGGGAAGACAGGGGGAAAGGGCATTTTTTTCAGTTCCTGGCTTAGATTGCTGAAGCCAGTAAAATTCCTGCCGCTTACTTCCTTGTAGCCAAATAGGGTAGGCTGGTGTATGTTCACATGTAAATGCCACTCCTGAGACTGTGAAGTATGTTTGATGAAAGATGCTAAATCAGCACTAGAGGCTATTTATAGACAAGTCTGTAACCAAAGCCCTGGATCTGCACATTCCCAGTCTCTGGGGGAGTTCAGGTCAAATCTGAATTTTGTCGTCTCAGGCATGCATAAGCCTAACCAGCCACAGCTGCAGCCAGTGTTGAGGTTTTGTTAATGCAGAACAAAAATGCCCAGAGCTTTGGCTCCAGGACCACTTTTGTTTATCTGATCTCTTTTGAGAGCTGGAGCCTGCTTTTTGCATAAGAAGCAGATGGAGGAACAAAAAAGAGCGAAGGCCACAAAACCATTCTGGGTGAGTATTGTCTTGCCAGCTTGGGGAGCAGAGTGAGAGCAAGCTGGGCTCTTTGTCAGAGCCCCTGACTCCGCTAGGGAGGAGCACAGCTCCAGGAGAAGGGTTTTGGCTCCCATTAGCATCACAGCCGGTTGGAGCTGCCAAGGAGGGGGATGCCTAGCTTGGCCACCACACAGCTTCCACCTGCTCTGCCACCATGACTTCATGTGGCTACCGGACCCCCCAAAATCAGTGACCACCGTTTCTGCAGATGAGGCTCACATGGGCTCAGGGGGCTGCGTATGTGCAAGGACCAGCTTCCTTCCCCATTGCACACAGGGCTGTGGCTGCCATGCTGGGCAGACTGAGTGTGTAGCACAGCTCAGCAGCTTTGCAGCAGCCTTGATTACCCATAATTGCAGCCTGCTGGTGTTGGACATTTTTGTGGCCTACTCCTGTTGACCTTCTTGCCTGTCTTATGTTTCCAACAGCCCCCGCCCCACCCCCCCACCCCCACCCCCAGTCCTCAATGGGGCTCAAAGAGATACAGAGGAAGCATTACAAGCAGGGAGGGGAAAAAAACCCCTAGCTTCAGAGACAGTGAGGGAGAAGTGGTCTTATGACAGAGTCCCGTGTCCTTCAGGCAAGACTCCTAAAAATCAGTAGTTGTGTTTGAAGCCCAGTGACTCCAGTGTTTTCGTAAGTGTAGGATTTACCACAGACTTTCTCTTTGCTGAAGTCTTGAGCTCTAGCATCTTGCACAGCTTTTACTTTGTCTCTACGCATTAGACAACTTCTCTTCAAGGCAGCAGCAGTAATTTCAGATCCTGCCCCTTGTGTTAATCAATGTTTGAGCGCTGACTCCAATGGAATTTACTTGGCATTTCTACCCTGCTACCTGAAATCTAAAAGGGTTTCCAACAAACGATGGCTTACCTTTGAATTACGGAAAGACTGAAATGCTCAGGCTGGAAGGAGGAAACTGAGGCACAGAACAAACCCTTGTCTCTAGTCAAGTAATGTATCAGTAGCAACTCGGGGATGGGAATTCTGACATGAAACCCTGTGTTTTCCTCCTGACCATGAGATGGCCGAGCTGCTTAGAAACCAGGTACAGGCAAGTTTATCCCCTCTTAAAATGACCCCGCAATGAAATTCTCTGTAGTGTTTAACCAGTAAGCACTTTTATTGTTGATTTTGAATCCATTAAGACTACATTATGTTGGATTATAAAACTTTGGCTACATCTCCCACATTTGCATGCAGGCATTACATTTGCAAGGTTTTCTCAGAAAAATGGAGCAGGCGGATAAAATGCATAAAGGTTATATGATTATAACATGGAAGCGGCATGTCAGTTACAGAAATTTGTACCACATGTACCAGTAACAAACCCACACCCCCATGTAAAACTTCTTTGTCCCTTATAAATCCAACTGCTTCCTCTGTCCCTCATCTCCATGCCCTGGCTGTCAATCAGCCTGCATCCCCACTGTTTATGAAAACACATCTTTTTCTAAAAAAAGTTTAGTACAGTACATTTTTTCCCTTAAAAACTAAAACATTTCTCTTTCACTACCCCCTCCCTCCCCCCAAAATGAAAAATCTATCATAATCTACATATCTGTTCAAGCACTGTTATATGTTAGGAATCTCTATTGCATTACTCAAAAGTATCAGATCAGTAACAAACCTCTAAACAAACTAGGATGACCCAAAAATTCCCCTTGCTCTAAAACTACAGAGAACTGAAAACGCTATACTGCATTATCACACTTGCATGCATGTATCCTGAGCCACCTGTATTTATTTATTCACCTTAAGCCCCTTTTAATAAATAACTGTCCAGCAGTAACATCCAGAAGTGTGCTGTCTCCTCCAAATTAAACTCTATATTTACAGAAGTAGGGCTGTTTTCTCAGTGAAATGTGTAAAAAACAAACAAAAAAATAACAATAATAAAACCAGCAAACAATTAAAGAGAGAAAGCATATTACTGATCATGTTGCCTAAAGACCAACAGGAGTAAAAAGCATTAGGAGCAGCAGGTGCACATGCATTTGAACTGGTACAGTTCATGAAATAGTGTCATTCATTGTTATTCTCACTAATTCAGATGAGGAGCTGTTTCTTTTCCTTCCTTTCTTCCTTTTTTTTTCCATTTAGGACTGTCTGCTCTGCAGGCTACTCCCACAGATGGCAATACATGCACTGAGGTTGAAAGGTGGCCATAAATATGCTTTGACCAATATGGTTCTGTATCATATTTAAACACATGGGGTTTCCCTACCCGCTGCTTTGCACCTTGTGTCATTTCACATCTGTGCTAAGTGTGAGCCAAAGGTCTTCCAAATCCACATTTTTCTCTTGGATTTGGGGAAGCATTAGATACTCACTTTTTGCAGGTTTAAAATGATGCCTGCTATATGCTGGAAAACACAGGAGAATCATCCCACATGAGAACATTTCTTAGCAGTGTAACTACTGTAATTCCAGCTGACATACAAGCACACCAAAACATTGAAATATCAAGCCAGTTAGAGGGATTTTGTCCCTTCATTTATTTTGAGCCAGCTCTCAGCAGACAGACACCAGTATTACTGCCTTGGTTTCAGCTGGCCTACTTTGATTTATACCAGGTAAGGATCAAGCTCAACAGACAGTAAAATACTAACCAGTTTCTTCTACTGCATTGTTACAGTGCCTGAGATCACTGTGAACAGGTACATTTCTATACAACCAAAAGGCCTTTCTGTAGCCAGTGCAGCATATTCATCGCCCCCACCTTTGCAAAGGCAGTTCAGTTCAGGTTCACTTGCTCTTCTTTCCGCTTTATCAGTAAACTCAATCTGCAGTGCTCCCATCACAAAAGCTGCAGCCAAAACTAGTGTTACACATCAAACGCTTAATTTTATATAGTGAAAATGCTAGGAACTCCATTTATGCTGAATACAAATTTCCAATTCATGGTGGTTCCTGTTTTATCATACATGGCTCTGATCACCTGGAAGCCCAAACCACTTCTCACTGCACTTGCAAGTTATGCAGAAATTGTTAGTATCTGTTACCTCTGCAAGACTGGCTGTTCCAGCAAAGAATAATATTCCCCTCAACGGCAAACAACAGGCATGTTGGATGTGTGATTGTGAGAAGCCCCCCTAAGCCAACATCTCCATTCCCACTGGAAGTGAGTCAAATTCTACCAACATTAACATCAATGCAAATCTGCAACAACTCTACGGACCCCCTTCAAGATCTGTACAGGTGCAAGACAATAGAAAATCTGGTTCCCAGGCTTTGCATTAGCTAAAGTTTACTCCTGATCCATCAATTTGACTTTATTAGCAGATACTAATTCTGTACACAAGTTTTTCCTTGTATCATTAGACCATTTGTGAGCTGCACCATTGTTTCAATCTCATCACCACCTGCTGATCAGAAACTTGGCATCTAGAGAAGTGGTCTGCCCCACTCCCTCAAGCAGCTAAAGCTCAAATGCCATGTTTTGTCCTGGCAGAGGAATTGGTTTTATTATCCTCTGCCATTTCAATTCCTGGTTAGCATTTGTTGGCTAATTATTCTTAGACAGCCAGCATGAGAGGCTGGTACGTTCAACTGTACATACACATTACAAATGGTCTTAGACCCAGCAAGTTTATTTCACATAGGCGTCCATATAACCAAAATAAAGCCTGCCACCGACCTCTGTTTCTAAAGCTCCTTCCCCCACATCCAGGTCCCTACTCCCTCACTGCAGTCACCCAGTTTCTTTCACTAGTATTGAAAGTGGAGCTTCACCAGAATTGCAATGGAAAATTGGACATGTTTTAGTTTCACCTTTCAACTGAAAGAAACAGAGGTGAGTGAGTGACAACTGTGTGTTGTCGCACTGGCTGCAAAAGCCTTTCCATTCACAGGAGTGTTGCTCTCCAAGTAATTTTTGTAAAGGAAGAGAAACCAAACAAGACCGCACACAGTTCCCACATACAAACACAGACACACGCACACACATACACACACACTTCTCTCTCTTCCAAAAAGAAATCCACTCTTATGGGCCAAATTATGCAGACCCTATTCAAGTGACTAAAAAGAATGAGGATAGGGTTGACTGCATCCCAATTCTCCCTTCTGATCTCAATAAATTCATAGGTCAGCAAATTAATAGGGAATAAGGATGCTCCTCTTGACCTGCAGGAGATTTTAATGCATGCAGAAGCACTTTGCTGGCTCAGACCTAAATTAGGAACAGCTCCAAGGCCAGCTGGCACCCACAACTGGGATTCCACTACCTGCACCAATATACATGAGGTAAGAGCATAACTCAAGAGAGCAGAGCAGTGCAAGAGAAGGAGGCTCTGTGGTTCTTCTGCATACACACAGCATGTCACAGCGATCAGCATAGACCAATGACAGCTTGGTATGGCGTTCTGCAAGTGGGACATCCACTGGAAATAGTAAGCCTGATTTCTATTTGTACCAGTGCAACTTTATATGCCTGTAACAACCGCATGAAAAGCCCTTAAATCTGGAGTAACTGCATGATACAGTCAGTGTTTTATTTGGATTTATGTGCCAATAACTACTGTGATGTGCTACACACCCACACCTACACACAGATGGAGAAATAGGTATATGCTGTGTCATAATGCAACATAAACATCATTTCTACAACTACTCTAATAACACAGCCAGTGCCAAAGTGAACCAGCACAGGGATTTGCAGCCACCCTCTCCAATATGATAGGTGGTGGTGGTGAAAAAGCAAGCTCAGGTGTTATTTTGATTCATTAGGGAATGATCTGGGCACAACCCACTCAGGTGTTGCTTAGTGAACACTATTTATGGGCTGGCCCGCAGTCCCGCGTCATATATTCCCACATCTGTGTGGGTGCTCACATCACTTTCTGGTGACACACAGAATTGAGGTCATGGGCGCACAGTCAAAAGGTTTGGGAAATCCTCTAGTGAAACACTATATAAAACAGGGATAAAAGCTCATACTGACACTTCAGGCCATGCCTCTGAGCCACGGGTAGACTGCAATGTCAGGTGTTGGTGGGATCCGGGCTGCCTAAAGAAAGCGATACTCAGAGAGGAATTCATGTCTGAATCACAAAAGGATCTCGTTCTGGTTGGCAGCAAGATCAAAAGGAAATTTATCCAATTAAATAGCAATGAAATCAGTCCCTCAATGTTGCTGATAGAAGTAACACATGCTGTTTGCATATTACAGCATTTATGCTCAGATTGCATGTATATTTGCTCCATTTTGGCCCATGTTTTCTATAAATGAAAACTATACACCTTGCCAAAACGTTTTTTCTAAAAATTCCCCTGAACTTTGGGCAAATCTGTACCCAGTCTCATTCAAGGTTTGGGTTTCTAGAACCAGTATCTGGCCTTCAGTGGCTATCCTATGCAAAACAGTCGAAACATAAGCAGAGATGGCAGGCTCAAACCTGATTTTCTCAGGAGAAAAATGCACCCTTTTTCTGTGCTAGATTACTGCCTCTAGATAATTGGCACATAGTCTCATCTTACTTCATTATCGTTCTTATAAACTTTCATGGAAATTCCACTGCAGAACCAAAATCAGAAAGTTATCTTTGCAAGTATTGTTCCATATTAACATCTGGATGCAGTACTGTTGGGGAAAAGAAAGCAAATTCCTCAAAGAACTATGTTTAACCGACTTGCAGGTGGCAGCTATCAAAACAACTGATGCGCATGTACCAGCTAAAATTATTAATGAATGATCTGACATACCAAGTCAGACAAATGTCATATGTAAATAGATCTTCAAATGTCTACATACAAAAGCTGCTACTGTATCTAGATGAACATTTTGGTTTGTTTCTATACCCCATAGCTCTGAATCCTACCCACTGAATGTTTACTCAGCACGTGTGGTATAAATATATTCAAACACTAAAATTGACACTTGGCAATTTTTCATTTCTTTTTTCTTCTTTTTTTTTTGCTGACCAGCAACAAATTCTGATATCTTTAACTGTAAACCGATACTCAATAAATATGCCGTGCTCAGCAAAGAGACATGTTTTGTCAATCAGGATTTTGCCACACTCTAAGCTATGGGCTGTGGGGGTGGGCGCGAAGGAGGAGGTCCAGGAGGCGCTCGGGATGGGGGTGGTCCAGGAGGTGGCTGCCTGGAAGGGGGCTGAAGAGACACAGGAGGAGAAGGATTCCTTGGAGCATTGTTGAGAGGAACATCATTGCGCTGCGGCAGCTTTAGCGGTGGGCTGTAAGGGGCAGAGGTTCCATCTGATTTCACCCGAGTGAAGTTTATGCATCTTCCCTAAAGGGAAAGAAAAAATCATTACTCATAACAAGCAGATGTTTTGATTCAGCAGCAGCTAGCCAAAGGAACTAAAAGCAGAGGGGCCAGGCTGCACTCAGAAATTGTCATCCAGTACCGTTCACTGGGTCCTAGAAATAATATTCAGACCGTGCTGTACTAAAGGTCGGTGCTAGAAACCAATGCTGTCCTTGGGTTTCAGAATCCTGCCTACAGAGAACAGCCTAGGACTGGTTTAAACCAAAATGGACCTCAGTGTAACTCTGCTCACATGTGCCCCCTGCTCTGCTACTAGAGCTACACAGAATACGCCTAAAGCCACAGCTCCACCAAAGTCATGGCTGCCTTGGTGAGATCCCTCACGGACAAAGCTGTGCTTGAAAAAAACTGATAGCAGAGACAGGATTATATCAAAGGAACACCCTTAGCAAAGACACCTCCTGTAGCTTTCTTCTTCACAGTGATGCTAGCCTAGCTAGTGCCCATGCTTTGAGCACTACACTGCAATAACACATCTGCCTTCTGTGCTCTAACGTAGATGCGGCCTCCCTCACAAGCACCGACAAGGTGTGGGACTTGCACAGAGGACACTCCACTGACTGTATTTTCAGAACGGATGTGGGATGCAGGCAGGCAGAACCTGATGAGAGAACTGTGGATGGAGATTTTAGAAAAGTAGCAGCTTGGGTTTGAAAAAACAGCAAGCACTGAGGATGTCCTAGCCAACCAGGGGAAACACATCTGGATTTCCTTTAGCCAAAACCTTTTGCATAGGTTCCCACTAACCAAGTTCCAGACAGGAAGAGAGACAGACAGACCCAAAGACCACCTAGCCTTTCCTGTGGGGAGCAGCCAGAGGCTCCTGGGCACTTCAAAACTTACACGGCAGCCTCAGCCACACACCAAGATCTCTGCTGTCTGCTGTACTTGCTCCTCCACGTGACCTCTCAGTTTTGTTACAAACTGCCCCACTGTTTCTGTGGAGGCCTTACGAAATCCTGTAGACACAAACCTTGTGTGAGGAGATGCAACACTTGGCATCACTGTCTCCACCTTCTCACCTCAGGAGGTGGGAGGAGATGCTTATGCAAGAGCCCAGCTGCCACAAGCTTGGCAGAAACCTGCACCTGGAAGTCAAAAAGACCTCTTATCATCACATACAAAGGCTGGAGACTAAGACTGCCTGAAAATGCAGGAGGGACACTGCCAACAGCCCATTTACAGGAGCTGGGATGTGGTTTCCGAATAAGTAACTGTGGGCTGGAAAGTACCCATCCCATCAGTGATGAACTCCATTTGCAAGCCAGCACCTTTTCTTTTGTACGGCAAGCCTGGTTTGTTCCATGTAGCCATCATCCTAGTGAAAATGGCCTCTGTGGTTTAGCATGGAGGGGAATGTTACCTGTTTCTCCCTTTTCAAGGCAAACACTGTCTGGGGGGAAAAGGAAAAAAAACCCATTTAGTTTGTTTAAAAAATATCTGTCCCAGAAGGCATTTTCCCTCCATTGTTCTGAAAGATCCACAGAGCCACAATGCTGATGAGAGCCAGAGGTTTAGGTTGCATGCTGGCATCAACAAACCAAATTCAGGTGAAGATTACGTCAACATCCCCCAAGCAAAAGGCAGGAGAAGGACTCCAGATTTAGAAAAGCTTATCTCAGAGTTCAGCCGCTGTAGATCACGGTCCCCACAGCTACCAGTGGCTGTGATACCAGGGGAACACTGGAACCCACAGCAGTGACAGATCGCTGCCAGCTCAGTGCTGCCTGGCATGAGGAAAGTCAATCAAGAGAAGCTTGTATAAGCTCGAGAGCTCAGAAAATTATTCAATAAACTTACTAACTCCCAAAGGGCACCCACCCTACCCCTTCGGATCAGATGGCTCAGGGCTTCAAGAGCTCAGCTGCAGCTAAGAGTTGTTTGAATGGGCATGTTGGTGCCTGTACATGAAACGTACTCTGTAGTTCTGCCCCAGCTTTCACCATCACAATTCACCACTACACTTATACATCAGTGTCAATAAGTAGAATAAAATCCCTTTTCTAAAAATATAGGCTTGTTACAGCAGACTTAGGTTATGAACTAGGCTCAAGGCAATACTATACTGGGGCCAGAGCCCTTGCATGGAGGCAAAGGGCAAAAGTCAAGGTCTTGGTTACTTCTGCAACAAAGATAAACCACTGGATCAGAAAAACCAAGTTGACACTTTGCTCTGCCCCGTCATAGAACTCTAGTCCTCACCAGCATTGCAGTGGGCAGCCGTTCTTGTCAGCTCTGTCTTCTGCTGTGCTCCATTGTATTCAGAACTCATTTGGAAACTGAGCAGTATTTACTGTCATGCAATGAATGTTACAGATATATTTAACAACTGTACTGCAAATACATTTAAGAAAACTCAGCCTTGATATTTATAAAGTTATGAATTTAGAACAGCTAAATAATAACCCAGGACACACAAAAAAATAAAATGTTGGAGGTATTCAGATAAGATGCACTGTATGGGGAGGGAAAAAATTAAGAACAAAACTGTCTCCCTTATAGTAAATACAAAGCTGCAAACCCACCACTAGTGCTTTTGCCTACAAGCCTTTCCTGTGTCTCTGTTGTGTCTCTCTCCCAAACATCAATTCCAAATATATTCATAGTCTATAATCAAAGGGGATCCCATAAATCTGTTTGCATTACTTTCACTTCAGTTAAAGTGATAGGCGACGTCAAACTGCTGCCAGTTTCTGCCACACTCGCTGATTTGTCAGACAGATGGGTAATTTAAAGGCCATGCGCTGCATTGTGTCATGAAAAATACGGTTGGGCTGGGAGACTCTGACAGACAGAGGCTTGGATGATCGATGTATGTATTGTGACACTTCCTCACAAAAGATTATCGGTGTTAGCCTGCAATCTCATATATCAAAGACTTCTGGTGAATACTGGAGCAAATCCTCCTCAGCAATTCATGCAGCCATTGATAAAATGAGGCTGAACTCTTAGCCAGTGTTAGGATTAACAGCTGAAAGGGAAAAGGAAGAACAAAGGATAATAAATCATAGTTCATAGTTTAGACTTATTAAGTGTATTTCACCAAAGGATTTCTAGGTTGAAGAATTAAGTTCTCCACTCACCACATCTCCTAACAACAGTGCCACAGCTATTCTACCTAACATGCACATCCCTCCGGGGTTAGTTTATAAAAAAACCCATGATGTTTCTCAAATAAACATGCTAACCACAAGATTTTTAATATTCTGTGTTTGAAAGGATTAAGTAATTTCCTCTCCAACGACACATAAAGGCTTTTAAACCATAGAGAACATGGACAGAAATCAGGTTTCCTGCACACTCACCTACGCACTCCCCATAGAGGGATTCACAGGGATCAAGCGCCACCACCACTCTAGTAATGGTAACAGTATTTTTATTCCAGAAGCATGGTATACACTGACTGTTTTAGGGAAGGTGTCAGAGTTGCAAGGTGCAGTAATACCACAATGATCTCAGGCACAACAGCTGTTGGTAGCTGCTTTATTGTTTTCTAGGAAGCAGATGATCTACATAAATCCAGTTCTGTCTGCTTTCAGCCCCACTCCCAGTGCAGCATCCCTCAGATGGTGCGACCCACATTGAGTACTGTCATTCAGGCACCAACTGAAGGTCAGCAATGTGCCATATGGAGTTACGCCCTTGTGTTGTGCTCACATCTGCACAGTCTTCCTAAAGCACAATTATTTTGCCTCCCCATATGTCCATCCACTTGTTCGGCTCTTGTTATGCTGCTTGCCAAATTGGCTTTTCAAAAAGTACAAATACTGAAGCAGCGGGATCTGCCCTTGTCCTGACTCCAGCTTTTATCCCAGTGTAACAATCACATGTGCAATTTAGGCATTTTGTACTTCCAGGCAATGCCTCCTCGACCACCTAGGATGTGGTTTTTTGTGTCGTTTAAGGCGGGGAAGGAAGGGAGGAACCTCTTGAAAGCCACCATCTTATTTCTGGGCTACTTTCGTCACAGTGCTCAGTACATCACTCCCCAGTGCTTGTTGCCCCAAAATCTTTAGCTGCTACTCAGCAAGTTTTCAATGGAAAGGAACAACTGTTAAAAGGATCCAGGCAATTCAAAAAGTCTCTTCACCCATGATACTAAGAGCACTTCAGCAAAAAAAAATTTAAAAACCACCCCATTTACCAGTAGACGTCACTTTTCTCTGTTCATTTTCATACATACATTGGTGTTTACTTAACAAAATCAAATCCAGTTTCATCTCTGTGCATGCCAGAGTGTTTGTGCACACAAGGTATGTCTGTTTCTTAATTTTAGCTGCATTAGTTGACCTAAATAAAGACAGCCTTCCTATTACAAATTTTTCTGAGTTTTCATTCACTCTTGTTTTTGCTTATGAAGTCTCAGTGCTGCAACTCTGACAGCAGAGGCGGGTATCTGACTGGGGAAGAGTTGGCTTCACTTAAATATTTACTGCAATTTTTTTTTTTTTACTTTGTAAGAATATGATACTTGCTTTTACCTTTCAGAATGGATTAAAATAAAATGATTCGTTTAAAGTTTGAGCATAGCAATCCAAAACACTGGGCCACCAAACTAAAAAAATAAAGTGGCTCTCAGTCAAAAGTAGTACATTTAGGATGCTGAAATCTGTAATGAACGTAATTTCCTTGGGCTCAAATGAGCAGTCACCTTTCTCCCCAATTTTGTTTATGGATGTCACAGGGATGACTCTGCCAGATTGCTAGGGACATGGTTTGTCAGCATGTAGCTTCACTTCCTAAATATCTATGGGTAGTTCATTGTCAAAGCAGAGCTCTCAAACTCAAAAGAATAGGTTCAGGTTTTTAGGCTACCTACAAAACCACGAGAGTAAGCATCTACAAAAAGTCATAATCACTTTAGCTAAGTGAAGGTTTTGATACACACACCCAGAAACCAATGGGATCATTTTCAGATCAGTGACTTTTTCAAAAGCTGAAACTTGGAAAAATTAGAGGACAGGGTAATCCCTGTCCTCTAATATGGACCAAAAGTGTTCTAGCGGAAACACCTACACTGAGCATCCTGAAACAGCAACAGCATGGTAAACTTGTTTAGCATATGCATTTATGAATGAGGTAGATTATGGATACAGTAATTTTACAGAGGTGGTACAGAGTTCCCACTATTTGAGTTCCCTGGACAAGTGTCAGGATTAGGAGCTGACTCCTCAGGAGCCAGGATCTATGTGCATCAGCCTTTGCCAAAAGCTTCCTCACACTGCACTGCTTCATGCTGACTGTGCACTGAACATGTCACAGCTCATTAAAACCTTCACGGATTTCCTGGGAATTGCACTGATTACCGTGCAGCATACAGGCTAGAAATTAGTGAGCCACTGAAACAGTTTGTCACGTAAAACCTAAGCCTGCCCAGTTTTCAGGCACATTCAAGTAACTTTTACTAAATCCTACTCTTACATTTGGGACTCAGGTACTGGTTTGGTGTTGAAAAAGTACTGGAAATTTCAGAGATTCCCATATCAGTAGTTTGGTGGTTGATCATACTTTCAGGTCAATAAATATGTAATTTATAAGTAATTTCTAATGATATTATTTAACAATTAAATTTGAATCATAACCATTAATCATACTGTGGCTATTGCATTAATCATGAACAACTAATTTATTAACTGCAATTAATTTTTATATGTAGCCATTTTAAGTTATTAGGTCTCAAATCAAAACATTAAATATCATCAAAATAAAACATTTGTTTGCATCAGAACATGACTCTTTAAATACCTTCCAGTTTAATAAGTCCTTTCTTGTCAATAACAGCTTTCTGGGCATCTATTTGGCTATATCACTTAGCACTGATGCCTAAAATGATAGTAATACAAAACTATGAAGAGATTAAGAGAAAATGGGGTTGACTGAAGAGAGGAGTATTTCAGAAGTAAGGTTCAGTGAAGTGGCAATGTCCAACAAGGAGAATATAATTATTATTTTCTTTAGTGCTCCTTTTAAAAACGAGAATCAGTTCAGCCCACTCTTTATCCAGTGTATCATCTGGCCTCTAGAAGTAAATTTATCATTTCTGTTCCCTCCTCCTTTGATGCGGTTATTGAGGGGAAGGAAATCATTGCATTGTGGGCTGTGAATCACTCATAATGTAACAGTGAGACCCTATAATGGCCTTAGGTACATCAGATAATTTCAAATTGAGAATTACAAAACTATGAATGCAAATGCCCAAGGATGATCTAAGCAGCAGAAACCTCTGTTTACCGCACCGTGTGAGTGAGACGGGGCTGCCAAGGGCTGTAACTTACTGGATACACTCAGTGTCCTTCACACGGCAAAAGGAATTAGACTGAGCTTTAAGATGTGGGAGGTAACGTAACTTTAAACCGAACACATGTCCTGACCCAGAAAGGGGCAGTGATACTTCAAAGCAGATGAGGCACATGTGGAACCTTCGCACAATCCTCAAATACACTCTCATAAGCAAATTTTGTGCCTTTTACTTTTTAGCAATCAAACTAAACCGCCCAGAAGCCTCAGCCACTGGCTCACAGGTGCAGCACCAGGGAGACACAGCACATGAAGTTAATCCCTTCTTCGGAAACTCTGGTGCCCGAGTCGCAAAGGAGAAGACAGCTGCACAGGGCCGAGAGCAGAGCGCGCACTGACAGTGAGACACAGCCAAGCAATGCCTCAGGCTACTGATACGTTCAGAATAAAACCTGTTAGCTTAGCAGAGACATGGTTCATGCTGCTGCCCAGAAAGCCCAGGTGAGAGCCAAGCTGCCTGAGCCCCTCTCACAAAGGGGGACCAGCCTTGCTTCGTAGAGGGGCTGGGAGAAGAGACCCTTCAGAAGCCCAGTATGCCCTCAGACACCCTGGCTATGGGAGCCTGATAGCTGAAAAAATAGGATTTATGGAGTGGGGAAGGGAGGAGTGAGCACAGGAGCTCTTCTGACACCAAGTGTGCAGGGGATCCCCCTGTCCAGGGGATCCCCCAGGGGCTGAGGGAGGTATGTGGCCAGGGCAAACTCACTAAGAGGCCCATGGCATGACCACATAAAAACAGCAATAGAAGTTATCTTCTGGTTCACTTGCTGGCCAAGGGAAAAGTCAACAACAACCAAAAGTCTTCATTTTTCAGGTAAAAGTAGTATGTTACAGTAAGTTTCACTTGGGCTTGAAACACATACGTGGTTCAATTTGAAACACCTTTTCTGTCCAAAACTCAAAGACAAGATATTTCAAAACAAAACCTGAAAATATTGAGACTTTTTCAAGGGTATTTTTTCAACTTCAGCTAATTCCATTAACATGGAAAAATATTTACAGCCCATCTAAAAAAGCAGCTTTTAGCCAAAATGAAGATAGTCACGTGGAGAATGGTGTCCAAATCTACTAGGGAATGAAGATAGGAACTGTTTTGCAGTAATATTAATAGCTGCAGTATCTCAGGCTTCTTTACTGTGTACTGTATTACTACTGTAGCTTATTTAATCACAATACTGAGAGTTGAATACAACCAAGTATTGATAGGTTCCCACGACACATGTCTGCAGACACTGCTCCCCAGTTCACAGCCCCAGCTGTGCATGGCACTGCTTGAAACCAAGGACGGGTACTCTGGGAGCAGTCTATTCAGTTAGCTTTAAGACCAGTGCAGGAATACACTGAAAAGAAGACGGCTACTTCCAATTTACCCCTGCAGAAACCAGCCAATAATGAGGCATCTGAGGGAGGAATAGCTCAGTCAGGGTAATCAGCCTTTTAAGCTAGGGCCAGGACCCTTCAGCAAAATAAACTTTGTGCTGAATACATCCCCACCACCCAGCTCTCACGTGTCTGATACCACTTTTCCAGCTTAGGCGCAAAAGGAAAGTGATACAGAGACATGGAGCAGGTGACATGGAGAACCCATCCCAGTATTGAAGGCAGGGCTATTCAAATAATTTGTATCACACTCTATTCAGCAGGGAGCTACATGTTGATTCCAGCCCTGCCTTAGAAGGAAAAGGCAGCAATGGGCTGCAGATACCTCCTGAAAGAATGGCCAGAGTCACAAGATATCTTCCAGGAATGCACAAAACATCACATGTCTTGGACCTTGCTGAGATTGTGGCTGAAGTCACAAACAGTGCAGATCTGTAACAAAGCTTGTTGATTCTGAGCCCTAAAAGTGGCAAAGGGAACAGAAAAGGATAACCGTGGGCATAATCAAAGTTGAGGTCTATCAGGCGTACTTTCTACTCAGTAATGATATCAAAGTACAATCAGGACAGACCAAATCTCACCCAAACCTGAAGCAAATATCTTAACTGAAACCTGCACTCACAATGCATGATTTACTGCCTTCCTCTTTTCTGACAGCTTTTATAGATGAGGCTCCCAGAGCAGAGGAAGTGAGGAGAGCTACTGTCAGGTCATGCCATCTATGCAAGGTTATGCAGCAGCTTTGGGGAAAAAAAATATGGTATTTACAAGTTCAGGACTCGTGACTCACATCCCTTGTTTTACCACAGCACCACACATTTCCACACTTGAATGCTGACCAGACTAGAATGTGGTTCAAGAAAAGAACAGTGGTTGGTTTGCAAAAGAGTTTTCTCTTTCCTTTGGCGTTTTCAGGGAAAAGGAGATTGCATTTGTCCATCATCCGCAATAGGGAGGGCTTTGGAGCATAGCAACAAGAGCAACAAACATTTGCTGGGTGCAACAGACTCATCCTTGAGGTATTGGTGGCTTGCTGGGAGGAGCATATTAGACCACAAAGGACCATAACTGGTCTTACTCAAACTGTAATTAAGTCTCATCATGCTTTCCAGGGTGAATTATTTGATTGTCTCTTCAGGAGCAAGCTGGGATTATGGTGTGCACAGAGGAAAAGCACAATGTTCTTTACCCACCTAGGGTATAAGATAATGCTGGAGACTCATGAGATATTTCTGGTGAGAACAGTTATCATTTTTCCTTGCCACAGCCAAAAATGTAAAATCCTGGCCTACCACACAGTCAAGCTGCCTCTTTGTTTAGGGTCTGGAAACAGATACAAGTACCCCCAACCCATCCCTGGGTACCTGGCCCTTAAATGGTTCTGCTACTACCTAGAGCAAGTAGATGGTAAACCTCCACCAGTTCCTAGGTTGCTCTGGGCTTGTCTCACAACGATTTTCTTCTCCTGGGATGAGACTCATACAGTTCGTTATCATATTTACATATTTACAAGGCACAGAAAACCTCTTGTCCCCCAAAAGCTCCTATGTTAAGTTGGATGGAAGAGCTCCTTAGGACACAAGCACCTTACTGTTTCTAGGAGTGAACACACAGGGAAACAAGTACTAAAATCCTGACATGGAACTCTCCTTCCCATTTCAGGTATGCTACCAAGACCCAACACTCTATGCAAATATCTCGCTGCCATGTTTCTCCTATGCAGCTTGACCAGCCTACCAAGTACCAGCTCTGCATTCTGAAGTTACTCTTTTCCATGAGCACCCCATTGCCACCTCTCTCATACAAACTCTGTTATACACCCAGGTTTCAACTTACCAGAGACAGTGACCTGTTCCCCAGCAGTAGAAAAAAACCCAGGTACACCTCCTCTCATTTTTCAAAAGTCTGCTCCACTCAGAGTGCCCACCCAGCCTTTAGCACTGCAAGAAGGGACACTGCTCTCGGCAGGTCTCGCTTCAAAGTTTCTGTATACCCCACTCCTTAAAGTTACCAGCCACTGAAGACTGAAGTGCCTACCTGGGTAATTGCATTCCCTAGAAGAATCCCCAAAAGGAGGGGAAAAGAAGGAATATGTTTATGTGTGGGGAAAGAAAAAAAAAAAAGAAAGAAAAAAAAAAAGGCAGAAACATCTTAAACGCTGCAGAAACTGCCACTGTTGCTGCAAAGAGCGCAAAGTGTTTGCAGTCTTCTTCCAGGAACAGTTCCTATCCAAGACTAAAACTGGCATATAGAATTGGAGGATTTTATTATTAACTTAATGTTTATATTCAAAGCAAGATTAAGTTAAGACTAAGACTTAAGAGACATAGCTCATAAGCTCTTCAGGCTGCCTAGTATCTTTGCATTACTCACACAATGGCAGACACAGTGATTTGAGTTTTCTTCTGGTGCCACAACATGAACCACAGTAGTTTGTACAAGAACAAAGGCATCCAGAACCACAGCTCCTCTGTAGAAAGTAAGGATGCAATATCTTTTGATTTTTAGTTATCACTCTGTACAATAACTTTAGTATGAATAATAGCATTAATACATTATCTTACACTTTTTTATTTCTAGAGCTCAAACACCTTCAGAGGAAGGCCACAGCATTACATTCTGCATTTGGGCAATCTGATTCCTACACAGTTACTAGAAATACATAAGCAGGGAGTTAAGGAAGGCAGGGTAAATTAGTTTCGGGACCGTTACCCAATGCAGAAGACAATACAGGATGCACAGCTCCCAGCAACCCAACTGGAACAAGGCAATATGGGGTTCAGCACTGATTCCGGGGTGCTGCCAAGAAACAAATACATGTACTGGCCGCAGCACATCTGTTTCATTTGCATGTGCAAATCGTGGATCTGTACAGGCAGTCCAAGTAAGCAACTGCATATGCATTTGTGCACATCTCAAAAAAGATGTATCTTCATTTGTGGGTTTCCTCCTAAGCCCCAAGATAGTCATCTGACTCCAAGCCAGGCCTGCATGGCTTAGGCACACTGTACTCCCAGTACTATTGTGGAGCACCAGTGAAGTGCTGCCTGGAAAACTGTGATAACGAGCCTATTCCCCCAGTCGTGGACAGATCACTAGTTCTACCTGGGGGCAGACAGGCAGCATCTATCCCCAAACCCTATTTGTGAATTCTTCCTCCACATCAGAAATAACATGAGCCTCTTACAAGTGAGAGGTGATGCCAGTCCGTGGGCTTCTTGCCCAACAGGAAATTCATTAGTCACTGATTACATGTTTCCAGCTGCAGTGCTCGGCACATCCTGGGAACTGTGCGTTAGGACATGGGTCCCACACCAGGGAGCTTCCCCCCCCCACGCCATAAGCCTGCTACAGCAGGAATGAACCTCACAGATACTGGCGTCATTTGCAAAAAGTAAAAAATGAAGTAAACCAGGAGCTATGTGTGTCACATTTTCATTGCAAGTGACAAAGGGAGATCACCTGCTGTGGCAGGCAGAGCTCCCCTCTCTGATTTTTCACCAGCTTATGAAGGCAATTGGCTCCACAAAGGTTAAGCAAAGGGAGAAAAGCCCCAGAACCCAGCAGCAGCCACTGAAGGAGCTCAGTGCTGCTGTTCCAGCACCCCCTGTAGCTCTGCCAATTACTACTTGGGCGATGACAACACATCTCCAAGCTAGTGGCAGAGAAGCCTATTAAAGACCATTACTTGAAAATAAGTCACCAGAATGAGCTTCTAACAGCACTGCTACGTGGGCAGCTAGTGTGGAGTGACTGTCATCCTCGTGGGCTGCATTCAAACTGCTGCCCACCTGTAGGTAGCAGCCAGAAAGTAATTACTAGTAATTAATAATCCATAGGTTTGGTGTCCCTCCATTCATTTGAGGAGTCCCAAGTGCCTGGCAGGACTTAACTAAACCTCACAGCTGTATGGAATGTAAATACTGTGTTCTCATGATTATTTTGCAGCTGGGAAATCGAAGGCACATAGAAGTCATGGTAGCATTACAAGGAATCACTCAAAATTTGAGGGTAAACAGACCTTCTGAGCTTTAACAAACCTATCAGCTTAAGAGTGATTACCTTGAAAGGGATGCACAGACTAAGGAACCCAAATAGTCCTCATTTCGGAGGCTAGTGTTTAAAATCCCAGCTGCTGTGCCTTGTTCAAAGTCATGCAGTAAATCAGCAGTGAACACCTGAAAGAACCCAGAAGTCCTGGCTTCCAAAATGACCAGCAGCTCTTATTTTGTGAAATTTTTGGCTGCACAGCAGCCTTTTTACTTTCAATTTTGTAGAACGAAGAAGAAAAATAGGCTTTCAGTTTTTTGTACAACAGTCTGCTTCTAGTTCCCTTCCCCAGAAAAGGGCTTTGCATGTGCAAACCACAGGGCAGTACTGCTAAAGCATTGCTTTTTTCTAAGTAACGTCCCATGAGTACAAAAGGGTGATGGTGACAGCAAAATCCAGCCTACACTCTCACCCCTTCGCAGGTAATTTTCAGTGACAAGAATGAGATCACTTTCTAAAGCTTTAAAGTAAACAAGAGCAGTTCTCTCTGAGGGAAAAGTTATCTTTTTTTTTTCTTAGTTGAGGTTTTTGGTAAACCAAGCCTCTGAGAATTTCCTGTGACAGTATGCGTGGCAATGCTAAACGGAATGGATTGGCTGAAAGCAGCAACTAAGCAGACCATCTGAAAGAAGCATCTCACCTTCCTCTCTGCACATATTGGGGCTTTTAATGTTTACTTGCTGGCATTGGTAACAGCCCCACTTTTGATCCATGAGGCCAAGGGGAAGAGCTTGAAGTTCCATTTCGCAGAGACTACTGACAACCTGCCCCACCAGCTGCTGTGGTTTCTGAGAGACACTTCAAGATAGCCAGACATTATTATTTCCCAAGCTCTAATCTCCATGGCAGTCCCCTGCAAGCTCAGAACGACACCAACACAGTGATGGGGATGTCCTCAAGACAACCTGTCTTCAGCAATACATAGCTCACCAGGCCATGTGGCCACTCTGATATGTTCCCTGTTTCTGGACGAGTAGTGTCCCTGCCACACAGCTGTCAGTCCTTGTCTTGGGCCAAAAGAGTGTCTGCTGGTCTTCTAAGCCTCAAACTTCTGGGGGAAGAAGCAAAGAATGGCAGCCTGGCTCTAAGGGATCCATCACTGCAGCAGTTGCACAAATACCTATAAAGGCTTCACCTTTATACATTACTGCAAGGAAGAAAGATCAGCAATCCACCGCAGAACCACTAGCCCTTTTTCATTTCTTCACTCTTCCGCTGATGCTGTATGAGAGCTCAGCAAAAAGCCATCCTACAAATAGCAGCCTATCTGCTAATGATGGGGTAGAGCTAAGTGTATTTATTCCTTGTTGTCCCATCCTGGTGGAACAGAAGCTCCTGCTAGAGATGACCTGCAGACATCAAGTGAGTGGGGTCCTACGACACTTTACTGAGATACTTGCCAATCTAACAACCAATTTCAGTGGTGGTGCTGTGACATGATCTTGAGTAGAGACCAAGGGGAAAAGCTGCCTGCAGATCCAAGCCAAGCACCATGGGCACAGCTCCCAGGCAAAAAGGCATCAGGGCTTGTGCTTGGCTGTTCCAAAAAGTGCCTGTGATTTTCACAGCCAGTCCTATTAACACAGTCCTGCCTAATACTGATGGGTCATCCATCCCGAGATCCTTTTCTTGATCCACAGAACTCCGTGGAAGGCATTAGCCATGGCAGGGGAGCTCTCAGGAGTCTCAGCCAGCTCTGCAGGGAGGCCATAACTCAGGGCATGCTAGAGTGTGAGAAGAACAGGGGAAGGAGGCTGGTCACCAGCCCATTGCTCCCAGAGGGCAGGACTGCAGGGCACCAGTCTGTCTCATCACGGGGAGGTGCAGGGAAACAAGGACTGAGACAGATATCAAGGAGAGGAAGAAACCACAGAAGGGAATGGAAGGGAACGTGTAGGGCAGGAGTCCAAGGGAGGCACAGGTAAGGAAAAGAGCAGGCGGTTTGAGAAAGAGAATAGGATCATGACGAAGGAAGAAATAAAGATGGAGGATGGACAGCAGCCCTGCCCCCCAGAGCAAAGGGCAACAGAAATCCCCTTGCATCAATCAGCCCTGTATTCTTGCACACATGCTTCAGCCTGAATTTGCACTGCAAGGCTCACAAACACTTTGGAATGGGCCTCACCACATGAAGACACAAAAAACATATGAACAGTGCCATTTTTAACTTTACTTCATGATGGGAGTGGGGGAGAAGTCACGATTTGAAAACATGGGGTAGCAATACCGCCTTTGCTGTATGGTTTGCAGACCCAAAAAGAAGAGGGCTGTGTTGTGGGGGAAGATGCTGAACAGCTCTGAAAAAGTCTAACAGACTTTTGCTTCTTTGTGACATAACCAGACACATTGGTGAACATACCAAAACCATTAACATATTTTGTTTTCCACCAAAACTATCACAGATAAAATTTTCCTACAAGTATTTTTCAGATTTTTTGCGAGAGAAAGCTCAGTACTCACTACAGAAAACCACAGTACTCATTTTCAAATTATGAACAAAATTACAATTTTCAGAAGTTTTAAAGAATGTTTTAATGCCAAAAAAAAATTCTCCTTTGTCATCTTTCCCCTATCCCAAAGCTTTGTGAAAAAAATTTTTCTCCCTGTACTGTGGATATTCTTATCTCTATAATTAGTACTTTCATTATGCAGAAAAAAAAGTGTTTTGCTATAACTTCTCCCAATGGCTACAAAAAGCAAACATATGCCCAAGTGAAGCAATAAAAATGGAAAATGAAAACTGTTTGGTTTCTCTTTCAATGGAGGTAAACTGTGAAACAGAAATTTGGAAAATGTAACTTCAGTGAGTTATCTTGTTCCAGTGGGAAACAACCTCTATCTCTTGCAATCCCTGAAAATGTAAAGATAATAATTTGACTGATTCTGGGAAATTCAGAGATAGGAATTTTCTGAGTTATGAATCTAAATGCCACTCTCAAAACAGTGTTAAATTGTGTTCCTTTGCTTTTCCTGAACAACCAAGACAGCTATGAAATTACCTTCAAGCAAACGATACAAGGCAAACTATAAAACCCAAAGAACCCTTCCCCCTGCTCCCCCAAATCTCTCAAAACCCCACACAGGAAAGCAATCCCTCTCCAAGATCACCGCATAGGCACTGGCCTCTGGATGGCACAGTCTGGAAGAACACCATGCACTGAGGCATGTTGGGCTGTACTTTCATGTCTACCTACCCAACAGTAAACCAAAACCCACTGACTGTGCAGAAGTGTCCTTGTCCCTGCTGGGGATGAGTGGAGCAGAGCTGTGGGCTTGCTCCTGGGGCTGCATGAACGATTTCCCCATTCTTCAGCCAGAAAGTAAGTGTGTGCACGTGTGCATATACTCCTATATACTTAATGTGTACGTTCATGTATATTTATACACTTATCCCCCACCAAAAGCATAAGGAGCCAATTCTCCACTGAGAGACTGCTACTAGAAAAGTCAACCAAACAATAAATAATAACCTTGATCTTTCCTGTGCTAGCTTTCTTCATGAAATACAGGCCTGTGATGTCTTTTTTTTTTTCTTTTTCCGAACAGCACAAGGATGTCTAGTCATTTTTTGTTTCACTTTCAGTATTCTTCAGCTTTAGTTAATTTCACAGGCCAGGGAACAGAGATGATCCTATTCTTCCACAGAATCTAGCTCAATAGGATTCTTTCCACCCTATTTCCCAGATGTACATTTGATTTTTCTAATGTTCTCCCTGATACAATAATCCTTCAGCTCACTCTCTTTTACATTGCCTCTTTTGAGCCCCTTGCCCTCCCTGCAGCAGCGCTGGAAGGCGAGGAACTGAGGATCCCTGTTCAGAGCCAGCCCCCTGCATGTGCCTTGACTGCGCAGGCTAACAGAGGCTCTGTTGTGCTCTGCACTGATAGAAATGTACCAACCGAGGGAGTGAAAGGCAGAGGATAGATTTGTATTATACAACGTTAGCGCTATCAAAATACAGCTGGGCCTAAAGAGCCTATTCAGAAGCTCTAGATCGTGCTTAAAAAGTAAATAAGGTGTCTTGAGCACAGCTGCCTCGAAAATGCAGCTTAGTGCAACAGTTAAGACCACCTTACAAAGTAGCATAGGAAGCCGAGTTTGTTCTCTTAGTTTCCTTAGGCACCAAAAGAAAATTGGAAGAGACTGACCTTCAAATACTGAAGCTGCATGCTTGGTTAATAGCTAGACAAATGGCATAATGGTATTTTGCCAAAAGCCAGAGGGATGCAACATATTTGCCCAGGTGATTCAAGTTCGGGCTACTTTTAAAATCTGTTATTAGGTGTGAAAGTCACCCAACCAAACAAGCCCAGCACAAGGGCCTCTGCACCGCTCCTACCCTGCAAAAACACTTTATGGCCCCTACTGCTGTAACTCTATAACTCTCTCCTGAGAGTAAAGGTGATGACTCTGGCTGGAGAAGGGCCACAGTGGCGAGAAAGCTGCTGCCATCTCTGCCCAGTCCTTATGTTTCAAAGAGCCATAACCAAAAGCCAAATCTGAAAGTGTAACAGCACTCAATACTTATGATAGAACAGTTGGGGTTGGAAGGGACCTCTGGACACCATCTAGGCCAACCCCCTGCCAAAGCAGGTTCACCTACAGCAGGTTGCACAGCACCAAGTCTCAGCAGGTTTTGAATGTCTTCAGGGAAGAAGACTCCACAGCCTCTCTGGGCAGCCTGTGACAGGGCTCTGTCACCCTCAAAGTGAAGACGTTCTTCCCCATATTCAGAAGGAGCTTCCCGTGTTGCAGTTTGTGCCCGCTGCCCCTTGTCCTGTCGCTGGGCACCACTGAAAAGAGCCTGGCCCCGTCCTCTTGGCACCTGCCCTCAAGATATTTGTAGACATTGACAGGTCCCCTCTCAGTCTTCTCCAGGCTGAGCAGGCCCAGCTCTCCCAGCCTTTCGTCACAAGGGAGATGCCCCGGTCCCCTCACTGCCTTTGCAGCCCTGCGCTGGGCCCTCCCCAGCAGTTCCCTGTCCCTCTTGGACTGGGGAGCCCAGCGCTGGACACAGCACTCCAGCTGCAGCCTCCCCAGCGCAGAGCAGAGGGGCAGGATCACCTCCCTCGACCTGCTGGCCATGCTCCTCCTAATGCACCCCAGGGTCCTTCTGGCTGCCTTGGCCACCAGGGCACACTGCTGGCTCGTGGGCAACTTGCTGTCCACCAGCACTCCCACGTCCTTCTCTGCAGAGCTGCCTCCCAGCAGGCCAGCCCCAGCCCGTACCGGTGCATGGGGTTGTTCCTCCCCAGGTGCAGACCCTACACTTGCCTTTGCTGGACTTCATCAGGTTCCTCTCTGCCCGGCTCTCCAGCCTGTCCCGGTCTCACTGAACGGCAGCGCAGCCTCCTGGTGTATCAGCCACTCCTCCCAGCTCTGTGTCACCTGCAAACGCTCTGAGGGTAGCTCTGTCCCTTCATCCTGGTCACTGATGAGTAAGTTGAACAGGACTGGGCCCAGTACTGACCCCTGGGGAACACCGCTAGCTACGGGCCTCCAGCTACGCTCTGTGCTGCTGGTCACAACCCTCTGAGCTGTGACAATCAGCCAGTTCTTAGTCCACCTCACTTGTCTCCTCATCTAACCCACACTTCCTCAGTTTACGTGTAAGGGTGTTATGGGAGACAGTGTCAAAAGCCTTGCTGAGGTCAAGATAGACAACATCCACTGCTGTCCCCTCATCTACCCAGCCAGTCATTCCATCCTAGAAGGTTATCAGGTTGGTCAGGCCTTTTCTCTTTGGTAAATCCATGTTGACTGGTCCTGATAACCTTCTTCCCCTCCATATGCTTAGAGATGACCTCCAGGATGAGCTGTTCCATCACCTTTCCAGGGATGGAGATGAGGCTGACCAGCCTGTAGTTTCCTGGGTCCTCCTTCTTGCCCTTTCTGAAGGCTGGAGTGACACTGGCTTTCCTCCAGTCCTCAGGTACCTCTCCTGTTCTCCACGCCCTTTCAAAGATGATGGAGAGTGGCTTGGCAATAACACCTGCCGGCTCCCTCAGCACTCAGGGGTGCATCCCATCGGGCCCCATGGATTTGTGGGTGTCGGGTTTGCTCAAGTGATCTCTAACATGATCCTCCTCGACCAAGGGAAAGCCTGCCTTTATGGATTTATCCCCCCCGAAAAACAAGATAGGGACAACCATAACAGTGCCAGGCTCTCATGGGCAAATTGAGAGGCCTCTGAACTAAGCATTACAAGTGGCCAAGGGGCAGCACACAGACATGTCTGTGGCTCTGAAAGGCACAGACCCCCTGCTTCCTCCCCAGAGAAATCTACTCCTGACCTATGTTTGGCCAATAGACTTTAACAAGGCAGGAGATACTTTCTACTTACGTATAGGATATGACTGAGAAATATGTCCGTGCACAGAATTCTACAGAAACTTTGTTCTTCATTGACTTTGCTATGATTTTTTTCTTCATCATCAGTTCATGATTTCTCTCACTAATCACTTAACACTATCAGTAAGTCTGAGAAGCTTTTTTATGAATTTGGGTAGGAAGGATAATTACTGTTGTAGAACAACTACTGCATAGTAAATTCAAAACAAGCAGTCCCCAGAACCCACAAAGAACCTATCCTTTAACTTCAACACATGTGCCTATTAAAAAAAGGCTAAGAACTTATATGGCAGCAAATGGTCTCATATGTTACTGTGGCTGGCCAGCTTCTCCCTCAGCCTGCTCAAATCATCACAGGGGAGACATTGCTGTTGACCTCTTGGGGCAATACTTTTAAACAGATGCCACAGCAAACAGTTTACCTCATTTTGAAATCTCTGGTTCTCATGACAAATTTTTAGCCTTAAGTTACTGTGAAAAGAGACAAGCTAACCCCCCCCCCCCAAAAAAAAAAAAAAAAATTAAAAAAAGAGAGATGGAGGAAAAAAAAAGGTGGTTGGGAGAGAAGAGCATTGCTGCTCCTAACAGAGAAGTGACATGCCAGTGTGTTTGTGACACCTTACCTTATCCCCTGGCTGTGGTCTCATAAGAGAGACTTGATCATAGCCTCGTCGAACCAAAGCCCACAGTGCATCAAGTTTGCCCTAGAATTAAAAGAAAAACCCAAACAAACAAATTAAAAAAAAAAAAACATTCACCACTCAACAACAAGACATGACCCAGAAAGATCCAGCCTTTCTGTATTAAACGGCCTGCACAAACATTGCTCCTGTGTCCTTGCGTTCTGTATACTGTTTAGTGGGACAGCCAGAAGACAGACCTCAACGGGGTAACATGTACCTGATATGGAAAAGGGTAAATTCAGCCTGCTCAAAACTCAGAGGATGACTGTAGTTTAATGTGAACAACTCCCCTGAGAGGCACAATTACACAGGTGTTACATTAACAAAAGCGCTGTACTGATGGGAGGCAAGCTGGAGCGTGGATAAACAGCCACAAGACCACCTACCTAGGCAGGCTTTAAAATTCACAGGCACTTCCCAGACAGTAAATTTAAGCACTGTTAAACTGATCTGCGAGCATGGGGGACGACGACGACAATGATCTCATCCCCCAAAGCACTGGTTTGGGACATGGCCACACATTTCTGGGTTGAGCGCAGTGTGCTGCTCACTTGGCCTGCACTAGCCCTCCAGCTTCCTTCTCTGTAAGCGGAGAGAAGGGCTCTGCCCTGCCTCAAGGATGCTGTGAGGATACATACATTAAAAGACAGGAAGACACCAGATAGTATAATGACATAGGAGAAATGGGGATGCAAGTGTGGAGAGACTGAGCGACTTGCCCAAAATCAAACACTATGTCTTGTGGCTAAACTAGAGGGGAACAGAGCTGAATGCCAACCCAGGGCCTTAGCCACAGCGCAGTCAAAGCAAACACGGCACCTTTTATCTGATCTTCTCTGTGTGCTGCCTTCAGATGGCATGGACCAGCAGCTGCCCTCCCCAAGAGTTGAGGTATCTGCTGTTCCAAACCAGGCTGCACGAAAGGACCTGAAAAGGCGGCGTGAGCTGAGAGAGGGAAGATGACCTCATGACCTCGTATTCTCATGACCTCAACACCCTCCACTCTTCCTCAAAAAACTATGGCCACACAGTGCCAGGTGAAATGCACATTCCAAGGAATGGGCAAAGCTGAGGGTTACTGGCCATTTTTCTAAACAGGCTCTCCCAGCTCCACCATAAGAAAGGCGGTGCTAAGGAAGTGGGATGTAGTAACACGCACAACATACGAGACCCGGTGAAACGGAGGGGTAGAGACATTACCTTGATTGGAGTGTACCATTTCCGCTGGGAAGGTGGTTTTCTCACATGGGGCTTTTTCGGCTTGGGTTCCCATGGCTCATACTCCTGTTCAGGCAACTTAATAATAGCATTTTTAGGCTTCTCCAATTTTGCTCCTTCCTCTGTTGACCCCTTGTCTCCCCATCGCACCTGAAGCCAGGAGAGCACACTGTAAGTAGAGGCACTTCAGCAGTCCCCACCAGCAGGTGGTTTTCACAGGCTTTAATCTAGTTCCCATCAGATGACCCAAAGCCATGAGATATGAAGCCAAATTGATGAAGGCACCAAACTCTCACTAATCAAAAATACACATTTAAGAGTCAAATAGTCTCACTCAAAAGCTACTTGAACTACTAGGCTTTGCACCTTCCAGTAACCTAAGACGTTGTTATTCACAGCATTCACATTTGGATGCTGGAATTCACAGCATCCAGGGCAAATTAAGCCATTTTCAAGTGAAATGTGAGGCACTCTGCCCAGCTCTGCGAGGACACAGGTGCAATACACATCCCGTAGTCTCATACAAAAGGCAGGTGGCAGCACCAGATGAAGGCAGGCAGTCTTTACAGCTAGCCCTAACAGCTCCTGCTGTTCAGTTCAGAAGTGAAAAAAGCACCAGTAGAGAAGCACGTGAATGGTGTAAGAGCATCAGTGCTCAAACTTGTGCAGCTACTACTAAAAACAGCTCTTCCAAAGACAACCTTGCATAGTCACAAGAGAGGTCAGAAACTTCATCTTCCCACACTATACCCTACTTATTTCAAGCTGAAATTCTGATTTTGTTGTCTGACTTACCTCAAACAGAAATATGACTCTGCATTCAAGGATATATGATCCGTAAGGTTACTCAGCACCAAGGATAAAATTCTCCCAAGGAAAATGGTTAAGGATATTAAGATGAAATACTTCAACTGAAGACTTGCAGGTACCTGCTGAGACACCACTGCTTTCCTTCTGTTATCCCTAGTTTGGTCCAAATCCTCAGCTGGCTTACATTAGCCCCTTTCCCTCAGCTATCAATTAAATCTAGTGGGAGTTGCTGGTGTGACATCCCTAAAAGTCATCATCAGGCCCTTGGCTGACTCCCTGAATGTACATACCACAGGACAGCACAAGGCAAATTTCTTTCACACACATCAAGACTGGCTTGTGCATGAGTCTCAGGGCAGGATTTGCATCATTGGCCAGCTTCAACACAGATGTGGTTTTGTGCATTTGGAAAAAGGGGGGTGGGGGTGGGGCACGGGACATAATTGCTGTTTTAAATTCCCCAAACCAACTGCATCCAGCCAGCCAGGCACAGTGTAGATGGTACCCTCAAATATTCAACACCAGTGTAACTCTGCCTGAGACAAGAAAACTGGACCAGACTGCACTGAAGAGTTTGATTCAGTAAATTAAAACTTCTTTCAGTGCTTATTCCATCTCTTAACCTGCAAATTTTGGTGGCTCATAATTCTAGATTCGATTTATTATTCACGTGAATGATGGCAGCTTGATGTCTGTTACTTGGACAGCAGGTGCAATCGGGTGGTCAAGCCCTAATTAAGTCTCAGTCTCTAGTCCAACAAGGCAGCTTTTTTAAAAAACACGTAAAAATATATTGTTACAATTTATAATTAAATGTGCTGATTTTTACACTAAAGAATAAGCCGAATACCTCCATCCTCTTAATCCCACCAACACCTCGACCTCCATAATAAGACGCATCCACAGTTGGCCACTTTTTCTTTGGCAATCCATCTTCATCATCCGATTCCTATGGAAAAGACAGGAAGATATTACTGCTGTTCTCACAAACAGCATAAACTACAGAAAACAAATTAACATCCTATGATCCAATCCTTTGATATCTAGCTTTGTATGTTACACTTATTTGATGACAAAAAAACAGAAGGCTCTTGTCTCTGCAGCTGCAATTTTAACTAGGGAGGCCAAAGAGGATTGCCTATTCCTCACTCCAGGCAGCTTTTATTTAGTCAAATATGCATTGAGCTTCAAAATCACAACTGACTTGTAAGGGAAGGCAAAGTTTAGCTGAATCGTACATTATACTGGCTTGCCTCTATTCTATGCAGAAAATGCAGCAATCAGCCCCAAAAATTATTATTAATTGTACTTTTAGAACTTGATGTCACCTAACAGGGAAAAAGGCTATCACTATGAGTTTTCTAACATGTGTATCAGTCCCTCTACTCATGGCAGCTGTAACCAGTAACATTGCTTGATTCTTTGTAGAGCCTGGCTCAAGCTGTACAATTTGGAACCAGGACTCAGACCGGAGCATCTCCAAATTGTCAGGAAGCTCAGATCCACAGGTTTTGATCTGCAATTATAAAGACTACCGATTATTTTTCTCAAATGTGGGGGAGTCTGAATAAGGGATTTACTTCAGGCGCTTTGTTCTGTTCTTGCCTAACTGAGAGCTGGCAAGTGTTTCTGGTTCAACAACCCTGGAAACACATCTCCAGCTCTATCATCGTGAGCCAACAGAAGTCACTGGGGTTTCTCAGGCTCCCTATCATCACACTGAGTGGAGGCAGCTGAAAGTCACATCATGACACTCTCCAAGTACACACATAATTGAGGAAAGGGACCAACAAGCCCCGTACAATACCATCCTCATTCCTCACACTTTTTAATAAGGAGAAAGAACTACACCTCATGCTGATAGGCAGATGTGCATGCTGCTCTTGAACTGGCCATGCACAGTGCCCTCTACTAATATTCAACAGTACAAGTATGCTCCTAGAAACATTGCCTGGGCTTAGTTTTTACTGAAAAAGAAAATAATCAAATGAAATCCAAATACTGGAGAAGGACACAAATTATTGTCAGATTTCTAGGTGACCTTTTCCTCAAAATTGTCCTACATGTTTCTACTGGAACGTAAAAGGAATTGAAAGTCCAAAAGCCAGTAACTGCTTTTAAAAAACATGCCTTAAATTTTGTTTGTTCATATTTAACTCTTAGATTATACCCTGGAGAAAGGTATTTCCATCAGTTATTTCAGTAACATCTGATCTCTCAGCTATGGCTCATGGGTCAGTTCCTCCAACAAATTCTTCAGTATGGGCAGGCAAGACCAGAGCTGACAACCCCAGTAAGGGGGTTGGGTTTGGGGATTTTTTGTTTGTTTGGGTTGGTTTGGGTCTGGGTTTTTTTTTGTTGTTTTTTTATCCTGTCAGGGAAATAAACATACAAGGAAGGCATTGTGGTTTGTGTTGGGTTTTGTTGTTGTTTTGGTTTAGTGGTTTTTCTGGCGGGTTGTTTTGAAAAGCCTAACAAATACACAATTTTTATCCCATTTTGTGCCACATCTGAAACCCAGTTAACTACTACAGCAGTTTTAACGAATTTATATTTTATTTCATTGTCAACTCGAGTGCTACATAAAATAACCAGCCTCTTCCATACAATGTAACACAGATTTCAAGCGTTCAGGTCTAACAACCCTTATTGCTGGCAAGCCTGGCAGTAGCAGGACACAGTTAATAGTGATGGCTGATACTTTTCCAGCTGGTAAAGGTTTTATACCAAATATCCCCTACAATGAACACAGAAAGCAACATCAACAGCTACCACATACATTTTGAAAAGCAATGGAAATCTAACGCTTGTGGTTTAGAATAAATTTTAGATAACTATATTCAGTTTAATGGACGTAATACCAGATTGCATCAGGTAAAGAGCAGGTCACCATACCTAGGGAGGCTAGTGGTAAGCATAATGAAACAGCAATCCATACTGGATAAAGACAAGGTCAAGTAAAGGGGTGGGTAACATCTGTGTTCAGTGTTATTCCTGGAGGCTCACGTCAGCTCACAGTCTCTTTGATTCCATTTAAAAATCTCTGCTGATCAGAATAATCGCAAAGCACCTGGAAACCCTGCTGCAGGATTGTGATGCTCTCTGAAAGCTCTTTCTAACACAGCATGGCTGCAATTGCATGCTTCATGACGATACTAATCACCCTAAAAGCAGCATGATTTCTGGTGTGTATTCTGAAGTTAAATTGTGACAGTGCTGCTGCCCAGGACAAGCGACAGGATCACATACACAGTAATGGTGGCCTCTGGCAACCTCAAAACAGCAGCTGTGGTTGCCTCCTTGTATTCATGCCAAGCTACAGCAAATCAGCAGCAAACTGTAAGCGTCTCTTGTGGGTTAGGCAAGTATTTTTCCATCATTTAACTGCCTATGCCTAGGAAAGAAATAAAGGGAGGCATGAGTTTTCTCTGGAGGTACTTTTATTTATTACTATTATTTTTATTAAACAAGTACAGTGAAACTAAGCTGAGTTCAGGGCTACTGTCCAAAAAGAACTAAATACAACCCTGCCTCAAACAGCTCACAACCTAAATGGATGAAGGCTAAATGTCCTTCCAAAGGTCACTCTGCAGCAAAGCCACAGCCAGGGCAGGCTCTCGTCTCCCTCTCCTGTAGCAAAACCACAACAACGTGGCTTTGCTGTCCTGTCCTCCAGCTGCCCGATTTTGTTTCTTACTAATAATCTGGGCTAAACTGCTGAGAGCAATGGCAGCTTTACTGGAAGAGGGACAGGTTTCATCACAGCTTGAGAAGCAAAGATTTGCTTACACACCTGTTTGATGTGCAGCAGAAGCAAAAATGAACAACACAGGAACTGTTGTCCGTGGACTTTGAGTTATTTGACTTTTCTCTGTGGATGGAAATAATCTTGCTGTATGTATATAAAGAGGCCAGAAAGCAGAAATAACTGTCCTAACGCAAGAGCCTTCCTCTCACAGCCTTCAAGGTGTCATTAAGACACCTACAGGGCTGACATTCCTGGGCAGCACAACACACTACAGTGGCTGCAGCAGCTCAGAAACAGCACACTTACAGGCTCCGGAGGTGGCGGTGGCGGTGGCTCCTTGATCACCTGCAATATATAAACAATGGGAGAAATCTGAGATAATGGTAGGTTCATCCATCTCAGTGCTATGTCCTTTCTGCTTTCTTGCTGATACCACAGACGGGTTGCTGGGCTCCATTCCCCTACATTCAATCCTTGTTAGCCCCATTACATTTCAGCAGGCATAAAATAAATGTGGACGAGAAGCTAAATCCCTAACATTGAACTATCTGATTAGTCAAGAAGTGCCCTATTAACTCATAATACAGCTCCATGATGGTAGCTCTGCCTAAAAAATGTCATACACCAAGCTAGTGCAAAATATTCACTCCGCATCTGCAGCTCCTCTGAATAAAAGAGAAAGCCTAACTCTTGTCCCTAAAAAAGACTGTTAACAGCTTATGCACACATTCGTAAATCAGTTCCACTACACTTTTCCCGCAGCAGGTTTAAAATCTTTTTCTAAGAAGGTCTCGATCCCTACAGAAATTTGGGCCATGTCCATGAGCTCACCTAAACTTCTCATTCAGGGTCGAAATCATGTAGGCTTTGCAACACTCCAAAACTCAGACCAGAGCGGCTTCAACACATGCCTTCAGCAATTTGTTGAATCAGGGCCTTACAAACCTGCCAGCATTTTTCTTAAAGTTAACCACCCACTCCAACACTGTAACCGTGCTTCTGCAGAGAAGAGATGAAACCAAGTCAAAAGAACAAAACCCTGTACTTACCACTGTGCAGCAAAGGGGCCAGAACCACCACAGAAGAGCCAGAGCCAGCAACAGAAAGAGGATCAGGAGAGCAATGAAAAGGATGGTTCCAGTCAGCTGCAAACAAGATGATTGCTTCTGAGTGACCTGTGCGTGTCACGAACAAGGCAGGAGCCCTGACATCACACATTTAGACTGGGCAAAGTGAGCCAGGTTTCCCTCAGTACAAGGTCTCAGGTAGGTTGTGCAGTCACTCACTGTTATCATTAGGGTCACATCAGCACTTGGTGTGACACATCTGTATTTGAAGTCACAACTCCAGGAAGCACCTCCTGTTTGTGGTGTGTATATATAAAATATATAAATGTATTGTGTTCATAGCGCACTAGATTCAAGGGTGTTGAACTTGAATACCAGCCATTCCCAAATCTGTGCTGTCAGGTCCCTTCATACTGTCAAAGGGGCATTGCAAACTACATGACAACAGACTCTCAGGTGTGAAGAGTAACCTTTCATCACTAGAGATACAGAACATGCAAACGCTGATACTCAAAGAATGGGAATACTGCAGCTAAGAGCTTACGGGTAACTCTGCATATCAACAACAAAGAACACAGCACAACTTACTCGCCCAGGCGCATCAGCTCCCCAGCCTGCCCATATGGCCTCTTGCCTCAAACTGCGCACACAACCCCAGCCGGAATGATTAAGCAAACTAGTACTTAATGCTGCTGGTTCTTGGTATGCTTCCTAGGACTGGTTTAACTATTTTTAATGTGATGCTGTAATCACGATCTTAAGCATTTCTGATTCTTATATTCCATCTATTTCTCTGCAGAGAACAGTGGGACTCTTGGGCTGGATAGCTAAGGGTTTACATTAAAAATCAAAGTTAAATTTTCTTTAAAGTGACTATAATCCAAAAAAATTTCAAGTGTTAGAAATTAGCTTTTGAGAGCAGCCAGGCAACCAAAGATAATCACGGTTTTGATTTTCCTGGGTACATCTTGAGGGATTCTTTGCTTTCAGACCATTTCATGTCAGCGCGTTCAGAAGAGATATTAACTCAGCGTATGCTCTGATGACTACAGGAAAGCAGGTCTTTATATGCTTCTTGGCCCCTGCAGAACATACAGAGCACATGGCTTTTTGGAAATTAAAGGATTTGTGGCAAATGGGCAGCGGCATGCTGGGACATGCTCTTTCCTTGGACTGCACTGGGCTCTGGGATGAGCATCTCTGGTGCTTCAAATATTTCTTTCATACTGGGAAAAGATACCTCTTCAATGATACATTATCAGAGTTTGAGAAAAGGTTAAATTCACCAGCAACAGGAGTACAAGAGAACAGGCAAAATGTGGCAGCAAAGTAGAGGAGAGCCTGGGACTAGAAAGATGTGAAAAGAGCTTGAAGAGAGGTCTGTGAATCAGGCTGAGGAAATAGGGGCTGGTTAGAGAGGAAGCTGCAAGAGATTTATGGAGGATAGGTGGGAGGATAAATGGAAAGAAAGCAAATTCCAAAGAAGATTTATGGAGGATTAAAGTCCATGACATTCACCTTATTAAATCTGAAACTACTTGCTGAATTCACATGACACCAGAAACAGGAGTCCCCTTCACTGTTCCTAGTGGGCTTGTTTACCCCTCACACAATGAAAAAGCTGAGGATGGAAAAGGAAGTACCGGCTGACAAGAGCTTTGCAAAGCCTGGGTGAGATCCCGAGTGGCTAACCTGGGTGGTTGTTTGTCAGGCCAGATCCCAGAGCTATCAGGACCGACATGTTGAAGATGGGACTAACACAACCACAGCTTCTGCTCCATGCTTTTAGGCAGGTAGCCTAGTATCCCATATCTCTGTGTCACAGCATCACCATCCATCCACTGCTCTGTGGCTTCTTGTTATAGATGCCACAAAGTGACCTGTTTTGGGATATGCTATTTAGCTCACCTCATTTAGCTGAAAGCCAAGGTGGCATACTGCAACATGTGCCAAACCCCTGCCCAAAGGAGTCCTGTTAGAAAACAGTTCAGTGCTGCAGCCCCCTTCTCAGGCCCTCCTATAGCCCCCTGCAGCACGAACGCATCTGGAAAGCAGACACTTGAGAGACATGAATTCCCAGTGAAGTCAGTTTGCTGAGAAAAGGACGAGTAAAAGTCAAGCATAACTTTACGGGGTATTGCTGCACTCTTTAAAAACAAATCCAAGCACAGCAGAAACACAGTGCAGGAGCCACAGATGCACATACCACTCCTGTTGTTACTCCAAATACACATTACCTCCTTGTTTTGTAGCCTTTGTTCCCAAGCTCGCTTTTCCCATGCTAAGAGTTCATATAAATTGCTGAGACATTTGCCAGCCGCAGCTCAGGAGCTGCTGGCAGCAAGAAGCTAAAGAGTCTTCTTTTAACGATTAAATATACAAAGCATCATAGTGAAGCTGGACTTCGAAAAGGAAATAGCAGACTTCATGCAGCTGAACAGATACAAGCACAGGGCTCACACAGAGGCTTTAGGAGTAAAGTAGAGAAGATACTTACTGTACAGAAAGGACAGAAGGGCCAGCTGGGGAGGAGAGCTGAGCAGGCCAGCTGACTGCCACCCACAGAAAAGGAAACGGGAGAGGAAAGGAAACGGAGGGAGTCTCTAAAATGAGAAGAGTGAAATGCATGAAATTAAGACAAAGTTGGAAACTGAACTGCCAACCTCCCTACTTATGGGATGTAACTGGAGTGAGACAGTCTTTTTGTACCAGCTGAGAATCAGGCTTCCTGCCTCTTTCACATTCAGTCTGCAAGACTGGTCAAAAATTGTCAGATTGACGGGACTGGAGATCAGATTCCTCTTTTTATCTGAAAGCTACCAAGAGGAAAGCTTCCTCCGTCCATGCTCTGGCCTGTAGGGACCCCAGCTAGGGCTAAGACTTCACTCTTCATCAGCAATAAGTTACATATGGGTAACTAAATGCACCAGTTAACACTCGTGTTTCCCTACAGACACAAAAGGTTTTATTGTACCCAAGGTAGAAGAGGGGAATAAAATGTGAAAATACCAGTCTTCAATGTAGAAAATTTGGAGGAAAGTTTTGGAAAAATGAAAGCAATCAGGTGAAGCAGCAAATACATCTCTGCTAAATTCTGAGTCCCTGCACCCTGGACTGTTCCAGCAACCTGGCACGAGGCTTCCCAGCTTCATTGCTGAAAACATCAGAAAATGAGATTGTAAGTTCCAGTCACTGCCTCTGTCTGCATTCCTGCCCTTCTGTTCTGCAGCTGTCAAAAAGGCCAGCAATGATTACAAACCAATATGACAGCATTTGGCATAGGCTATAAAAGTCCTTTTGACACTAATAACAATAAAGCTCAACTTTGATACCAGGTACTTCAGCCAGCTTGGTTTAGTCCCAAGTACAAGGCCACATCTTTAGCTACTGTACCTGCTTGCACCAGCTATGGGTGTTGCCTATTTTAACTCCAAGGCAAGGAAAAAGACGAATTAACTATTAGCTTCTTCATTTTGACTGATTCTAAAATCTGATTTTGATAAAGGATCACTTCTAGCTGCTGGTCCCTCATGCTTTACCTGGTATTTTTGACCAGCTGATGCTTGTACCACAGCAGCACATTCACCCTTGGCTGGACTGAGCAGCAGCCTTTTATCAAGAAGCTCATCCCAGGATCTGAAGCTGCTGTCTCTTTCTGGTCATCTCCCATGACGCCAAAGAAAAGCAACCAGCCCCTATCACTAAAACTATAAAACCACCTTAGCAAGTCATGAACTAATAAAGGTAAATTGTTGTGGTTTAAGAACAAATGCTGTAAGCACCAACCAAAAAATAACCACGTAAATTTAAGAGGACTTTCCATGCTGTGGCCCTTCCAGATCCAAGTCCTGGCAGTTGCACCTTTCACCCCAGATCTCACAACAGATCCAAAGCTCAACAGTATTGCTTCCTGCTGCTCCTTCCCTCATTTTCTCAGGTTCCCTTGCAGTTGGATTCTAGCTTTAAAGTTCTCCCTTTCCTGGAACAGGAATTGCCAGGGTGCCTTTTGTTGTCATTTTTTATTCACTAAATCTATCATAATCTACCCATCATCAATAACAATTAAATCTTAGCTAGCCATGGTTATTTTTCACAGAACAGCTGGGAATCCAGTCAATGACCGTGATGCAGAAGCTGCAGAGAGCTCATGCTCACTCAAGGCGGCTTTGCCTGAAGAGCTACTGCCTCTTTCCAGGATCTCATGGTTTCTCTGTCAAGCCCCATTGCAATGACTTACACACTGTGTGCTGGTGATGCTGACAGAGCTGGAGATGAACGTTAGCCCGCTGTTCATGCTGACTTGTAGGAAAACCACCCTAAAGCACAAAACAGATACATTTATTTTTAGTGTCATCTTTATACCCATTGTTACCTTTATTCTGGCTCTGTTTTAGCCATTGGCTCATGAACACGCATGGATAGCATGTCCTGCTGAGTCAAGGCATTTTCATGGCTTCAGGTGCTTACCTGAATTTGCATCTCTGCTTGCCCACGAGCTACCCTTTTTATGTTGGTTTAATTGAATTGGGGCATATGCTCGTTATTAAAAAAACCTTCATCCCACCTGGGGAAAAGGGCACCAGGACAGCAAGTCATAACAAAGTCTTAGATATTTGCAATACTACCCTATATAGCACAAAAAAATTTAAGAGCTTTTTTTTTTTTTTAAACAAGAACAAAAAAACCTTTTACAGCTCAAAGAGACAGAATGTGCTTTCTTTTATATCCAAGCAAATCCAGGATACCTGTACTGAGGTCAAGGATAAAAATACTGAAATGACGGTGAAATTAAAGAAGAATTTGGCCCTAGCCATTCTACAATATCACAGAAAGGGTCTGAGTAAAGAAAAAAAAAAAAAAAACAAACCAAAAAAGCCAACAAAACTTCACCAAACAACTTTTCCTCACCCATGGACAGGAAAGGAGAAGGAGGCATTCCCCCTCAGCCAGCTATGCTGGCTCACACTAGGACAGGATTTGGCACAAAGGGGATGGCTGTAATCCTGCCATACACACAAAAAAGCTTATTTACTTGATACTTTGGGCAAAATCTGAGCCCTTGGCTCAGCAGTGATATTCTCATCTAGAAGTCCACTCTCTCAACACATCCTGGAAAACAATACTTACTGTCCAGCATCTTCTATCACTGGGGCAGGACAAAGTAAGTAAGTATCATGAACAAGGGTTGGCTTTTCATCTGAAAAGAAAAGAATATAACTTTCAGAGATTAAAAACAAGAAGTCGTCCCAAGCAGGCCACCCCCTGGAGAAGTGTTGACACCAATAACAGCTACAGACAAATTCAGTATATAGGCAAGTACCAATATTCCCCAGTGATACTGATTACAAAGCCAAGTACTAGGATGACCATTCTTGTTGACGCCAATATAAAGTTAGCAGGCTAGAGATGCCACAGCTAAGAAATGGAAGCATACCTCTGGTCCTGACAGCAGCGATCAGCCTTTTGGAAACCAGCTTTGAGCAATATTCACCTTATCTATCTGAAAAGTGCACGCAAACTCTGATCATACTGAATACTCTGACCCCACAAGTTTCTTGAGGGCAAAAGTATAGGGTTTATTTTTTGCCTACTCGCTTCCAAACACACAGACAAGAGAAGCCATGGCTGCACTGTTTGAGCCCAGAGAAAAGGAAGGATAGAGCTGGGGTGGAGCTGAAGCAGACAGACACTAGAAAACAAAACGCCATGGTTGGTCACATACAGGAGACATGTAGAGAGGGGCCATGACTGAGGTTACCACGAGGACCTATCCTGCAGTACCTGCTGCTTCTCCTGCCCCCCACCACCCATCTGTGGCAGCACCATCTGCAAACAGCCCATGTTTATAGGGGTTTGGTGCAGGCAGAGTCAAAAGCAAGGCAATGGGTGTTTTCCTACCCCCTTGCACTCCACTGCTCCAAGAGTCAGCAGTGCCCATCCTGTTGCTTTCAAAAATCACATCCACAAAGCCAAGTCCCATGAACACAGGGAGGAGGCCCAGCAGCAATCCTGGAACAACACTCTACTGAAAGTGTGCAGGCTGAGGCACAAGAGCAGACAAGTCACCGCTGCGACACAGAGCTCAACTCTAAATGGCCAGCAAAGCAGCTACAGTGCTAGTCCAAAGAAAGACTAGTCCACCGGAGTCCAACCCAGGTGAACAGGGGGCAGGTAAAAGATGGCAGTTTATTTGCATTTTAAAGACTGGATTACTCTTTCTACCTAGGGAAAAACAATTATGCAACAACAGAGGTAACAGTTGTTCTTTCATGCTTCACTCACTCCAAGCACACCTGAAGACAAAACTCATTTCCCTGTTTTGGCAGGGATGAGGCCATGAAAATCACAGTGATATGTTTCAGGGCCAGCCTGAGAGCAAAAAGCCAGCAGGCATAGATCAGTGTCTCATCACATCTGTTGCAGATGTAACCCAAGAAAAACACAACAGGGAGGAAGGAGATGTAAAATCAGGGTGGCTTTCCTCCTCTGTACTTCCAGGCCCAGATCAGTGCTCACTGTGTGAATTCCAGTCAAGGTGCTAGTGGATTAGGGACAAGGAAGAAAAAGCAAGAAGGCTGTCTACCTGGTAAACCACAAGAAACAAATCCCTGGCAAAGGGCATCTGTAAGTGGAATCGGAGTGAGACCACCAGAGTTTATTTAATGTAGCCTCCACGTAGGCAACCAGGATGGGAAATGAAGGAGTAATTCATGTGCTCCCTCTTGCAAGTGAATTCACCACTAGTGAAGGTACCAGCCTGACCACGAAAGGATATGAAAGCCTCTACTGTGCTCAGCCAACAAGGGGAGCATATACAGAAAGGGAGCAGAGCTCCTCTCCCCACGCTGTGCTTCACCCTGCCAGGCATACACAGCTCCTCAGGAATGAGAGGACTGCTGAGAAACTGGACACTCGATCTTTTTTGGCCATTCAATCCTTCGCCTGGCTGCTGAGACAGCAAACAGAAGACCCTGTTTAGCATGGCCGTGACAGGGAGTTTGTATGTTACACACTTGCTGTGATGAGACCAACAACCGGTGTCAGGGAGGAAAGGAGCAGGCTCGGGGGCCCTGCTTCATGGTGAGTGTCTCCTGAACCAGTGAACAGTCTGCAAACATCACCAGGGGATGAAGGCAGCATTATTTCTTTTTAGTAGTGATGAACAAGGGAATAGGGAGCAATTTTATTTCTCTCTCTTCAGACTTGACACCTGGTCCTCACTGGCTGTATGCATCACTCACATCATTACAATGATGCTGATAATTGTGCAGCTCCACGTAAGCACTCACAACACAATGCTCACAGGTCACAGGACTGAATAAGGGTGAATTTCAAGCTTCTGTTAGGTGTAGATCCCTACCCAGCTCCCCCGATATTCACTGCCATGGACTCCCCTCAACATGGATGAGAGCTGGCCTATGTCTGATGAGGTGACAAAGCCACAGGGGCACTGGAATCCACCAGCCTGCAAACTTACTGATCGTAAGGCTGTCGTTGAGCTTGAAGCTGCAGAGTACCTGGTCGATATTTCTTGCATGATAAAAGCCATTGCCTCTTACCACAACTTGAAAGGATTCTGTAAGTAAAAATACAGAAAAGTTATGAAAAATAACTCAAATACAGCATTTCTGTCCAGAGTGATCTGAAGTACAACATGACAACGGTCGTTTTCTGCCCTATGCCCGAAATAAAACACTCAAACCAACACTCTCACTGTTCAGCAGCAGCAGCCAAGAGTGCTATAGTGGCATTAGGGCTTCACAGCCTTCTCTTTTGTCTCGTTTGCTCCTGCAAGCACACCATATATCACCAATGCCTTAATTAAAGATGCCACAGTAATACTCCAAGTCTGACTTGGCTGATGTCATCTCATGGCTCCTCCATGTCTTTTGGGACAGACATCTTTGCTAACTACAAGCACCAGTCCTGCCTCCCGTCTCCATGGCAGATGGCACTCAGCTTTCAGCAGCAGCTGTGTTCAGGCAGATGCTGACAAACAGGACTTCCCTCCCAATCCCCTGTGAATCAGAGGGGAAGCTTTGCCTCTGGTACAATCCCTGGAAAAACACAATCCTTCTGCCTATACAAGAACTCTGCCTGTGCACAGTCCCGCTAGCTCCTGCTGCACATTGTAGTAACTAAGAACCCAGGCACTGCCATCTTGTCTATGCTCTCCCTGCGCACCCCTGCTCCAGCAGCAGAAACCACCAGTGGTACAAGACACCTGCTGTGTCCTGATAGTCCTGATAGGGAGGGAACCTGTGATTTTTGTCATTATCATGATAAGCAACTGTGATTTATTCATTCAAGCAGGAGAAGCATCATCAGTTTTTTCAGTGAACTTTCAGTAGTCTTTTTACTGATAGAGCAGTTTTGCATTTAAGTAAAGCCATTCTAGGAAGGGTGCTGTTGGAAGTGACATCCCAGCTGCACATGTCCTCCACCACTGGCGCCACAGATCATGATGCAGTGCACTGAGCTAGCTCAAACACCCGAAAAAGGACCCTGTGTGTTGCCAGAGAGATCAGTAAGGCGATCTGCCCAGCTGAGCATCTGCCAGGAATAGAAGTGTGGAGAAGGGAAGGGACAGAGACAAATAGTGGTAGTACCAGCTGAGTTTATGTCTATCATGAAAGCAGCTGGAGTCACTGTACCTAGAATAAACAGAAAGGCAAGGTAATTGGAAGAAGAAGGTATGTGGGGGTGCACTTCTCCTACTTTTCTGGGCTGTTCTACCACCCCAGGAGCTGCTGGCTAGGCACTCAGCCTCAGCGCCTTGAGTCATGAGTTGGGCAGTTGAGCACCCCTTCACTGTACCAGTAACTCTTACTCGACTAGGGCAGAGAATGGCACTGCCTGTGCTGGAACTCCCATGGACTGGCCAAAGCAGGGAAGAAGAATGGAGACAAGCGCTTCTTCACTGGCAGCCCTGGAACACTCCTGCCTGATTGCAGCCTGAGTGGTACACCCAGAGGAATGGTAACAGTGTTCTTGGAATTCTTGAGAAAATTACGAACTCGGGTTGCAGCCAGGTTGCTGATGACCAAAGCCAACCATCTCACAGCCCCATAAACAGCCGTCCTAAAGTGACACCCCTTGAGCTCTCCTGGACCGCAGCAGGCTGTGCCCAGCATCCCCCTCTGAGCGGGACGCCACTCAGAGCTCACAAACCACCAAGTCTGTGACGACAGGGGGACCGGCGTGGAAAGTCGATGATGGGGCCTGGGCTGATACCCCTGCTCCTCCAGGCTCAACCCTTCAACCGCTGAGGAATGCAAAAGGCACTAGATATATTTCACTGAACGTGGGGGCAAATTTTTAACAGGTATACTGTTGTTATAATACGCATTGCAAGCTTGAAGTAGTTAGGTTATTTTTGTGATTTAAAACAAAAAGTATCTCATTGCTTTGTAGCTAAAATCTTACAGGTAATCTTGAATTGCGAACAAAATTTCTCCTCCCCGCCCCTCTGCCTCTTCCCTTTACATCCAATCCGTTGTCCAAGTCTGAGACTAGGAACAGACCCAGCCGCACCCAAACTCTGTGAGAGTTTAGAAGGGGGGGTCTACTCCAAACCTCGTGACTCAGCAGGAGGATCTCCTTTACCCTCTTACGGCTTTGATATGACTCACTTTCAACTTGATTTATCTCTGTGCATTTATTCCATGTAGTAAGTAATAGAGTGAACCTTGCCATCGAATCTTGTGTAGTCACATTTTCACAAATTCATATTAAACCTATTTGGCTCAAACTCTTTTGTGGTAATTCTTTAAGCAACCTGACCTAAACCACTCCTTTCTCAACAAGGTATTAAGAAATCTGACTTTGTTTTCTCAGCTTCTCCATAGCAAGCTTTTAAAATTATTTCTTAGTAACCTATATAGGTAAGACTTCTTGGAGCCCTTAACAGCACAACTGTTTGCTGCTCCTCCTTCCCTTATACTGCGCACAGGTGGAGCCCAACACCAGGCCATGGTCTTCCTTCCTCTTGGGGCCAATCTGAATTGCTAGGCTAGGCAAAGATGCACCAGGAGGGGAAGCAGCACAGGAGACTTCCCTCTAGGACAATAAATACATCACAGCTACCACGCTGACCACAGAGAAACAGGCAGGCAGATGGAGAGACATGTTACAAATTTGTTCTGTCTCAAATGCATTTTTGAAACTTGCCTTGATGCTACATGCAAGAAGCCAGCTGACAGCCGAGACTCACAGCATGCAGCAAGGGAAAGCACAGAAGTTGCTCTTTCACATATAAATCTACTACTTTAGCCGAATCCTTCACAGGGCTCACTTACATCAGCCCCTGAGCAGCATGTGAGACCAGCCTGATACCAGGGGAACACCAGCACAACACAGGACCAATTAATCCTCAAGCTACACATAGAAAAATAAGAAAAAACTACATAGATGTTCTCCATTAGCAGCAAGTAAAACCATGAACAAGTCCATAAGCATTATAAATTATACTTTGATCAACATACTAAAATTAGAGGAAAACAATGTTGATAGGGTTGAGGGGAGAAGTACCTGATTTTCAGTGATGTGAGGTCTGACTTTTGATAATGTTTTATACGATGCACTGCCATGTTATTTGTATGCTTTGGAGGAAGGACTTATTGGATAATACTACGTGAGGGCCAAAGGCAGCTGAAATATGTATTCAGCTTAGTCTTCCTGCTTTTCACTACCAAGTTACTGCAAGGCAAGCTAGCATGAGGATGTGGACTGCTGTAACTTTTCCGTACAAACAGCTTGTTCTTGCCAAAAACACATTCTCACTACATTGATGTCTAATGCAACTCTGTGTGAATTCGATAAGGGCACAGACAAGTTATGATCAAGCACTGGAAACCCACACTCTGTTTTCTTCATGGTTAACTTTCCCTCAGAGCTCCCTCTCTGAACTGACACAGGCTGCAAGGAACATGGGAATCGGAGAAGATATTTTGGGAGGGGGAAAAGAAAATATCTACTGGAATTCATACTAAAATGAAACACGTGCTTTGGCACTTTGCTAAAGAAAGATGATCAAATTTGTGACCTCACTGAGCACATCAAGAGCTGAATGCACAAAGCCAACATCAGAATTTGACCTCTTTTTTAAGGGAAGAGTGATACCTCCTGGTTCCCACTGGGGGTGGAAGGCACTTTAAACAAACAAAAATGTACCGTAGGGCTGATACAGCTGCTTCTTACTTCAGTAAGAATGTGCAGTTACTCTGATTCATGCCTTGAGCCATTCCACATCTCACCCAGCTGATATGCTGAGACTTATTCTTTATAAGCATCCCTTTCTTTGCCAGCAGAGCTAAGAGTCATGGCCAGCCTCTGGGGCAAGGCCCCCCACCAGAGCTACCTGCCTGGGACCACACATTACCCCAGGCCTGCTCGTTGCCAGCCCACTCCAGTGTGACTTGAACATCCAGCTAAGGTGATAATATATTCTTTTCTCTTACTTTTATATTAGAAAAGCTGCTTGCTGAAAGAAAATTGCCTGTAGATTTTTCCCCCCTCTCCTGAACTAATGGTCTTCAAAGGCAGCAACCAAAAAGGCTTAATTGATAGCTATTTCAGTGGCTTTAAAAAGATGTAGCCAGTAACACAAAACATCAAAGGTAAAAGCTAATCTAGAATTTTAGTCTTGTCAATACGGTTTACCCCTCCTGCCCTTCTCTTCACTGTCACTGCCGCTTTGCACAGCCAGTTGTGAGTGACTGACGGGGCAGGAACCTGCCCACCAACACAAGCTGACAATGTAGTTCAATACCAGACTTGCATGGAAATGTGAAGAGCTGGTACTGGATTTGGTATCTGCCGTTAAGAAGCCTACCCCTTCGGATGCTCTGGAGCATTAATGTGTTCTGGATGATGGTCTGTTGAAATGGCTAATTCCATTTAATTTTGCGCCCTGGCTCTGGCTGCGTCCTTTTCTTCCTTAGTTACTGTCAGATTGTAGATTGTAGTTTTTGACAAGATAGCGAAGGGAAAAAGGTCAGCACTGAAATAACCGGGCGGTGCTGGCAGCGAGATGGTAGGTTGAAGCTGGTGTGTGCTGGCTGCGCTGTCGGCTTCGCTTCTGTGACTCTGATGAAAAGCTGACGGCTTGCATCCACACCTGGTAGTTGATGTGGCCAGTAGGATGCCACACACAACAAAACCTTTCAATCACATCTGTGTACCATAAGCATAATCAAAGCAATGATGCTGTCAAACAGGATATGAGGCACCTCCAATTCTGCACTGATAGCCTGTTTACAGGCTGCATGTCTCGGTCACTTTATATCAGAGGGAACAGGAAGGACCCAGCTACAGTGCTCCACACTGGCGACGATGAATTTGCAGGGTCAAAAAGCATTAAGCATCAGATAGCTGTCACAACGTGATGAGATCTTGCCAGATTGCTTCGTCACAGAGAGCCACAGTCTCAACTGGAACTGTCACCACATGGAAATAGTTTCACCAGCATTTTACTAAACCTCTGGCAAGTCAAAAATGAAGCCAAGATCACCAGCACCAACACAGCAGTGATTATGAGGTTCAAGAGCAGTTACAAGGAGTGGGTCAGACTCTGCTCTAAGCTCTGATCACAACTGGCTTCCACTGAGCAGCACAAAGCCCTCATGATCTCATACCAGATTCTACAAATTAGTAATAATGCTAAATAAAAGTCAAACTGATTATCAGCTCCTCACTCAGATAAGTTTCATACAAAAAAGCATGGAAAGGGACACATTTCAAGACTATAAACAAGCAAGCTTCTTTGCTGCAGAATGTAATAATGTCTAGCACTCTTCCAAAAGGTCTACTATTTTCAATGAAAAAATTGAAATGCAAATTTCAATTACGTATGGGTTTTTTTTGTTAAAAAAAAAAATCTAACCTCGAAAAAGGGGAAGGAATGTTGCATTTCTAGAAAATACTACATTCTAATTTTCAGCCAGTTCTAAATGCAGATGCATATAAACTTTCATACACGATTCAACGGGTATGTATCTCACTTATACATTAGCAGTAAACAATATTAGTAATTACCCACATTTAAAATGCATTAAAATTCTGAGATTACTTCATAGGCATCAGTATTTTTTACATTGAAGTCCAGATAAAGTACTTATAGAGTAGAACCGTATCTGCCTGCCCAGTGAACTGGATTCAGGATCTGGATTCACACTACCATGAAAAAAGCTGTTCAATCCCAGGAGATTGCTTCCAGGAGATGGTGGTGCACACAGCTATAAAGATGAGCCGCTGGCTACACTGAAGCGGAATAAAACAGGATAATGAAGCCAAGCACAAGAGTAAATATTTGCAGCCTCATGTTGTAAAACCTCTTGCAGAAGTTCGCTTCAGCTAAGGCTTGCAGGACTACATTCATACTAAAAGCTACCACAGGCCTGTAAAGACCATTTAACACAACAGCATGCACCATTTGGATCTGCAGGTTTGGCTTCCTCCTATTTTCAAGCTCCCTGCTGCTATAAACAAACCTTCATGCATGCCAGATCCATGTTTTCATGCCCTGGTGATCACCACCCCACTTTGCTGTGTGCCAGCCTTTGCTGGATGGCTTTGTCAACAGAGTGGACAGAACACACCTCAGAATTTAAGTGAAACAAGTGCTGGTATTTTGCTGAATCAGCAGCAATGCACAGAAACTTGCTCTGCTCGATTTACATCGGTTTTATTTGAAAACCACAAAGACAATGAAAAACTTCTACAGATGCAAGTAATGCAACATATATATATATATTTTTTTAAGAAGGACAAACTATTTTTAAGTGCGCTTGTGTATTTTTAATCACGTCTGTGATAAACTAGTTACTCAATAAGCTTGGCAAAAAATAAAGTGGTTTGAACTCATGAATCAGGAATAAGACTGATTCCCTTTGAAGAAAGAAAGTTTACTCTTTTTGCTAAAATATACCATTTTAGAAAAGCAAATTTTTCCTGAAAATTTATTTTCTCAAATACTTATTAAAAATATTCTTTTAAACCAAAACAATGGTTTCAAATTCAGCCTTTCAACATTCTAAACACTGTTCCAGACAATTACAAGGATACTACTGAAATCCCTCCTATTGGAAACTCATATTTTCATGTAGCTAAAAGCAATTTTTGTTGAACAGGAAAGCTTGCAATAAGCTGTTGCAAAAAAATGTGCCTGGTATACAATAAACAAGCAAAAAAGAAAGAATTTATCACTATGAAATTAAAAAAAGCTTTGAAATGTCAAAGCTTTAAAATTGTTTCTGATCAACTCCACAAGGAGATTTTTAAAAGCAAAATAATTCCTTTTTTATTTTTTCCATAGACTAGATTTAATCACAAATGTCTCGTTCACAATTATATATTTAAGAATAGTTCAAAAGATACAAGGATATTTCATCTTAAATTGAAATACTCAGGGCAAGATCATATTGTGATCGACATGTGGAAATGAAGGGTGAATAATTTCTCTTCTCTGTGATATTTATTTTTGCTGAGTTTCCTATTTTTATCTGTTTTCAAGGTCAGCTTTCATGCATCATTGCTATTTCATTTTTCTGTGCTCATTTTTACAGTGTCTAGGGAAACAAACACAAGACAGTAACATCAGATCTAAATAACCACGCTTTAAACTCTACCTTCCAGCAAACTTACGGTGTCACTCTTACTCTGCTGCAATAGCCTCTTAAACAGACAAAAACACAGCGAGTGAATTGCTAACGTAAACCAGAACAAATCCATGTTAATATACTAGACATGAAAGGCATGAAATTATCAACAGCTCCTCTGGGGATTCTTCACGTTTACCATATACACCAACTGTCCTTTCATTGCAAAAAAGTAAAACGCTAGTACTTTGGAAAAACACATCAGCTATCTCGGCCTATGCAGTCAATTACACCTGGGTCAATAAACCTGAAATTTCTGTGAATGTTTTGCAAAATCTTGTTCTAACTGCTGATGAGCCCTAGCAGATGCCAGGAATGCAGTCTTCCAGAAATTTGTGAGAAGTCACTTTTAGACCTTGAAACACCCCCGGCATCTGGCTTTACATCACTTTTGTCATCTCTTTGTCTCGGATATTTAAAAAGAAGTGGTAACGCCAGTTCCCTGAACACTACCTCAGCCAACTCTCCAAGCTGGTACTCAGTCACTGCAGCTACACGTTTACTGGCACATTTTTTTTACTCAAGCTGAGAAGAAACACACAGGGCTTTAGCCATGGCCTGAGGGGATGCGCTAACACACCCACAGGCTTCAGCTCCCCACCTTAGGTAGGTACTGACATTTCATCAGTGCCACTCATTTGCCTTATCACACTGTTCTCGTGGCAACTTACCTCCTGCACAAACACTCGATGGTTCAGCCGCTAGGATCTCAATGCAAGATTTCTTGAGAATCTAGAAGATTTAGATAATGGCATTTTTGGTAATAATTTTTATCTATGCTTTATTAATACAGGAAAGGGTGCCCCTCTTCTGTGATTCAGAATACCCAACTTACTGAATCAATGGTTCCTCTGAGGGCATAAAAGCCTCCCGTAACTGGAAAAACATGATCGATGCTGTCAGCAATTGTTGACAGCTGCAAAGAAAGACAATCATAAATCATGAGGAAAACAAAATTACAGTGAACAAAACTGTGCCCTTTCATACTTGCTAAAAGACATCATACTGACATGAAATGATTTATGTCTCAAGTAATTAAATAAATGCTTTTATCTGACGCTGCTACTTGTGCAGCAGTGTAACAGAAAAAACAAGAAGAAAGCAAGCAAGTTACCTGAGTTTCATTGAAATCTTTTACTCCAACACAATAAACAATAGCTCCAAAGCTTCTGGCTCTGTTGGCCTAAAATAAAAATAATTGCCATTAAGTGCAAAGCCATATAATCAGTGAGCCAGCAGCAAATGCCTACAGGTTTGACATAAGCTAGTTTGGGTAAACGTGAAGGTGACTTACTTCTTGTTCTGCATAATAAAACTGAACGTCTTGCAATTCTCCATCCGTCAGAGCAATAATCACACTAGCGGTCCGAACTCCTACATGGAGGACAGTTAAGAGATTGCATACATATGACACATGATTCAGCAATGAAAAGCAAGTTTTAAGTGAAGCATTCCTTTTTTGCTGACAAATAATCACAAAACTGTAAGGCCAGACTCTCATCTGATTTGTAGGGACTTTATTGCAGGTATACCAGCATAAAAACTTGCTGCATAAGCCAAAACTTGCGCACCTTCGCGTCACAAGCACCACTGAAGAGGGAGTGCTGCTCTCACAAGGTCTATGCACAAACTTTTCTGTTCGGCATAAAATATAGCACATCCCAAGATTACACCTGGCCTTTTCACATGGAGAAGTGGCAAAATGGATCTACAGAGAAGAGGAAGTTTCCTCTCTTCTCTTAACAAACTTGCCTCTACACAAACCTTGCCAAGCGGTTGTAGCAAGAGATACCTCTGCGAAAGGAGCTTTACTGCCATCCCACCTCCCCCTGCAGTGGACTTTGAAAGAGCAGCCCCACTGAACATGGCACAAGATGTGCCCCTGTAAGAGGTTCAGTCCTACACTTCTCCAGCAACAGCTGTCGCTGAAATTCACAGGAATTGAGTGTGTGAAAAACCTTAAGATCAGGTCCACCGGAGAAAATTCGTGTCTTGTGATAAGACATTTCATACCCCACCTAACCTTAAGTGAAAAGGCCACACAGACTTTGGATAGCTATATATGTAATGCGGTACACAGTACAATACTACCTAGAAAAATCCAACATGTTAACAAAATTAAACCAAATTAACATGCAAACTACAGCTCAACCAACCATTCTGCATCCAGTTCCTAAGCAAAGTAATAAACATACATGTTACTTTCCGGGAACTATTGTTATTTTTTCAAAATAATCTGTTACAATTTCAAGTGTCTTCCCTCATACTGTCTGAAATTAAAGACTGATTAGTTCTGACAGGTTTCTTATGCCATGCAGGCCTTCCCATGTCATGTCAGACACAGACATAAATCTTAAAAAAAAAAAAATGACCTGCAACTTGGGGGGTGGGGGGGGAGGGAATTGCTTGGATTCCCTTATTCCTCTTTTATTTTTTCCCAGCGTGTTTGAAAGACTAAAAAATGGGAGATCTTACTTTGTTTTCTTTTGAACGTTTGTTTCTTCGCTGATACTTTAACTTCTAAATCCAGATCTCATCTACTCCTTTTTCCTTCCTAATCAACTTACAGAATACTTGATTAGTTCTTAGCCATATGTTATAATGAGGTAAAATAGTTCTCAGCTGGACTCCTCAGGACTGCTGACTTCACTGGCAGAAGTGCCTGAGAAGCCATGCTGAGCTGCTGTTAAAGACTCTACACTCACAGCCCATTTTATTAAAAAGGCACTGAGTCGTTTCTCCACCTTCCAAAGAGACCATCAGCCCACAAATGAGAACAACCTCATAGACAAGGCACAAACCAGGCAAGAAGTGTTCAGTTTAACTAATTAGGCCTTCTTTTGGCACTGACCAAAACCACAAATACATTTCCGTCTTGAAATTTAGTGAAAAGTTATATTTTAGGAACTCAGAATCTGATCCCAAATCATTCACACTGATGCAAAAACCTCAGCTGGCTGCATTCATTCCTATACTAATGGGAACGAGGACTTGGGCACACAAGGAAGACAGGGCCAAGTGCAACAGGACAGAAGGGTGCAGGAAAATCTGGGTATTCCTGTCCCCTGGGCGCAGGACAGGCAGTTCTGGCTGTAATGTTTTGGTCTGTATTCTTCACTGGGTCAGATCCGTGATCATACTGGTCTCCTCTGGTCTTAATAAATCATGAATCATGCATTTAAAAGTAGGGCTGTAGTCAAAATGGAATGTAGCGATTGTGTAACACCAGTTTCTTCTCCAACACTTCTTTCAACGGGTTTACTGCAGGTCATATAAAGAACTATCATCTGTCTTTTCAATGCAGACATATAACATAAGTGATATACAACATATACCTCCATAGGTTTCATGGTAGATCTGTTCATTTGCCTGCAACGAAGTGTAGAACATTGTTAGCTCTTAAGTACACTGGCAGCCAGCAAAGCAAAGTTTGTATGTATAAATCAAAGAACGGAGGTACTGTGATGTGTACCCTTTTAAATCCTTCATGCATGAACGTGTCTCCTCCAGGCACTTCATACTGAAGAATGTCGAGCCCTCGTCTTATGGCTTCCCTTTGGATTATTAAAAAAAAAAAAAGAGACAATTTTAATAAAAGTTCTTTTTTTCTTTTGTTGAGATATTCCTGTACCACAGCACCCTGTCAACACATTCTGCATACACATGTATGCATACACAAGAGTACATACACATCAGCTAAAACACTGGTAACGCCAAGATTTTTCAAACACCCCAATTTTTCAGCCAAACACCCATGGGAGCACAAAACCAGATACATGATACAATGTTGGGATTAACATGTTTTAAGGGTGCAATTCTGTCTGTGCTTCCTCATTCCAGTATACCATCAGTCGGAATAAGATTGAATTAAAGCAAATGCCAGATATTAAACTCTGACAAACTGCAGATGGAATGAGAGTTTAAAAGCTTATGACCCTGTCATGAAAGTGTGACAAATTAAAAGTCTGCATTCTATCAGTTATCAGGACAGTGGGATTAGGACTTTTCCATTACAAAGACAGAGGCCAAAAGATAAGAGAACAGCATGGGAATTATGAGAATTTCCTACCCTAGACCAAGGACTTATCAACCCTCCTGGGTCACAGATTGCTGCCTGGTGAGAGGGGGACGTTTATACCATGACCCCTGTTGCATAGCTTCTTACTGCACAATACCTGTTAACCAAGAGGATTGCTCAGGGAAATTTAACTGATCGCTGATCACTAGAAGACCCTGATTCTTGGCAAAGTATTTGTTATATTAATGAAACACAAACAAGGCACAAATATTCAACAGACGAGATGTAGGCAGCGCAAGCATCAGCCCCAGATGCCATGGGACCATCCTTCTCTAAAAAAGGATAGCAAGAGCCTCTCTAAGCTCAATTTTGCAACTGGGTATTTTAGGCAGCACAACCCCAGTTATGCAGGAAACAGGAGTCTGTGGGATGAAGGTAAAACCAGGAGCCGGGACTGGCGATGTCCTTAGGGCAAAAGCACATTCTTACCCTCTCAAAGTGCAAAATGAGCTGGAAAGGCACACCTGATGACACAGAACAGGAATTTTGGAGAGAGAACATTCTAATGCCATAATTAACACATCACCACAGGGTTCCTGGCTACTTTCTGCCTGGCAAAGAGCAAGCTGACCCAGGAGAAGTGAGCAAGTTTGAGCTCTGTTGCCAAGGTACAAGGCAGAGACCTGAGCCAAAACCCAGTGGAGCCGGCAGAAATGCAAGACCCTGGTGAGGTTTCTGGCTGTGGGCAAGGCCCCAGTGTACAAACCAGAGGGAGTGCTGCTCTTCCAAGCTTGCTCCAGAGCCCCCTTTACTTACGTGGTGCACTGTGCTACCTAGGCCCTCTCACACAGACAAGCAGCAGCAAAAGAAAGGGCTTTAAGCTGAAAGAAAATACTTAGTAACGCCTTCAAGAAAAGGATTTGTGTGCATCAGGCAAATTAAATTTAAAATTACTTGGGTTTTTTTGGTTGGTTGGTTGGTTGGTTGGGTTTGGGGTTTTTTTTGGGGTGGGTGGGGGTGGGGGTTGTATGATGTTGTTGGTTTTGTTGGGTTTTTTTTTATTTTAAAAAAGAGGATTTGGTTGTGAAGGTGGCAACAACAATTTTTCTCCAGGGTCAGACTCTCTTTCTCTCAAGAAGACTGTTGCCTGGCTTTGAAAACGACCTCCGGGCCAGGTGCTGCCCAAAGGCAGCCCAGGAGAGGGATATGCTAGCCTGGCAAGGTAGCGCTCCAGCAGCGGGCACAGCCCACGGCTGGCGGAAAGCTCAGGGATCTGGGTCACTTCGAAGGGCACTATAGGACTTCATACAGTCTTTTGCTCATCAGCTCAGAGTCTGAGAAGTCTTACACAAGAACTGCCCTTATGTGGGTAACTGGGGTCAGCAAGTATGGGGATGTGAATCCATGACAGGAAACAGTTTCTCCCCGAAATACTGCTATAAAGAACAGGCAGCCCAGTGCAGCCTTTCTTTTATAAGGCTGGAAAAATAATGGTAATGGGAATCCCAAAGGCCTTCTTTCTAAGCCCTCTTCCAGTTGGGAATGGTGGAAAGGATTTCAGTTGGTGCCCCACTGAAGACAGAGACAGACCTCCAAATTCTGGCTTTGGGGCCATTTGCTTCTTGAGAGGAGGGATGGAGGATATTTCTGGATGAAAGCTGTGGGGAGTACTTGCCTGTTTTCTGTTAGTTTCATGACTGTAGTGCCTCGTGAAGAAAAAACAATGAAAGACATTCGCAACATTGGACTGAAACAGAAGAAAAAACAGATCCACGTCATAGACACACATTACTTCAGCACATTTTCATTTGCTAAGAAGCAGTGAATGAAAATATAAATTTTATATATAGCAATTGAAAGCTTTACCTTATGAACTTCTCAGCTAGGCTTTCCACAAAAGAGTAAATTTCAGTCCAATGATTTCTGACACTTCCAGACCTGTGTACAAAACATAATTGATTATATTAAACTTATTTCACAGTGAAATTTCTTGTTCCACTCTGAATTTTATGCCTGGGCTACTCCAAAGGCGGTCAGGAACAAAAATTACATAAAGGTCTCTGACAATGAGGCAGCCAGCTCTTCTACAGCGGTTGTGTTGGAAGCTGTAACAGGAACCATCCATGACAAAACCCACTGACTCAAAGGGAAGTAGAAATAGGTCTGAAATGATTTACCATACAATTTGGAAATAAATTTGGTAACTCTTCCATCTGCTTTTGTTCCTTTTGTAACATAAAATAGAAATATTTTCTTCTAGTTTAATTTTGAATTCACTAAACCATCTGCTAGCAGATTACTTTCCTAGAGCACAGCTTTGCCCTCGCAGCCACACAGAAAGCAGAAAGTCTTGACTGAGCTATTCCTCCCAGAATGCGTAGGAGAATGTTTCCATGAATTACTGTTTGTTTCAAAAGAGAAAGCTTTTCAAGTAATTCAGCAGGGAAAGGCAGTACTGGTAGCTGATTCGCTGGATTAGCATTCTGGAAGTCACTCCCGGGTTGTGTTACAAATTTCTTGTGAAAACTTGAGCAACTTGGTAACGTGCACAAACTTAGACATTCATGACATTCATGCTGCCATTTCCCATGTATGAAACTGCATTACTGACACTCCCTGGCTTTTTTCTGCTTAGTCTTACATCCTCAGGGACCCCCACAGTCTGGTGGGACTCAGAGCCTTCCACACAGCAGCTCAACTGTAAATGACAGGTGGTTTCTACCATATGGATCTATGCCATACACTCTCAAGCCATTAAAAAGGCTACGAAGCATGAGAAATCAATGGCTTTAAAAGCCCTGCGTAGGACTGTGGTGTTTAAGAAAGAACAGTTCAATTGCTTTCCTTGCTAGGCAAACTCACATATTGGGCGCCTTGGGCCAAAAAAGCAACAGCACATCCAGAAGTATTGCAAGGGCTTAGAGAACTAAAAAATTTCAGAAATTTAACTACTAGTAAAGCAGTAGGTTCCTTCTAACTGCTGCTAAGACATTTTTCTGTGTAAATATATAAAAAAAATAAGTGAGAAAATGATCCTGTATCACAATTCTCAGTTCTACCACAGGCTTTCCAAGCAACCTTACGTCAGTTGCTCATGCCCATGTAGGTCAGGTACAGATCAGCATACAGAAGCCCATGTATGCAATATAACATGGCACTGCCTGCCCTGCCAGCAGTGCTGGCGGAGTGGAGGAGAAGAGCAAAGATAAAGGAACAAGAACCAAAAGGAGACCCCTGAAGTAAATAAGCTAGAATAAGCTTGCTCATGTAACCCTGTGCTTTCATGCTGCTCTTCTGGAGAAATGGCGATTCATTTGCAGAAAAACCTGGTGATCAAAGAATGCAGAAATTGCCAGGCACTGAGGGAGGGCAAAAACACACTGGGGGCTGCTCAAACCAAGGCTCTAGAACCTCTGCAGTCTCTGATTTATATGTGCTGCGCAACAATACACTTACATATTCATGAACAGCAACCAATGAAAGGTGCTGGCACTATTAGCAAATAAGCCCTTTTCTCGTAATTAAAAAATAATTCATACTGATGCAAAGTATGTACTTTAACAACTGCTTTTCCAAAAGGAATCTGAGGCAGCTCAACACCTGTATTCTCCAGGATTTTTCTGGAAGTCCCAGACTAAATCTCCAAACATGATGAACTCAAAGAGATTTTCCTCAAATCTATGCATTTACAGTTCCAAATATTATTTTTATTTAATTCTTCCCCCCCTTGCCAGAGTTGATGCTTTCAGTTTCATTCTGAGCTTGCCATCCCACTTAAATCCAATGCCTGCAACTTCCAGCGGAGCCACTTCCCTACACCAAATAGCCACAGTTTCTTACTTGGCAAAGACCGACCTATGCTGGATGCAGCATCACATTTCTGTCGCCAGCTGCAGAGGCACTGATGCAATCCAGAAAAGAAAGCAGCAGTGAATTTTCTTTATAACAGTAACAAACCATCCTCTCCAGTACCTTCTTAATTACCCCCCCACCCTTCCTTTTAGACACCGAAAATTCAAGAAAATCATAAGCCACTAATGGCTGAAAAACATGAAGACTTTTCAAGTGAAAATGCACAGATAACCTTACTTAATACTGTGCACTTCCACGCACTCTGACTACAATGAGACACCCCTTCTTGGAACGGCTACTGCCAGTGACACTAGGAATTGGTTGTAGGCATCTATAGATGCTCACCTCTGAAAAACTAGGGAGGTCTCTCTGTGTCATCAGCTAATCCTCACAGGAAGCATACTGCGTTCTCAGAGTGCCTGGCTCTACACCACCGAGCTACAACCCCACTGAGCAGAGGTACTTCAGCATGGCAGTGGGTGTCCTTCTTCCCTAACAGGAGTTCTGCACCCACATGTCGCTTATCAGCTGAGGAGTGTTAAAGTGTCCTGATATATCAGCCAAGAAGTGTCAAAGCCAGACAGAAATACTAGCAAGAAAATATTACTGTTTCAAAATCCCATTTAAAGAGTACCAGTGAAGTGGTCAGCACTTAATCACTTCCCCCACCACACTCCTCCAAGCCCAGGTGTGTCATTTCCCACTGCAAATGACGCCCAAATGCCACCAATGCCAGTCATGTCAAGCCCCTCATGCAAACCCGTAGGGGTGGCCTGGGCTATAGAAGAACCCGATTTCCCCTCCCTCCCACCCAAGTTTACCTCTAAAAATCCCTGTTTGTAAAATATTTTTATTTGCTGTTTGATATATATATATATGAATGTACGTATGTAGGTAGGTACGTTTTAGAGGCTTCTGGAGTTTGTCCTGATAGTTTCATCTGTTGCCCCAGAGGCCTGACCCCACACCACCAGCAATGGCAGTTTTAATGGCAGATTAAACAAAAAATTACAACAATAAAAATGTTTGCTAAACTATGTACCAAGTTGCTAAAGGCTGTGAAATATTACTCCCAACACTGAAAGAGAAGCTGCCCACCACTACTGAAAATACAGAGGCATTTCACTGCCTTTGGGATCGACCTTTTCACACTGCAGAACCACTGACAGCATGAACTAACTTGCTGCCATTAATGGCTGGATCAGACTAAGAGGTTCTTGCCTTGGTTTCGCATGGCAAGTGGGAGGCTCTAAGCTCCTTTCTGACCATGGCCAATGCTTGAAAGCCATATTAATTTTTAACCCCACAGTTACAGAACCCAGAGAAAGCCTGGGGTCTTTCAGTGATGCTCTACACCACACATCATTCTTGGATGTCCACACAGCATGATTTTTACAGCAGTTTTGGTGCTTTTGTTGTTTCCCTTAGCACCTTACAGTAACTAAAACCAAACTCCTGCTAATCGGTGTACCTGAGCTGACAGGAGCCTTAGACAGAGCTCCGTGTTGTCCCAAAGTGCTGTCAGTAGACAACCACAGACAGACTCCTTGCCTGGCCTGTCTGGCCACAAAACGATACACTCCTGTAAGATTTCAGAGGAACTGTGAAGACTTCTGAACAATGAGGAATGAATAAATAGAGCATGGAAAAGATCAGTGCTGTGCAGAAGAAGCACTGGGCATGCAACTCGCTCATTCACCCTCACCAACAAGTAGGAGAAGCCTCGGGGAAGAGATGCAGCCAGCGAACCCTATGTACCCTGCTGTGCAGGTTTGTACCAGTAGATCCACCAAGCCAGTGCTGTGCCTGTCTGCAGAGGAAGACTATGTTACAGCCAGACGCATCTTGCTGGCTCACACCTTAGAGATTCCCTGCTTTCAGCCATCAGCTACCTGGTCCAACTCCTCACATCAATCAAATGGCCACTGCCACCCAGCCAAGCCCTGGGCACCTCTCTCTCCCTGCTGAAGAAGCCCAGCAAGCCTGATGTTCCCCACGAAGTACCAAGCCCACAAGCTAAAGACCTCTGCGGATAGTGACCCACAGCCACAAGCTGTTCATGCACCTTTCACGGTGAGGTTTCAGCCCCCGGAGATTACCTAATTCTCATGGTGAAGGAAAATGCAAAGCAATACACAGCTGCTGCGGGCTGCCAGAGCACCACAGAAAGTATTTCAGGGTCTCCTTCTGCTGCCGGTTCCACTGGGGTGAACCTGGAGCGCATCCAGAGGAGTAGCAGAATTTCCCCACGTTCATGCCTATGCAATTAGGATCAGAATTAGGCCCAAGAGAAGTGGAAAAATACCCAAAGCAGCTATTCCCTGGTCTGTGAGCTGCGCTCCCTTTACACATGGGACAAAGAGAAGAGTCAGCAAACCACAACACAGGAAGGAATGTTCTCCCTCATCGGCACTCACTCAGAGGAGCAGCTGCTGCTGCTGCAGCTCCTACTGCTGCTGTTTTCCTGAATTTCACATTGCTACTGCTTGATGGGAGGAGAAAAGAGGAGGTCAGTGAGTATTTCTGGTGGTGAAAGGAAGTGATGCGATTGCAAGGCTTGGTTCTGCTCCTGCTTGCTTTGGAGTGACTCCTCCTAACTTAGCAGAGCTCTATGTCAGTATGAAAACAGTAAGCATGTCAGTCTCATGCCTACTTGTTGTGCCTTTAGCCAGGATAGAGTTAATTTGCTTCCTAGTAGCTGGTGCAGTACTGTGTTTTGGGTTTAGCAGGAGAATAATGTTGATAACACGCTGATGGGTTTGGTTCTTGATAGGTAATGTTTCATACTAAGTGAAGGACTTCTCAGTTTCTCAGGCCCTGCCAGCGAGAAGGCTGGAGGGGCACGGGAAATGGGGAGGGGACACAGCCAGGACAGCTGGCCTGAACTGCCCAAAGGGATATTCCATACCATGGGACATCACACTTAACATAAATGGGGGGGGTGTGTGATCGCAGCTCAGGGACTGGCCGGGCATCGGTCAGTGGGTTGTGAGCAGTTGTATTTGCATCACTACTTCTTCCTTCTCCTTTTGGATTTTATTCCTCTTTGCCTCTCTCTCCTTTTCATTACCATTATTATTATAGTTCATTTAAATTCAATTACTAAATTGTTCTTATCTCAACCCCTGATTTTCATGTTTTTCTTCCTCCCCATCCCACCACAGGGCAGAGGGGGTAGTGAGTGAGTGGCTGGTGGTACTTAGTTGCCAGCTGGGGTTAAAACACAATGCTACCCCGATCCGAGGTATTTCACTGCTGTTTGTGAAGACAAAGTGCAAGATGAGCTGGAAATCTCCTCTTCTTTCCTAATGGGCTCCCAGAGGCAGTAGAAGCTGGAGCCCAGAGAAATCCAGCAGCACAACTCTGGCATACGGGTGCTGCTCTCGGCTCAGTTACTGCAGCAGGCACAACCCAGGAGGGTCAGCTGTGCCAAGCTGCCAGGAGCTGACACAGATCGACCTAGTGCAACACACATCAGACTGGCAGCTTAGCAGTGAAAGTTAAAACCCCAGCACTACCCAAACAGCAAATATTTTTATTACCACATGTACGCAGAGAGAAGGCAACAGGACCCAAAGCCTTTTCTTCCTGCTTAAAGTGAGACAGTAAAACCCCTTGAAGGTACAGAGCTGCTCCTTGTCCTGTTGTACCACCCACGCACATTTGCCTCTGTTACAGATTCACTGAAGGCAGCAATTCCAGAGATACTGGAGCAAGAAATAGACCCCTATTACTGAGGCTGGGTTCAGTCTGAGCATGGTATCAGGGGAGTACAACACCCTCTCAGTTTGCAGGTCCCTGCAAGTCTCTGTCCCCTGGAGCTAATGGTGGCCCTGTATACAAGATGCTGCTCAGAGAAGCAGCACTTTGCTGTTATTTGGAGGGCTCTTTGCAGCCGCAACCATGTTGTAGACAACAGAATTCTTGCACATGGTTAATAACAGCTCTGCAATAAAAGTAAACCCTGGGGCATCTAGTTTGTTGTGGTTTCAGACGCGCACATGTGTGTGTTCATCCACGCCTCTGCTCCCTTCTGCGCCAGCAGAGCATTCAAAGTGACAAGAATCCTCCCCTCCCAAACAATGCTTCTTGCAAGCATGGAAGGGACCTTGACTGGGCGATTCATCCAAGCAAAGAACTAGTTTATATTATCTCCTCCAGAGGCACTAGAAAGACTGGCGGAGACAACCATTCTGAGACAGCCTTTGCTTCAGAATACTTGCAACATTAATGGACAAGACAAGGGCTGGAACGGGCAGGGGAAGATGCAGAGAAGTGACTGGAAAATGGATTCTAGTCCTAGACCAGCACCCAAGCACAGGACCCAAAGTACGTGAAACCAAAAGGCTCCATGACCAAACCCATTAATTTTAGAGACAGCTTTTCTCCTATAAAACTACTGACAAAGTCTGCAATGACATTACAGACTTCTCTAAGTCATTATTAATTAATCTCAAAATATTGCCTTTTGCTCCTGCAGTAAGCAGTCTAATCCACAAGTCCTGTCCACCTGGTGCTATAGGTCTTGCTACACCCGCAGCCAACAAAAGTGAAATTCAGAAGCCTTTCTCACCCTGCATCCAACCACTTTGGATATTCCTGTAAAACTCCAGAGCTGCTCTGAGCAGCAACAGGGCTGGAAGACCCACTCTCGGCATCCCAGTCTTTTTCAGCACAACATGAAGAGCAAAGCAGGGCACTCAGTCCCAGCCACTCTGCAACACTCATAACAAGGTGCAAATTACAGGCAGGAGCAGGAAGATACAACTCTTGAGCTGTGAATAACCGACAGGGGTCAATTCATCCTCTCCACATTTTAGACGAAAAGGTTCAGTCCTATACCTCGTGCAAACTCATGATTCACACCAGCCTTTGGCCTGCAAGCTCAGACAAAAGTAAAGAAATTCTCAATCTCAAGCACACACGAACAAAAACCCTAGATAAGTAGGAATCTTACGGTTTACTTCCTTGGCCCAAGTCCCAAATAAATCAGATTTAGTTACATGCATAAGTAGACTGCAAATGACAAGCTGCCATGGCTTTTTCTTCCCATTAACTGTACACATTTTATGTCAAATAACCACTACCCATTAGCTTTGCCTTGTGTTTTATAAAGAATTTTTTTCTTGGGGCAGAAGGGAAGAGAACTGGTTTTCCTGAACATTTTTCCTGCCAAAAGGCAAAGCTGGCAGAATAATATCAGACAAAATACAAACAAATAAAACCTGGTTCCAATAACATAGGTATGTCTGAAGCTGAATAAAAATTTGCTTTGGAGCATTCCAAGCAATTATACCTGACAGTAAGAAAATCACAGCACTGGCTGCAATATAACCACAACAAAGAAAGATGCAGAGGCAAAATACCAACAGATTATGTTTGGACAATAAAGAATATTGCTTATGCGTAGAGTTTGAGAGTGTGAGAGGTGTCATGTAGATGATGTGGCTACATTATAAAGGGGAAGCAGGAAAGTCAGCAGAGGAGGAAGACAGACACAGCCACAATTTTTAAATATACATGCATAGTAATCAATGCCATTTAAGGAACAAAGCTGGTACTTTTGTTCAGTGAGAACTCTCCTCAATCTCAATAGGCAGCTGACCTGCATCAGGTCCTACATTTTTCAATGAACTGAAGTCGGGCTGCAGTAAGTAGATATCCTTGCTTACAGAAAAGGGAGTTCAGCAGTGGTTTAAACAAGTCAATGTAAGATTTTCAAATGCAATTAAGCTGGGTGACATGTTAGAACATGTGTTCAGGCACCCATCCTTGCCAGCAGTCTGATTTCCAACCACGATAATGTTAGTCACACCCTTCCCCTCCTCACACACTACATAAAACCAGAACAACATCAGACAGAGACAGCAAGGACAGAGAAGCTCCCACAGGTCCAGTTCTGTCCTAATGTGCTCGGGCTGGGACCATGTGGGCGCAGGAAGAGAGGCAGAGGGCTGCAGTGAGAGCCCAGGGCCAAAAATACTTCCTCTCACTAGTCCTTGTAATTCACGAGTGCTAAATGCATTCAAATCATTGGCAAGGAAATCGTCCAGGGAGGGGAGCAGAAAATGTGTTTACCAAACCCTGTTTGCTTTAAAATATAGCATAGTGTGAAAAAGCATAGTATGCAAAAGCAGCAATTCACTATAGCTGCCTTAAAAATTGTAAAAGTTGACCTGGCCTAGAACAGTAACCCCCAAAATGTTCTGATGGCTTTTTGGCTTGCCTGAGGTGAATTAGGAAATATCAACCCGTTTCCCTCCCAACACCTCCCTCCCCCACAAAACTAGCTTTACAAGGGGACATTGCAAAGGGAGGCACACACCCAAAACCCCAAGCCAGGAAGGGCATGGGGCAGGGTAGCTAATTTCCCATCTAATCAGAGGTTGTGCTCTTCCCCACCAGCTCCCTACCAGCGACACCTCTGGAGTGAGACTTACCAAGTGAGAGGCTGGCCACGTTGTACTGGTGTAATTACCAAAGCTGCTGTTGACAGGGATGTTCTTGGGAGCACAGGAGACAAAGCAAAACTGATGTGAAAGACAGTATGGTTGTGGGCTCAAGAGACAAGAGTACCATGCAGAGGGACTCCCCAGAAAATCAGGGAGAAGCTGAGGAGTGGAAAAAGGGTAGTTAGACCAGCTTCTCCCCAGAAAGAGAGTTACAACCACTGCTCTGGAAGAAAACCAGCCAGGGCTTTACTCAAGCCATTTGTAATGCCATGGTCTGTGCTATGGAAAAAGAAAACATTTTCCCAAGGCTGTGCCGCCCATTTTTCCTCAAAATCCAAACAATTTCTTAGCAAACATCCCAGCAGGAAAAATGAGAAGATACTTTTGTCTACTTCACATTCTGCCTCCACCCCACCCCCATTTTCCATCCTGTCTTACAGTCAAAAAGTAATCAAAGAAATTTATTCATATTTGGTAAATATAAAATACAGACAGCTCTGCAGCTCAGATCTGTCATGTCAAGCATCGCCGGCAGCAGATATTTATGGCAGTTATACGTCCTTACTTTAAAAAGGTTTCTATTTGTTGCACTAATAAACAATCATAATGATGCTACCAGGCACTGTTATAATTAGAAAACACTAGAGGTCAGACATCCTTTCCACTGTGCAAGTGCATTTCAATATGATTGCAAACAACAGCTGGATGTTAACGGCAATGCAGGGATGAAAGGGAGTTATTTACATACTCAAGCACAAGGATGTCACTACAAGACCTGGTCGTTAAGCAATCAAATCCCTAAGAGGACCGGTCCCCAGCAGTTAGGGATGGGATTGAGACCAGTTCTTCCTGCACCTGGACAACCAAACCAACTGAGAACTACACAGCTATCAGTTACGTTGGGCTCAAGAGCTATGCTTGTTTAAAGGTAAATATGAGACCTTTGATACCACGCATGACTTTATTTTACCACACGCCACAGAAGAGACGGGTATGCCAACTGCCTTACCTCATGCAGAGGGAGTGACTTAGCTGCAAACAGAAAAAATTCTGCTGCTTCAGTAAGATACTTTAAAGTCTTCCATTACATGTCCAAATAAGCTCAAGCCTCCATAACTTGTAACGTATGACATACAGACAGCACAAGCTTGCAGACTCTAGGCAGCTGCCACTGCAGCCAGCAGATGTCCACTCCTAGCTTCAAAAGACTTGCTCGTTTAAGCATCCCCAGAGACAAGGCACTCCTAACGTCCCAAGGCTCTGGCAGTCAGACAATCCTAAGGAAGACGGTGGCAGGTCTTCCTCCCACACATGTTGGTTTTCCCTTTCATCACATCAGCTTCTTGGGCATCTGAGGCTTAGTTCCACTGCTCTGATCTTGCCTATCCCATGGAGTTAACATAAAGAGCTGCAATCAACTTCAGGCAGAGAAAAACCGTAAGAAATCAGCAAGCTGCTTTTTCTAATTGGCAGCATATATATTATACCAATAACTTCACCAGCAGATGATCTTTTCCATCTGATGGTTGTTGCCTGCAGGATTAAATCCCCACAGACTTGGCCTGGCAGAACGAAAAGGAAAAATCATGTCCCAATAAAGTCATTGCAGTAACACGGTGCTTACATGCATAAGGAGAAAGGTTTGTCGTCTTCTTCCAGTTTGCCTCCTATTGATCTGATATTACATCTTTCTATGGGGAAGCAAAGCAAAGCAGATTTAAAGTCATTTTTGTTCACCCATGCTGGTGAACAGGGGCTGTCGTTCAGCTATAGAATGTGCTACAGGGTCACAGGATTAAAGCCTGGAGTTTTCACAGAGCAAATGCTTCAATCCCCTTCTTTGACAGCTAATTAAAACTGAATGTATCTAACTTCAGACGGGCAAGGCACCAACGAAGGGAGGCAATCCCCAGGCCATGTGGGGACACTCTGTGGTATATAGGGCTGGATTTTTCTGGGAATTCTCCCATTAGAAATGACAGCCAGAATTCTTCACAGATACATATCAGCATAGAACCAATTCTAAACAAAAAAAAGAAAAATAAAAAACCCCTCCGTCCATTGCATTTTCAGATTCGACCAGCCTTCTGACTGGCTTCCTGCCTTTTCCCTACCAGAAGAACCCTGACCCTTCTCAACACTAATGGATTATCTAGTTTCTTCCTGGTGAACTGTCCCAAGATCCAGACTATCCATTCAGTCAATCCTCCCTGCCTCCATAAAGGTCCTTGTGTTGTGCCAGATGTCACAGAATACAGCTGGGACTAAATACACCCTCAGCCAGCATGGGACCTATGGCTCCAAAGATCTGGCACTAATATTACCCATATGGATTGTAATGAATATTTCTTTTCTGTAATGAAAAACTTCGTAGAAGCAGGGATGGATTCTAAAACCACCTGGGGGCCCAAGTGAATTTACTAAAGCATTTTACCAAAAAGGATCTCTTTGGTGTAACTCTTGAAGGTTACAAAGACTCAATTTGCCGTTGAAGCCAAAGCGAATTTTCCCACTGGAACCGAAGTGCCGGACTTTTACTTCCACCACTTCTGCAGTGGACCACTGTACTGAGTGGATAGCACCTGAGCCACGGCAGAAGACCTGCAGCATGCTAGAAGAAAACATATGATTTCATGTCCACAATACTGAAGAACTACTTGCTTACACAATCACCTTCCTATTGCTTGACATATCAGTAACCGAGCAAATCTCTCCCTTCTCTGCCTTGATTTCCCCAAATATAACATGAGTGATAACGATCACCCCAGTAAAGTGCTTTCTGATCTACAGGTGAAAAGGAGCATAGGAGTGCAGCATGGTGATTACTAGGGGTAAGCAATACCTTGTAAATGATGTCACGTCACAGAGAAAACCCTATTGCAATCACCAACAGTTGTTGTCACAGGGAATTCAATATGAGAAGCAAGCATAACAACAGTACCAGTCACTTCTTGAAAGCCTGGTGAGAATGACTTTGAGAACTAACACTAGCCCCCCACAGAGCTCTTTGTAGACACAAAGGTTATTTCAGGAACAAGCTCTTAGTGAAAGGAAACAAAACAATGATCACATCACACATGTTAGTGCATCTATTAGAAAGGCAGAATGCCTTTGGTCTTCAGAGCCTTTTGCTCCAAAAACAGAATCACTACCTAATGATACTTTTTTCTTCTTCTTGAATATAGGAATATATTGGCTCCTGAGTGATGGTGGCTTTTTGCCTCACGCAGGCTGTGCAGAAGGCCTGATGGACTGAACAGTTCTCCCAACAGGGAAACAGCACAATGCAGACTTCATACCAGGCTCGTGGGCAATACTCATGAAGAAAAGGCCTCAGACTTTCATAATACCATGTCGCATATGTAACCTAGGATGTATTAGATACATCACACTGAGTATATGTGGGAGACTGACAATATAATCCCCGAGTTTAACCCTTGGCTGTCAAGCCAGAGCAGTACACCAGAATAAACAGAAATCTGCGCCTTCTGAAAGGCACCTATGGGTGCACCAGTTTACCACTCACTTTGCTACTGCTTGCTACAACACACCTTTAAGTGGGAGCTTAACCATATCCTCTGGTCAGACCTAAACTGAGCTAACACAGTATTAAAGAAACGTATCAACCTATTTTAATAGATGTAACACAAACACAGGTAGACAATTCCAAAGTAGCTGAGCAGAAACAAGTTTCATAAACCTTACAGTGAGTCTGTAAAAAAACAGCCACTGCATGCAAGCTGTCTAGTCTCAACTTCAGGTAGCTCTGCACATCCCTGGCACTGCTAAATCCCACAGGTGACATGTCAGCGCTCAGCCCAAGCCTTGACAACAAACTCCATGAGCGTGGGGGTCGCTGACCAACACCCCCTCAAATGCAATGTTCACAGCCCGTACACCATGCGCTACAACCTGAAGGTGACCTGATTTCCAGGGTTTGCATCTGCAGTTAACCCAGGATAAAGCACAGTGCTCCCCTAAACGCTTCTCTAGGGAAACGTGCAAGTTTTGAGGAGCAAAAATAAGGACCCTGCCCCACACATCATGTTTGGCACCAGGGAAAGTGGCGGAAGGCACCCGGGGAGACGGCGGAAACAACGTCCCTGCTGCTGTAAGGAGGCACTGAAGGGTGAATAAGCGTTTTTAAATGCGACTGTCACTTACTTATCCAGGACGAAGTAGAGATCAAAGGCACCGTGACAGGAGCGCTGCTCTTCTTGCCCTTCTTCCTCCTCCTCCGGCCGGGCGCAGGAGGTCAGGCTCCACATCGCCACCAAGAAGCAGCACAAAAACGCTGCTTTCTCCACGTTGCTCCTGCAACTCGCCATCTTTTCCCTTCCTTAATTCTTCCTCCTCCCCCAGTCTTTCTCGCTGCAGACCTTACGGGCTTTTCGAAAGAACGCGCGGGGGGGGGGGGGGGGGGGGCGGGAGGAAAAAACCCACCAACTTCAGGATCTGAGCTTAACCCTGCGGGCTCAAGGCAGCCCTGCCCGCCGGGCACTGGGCTGCTGGCTCAGGGCTGGGGGTTGCGCCCGGCTGCACTCCCCCCGGAGCCCCGTCCCCATGCCCCGCCGCCTGGGCGCTGCCCCGAGCGGCTCAGCCCCGTCCCGCACCGACAGCGGCGGCTCCTCTCGCAAGGGCCAGCGGCAGGAAGGGGAGCGGGGGGAGGGAGACAGGATCTTATGGGGGCAAGCTGAACCGGGACTTTCCTGTTCCGGGATAGCGAGGTGGGACAGGCTGCCGCGAGCGGGGGACCGAGGTTGGGGACCGCTGCGCCCCAGCGCCACCGCCCGCCGCGGGCACAGGGCGGGTGTGTGTGCCCCACCCCCCCGCGGGCTGCCCCGGGGCGCCCGGCAGCCGCAGCGGGCAGCGCAGCCCCCCTCATCCCCCGCGGGCGCTGCTCCGCGCCGCCTGCCCTCGGGGCTGGGCAGCGGGGACGGGGGCTCCGCCGGCGGCGGGGACAGCGCGCAGCGCCCCGGGGCATCTCCGCACGGCCCGCTCGGCCGCAGCCTGGAGGGGTGCCAGGGGTCCGGGGCTGGCAGGAGTCCTGAGGCGGCGGGGGGGGAGTAAGCCGCTGTAGGAGCTGGGCGTCGTTCCGAAAACCTGTAACAGACCGGAGGTGGGAGAATGAGGGCAGAGGGCACTTTTAATTGCAGGAGATGAGCGCAATTAAAAACGTTATTGCCTGGGGGCGGGGGTAAGGGCAGGTCTGCACAACCCTCTCAGGCCACAGAGAATTGTTTCTCCTCCGAGGTAAACCACCCCCCCCACCCCCCCTTATTTTACACCTGGAGTCCGCACACATCCTGCAGGCAATGAGTAATGACGAAACGAAATCTCTTAATGGGGGCTTTGCACAGTAGCTTAACCGCTCCCAGCCCGATACACACAGGTTACAAAGCACTGCCCTAAAGAGCTAACCCAGCTCATCTGGATGCTGTCTCCAAAGTTCGAATAATTAGTGGCTTCCAGCCGCTTCCCCCTCCCCCACACCCTTTGCGGCCCCTAATTAATGAAAAGAGCCACGGGGAGGGATGTGAGCAGAGTCACTTTACATGACAGAGTTGGAACTAGACGTTTCTCTGTTTTGCGGGGGGGCGAGCGCTTCCCAACGCAAGTCAAGGTCGAGGGAATCCATCCCCTGCGGGGTGCTGGCACGCTGCCCCAATCGGGCAGTAGCCCCCCCAGCACCCAGCGCTGCGCTGCGGGCCTCTCCACCCGGGAAGCCACGCCGTAACGCTCCAGCCAGGAGCCGCCTCTACGTGCCCACAGCAGAGTGACACCTCCTGCCCACGGGAAAGCTGGCACCCGAGGGGCGCAGGGCCCACGCCGGCGGGGCTCGGCCCCTTGCCCTGCGGGGAGGCAGCGCGGCCCCGGCGGGAGGCGGCGCGGTGCCCCCGGCCGGCCCTGGCCCCCTGCGCCCCGCAAGGACGCGCGGCGCCCGGTGCCCCCTCCAGCAGCCCCGCGCCTGCTCTGTGCGGCGTGGCGGCCGCCCGCAAGTCTGAATAAAGTTTGCGCTGCGGGGAAAGCGTCTCGGTTTCAGCTGTCTGTTTCTGTGCTGGACAAAGTTCAGACGCATGCAACCGCGGCGGCGGTCGGGGACTTATCAAGAAAAGATTAGAGGGTCCATCGGTTTTGAGCCGCTCGCCCAGTTTTATCTATGCACAGCTAGAAGCTGAATGCACTGCTTGAGCTAACCACTGTAAAGGTTTTTGCGCACTGCCCAGTTGAGACCCAGCGATTATTTAGATCATGGAGAAATACGAGAAACCCACATCCTCCCTGGTGACATTCACAAAAAATGAGCAAGCGGCTGCTGGGCAGCGGGAACCCCCCCCTTCCCCTCGCACCGCCGGGCTTCGGCCTCGGCGGTGCCCACTAGCGGCCGCAGCCCCGGCACGGCGTCCCGGCCGCCCTCGCTACCCCCCGCCCGGAGCCGTCCTCCCCCCGCAGCCACCGTGCCCTTGCAAAACGCAATAAAAATGCCGATAGCTAAAGATTCCCTCCGTGCTTCGTGAATATCACACTGTTTCGTAAAATACGCTGCAGACTTCAAGGGAGTCTCCAAGGCACCACAAAGAAAAAAGCCGGCTGCAACTATTTTCTGACCGTGTGCATTGCCCTCCTCTGACCGCTAACAAATGACCTTGCCCTCCGCAGAGCGCGGACTGCCTGCCCTGCCCGCTCCGAAGGGTGCGCGGTCCCGGCGTGGGCGGCGCGTTTGAAGGCTCGTCGGGCGCACGCAGAGGCGGCGGCAGCGCCGCGACGCGCCGGTTACCGGCGGCCGCGGCTGGTGCCGAACACACCAAACACCGGGGACCGGGAGGGCCAGGCGCAGCGTGGGGCTTGCGGGTTGTGTCTGCGGAGCCGCCTCCCGGGGCCGCAGCCTCCTACTTCCAACAAAACAGGTTTTCCCATCTGCCTCAGCCCCTCCGGTGGCTGTCACGCACGGCGGGCGAGCCTGACGGCTCCGGAACCGGAGCGAGGGGTGTGTGTGTGGGGGGGCGGTTTAGTGCTCTTGTCCAGGGCAGGGGAGCGGGGTGGCGGGGCTGGCGAGGGGCGCCGCCGGAGCCGGAACCGGGCCGGGGTCGCAGCCCCGGGACTGCCAGTGGCCCGGCTGCCCGCGCTGTGGTGCCCGGGTTTTGTTCGGAGGAAAACTAAACGGCCCGTCAGCTGCGCTGCCCGCGAGGTGCGGATCTCGCCCTGGGACACGAGTTACCTCGGTGCCCGGACCGTTTCGCAGTGATTCGGGCTCCGTCAGGCAGGTGACAACGTCTGCTCATCCCTGCCTGCGCCTTCTGTGGCTGTCCGCATTAAGGCTGCAGAAGTGTAAACCTTGCCATAAGAATTGTGCATCTCGGTTTCCTGCCACCCGCACCCCAAATCAGCGAGTGTTCCCCAGGAAGCCTGAGGAGATGCCAGCGGCACACGAACGCGCCCCCGGGGGCGTCCGGCGCGGGGCTGCCCGCAGCGGTGGCTCAGCTCCTGCAGCCCCGCTGTGCGCTGCAGCCGCGCTCGCTCTGCCTGAGCTCAGACGGAACAAACTCCGGAGTTCATCCTCGTCAATCCCTGTGGCACAGAGCGCGGGGAGCGTGGGTCACTCTCTCTCCATTGGGATAAGATTACTCTTTAATTGCAGCGAAAATCCGTCCTTTCAAAAGCATTAAAGGGTTGACGTTTCTTCTCCCGATACAAGCTAATATTCAGATTACATGGACACTAATCAAATAATCCGGGTTATTTCATTTGTCAACATGTTCATAAAAATTTTCTACCAGGCGTTAAAGGCATTTATACGGAACGACATCTTTCAAAAGCAATGTCGCTAGTCCAGGTTTAGGGAATATTTGATTATGACAAGACGTTTGATGGTTTTATTTCACATACCAGCTGTGCCACAAACCGTTTCATACCTCAAACAAATTCCTAATTTTGTATTCTGCGAGTACTTTGTATGAAGAGGTAATTTTCATTATAAACCGCTCTCATCAATAACCTGCAGCTCCCAGAACAGCCTCACATGCAAAACTGTCGTCAGAGGCTCTAAAGGACAAGCGGCAAGCAGGCTCTGCAGGTCTTTTTGTTTGGTTTGGTTCCCCCCCTCAACTTCAAAATAAACTCTTTCTGGAGCACCGGTACAAGGGGGAATCCCGTCCACCCCCTGAGCCCCCGCGGCCCCGCGCCCGCGCCCGCTGCGGTCCGCAGCCGCTCCCGCGATGGCTTCTGCCTCGGGAAGGGCTCCGCGCCCCCCGCGGGCGCTGGTGGCAGCGGCTCCTGGGGGCGGGGGGCGGCCGGGTGCCGGGGGGAGGCCGGGGGCAGGCGCTGCGGTAGGCGTTTCCCGGGGTCTGCTCTGGGCGGGGAGCCGTGGCGGGGAGGAGGATGCCGCCGTGCTGGGGCGGTGCGGCGGCGGGGGGCTGCCGGCGCAGCTCTTGGGGGGCCGGGCGGCCCCGGCGGTGGGGTGAGGGCTCCGAGGGGCCTCGGCCGTAGCGGGATCCTGGGGGAGGGCTGCGCCCCGCGAAGCGGGCACGGCGGGGACTCCGGTGCCGGAGAGCCGCTGTCCGCGGACAGCCCGGGGCTGGACCCCCAGGTGAGCGGGGTCGGGGCAGAGGGGGCTCGGCGGGTGGGTGCGGGGCCGCGCCGTGCCTCCCGCCCGGGCTTGCGCGGCCCCCCCCGGAGCGGGGAAGGGCGGCGGCGGGGGCCCGCGGCGTTCCGGGCCGTGCCGGCGGCCGGTGCGCACCGAGGGGGCGACGGGGCCGGATAGGCGGCCCGAGGGGGCCCCCGACCCGCCCGGGCGCTGCCGCAGCGCCGGGACCTGCCGTACCGGGGGCCGGGCTGCCCGCGGGGACTTGCCGGGGAGCAGCGAGGGCACGGGGATGCCCCGTGGTGACCAGTGCTTAACCCCGACCTTGTCACAGCCCGCTCCGATGCGGCGGCGAGGGGCCTCGCGGAGAGCCCCCGGTGCGGCGGGTGCCGTCCTTAGGCTGCCGGGGGGCGATGCGGGGGCGGCTGAGGGCGGAGGGCAGGCGGCGCCCCCCAGCCCCGGGGGCAGCGGCCCTTCCCCTCCCGGCTCCGCTTCGCTCGCCCAGACCCGCCGAGCATCACTCGCCCCTCTATTGCTTCCAGCTCTCCGCAGCTTCCAGCTTCGGCAGGTGATCGCATCGTGGTGGCTTTAGGTACTTACTGAGCGTCTAATTGCTTTTCAGAAATTGATGAACTTTCTTTGGAATTGCTCGCATTGTTATTCTCTGTTTGTATCTAATACAAGGATATCCATGTTCCTTGGCAGAAATTTCCTACTAGTTAAGTAAGTTACAAGCTGTTATTGCTGGCACTTTAAAATGTCACATTGATCTTTACATTTGCAAATCCTTCCATGAAAAGGTTTCTGTAGGAATTCAGTCTAGTAGAAATGTTTGAAGCATTTTAATGACTATTCTGTGATCCGACAAGTACTAGTTGGGAGAAACGTTAATAAAAACTTGATGGAATACATTATTTTTACATATTTTAGATTTTTAATATAGTTGCTCTTAAATAAAAAGCAGTTGCACTTATGCATGAAAATCAGAATTTAATAATAAATCCTTGCTCAGGAGCTATCTCTTATTTTGGCTTTTAAAAATGAAAAAAATAGTGTTTGACACCTCTTGTTACCATCTATTGAATGGTAACTAGGTGATATTATTGATGGTGAACATTATTGAATCGTACTAGAGACAGGGATTTGTTTAGGCAATAAGAAGATTGGGAGATTGAATTTAAGATTTATTTCTTTTCATGTGTGAAACCACACCAAAGCATAAGCTGCTCTTTGAAAAAGCAAAATTGTTCAGTATTTAAGCATTTCAGTATTTCAAAGCAAAGTAGGACTGCCTTGTAGAACTCTGTAGAGATACCACCTTATGAAAAAAAACAGCTTTATAACCATAGAAATATTAGTGTAAAGTCAAAATACTACTTTAGCTTCTATTATCTGAACATAATATAACCAGATGAGAAAGTACAAAAATAAATTCAATGTAAAGAATTAGAGATTGTATGGAAAATTTTGCAGAGGGAATTACTTGGCTAAATCCTAGTATGTTATATGCAGATATTTCCATGTCTGTCATGCTGTGAATCAGTTAGTATGGTTTTCCTGCAACACAGACATATGTTACTTGCAAATGCTATTAATAAACACCAGGTCAAAGTATTTTGTGGGGGAACATTATTTTATAAAGTCAGACCTATCTTAATTTACAGAATTCACTTTCCATTAAAAGGTTTCTTTGCTTCACTGTAGTGTAAAATCTGTTGTTTATGTTGTTCCTCACAATTTCACATTTCATGGTGTTCCTCAGCTCAGTTACTTGCTGTTATTGGGATTGACATTATGTAGTAAATTTAGCATTAATGTAAATAAGGTTAATGTAAGTTAATGTTACTTAGTATTGTTGAAGAAATCTCCAGTATTAACCACATGAAATTGAATGCTCTTAGTTCTAAAATGTTTCTCTTCAAATACAGATGAACATGCAAAACCACAGAAGATTATATAGCTGTATGTATAGCTATATGTATAGTTGTTAATGTATATGTGCGTGTATATATATGTGTACATATATATGTATATGCTTGCACACCAATATATTAGTTTCATAAGAAACATTTGAATAGAATAACATTTTTTAAATCAAGAGCTACCAAAAATTAATAGCAGGATTGTTAAACAAGAATGTACCTTATATATATTGAACGTCGATCAGATAACATAATTCTTTTGATTTGTGAAAAGAAGACACGAATGTGAGCTATAAGAGAGAGGAAAAATGATTTGTGACTGTTTTATCAAGTTACACCTTTTCGTTCTGTCTGTGTTTGGATTGCGTTGGTGGTTCAGCTGCCTGGCTGGTTGTTCCTGTTTCCTGTGGCTCCGTGTAGGGAATGGTGGTTTTGTCTGCATCGATGCCTGCCTGAAGGAACAAATGCACAAATCTGTGTGAGAACAAATGTGTTAGCACAAGCGCTGTGGTTGGTGGCAATTTGTTAGCACAATTTGCCTTGGTGCCATGCTCCTATTTACGTGAATCAAACGTGGATTTTGCTGAAAGTGGAGACACATATCTGTGTGACAAGTAACTGTTTTACACTATGATGACAGGTGACTAGTTGCCTGCTCTGTTCCCCCTCCCATGGAATAACTTTGTTTCTTTAAAACACGGGTTTATTCTGTGCTTTTTTTGGTGTTAGAAAAGTAAAGGCATTTTTACGTCTGCTTTCTCTCCCTTCCTGGTTGTCCCCTATAAAATTCAAAACTGCTGCGACATTTTGGGGTGTTGTGTCTGTTGCTGAATGGTGAAGAATGCCAGAGCGGCGGGAGCAGAAATCAGACCAAGTCTCTGAGGTGAACACTAGCAGGGTTCAGGTGTGGAATATGAAATACTGTGTGCTCTGAACTGAAATATATCCAAACATTGTACTGCATGTACTATGCAGCTGAAATTATGTTAATTCATAACATTTACAGTCTGAGAATCCTCAAGCCTGGCTGAAGAGTTAAAACATGCTCCCATTATCCTACAGGAGCTCTGTTGTTTAGGTCTTAGGCCTTGAAACCACAAGAGCAAAGCGGTGGATGAAGGTAATGCTTCCATTAGACAGAACAGCTGTAGCCCAGTGAGGAGTCAGCCCTTCAGTACAGTGCCCTGCATGCAAAAATGTAGTCTGTGAAAGCCAGCAGACTACAGAGCTGTACAAACTCCTTTCTATCCACAGGTGGATTGTCTGACTTATGGCTGACTTGTGCAAGCCAGTACCATCCACCAGGGTCCATTAGATCAGCCGCAGTGCCAGACAGAAGCACTAATTCTGCCTCTGGGGCCAGCCCAGCTGGAAGGGGGCATTGACATTTTATGCAACATGGAGCCAAACTCCTAGACCCAGTCTGTCTGAACCACTGGGAGAGCAGAAAATACAGATATTTCATCCTGTCTAATTAGAGCAGGATGGTGTTACTGTTGCTTATCGCCCAGCTGGAAACATCAAGAGCCCTCCCAGTGTCTGCCATGCATTTCTTGGATTCAAGCACTGGGAGGTGTGGAACAGAGACCTCAGCGACTCTGTCACTCATGTTCCACCAGATTGAAACCCTCCAGTTTACTACAAGGTCTGCCAAGCAAAGAAGGCTTCACGTGGAGCTATGCAGGCATGGATGTGTCACACATCCCAGCAAATCAGTATTAACCAGGTTTTCTTGCCATGTGGGACAGTCCATTCCTCTTCCTGCCATGGAAGATGGTGGCAGTAGAAATAGGGTTCAGTGTGGAAATTTCTTAAGAACATAGGGAAGTTTGGTGCTAAGCTGCTATTTGCAAGTCAGTGGGGCTAGAGTACATAACTCTACTGGGACTTGTTCAAATCTCTTTTATTTTTTTAGATCTGATGCTCAGTTGCAGGCACTTTGTTCCTAGGCTTTAGGTAAAGAGTGGAAATTGCATCCTTGTGGTGGTCTTGGAGAAGTGATTCAATCTGCATCTACTCTACGCGTCTGTGAGCTATCAGGCATCGTGAGTGAGCCCACTGCAACTTTCCCTTTCCTCAGTGAAAATAAGAAGAAACTTGGAAGATGTTCTTTTAATCTGCATTTCTAAATGGCTGCTGTATTTCACAAGACTTGCTTAAGGCAAATGTGGAGCTTGAGGTATTTACTTATTTCCAAGCAGGGATTTTAGCTCTGTCTTCTTCATTATTCCCACTGAAGTTTGAGAGACTGTTCATAATAAAAAGATTTGGCAGCTTCATGATTCACTAGGCTGGGTATCCAGCCAAGATACAATGATGGTTCATCAAGAGCTGTCAGTTTACATTGCATGTACTGGGGATTTCAGGTGATGGAAGACAGTCTAAAGACCATAGAGCCTTAAAATAGTATGAATTGGAGAACTGCTCCCTGATTATACAACAAAATTGTGAGCACCCCATAAGCTTGGAGGTCTCTGATTCACAATAAAACCTCCAGAAGGAGCCAATTTCTGGAATCTCAAAGCAGACACCAGGCTCTTCACCCTGAGCAGCCTCGTGTTGTTTTCAGGGGATGCTAGGCAGCGAGTTTCCCTGTTTCTACCCGCTCTTTTTAGGGGTTTGTCAGGTCAGAGTTGTGCAGCTGCTGTACAGGAAGGTATGGTCAAAGCTGGGGATGCCTGGTATGCCAAGGGAAAACCATTTTCATGCGTCAGGCTAGTTCAGTCCCAATTTTATTCCACGCTCTTTAGATTCAGTTCATTTTTGCAGTCAGCTAATTCCCCCTTGGTGCATAGTTGTATTTCCTTCTGCTTCTTCCCAGATGCCTAGCTCAGGCAAGCTGCGGGGACAGTCATCCCAGGAGTACAGGGCATATGTTCAGAGCAGCAGTACATCAAGGGCTATGAGGAACTGAGAAGTACTCACAGTATGCCCCAGTTGTAGCCCTGGACAGTAAAAAAAAAGATCCAGTCTCCACAGGTTTTATTACCATTATCTCAGTTATTTTATCAGTGCTAACTGGGCTCTTCTTACGACATAGATGGGAAGTGGCTCACTGGCAGGAAAGGGCCCTCTTTGGATCAGCTGCTCCTTTGCTTCTGTGCAGAATCACTGGGATCCAAATTTGCCACCAGTGAAAAAGGGAGGATGAGAGACCATACCCAAAGCTTGGAAATTCAAGGAGTATTTTCTATGGGCTGTTTCTCAAAGATGGACAAGTTGCTAAACTTGAGACTCAAAAATAAGTGACATGACTCGTGGTTGTTTTTTGTTTGTTTTTGTTTTTGTTTTTGTTTTTGTTTTTTTAATCAACAGCAATTGCTTCCTTTCTAAGGTAATCTAAGGCTTTTGTATACACTGGTTCAGATACAATGGCTGTCTGAGGGGTAGCAAACCCACAGCTCACTTTGTGCATCCCAAACAGACTGGGAATGGGCAGCACATAGCTATATCTGCCTGTTCTCTCCATGTATACTTGTACAATTTTCTTCATGTATGCGGGATTTTCAGCACTATGAAGGAACCCCTTCATGCCCAGAACGAAGCAGCTCCCAGACTGGCACCCAAGCTGAAGCACAGAAATTCTGTCTTGCAGTGGCAGTGAGCTAAAAGAAATGACTTGTTTAGACTTTTCATGCTTTAAAAGAACCTTCTCAGCTTGTGATTTAACACGTTTAGGAAGCAGGTTGCAGTTTCTTTTAGGATTTATTTTGTGCGTTCTGGAATTACTTATTTTCTCTTTTAAAACAAGAATTCTCTATTCCTTTCTTTAATTTCCTGCCAGTTTCCTTCAGTTTTAGTTTTGGTTCTTCTTTGCAGTTCACAACTTGAATGAAAATAAGAATAAAACTTTGCACAGAAGGAAAGGAAATGTCTAAAACCCAGGAAGTGGATTTTCTCACTTTTCCATCTCTGATTCCCTTAGAATTCCCTTCATCTGTTAAGAATCCTCAGTTCCTTATAACAACAGAGAATAATAAATGCTGCAGACAGAAGCACTCTGTCTGCATCAGCTCAATTCCTTTAATATTTGTAGTTTATTGTGCATGACACTGCATGTCTGATCATGGATTCCTCAGACCAACAGACCTCCTATTGAAATCAAAGGCAGTTTTGGCAACGGCTACAGGAGTGCATTGGCATGAAGTCACAGGTTACGCGCTTCAGGGAAAATGCAGTCATGCTTTTTTGTAGAGAGGAGTAAGTTAAAAGGTGGAGTAAATGATGGTTCCAGTATTTATTATTTTTTTTTTCTTTCCTTCAGATTTGTTGACATGGCAAATGCAGAGGCATACTCTTTACATTAATCCCTGCTCTGGAGAAAGTCTGGAGTAGATGTAAGAATGGTTGTGGAGGCTGTGGAATGATGCTGTCCAGGATCAAACGTTTTCATTAGTTTTTATGAGTCACTTTGGTGCGGGTTTTTTTTTTCCAACTAGGATACTTGCTTTGAAAGTGATATCACTGTATGCAAATTAATCCACAGATAAAATGGAATGTAAAGGTGAAATCAAGAAGCTATTGACATTAAAAAAAGTCAAATTCTTTTAAGAGAAACAATTTTTATTATCTCCTTCCATTTATGATTGTGAAGAGCTGAACTAACTAATTAAGTTCTGACTGAAAAGGTTCCCCTCTTGCAAAGGTGATTGATTCGTTTTCTTAACACTTGCAAAGTCAATCGTAGTATTATGCAAGGCTACCAGTGCTTTTATGACCACCAAGAAACTCCAAGTGAGGCCACAGTTCCTATGAAAATAGGAGGCAGGGGAGTCCTTGCTCAAACTGGTCTTTCAGCTTTTGGGAATTTTCAGACATTTCTTAGAAGAGCTTGCAGTGACATCTGAAGGCCATATAGTAGAAAATCAGGGATCTGAAAATTAGCTCAGAACTGTTACTATGCCCTTCTCTGGCTTCCCTGCTCTAGGAACATTTTTCTCATGAGCTGAGGGAGCTACGTAAAACTTTTTCAGGAAGGCAGAAGCTGCAACCCTAGTTAGTTAATGGGATGATATGCAAGTGCTAGGAAATAGGGAGAGAGGAGGAGAAGGCTTTCTGCAGGGGTCCAGCTTGGAAGAGCATTCAGAGAACCAAAAGATGACTAGCAATTTGTGTGCTGCTTCTGGGAGTGCGCAGGCTGGGAGAGTTGCTGTGAGCACTGTTTCATGCGCTTTTTGATGGAACATCCATAATTGCATAATGCATAGGGAGTTGCCTGCCCACAGGTACTTGTTGTTTGACAGATCTGTCACACTTCTCAGAAATCAAGATGCAAAATCCATCACTCAGGGACATGGTATATGTGTATCAGATACTCTCTGGGGGATGAAGAGTCCATTAAACAGCAAGTCCCTAAATTCATCCATATGAAGAATCTGCATCTGTGACAGATAGAATATGGAGAGTACCCGTTGTCCAACAGGTGATGTGACTCTAGTGTGCTTCTAAAGCACTATAAATATTAATTTTATTTCAGCCTTTCAGAGGCATGTGTGGGTGAGCCCAGAGGGATAGGAACTGCTTATGCAGAACACGAGTGAGAACAGCAGGATGATGTTGCATGAGGGGGATCGTGTCCCTGGGAGGCAATGGCACTCCCAGCACTGGCGGTTTGAGGCAAACATATCATTGCCTGCATGACACAGAGCTGAAGATATGACCTTCACAAAGAGGCTTGTGACAGAGTTCTGTAAACTTTGCTATTTAGTAGAAGAAAAGTGAATTAGTTGGATGTATGACAGCTAGCAAATCTGTAAGAAATTGGAGCACAGTAGAATTATAGCTCCTTAAAGGAGGTAGCCAAAATGTGGAAATCATTAACATAAGGCAGGAGTAATCAGTTATGTGAAGTCTTGGAGAATTCTCTTGTGATGATCATTTTCTCAGTCCTTCACTCACTGTGAAGAATCTGAGAAATTCACCTACTTCAGCCCATCAGAGGAAAATGCCAGGCATTCTAGTATGCTTTCTCCATTTCTCATCATGACTCTATTTGTAGGTTCTTAATGACTTGATTTAGACTATGAAGACTGGTGGCAAAGATGTGAGATTTGCATTGAGACAGGATTTAGAATTAAACAAGAGTTCAACTACTGGATTCATGGGTTGGTGTAGAATTCTCATTCAGGTTCAAGTCTGACGTTCCTGAAAACTAAGGAAAATTTGGCAAAACCCAAGAATTCTTGGCTGTGGCTGGAGTTTTGTCTTTAGATTATAACCACATGAAAAACATGTAGAGGTTGTTTTAGATCCAAATCAAACTTCCTTCCAAACTGAGAGGCATTTCAGATTTATATTCTGGCCTGCTTGCACATCATCTTACTTTGTTTTAGCTCATTTCCGTCATCTGCTTGAAGCGTTGCAGGCAGTGCTGCTATATTTCAGCAATGCCAAGCTATGTGCTGGTGCTTTCAAGCTATGAGGTTGCATTGCCTGTTATGCAGCAAGCCTTCTGCACTGCATGCTGCCACAGCTCAGACACCTGCTGACCCCTCGGAGAATCCAGCAGATGCCCCTCCGGCAGCTGTCGAACCTGACCTTACACACAGTCATTTCTCAGCTGTCTCTGTGTTTGCGATGAGTGGTGGTAGGACTGAAAAGAGCAGAGCTGATTAGGCCCTGGGCAATCTCATGCCTATAGCCCATTGAGATTTACTCCTGTAAAGTATCAATAAGCATTTCACTGGACATACTAGGGGAAGAGCCCCGGGCAGATTTAGGCTTGGGATACCGCTAAACTTTCCTGAGCTTTGCTGAAAAGGCACCTCCATGTACACTTTTCAGACACTACCATCCTCAAATTTATGGGACAAAGGTAAAATCTATGTTAGCAAATTTTCTTAAAAAGTGCCATGCAGCCTGGTAAGTTTTTTTAACAGCAACGATTAAAAAGTGATTTTAAAAAGTTTGCAGTGTAGAAATGCGTTGCCTAGGTTGTCTGTGTGTGCATGCGTGTGTGTACCCTCTTTCACGCTGCAGCTGCTGAGTTGCACAATCCAGCCACAATATTGCAGCGATGCTTGTGAAGCTTTCATAGATACTTAGTTCCCTTCACCTTTTACTCCTGTCGTCTGTGGTCCTTTTATCTCCCTTCAGCTCACCTGTTGTGTTTCCTTTGCTCCACCAGAGTGTTCAGAAAGTAAATCAATTCAATTTCTCTGTCTCCTCTCAAGTCATGTTTCAAGACTTAGTCTTTACTTCTGAGGAGATCAGTGTTTCAGTTCGCCAAGATAAGGGCTGCAGTTACCACACAAGCCCCTACCACCCCTCACCTGTGCAGGAGGCAGGACTTGTTCCAGTACTGTCCTGTGGATGAATCTGCACCTTCCGATGGAGCCCTCTGAATGAGTGCTGGCCCAGGTCAGGACTCCCCCAGGATGCAGCACATCTCTTTGCAGAGGTAGTAGCTCATTTTTGAAAGCTGTACAGTCATGCTTGCTTGCTGTTACCCCTCAGATGGTGCACTTGCCTCTGTTCCACAAGCTGAAAGCTCGTCCATGCAGAGGGAAGAGCTTTCTCATGCTGTTAAGAGATGGTAGGAAAAAGATTCACCCTTTTTCTTCTAAAGACATTGCAGAGTGTAACCACTCTCCACTCTAAGTACCAGCAGCACATCTTCAGCCTACCTTCTCTGTTTCAAAAAGGCAACAATGTCAATTTAAATTACACTCCCTGCCTGACGTAACCATGACCAGACCCTATAAACCCCCGTGCCTTTGGAGGCACCTGGCCTCCTGTCTCAGCAGAGGGTGGCAGAGAGAATGACTCTCTCAGGAGAGAAGCAACTCATGCCCGACAAGGTACTCAGAAGCTGCAGTCATGCAACACGCTAAGGACACCAGGGACTCGGGGACGTCCTGCTGCTGGTTAGTCTTTGTGTTATACTGAGATGTTACACTAGATGGTGCATTCGACAAATTATTGGAGGAGGTTGATCTTCCCATGCTGAAAGCTTTGGGCACAAGGCTAACGGTTAACGAGCCCATTTGCTGTGTACACATAGAACATCCTTTTCACGACTTTTCAAAAAGTTGACCCTTCTGTGCAAGGGTTGAATGTGACTACAGCTGCCAAGGCATCACTTTGAGACTTTAACATTTATACCTGTAGGTTCTGGGGATTTTTTTGCCCATTACAGATTTTGACTAATTCAAAAGTCACAAGTCACAAGCAAAACATAATGGCATATTGCATTTGAAGGATGCTCAAGTTTGGATAGAAGAAAGATCTGTTAGAAAATATCTGATATTCCTTATTAACCTGCATTTCCTATCTCCCATCAGTCTAGGCAAATTAAATGGAACTGAGGACATGCATACACTGATTTGTCTGCTGGAGAATAAATATTTATTTACCCTGTGGCCAGATACCTTTGCCATAGGGCAGTGTAGCATAAAAATTGGTTAGGTCAGGTCACTTAAAAAATTACCACCAAAGAGTTGAGTGAAATAAGTTTAATATGAATTTGTGAAAATGTGACTACACAAGATTCGATGGCAAGGTTCACTCTATTACTTACTACATGGAGTAAATGCACAGAGATAAATCAAGTTGAAAGTGAGTCATATCAAAGCTGTAAGAGGGGAAAGGAGATCCTCCTGCTGAGTCACGAGGTTTGGAGTAGACCCCCCCTTCTAAACTCTCACAGAGTTTGGGTGCAGCTGGGTCTATTCCTAGTCTCAGACTTGGACAATGGATTGGATGTAAAGGGAAGAGGCAGAGGGCGGGGGGGGGGGGGGGGGGAAGAGATTTTATTCACAATTCAAGATTACCTGTAAGATTTTAGCTACAAAGCAATGAGATACTTTTTGTTTTAAATCACAAAAAATAACCTAACTACTTCAAGCTTGCAATGCGTATTATAACAACAGTATACCTGTTAAAAGTTTCCCCCACGTTCAGTGAAATATATCAAATGCCTTTTGCATTCCTCAGTGGTTGAAGGGTTGAGCCTGGAGGAGCAGGGGTATCAGCCCAGGCCCCATCATCGACTTTCCACGCCGGTCCCCCTGTTGTCACAGACTTGGTGGTTTGTGAGCTCTGAGTGGCGTCCCGCTCAGAGGGGGATGCTGGGCACAGCCTGCTGCGGTCCAGGAGAGCTCAAGGGGTGTCACTTTAGGACGGCTGTTTATGGGGCTGTGAGATGGTTGGCTTTGGTCATCAGCAACCTGGCTGCAACCCGAGTTCGTAATTTTCTCAAGAATTCCAAGAACACTGTTACCATTCCTCTGGGTGTACCACTCAGGCTGCAATCAGGCAGGAGTGTTCCAGGGCTGCCAGTGAAGAAGCGCTTGTCTCCATTCTTCTTCCCTGCTTTGGCCAGTCCATGGGAGTTCCAGCACAGGCAGTGCCATTCTCTGCCCTAGTCGAGTAAGAGTTACTGGTACAGTGAAGGGGTGCTCAACTGCCCAACTCATGACTCAAGGCGCTGAGGCTGAGTGCCTAGCCAGCAGCTCCTGGGGTGGTAGAACAGCCCAGAAAAGTAGGAGAAGTGCACCCCCATCGGCTGTGCTCCTCATGAGGAGTGATGGCTTCCCACTCCCACCCCAGCAGGGAGGCTTAGCCTGCAGCAGTGGGACAGTGTGTACGGGCAGTGCCTCCTGTGCCCAGGGGATTTGTTCTTGCCCTTCCCTTTGGGTGTGTGGAAGCCCTTCTGTATCCGGGGTTTGGGACAGGGGAGCAGGCAGCACAGCAAGCGGTACACAAATGGCTGGTAACTGCTGCCACCTTCACCAAGGAGCTCCCAGGAGCTGCCCAGGCTGGAGGTGTGGGCTCTGCCTGTGCTCTGGGAGCTGGTGGTTGCAGACCAACCTTGCAGAGTGCTAAAGCATGTCCTGCCCCGGGTGAATCTTTCTGTTATGGCCGAAATCACTAGATGGTGCTGTTACACGTAAATCTTAGGAGCTTTTCTTGGGTATCTGCACGTTCTGAGTCTTGGAGAAATGGTTTGTGTTAGGGTTGGGTTTATGGTCCTCTTTGAAAAGCTGCTGCAATAGAGGAAAGCAGCAGGCAGCGTAGGTAGCTTCTTCAGACCCTTATATCTGTGCTTGGGCTGAGATTTCTGGAGGAAGAGGCTGATTGCTGACAGGTAGCACCCACCCTCTTCCCAGGGGAAGCGTGCGTGCCCAGAGCCAGCATCCTTCCCCAGCTGTGAGGGCCCTGGCTTCTGCTTCCTCTGGATGACAGCAGTGTGCCAAGGCACAGCATTCTCTGAGTTTACATGGAGAAATTCAGGTGAATTTCATAGGAAAGGAAATCTTAGTAAGAGGAGTTGTCTTCTAGGCTCATAAGTGGGTAAGTAAAATAATGTCACCAAAGATTAAGAATTCCCTGAATGTGAATTATTTAGAATAGCAACTGGCGCAGGTTATAATTTATTTCTAAACTTTTTCTTATTTAGAGAGAGTTTTAAGCATTTTAGACCTCAAATTTATTTTATGATTGGTTTTTGGGTTTTGTTTTATTTAAAATAAATTGACTGTTTACATTTATTAAAAATTGATATGTAGTTTAAATGGAAACACACACATACACATGAATATCATTGCATTTGTTTAGGTAGATTTGATATATTATAGAATTGTATACATAGATCCTATCATTCTGTTGTCACACCAACAGTAACTTTAGGAGATTATTGGGATACCAGATAATGAAACTCACCATTAACAGAAAGCAGAAACCAAATTTATCCTTCTTTGAGCAACTAATCTCTGGCAAGCCTCCCAACCTTTTTTTTACCTTTTATGTTCCACTCTTTGCCTTGGTTGTCTGATTTAGCCCTTCATCCTTCAGATGTTTACTACTTACTGAATATGTAACCACGTATTTTAATATTTTCAGGGTAGGGCCATAGACCTTGCCGACCAGGAAGAAATTATACTGGATTAACTATAGTGATTTAGAAATTGATTTAGTTAAATCAGTGCAACTCTCCTGAGCACTTTATATCACTTCAGTTTAAGTCATGAGCCAGTGAGTAACAAATCAATTCTGTTGGCAGAGAGTGAGAAAGATTAGAATGGATCTTCAGCCCTTCTATCTCAGTATTTATTAGGCTAAGACCTCTTCAGGGCTTGTTGCTGTTCTCTTTAATTTTCTCTGCCTAATGGACCTGATCCAGCTCTTGATGGCATAAATGAAGGTTTTTCCATGACCTCCAGCTGGGAGCTGGAGGTGGCAATATCTTTATTAGAAACGTAGAGAAGCTTAGAATGACAAATAACTCAAACTTGCCTCTTCGCTGTATGCAGAGTTCTCAGATAGTGGCTCATATTGTAGAAATCACCTCTGCTCCGAAAAATGTAATATTCTATATTCAGGGCAGAAAAAATTGTCCTCTAAAGACAGCAAACTCTGCTGACATTATGCAAAGAGTATCACCATGCAAAGAGCCATAGTTGGGTGAGATTTTCTGAACAGCAGCAGATAAGTAAGATCTCACATGTATTTTGAGATGGGATGAAATTAATATTTTTGTCAATCTCCACAGATTGTGTGCATTCAGGTTAGATAGACTTGGGACTCAGGTTATTCCTGGTTTTGTACTGGCTTAACCAGAAACTAGACTGATGTTGCACACTCAAATCAAAAAACACAGCTTTTTCAAAATGCACTTCAAGAAATGCTTGGGGTTCTTTGTGTGTGTATGTGTTCTGCTTCTCTACCTTTCTTCACACTTCTACAAACTACTACGAATAAGTAAGAAGGATATCTAAGAATATGCTGAAAAAGAATAAGTTGAGTTCCACTCACTGAAAATTTTGCTTACTGTTCCCAAACCTTCTTATTCCTGGCTGTGGAGAGTAGCAGTGTAGCAGGAGTTGAACTCTTGGAGTGCCTGCCTATTCCAGAAAAGAGAAACTCACTTGTTTACAAACCTAAGATTTTGGTTTAGTGCAAAGTTATTTTTTGCTTTCTGAACTGGATGCTAGTATAGCTGTAAACTTTGTAAGCAAAAATGTCCTGGCATGCTCTTAAAATTCACCTACAGCTCCTGGAAGTCTTTACATTGTAAGTAGTGATGCCCCCTTCCACTTCCATCTTTAGTCCAAATGTGATTTCTTGTTTATTTTACAGGTTTATGATGGAACTTACATCTTTGCCTAAATTCCTTTGGACAAGTGACAACAAACTTCTGCATCACCATTTTCCGGACATATTGGCTACTGTTCATACCACACAAGATATTCCTGAAGAAGTTGTTTTTGGACCATGCATGCTCCAGAACACCCTGCTGGACACTGTAGCTTTTATTGCTCTCAAATGTTCTGAGAGAAGGAACATCCACTATGTATTTAAGGTAGGAGGAAGCAGCATTTAACGTTAATCATACAAAAAAGGGTTACACCATCCCTGAGAAGGTAACTTTGCTGAGGGGCAGATTTTTGTTTTTTTTTCAGCACAACTAACAGCTCCTTCGAAAGGGGAAAGCAGTGCCTTTCTGATTTATGAGCTGTAGACTGGAGGGATCTCAGTGAAAACTGTTTCTTTTGCAGGAAGAATACGACCCACTTCTGTGCTGACGTTTGATGGCCTGCTTCAGCACTGACCGGGAGTAGGAGGAAAGATGGACAAGTAGTTTAGAAACTTCACACTTTTGTTTCGTCCTTACAAAGGACACAGGAGGCTTATCAGGAGGTGTGACACCCTGTAAAAGCAGAGAGGGAAGACTGTGGCATTGTACCGATTCATGCAGGTGGTACATTCACAGCACTTACTGACAGATCTGAGCAAGCGTTAACCCAGTTTCCTCAGTTATCCATAAAAGTAAAGCACGATGGCAGTGATCTCAGGCTGGATGAACTCTAGAAGATACCAGTCAGGCAACTAGTCCTCACAATCTTCAGGCAGCCACAACTTACAGCTATTAGTACATGGACCTCTGAAAGCTACCTTCGGTATGCTTGTCTGTGTTACAGCTGCACTTTTCACTGTAGAGAAGCTACAGAGAGATGTCTGTGAAACAAAAGGAACTGTCCTGTAGGGAAAGTCAGAAACCCCAAGACTGTGATTGAGTGTTAATTCTCCAGCTCTAGTTCCCATTTCTTTTTGTTTCCTAGCCCCTGTTTATCATAACATTTTCATCTGGACAATGCATATTTCTCATGCTGGCCTCTTACCTTGCTTTTCTGGGTCTTGGAGTGCATTTCAGTCACCGTTGGTCTAGGTGAAGACAGGGAGGTATGTTTTACGAAGGCAAGCAAGTTTCTCACACACTGTGGCATGGATGGATCTGGGAGAGATCCAGGTTCTGCTAAGATTTCTGTGTTCTGGAGAACAGAAATCCCAGGGAGTATGTGTAATATGGAAGATGCAGCTGTTGCGAGATACCTGTTTTGACACTTTTTGCTTTAAACAAATTAAGAAAAAGAAGAGGCTTCAGGGTTTTTCTGACTGTTTGTTTGAGTTTCCAGCAGAAGGTTGCTTGCTTGTGCAGTGTTATTAGTACTCCAGGAGAACTGCAAGCTCTTTGGAGAAAGATCTCTCCTGAAAGGAGGCTTTATTTATGGAATATTTCTGTATTCCTCCTGGGAGTTTTGGAATGACTGTAGACTCAAGAAAGAGCCTCAAAGGGTTTCTACATTGGAGGAGCCCCCCAGAGGGATGACTTTAGTGTTTTGCTACATTTGAGCAAAGTAATTGTTATGCAGCCATGAAATTGGATGCCTGAATTGGCTCAGATCTCTGTCTTTTGGCAGTAAATACATAAATTCCGTGCAAGTAGCTGTTTCAGATGCAATCGGTGGTCCCATATCCTGTTAGGTACTCATAAAAAGTAAACCTTCCAGAAATCAGGAACTATTGTTAAGCTCCTAAGTCTGTGTGTAGACAACTAAACAATTCAATCATGATAATACGTTGTTATCATGGCACTGAGGTGCAAAACAAGAAATGGGTTTTGATATGCTGGCTATGCTACATACACAATACACACAGTAGTAATTTGGCAAGTGGGTTCTTCATAGCTGAAGTGCATGTTCATCACAGTTCGGCAGCACTCCTGCAAGGCTTTGGGAATACTATTTCTAACAACGGTTTCCTCATCTTGAACTTGCATGTTTAGTACAAAAGGGAGCTCTGTGTTTCTTCTCTCATCCTCTTGGAAAACCTGATTTGAGCTCCTTGGGCCAATTTGTGTGCTTGGGCAAAGAAAATGCCTTGGCCACCATTGGCACAGGTGGCTCTTTCTGGCCAGTCATTTTTCTCAGCAAAGGAAACTGGCCCCTGACAAAGCTACCTGTCCCACTGAGGTCCTCTGCCCCTTGCATTTGGTGGGTTCCAAGGAAGAGTCTTGTTTTCTCCCTTCTCCTCCAGCCTCGTTCAAGTCAAGGAAGCCACATAGCCTCCATAGTCCAGCTGTGATTGACCTTGTTGGGCTGTGAAGCTTTTACCTGGTACATGGTTGCAAAGGATTCATCTGAGGGATGGCCATCCCCAGAAGAGAGTGGACTTGCAGTGTTTGTAGTGTCTTTAAACACATGGGAAGACCGAAGCTGGAGCATGCTTCTACTTGACAGCACCCAGACCTTATGTTCTGTCCTTTACTCCACTTTCTTTAAGCTCTCTCAGCTCTTTCCTTGGCACTCTGGTTCCTGGAGCAGCTGTGTTCCCTTTGACTTTGCTTAGGGCATTGGGTGGATGCTTGGTATTTCTGAAACACAGAAACTAATAAATGACAGCCTCTGTCATAGCTATTAGTTACAACCACTGTGTGTGGGTGGGTGTGCTTGTGTCACTGTCAGACTTTTGTATTTCTCAATCATTGTTAATTACTATGGCATTTAGAGAGAACTAGTTGCAGGGCATGCTGATTTATTTTCTATTTTATTCTTATTAACTCTTACCCTATTTGTCCCTTAATGTTTCATTCTTGTATGGAGCTACTAATCTGCTCATACTTTTTATGGTAGGTAATAGTCGGACAGAGTTAAAAACAGAGAAAGAAATAGCCAAAATACTGTTTCTGATACCAAACACGAACAAGTGGCTGCCTTGCAATTAGTGAAAAACAAAGAGCTATACATTGCTTGGGGTGAAATTTAGATCATGCTTGTCACTGGACATTTTTCATTTCCAAACTTCTTCCTTTCTAAACAATGACTGAGTGCTTCAAAAATTAGTTGAGGCTTTTTGTGCATGTAAATGTTGCCCTTGATCGCCCTGTGTTTCAGCCTCCAACCTATGAAAATCTTCCTCATCTTTCAAATACTGCAGAGGACGTAGATCTGCTGTGGTAAACACCAAGGAAAAACCTATAAAAAACCAAATAATTCCCTGTTCAGACCAAATGCAGTAAAGTAAGATGAGAGCCACACACTGAATGAGGAAGACAAAGCCAAATGTTTTGTAGCTGTATTATTTCTGGAGCATGGTCAGCCTGTGAGTAAATGAGTCAAGAGTCCTGTGGAGAAAAGAGTATATGTGAGTGAAGATTGTGCTGTAATATACACACAGAAGGGAAATTTAATTTGAGCAGTAGACTTAATATTATTTTTTTGACTTCTGAGTGCCTGACCTTACAACCCAAACAACATTTTTTAACTTAATTTGTTCAGTATTTCTGAATGCACACATACTGAAAGTAAATCAACCCCTCCCAACTCTGAGAAATAATTTATTGAAAAATAGTATTCTGCTGAGTTTTTTTCTGTTTAGATACCTTGAAATGAATGTAATCAATTTATTAAAGGCAGGAATAGGAATGTATAATTTTATTTCTGAAAAAGGAAAGAGATCCTGCAAGTGCTTCTTAGTTGTATTTATTAAAATCTAATTTTTATGTAATCTATCCAAACATTTATATATGCAGATGTTGTCTCCTTGGGGTGTTGAATCAAATAACCAAGATTATTCTTGCACCTCCTGATCCATACCCTCTCGTGTCAGTGAAAAACTCCGCATGCAACTGCCCAGAGTGTGTGTTCCTTTCCAGGCTCACACTGCACTGATCCAGGGGTCTGCACATCTCATGCCCTGCAGACCATAGTGCTTGCACTTCTCCTGACTCAATATCCCATTTTCCCATGGGACTGAGATCCCTGCTTGCAGAGGAGCACACCTTACGTACCTCTATGATCCACGCCTGATACAGTCCGGTGGGACAACCTTCATCAGACAGAGGACATCATCCTTGCCATGAGTGAGCTAGAGACTGACAAACATACGAGCCCTGGCATTGCCATGAGATGTTAAGTGTAAACATCGGTGTCTCCTCTCTCCCATGCAGCTGTATTCCCAGAGCTCCAGCGCTCACGCTAGGGAAGCCTTCTCCCTATGATGACTTTGGATTTGGTGACCCTGGTGTATGAATTGGGCTCACAGCTTTGGCATACTGGCTCTGTGTGAGGCAGAAAACAGGCTTTGGTCTAGAATTTGATGGAAATCTATTTTGCATCCCAAGACCTGAAACTTCCCTTTTTTGTGTCCTGTCTCACAGGTAGATGTTACGTCTGTGCACAGTCCCACAGGACTGCCTTGGATGAGACTTGTACAAGCAGCTGCCAATAGCAAGGAGCAGAACCTGGAAGCTTACTTAGAAAACAGTCAGTTATATTATCGCTCTACCAGGAAAATCAACAAAAACGAGGAACTCCTTGTCTGGTATGATGAGGAGCTTTCCTGCCTCCTGGGTTTCAATGAAATAAAAGCTCAGAGTCCCCACAATGGTAAGTACCTAACTGCTGACTGCAGGGGTCAGTGAGCACTGAAGCGATTCTGCAACTTCTTTAGTATGCAATAATCTTGTAATACAGGAAATAAAACCCGTCTAAATCCTTAGCTGGTCAGCTAAGAGAAAAGACCTTCTGCTTTGGGGATTGAGCTGGTGGCGTAGAGCAAGAACAAACTTGCAGTTCTCAGTGCCATTGTCATTGCTACTTTCTAGCAGAGGATGGTGCGCTAGTGACTAATGCTGAAATTTTTGAGCTGTGTAATGAAAGTCTATGCACCTGACTACCTTGGAATCTAAAAGCCTCAAATACCAATTGGAAACATGCCTTTTTTAGCTCCTTGAGGAATCAGGTATAGGCTAGTGTTCAGCTTTAATCTTGTAAATGAAAAAAACACTAGTACTTAACCACCCAACCAGTACTGCATACAGCACAGTCTGCCTATTTAGAGTGGGACACAGTGGGAGTGAGAAAAAGGGCATGATTTTAATTCTGAGATGTCGCTAGAAATTTATGGATTTAAAAGAAATTGACTTAGAAATTGTTGAAAAAAAATATCTAGATTATGGAGAGACCAAGCAAATCACTGTCGGGTCTATGACAGGGTTGACTCCAGCTGTCATTTGCTCCACTAACTTTGATCTAGTTAGATTGGAACAAACCCCTTTCTACATTCCCTTTGGCTGGTTTAAACACAGTTGGTTAGTAAAGGTGTAGATTGGTAAGAGTATGAGTCGGTAAATGTATATGGTAATGTACTTGCCTGTAAATTTATATTAAATTAATATAGACACATTTATAGCAGGAACCCACTAAATAATTCTAACTGATTTCAGTGTATTCTGTTAGCTTTTGTGTAGACACACACTGTCAGCCCTTCAAATTTACCAGGGCAAAGTGTTACCTACACAAGAAACACTGTATCTAGACTCAGGACTGTAAACTAGCAGGTATAATGTTCCACCCAAATCAGCAGCCTTATTTTCTTGTAAGAAGTTCAGTTTCGGTAGTCTGGGAAGTGATCTAAGCTGTGGTGAGCCTACAAATTAGGGGGTTGTAGTTCTGCACAACCAATGTATGAACTTGCCTGCGTATCCCAGGCCTCAGGTGGGGTCTGGCATCATGTGCATTTAAAAATTGCTGTGTGTTGTGAAATAGCGTAGCGTGGATGCTGTTTGCAAAGGTTAGGATGTGCCATATGTGTCTCGGTCCCTGAATTATGTACTGTCTATTCACGGGCAATCAATCGTTGCGATGAATCAGAGATGCAGTACATCTGAAGGCCAGAAGGAAATGGTGTTCCCCATTCCTCCTGCCCACCGCTGCCATTGTTTCACTTTGAACATTATTTTCTGTGCCTTAAGACAACAGCAGTTTGCCAAACTGGCATGAGTAAGGGTTTCAAGCATTATAGTCAGATGATTTGTGAAAGGTATTAAACTTCTGGAGTATCCTATGCAGAAAATAGAGGCTCATGTCAAAATCTTTGAGTCCAGGTCTAAAAGACATTATTGTTTGGGTACACAGAATTTAACATTCAGCCTGTATTAAAGCCAGTGACTGACATAGGGAATGTAGACCAAAATCTGGGTTCAGACCTCAAATTATTATAAAGTCCATATGGTTTTATCTAGAACGTTGTGTACTGGCCATTTTAGGTAATACAAACTTGGCTTGAAAATCTAAATGAAAGCATTTCTGCAAGTAGCACATGGATGCAAATAGGAGTGAACCATTTTCCACAGCAGCAAGGGACCTGATTCTGCACTGGCATTAGCTTTAACGTGTAATCTTGTATGACACAAGGGATGTCTCTGGTGTTTTGTTTGTGTTAATGACAAGGTCAGGATCAGCATCCATACATGATTCTACCTTTGCAAAACTTATCATCTGTTGTCTGTTTCTGCAGAGTTGAGATGCCAAGAATGTGACCGAGTCTTTAAATGTGAGCATACCTATCTCTCCCATGTCCGCTTCCTATGTGCCCCAGAGAAGAGCACCCTGCTATGGAAAAACTTTCAGAACCCTAAGACTGAAAAGAGCAACTTATCTGAGCAGACCACGAATTTCCACAGCCTGGCAAGGGATCTAGAGGTCAAAATGGCAGCTTGTAAAGATGATGCCCGTGGTCTCACAGGAGAAAGAAGAGCAAAATCTGAGGAGGCTGAGAACAACAGGAGCAGGAAGACTGTGTTGTTGGAGAAAACCAATAATCTGAGTGAAGAACATAACTGTGGGGGCAAGGAAGAAGCTGGGGGAGAGCATGTATTGGCTGGCTCTTTCTGGAAGCTTAGTTCAGGAAGGCAGTCAGTTAGGAGGGATGCTTTAGATCAGAAGCAGAGTGCTTTCACCGAGGTCAGGAGGATGAAGGAGAAGGTGAGGAACGAGAGACTGAAGGAGCCAGAACAGGAAGATAGCACGGTTCCCCTCGGTAAAGAGCAGGTATCGAAGGAAGTGTTGCTGAACTCTTCCGGTAGTGCATTCTCCTTTGTGTGGCCCACTAGAGCCCGAGGAGAACAGAAGAGTGCTTTCAGCAAACCCAGTAAGTGTCTAACAGAAAGAGCTGCAATAAATTCTTCTCATCCCATAAGTGAGTCACCAAAGAGCCTGGGGGAGCTGTCTGGCCTCATTGCCACCACAGACATTATGTGCTGCAGCACTCTTCTCAATTCCAAGTTCTTTGTCAGTGATTTGTGTAATGCTCAAATGCTGCAGACAAGCATCACTCGGAGCAATGTTTTCCCATATACCTCAGAACCATGGCCCAAGCAAGCAGGAGGACAATTACAAAACACAACCACCACTACTTCTTCTTCTTCCTCCTCCTCCTCCTCCTCTTCCTTGACTCTTCTTCCTCCCACCTTCATGTCCTTTGGAGTGGCTGCCCAGAACTGGTGTGCCAAATGCAACCTGTCCTTTCGCATGACATCTGATTTAGTCTTCCACATGCGGTCACATCACAAAAAAGAATACTCCTCTACTGAATCCCAGTGCAAGAGGAGGCGAGAAGAGAAGCTAACATGCCCCATTTGTCATGAGTACTTCCGAGAACGCCATCATTTATCCCGGCACATGACTTCTCATAATTAGAGCTGTGCAGAAAGATGTCACCAAGTGACTGGGCAGGTTGGATAAAGAAGGGGAACATAAGTCACTTGTATCCATTTCTTTTTGAGTTTACATTAATTTCTTAAAGGAAATCACTGTTTACAATAATTTATAATAGATGCTTTCCAAAAAAATATAAAACTTTTACAAGAGTCTGCGTTGGTTGTAAGTTTTGAAAACTCAACCTAGCCCTTGCCAATCTATTTTTGAAGAAATAAAAGAGTGGATTGAATACACATACAGTATTGATTTGAAAAGACTTGGGAACAAAATTGTTGTTTTGCAAACAGTTTTCTTTGCTTGTATTTGATTTGCTGGTGTTTGTGCAGTACAATGTAAATACAGAAGTAACAACCACCTCATTGAATGAGGAATCTTTAAGCACTAAAAAAATCAGAGCTTATATGCTAAAAGAAAAGAAGTTACTGCTTCTAGCAGCTTTGGTGGACTTTTACTCCTTTATGTTAGCTGAATCGGCTCTCTCATCAGATTTGTGAGTCTGAGTAAAATGCTTCTATCTTACTGTCTCCTTGGCTTTGAAGTTAAGACTGTCTGAACTTTGTGATCATCAACAACTGACTGATAGACCGCCAAAAAGGATGTGACTTATAAATCAGTATATCTGAGTTCTATCCTATGCTCTGCCACTTTTGCAATATCTTTTATAAAGTCAAATCAACCTGGATCTGTATCAAAATGTGACCTATTGTCAATGTTATTGTCTAGGCAGTGAGCACAAATTCTGGCCTGATGTGTGCTTGCAAGATCTGTGTGACTTTAGCAGGCATACAGATCTGATGGGTGTAGAGTGTGGCCTGTGGTTTGCAGGCTTTGGATATTCTAAAGGAAGCAACTGGAGTATTTGAGTTACTATTAGCCACTGATAGATAGAATCTGCACAGTAATTGTGGATGGTAGGCTCTGTTCTGCTAACACCTAGAAGAGGAACGTCCTTCGCAAAATGACACAGACATACATGAATTGCATTGTATTAGACCATCTTGTCTTTCCTCTGTTTTCTACATGGGCCAATTCCAGCTTTTTTTAAAAGAAAGTGCCAAATCCTCTCTATAGCCTGTCCATTTGTGAGTTTTTTTTTATTGCCTACTTTGGTTTGAGCTCTGCTTAGTCTCAGAAGCAGATGAGCTTATACTGTTCTGGGTGCGTGGGGGTAGCAACAATCCTGTCTACTGTTACTGCAGCTCACCTAATTAGCCTTTCCCTACTTTTTTAATCTGTTAGGGGCTTACTCTTGGTAGCTTATGACGTGTTCTTCAAGTGAGCATTCATCTCTCTTTTGGATAGTATTTTTTCAGGTTGTCTGATGTTTTTGTGGCCTGTTTCTGAGCCTCATCTGCTATTATTCCCTTTCAGATAGAGAATGATCAAACCCCACTCATTTCCAAGCTAAAAGTAAAGGACATTGCAATATGCTGCTTATTATTTCCCACCATACTGATGATAGAGCTCAGTGTTTGCTGCACAGTGGACAGAAGTTTTCTCTGAGTTCCTGTGATGATGCCTAGGCTGATAATGCAAGTACCAGCAAGTAAACACATCTGAATTATAAAAGCCAGCCCAAGAGTCAGTTGGGTTCGCCATATTACACTCATTGTCATCTCTTTGAAGATTTCTATAAATCAGGAGACTGTGTTCTTCCCAATATATTATTGGTGAACATGGCTGCTGACTATTAACATAAACATTTGACTTACTGCAGACCAGCCACTGGCTGTGCACCCCAGCTTTACTTTCCCAACATAAAGTGATTAAACTGTTTATATTATGCCTTTGAGTTCAGAAGATATACATTGAGACTGGAGGTCTGGTTGGATTGTAACACAGCTTTCCAAGGTCAGTGGTGGAAGCTCTTTCACTGGAGTCATTAAAAAGCAAAATGAACAAAAGCTTTGAAACATGGAGCACAGGGAAAAACCTTGCATTGAGCAGGGGATGATGTGGTTTCCTTCTAATCTTTCCATCTCTATTTTGTGTCCAATAACATTTACTGTGTAAGGAATATATTTATGGCAAGGTTTAATGGGCCAAATTTCACTCCATCTAGTTTTATCTGGGTGCCAGCCAGTTTACTGTGAAGTCAGTGTCCATAAAGTGTAATGAAGGACTCCATGGTGTAACAGCATTCGTATGTGGTTAGGTTTACAGTTCCCATTAGTAGTTTAGGCCAGATTGTGATCTCATTTATTCCAGTGCAAATCCAGAATAATTCTATGTTGCTACTCCTGATTTACATCAATTACTTTACGATCAGTCTGGCCCAATATAAATAAGTCTAAAGGTTTTTTGGTACCTTTGCCGCAAAATGTTCTATTCTGTACTTATTGAGAGATGCCATGTTTTCTTAACAGTTTTATTATTAGAAACCTAGCTTCAGATTTCTTCTGGAAAAAGACAAGACCAGCTGTGTAATGCTCCCCAGTGTTATGCTGGTGCATCGCTTCAGTGTTACTCTGCTCCAAGGGCCTGCTTTTTCCAGGGTGCTACACCTGGCATATCATTTAGATCAGAATGAAGCAGCAGCAGATCTCACTGGTTACAGATTTTCTCTGATTTTTTGTTGGTGTAAGTGATCTTGAGAAAGTGTGGAAAGTCAGCCACTGATAAACAACTGCTGAATCTCAAAACCTCTTCCAATGGTGTGTTACATCTACATCCTTAGAGGTCTCACCAGTGATCAAAGTTCTTCGTGCTGCTTATGGTATGAGGCTTAAGCAAGCAACAAGGCTACAGGGAGAGAGAGCTTTCCTTTATGTCACGAAGTTGTTTTCTTTGTGAAAAAAAACCCCGAAAGGTTAGAACTCTTACCCAGTTTCTTTATGGGCGTACCTCAGCCACAGCAACTTACATACTGTGCTGACAAGCAATGCATAAATGCCTCCTATGCACAGACAAGCAAGAGAACCAGTTCCGAGAAGTGGCAAAGTTGATTCAAAATGCAAAAATGAAGAGAAGCAGTTTTTAATCAGCTTTATTTCTGGTACCATCCTCACATCCTCCAGCTGCAGGGGCAGCGCAGTTTGGTCTGAGCATGTAATGACTGGGGTTTTCCCTCCTGCAACATGGAATTCACACTGCAGGCAAATGTGTTCAATACTGCCCTTGCTACTTTGCAGTGGCTGCTGGCATAAAAATTGAGTGAACAGATTGCTTCTTATACTTGACTGCTTTGTGAACTAAGCCTTGTTTACACACACAGCTGATCAATATGATATTCTGTTGCCTGCTGCACCTGTGCTGACATCACAGCAAACCAGCACAGATGCCAGTGGAACCAGGACTTGATTCCTTATATGTAAAACGAGCTCTTGTGTAAAGCCCCTTGTGCAGGCACAGGGAATGTCTTACATGTCTCAGGTTTAACTGAGTGTCTTACCTAAGTTGGCTTACATAAACCAGGGAGCTTATCCAAAATTATTGCAGATCTTATGTCTTTAAACAAAAATTTTCTTATTAAAGCTGAGTGAACCAAATATTGCACAGGCAGAAGGAAACCTAACGAGACAAAGAAAACCAAACTTCTTATAACTGAGTCATGCCGGAAGCTTTTTTTCCATTATGTCTAGAAGTCTGAACATTTGAATTGGTGCAGATGAGAGGAAATCCTGCTGGAGGAAAGGCACTCTACTAGTAGAGCAGGGGGTCATGAAGAAGTAAAGCAACTTAAGGAATTCATGAAAGGCTGCATTCTGCCCCAGTGCAATACTGTGATTTTACAGCAGGGATCTGTATCTTTTCTACAAGTAGAAATGCTTGGAAGAAAAGAAATATAAGATTTTGATTTTTTAAACAGGATGAGACAATGCGAACTGGTTTGTTTCCTGTCTTTGCTAGCAACTGCCTGTATCATCTTGATCAAACCAGTTTGTCACAACATCTGTTTCTGGATCAGTGGAAAGGGGCATAACACAAAGCTTTCAAGCTTAGCTTTTCAGGCTGTGTTTCTGCAGTGGGATGTGAGTTTACTGATAGAGAACGCCATGTTAGGATATTTGCTCACTCATTGATCCCTGAACTTTTTCCATTGTAGATGTGTTTCTCCATCAAAATGGCACTCAGACACACTTCTGAAGAATATATATTTACTTGGTTTTTTTTGAGGCAGTTTTCCACTAATTGATGCAGTCTGTGGCTCTCATTGGTCTACAGAGCACAGTTTGAAAATCACTGGATTAAGGCAGCTTTTGTGGTATGATCAGGGAAGACTACATGAAAGGCACTGTCCAGAAAGCAAGAATGCATCATTTTGTAGCAAAAAAAAAAAAAGAGTAAGATGGCTGCCATTTCTTGGTTAGAGTTCTCTGGAGGAGAACTCTCTGAAGGAGAAAGATCATACTGTCAGGAGGCCTGATATACCAACTCCTTCCTTCCTGCTTTTAAAGGGAACACAATTAGGATTAAACTTTAGGAAGTTCTTCTAAGTGGGATGTTAAGGAAATGGTGCTATAAACTGTGGAGTGTCTGTGTCAGCTCTGGAACCAGAACAGAGAAGGGTGGCAGTTTCAGCATGTTCCTGTTATGCTGTGGAAGAGCACTTCTGAAATTGCTTGTCCCTCCCTAACAAAACTTCTTTCTCATTTAAACCACAAACCATGGATTTTCTATAACTAATTTACATTTATAGTTTTCTGATGCTCAAACCTTTCGGTGCAGTGTAATTTTCTATACAATTACAGTCTGTTTTTTTGTGAGATCTGTTGATCACACTGTGCTGTGGTCATGGTTTGGTTCGAGCTGTTTTACACATCAAAAATGCCAGGTGGTGCCAGACCTGGGGGACATACATACAAAGCAGGACTCCGGATCTATGTCTTCCTTGACACTGTAGAAGAAGGTGGAAGATCCATGCAGAAAGCAGCTGTGGGAAAAAATGTTCTTGACTGCATAAGTGATAGAGATCTCTTTAGTTCTGAAAATGCACGTCCAGATTTCAGGGAAAGTTCTGTTACCTATCGTAATTCTAGATGTTCTTGAAGTGTTTGGTACTTCTAAACTGTACAATTGCACTTGCTTCTCTTGCTTCAGTAAGTCCTACAGGCTCTGCCTTTACATGTATTTCCTTTCTGTCAGTTCTGAATTTACCACCTTTCAACTGCGCTGTGTTCAAGTGAGACAGGATAGGATATAGCTTGTCTGTCCTGCTTGTTATCCCTCCATTCTGAGATAAGAAAGCTGGTCTTTTCAGTATCTTCAAACAAGAAGTTTCCTGTGGTCCTACTCTGAGCAAAAAGTACAGTCTAACACAATTTACACTACACTGTGTCCAAGTTCTAAGCTCATGGAGATGGGAATAAATATGATATAGCTGTTTGTGAAGACAGGAAAAAGTTGTTTTTTAACACACTGGCCTGTATCATGCCTGACAGTTTCAATGCTAATTAGCCAGTAGATGACCTATGAAATAGTAAATAATACTTTGCCAATTAATAAAGTTTGTCAAGGTTGCACATTAATTTTCCAGTGAAATCGATCACTTCAGTAAACTAACAGTGCTACTGATGTCAAATGGACTCACCAGCAAATGCATCTTCATTGCTTGTTTTCCCAGCTGGATTCCAATTTCTAGACATAATTATTATTCATAATTACTTACCATATTACTACGGGAAGAAATTATTTGCTATTTGTGCCCATATGGTATAGCTTTTGGTTCTTGAATGGATGGCTAAAGCTTTTAAATGTTGGGTTTAACAACTACTATTTTTTGTACATGACAGCACAACTGATTGTGTTTAGGAAAACAAAGTATATCTGGATCATTTAGATATTAAAGAGGCTTAAAAGACATTAGAAGAAATACATTAGTGTTGTTTACTCATTCATTGACTACTCCAGTCTTTTCCATATTAAGAATCTTTAATATTCTTCAAACATATATCACTTTACACAAAATTCCGTATGAGTTAATTCATTGAGTTTAATTAATTTAAGTATTTTTCACAACACTGAAAAGTTCAACAGCTAGTTAATGCACAAATATCAGAACATGAAAATGACTCAGAAGAGTCCAAGTTAGTGATCACACTGAGTGTAGTTGGTAAGACAAACAAATAGTAAAAAAGATGGAAAGTCTATCTGGTTGGTAAAATCATTTTCCTGTAAATACTGAAAGAGATTCTCTGCAGTCAGGTGTTTAAACATGATTCATTAAACAAAATGGCAGTAACTTACAAATGAGCAAGCGAACAGCAATGTGTAACTACTACAGACTAAATGTCAGGGGACCATTTTCCTAACTTAATTACCTTACAGCTGCATTTTGTAGAGATGAGAATTTTTGAGATCTAGATTACAGTTATATGTATTTCTAAATAATGACAAAGACAGACGGTTAGATAAGAACTGTAAAAAAGGAATGTTATGCATTGATTAAGCTTGCACCAATAACTGTTAGTTGCCCTGGAATACACTATTACTTAATACTTAGCTTGTTAGCAGGGTGTAAAGGATATTTCTCTGCTTTCTTTTTGTCTTTGGGGCAGGACACACAGAAATCTGTTTTTAGCCTTAAGTAAAAACATATGATTCTTTTCCCTGAGTCTGTTATCTAAGCAATGGGTGAAAGAGTCAATGTACTACTACCTTTCTCCTGCTCATTCCCACTCCCTTTGCCAGATACTAGGGGAGAAGCAGGCATGTACCTAAGAAATACCAGGAGTCTGGTCAACCCCGACAGACTAGGAATGGTTATTTTTGGTACTTCTAAATGATGAAATGGGGACGAGGCTTAATTAAGCTCTTGCAGTTTGGAAAACACACTCTCAACTACTGTTAATTCTTCTTTAAGATGTATAAATATGAATGTACACAATTTCCAAAAGAACAGAAGTGCCTTTTCTATCTTTGCATAAATGTTTTGAGGTGACTTCCATGCCTTCAACACTGACAGCTGTGATTTTCTAAGGGACTGAAGGAAATCTGTGATTTAAGTGAGCTAAATCTTAAAAATAGACACTGCAACAACTAACACTTACAGAAGAGGAATCCAGAAGCCCCAGAATTATACAAGTATCTCAACCATGTCCAGAAAGAGCTGGGTTCCACAGAACAGGGTAAAAAAGTCATCATGAGGAACAAATCACTGACCGTAGAGACTGAAATTACATTCCCACTCCTTTCTAGGGTTTACATTTGGGGAGGTAGCTTGCTTTCCCTAAGAACTAGGGGCATGTTCCCCCACTGGGCTATCTAGAGCTGTGCAGGTGAGCACTGAGCATCTCCTTTGCTTTGATGAGTGCAGTTTCAGCTGGTGTTTCCATGTGAGGAGGCACCCCTTTCCCTTCCCAAGCAGTGCTCTCTTGGGTAACCGATCTGGAGGTGGGGATGATGATGTAGAAGTTGGTATCATCTACTTGATATGTCTGCGGGGAATGGCACCCACCACTGGTCTGTTCTCCAATGATGAGAGCTCTGCCCAGCCTCTTCATTATGTATACAAACTCCTCAGCAGCCCCAGCTGTCACAGCACTGGTAAGGATTATTAGCCCCTTCTGAGAGCCATACCTCTCCCCTGTGGGATAGCACAAAAAAGTCAGAAATTAATCCATTTTCAGATATTTGTTTGCATAATGGAGCAAGAGGGGCCAAGATACAACACACTTCATTTCCTACCTGCTATTAACAATTAAATAAGTTTGGAAATATACTTCGTACCTATGATGGTATTAAAGCACTTTTTACGCTAGCCCAGCCTCTATACTGTAAGAAAGACTATTGCTCTACATGGTACTCTTGTGCCATCAATTCCTGGTTATAAGCTCCAGCAGCTGGGAGGCCAGCTCATGGTTACTACTGCTGGCTATTCGTGTCTTTGACTTTTACAGGAGCTCTAGATCCCTCAAACAAGTGGGAAAGGGAGGTGAAGAAAGTAACATTTTCCACTGCTCCGGCAGGAATACTCAAAGCTCAGCCAGCATCATCTTCAGTTTCACTCTCATCCCTGCTCTAGGAATATGGGTGTCATAGAGCTTGGCCTGCAAACTATGCAGGCAACGTTTTATGAAATTACAATTATAGTGGTTTCCCACAGGCTTTTTATAGTCTATAAATGGAACCTGTTGCAGGGCCTTTGTCCTAAACCCTTCAACAAATACCCCTTTATTATTAGGATCGAGCCAAGTTATCTCATTTTCTTACATAAACCAGCTGACAGGAGTAGAGGTTTTTTGCACCTTATTTTCAGTATGTCTGAATATGCTAGATACTTTTTGAGTGCTTAGTTCCTTTGAAAAACTGATCAGTGTGTCATAGCTGAGACCTGATAACTTGAAAACTAAATTGCTCTAAAAATGTCATTCTTAAAGTAAGTTACAGTATGACATATAATTCTCATACTAATCTGTAAGAGAGGGGCCAATAGCATGGTAATTAATTTCCACATCATCTTTGCTCTTCTCATTTCACTATAGATGTAATATCCATTAGAAGACCCTTTTCACAGTATATATATATATATAATACAGGACCAGATCCAGCTGCTTTGAAGTTAATATGAGTCTGCCTGTTCTTTTTGACGGGAACTGGAATGTGCCCATAGTAATCATATCCTTAGCACCTCCCACCTCTGAATGCCTGGGAAAATAGATGGACCCTGCAGCCCGTGACAAAGTTTAACCATTTCAGCGTGATCCAAGCCAATAATTGCAGACAACATTGTCACACCTTTTTTGGTACTGTCTTAGCTTTAAAGGGGAAAAAAAATAAAACCAATGTTTAAAGCTCTTTAGCACTCTAACTGCACTTTATGAGCACTGGAGAGCTCTGTTCCTGCATGTTGCAGCACCCTTTCAACTTTCACAAACTGTGGGGCAGGGTTGTGTGTGCGCGCGTGTGTGATACATTGCCAGATGTTCCAAACTGACTCAAATGTGCAAAATTCAGTGCTTTTCTTTCTCTCTTGCATTATCTGGATAAACTGGGCCATTGTGAGTATTTCCATCTACTGAAATAGTGGATTACACAGGTAGACAGTGAGGAGCTGCATATAAAACTATGTGTGAGTATTGGAAGAGATATTACTAGAAGTCTAGGCAGCACAGGATTTATTTTTAATTTTGGCAACTTTTAAAAGCAACAAGTCACAACTGTTGTACACAGTATTCAGCTAAACTTCTGGGGACCAGTTTACAAACTGCCATGCTTAACATACACTATTCCTAGGAGCAATAAACTATTATTTATAAATGGCATTGAGGGACATGGCTGAAACTAATTTTCTTTTTTTTTAAACATTCTCTGCCCAGCTTGAGCTAATCATGGCAGATGCTTTCAGCAAATGAGTTATCGTGTCTAATGGCTCACTTTAAAATACACAAGGAGGGACATCTGAAATGAAAAGCTACGCTAAAAAGAAATTGTCACATTACCTTTGACCTGTGGCTGGGTCCATATTTCCTTTACTGAGTCACTGGGCCTGTCATAAACTTTGTCCAAGAGAATTTGGCGTCCTTCATCAAAGAAGTATGAGCATAGAATTGCTATGGAAGTGGTGGAGCCTCCAATATTGTACCTTTTCAAAACCAAAAAATAGTAAGGAAGCAGTTGAAAATTTGTGGCAGACAGTAAATCTCCCTTCCAAGTATTGTTCCTTAACATCAGTACTGAAAGAACTTATGGCTACATTTTGATACATTTACATTCATTCTCCTCTATCAGCATTTGCATATTCATCATAGAAACAAAATCCTGTCTAAGAGTTTTGGACTGTTATTGCCCACAAATGACTTCAAAAGCAAACATAAAACTGAATTGTCTATTTTTTATTCAATCTGGAAAAAATTCAGAAAGCAAGCAAAGACTCTTCATCTGAAAAGAAACATCAGATCCTTGTTATTATTCTACTCGGAATAACCCATGCTGTTACTGACATAGGCAGCATAAGTAAATACCTAAAACCTTACATATATGTAGATGTTTGTAAAGTTGTTGTGTTCTTATTTCCTGCTGCACACAATGAGAATACTTGGTGTTTGGCACTTCATAAGATCAGTTCATTCCTTTTGGTGCCTAAAGATTGCTTTAGCTGTGTCATTTAGGACAGCCGTGTTTAAAAACATCATTTGTAGCTTAACTTCATACCAGTCTCTGAAGATTAAATTCACTGAAGAACCTAAGCATCATTGGAGAACCCCTGCTATGAATACACACAATGGAATACCAAATCATTTTTTGTTTATCACTTTTCACTAATACTAGAGCACATACAGCACTGGAAATGTTTGTACTTTGCTTACTAGTAGGAGATAGATACAGTGCTTTCCTGCAGCTGATGTTAGGAATGCCTGGCACAGACATTCCAGCAAAAACCTGCTAGAAAACGAGTTTTGCTCAGTCCAGTCTGTAAGTTTTTACTTCCAGAAATGGAGTACGTAGTCCAGGAGGTCTCTGTGCCAAAGAGTGAAGCTACCTGTTTATGCTGCAGCATTTGGGAGCTGTATGCTGTATTCACGCTCTTGACTGGTGAGAACTGAAATAAGCCTTTTCAGTGTGTCCCAGGTAACGCTGTGCTGCCAGGAGCTCCTGCTGCTGCTGCGCAGCCCAGGAGGCAGCTAGACCCAGCAGAGCCCAGTTTCCTGCAGCTGCCATCATGGCTGAAGTGAGTGGCAAGCAGGCAGCTAAAGCAATGCTGGAGAGCTCTTCCTGGGACGCCGGCAGATAGTGAACCTGCGGAAACTTTAGTCAGTAATGACTGAGAAGTTGTTAGAATTTTAGCTTAACTTTTGGACGCAAGTCCTTCCTTCATTACAGACTTCTTGTGTGACATTGGGGAGGCTGTTTAGTTTATAAGCATCTCTTCTCAGTGCTGTGAAGGTTAAAAATACGAAGTTTGTGAGTGGCACAGCTGTTCCACAAAGGCGAGAGACATTATGCCTTATGGTTAATTCCATGCAAAATCGAAATTATCAAAATATGAAATGTATGAGTGGCCCAGCTGTGTTCCAGGGAGGAAAAGTTGTAAGATGAGAAACATTATTCATTGTAGTTAATCCCATGCAAAATTGAAATTATCAGCCTTCCCTTAAAATCTTAAGATTGGTTTAGGGAGAATTTCAAAAGTTAAAATGTTTGGAGTTATCTTCTATATGCCTTCACAGACTGGGTCTTTTGTGTGCACTGAAAAGGCTGGAAATACATTAAATAAAAACAAACCAAAGCAACCCAAGAAAAAAACCCGAGACCATCTGCTACCTGGGGCATGACTTCACCTTTGTTGTTTTATTGCTCCTGGCCCTGATATAAATGGGTGAAACTCATGAAACTCTTGGGTTTCAGCTGGGAGAGAGTTAATTTTCTTCTCAGTAGCTGGTGCAGTGCTGTGTTTTGGATTTGGTGCGAGAATAATGTTGATAACAGATGTTTTTAGCTGTTGCTGGGAAATGTTTATACTATGTCAAGGACTTTTCAGTTTCTCAGGCCCTGCCAGTGAGAAGGCTGGAGGGGCACAAGAAACTGGGAGGGGACACAGCCAGGACAGCTGAACCAAACTAGCCAAAGGGGTATTCCGTACCACAGAACATCACACTCTGTATATAAACTGGGGGGAGTTGGTTGTGGCTTGATGAGAGCTGCTTGGGGACTGGCTGGGCCTTGGTCAGCAGGTGGTGAGCAATTCTATTGTGCATCACTTTTTTTTTTTTTCTCCCTTCCCTTTGGATTTTATTCCTCTCCTCCCTCATTTTCATTAAAATTGTTGTCATTATAATTCTTATTATTGTTTTGGGTTTTTACCCTCCTATTTTATTTTACTTTAAATATTAAATTGTTCTTGTCTCAACCCTTGAGTTTTACATTTCTTTCTGATTCTCCTCCCCACCCCTCTGTGTGGTGGTAGGGGAGTGAGTGAGTAGTACTTAGCTTCTGGCTGGGGTTAAACCATGACATACAAGTTTTAGGTTGGGAGAAAACCGGGGCAAGAAAGAAGAAAGTCCCAGTCCTGTCTCAAGTCTTGGAGGATGGTGGTGCCTTTGCTGAATTTTAATTCAGTCATAGGTGTGTTTTGTTGGTTGCTGCACTCCCCCTCTGGGCTCACATAGTGAGATCTCTGCTCTCATCACCATGCACTTTTCCTGCACGTGCTCTAAATCCTAGAAGAAGATTAATTTACCAAATATTGAGACACCCATGATGGCAATGAACATAAATGGTTCTAGCATTAAACCCGAGTTCTTACAAAGGCCTTCTTTTCTTTAGTTTATATTTGTAATTCTGGGCTTACAAACATTAGCTCTGGACCAAGACAAGGGAACAACAGAGTTACCTAAATATTGTATGGGAAAATTGTTTGATATTCATCTGCTTTGATAGCTGGTGACAAATGGATACCATCTTCTGACTCATAAGATTTGGAGCATTGTTGACACACTGGAGTGTACAACAGAATCCTAAGTTGAGAGCAGGCATATGATGCTGTAGCCTGTTGCTGCAGGGTTTAGGAGTGCTATGGTATCTTTAAGCCACCTTTGTGCTCTGTGCACAAGGGTTATTCTGTAAAGGGCTGATTGCCCAGGACAATTTAGTGCTGTAGATATAGCAAAATAGATGTTATAACACAGCTTATGCATGGTCTTGTTTTTTGACTGTTCAATCACTTGACCACTGCCTGCAGTAAAAGATTTAATTAAGCCATATATATATATAATTAATACAAGGCACATGCACAGTTAGATTAGAAAGAAATCAGGGGAAGAAAATAAATGTGTCATCCAGGATTGTGTTCTACAAGACATTCCCTAAATTTGCCTATTTATTTCTAAATATCTGAAGTGATGGTACAACTTATCTTGAGATATACTTCTAGACTGTTATTGTTTTCCTTGGCTGTTTTCCTTTTCTCATTTTATCCCAGCAAAGTTAGTCTGTAAACAGGACAGTAACCCATGTAAAGCTGTAAATTCACTGTTACAAATAAAACACTGCTTTGAACGAGCTTTGGTTATTTGCCATTCAAAGGTTTACCTCATGTCTATGATTAATGCATCTGTGTGAACAATTTTCTTCCAAACATGCTCTACCAGTAGGTCAGACACCTGGGTTAGAAGTTCACAGTCTCCAAACATATCAAATCTCAGATAGCCGATGTTGTTTCCAAATACATTTGTGTGGAATGAAAATTTAATCAGATCTTCAAATACTTCTGGGGAAGGGATCTGAAAGAGTTTGGAAAAACAAAACAAATCATTTTCTGGCACTGATAGCTTGGCACAAGATTTAAAAAGAATATTTGGGTCAACTTTAGTCCAGGTGGGACATAAGTGAGTAATGTGACCAAGTTTGAAGAACATAATAAATTATATTAAGATTCTTGCATATTAAACATAGATTAACATTGGCTGCTGCATAGTTTGCCCAGTATAGGGCACATCAATAGCACACCCAGAACCTAGATCAGGCACATATTTGTCAAGGCTGTTTATTTTTGAAAAATACAGGAATTTCCTTAGAACAAAGAGGCTGAGAAGGCTACAAGAACTAACCTGCAGCATAGGCAGCTACCCCAGACCTGCCACCCAGCCCACTTGTTTCCTTTAGCAGCTCTTTCTAAATAAGGCACTTGGGACATTTATAATCTCTTGATTTGCCTCGGCTGACAAAGAGCTTCTGGCTACAGGTGGGATTGCCCCAGCCCCTCTTAATGAGCAAGTCCCTGTGACAGTCAGGAGCCTGATGTGTTGGACATGTGCTAGGATATTCATGAGGTGGATGTGTTAAATCTCTTATTTGGTGACCATGTGCCTGGACTCTCACGTGTTAGGCTGTGATTAGTTTAATTTTGTTTAGTTTTTGTTATTAAACAGCAGGCATTTTTTTAATAGCAACGTGTAGCCAACTAATAAAATTACCCTAGTAACCCCTATGTGCATTGAGACATAATGTGCTTTTATTGCCAAACTTCTGTCTTGCATGCATGTACCTGAAAACAAAAGATTCTCCTTCAGCTTAATGAGATAAGGCTTTGGGATGTATATGACTTATGTGACCTTCAGCAATTTGGCTTTTTCTCCTCAGGGTTGCTGTGAAAATGGTATTATATTTGCTTTTTAATCAGTTGCCCTCTGCCATAGCTCAGTCCCAGACAATACATACTTTTACACCTAAAAGAACAAGGAATCAGCAGTGAACCATGTTCTAAAGGGTGCTCTCCCAGCCTGCACCATGCCACAGAATTTGGGAGGCATTTGGGCTCTCTGCAACTGTAGAGGAGTCAGGCAGCCTCCTGCCCTACATGTGCTCTGGTCTGGGGTTGTGCTCCCGCCAAAAGTAGGTCTGCCACAGCAGAAAGAGGGTTTCCAAAGGTGTGTGAATGTAGCTGTACTTGACAAAGCTCAAGCACTTTACATTTACCTGGGGGAAAATTTCCCACCACATCACACTTCTGGCTGCCCTGGGTTACTTTATCATTCAGTGCCTTCTGTATGTCAAAGCTGCCAAAATTTCAAACATTAATTCAAAAGCCCTGTTTGCCAGTAGTTGTTGATCTGATGGTAAAAGCCAACCCTGCTGAGTCTTTTTCTGTACCCTTCTTTCTCACTGTACCTTGTGAAAATAGCCATCATATCTGGACTGTAAACGTATCAGTCCAGCACTACTGAGTTTGTCATTTCCAATCTACTTCCCAGTGACAGCAATGCTACTTGATCTGCCCACTGTAGTTTGATTAACAAATCACAGTTTTGAAGAATATATCCAACATGCATTGCACTGTTCTGACAGAGCTTGTATCTAGTTCAGAGGTACTGGTCCCCCCAGGAGAAAAAAAGTCATCACTCATTGGTAACATCTAGAAATAAAATTGATGTATTAGTCTCAGCCACTTACTAATGATATTTTAACTGAACACGCAGATTTCTTAGCTCTTTTTCCAACAATAATTGCTAGATGCATACACATAAGCATATTGATTCAGAATAACCTCCCTGTCTATATCTGGTAATTTTTCTTTCTACTTGTTCTTTTACTGTGCTGCATCACATCTTCATTCGCTGAGGACTTCAGTACTTGCTAACAGTGTTGCTAACTCTTGGAAATTCATTATAGATTTCAAGGTGGGCAGGTTGCTTTTAAAGCCTAAGGTCTTATGGGGTAAAATGAATATGTGAGGATCTCAAAGAAACTCTTCATCTTCATGGCTGCAGGAAAAGGTATGAAAACATATCCATTCTAAAGGCTCTAAGACCAGAAGTCAGATGAAAGGCACTCAGAAGGTATTTTTTTGTGGGGAGGGGGAAGCCTCCTGGTTTATAAGCAAAAGAGGGGAGGAGGCTAGGACTGACAGTAGAGCTACTATCCTGGAAAACTGCAGCTGCATGACACTGACACGTGGGCCATGTGCTGCTGGTACCTAAGGAAGTAAGTGTAGCTTCAGAAAGCAACAGTGTGCTCTACTTTGAAAAGCAGCGTTCTGTTTGCAGGCCAAGGACAAGCTGGGACAGGATGCAGCTGAAAGTAAGATCAGTCAGGCGTTGTTTACATACAAATAACTTGATGTTAAATATAAACCCTCAGGTGCCTTAGTAATGTGGCTAAACTAAAGGACGTCCAAGCTAACACCGCTTAAGCCAAGGAAGAATAAGTTTTTCATTAGCTACATAGGGTCTCCAGCCCTATTCTGCAGTCTTCTTCTACAGGTGAGTGGTCTAACTGGAACAAGTGATGTGACACAAAATCACATCCTAAAGGACCTAAAATGCTGCCCTAGGACTCATGCATGGAGTTTCATTCCTGGTTCTGCTACCGACACATACCCCAACCATGGGCAAACTACTTTTCCAGCTGTGCCTCTCTTTCCTTCTTTTCTCCCCTTTTACCTCTCCCCTAAGTTGTTTTGTCTATTTAGATGGAAACTATTTTCATAGCTGATTTTGTGCTGACCATTGAAACGTAACCCTGATTTCCATTAAGGCTGCTAAAGCTGTCAACTGCCAACTGTTAAAATATTATCAGCTAATACCCTTGTGTCATTGCAAATCCTGAGACGGGTTAAAGAACCATGAGATCTTGGGGGCTGGGTGGCGGGGTTGTGCCTTTCTTTCTTAGAATGTCGTTTGGGTTCCTTGTGTACCCTCACAGGTGGGAATGGAACTGTCCATGCTAGTAGGTCCCCCGGCTCAAGGACTGAGCAGTATCAGCTATATCCCTGACAGCCCACTCTCACTTGCTCTCAAAATCATCCATATCACTGGGTGATTTCCAGGCAATCCAGTCTAGTACGTCACTAGCCTTACTATTACAAAGATGTTTTTAACATCCAGTGTAAACAGTCTAAGTTCACTACTTTCTACAGTTTAAGTGCATTACTTCTTGGCCTGTTTACCATGTACAAGGGAACAGATTATTCTCTTTGTGTTTGAAAGAGCCTTTTACGTATCTGAAGACTGTTTTCATGTCTCCTCAGTTTTCTTCTCTCTGGAATAAACAACTCAAATCTTTTAAACCTTTTCAAGATGACTCTTCAATCTTCACTTTATTCCCGCTCCTCTTTTCTGCTGTCTCCCCACTTGAGCCGTATCTTTCCAGAAAAGCATTGCCCAAGAATGTGCATAGTATACTCTAGCTGAATTTTCTTTAGAGCTGAATGTAGCAGAAGAATTCACATATCTTACTAATTATATTCCTCCTTATCCATTCCAGTTTGATGATTGTTACATTTTACTGCAACAACCTGACTCTATCGACTTGTGTTCAGCTTATAAACTGAAGAACGCATATACTTTTGTACAGGACTCCCTCTAAACAAGCTATTTTCCTCCAAGAGTTGTGCAGTCTATTACTATCACCGTAGAAACTGTGTAAGAATCCTGCATGTGTTCTTATTTAACCTCAGTTTTCCAGAACTGTAGCTTTGAATTCTAATCCTGCCCTCCATTGCACCAAGACAGCCAGGATGGGGGTGTTACCACAAGCAAAAGCTGAAATCCTCTGGGACAGTGCTCTGGAAAGGATTAAAAGAAGTTACTTAAGGCTCTCAGTCCCCAATGCGGGAGTGCAGGGCAGAGGGAGAAGCTGTACTTTCACTCTGCAAAGGGGGCACTGCACAGCAGTGTGTAAGCCTGCTCTGACAATACACAGCTTGTAACATACTCATTGCCAGCCAGTGAGAAGTTATTTTCTAGGCAGTGCCCTGGAAGATTAGATTTAAAAGCAAAATTTGAAATAATGATTCATGGCCAAATTTTGATTTTCATCCAAAACCCACTGAAAATCCTTAAAACTAATGGCCAAATCTACTGGAACATTAATGACAATGGAAAACAATGAGTACAAATGGATCTCTTTGGTGGGATTGCAACTGCAGACATAGCTGCATTGAGCTTGAGTATCAGGATCAGAAGATGAAAGATACTAGAAAAAGAACAAAAGCAAATAACAAAGTGTCACAATTATTTTCTGTGCCAAATACAAGAAGCAAGCATGAGTTGCAAAAGGTGAAATTTCAATGAGGGTTAAAAAGAAGATTTTTTTTGGCTTGCATAAACTTGAATAGTTTCACTGACTTTACTGTGGTTATGTTGATATAAATCAGCATCATATGGGCCCACAACATTTTTTCCCATCTGTTAGTAATAGCATTTATGTTATTATTAAAATGTTAGTGTAGCGATTTGATTATGTATCTTGACACTTGGAGGCTCAGCATTTTGATCTCACTCATTAATGAAGGGACATAAGCAAACTATACTCTTTTCTCATGAAACATCTGTGACTATTGCCTCCTTCAGCAAGTACAATACTCTGTTATAGATACATATTATTTATCTGGGAAAAGGAGGACTTCAAATGCAGGAAAAATTTATATTTATAAAGGATTCCTTGTTGTCTTTTACTCTGATCACCATTTAAAGCTGCTTATCTAAGACATTAATACAAAAATTCTCTTAGGTGTGAAGACTGCATTAAAAATATTTGGGCATTACCAAGGGGCCAAAAGAGTCACTCAGGGAGACTCTTGTCACTTAAAATTGATGTAATACATTTGCCAAATTCAGGCAGCAGTTCTTCTATAGGTTATCTACAATACTGAGATGTTTATGAACAAAGAATTTCAGTATGGAAAGGAAAGTATGACTGGAGGGGGAGAGAGGCAAACAGAAGAATGAGAAGTAGGGACTACTGAACTGTGCATCAGCAAGTTCATAGAGCTCTGCCTTATAAGCAAAATGCTATTTTCTGAGTTACAAACAATATATACAACATTTGCCTCTGGGAAGACTGACTTTGCAAAATGGCATTTATGCAGCAGACAATTCCAGCTAGCATTGACCTTGCTGTTGTGATAGAGGAGACATACTCACTATCCTGTATTATGTTCAGCAGCTATTCTAGTGTAGCAGATGCAAAGGTCTACATGCATTTCACTTGTCTGTCTCCTATGTCCCATCCCATCCTTCCTGCAGTTATCCATCATCACTTTCATTTAATTGTGATGGATCTGCTTCGCTGTCAAGGTCATTATCAGAATGATAATCCCACTGACAAGGGAAAAGGTGGCTTGGAAGGTAGTACAAGAGAAGAACTAGCCTTCAGGTTTTTGAGGAATAAAGGGGATACAGATTAAAAGAGCCACTATGTCCACGTATAAGGCTGTCAAAATTTTTTTTTTAATTTACAAATGCAATTAGTGCCACCATGTAAGCTTCACTGTAACCTTAAGGCATTTGTTCTCTGGGATACCGGTATTCCTGAAATGTTTCACAGCAAACAGCCCTCTTGGCCCTGCAAAAGCAAGGCAGGAAATTAAGGTACTTTTGCTGCCCAGTGCTTGGTGGAATGGGTAAACTTTATTTTACCTCTATCACAAGAAGAAGCCTTTACTTCAGTGACTTCGGTGTCTTTGTTCACTCACTCTCTTTCACCTTAAAATGTCTTACCACCACTCTCTTATCTCTTTGCCTCCCAATTTCCTCAAGCAATATCGGGGAATGCATATGCCTTTGGAAACCATTTTAGCCCTATAGGGACCTATGCTTCTTCTCAGTTATTTATACATTATTTCCTCTTGAAGAGTCTCACATTTGTCGTGATTTTCATCCACACTGATGGGATTTCTTACTTATGTATGTATCCCCAGCCTCTTCCAAGCATTTTGCTTGACAAAGAACTGAAGTAAACAGAGGCATTAATTAGTGTAATGGCATTTCCTCACTAGCTCTATCAGGATCAGAATTTCACGTCATGTCACAAATAAGATATTTGTCCTGTATGTACTGTTCTCAACATTCAAGTTCTGAATAAAGTAAGTAAGGTTTGAACAAGTAAAAATAGCCAACAATATCTGTTAACAGCCTTCAGTGAAAATAGTGACTAATTTGCAAGATGGGCCAACTTTGTAGAATGAGAAATTATGATGTATCACTACTGATATGTTGATAATAATTTAGCAGGGAGCTCTGTGAAAAACATCTTCAGAATGAAGTTTTCTACACCCAACAAATGTAGGAGGGAAAGACTGATGGAATAGAAAAATCCTTTAATTAATTATTTCCATTTCAGCTTAGAGGCAAAAATGGGGCAAATATCTCTTGGCTAACAAACTTGAAAAAAATGCCATCCCCTGGCAATGCTTGGACTTTGTCCTTGACCTTAGTGTTGGAGATAATACCACAAAGACCATGCCCGCTTTAAATCATGCATGCCAAAAACTTCAGAAGGTGGAAGCACACAGATTTCCTCCCCCAGGAAACATTTAATAGTTACCTGACACTTAGTATACTCTGGCTCATTGCAAAGGCAAATGCATTCTCTTCAAAAAGTAATTTTATGAGTCCCTGGAGAAAAGACGTCTGATAGCCATGTTAGAGCAGTAGCCAGAAAGGAGCTAACTCCATCCAAGAAAGGGATCAGGTTATGCTAACCCTCCCTTTAATTTGAAGATAGAATTTTAACAAGTGCTCCTGGGAGCTCCCTCCAGCACAACAATGAACAAGAAAGATTGCCAAGGCAGACCAGTGTATAAATATCCAGGCTCAGAACAAAGCACAGACTGTTATGCAAACCACACAGCAAGGGCAAAAGTAGATTATTAAAAATCAATTTCTCCCTGGGGTCACCTAACTTCCACCCAGATACTTCTTCCAAAGTATTTCTAGGTCGCTGGGAAACTGTCTGATGCTGAGCATGAGACGCAATCAGAACAACTTCCCACTGTCACTCCCAAAGAAGTTGCTTGTTATTCTGGTGTAATAGAAATCAGGTACAGCAATTTTATACAGAAAAATCCATTACAGAGTGTTTGGCTGCATGTTTTCTGGGTGTACACATTTACCCTGGTACAACCAAATCTTTCTTAAATTACAAACTCAGTTTGTAACCAGTAGGTTTCTACATTATATTATTACAGCTTGAAAAGCCATATCACTAAAAGAGAGGGGATCACAGAGACAATGAGACATCTCCCCTCTGACCACAAAGCCCTACAATATTTGCTTGTGGCAAAGGGCAACTGAAAGAGATTCACAGTCTGCAAGTTGTTGCCAAAATGCATACATCTAGAACTACCATGTACTACCACAAGCTACTATCCTGACTTGTCTTAGTGTCAGAAAGAGCCCAGCCTCCAAAACCCACTCAGGCAGTGGCTTTTCCTCTTGGTACAGGTAAATCTGGTGGGTTTATGATATGGGCTAGAAACGCGATAGAATATCTAACTCAGTGCTCTCACTCTAGCTGGCGTCAACGCAGCTGGGTACAAGAGAACTGTACCTGTTTTGGCATGTTCCCTGGGATGCTGTCCTTGGCCTGTTCAGCAATGTAGAGTAATTTGAGGTGCTTGTCATCAGAAAGAGCTTGCAACTTGGCAGTCACCTTCCTGGCTAGCTCCTCTTCTGTATTAATCCTTTTATAATTGTCTTTGTTGAAGCTCTTGGTGAGGTTAGATGCTACAACAGTCCCAATATCCACAAAAGCATAATTATCTGCCACAAGCTTGCTTACAGTTTGCAGTGTCTGTGGCACCTGGGCACGCAGATTAGCAATGTGCTGAGCTACAGCCATGGCTTCACTGGCCTGGATGGTGATGTGTGGTTCCACCCCAGACACACTCCATACTTTGCCAGTGACTGGGCTGAGCACCACTTGACTGGGGATGGAGGCATACAGGGAACTGTTAGCAACACGATAAATGCCAGCTGAGAGGGAACCACCTACTGTGGGCTCACCAATAACTGTGGCCCGGTGTAGATCCTTCATAGAGCGAGTGAAAGCTTCAGCTGCTGAGCCACTCATATGGCTTGTTAGGATGTAGATATCCTTGAGGGAGCCGTACCTCTTGCCGATGACTTGGGGGAGAGTCCACGCCTCTGTGCTGCGGGAGGTGCTACGATCAAAGACAGTGTAGAGGTGTTGCCGAGGCTCAGGCTCAAAGAAGTAGGAACAAAGTATTGGGATGGCAGTGGAGTAACCACCTGTGTTGTACCTCATGTCAATAATCATGGCATCTGTGTCCACCAGCTTGTTCCATACCATCTGCACCAGCTGAGGCCCAATGGCCTTCACTGTTTCTGCCTCAGCCATCATATCAAAGCGAAGGTAGCCCAGGTTGCCTGGCAATACCTCAATTTTGAAGAGTGCCTCAATAATGTAGCTCAGCTCCTTGGGGCTGGGAATCATGTTGGGAAACTGTTCTTCTGGTGTTGGTTCCACATGGCTGTGGAAGACATGAAGCCGATGATCCCCTGAGGCCTCCTGCAAGTCACTGGTAAGCTGGGAAGCCAATGTCTCAAAGTCTACAGCTGATCGATAACCTCCATGGGCCCGTTTGGTGCTGAGCATAGCCCTGGCCTTACCAGCCACTTCTGGGATGGCATAGTGAGCCTCTAGGAGTTGCCCAGTACCCTCCAAAAGTACTCCCATGTTCTTGTGGAAAGCTAGCACCTCTTCAGCCTTCTCCAGTGCATCCTCAGCCAACACTATGGCATCAGGAACAACTCCTCCGCCCATCCAGCTTTCCCCATGGTTGTCAATGAGGGTGATAACAGGAACTGTGACAGTTAGGCCATGGGTTATTCCCTGCCCAGGCTGCAGAAGAGGGTAGGTGCGGCTGTGTAAGAGGCTTCCTGCTGTGATCTCACCGATCACTGTGGCACGGCCCAGGGACTGCATGAGGTAAGCAAACTCCTCAGCAGCTGTAGCAGTGTGGTGACTGGTGAGCAGGTAGATGCCACGCTGAGCCCCGTAGGATTGGCCCAGCAGTTCTGCCTGGCTGTTGTGCTCCTGTGTTTGGTTGGTGCGCCTGTCATACGTTGTGAAGAGATGGACAGGGCCAGCAGCAGGATCCTGGAAATAGGAGAGTAGCACAGGCACAGCAGAGGAGGAAGGGCCCCCAGGGTTGTAACGCAGGTCCATGATCAAGTTCTCTGTATTTTGGAGAGGCTCCCACACTTTATGGACAATGTAAGGTCCCAGCTTAGCAAGCACAGAGGCATCTGCAAACTCATCGAAGCGCATGTAGCCGACATTGCCTGGCAACACTGACACCTTGAAGACAGTATCCACCAAGGCATGCAGCAGTTGCTCATTGTCAGGTAAATTGGCTGCCACTGCAATTGGCCTCTCAGCAGGGGGGGCAGCAACTTTACCTGGCATCAGGACTTGGACCAATAGGCGGGGGTCTTCAGATAAGGTCTGCATCTCAGTGTTGAGCTTGGTGGCCAGGTCCTCTGCTGACCGCACAGAAGAGAAGTCAGAGGTGATCAGGTGCTGGAGCAGCGCTGGCACTCTCTCCACTAAGCTGTAATAGTCCTTTAATATGTTTGTGAGGTGCCTTAGGGTGTCAGGCACTGCTCTGCGCACTGCCAGGATGTCTAGGGATTTCTGCAAGGCTTGCTCTGCCTCAGTAGACACACATGGCATCACCCCATTCACCTCCCAGCTCTGTCCACCTCCACTCAAGGGGCTCACAGATCGTGATACAGGAACCATCATATAGAAATTGGAAGGGCCAATACGCAGCTTCTGGATGTCCAGTGAGCCCCCAGCTGTCTTCTCCCCAACAGTGATAGCCCTGTTCATGTTCTTGAGGATGTAAGCCACATCTTCAGCCACTCCTGTGGTGTGGCGGCTGATCAAAACAATGACATCCTTATCTTTGCTGTACCTCTCTCCCAACACCTTTGGCAGTGTCCATATCTCTGTGGTGGTGTTGGAAGGTCGATTGTATACAGTCTCAACATGCAGCATCTTGTCTGCTTCATGCAAGTATGAGATGATGAAGGGGAGGCCAGAAATCTGTCCCCCAGTGCTGTGACGAAGATCTATCACGAGAGCAGATGTCTCTGTCAGCGTCTTCCACACCTTGTCCACCAGAAAAGCTCCAACTTTCTGCACAACTTCCTGTCCTATGATATAATCGATCCTTAGGTAGCCAACATTGCCCTCCAGCTTGTCATACATGACCACATGCTCAATAAGACTCAGGAGTTGTTCACGAGTTGGGGAAGCCTCAGCTTCTTCTTTGGGAGCTGCATGCAGTGATGGCTCATACGAGATCACTAGTCTTGGGTCATTCAGAGCACCCTGCACTCCAGCTGTCAAGACACTGGCCAGCATTTTTGGATCTGAGATGTCCAGGATCTCCCCGCTCTTTATCGCTTGTTCAATGGCTTCTTGCATTCCTACTAGGTTTTCAGGATAGCAGTAGTTATCCAGAAGGACTTTAGCCATGTCCAGCACTAGAGCTGGCTGGAAGATTTCCTCAGCAGGTATGCTGCACATGATCAGTGCTGAAAGCAGGAAGAAATGTGTTCTGATCATTTTGTCTTTGTATGGAATAGAAAAGAAGGAAAGAAGTTGGAAGCTCTTATTGATCACGATGAATGCAGCTCTCCGATGACTCTCTGTTTGTGAATCACTCTGAAATCCCTGTGTTGAATCCAGATGCACTGAACAGATAAAAATCTTTTATCTGCATTAAACCTTTAATCTCATTAAAATGGAGTGCATCATCCGGAGTGCACCAATAGATGAAGTTCAGCTCCTTACCACTTCACAGCCCTCTTACAAAACAGTAATAAATTCAATCATCAAGGAAGATTGTTCTGGCAGTTAATTGTTTCCAAAAGGTAATGCATTGCCTGTTATAAACCCATCCTGGCTTATTCTAACAGTGGATTGCTTAAATGCAAAACTTTGATTTTAACCACAGTTAGAAGAACAGTCAATCAATCATACCATTATTTATGAAAAGCTTATACCAGGAGATTCTTCAATGACTTAGTTGTATCAATATTTAATATTTTTTCAAAAGTTGTTGACAATACATTGTCTTTGGTGTTTTTCAGTCTGAGCTGCAAAGGACTATTCTTACATTCTGTGACTAAGGGCTTCAAACAAGGAACCGCGGACATTTAGAACAGCTCATAAAATCAAAGGTAATGACAGCCTGTTAATTTCCTTGCTGAGAATTGCCAGCATTTTAAACAAGACTTGGAAATACATTTGCCTCAACATAATACAGCTAAATCTGAGGTGACTTTAATCTTCATAATTTGCACTCAATTAGGATTTACTTGTAATACCATTGAGTAACATATGGTCATGTCTGATGACAGCTCCCAGCCAATAGACTTTAGGCTCAACATACCAAAATAGAACATAGGGGGTTGTTTTCTTCTGCTTACAATACATTGGAAGACCCTATTGTATTAAGAGTTTGAAATAGGATCAGAATATACAGGATGCAGCTGCAGGCTGTACCCATGTGAGTTGTCAACATTCAGAGCTCCAGAATGACATGCCAAAGACATACAAGAACAGATTCTTGGCTATAAGTCTGAAATTGGTGGCTACCCCAGTCATTCTGCTTGCTGGAGGTAGCTGCAAGAATAGGCTAGGGAATCTGGAAAGAGCACATATTGGTATTGCTTTCAAAATGTTGCTTGACGCTATATATGAATACACGTGTAGGGAAGTCTAAAGATGGTCTCTCTACCCTTATTGGGTGCACTCTGTTGGTGTCATGCGAGTGTCATGAGTGAAGCCTGCCACTCACATGAGCAAAATTTATTACAGTCTTTCTAGGTCATACAGTTGCAGTACTAAAGGAATTTTGTGAAGTTCCTTCCTTTAAAAAGTCTGTATAGGAATAGCATTGTCTATATAAGCAGGCACTATTTCATCCCATGGTTGATTTGTATCTGTGTGTATGTAAATGTACAAATGTAAATCCACCAAAGGGAACAATTAAATTGTTGCAAGAGTCCATTAGAGATTTTTTTTAGATTTTGAATTAGAGAGGACTGCTCTATGGCAAAAGGTGTAAAACTTGATGTTACAATCACAGGTATATCTTGACAGCCAGGCTGTGCTACCATCTCTAAAAGCCCTAGTCTAAAAATGTTGCCACTTCCCTTCTCAAAGGAGAGGCCTAGGATGTAGTTGAAACTGCTGTTGATGATGTATAAATAAGTAATTAAACCCCAGGTGTGCCACAGCAACATTCTGTGTGCCTCATTGGAAGAGAAGCAGTGAGATTCAGATCTGTTTTATCTTCTTGATTTCGGGGGGGAGGGTGTGTGTTCTATATTGTGGCAGTGTGTGACAGCCATCACAGACCTAGCTCCAGGAAATTATCACCAGTTTAAATTGCTCTTCTTGCTTTCCTCCTGCAAAGAATAATTCAGTAGTCTAGTGCAAAGGTAGCTGGAATAAAACCTCTCCAGCATAACCACGCTTTCGCCAGAAATTGACTTTTGAGCTACAGGATTCATTGACAGAGCTGCATTAACTACTCCTGTGGCCAATACAGTGGACAGGACCCTGGGCAATTCAATTGCTATTGCTTTTCTAACCCAAGGCTCTTCTGTCTGCCTAGTTTGGAAAGTTTTTGGGGCAAGGGATCTCTTTTGCTACGTTAATGTCTACCACATACCCTACCTTTACTTCCAGCCTTTGATTGTATATCTAAAGGCTGTTACCACAGGAATAATTGCACACACTATTGTGTGCAAAGACAATCAATTCAATAGACAAGACATTGTACTTCCTAAATCCCCAACTTAATTCTTAAGCACCATGTGCTCTGTGCACTGACTAAGGCAGTGGGTGTCCAAAATAAAACCATTATGAGCTGTGATTGTGTGATTAATACATACAACCAAGAGGGGTATAATTCATAGATAATCTTAATTGTGACATTTCCCACTTTGGAGTGCTTAACATTTTAATGTTACTTGCGATTTTTTTGGTTCCAACACCTTTCAATTAACTTGAAAGGGAAGATATAGACTAGCTAATCTTGTTATGATGGAAACAAAACATAACAATGAAGAAAACGTAGGTATAATCTAAGACAATGAAGTAAAAATGTGTAAACATGGAAGGGTAAGATATTTCGCCTCCTGTGCTAGGAAGGTGGGTTGTTCGATGGGTCCCATTTTTTGTTTCTTATTTATTTCTTCCTTTTACTCCTGCTGGGTGCTGGAGGAGGGCATGCCCAGAAGCCAAGGAGCAGTGTTACAAAATGGATCCATTGTGACAGGAATTGGGAAAAAAAGTACAATAATCCATGTCCCTAAGAACATGTCAGGATGGATCTCTGTTTCTGTCTGTCTGTACAATAGCTTTAAGCATGCAGCTTTCTATCCCAGAAACAAGAATGACATTGCACGTTTATGGTGTATACAAAGTACTTTCTTTTTTAACCCTTCAGTACATAGTACCTAATGGACATTTATATTCATATGGAACTATTTACCAAGTACAGAATAATGGTGGAAATAAGGTAAAATTATTTACCATAAAAATCAGAGACATTAATATCTTCTGGATTTCTTGAAAGTAATTTCATTCTGCTGTTTAAATCACAGCAAATCTAAAAAAACCCCAACTTGTATTTTTTATAAGGGCCTTCTTTTTCACTGTATTCTCCTCTGCCACTTTCTGCTTTTAGAATAAAAATTAATATAACTTAAAATGACAAAGCATTACTCAAATTACCTCAGTTTCAACCTGCTGGGCAAAGGGTGTTATAGGGTGTTACAGTTGTTATGTATGGGGTGTTAAGAGCCACCTCATCTTACTCTGAATGTAACAGGCATAGACTAATTGCCATGAAGATGATACTTATAAAGGAGACAGTAACTGAGCATTTTTAACTAGGCTATGTGGCAGATAATTATCTTCCATATCCAAATTATTTCTATATATCCACTGCTAAACTCATTATATGATAATTTTATTCCTAGCATTTAAGGAAGTATTTCCACAGATTCACAATATTCTTCTCTAGTGAGGCCTTCTCTAGAGGTTAAAAATCATGAAATGGCCCTTTCCTGCCTGTGATTGTTGTAAAATCCTAAGATTAGAAAAATAACTTTTCTGTTTTCCTAACATTTATTGTGCATTGTATCATGTGCTGAAGTTTTTTATATCAGAAGAGCTGGAAACTGTAGCTGAGGGTTTTATGAAGCTAGGATTTTGAGAAATATATATGGGATTGTGATTAGTTTTACCCAGTAAAAGCCAAGATATGGCAACACTTCAAAGCTCAATTTTTATTCCTCAAGTTCAGATACACACTCTTCCTCATGCACTTTTTATCACTGGCACACAGAAACAAAACTAGCATCACAATGTAATGTAAAATATATGCTTTTCCCAACATGCACAATTAAAAAAGCTGGGACAGTGGAAAAAAAGATTTATTCCCACTGAGTCTGTTCAGTGATCTATGTCTTTCGCCCTGAATTCAATATGACACGCATCACTCACTGCTACTTCGGTAATTATTTATATATGATGCTAGAAGGTAAGAATCCCTCCTTATGTGGTGTGGATTCTTCAGGCTTTGGTGAGTGACTATTTTCTTATGTACTTCTTGATAGATATAGCTTAAATTTTCATTAAATTTTAACGCAAGTCTGTTCATTGAACCTCATAGTATCTAGCTCCAAAATGTAACTCTGTCATCAGTTCTAATTTCTTATATAACTCAAGCCAAATTCCTATTTTGATTTTAGTTTTGAGCTGAACTCAATAGCTCAGGCCTAGCTCTAGCTTTTATAACTCATAAAACTTTATGATCTTTTAATAACTGTCTACAAGTATTTCATTTTCTGACTTCCTGTGGGTATGAACGTCCCACATACTATGAGGAGAGGTATTTTCTTTTATCTGTCCCAGACTAGCCTGCATGCACGGTCTGCATCACTCAGATTGCATGCTAAAAATCTGCCACAAAAGCAAGATTAAATGTTTTGCTATGTATTTTTTGCTCTATATATTTCGCTTCAGTACTCCCTGGTTCTCATCTGTGGCTGATCTCACCATTCCCTTCATCAGGCCCATACAGACCATTTGGTCACTGATAGCAGGAGGCTCATCTCAAGCTGGCAGCAAAAGCAGTTTTTTCACTAGCAGAAATGCCAGCAGGATAAAGGTGAAATTTGGAAATAAACTACTTTTCATTTTAGTAGAGCCTTCTAGTACTTCTAATACTAAGCCATATTTTAAATCAGATGTATGAACTAAAATTAATGTAAATGTGATATTTGGCTCCTAAATACTGAGAGGCAGGGTTTATTAGCTCAAGCACAGGACTATGCTAATGAAATATTTAATGCTTCCAGGACTTCGGTAAGTATTTCTAGACAAACCTTCACTGCCTTTTATAGATGTACAAGTCTGGGTCAGTGCTACTTCATGGCTGGCTGTGACGGGCATGACTGGATTGCATAGGTATGGTCTAAGACTGTCTTTTCTGTTCTGTTCTTGTACTGTTTGGTACAAAGGAAACCTTGTCCCTGCATATGCTTTGTAGGCCCCTTAGTAATACAAATAATGAATAATATCAGCCTTAGATTCCTTTATAATTCCCATGCCAAAAGAAGTAACATTACGTATCTGTCCCTAAGTTTTTTAGTCCTTATGCTGTACAAACCTGTATAGATTTAAATTAAAGCTGTTGGAAGTTTTCTTTCGCCTTTTTTTAAATATTGAAAGCTTTCCATCTTATGAAAATGGGAATGGCACTCCAAGTGAGTTCTTTAATGATTTAATTTGTAATAAGAAAAACTTAAATCCAAAATGTGTTGGATTTTTATTTTCCTCTAATATTGCTTTTCCCTTCCCTTCCCTTCCCTTCCCTTCCCTTCCCTTCCCTTCCCTTCCCTCCCCTTTCCTCTTTTTACAGTGACCAAGAAAGAGAAAAGAAAAAAAGAAAGAATGAGAAGACTATTTGTTTTATTGAAAGATTGGGTGAGGGTAGAAAACGTGTATTCCTGTTTTGAAACCTCTTTAATTTCAGCCAGGGGCAGGTGGAGAGTCATCACAGTTCACAGAACACAGCTGTGATAAACTCACTGACCAGCTCTGCTGAACAGATGACCTGCCATAATCTAGGTAAGCATAAGGTTCAGGAAGGCTGGAGGAAAATGCACTGCAGCTATTCAACCTGAACTAAATCAGGAATGTATTTTTGAATTTTGGCAAGTATTTTTTTCAACAAAAAGGGGAAATTGAGAACTTGGAGAGTTGGTATGTGTTCCCATGATACTGTCTTTATCCTCTAGGTCCTACATTTCTCATAGATTTACATGTTTGCTCAGCATGGTGCACCAGAGTTAGCTGATAATAAATAGTGAATATTAAATACTTCATCAAGAACAGTGAAAACTCCAGTCATCCATGGCAGCCTTTGTTTAGTGGCCAGACATTGCCACCAAACCAATGTGATCACCACAGACTGAACTGCTGAGAGCCTGACACTGCTGATGGATGGTCAGACATGTCCTGACACTGTTGTCCACCATGTTGACATAGGATGGAAGTGCCCAGTATATCCTGGCAGATCAGCTGTTGGCATCTTAAGCTATGCAGTTTGTTGTAAAGAACTAGGCTTTTCCCCTGCTGCTGGATCAGAAGTTTTGGCTGCCAGCCCAGTACCCAGGCCCAGGCTGCTGGGATGTTGCTCGCTCGGGTCTTTTGGTGTGCTGGGCCAGCATCAAGGCTTTTTTGAGGGCTAGTGGCGGGTCTGCTGGGCTCCAGCCAAACCATATGCCTCAGTGAGGGGACTGACTCGGAGCATGCCATTTTCCAGGGCTACACTGAAGCCATTCTCCTGTGAAGCTTTTAGCCGAATTATGACTGATGGTGCAGCAGAAACTTTAAGGGAGAGGCAAAAAAATGAAACAGGAGCAGCTCGGAAGGCCGACATTTTCCTGAGACACCCCTGGAGGCAGCAGCCAGTGCAGACATGGCAGTGGGGCAGCTTGGAGACACGGAGAGGGCAAAAAAATCTGTAAGCAGCTCAGAAGGAGACGGCAGGAAGCACCTTTGGGCTGAGAGGTTTTAAGGTAGCAGGTGAGGGACAGAGTAAGGTTTGCCTGAAGACGTCTGGGGAGGAACGAACGGAGCCGGCGCAGGAGCAGCGCGCAGCCTGAAGATGGCGCCGAGGCAGCACGGAGCCCCCTCACAGCGCGGCTTTGGCGCGGCGGGAGCAGACTGCAGGCCCCTGGCAGCCCGGCGGTGGCAACCGAGGCAGCACGGAGGGCTCAGTGAAAGCACGGAAAGCTGAAGAGAGGCCAAAGATTGCCCTGAGGTGATTTGTAGGCGGTGGCTCAGTGGCGATTTGTAGGCCTCAGTCAGACCCGGGGCAGCGCAGAGCAGATTTACCTCGGGAACCTGCGGTTAGAGCGTCCAGCCTGTGGGCGGACGGGCCTTTGCTCTCTAGAGACTGCTGAGTGATCTGTCCTGTTTTTGTCTCTGCTAAACACACAACAAATGGTACGTTGGTGGCTAGGGACGTGGTTAGTAGTCAGATGTGATGTCCTGTTAGCTGTTGAGAGCAGCCAGAAGAGGTGTGGAACTGTTGTTAGGCTGTTTTGATAGCGACTTGCCTCATCTACTATGTGTTGGCTTTCCCAGCTTGTTGTGTGTTCCCACCTGTATCTTTTAGCTCTGCTTTGCAGTAACAAACTTTGACTCGGCACTGCCTATGAGGGGCCTTGGCAAGGTACTTACCTTTCCTGGAGCTCACAGTGTATGCCTGTTGTAGATCTACATGGTGCATGGCCGTGTACCTATGTGTGTTACCCGTGTGGTAACGGTAACCTCCACACTCTGAGGAGGCTGGAGAGAATTCGCTGCAGTCTGTGAGCAGCGTTAATTGTGTTAGACCACAGTTGTGTCTGAAATGATAAGCCTCCTTGAGAGACAGACTAAAATTTGTTATTCTGAATATTGGGAATTGGCAGTTCTAGCTTAACATTTCTATATTGTCAGGATCTTTCCAATGTAAAGGTGTCTGAGCAGCTACCAGCAGAATACCTCCCGATTCCTATGAGGCCATTGCTTCTTCACCTGTGGAAAAGAATAATGAAAATAGACATCTTTTTGACTTCCAGTGATTGCTGGTGCTGTGTTGTTAGGTGATAAGTTGCATCACCTGTGTGGGGACATGGCACAGAGGAGTGGATGAGATCAGAGGACATCGTGCCTGCTGTGGTACACACACACAAGGTGGGAAGCTATGTAAAAATAGCAACAGCTATATCTCTTGACCAGCTTCCACCAGCTTACCATGTTTATCTACTAAGGCTGAAGTGCTATAGGGTAGCCTTAAAATTGGCTGTGGAGTCAGCTGGTGGTGGTTTTGATGTTACAGGGCTGTTACACAGATAGCTAATGGGCCCGAGAAGGAGGGCATGCTCCAGCCACGTGTTTGTGTTAAATAAGTTTTAATTTTAACTGTGCATCTGCTGGACAGTGCACAAACCCCAGCCTGCTCCCTAGTAGCAGCAAGCTGCTGGCCGATGTTCGGAATCCTGTGATGAGAGGGGTTTTTTTCAGTGTCTAATGGGGCCCAGCTTAAAGCAGACGGCAAGGTACTTTGCCTGCTTTTTGCAACCTGTAAACCTTCTAGCACATGTTGGCCACCTGCCTGATTTGTCACATTCCAGCTGCTTTGGGATGCAAGGGAACTCGAATAATTGTTTAAAATTAAATGTTCAAAACTACATAAATTAAGCTGCTAAATTTACAATGTAAAACAAAACATCAAGTTGGCACGTGCTTCAGCCATGCTGTAGGTAGCATCTGTAGTCACTACTAGGTTCTCATTTCTTTTTGACCCTGATCATCACCCTATAGAAAGATTAATGTTTTGGTTTACTACTGTACCAATCAAAATGTTGAGCCTATCAGAATGTGATTGCTAAAGTTGACTGGAAGAGCAATTGTTTTTTTGGTTGAAATACGAAAGCGACCTGTAGTCCAGTTTTGGGATGGAATCTGTAGAGCTTCTCTGAAATTCTGGTAGCATAGCTAGGATCTGAGTTTTTGAGCCAAAAATAGCTTTGGATCTTGTTTTTATTTTTTTTTTTTTTTTCATCCAAGTAAGCTTGTGGAAAAAAAAATCAATGTTTGACTTCAGAATGTGAAAAAAGAATTGATTCTTGAGAATTTCTCTCAGTGAGGGTGTGGGAACTGATCTTTCCCCTTCCTCGCTTCTTCATTTAATTCTGGACAAAGTCTTTTATTCAGTGAAGTTGAAATATAACTAGGACGTTGTGTTTAGGTGACTTAAGGGCACACAGCTACTATTACCTTGACATATGGGTGAATAACTTTTGTAATGTGATTACACCAAGTGTTTGTTTGGTGGTTTCTTTTACTTAAGAGAAGTTGTGTAAAATGTCATGAGCTTAGGAGACATGAACAAGAACAGGGGGTTCTGAAAGGAGGAAGAAATAACAATGACTAAGATGACAGAAGCCAGTAGGAATGGTAAAATGAGAGGACTGTTACGGGGAGATTAAAGGGTTAATGACATGCAGCTATGGATGGATGGGGTTTGCATGGACCCAGATCTCAGATCTGATCCGATTGCAGCCTAATTCTAAAGGAAAAGCCTATAAATCAGTCCAGGGATTCCAGTGAATTGTGCTTTGTGCTCATGGTTTGTGATGTAACCAGCAGTTCTTACTGGAATTACAACCACCCTGATCACACTCACCTGCTATTTGCTCTGTATTAAGTTAACAATAGTAAATAAACTGTGTATTAGATTTCAAGCTGGCCTGTTCATGTCAAATGAATTCATCTTGCCCACAGGCTGCCCTAATTTAAAACGTATGTATCAATTTAAATCCTGTTGCTTCCATACATTAAGCTACTGTTTAGATTTCTGCCTCATCAATATTCTTCACTGTTTTGAACGGATGTGTAGTTTGCTGTGTGTTTGGATCTAAAATGTTCTCTGATAGATTTTTTTTTTTTTTGAGGGGGGGAGGGGTGGGGTGGTGGAGGAGTAGAAGTGAGGTGGACTATGGTGGCATTGTACAGCACTTACAGCTATCATCTAAAACCAACAGAATACACTTTGTCTCTTATACAGGCCAAACCTTCATTAGAATCAAAGGAAGTTTACTTTAATTGCAGGAAAGATGAGGTCCTTGTTTAGTGAAAATACAACTGAAGTCAGGAGAACTATTGTATGATAGTATCTTTTCATACAGCAGCAGAAGTCTCATAGAACAGAGAAGTTTTCAGTTTTTCCCAGACTTGTAGGTGGTGAAATAATTTTGTATGTAAAATAGAGTTTCTCCTAAGAAGAAGTTAAAAAAAAAAATCGGAGCCTAGCAGCAGACTCCAAAGTACATATTTAGATCTCTAAACAAGTAGCCTGGGCTTTTCAGAAGTGCTGAGCTCTGCCTACCCCCACTGCTCTTAGGATACGTGTCCAAGACTGAAAGTCATTTGACTGCGTGTTCTTGCAAAGAAATACTAAGAATATGCAGTAGGTCAAAGTGGCTCCTTATCTTTGTGCAGAGATAAGGGCTGCTGTTCCTCCTAGGAAACAGTGTCTTAGAAGCGGAAGGCTGCACTTTTTATCAGTCAAGTATGTGCCATAAAGGGGTAAAAATAGGGACGCTGAGGATAAGAAAGCTGAAACCAAGGCACCTGCTACCCACAGAAGGAAACTTGGGAATGAAATAAGACTGAGTCTCTTCTGTTTTGAATACGGCAGATCTTCATTTACAGGAGTAAATAGTTTGCCTGTAAAAGCCTCTGAGATTACTGATACAATAAAAGGTTTGTGGGATTTCGATTCCTATCATGAAGACTAAATTACATTTACTGAGTTTTACAGAAGTTGAAAATATCAGAGTTGGCTGAGAAAATTAGATTTCGATACCTATTAAATGTTTACAGGGCATCCTAAATCCCCATTGAAAATCCTCTAGTTTGTGACCTAAACAGAAAAGTTGAAATTAGGTATTCAAATTGCATCACTGTTGCCAAATAATGCATAATTCATTAAATCTCACAATATTTTAATAATCCAGTATTCACTTTGCCATGATATATAATGCAGACTATTTACAATGATTGCCATTCTTTAAATGCCAGTTTTCCTTTAAAACAAGCAGCAACAACAATCAGACCCATACCCTGCTCCAAACCTTGTTTGCAAGGATTTTCACTTGCATCACTAATGTACAGATTTACACAGAGCAGAAAAAGGGGGGTGGGGTGGGTATATTCTTATTCTGAGATTCTGCCTTGTATGCTACCTGCAGCCACATTCTGCCACTTTCATCCCTTCGTAGTTATATATCAAAGTGGGCACACCAGCATCATCCTTATAGAGAATAGAGATTGAATCCAGTTTGGTTGGAACACAACAGGCCTTGGAAGCTTTCTTTGGGTTTTGGAGATGCACCAAAGTCTGGACAATAGCATGTTTTGTTGGGGTAACGTTATCTGTCAGAGGGAAGAAGCAACCTCCTTTACACTCAAAAGCCTCATAATCTTTTGGTGCAATGATCCAGGAATCCCAGCCAATCTCTTCAAAGTTCACATGGAGAGAAGTTCTCCGACAGTGGTTGGCTCCAATGCTTCTCTTGCTTCTGGAGGAATGCCGGTGGGGCCCAGTGATGGTCTTTTCCTGTTCTTGCTCTTCAGATGAAGTGTTGTTCCCTAGTTTCTTTAGCACACTTTCTTGTTCGTGAACAATCATCTCCCGGAGCTCCACTCTGGTTTCTTTTGTCCTGTTGCTGCGGTCATTGGAGAACACTATTAGCAAGGGCAGATTTTTAGTGTCTGGGGTAACACTGATATCCAGCTTCCCACAAGCGAAACCACTCAGAGCTTTACTCTCTATTACAACCTCCAGCTTGTTTTTAGTCTTCAGTTTGTCTGCCCTGACCCATCTTTTCACAGCACTGGACACTTCAAACATCTCCCAGCCACACTCCTGGATATTGTGGGAGACAAGGAAAGATTTGGTACTTTCTGGGTTTTCCCAGTGGTCACCATCTAGAACATCATAAATGACCATGTTGCCTTCCAGCCTAGAGAGAGACCCAACTCCCCTGTGACAGGAGATATAAATTCTCAGTTCAGCTCTGGTGATTTCCTCGTATCGTGGAATAGAGATGTTGAAGAGCAAGATGTGTTTCTGAAATGGATTTTCTTCTGGTGAAGCTAAAGAAACAACATCTGCAACAGGAAATTAAAACACATGGTTACAGTGATTCTGACTTGCTTTTAAAAGACTAAAGGTGTACTTTGTGGGTAAGGTAAAAGCATGGCTACCCAACATTAAAAATAAAATTAAATAATACCATCTTCTGGCCAAATTTCAAGGTCAGGGAGTAAAAAGATGAAATGCAGGTTCCTGTTGTTGGTAGTATTTTCACCAAGATTGTTTAGAGGGGTGCGTAGAGTCTGCCTAGAACAAGCTGTGGATGATGCTGGTTGGTATTAAGTACATAAATAAGGCATCCAGGGAGTGTTAAGATTTAGCAATTTCCTAAAGAGATTTTTACACAAAGAATTCTTAAAAAACCCTATGAATTTTCTACTCTTATAATCATGCAGTGGGATGAACTGCCCTCCTAATACAGCAAAGTATACTACATATTTAAGTGTCTCTGAGAACTAGCTGTGCTGAGGCTTTTGTTGTTGTCTTCAGATAACTTTGGAAGCACCTTGGATTACTGGGAGTTTGGGGAAATAAAAAAGTTTTTTAAATTCTGAATTTAAGCTTCAGGGTCTGTCTAAATTGGGACTTGGTGATAAACAGCCTTTCATGCCCAGGTGCCAGTCTGTTACAGGCTGGACGCACTGAGCTTGTGTGGGTTTTGGGTTTTTGGTTCTGTTGGTTTTGTTTGTTGGTTTGTTTTTTTGGTGGTTTTTTTTTTTTCCTGCAAAGCTATGTGCAGTACCAGCAACTCTGCCTTGGGAAGTGCAGATATTTGGCTGGAAGATCTGACTGGTACTGTTTAAAAGCCATCACTCACTGATGTCTATTTGATGGTCAATGTAAGATAACTGCTCAGTCATGATTGGCTTTTAGGTCAATTTTAATTGGCTAATATTGACATTTCTTCACAGTGTTTACCCACTAAAGCAGTCAGAGAGTGAGATATGGAAACTATATCATCTAGCTCATATTGTTAAGTTTTCTTTCCATTTCAGGACTAGGGGCACTAATTTGGGAATTTGGAGTTCTCTGTAGTGCTGTTACCTGTGTATGTCTATTTTTCATATAACCAGAAGCTTTGATTCTCCCTGTCTTATTTTTATCACAAGGACTGCATTTACTTCTAACTTTTTTCACTGCTTCTTTTGGAGCTTTTAAAAGTCTACTTAATGTTATGCAGACAGGGTTTTTATTTTTTTTTAGTTGAGACAGGCTTGACTACTCATTTCATTATAAATCTTTCTGTCTAACACAAATTTTGGGGGAGCACTGCTGTGCCTTGCTTGGATCTGGAGACATGTTTCTCAGTTGGCTGCTGTGGTTTCTAAATACGTGAAGAGCCCACCTGAAAGAAGAGCTGTCTAGCATGAGTGTCTCAGTTACAGACAAACACAAATTTACATTCTGACATTAAAAATCAGTTCCAATTCTCTAGCTTTGAGAAACATGATTCATGTAAACCCTGTTATTCAGTGCGTCATCTCAGTTGATGTATTTGAGAAGAGAATATTGTACAGTGAAAATACAATTACCTTTAGTTTTTTTCTGTTATATTTTTTTAAAGATTGAAAGAAAATACAGAGCAAGACTACAATCCTAACTTTTAAACTGTTTAATTCATAAAGTATCTGTGGAAGTTAGGCACATAGTTCCCTCTGAATTTCAAAAGAATCTGAGTACCTACTGTCCATGTACTGTAAAAATTCTAGTCCACATATTTAGGACTTCTCCTACCTTCAGTACTGAAGCTCCTTACAATATTGGATGCAGGGATGGAGGACTTGTCTGCAGTGTATCTGTTGTATAAATCAATCATGAACTGTGGTGGTTCTTCTTTGCTCTTCACTTGTGAGGGGACTCTTGACAAATTCAGACTCCTTAGTAAATCTGTCTTCATATTCTTCACGAAAGATTTGAAATCGAAATGGGTCTCATCTTCTCCAGGATCATGAAAGTGTGCATCAGACTTTCCCATAGCTGATAACTTGTCCCAATCTTCCAAAGGCTTGCCTCTTGTCAAACATGCAATGATATTGAAAACAGACAGTCCAGCTAATACTCCAAAATAATGCATTTCTTCTGTATTTACTTTCTGGTGGAGAGACAAGAGGACAAGGGTGTTTTAGCTGATTAAAAGTCTTGTTTCATTACAGAGGAAAGGAGATGGAAGGCAAACAACTGGAATGTCCTTTGCAAATCACTTTCTTGTGTGCTTTTTGCAGTCTGCTTCAAACCCCAGCCTCTTGTCAGTTGTCAAGCAGATTGGTTGTACGCTTGCCCTTATCAGAGTCATTGATGCCATGCTTCAGCTTCTGTTATCTAGCAAAGCTCTTAGTTAATGAAGATTCTGTAAACATCTGACAAACACATGTGGCTGGTGGGAAGGACATTGTATATTGTAAAGAATCCACATCTCGCTTTAGGGTCATCATTGCTTAATTATACTCTTGTATCATTTCCTTGCCAACACAGAGAGAAGCTTTCTTAGGGACGCAGAAGATTTCATCAAGACTGGAAATTAGAGATCTAGAACAAATTCACTGTTATTAGCTATTACTAAACATCATCTGACAGTCTTTATTACAGGCCCTTCACATGCCATCAGAAAATCGCTGATCATTTGATGGAGACCTGTGGTTTTGCAAGACGCTATTTCATGATGATACAAACAACCTTAAAACTTCTTTCTGTTTATCAGCCAAGAGCTATTGTTTGTACACAGTGAAATATCTGTTTTGCGTCAAGTTTCCTTCATGTTGGTTGCAGGCTTTTCCATTTTCAGTTTGATTCCTTTGGTGTATGGGAATTTAGTCTTGTTTTTATAGCCTCTTATGTAATATATTTCTTAGATTCTTGATGGTCAATCCAGTCTAAAACCAGTCATTATTTCAGTGACTTCATTTTGAAAACATAACTAGGCCTTCTAAGGCCACATGGAAAGTAAAAGGTTTCTGTGAAGATACAGGAAATTATCTGTGAAGATGGGAAGAATGGGCCAAGGCAAACATGCAAGATGATAGAAAGACATGGTAGAATTTCTCATGATACAGAAGAAAAAACCATAGTTTATGTATAGACAAAAATATCACTTGCTATTTATCTTCATGAATGCATTATGTTTTAATCTAATGATTCATATGTTTATCTGTACTATTAATACATCATTTTTTCTAAGCACAACTCAATACATACTGTGCATGTGCCATAAAATCTGAATAGTATTATGAGCTTTTATATTAAAAAAAATAATCAATCTAATGGCAGAGATGTGGACAGGGTTTTGTCTTTGCCAGCCATTCTTCTCCAGTTTTCTAGCAGTGCATGCCCAGCGTTTAAAGTGATCCCAGACTTCTCAAATACTCACTTAAATATCTGTTGAAGTAACAACAGAGGTCCAAGATGCTGGCTAATTATGTTCCTATGATGTCAGAAAGGATTATTTGGCATTAATCCTGGTCTCCTGCATAGCAAGACTGTTATGTTTTACTCGAGGCCTTTGTGTTTCCTACCTGCTGCAGAGCCCAATTACTTGTGTTTGGCTGAAACATAACTTTAAAGGTCTCCAGAATTTATCTACAGATGTCAAAGAATAGAAGATTTCTTCAATTTTTGTAGCGCTTACTCTAAAGGTTTATAACTTACAGTTACAAAACCGTGGTGCTTCATGTATTATTTGATTATGCCTGGCTTCACCTTCTTGACAGGAGTTCTTGTAACTTTCTGCCTGGCTTGAGGAGCCCCATAATGCTTGCGTTTTCTGTCTGTCAAAGTACTTGTACAGTATAATCAAGTTACTTCTCAGTTTGCTTTCTGATAAACAGATTGTGCTTTTCAGTCACATGTTATAAGGCATTTTCTCTAACTGGTTTTGTTTCTTTTCATGTCTCTTTCAGAATGTGAATGTCTTTTTGAAAAGGTGAACACTGGAGCTATACAGTTTTCTAGTGGCAGTCCACTAATGCTACATGCAGAAATAAAATTTCCTTTCCTTATGTGGTTCACTACTCCAGTGTATATCTTTTCAAAGTGTTTATTAGCTCTCTACATACCATCACCCCGGATGCTCATACTGTGCCATAAATCCATGATATCCACAAAAAATATTTTAAGATTTACGGCTTTCGAAGGTGCAGACTTTTTACTCAGTAGAAGCAGCCTCCATTCCTTGTGCCTAGGTACCAAGCTCTGCATCTGTCTGCCTTAAACTGAATTTTGATCACATAAAGTGCAGCTAGATAAGTGATCTATATAAATACCTCTCTCCTAAACACTGTTTTCTGCAAATGCTGTGGGGGTTGTTATATACAGACTTCCAGTTCATATATAAAGATGTCACATAGTGTCAGGCCAAGTGTCAGCTTTGTAGAAACTTTATAATGAACAGTTCCACTCAGTGGCAATTCCTTTTGAAAGCTGCTCTTTGAGGTTTGGCAGTGACACAGTTGTTAATTCATGTGATAAATGAATATATTAATATTGTCCAGTGTTTTCTATTAATTATGCAGCCTTGTGCAAATGAATTGAAATGCTCCACAAAAACCTAGGTGTATTCTAGCTGTTGCTGTTATGGCAATTAAATTGTGGCCTCAAAGAATAAAAGTGGATTTGTTTCAGAAAAAAAATGTCCTTAACACTTTGCTGGCTAGTATTAGCTGTTTTCCTGTTTTATCTGTCTTTAATCAGCCCATGTTAGTATATCCCCAATTCTTTTAGAATTAGTTTGTGGAATTATCTTGATGTGCTCTTGTAAGTATTTGTCAATAGGAACTTTTGTCTAGAAACTTAAACATTGAATTGAATGGTTTATAGGATGTTCGTAAAAATCAAAAGATCCGTTAGAACCAAGAGAGTAAGGGTATCAGTGTCTTCCAGCAGCAGCTGACTGCATTTGTGCTATTCAAATGCAAAGTTTGCTTTTCTAGAGGAAGATTAGACATCCAGGTACCAAAGACCCAGAAAGTAGTATCTTAAACCACTAAACAGATAGTGGCTTAAGACCTTGTTCACGTTAGCGAATTGACTGGTACAGCTAAACTGAATGCAATAAACTTTACTAGTAAGAGAATTGTATTGCTTGAGTAGTAAGGGTGTGCCTTGAGAGCTATGCTACTTAGAGCTATAATTTTGTTTTGCCTATCCTAAAAAACAGAGCTTTGCCAAAAAACTTTTAAATGCAGACTAAACCTTTCAGGGTTCCATAGGTGTCCTGAGGAGTACAGGAGAAGCATTTTTCATTATGTCCTACAGACCTTATAGCAGATGATGTGTTGATGCAAGCAATAAGGAAAGAGATATCGTCCTATCTTGGAATGAAAGTTTGTACCCAAGGACTAATTCAAGATACAGAAATGTTTCCTTAAGGAAAGCAAAATGCAGTAGATAAGAACATAAGCTCACTAGGTTAATAGGTCATGTTGTTCAGAGCTAGTGCTAAATGGGAGCAAGACTAGACCTACAGAAAAGGGTAGATCTTAATAGAGAGCAGAAATGACAGTAACCTAAGATACTTTGAAAAGTTTTACACTTATGGCTGTTGTGTAGGAATAAATGATTAATTTCTGAGAACTTTTAAATTTTTCTTTATGCATTTGTCAGCTGCAATTTAGTTTCTTAGGGTTTGTAAAAACATAAGATCCTACATTTTTAAGGGAGATCTCTAATGGCAACAGTATGCAGAGGTTTGTCCCGGTAGTTCCAGTGTGGATCACCGTAGGTACTTTGTTAGAAATGCCTAGCTAGATCCATGATCTCTTGGCAGTCGTTACTGGCAGTCACTATAAGGTGCCTTAGAACTATTACTTATTGAGAGCTGTTTAGGAGGAACTAGCAAAAACTGCTGTGAGAGTAACCTGGCAGAGACTCCTGTATGTACTGAGTCTTGCTTTTATGTAGATTAGCAGGAAGTATCATATTTACACACCTCTGTAGTGTGTATCTGTACTACATGAGTATGTAATATTGGTGGCAGAAGTTACTTGGCACCTTCCAGGATGGCAGCCTTTCAGTTAGTCATTCATCAGAAGGTAGTGTGTATGGTATCCTTCCCCTAAACAATGCAACTCTTAATAGGATAAGATAGTGCAGAAAATTAAACTCTCTCGAGGAGGAAAACTCAATGTCTTGTGCTCTGTGGTACCTCACAGACTTCAGAAGTTTGTTGTGCTCCTGGTCTGCCTATGCTGTTGTACAGCAGGTGGGTGAAAATGGAATTATGTGGCAAGTGTGTCCTGGCACTGGGGACACTGAGGAAGAGGAATGACAGGCACAGTAATGGAACGTCAGCTCTTAAAGGAGTGCTGCAGTTACAAAGGCTACCATAAATGTATCAGTAGAGAATTGTACAGGAGTTAGAGGGATGCACAGACTTTATTTCTATAAAGACTTCTAAGAGAACAACTGCCAAATATTGTGTCCCATTTCCATGTGCATTGTTGGAAACGAAAGTTAATGAAAGTTCTGAGAAGAGTTCAGAAAAGAGCTTTGAGAAATTTTTTGAGGCTTAGAATAAGAAAGCAAAGTATCTATTTAAATCTTAGCCAAAATGTAATTTGATCGAGCTCTATTTACTAAAAATACTCAGTGACAGTATTTTGGATAATAGATAAAAGGGATCTAATAAAATAGTTTACAGTAAGATCTAGTGAATTGAAACTAAAGCTCAGCAAATTCAGACTAGGATTAAGTCACTGCATATGAACAAAGAGCACTAACTTTTGGAACAACTGCTTGTAGTCCAGTAGGGATATTCTACCACATGAAATCTTCAAAAACAAATTTATGTATGTTTTTCAAAGATGTTCCCAAGCTCAAAACAGAAGTTCCATAATGCATGGTGCAGAAACTACTAAGTAAGGTTCTTTCATCTGTGCCTTGCAGGAGGTCAGTCTAGATGATCACAGTATTCCCTTCTGTCTTTAATCTATTGAGGCACGTTATGACAAGCTTAACATGTATTTACATGTTTCCATCTAATTAACAGAAGGGAACAGAATACACTTATAGAAAGACAAATCAACTATTTTTAGATACTACTGTACCTTTAATTTATTAGCTTTTGTTAAAAGCATGTAACAGTCTAGAGGATATAAAGTATAATTTACAAAAATATAAATCTTGGTTATTTTATTTTTAGTATTTCAACATATTACTATATAGTATGTGTTACTCAGAGAATATGTTTAACAACCTGAAATTATCCAGCAAACAAAAGTGGGGGATATTACATATGCCTTTTGTAGAACAAATTATGTATTAGGGAAGGGTAACCAAAAATGACTATATTAACATACTGTTTATATGAAAGCTTATGCAGTGCAGTATACTTGCATCCTGAAGAAAAGATACATTTTAAGCCCTTTATTACAGCATTTTTCGGTATAAATATGCAGATTAAGAGTATGAGTGTTTTAGGCAAAAAGTTTTGATTTGTGTACAAAAGTGATATTCTAAAATGAGCCCGCCTTTGCAAGTTTACTTCCCATCTTCTTGGTTAACTGAAGAGATAAAATAGTCAGAAAAATAGCATATAAAAACATATTTTAGTCCTTTGATTATGGAAAACTTTACACTTAAAGTTCTCACTAAACACCAGGTGTCTTGGCTAAGTGGGTTAGGAAGATACTTGTGAAAGTATTGAATTCCTGGAAGATGAATATGAAAGACAAATGATGACAGTAAGACATAGCCTTCCAGGTGAGCATGTGTATTGTTTTAGTCTCTCCGCATGCTTTCTGTAGAGGAATTGTAGGCTTGCATTCATCCATCAACAGAAGTGGATTCATTTCCCATTTACAGCTTTGCCAGTGTAGTTGGGCAGGATGCGTGGGTGTTGTTAAAGATGTGTTTATATTAACTTATTGGCAGGCGCAACTTTCGACCGACATATTGGGATATACCTTTAAAACAACATTTTTGTTCTCATCTAAGAACAGGACACTGAGTGAGCTCATTTTGTCAGGAACGCAGCAGGGTTCAGGGATGCCGGGAATGATTCCTACTGCTTTTACAATGCTCTGGATTGTAGCATGATTGGATGGCCGGACAATCTGGAACAGAGAAGGAAATCGTTATCACTTCATTTATGAGCAGTCACTTTCCCAGATGGACTTGGAAAATGACAACAATTACGGTTTTTTGTTGGTCAAAAAAGTGAATATGTGTGATTGAGTCACGGGGCTGTGCAGCATAGTAAGTCCCTCACACTTGGAGCTTTCTTGTGCAGGGTGTATCTCTCAGATATTTTGTATTCCTTATGCTGCCTTCATAAATACCAGAGGAGGGCACTGGTGGCACAGCCAGCAGTCAGTAGCCTGAAGAAAGAATGGCCCTAACTGCACCTACTAGATGCTGGGAGGCAGGCACACAGGAGAAAAAGTCTAGGGTGGGGCACTCTTCTCAGTCATAAATGTTATCTTTTGTTTTCTTAACCTCTTATCTGACTTGGAGAATTGGCTACTGGAAGTATTTCCAAAATAACTGTTCCTATGTTCCAGTGGTATTTCTCCTCATGTATGCTAACCTGGAATGAGTTACTTTTTCGTGGAGTAATTACTCTTTTAAGAGCAGAGTGCCCCAGAAGTAATGTTCATGGGGGAGTTAGTCTGGAATAGTCAGGCAATGCGACAGCCTTTCTGATCATAACCTTGTGATGAACAAGTACTTCATACCTGTAGTCTGTTTGCTTTCCTCTGTTGTCATACTTGAATACTGTCCCAGCAAATGAGTACAGTAACAGTAGGAAAATTGCACTGGTCATATCAGGTTTTTGCTACAGTTTCACAAGGTTTCCTCACAGATCTGGTATATGTGGCACATGAAATCTTTCATTGTTGTTGGTGCGTAGCTGTGTATCAAGTGGATAATGACATCTGTGGGACACAGACAGGGACTTTGCACACCTCCACATGGAAGCAGACACTTCAAGTGAGAAGAATTAATGTCTCCTATATCTTGTCTATTTTTCAAATAAAAATTGAGTATATGCAAACCATGATTTTTCATTTCCACGTGAAAAGTTATGTAGTCCATGGCTATAGCAAAGGAGCCATTTTTTAGGTTAATTCAGTTTTGATACATTTGCTTTAAATGCAATATCAGCAGATCAGATCCAAACCTTAATTGCTTTTAAGGCTTTCAGATGTTCTTTAACTAAAGCAACCCCATTTGGGCCATTACAAGGAGGAATTGTGAAATCCGTCCTGATCCTTTGGGGCTTCAAGACAGCATCCTTATAGCCAAGTCCCAACAAGTGACTGATCCTGGAAAGTGACTTTCTGTAATTAGCACATATTGGCATAATTAGCAACAGCTTGCTCTCTCAGGCCACCCTCCATCTTTAGATTTCAAAGCCGTCCGCAGACAAGCAGCAGTAAATTGTCTCACAGCTGCTATGTGAAGTAGAAATAAGCTTCTGCCTGCATTGGCCATGTCAGCAAATCTGGACAGCAAGAGAGACACAGTAGCTTTCATGTGCTTAAGCAGCTGCAGAGTTTAGAAATACAAAGAACTAGAGCTTCTAGGATCCAGTTCTTTAACCTTTATAAAAAACTTCCTGAAGTGTTCCTAGCACCTTTTATTGTTTCATGTTGTTATTTAAAACAGTTACAGATCCTGAAGTGCTACTGAAACTGAATTTCTTGACCCCATGCAGAGGATAGCCATCATTGCCCTCCGTGCCAGTTACTGACTTACAGGATTCCTGGGTACAAACCTGCAGAAGATCCTGCTAGGATCTTCTCCAGTTGTGCAGTCTCTAATAACCGCAAGGAATAAACAGATTTGAGTAAAGTCTAGCAAGAGCAGCTGTCTACCAAGACAACAGCACTGATAAAATTTCTAATGCCTGCAAGTGTACACACTACGCACAAAAATGCTTAGAGAGAAAAATGCTTATTATGGTGTATTACTCTGTAAAAAATCTGGCTGCCTGAGCCCTACATCCACAGCAGAGCCAGACAGCACACCTATCCCACATCCAGCAAGGCTCTGAATTTTCCAGCCCTTCTGGAAACCTGGCATGAGTGTTCAGTGATTATGGGCTAGGCTTCACATTAGCCTTTGTACCGATGTGCTAAAGTGGAAAGCTTGAAATAATAAATTGAATGCCCAGTAGTGATGGCACTGAGGAAGTGCTAATGCTTTGAATGCTGGCTACTAAGTTGTGTACAGCAGGCCAGGTTCTGCTCTTACTTAACCTCTAGGACAATCCTAGGTTAGAAACGTTTTGGGCCCCAGAAAATATGAGGATAGTGATGTAGCCAGAAAGCAGTTGAACAGTAGGTTTGAAATACTTTAGACCCTGTCCTTCTGCCTAGCTTATACCGCTTTAAAAATCTGTTTTATCATGAATTTGACCCTCAACACCCCCCCCCCCCCCCCCCCCATCTTAATAAGCAATACATCCTAGCTTCAGGAGAATTTTGTTCTCATGTTTGATTTCAACTCTTGGAATTGAACTTATGAACTGATGCACTTACATGAAGTCAAGATAATTCTAATTACTGTGGACCAGGGAAAGGATATGTTCCCAGTTCCTTCTACCAGAGGTAAGACTAGCATTCATTTGGCGAATGCAGCAGTACAGGCAACCATTAGTAACTGTATACGCTAATCTTCCCCCTCACAGTTACAGTTCAGGGAATAAGAAATTCAGCAGTAAGATAGGTGAACTTGCTCTGACAAGATTTGTACCAGAGCTGTTTTGTATCAAGATCAAGAATTGCAGTTATTAACATAATATGCAGAGTGATGTACTGATACTTTAAAAAAAAAATATCATACAATGTGATGATTTTCAGTGTGCCAGGTATATAATTCTATCTCCACAGTTATAAAAAGAATACCTTGCAGGTTGGCTGTGTAGACATGAATAGCATTAATCTGGCCTTTGATTTAGGAGTGCCAAGATCATGTGCATGCTCTCCTGACTTAGGGTAAACACATAAGAACAAAAGCTATTTCTCTCTCCATAACAATTCTTATGTTCAGACCTGAAGCATCATCCATTCTGATGTCCTAGTTAACTCTGTTCATTTGGAAACAGTAATTTAAAAAAGTTCTGTGAATCTGCCTTTATTTTCTTTTCCTCTTCAAAATACAAAGCTAACAAAAAGTAGAACTCTTCTAAATCAAACCCAATCAAAGAGTGTGTCAAACTAAAAATCCCCAAATCTATGTATCTGTGATTCAATTTTAAATCTCTTTGGTTTTTTTTGTTTGTTTTGGTTTTTTGGCACCTAGATGCTAGTGCAGCCACGTTAATTTATCTAGAAAACAAGTATCAAAATGAGAACTAAGGTAAATGTTTTTGACTTTCAAGGAAATCTTTATTATATAGCAAGTAATATTGCTAGATAAGAAATTAAATAAATCAGCAATATAAGCCTATTTAACTATTCCGGCTAGAAACAAATCCACTTTCTTTTGGTTCTGTCAGCTTTTGTGTCATGCTAATCTGCTCACAGGAAGCTAGATGCATTAAATGTATCTCCCCCCCTCCCCGGTATGTATGAATGGTGCATTAGACTGTGGGTTTATGGCAGAGGATCTGTACTCCCGGGCTGTTTTTTGTTTTGGATAAGTTAAATGGTGCTTGTGTTGCATGATCTCTTTCTACTACGGTAAAAAAAGTGAAGTTGTATGTGAGCTTGTGTAAGCTTTAATTTTTACCAGACCATGTATCAATTTATGTATACATAGTTCAGCGCTAGCCAGCTACACAAGAACATGTGGTCAGATTCATACAGCTTACTGTGATGTCTGGATTTCCGCTATTTCTGGACTCAAAATAGCCTGCATATCTACTCTTCCTGAAATCATACTACTTATTTCAACACAAACATACATCAGTCTCCATGTATGTAATGTAGGGCCGATTTCTGTCTCGGAGCTTTGAAATTCTTTGCTGTAAAACACTGTTCATTATTTATGTGCCAGGTGATCACATTCAGAAATGTCAGGAGAATAAATAATCAGGCCATTTGTAGGTAGAATTGCAAAATAATTACAGTTTCTAAACATGCAGGTTACACGCTGCTTCAAATCCTCCCCTCCCCCATTACTTCAAGGCCCTGTAAAATGCCAATAATTCTTGTGCTACATAGGATTGCCAAAATTTCTACTTTTTGCCATAGAGTGAGTGAGTGGGAGTGGGCCAAATCAAAATTCCATTGGAGCAGGAGTTCATGTTTGCCTCTATTAGCAAATTTCACACTGCTGCTATAGGAGGAATTAAGTATGCTAGCTTTAGAGTGTTACGGACAGCTATGTGGCATTTCCAGCCACATAAGATAAATCACCTTTTTTGTTCCAGCAGGATTATCTTAATTTTAAGAATTTAGTAAAATAAAAAAACACCAGAGAATTTTGAGACACAAGTATCAGCTTAACCAGCATTCTTATTTTCGAAGTGACAAGCAATTTCTTAAAGTTAAAAATACCTCAGGGTCACTACTCTGCATTTTTCTCCTAAGGTATTTTCAGTGGAATTCAGAAATACTCTGAAACAGCAGCTTGTTTTATTATTAGCATATAATACCTTATACTTCTGCTACCACAACAGAGTAATTTGATGATTTAGTGTGTGTAACCATATTTTAATAAGCTGCATAAGTCTTTGTATTATGGTTTAAAGATATAAGATGAGAAATTGTAAGATAAACCTGAGACATTTTTCTTATTGTTCAGATTACCTTTAAAGATAAGTTGGAATCTTTTTGCTCTGTGATTAATAAGTTGATGGAAACAATATTGCTGAAATTAATTACTCTGGATGAGTCAATAGGGTACAGTGAAAACGGTGAAATCTGAAGGAAATTCTAACTAAAGAAGCAGTTGGATAGACAGAACAGTAGTTCTGCTGTTTGCAGGCTAACAACAACAAAAAGGCATACTACCTTGGGCATTGGAAATTCACATGCCCCTGCACAGTAGTAGGCATCAAATGATTTGGGAGATATGATCCATTCATTCCAGCCAATATCAGCAAAGTCAACTTTCATGTATCTTCTTGAACAAATCCTTGGCTCATTCCATTGTTTTCGCCTTGCTTTCTTCATAGTTTTCTCATCAAATTTTAGCACCTGAGACTTTGTAAGTGTTTCTGTATTTTCTTGCCCTTTTCTCCTTCGGTCTTTGCGTGAGGCTTTTGGTTTCAGGGATTTGTAGGCATTCTCCCATATGTCATGTTTGTTGTATTTATTGTTGTTATAATCTACTTCTGGCAACTCATTGTTCTGAATAGGACTTGAGAGGTAAGTATCCCTCCTCACTCGGGTGTCAGTAGAAGCATTGGAGGGTAGATTTGGGTCCCCATCGTTGGAAGGGAATGGATCATAACGCTGTAGGGTGACTGCCACGCTGTTAGGCTCTGAGATTGCAAGATCGTTGGCATAAACTAGTATATAAGGTAAATGGCTGGTGGCCTGTTCAGGGAAGCCCTGATGTTTCTCCCCAGAATCAAGCTCAGCGCAGAGAATGAGCTCTCCAGCCTGTTTTGATTCTTTTATGATGTGTGAAATGTCCTTTGCATGCCAAGCCCCTCGCCTTTGAAGAAAGACAGTAATGTTCCCTTTTACTAGCCCATAGGCAGAATTCTGATGAATACTTTGGAAAATGAGGTTGAGCCGCAGGATCGGAGGCAGGTGAAGGAGTCGGCAGGAGGAGTTCTTGGAACGCTTACAAAACACTTCCCGGTGCCGAGATCGTTTGTCAGCATAGAAGTGAAAAGTGGCAGCAAGGATCATCTCTGAATCCTGCATGGATGTCAGATTGAAGCAGTACACAGGCTTCTGGGCCAAGAATCCTACAAGAGAGCAAGGAAAACATGGATAAATATCTGGGACCAAAAATGGTAGTCAAACCCTTATTCCTTTATAAGTGGATTAACAAATTTTGATTTTCACTTGGCCATTTCAAATCAGTTAGTAGCAAACTTGTCACTTCAGCTTAAAACTATAGTGAATCAAAGGAGGAAAAAACCCTAACAATATTTAATGGCAAAATTACAATAACATCAGGGCTGTCCAACACACTAGGCAATTTTTGTATACATGAGGGATAAAACTCTTCCCAGAGATTTTCAGTTTCAGACTGCCTTTCATTCCAGGCAGGCAAGAAAAGCAATCCTTGCTTCTATTTCGTTTATAACAAAATCAAGCTCAGAGAAGCTATCAAATTTGTCCAAAGCAGAGCTCAGAATGGTACCTTACTCAGTATACCAGCTGAAAACCAGGTTTATAGTTAATATTCAAAATGGTCTAATCCACACCTGACTACAAAGATTCCTGAAAGATCTCTGGGTGCTAACTCTGTGGGCAACACTTAGGAAGTTCATTGTCCGTAAGTAGTGCACAAGAGACATTTCACAAGGGGGCTGGAAGTAAGTAGTGCAACATATTTTGGGGGCCGTTACTTTTGTGAGCAGTCCTTCTTTCTGGTATACATCTTGTAGGAGCTTTGTTTAAAGCACTGTGAAACCTACTTTGTTTCTAAGACTTGTGTTTTGATCTGCTTGAAGTTAGTGACAACTACTGTTGAGTAGGAGCTGACTCATAAAATTAAAACTCCATTTGATGTAGTTCCTTTTTTGCTAGTGGAACAATGTGTGCTCAAGTTATATCTCTGTGCTCCTCACAAGGAAGATGAACAATTTTACACTAATAACTGTTTACACCATGTTTATTTAAACAGTAGAAACCTCTCTTAGTGTGTTAAAATGTAATCCCAGAATCAAAAGACCATGCATTAACAGTCTATCACTGTGAAAATTGGGTGGGGCGTGTTGTTTTGGTTTTTTTTGTTGTTTTTTTTTTGTTTTTTTACTAGCTCATGAGTATACAGGAAAGTGGTGGCAGAAGTGATTCCTGTTCTCCCAAACTCAGACTACAGTGGGTAGGTTTGTCTCATTAGTTAAGCCAAGTGGGCAAACCCTCTAGCAGCTCTTTTTGACATACCTGGAATTCTCTGGCAACAGGGTGGAAAAAAACTCACAAACAAACAAAACCCAACAAACCCAACAGCCGGTCTTCTCAGAAACACTTAGGTTTGTTTTTCAATGCGCCGTAGATGATGAGCCACAGAAATCTTGGCAACAGAAAAGCAGTACTGTTAAGTGCTGCCTGCCAGATTGTTCCTCCTTTTAAGCAGTTTTATTTGAAAGATGGAAATTAAATCGTGCTACATCTCACTAAACTGGTGCTTGCTGTCTTCCAGTTCATGCTGGATAAAACCATCATTCAAACTAAACCATAGCAGGTTAGGATGTTCATTAATCCCAGGCCCACATAGGCAGTCTGAAAGTACAATGTTCAAGTATGCAATTTCAATCTGCACCATCTTATTTTTTTCCTGATGTGGTGAAGTGGAACAGCTTATACTGATGCCCACATAATGATTTCATAGGTGGCAGAGAGGCTAACAGAAACAGTATGCTGTGATGAGAACCTATTTCTTTCCTATCAGTAAACTTTTAATCAATACTAATGCACAGGTGATCATACTATGAAAAAAGAGTTTAGATTCTATTCAAGTCTTTTAAGCATAGAATTTTCACAAGGCTGATAGCCTATTTTTCAGACCAAGGAAGAGAATAATTGTAGTTCTTCCTTTAGAACAGCAGGCTGTTGTCTTTTTCATTTCAGAAGGCATATTTTTTAGCCTGTCCACTGCCTCTCCCTACCTGAGCTGTGTACAGTTGAAAATTTTAACATTTTTTTAAGTAGTAGAATGCTTCTAGCACTATGAGCTCTGTAGATGACTATGAGGCATATGCATCATTGGGATAAAGGCATTTCAAACACCAGAATCCCAGGGTTTCAGATGTGAAGGTAACTTGTAATGATAGCTCAGAGACAGGGAGTTCTAATTAATCTAAATTAATTCTGCATGCTGGAGTGAAACAAACCCTTCAAAAGTCAAAATCCTTTGTAGAACAGAGTAAGAATCTGTAAATCTGCAGCTACTGTAAAGCCAGAAGCCTGGAAGTACAGGCTTTTAGGAACTGAGGAGACCTGAGTTTTGGATGGAACATACTCATATTTATCATATTGCATCAGATCACTCAGGCGTTTACCAACCTGTCAACCAAGCATTGTTATGTTTTCCAGGTCTACTCTGAGTTGGAACTGTACTAGCTGTATACATTAAAGCTGTTGCATCTACCTCTGCTCACTGTAGACACCTTCAAGTTAGGAATACAGGCAAGGTGTGTAGAGGACACATGCCAAGAGACTGGAAGGAAAAAAAAAAAAGCAAGTGGCCAAGGAAAGAAAATATTAGCCTTTACTACATAATCCACATAGGAGAATGTTGCATTGCACTAAATGAAGACTAGCAAAACAGATTCACATGTTATTTCTGATAACACATTTGTGAGAAAGAAATATGCAGAGAATGTAATTCAAAATATTTTAAGCTATAAAATTATATTAAAGCAAGGCTCTAGAGACCAGAATTACAGTTGCCTGGGCAATCTTGATTTGGTTTTCTTGCACATATACATTATAATACAGTCTTAATTAGATGGCTGCTATTTTCTACTATTCACCAAGGCCTTTGCTTCATTTAGCACAGAGTATGGATAGTGTTCAGGGAATGAGCCTGAGCTGCAAGAGTTGATTTATTGGAAGTTTCATGGCTTAGGCAGCAGATTGCTTCCATGAAGACTAATTCCCCCTAATCTTAGCAATTTAGGTAAAGTTGGACAATAACTTAATATTTCACATTTGGTCATGAACCACTAACGACTTGACTGTGTAACTAACTTCACTCAATTGGTGCTGTTTTCTAAAGCTACACAGTTTGCTGAAAACTGGAAAGCACCTAAAGAAAAAAAGAACTTGAGAAATTAGTTCATAGGCTGTCTTTCAGCTCCTTATCACAGAAGTAATGAACTGTTGTGAATACATGTAGAGGTAAGCTCAGGGGAGGTGATCAGATGTTTGTGAAGCACTGTTCCTGAAGCAATAAGTGCTAGAGGAACATGAGGAAGCTGTATTTAGAATATGTGCAAACAAGTACATGCATATATATATTTTGAGTGCCTCACACTGAATATGGAGAAATTGTACATATTCAGTAACCCTGTCAGCACCATCTATATCCTGCAGGGGATATGTAGGATGGCAATACAGCTGCTGTAGTTGAGGAGGCTTCAATAATGCATGTGACAAAGGAGCAAACCAAGTCCAGACAAACATTTTGCACCTCTGGAGCCCTCATCCTGACAACCATAGCTAACAGTGATGCTCAAGTGCTCCCTAACAAACAGCTGTAAGCTGCAACATAGGAATGGAAGGATTTTCTGAAAGGCACATGTAAAGAAGATATCCATTGCTTGAGATAATGAAAAAGAAATTATTATATGTGTAATCCATTTTGCTTATCTTAATAGGATCAGAATTATCATTATATTTTATAAAGAATGGATGTTCCACATATCTTGTTAGAAAAACATGCCAATTTCTTCTTTCAAAAGAAAACACTAGAATTTCTTGGAGGAGATAAAGAAAAAACATACTGTCAGATAAGGTTCTCCTTGTGTCATTCTATGGTTCATTTCAGACTGTTCATTGCTAGGTTGATGAATTACAATTTGTCATAACAAAGGTACACTGCAGATGAGCTTCTGCTTTCATGCCATGTTACTGGGGAGAAATAGGATCCAGTAGAGAAGGTACACAGGAGACAGGAATTTTGGACATGAGTGTACTTTATTTTCACTGCATGGCAAGACAGGTTACTTCCAGGTGTCTCTGGTTTCATGATCTGGGAGATGCACAAAATAATAGCACTTTTTAATTGGTCAGTAGTTTATGTGCGAGTAGAAAATGCTGCTATTTTAGTGTTTTAAACCACTTCAATGCAAGTAACTTGTTCAGCAGAGTAATTGGAAAATGAAGAAAAATAATATAGTGCAATTCATGCATTCTTCCAAAATCACTGTTGCAGTCCAGGGCCTTCCTTGGGTAGCAGCCCGTATCAGCTGCTCAGTTCACAGAAAAACAACAGTGATAGCAGGAGGTCATGGAATAACCATCCACAGTGGAAGTTCCTTCCTAACCCCTAGTAGTTAGGAGCTGCTAGCTAATGATCAAGAGCATGGCAATTTGTTTCTCTCCCAAATGCCTGCAGTTGCTTTACATCCTAACTTCCAGATTTCTAGATATTTTCATTAGCCACTTACCCTTCCATGGGATCTCCTACTGCTTGAGTATCATTACCTTTTAATATTACATTTGGCATAGGATAGAAGTTCAGTTGGGATGCACTAGAGAATGAGTTATTGTGCATTATAGTAACAGTTCCCTAACACACTGTGTGCTGCGTTATATTCTATACCTGAGGCTTAAATGTAGGAGAAAGATTGAAACTCACAAAAGCAAATTTTGAATTCGTTTTTATAGGCATCTGATGAATATTTCTGGCAACATAAAAATTATATTCCAGAAACTTGTATAGTTCTTATTTTAAGAGCCAAGACCATAGTTATTGTCCGTGGGAGTTAACCAAAGGAGGAAGACATTTTCCAGAAAAGATACTTTGTGTTTCCTTGACAAAGGATAGACTAAAGAGAGTATTAACTACACAAACCTCCTCTTTACTACTTTGAAGTAAGACTGGGATAATGAAAGCATGGTTTTGACACAGTATATATGCTCTTTTACCGTCATAATCAAGCCAAGTAAAGCTGAGGAGGGGGAGCTCAGACAGCTGTCTTCTCAGGTTTAGACAGTGCAACGGACTTAAGATCCCGAGCAGTTTTAGGCGGTCCCGTAGGCGGCACTCTTCCTAACAAACTTGTGAGCCTGCGAGAAGAGCCGGAGGAGAGGACCCGCAGCGGGTGCCCTGGCTACTAGTTTTACGCTCCAAGTATCTCTGAAAACATCTTTCGACCCAGTGCCGGTGGTTTGCATCCACAGCAGCGGAGGCTGTCTGGAGGGAGATACCTTGTTGCAGATACTCCCGGGGAAGGGAAGGGAGCCGGGGGAGGGGGGGAGCCATCCGCAGAGCGGAGGGGAGACACCGTGCCCGTGCAGTTAGCAAGGGTCCCCCCCGCATTCACCCAGCGTGACAACCCCCGCAGTCAGTGACAGCCTCGGCGCAAACCCGTCGCTTTAAAGCGAAAAAGGAGCGAGGGGGCTCCAGCGGTGCCCCCCGCGCCCGGCCCGTCTTACCCGGCCTGGCTTTGAAGCTGCGGACCGTGTTGCCGTCGCCGGGCCGGCTGCCTTCCCGGTTGTACTTCTCGTAGAGCTTAAGCATGTGGACAGCTACCATGTCCTGAGCGATGCTGCTCAGCGCACCGGGCGGCGGGGAGCCCCCGCGGGGGTCGCGGCCCGGGGAGGACGAGTCCCAGGCGGCCGGCGGCTGGACGGGGCAGGCGGCCTGGCTGCCGGCGCCCGCCCCCGCAGGCGAACGGCAGCCCCCATGGCCCAGGGCCCAGAGCAGGAGGCAGCAGGTCAGGCGGCCGGCCATCGGGGGGATGCTGCAGGGCGGCCGGGCGCGGAGCGGCGGCGGCTTGGTCGCTGCCTGCGTCCGGGTCTCCCGGTTGTCCCTGCCGCACCGGGGCGAGGGGGCGGCGGGGCCAGCGAGGGAGGAGGGAGGGTGGAGGCGGCCCCCCCCCTCCGCCGCCGCTGATGCCGCCTCCGCCGGGCCAATCCCCGGGCCCGGGGGTGAGGAGCTGCGGCCCGGGGGCGGCGGAGCGGGGCTATGGGGGGAACTCTGCATTCCTCTAGCGTGGGGCTTCCCCGCTCTTTAAAACGTAGCGGGGGTAGGAGCTACGTTAATTAGCGTACAGCCGCTGATTGGAGACACATGTCACCGCCGCCGCGGTAGCAGCGAGCGCTGCGGCAGGACGACACCTTGGCTGCCTGCGCTAGCGAGGGTGGGGCCTGAAAATAATTTCAAAAGATAGAAGCAAATAGCTAGCAAGGGGAGGCAGGCGGTGGGAAAGGACGGGAGGGTGGCAGGGACAACGTGAGAAGGAAAGGGTGCGCACGTACGTGCACAAAGAAGTGGAAGGGTCTTTTCTGTTTTAGTCGGCAGAGCTGACAGTGCTGTCTTGGGAAAGCAACTCTGTAAATAGTGTTTGTTTCAAGGATCCCGGAGAAAAGAGAAGTCCCCGGTGGGGTCCGCACTCTGGAAGACCCAGTGTGAACTAGCCAAGAGTGTAACGAGGGTCACTGGTAATTCCAAACAGATACTTAAATAGTAGGGGTTGGAAGGACAGTGCGTGGACAAACTTCCATCATTGGGCTATTTCTATGTGTGATCCGAAGGAGGAAAATACTGGTGTGAATTTCTGAAGGATTTACGTGGCTTAGGTTGGAGGAGGTTGATTTGAAAGTGAATAATGCATGTTGTGCTTATTTGTCATGTGGCACAGGTAGTTCCGAATCATAGTTTATAGTCACCCGGTGGGTGTAAACGCTGCTATAATGAATAGCAGTTTTAAAGACAACCTATAAGGAGAGTAGTATATTTTAAGGGAATTTGTTCATTCTGCCTCCTTTTTAAAAGCTTGTCCTCTGGTAGCCAAGTTACTTTTCTTGGAGACTATACAATACAGTAATAAAAAAATTGTTGGAAAAAGCCAGTGTTGCTGTGTATAACACAACTCTTGTGATTATTTTTTTTTTTAACCTTGGAGTGTCAAATCTGAGAAGATAATACTGAAAGTCTCTGAACCACAAGTCTGTAGTTTTTGGATCATGGCAAGGAAAGGTTTGATAATTTTTAAAATTAGCAACAGGCCACATTGCTCTGTGCCCCATGAATGTATGAAACAAACAATTTGCAAATACAAATTTGACCAAATGTATGTTGCTAAAGTATCAAACCTCCTATTAATTAATCTTTGCTTATAAATAAGCCAAACCATCCTTTGATGCCTTTTTTTTTTTTTTTTCTCCATGGTAGCATGCTCATGACCTCCACTGGGGGTGTGAGCGAACCTTTTGTTGTTTGTGGTTTTTGTCTGTACTGTTTCTATACAATCAGGGTCCTGTGAAAAGGAGGAAGAGGCAGCAGGAGGTAGGAACAAGCTGGGCTATTTTGGACCAATGTCCCATTAAAATGTTCTCTCTCTCCTTAACTCACTCCAAACTCCTATTCAGGCATACACTTTGTATCAGTCTTTAACCTGCACTAAAACCTGTAGGACACTGATACTTTGACATTGTTGGGAAAGAATTAAAGAATCAACCAGGGATGGCTAATATTTCTTGCCTTATTTTATTGCAGAACAGCAGGAATTCAAAGTCTTTAAAGCTCCGGTACTTTGACTCTTTTATGCAGCTGAGATGATGAAATAAAAATGTGTTTGGTAAAGGAATTCAAATTAGCACTGGGTCACATAATTCCCCTGTTCTGAATATGGGCAATCAATGGCATCTCTAAGGCATCTAGAGGCAAGAGCTATGCAATTTCTGCTCATGCAGAATAATATTCCTAGCGTGGAAATTTCTGCTAATTAAAGCTCTTGCCAAGTAGAGTCTTTTTTTTTTTTTTCTTTTTTTTTTTCCCTTCGTCTTAAATAGCTCAAGTCAAAGCTTTGCAAGACAGGACTTAGAGAAAGTCTCCTCATAGTTAGAGCAGTGCATTCAAGATTTTGAACTGCAGATCTAGGCTTCCTGCTAAAATCATTGTGATATAAATAGTGTTACACACCCTTAATAACATCTTATATGTAAACACCCCCCTCCCCCCCGATAATATTTTCTTATGGAATTAGACAAATTATACAAAGGAACTATTCTGACATGTGTTTGTATTTTATTGTAGAACTTAATGTAGGGAAATATATAAGAGGGGATACAGGGCACCAGTAGTATCTATTCTTTTTGTTCTATGGTAAAATAACATAACTCCCTTTAGGGTTAGATCTATCTATATTAAAATAATTATGCCTGACTTTAATAATAAAATCAGTACCAGGGATAATAAAGGTTAAAACTCCAGGGAAGTTAACGAAAAATAAATTATTATTGAATTTGGGCTTCAGTCCAGATTTCTGGTTACTACTTACTGTAGGAGAGCTCATTCATTTTTCACTCACAAAAATACCTTGCTATGTATAATGCTACAAAATTAGCTAGGACCATACAAACCCATTCCTTAAGTATATAACTTATTAATTAGAAGTTAACTGAATGAAATGCAGTGGGCTGCAGGTTCTCATAGAAACTGATGGCAGAACTCTTAAAAACCCCTTTCATATTCCATCCAAAATCACATGGTGTGACAAGAACGATATACAGTCAGTAAAAAAAGCTTTTGTGTTTTGCTCAGATTTCCTGAACAGTAGTGAAATTATCTTTATACCCCCAAAAGAACAAAGAGTCATAGTGGTGTTTAGGTGTTAGAGCAACCAGAATGCTCAGAGCTGATCCAGAGCCCTGGAAGACTCTCGATGTTGCAGGAAGAGTTTGGGCATATCAGATAGTGCCAATTGTTCACAGGGAAGTCTTTGCCTCTTGAGAAGCAGCACTCACTATCCCAGTCCATTCCATCAGCTCAAGAACAAGCTCTCACCTTGGATTTCTGTTCTGGATCCACGCTCCAGTCTGTGGCAAGAATAGCCTTTCCCCCTGCTGGGGTTCCCATCCTTCATTTTTAGTGACAAAAGTTTATTTTGGAATTGTGTCTATTCACATCTTACCACACTATCAATGATGCGTAATTACAGAAAGTAAAGAGCTAGGAACCAAGATGCACAGACTCAGTACAATCTAGTATAATTTGTCCCACCCTACTGTGTATGCCCAATACTGTTCATGTGATCTGTGCTGTAGGGGTGCCTGTTGCTTTTCACTGGCTATAAAAAAAAGACTATACTAGCTAGCTGAGACGTGCAGAAGATGAATTTCACTCTGAGGGTGGTTGTATGAGCCAGAGAGCACCTTCCTCTTCCGCTAGTTTCACTGGCATATGATAGCACATGCACTATTCAGCCTCAGGATTAGTGTTTTGCAAGACTGGATTTAACTTCAGTTTCTCTCTGCAGAGCTGGTACATAACAGGTATTGGCATATTAATCCCTTATCCCCATCAGTAACAATAATGTCACGAGTATGTATTGCTTTTCCAGTTTTATCTCACTGAGAGTTCAGGATTTATTCTTCCATATTTGAAGACTTTCAGAACATACATTTATGACAGGTCTGTCTATTTGGAGCCAGAGACTTGTGTTGCTACCTTGAGGTCCACCATTTATGCTTGTAATGAGGATGGCATAGGCAATTACCAGACAAGCATGTCCCATTCTGTTGCTACCAGAAGCTGTCAGGCTCTATTGAAGGATTTTCTCCATGCATAGGTGACTTAAGTGCAAAGGTGTCAGCTGGTATTAGCAGAACGAGTAATTCTGTGATGTTACTAGACACTGGGCTGAAATGAAGACCATGTTTTATTTTATTTTTTTCACGCAGGCACTTTCAACTTTCACTGACTTGTGTACCACCACACAGAGCCATTTAGGAAGAAAAAAGGCTAGATATTTTTTCGCATTAAGAAAGGGAAGCAAATTTTTCTAGTGGAAATTCCAGTGGTAACTATTTCTTGGAAACCTGGTTCATCCAGGTTGATAATGCTGTCTTGGAACTCACCTGAACTGCAGTAGCTCCTGTCATTGTTTCAGAGGTGTCTTCTTACTGTGAGAGGGTGCATCACAAGTGCCTGGCCATTGCTTTTCCTGGGATACATGGGAGAGGGAAGCTACAGACCATGCAGGAGAATGAGAGCACAAGGCAATCAGACCATGCAGATTGTGACTGAAGCAAAAGTAGACAGCTTTAGGGAGGAAGGGGTGGTGGTGGTGTTTAAATCCAATTTCCTGTTCAGAAGCAATTTTAAAGAAATATTTCAAGCAGCCCTAGGCACCAGTCTTTAAGTTTCAGCCAGCAACCTATAGGGCTTTGAATTTCCTGTCCTTTTACTCAGTTTGTTTCCTAGGCAGCAAAGACTCTTACTGAGGTCAGTGTTCAGTACAAATTCAGAGCTCAGCCTGATGCACTTAACAGGCAAGATCCATACCTGCTGAGCCACAGTTGCCAGTGTAAACACTAGTGCTTTTCAAGAGAACAAGTGGGGATGGGAGGTGGGTTAGATAGGCTTGATGAGACTGCATCATGCTGCTTATACCCTGCATCAGTGGTAAGATGGCCAGCTGTAATATCCATCTTCAGACTCCTGTTTACAAGTGGAACTTGAAGGCTGTGGAAAGGGTGGGGGAAAGGCAGCAGCAGCTGGGAGCCATCCATGACCACAGCTGGTTTTGCAAAGATCTTCTTGCAAATTGGGTTGGGACCTCTCCAGGATTTTCTTGGTCTGAGTAATGCTGCAGACGAGAGGAGGATGTATTGTGCTGATAGTACAGGAGGGTTTCTGCACGTGGTGGACTAGATTAGACAAATACTGGGGTTAGAGGCGTGATGAGCAGCTGCCGACCAGCAGGTGGCAAGCGTGCCCCTAAGTCAAGGCTAGCCCGTTGCTCTGTCGTGTGTGGGACACTGTCCTGTCCGTAGGGTGACAGTTGGGATCACTTATGATCCTGTAGCATTTTTCCAGCGAGCAGGTCTGTCAGGTAGTCTCAGTGTTTCCAGCTTGCATATTCATAGCCTTCTAAGCCTTATGATAGCTTTGGCTGACCTCCTGCACAGTGCTTATGGGAGAACCTGGCCCAGTGAGATACGCTTGGTGCTCACAGCTCTCCCCTGAGCTATAACAGCTGTATTAAGGATCCATGCTTTCTTAATTGCAAGTGATAGAAAACTCACAACAGAAATTATATTTTAATTGATATTTAAGATTTACATGTTATTTTTATTTAAAATTTGTTGAGTTTGGGTTCCCCTGTACGTTCAGATACAACTCTTTTTTTCTTTGAACTGCAGTATGGTTTCTATGCAAGCATAAGTGGTTCTCATGCTCTTTGCAGAAAGGCCAACATTGAAGTAATGAATAAAAGCAACTATGAATGTACTAAAGCCTGACTCAGAACAGTGGTATCTCTTCCATAGATGTAATTGAATGTTGGTTTAGGTTCAGAGTGCATTGAGTACCACAGAACTTAATATGATGCTGCAGATACTTAAGCAGAGCTGATCCTGCCCTGAGGTAGGGTGAAGAATGATCTCCCAGAGAGCTTTAGTTCCTAAAAATTCTGTAGTTCTGTTAATGGAAAGGATGATAATTTATACTAGTAAAAATTTAATACTAAGTATGGCAGACATGCTAGGGTATTTGCCCCCTGTGAAAACTTCCCAAGCATCTGTGTTTGACCCGAATACACTAAATCAATATGGCATCTTAAGCTTCTCTTAGTCTGTATGAGATGTGGGAGCATTTTGTTGCCTAGGTCTATTTGTCATCTTTCTGGAGAACATGCTCTTTGTTTCACCATCAGAGGCATGAGAGTGTGTGGTATTAATATTGTAATTGTCTGGATCCATGCTGAAATCCTTCCCTCAACCCTTCAAATACTGCAAAACACGTAGTTTTAGATGCAGTCTTTCCCTGAGCATGTGTGCTGAACGCGAAAGTGACTTCTTCTTTAGGATAGATGAAAGCAAAGAGATTGAGAGGTTTTAACAGGTTTGCAAGCACACTTTTTTTTTTTCTTTTCTTTTTAAATTAAACTTCTACAGGGAATGTGTAGTTCCAGGTAAAAGAGTAAATGCACATACATGTTACTTTGACTGTGATTCCATACCCCTTTGGAATATTTTACTTTTTTTTAGTAGATCAGAATGCCTTTGGGAGTACAGGAACCTTTTGTGACTTTGGTCTGAATCAGTGGTAATTGTATAGTGGGAATGATGGTGAGAGTCAGGACAAGTTTTGATGTTAGAGGTAATATTTTGTATTTGATAACTAGCATAGGGAGGCTAGAAGTTTTTCTGAATTTTCCATCCATAGCTGTTGGTCTAATGAGAGCTATTGCCTCTATCTGCCTTGCTTCTGAAGCCTCTTCTCTTGTTTCTTATTCTTTGTAAGCACCTACCTTCCTCTTCAGGCTTGTCAACAACTCCGCAGAATTATTTCTCCAGGTATATCCCTTTTTCCATATTTCTTCAACCCTTATGCCTCTTTCTCATTTTCACAGTTTTGAAGTGAGATACCAACATCTCTCACCTCTTTCTAAGGAAATCCTATTCGGTCCTCCAGCCTTCAGCAGAAATCTGCTTGACTGGGTGAGTGCAGAACACTTGTTTTCCTGAGGATTTCACCATTCAGCTGTCTCATTTGAAAGAGTCATTCAGGTTATCATCCCATATTACATTCAATATGCTTAAAAAACCCCAACAACCAACACAGAAGGTGATTAGAGCTTGGAGTTTTTATTATGATTTCCATAAACAGAATCCCTGGTAGTAAGCAGAATTCACACACTGTGTATAAACTGACTCCACAGATCACTGTTGCGTAGTTTGGGTCCACATGGGTATTTTGCTTGTTTTAAAATAATATGAAGGGAATGTTTTCTGTTTTTCTGTTATACTAAGTTGTGGGCCAAAATGTAACGTCACTATGTTAACTTTGGAGTTGTACCCAAGATGGATTTGGCCTTGTCAGTTGTTAAATTCTTGCTATGATTGATCTCAGCTTGCTCAGAAAGAGATCATGCCAGACTAGCAACCACAGAAATCATCAGCTGAAACTCCACCGGAATAGTCATTCCCTGTAAATTGAAAAATTAAACTTTGAAATGAAATGCTTTGTTCTTCAATCTTACACTAACTTTTCATTAACATATAACTCTCAAGCTCTTAGGAAGATACCAATTAAAACAATGGATTGAAGTATTTGAGTGGAGAAAAATAGGAACATGACTCTAAATGAGGTATCATACTAATTCTTGGTATCTTGTGGCATCTTTTATCTGATATTTTCAGTTATAAATTTAATTCCCCCCTATTTATCATAGTTGTACATAGATGTAAGTAAACTAAGGCCTATTCTTGGCATGTTTATGTTATGTTAAACAGTCATCATCTGTATGAATGACAAAAATATGAACACTTTCCCAGCTCTTTCTCCCAAACTCTGTGCAGAGCGTTTTCTTTCCACAGAAAGTAGAAATACCAGAAATTCCATAACACTCACTCAGAATTGCTTTATAGCAAATTAATGAAAAAAGCTTGTAGATATATATTGGAGCAGAAGAATCATGAAGCTAACACTAGATTTCTTTTTCAGTACTTAGAGGTATAAATGCATGTAAGTTCAATGAATTTCTGCTCTGAAAAGTTGTTCTAATACAAGGTTTTAGATTATCAACTCATCAGTGGAACAGAAGGAACAAACAGATTCTAAAAAATCTGCCATCAATAATTGATGGGTTAGTCAGTATTGGATTAAAAGGACCACTGATCTAATGGCATGGCAATCCCTTTATGCACCTATAATGGCATTGTACATTCATGGGTTTTTACATGCTAGTGATTTCAACATCAAATAGCTATTTCCACTTTATGCACCAGTACTTTTAAGTTTCTGCAAGCTAATGTGAATTCCCTGGGCCAGCTCTACTGCATTCCTGGTGGGGATGGGTAGGACAGGAAAATTCAGAAATATGGGTAATCAGCTTGTGATCAGAGTACAGTAAACTACCGTGCTGACTCTCAGATAGGTGTAAACTCTACATTCCTAACCATATAGGCATAAAACCAGTAAATATTTATTTTTATCTCTAATGTCAGAAAACAAAAAAATGCAGGGAGCAAGTTATTTTACTTGAAATTACTAGTTTTTAGAAGTTTTTAGAAGTTGAAACTACTTGTATGCATTAATAATGTTCAGCATTGTTTTCATATATTTTTGATCCTGTATTCCAGGTTTTATTATGTTCAAATGGAATACCTGTGCAATTTTATTAATATAACGTTTGCAGAAGCAGCGTAGAATAGCTGTCAAATCTGCTGGATTTCCTGTCATTGAGAAGGCTAACAAAACCTTTTCACTGAAAAAAACATCACTAGGAGAGATGTGTATTGTTACAGGTTGGAGCTTTTTATGAACCTGAAAGACAAACAACTGTGATGAATGTTTAGGTGGAATTGAACCTGCTGTGGGACAGGAGAATGGAATGGGTGACCTTCTTGCCAGCCCTATTTCTGTGTATTGTTTGCAAATGGAAAAAATGAGTCTTATCCAACCTTGTATTTATAAAGCCATGGGGTAATTATGTACCAGTCCGGGTAGTGAACTTGACAAAGTCTGTGTGCAAAGAAGTAAATCTGCAATGTAAATTCATATTTCAGCATTTATTAATATAAGAAGATTGAAGCAGTAGCAAGTGTAAACACTAAAAGTATGGTGCAGTTGTGCCCAACATTAAATGCTTTGTAAACTCTAGATCTTCAGTAAGATCTGTGTCTTCTGTTGCAGACTTATCAGTGTCTTAGCAGCTGTGCAGATCAAATAAAATGTTAAATCTGATTTCAGTTCTTCATCTGGCTTGATCTGTTATGAGCTTCTCTAGAAGGATCCAAAGTGCAGAACAAGTTGCTTATAGTCTGCATGAAAAGAAGGGATCTTAAAACTGCTAAATTAATTAGCAGTTCTGAAGTAAATTAAGTACCTTGTTTTAAATATTAGATAAGTAATTGCTGATTGTTAGTGATAGTCTTAGGGACATGGACATCTTCCTCACACCTTCACATCAGATGGATATCTGACTTGCCTGGTTAATTCAAAATCAGTTCAATAAAGCATTCAGCTGCATCTCTTTGGCAGCACATTGCCTTCTGGGGTTTTCAGGAGATGGAGTTTTCTTCAGGGCTATTTGAAACAGTAGAAAGAACTCTCTGTGTAACTAAGGGCTACTGAACCCCCCCCCAGCTTTTGCTATAAATGTAAGATGCACTTCCAAGGCACAGTGCACTTTCTTTTACATAAATAAAAGACTACATATATTGGGTGGGGGTTTTTTATATATAAACTCCAAACGAAAAGATACTTCCATGGCCAGAGAAATAATTTAATTTCTTCATTCATGCTTCTTCTCTTGAGGAAATGTTGTAAAAACAAACAGAAGACATATCTAAACTCTGTTGCTCAGTGTACCGTTGGATGGTGTTCTGATGCTAAAGTGTTGTAGTACAACCTGCGTAAGTTAAAACAGTTATTCGAGACCATTTTTGCCAGCATCTTAGTATCTCACAGAGCTTCACTAGAGAAATAGACATGATCTAATAAAGTAGTCCAAGTGAGATGGGCAAAGATTGCATAGTAGACTTCTGGCTCCACCAAGGTCTAGCCTCTGTAGTTCTGCTCAGTGAGACAGCTGTGAAGCAATGAAGCAATGTGTTCTGAAATTGGAAAGGGCTGCAGCAGGCAGTAAAAGTTTGTAGTCAAAGATCTAAGCTTGTACTTTGTGTTTTTGGTGGGTCAGCCTCCTTCCATAGGAGCTGAAAGCAGCCGTGGTGCCGCCATGTCCCAGAGCTGGGAGTCAGAGAGCTAGTAAAGTGGCTCAGCAGGGTTGTGCTGAAGCAGAGGCAGCTTCCAGCGGCCCTGTCTTTAGTGAGGAGTGTCAAGTTTTTATGAGCATCGTTACGTTTTTATAGTTTAATGGGTTTGACTATTAAAGCATAACAAAGCACATTAAAAACTTGCCATGGCTCATTTCCGCACTCAGTAGCAAGTCCTTGCTATGTGCGGTGTGGGTCCCTAGGAAATACTAAATAACAAAAGCCGGCTTAATACGGTGCTTTTCACATCTTCCTTACCCACTTTAATAATCTTGGTCCCTTTCTATTTAAAAACAGTCTTGATTTGAGGTGTGTTTTATTCAGCTTCAAAGCTCTCACTGTAGTGGCTGGTCTGGAATTCACACCTATGGTTGACTTTTCCAGGAAAATGATGGTAGTTTGTATAAAGACAGCAGATGAGAAGAGAGGTCATTAGAAGAAATTTGAAAGACTGTCATAGAAAATAATTTGAAAGACTGTAATAGAAACTAAGGAGCGCTGGATTAAAGAATTGGGTGAGTAGTTTCTGTAAAGAAGCAGTAAAGAAAAGAATACAGTAAAGAGAGCAACTATGATTAGTTGCCAACACTGAAAGTTTGACAGGATGGAGAATGGTGTATTAAACAGTCGTGCTGGCATCTTCAGTTACAAGAACACAGAGGTGGATCCAGGCTGCAGTCCAAGGGAAGTTTAGTGTAGCAGCAATTCAGAATTCACTCTAGCTACAGCCCATGAGATTTATAAATCACTAGTGTTAAACTGAGATGGACACTACCCCCAAGGATGGCAGTGTTGCAGAGAACATGGTAGGGCACTGTGGTATTCAAAGCTGGCAGGGACTCCAATACTGGACCTAGGCAGAGGAACAAGTACTTCAAGGACAATGGAAAATGTGGTGCAGAATGTGAGGAGCAATTCCTTAGGGCAGGTGAGGGGCAGCACTGACTTTTTGGTGCTTGTGGATGTGAGATAGAGTGCTCTGTGGGGACATTTCTTTGCATCTCTTTCTGCATTTAGAGAAAAGTTAGAAAGTATGATAATTCAGTTAAAATCTCATAGGTAAAATTTTAGATGGCTTTAAATTTTAATGTAAATAAATTTAAATTTAAATAAGTAAATGTCTAACAGGCAGCTTCATGAAATGGATGAACAGAATAATGCTTGCATTTGATTTTAGTTTGCTATTTCAATAGTGTCTTTGCAGAAGAGTTTTAAGATTTCCATTAAACCAAAACCTATAAGGCAACTTAACTGTAGTAGAGCACCTATGCACGTATATATTTTTTTAAGAAGGTATTTGGATGTCTTAAGATGCAGATGTATATGGTCCTAATGGCATTTTCAGAAGGAGGTTGGTATCTATATTAGGAATTTTGGAAAATCATACTAAGTGCTAATTGACATTGTTTCATGCCTAAATGTTATTATAATTGGATTCCTTGTGAGTTTCAGAATCAAAGGGCTTTGGAAATGTAAAGTATTTTATTATTATTTACTGCCTTTGCTTAATTTGCTCATATGTTTTATAAACTCTTGAAAGCCATTGCAGAGTTATGGCAACATGGTCCAGACCTGGAATAAACCCACTGATGATGATGTATTCAGAAGGGATGTATTTACCAAAAGGCCTTCCAGTACTTGTCAGTGGTGCCTAGTCCCCAAAGATAGTTTTTTAGTACATTCATCTTCTTGCTAATAGTCTGCATTTAATACCATCTGCATTTAATACCATTTGCACTCATGACTCGGAGAACGCAAGTTCATCATGGGGTTACTTATCATTGCCAAAGAGACTTCACTCATTCTTTTCTCCTTATTCCCAGAAAAGAAATAAGGACTTTAGCAAACTATTCCAAAGGGAACTGATAAGTTCAGGGATGCTTCATGACCTGTGTGTTACAGGATCTTTTACAGCAGAAGGGATTTACAATAAATGTCACTGAAAACATATTGCAGATCACTGTTAAATAATCCCTGCTTTATTGCAGTGAAAAATGGTTCAACAGTACAATGACAAGCGTGGAAGAAAATCCTCCTAGTGACAGGACATACGGCCTTTTTAAGGTTCTGGAATGGTATCTGACCTTCAGTGGGAGGGCAAGTAAGCACAGGTGGCAGGTGTCTCAGCTGGCAGATTTTGAAAGCTTGCAGCTTGGGAAGGAAGGAGAAGGACTAATTATGCAGCAGGTTTCTCAAAGGAAAGTGTCCTTGCTGGATGGAAGGAGGAGAAAGTAGCCTATTCTTTTATTTGACAGGAAATAAAAGATTGATTCTGACATTTCACACCAGCCTAACAATACTACTTTGCCATCCCTAATAGGAGTTATGATCTGCTGAATTATCCATGTTGGTCAATTTGCAAAAGTGATAGACATCACAAGGTGAAGAAAAATCTTTCAGAAACATTATCATGTTGTCCACTTGGTTTATTCAGTGCTTCTGAACAGTTTTGTCTTCTTTCTTCCCCCTTCCAAATAATAAGTACTGTTAGCTGCTGTAAATATGAATTGTGATTTTACCAAGAAATGTAGAAAGTAATTCTGCCTTGACTATGTGTTTTTATACAGGGAGTCTTCATGTGGCAGGGGTTGAGGTGTAAATAGGAAAAATGTGAAGTTACCCTTTCTGATGTGGTCAAAAGTTAATTTGTCAGTGCAAGTGTGTTCCAAGAACAGGAGCTGAGATAATGAGAGGTAGGAGGATATGAGGCAGAGAATGCCATGGGATTGAATGATGAAGGGGATGATACAATATGAGTTTAGTGCATTGCAGGGAGAAAAGCTGCTTAGAATGAATATGGTAATTACATCTAACTATCAGTAAGAGGGGGAGAAAGTACGTATACTACAAGTGAAGCAAAAGAAATGTTACGATACTGATGTTGTAGTCCTGTTGAAACTGTAGTCATCTAAGTGGAGAATGAATAGCTTGGAAGGGTCATCTGCTCAAATTCTCCTCTGAAAGGTTTCCAAGTCCCACTGAAAATATCTGAATTGTCACAGTGAAAAGAGATTTCAAGGTGCACTGAGATCTCATTCCCCAAATATTCTGTCCAACTTTCCCAGCAGAATCTGTGGGGAGATTTGTTGGCTTCTGTTAGATTTGCATAGATTTTTTGGTTGAACCGAGCTATATAATGCTTCTGTTTATTTTTAGCGTGAAATGTTTTCATCTTTTCCTTTCATTCCTATTATTAATGTAGAATTGTTCATGCAATATAATCTACTTTTATCCCAGTCAGATCGGTAGCATTTACTTCATGTGCCTAACAACAAAGGGTAATGTGAGAAAGGATTAATTCCAATAACTGTCATACTGTGCATGCCAAAGAATTATTTTCTAAGATTGATTTCTGCAGAATCTGGATGTGGCTGGTGATGACACCCACAGATTAAAGTTACAGTTCTCTGGAAAGATGAGGCATCTGGCTTTTACACATCCAACGTTATGTGAGGTGGATTCCACCACAAAGATAGCTAAGTTAGGTGACTGAAATTGGGTCCTCTGAATATCCCTAAGGATGGGGAATTACAGGTGCCTAAACTTAGTGTGTTAACTTAGTGACCATTCCACTTCCCTATTCACTGGCTAAATGGTAGCACTGAAAGTGAAATCAAGTTAAACATGATGAACTCATGCTAGCCATGCAAGTACCATCATTGTATCAGGTATTGCAATCTTCCCATGACATGTAATGCATGATTTGGCATGCATTACATCCATCAGCTGCATGTCTACTATCACTTGCCAGGCAGCTAGCACATTGATACTTCTTACTGGTTGTGCCCTCTGTTAACACACTAACACAAAATTACTGAGGAGATTTCATTCTCTTGTAAAACAAACCAGTGAATTATTTTCACTATCTCCACCCCTCAGACAGGAAGTATTATTTGTGCTACTGCATATATGCAAAGTGATTTCCCACCTTTCCTGTATCAAAACCCGTTTCTATACAGAAAATACCCTTGTACACATATACAAACGTATTTTCATACATGTATCATGCATTTTACATAGCGATGTTTATTAAAAAGAAGTTCTCTTTATGTGTTTCTTTTCATATTCACTTTAAAATGAAATGGGAAAAACTGCCTTTGCAAGGAATTTTCATTGGCGTAGAATATCATTTACTTTGGCTCCATAAATCAAAGTGCAGTCATGTTGCAAAATATGGGTAGCCCATTTAGAAATATTCCATCAGGAGGTACAGAGGAACAGTATATTATACCTGCTGTTTCAAATAAATAGCATTCTCAATTCCTGTTCATCTGTGTATAATATCTTTTATTGCAATGTGGTGCTTTCCATCAAGTTAGTTAATTTTGTTCCTGCAATTCAAGATGTGATTGATCACTACAGTACTTGCCCTTGGGACAAAGTATCTTTTTATCCAGTGTGTTGTTTCAACCTTCTGCCATTCTTTAAAAAATATTCTATATGAAATATCATAGCCTGTGCAATAAGTTTTATAGTTGTTTTTTTAAATTATTTTTTCTATCTTCAGCATATGTGTGTAGTTTGTAATATCTACTGCATATATCCTTCTGTTCTCTACCTGTGTTTTGTTGTGCAAAAAGATGCATTTCAACATCATTTGCATGAAGCTTGTGGATGATTTCAGTTAGTTTTAGATCACAAGGCTTCAGTTAGGCAAATTACTAGTTTGTGCTTAATTTATAGAGCTACTCAAATAGAGATTAGTACAGAGCTATGTTTTAAATTTAAAGATACTATAATTAATTTTATTTATAAACTATTACTTTGAAATAATTGCAGTGGTTTTCTATTGAACTTCTGAAGTCTTGTAAATGTTTTATACATCAAAATAATTTTTGTTTTGAAAATAATTCAGAATGAAAAATTAATGAGAAAGTGTGTCACTTTGTAACTAAGATGACTCTGTAGCCCAGAGTAAGCTAAGAAATAGGTCAGGAAGGATAGAGGTGAATATCTTTTGGTAGAGCTGCTAAAAGAAGGATTGACTCACTGAAGCTAAATAAGACAATGCCTCAAGAGTGGTGATGTATTTCAGACAAAACTGTAATGGATCAGAAGTGGTGTTATCTTACATTTCAACTGCAAACTCTTTGGGATAGGGACTGTGTTGCAAAAGGAGTGGTTAGGTCAGGTTGCTTAAGGAATTACCATGAAAGAGTTTGAGTGAAATAGATTTGATATGAATTTGTGGAAATGCGACTGCACAAGATTCAATGGCGAAGTTCACTCTCTTACTTACTACATGGAGTAAACGCACAAAGATAAATCAAGCTGAAATCAAGTCAGAATAGAGTTGTAAGCAGTTTATAAAGATAAAGGTGTAAGTGGGTAAAAGAGATCCTCCCATTGAGTCATGAGATTTAGGGTAAGCCCCCTTGCTTTCTAAACTCACAGAGTTTAGGTGTGGCTAAATCTGGTCTTAGTTTCAGACTTGGTCAATGTTTTTTATCTAATAGGAAAGATATAGAGAGTGGTGTAAAGACTAAGGCAGTCCCTTCCACTGAGTCACAAGGTTCAGAATAGATCCCCTTGCTTTCTAAACTCTCACAGAGTTTAGATGTGGCTGGATCAGTCCCTAGTCTCAGACTTGGACAATGGATTAGATTTAAAGGCAGGGGAGAGGTGGGGGGGGGAGAGAGAAAGTTTATTCACAATTCAAGATTACCCATAAGATTTTAGCAGCAAAGCAAATCAGTAAAATTTGTTTTAAATCACAACCTAACTACTTCAAGCTTGCAATGTGTATTATAACAATGCATACCTGTTAAAAAGTTTGCCCCCACATTCAGTGAAATATATCTAGTGCCTTTTGCATTCCTCAGCGGTTGAAGGGTTGAGCCTGGAGGAGCAGGGGTATCAGCCCAGGCCCCATCATCGACTTTCCACGCCGGTCCCCCTGTTGTCACAGACTTGGTGGTTTGTGAGCTCTGAGTGGCGTCCCGCTCAGAGGGGGATGCTGGGCACAGCCTGCTGCAGTCCAGGAGAGCTCAAGGGGTGTCACTTTAGGACGGCTGTTTATGGGGCTGTGAGATGGTTGGCTTTGGTCATCAGCAACCTGGCTGCAACCCGAGTTCGTAATTTTCTCAAGAATTCCAAGAACACTGTTACCATTCCTCTGGGTGTACCACTCAGGCTGCAATCAGGCAGGAGTGTTCCAGGGCTGCCAGTGAAGAAGCGCTTGTCTCCATTCTTCTTCCCTGCTTTGGCCAGTCCATGGGAGTTCCAGCACAGGCAGTGCCATTCTCTGCCCTAGTCGAGTAAGAGTTACTGGTACAGTGAAGGGGGGCTTAACTGCCCAACTCATGACTCAAGGCGCTGAGGCCTTGTTGGCAACATGGTGTGCCTGTAAAACAGCAGTTGATGTGCTGGGACGATCTGAAGAAGAGCAATTTATGTGGTTAGGTTTGTTTTGTGGATTGAAAATTCTAGCTCTATCAATCTAATTTAGGTTGGCTAGAAATTTTTTTTTAAAATAGGTTTTCTAAGAAATTCCACTGATATTTTAATCAGGCATGAAAAAAAAATAGATCAATGATGTATTTTGCTACTTTTGGATTAATTTTTGGCCAGCTGGTTGAAATAAAGTAATTGGAGGGAGTTATACGGGTATATGTTAAAATTTTCCTGCACAATACATTTTAATTTGGTGATAATTCAAATTTTTATTGCTGTACCAAACTGAAGAGAAGGGCTTTCTTTTTAAAAAGAAAATTATATTAAAAATATTTTACTACTAAGATCATAGATTACTTCAGAAATACAAATTAACTAACCTTTCTAATGCACATATGCATCACACTAACAGCCAACAGATAATTGTGGAAAATCCAGAAACAGTTTTTAGGTATTAGAATTGGGACTTAATTAAGGCATAGTCTATGTATTTTTGTGTTTGTCTTTTGTTAGGATTTCTAGCAATTGAGCTATTGGAAAGAACATTCATAAATCAAGAAGTTACTTTATATGCATCCAGCTTCTAATCTGGAATGGGTAGCATTTCTGATTGAAGTGGCCAGTCACATTTCTGATTCCTGAAATCTGTGGTTTTAAGCAACTTAACAATGTTAAGGAATGTAATTAGTGCAGCATGAATTGCAATAACAGATCTTCAGTAGAAAGTGAAATCTGTTGTTAATAGTAATGAAAACAAAATTATATTACATTCCGAACAATTCTATTTCCAGTATACTTTCAAGGGTAAAGAAAAATGGCTATGTAGTAGTAGGAAAACTTGTATGGTTTAATAGTAGTATATGAGCAGGAAAAGTTTCTAAAAAATGTTCCAGAGTAAACATAAGTAATTTCCCTTTTGAAAAACCCTAGTAGAATAGCCTGAATGTTTCTTTAAATGTCATTGGTGCAGCTTAGCCAATAACACTTTCTCCATTGAACCACATACTTAGCACTGGAAGTTTCTTGCCAGTGTAACTGTACAGGCTGGCTGTAAATGCTATATAGCTTGTGAGCTATAATGCATTGCATACATCCCCGTTCCTTCAGTGAGACTGATGAGTGGAAGACTTCTGGAAAAGACTTGTTATCAGGTGTCTACAAGTGTATACTCAGAGCCCTAAACTCTAGGTCCAGCATACTCAAAGCTGACATTGATTTTGAAAAGTTTCTAGTTACTGTAATAGTTTTGAAGTGTCATACTAGCCCATGGAAGTGTATTCATTAAAGAAATGTTACCGAACTTATTCAATGCCTGTAAGACTCTTCAGGAGTATTTTACTTTATTTTCAACACATATGGGGCTGGGCTGTGTGCTTACAGTCCCTGACAGCACGTGGCAGTCATCACGCAGCTATGCATATATGATAAAGTTTGGACTGTATTTATATGTTCTTTCTTTGGAATTTGGTTTTTTGCTTCTGTAGATAGAAATCGTTGGCTACTTTGCTCTTACTTATTGTGGTTTCCTGTCTTTCACTGTGTTTGTGAGGTGAAGCTCTAGTGGTGTCTTCAGGATGTTTGCGTGACTATTCAGCTGCAGTTACATAACTTCTTCCTCTCATCGGGTAGTGCATAGTGTGCATCCACAAGCATTGCTTGTTGACTGATGTCACCATTTTACCAGTGCTGCATATATATTTATATGTGTATCGTTTTCACCATTCAGTGAAAATACATTGCCATCAAAAATTACAGAATTTAGGGCTTGAAAAATAATACTTCATTTTGTAACAAAATGGTTCAGGAAACCTTGCTGTTATGTTTCTTATACCACTTCATAAACATTCATTACTGTTTGAATATGCCAATCCTATAGTTAGGCCATTGGCTTTTCACATACTTTTTTGAGTCATTTGTACTTCTTTTGAGCTTCTAAACCAGAGTTTGGTCTGTCCTTCAGGTGTTAAAGGAACCTTGAACTGCTCATAATAATAGTAGAAATCTATTTTTATTCTTTTGTTCTTAATTGCCTGTTGTTATGATTGTCAAACATTGAACATCGTAAGCATATTTTACACATTAACAATGAAGGCAAAAGTGACATGAATTGAAAATTGTTTAGGTATTTGGGGAAAAAGCAGGGAATAGATAGCGTGGGCATATAACTGAGGGATGCCAAAGGCAGAAGGAACTTGCATTAACAGTTCTGGTGCTGACACTGTGGCTAGTTTGGAAAGAGAAGAGATGGAGAGCTAGTGAAAGCTCGAAATGGCTGCAAAATTAATTTGAGATCAGAATAAAGAACTAGGCAAGGTGACTGAGTCACCAAGGATATAGAAAGACTGCAAAGGGAAGTCTGGAAGGATGAGACATGCTGGATCAAGATCCAGAGGACCTTCATTTTGTGATCATCTGCCTCATTCTCTAAAAAGCAATCAGCTTTTGCAATAAAAGAGGCAGGAGACACTTGTGCCATGCAGCTTTCCCAGAGTAAGTCTTCCTTGAGCATCAAATTAATTAGAAATCAATAGCTGTGATTTTAGATTATCTCAGCAGATATACATACAGAGTCAGAATTAAAGATGAGCAAGCAAACTGAATTATAGTATTTTCATGTATCTGCTGTTTGATTTTGCAACTTTAATAATACTTTTGAAATATTTTTTTCTGTATATACAAAGGACATTATCTGTTCACACTGAGAAATATGCACATGCAGGTATACACAAACTATACAAATGAACACATCAATGGAAATGCATGCACATATGCACAGACATACTCACAAAATCAGGAGGGTATAAGAATGTGCACATACACATGTGCACATACAGAAGCATATACAACAAGTGGGAAGCATGTAACCATAAAGCAGCATTGCATGAATACACACATAGATACCTATACACCACAATTCCCTTCACAGCTGTATAAAGTGACAGAAAGGCCTGGAGCTGTGCAAACATCATTAAAAGACACCCACACAGCCAGGTCTTAGGCTGGAAAAAAGGGAATACTGAAAAATACTGTCTGGGAGAACAAAACAGGAGAGTCAACCCATCAAACGTCTGGAACTAAAATAATGCCAGAGAGTATAGCACAGCCAAAAGCAGTGCCAACAGCTAAGTCAGTCACACAGCAAGAGCAGTCATCCAGACATACATATACTGCAAGAAAAATATCCCCCACCTGCCAGCTGGCTTAGTAGCAACCATGACGTGTGTGTGTGTGTGGCCAGTATGTTGGCACCAGTGTTGGAAGAGGAAGAGGAGTGGAAAGAAAGGAAACAGCAATAGGAAATCAGAAACAACAGAGGTGAAATGGAATCAGTGCTCCCAGTCAAAACATTTGTTTAATAGAAACCGAAGTCTGGAATGTGTACAATTTATGTTTTACACAGTGAAAAGTCCTGGTCATGTGTGATACTTCAGCCTTCTTGCATAGCAGGAGGTCCTGTATGTGTGAAGCACATTGCTCTGCTTAGCACACATCAGATGCCTTGAAAATGCAAAACAATGAAACAGGTGGCTAATTGGCTTCCATCCTTTCAATTCCTACAAGAAGAAGAAATTTGGTCAAGTGGGGAGAATAGGATGCTCGGCCAGGTCTCCTGGCTGGTGTTCTAGACTCTCTGAAATGCTGTATGATCTTGGGTGACTTATTCATGCTCTTTGTGTCAAAGTCTGCTATGCATAAAATGATAATAATTCTTTACCTCTTAGGGGTGCAGGAAGATAGAAAGAACAGATATAAAACTCCTTAAGATTTATGAAAGATATCAAGTAGAGGAAAGCTGAATTGCAAACGGAATTCCTGAAATCTGTCTCTGAGTCAGTGTTGCAAGGTATATTTGAGTGACACCAGCATTTTGTGGCAGTCAAATTCCATTTTCATGTTGGATCCATATCCGTATCTCTCGTATTTTGTTAGGATAGTTTTTCCTATGATACAATAAAATAATTCCCAGTATCATACTATTACTGTATGGCATCTACACACCTAATCTTTACTTTGGAAAAACCCAAGTAATTGGAAAAAGCAGATTTGACCTTCTTCATTTCAGCATTTTCATACTTGCTCTGAATAGGTAATAGCCATTTTTGCTCTATTGTTCTGAACTTTTGTTTTCTGAACACTTTTCTTTACAAATCTAAATCCCAAACTAAAATAATCTGATTAAGTTAAGTTTATGTATTCCTCCCTAAGGGGTAAATTATCAATGGGGAGTTCATCTAGTCATCTTTTCTTATTTAAGGTAGTATGACTTTTTCCATTAACTTAATTCTGTGTGGCCTTCACTCTCAGCTCATAAGAAACTGTTGCAAACCACCATAATGGGAATCCTTTTAGCCATGCTTGGCTTCTTCTCTCATGAGACCTAGCTTTAAGTGGGTCAAGTCACCTATCCATCCAGACACCCACCCAGACAAGTGTGGTTTTGGCCAGAAATTCAATACAAGCTCTAAGAACACAGATACATTTCTGTTGAAATGGTAAGCAGAGTAAGTTTTGTTTCCAAAACATTAATGTATTTTTATCAAAAAAATGTTTCATCAAAAAGTTCCAGATCAGCAATATACCATTTTTTTTACCATGAGAATTCACCTCATGGACTAAATGCAGAACTACTCAGAATTTCTCCATGAGACATTTTCTCATCAATGAGTGTCAGTCCAGAAAACTAAATATATCAGGTGGTTGTTGATCTGGACAATATATATGCATTTAAGAAAGATACAGAGGATGAGGCACTTTAGTGGGGTGGAGTGTTGTTTGGCATAACTGCATTTTGTATTGAAATGTATTTTGTCTTGAATCGTTTGCCTTCAAGTGATATTTCATTGTAGTGCATCACAGCCCATTTGGAAACTGCATGGGAATGATTCTTCTGAGGAGGTGCTTTACTGAGTGAGTGAAGGCAGTTGTGCATCTGCTTTGCCCATGTTTTGAGCCCGCCAGATAGGAGAAGTCCAATTCAGAAGCTGAATTCAGCGCTGAAAAGCAAGATATATTAGCTCAGGCTTGATGCCATGTTCATATGGTTACATGGCTTTTGGATAGAGCTGGCTGCCATCTGGCTTGTGTGAAGTATGGTAGAGTAAAATCCCAACTGTCTGCACCTATTCATCTGGACATACCCAACATCTGGTTAGAGAAACAAGCTGTAATTCACTGCCTAGCAAACTTGCTTCATCATTTTTTAGTTTCACTTCTGACTTGTACATTAGTACGTTACATCCTGACAGAGTATCTTCATCGCTACAGTGCTCGTTTCATGCCTGTCATTAATGTACCTAAAACACTGCATGAATGAAACTGTATAGCTGCTCAAGATTCTTCTATTAAATTCTCAGAATAAAAACTGGCTTTACATCCAGTTGAGAATATTAATGAAAAAATGCTAGTTTGATTTGAAAAGAATTTAAGTGAAGAGTCATAAAGCAGAAACTGTAACATTCCCTAAAATAGTTGTTCAGCAGAAATTTCTTTTTTCTGGAAAAGCTTGTATGTCTGGTTTAGTTTTCTGTATATTTATATATATATATATATATATGAGTATATATATTATATATATATTTATATATATATATATACACGCACACATATTTTTCTACTTGGATTTTCATCAAAGTAAATAAAATACCCAAAGGAAAAAAAATCCTCTAAATTGTTGCTGATCGAAACCTGATCAGTAAAGTAACTACATTAGGCAGGAAATAGCTGGAGAACTTGCAGATTACTATGAACTTCAGATTTTTGTCTCTTAATTGTTTTATAATATTTTGGTCTGTTTAGGGAGAATGTGTAAAGCTGGACTGAAGTTAAACATTGTAAATTGCTTTAAGTCAAGAACATCTGCATGACTTTTAAGGTGTTTGAGCCTGGAAGAAAGTGTACTGGTTAAGGCATAGATCTAGGTATGCTTTATCAATGATTTTCTTTTGTTCTTAGGTTAGAAACTTCTCATTACATGCATTAGTTTTTCAAGCAAGCTGGGTAGGGTGATCTGGGATCCTTATCATCCTGTTTAACAGAGATTTTTACTCTCATATACTGAGCCCAGGATCATGGTTTGTCCCTCTGAAGTCAAAACATTTTCTTGTGGATAAAGACCATTTTGCAGAAGGAGACTTCAGACTCCCTTTGGGCATAAGCTTCTATTTCTGAAGTTAAAGAATGTCCTAGAAATGCAGTATATGGGAATGAGGCTGTATCACTGGTGGCTAGTGGAGGCTGTAATACATTACCATACAAAACTGTGTGCTGTTGAGGAGGTAAAGATCAAGTCCTGCAGCATATTTCCCAAAGGCTCCAGGTCCCTGAAGCTGCCCTGCCAGGTGCTAAAGGCAGTTCCAATCAGTCATCAAAGCTGCCTCCTGCAGAAAATGCTGGAAATACTTGTATCTGAGTGGAACTGGGAGACAGCAGGAGAGTTGCCAGTTTTACTTTGGAAGTAAACGTCTTGGGCTCAGTTCTGCTTCTGACTTTCAGACATGGCTGCTTCCCAGCTGGAGTCATCTCCCATCAAACATCTTGGCCTGAATGTACAAGATGACATTTGAAGAGGCTAGTTCAGTGCCTCACATTGTCTTTCCAGAGTGGGCATAGGGAGTTGGCAAGACAGGAGAGGAAAACAGAAATACAGCACAGGGAAGTCACTGGGGCCCTTTACACACTGCTGCCGTATAAATAATAGCTGTCTTAGTACCAGCATAGTTAGTTTGGTAGTATGTATGGGGGAATTTTAACTAAGTTATCGACAATTCATCTTGAACCTCCTTCCCACTCCTTGTGAGAATGGTGTGAAAGACAGAATACTGATCTGGTACCACATGGTGACAGAAGGCTGCAAGACTGTTTTCTAACAAAAGTCAGATCAGTTCCAGTCCATTCAATTCCAGATATCACTTCCATGCTGTTGTAACCATGATGATGGTGAATTTGAAAGGCAGAAATGGCTGAGCATCCTGCTTGGAGCTTTTTGAAAGTTTAGAAAGGAATGAGCTTGAATCATAAATTCTAGGATTTTCCAGAATTATATCTTCTCCTCTTCATAGCAGAGACTCAGATGATTGCTGATGGTTATGGTGGAGACTCAGTTGAGGATGAAATAAAGACCCATTCCTGGCACTGAAAGCTGTTTTCTGTACTCTGAACTAAGTATTAACTCTGAAAAGTGTTCATGCTGAAAAAAAAATGAGGAAGTGTATTTCTTACTATTGTTTTTTTTTTGCAGGAGAGGTATCATTGGTCCCTTCAAAAGCGAGATTTCAGCTGAATGTTTATTCCATGCTGTTGTTAGAATCCAGACAACTTCTTCACATTCCTGTAGGTAGTGTCCAAGGCATGGGCAACTGAAACTTGCGTGAGAAAGTCTAACGAGACAGCACATAAAACAGCCAAGCTCAGGGAGAAAGCTTATCCAGAGGTTTATATTTCAGTCCATTTTACCAACAAATCTAAGCTCTGGGAAGCAGGTGAATATTCAGAGTTTCCATTTTCCTGTGTTCCTGTGTGAATGGGAAATACAGGACAATTAACCAAAGCTTTGTGATTGCCTCCATCTGTGAAGTTCAGCATTTTTTAAATTGTCTGAGGCACTGGGTCTGTGCATGCTGGGGGACAAACTAAAGCTGAAGTGATTAGTTCTGTTCCTTGAAAGAATTGGAAAAATCAAAAGGATCTGATTTAATTCAGAGCAGATCCTTCTTCCTCACACCCAGGAAAAATATATAATGGAAAGAAGATATGAATGAATGCAATTTCAGGGTGAAGGCTGGTCACTCCCTTTCTTGTTCATGGTATGCTGCATCCAGCCCTGATAAGAACATTAGACAAGACTGTATTATTTTGAGTTCTGCCATACACTTAATGTGCAGCCTCAGGAAAGTAATTGAATCTCTTCATCCTTCTGCTCTCCAGGCACTGAATCTTTTCTTTGCTTGCTGAGATTACAAACTCTTGAGAGTAGCAGTGGTTTCTGTTTAGCACCAAATACATCATGAGTTTCTGGGTGCCAGAGTAATAAAATTGTAATCTGCTCTTCTGAAACGGATGATACTGTTTCATTTGATGCTCCAACTTACGTGATTACTTTCCCTCTATAGGGAACTTTATTTTTCCATTGGCTATAGAGAGCCTGAGAATATGAGTTGACTAATGTAGTACGAAGTTTGGCTTTGTTCATACTTCCTGTAGTTCTTATGAACTCTGAAAAGTCAGTTGTACTCAGTGTATTCTACTCAGTTTTGCAAAGACTTACCTCTCCACCTATGTTCATTTTTGCTCATATGGTCATGTCCCTTGACCAGTGACCACCTGCCTCTGTTTGAATTTTCAAGGTGAATGATTGAATTGACTCCTTCTATATAGTCTTTCCAATGCTGGACCACCCACTTACCCTGGGTCCTTTAAAACAAGCAGACAAAACATCTAAGTTCTTTGTTCACCTTCAAGTTCGCTGGTATTATTTTACAAGCATAATCTTGTTTAATACCTCATAATTAGTGGTAATAGCCTTTTTAACTTCTGCAGCTGTAAAAACCATGTATCTCTAGCAAAAGCATAAAGAATATTAGGTATCCAGGCGGTAGGCTACATTATCCCTCCAGTTTGTCTGAGCTAAGAAAAATATCTGCATGATCTAACTCACATGACTTTGGTTCTAGTTACTGATCAAATTCATGTTGGTATTTTTTAAATGATCTCAGTCCTAGAAGTATCTAACAAAGGCATCAAGTCAGACAGCTTCATAGAGGAAAAGGACACTTCTCTGCATTGTGCCTTTTCTTTTAAAGAGGATCTAAGGAGGGCAGAGGAAACTGCAGCAGTCCCCACTAGAAACATGCCACATAGCCTTTATTTTACTGTCCTGTTTGTCACATGCCAATACTCAGGATGTGGGATGTTATAAAGCTTTTGGAAACAGGCTACAAACCCTACAACTATTGTACCATTTTAAATCTGTGCCCCCACAGCTGGAACCCAGATCATAATGGAACAAAAGCTCTTTCCACATATTCACTATGTGTCTGCAGCACAGCTATGTTCTTGTTAATGAGTTTGGAAGTGGCATTGTCCATGTTTTGCACATGGGTATGGGGATTCAGGGGGTTGACATGGATGCTAGTCTCAGTTTTGCAGCTAATATGGTATAACTAGTGATGTCATTTATCCTCCGGGTGCTGGAACTTAGCAGAGGATGGTGCAAGAAGGTGTGAACAAAGACAGTATCTCTAATATTCTGGGGCATCTGTCAAACATAATTCAGTAATGCTGCGGAACACAGGAATAATTAAAGAAACCTGTCTTGACAGCAAAGCAGTAATGACACACCTATTATGACACAAATCTGTGCAAGCCCAGGAAAACACAACTTGCATGAAGCTAGATCTATTTTTGTCCATGTTGACAAATGGATCCATTTTAGCCACATCGTATATGAACATGGAACATGCTTAGCCAAAGCTAGTTGAAAACTGGGCTATTAGTGTTAGTGAAGCCAGAAAGAAGGGAAAATTGAAGTGGGTCAACGTGTGATTTTAAACAGGATTTCATATCAAGTATTTTATAATTTGCATGGCTGACTACTATGTATGGATGCGTTTCATTCCCATGATTAAGTTTATTACCAATTGATTTTTGTGATCAATTTTAAAGAGAGTATAGAGACCGTATGATGGCAAACCAAGTAGGCATCAAAAAGACTAGGCCAACAGTGTGTTTTCTTATTCAGTGTTCTAAGGTATATACAGGAAAGAGATTTTCTGTGACCAAAAACCAGAACATGTCTCAGTAGATAACATCATGCAAGAATTACATTTGCTTCAAGAAGAGTGGAGGTGCCAGATGTTAATCATGTTGTGTAGCCCCTTGGTATGGGATCATGATTGGATTTTGCTGGCAAAGGAATACCAAGTTGGGCAGTCAGTGACAGTATGTTCAGCTGTGTGACTTTTAACTTACCTTTGGTTTAACTTGAGGATCCTGTTTCCATTTTGCTTGGACATTTCTTGTACAGCTTGCTGTGTCTGGTTCAATAGACTTTACAGACTGTAAAAGGGGTTGCATTGCAAGGCTTCCCTTACAGAAGTAAATGTGTGTGTTTGCCAGTAGTCCAGTTTGTGGGTAAAACTTGGTGGACTAGACTCCAGATAATTTTCCCACCATTTCTAGTGAACACGCTGCAATCACAGCTTGGATTTCTGATAGTGTTAATTGTGTCCATAGTTTAGATATCATACTTTCTAGACAACTTCTAATTGCTCAGAACTGGAATGCCTGCATTTCTTGGCATTCACAGAAAGTAGCCATAGGAATGCCGTAGGAACTTTTGATTGTTCCCATGTCAAAGCTTTTACTCTGATTCATCGGTCCAGAATTGAATCCACCCAAGTTAAGGCTATTTCATGGGAAGACTGCATTCTGAATCTAAGAGTAACTTGAGAAAGAAATAAGTTTGCAATGTCTTCATTTCCATGTCTACATAAGATTAGTTGCCATTTTCAGACTGAGACAAAGATTAACATGCCTATAAAAAGCAGACATGGATTAGATGCTTTTTGGTGTTGCTATGTGACATGAACTGTAATGTTTTTAGGCAGATATTACCAAAATTTATGAATGTATTGTCACCTAAGGATCTCAAAGCTTCTCACAAATATTAAGTTTATCCTGGTCCAGGTTGTAATATCAGGTATATATTGAGAAAGTTGGCACAAATAAGTAAACAAAATGTTACTAAATGAGTAAATGAGGGCAAAGATGACATAATTCATCTGTGAACTGTGACAAAATGTAGCTTAGGAAAGATATAGTAGGAAGTACCTTCTTTTCCCATATTGGTAAGTTTATGTCTAGCTACATAAACTAGAGAGAGTTAAGTTTATGTCTAGCTACATAAACATACAGAGTCTTTAAAGGCTTTAAACTAATTGCACAGAAAATCACTACCACTGTCCCTGCTCCCCTTACCTATGGCACAGCACAGAGTGTCCGTCAAGCAGGAGTTCCTACTGACATGAAGTGTGTGAAAGCCACCCACAAAAGAGTGAAAGCCCTGAGACTTACTCTCCCTAGTGGAATCTTGCATGTCAGATATAGAACCTCACAGCTTGGTATTGTCAGCTCTTTCAGTGACAACCCATGCTTAGGTTGTCTCAGACTTTGCCAGAATTTTTCAGCTGAATATCAAGCAGATTTGTGTTCTAAAAAACCCTTGCTTTAGATTCATCTCTTGACTAATTTGTGAAGCTGCACTCCTGCTTTAAAAAAAATAAAATTTTCTTTTTTATTTCCCTAAAATGAAGTTTCCATTTTTCAGAATACAATTCCTTTAAACTTTGGAATATCCCTTAATTTTATTTTTAAATGGAGAAAACAATTATTATTTGTCAAATCTAACTACAACATTTGGTTTTGGATCAAAGATGTTCCTGTTTGGCTTGAAGCGGTCCTTCCTTTCAACTTTACAATGACTGAAAATGTTGTTTTTTGATTGACCTGAGACTGATTTGTTCTTGATATTTTAGAAATACCACAACAAATAAAGTATTAGTCCAACCTTAGTTCTGGTCTCCTGTCTTCTCCTGTACACACGAGCCCATACATTTTCTTTTGCATTTGGCAAGAAAATTTCTCTGATGTTCATCAGAATTCACAATAGCACTCACTTAGAAAAATGTGTTTTCCAGGAGCATAAAGACAGCGTCTAACATGGAATGTGAAAGCTGCTTTGAAATGTCGTATTTCAAGGATTGTGATTACAAATTTTATTTTGAATCATTAATCTTTTGGAAAGTTTCCATTTTGCTCGGATCCTGGAAGTTTTCATTCTAGTGCCATACTAGAGACTGTGTGTGCAGCAGCGAATTGACAGCACAGTAGGAGGATTAAGCTTTTGAAAAATTATTTACCTCAAATGAAAAACCTCTTAGGAAGTGCTGTCCATTGCTGCCAATGTAAACATTCACCTAGTGTCCATGCCAGCAATAAATTTTTTTTCCAGAAAAAACAAGACACTGAAACACATGTAAAGAGCATGGTGTGTGGTGAAAACATGAAGGGCATGTAGGCAAGCTCCAGTTACACAAGAAACTGGAAAAAATTAGAAAAACTTGTTATCAAGGAGTGATATATGATCACTTCTATTTATATTGCAGTGTTTTTTAGAGAACTCGTCTCAAGTCAGTACCCCCTATGACAAAAACTGTTAAATTTATCGCAAGAAATAGCTTTAGCCCTCTTGAGTTCACAGTACCAACAGGCTAGACAAGCCAGCTAGGAGGGTGAGAGGCATAAAAAGGGGGAATTTACCCACTGTCATAAGGGAGACAGTTGCAGAGCTGAAGATCATAATCCAGGGCAGTGTGTGGACCTCATTGAATTCAGTGCAGTTTTGCAATCTGATGATAAAGTGATAAGAATTGTATCTGTTCTTTTCCTCCCTGTTCAGTGCCGTACTCACACAGTCACATGTTTTTCTGATAAATTCCTAACACTGGTTAATTCCCGTGAGTGACAATGAATAAATCTTTCTTCTAGGAGAGTGGAGGCTTAGGGTATCAATAATGTGTTACAAACCCTCTCATTGCTGGACTGCTCTTACAGCCAGCTTGTCCCTGGCTGGTATTCATTGTTATAACTACTGAGAAAGTGGTGATAGTGTCTGATGAAAAGAAACATCCTTTTCACAAGTATTTTTATGAAAATTAATTTCTTTTTCCATCAAACGGTACAGCTGCAAATATTTTGATTGAAAAAGATATTTTGTGAAATGTGTCATCAATCTCCTGCCACATTATGAATATAGAAGCATCAGCTTCCTTATGATTTAACATCATCAATACTGACTTCCTACATGGTTAATGCTAACAGGCCTTTCTAAAGGTAATGCAGCTGGCTGCCTGTCTTTCGAAGTGCATATCTCAGCTGTTAGCTCATGAGTTTATACCTTTCCCAGTTGAATCTTTTGGAGTTTTTTTCCTTCTTGCAGATAAATTATTTCACCCTGCATAGCAGCCAGCACATGATACCTGTCATTCTTTCCTCAGGAACTGTGTGAGTGAAGAAACTAGCCAAGTGGCCTGTGTCAAACAGCTTGTTTAATACTAGGAACAATTCATTAGAGAGAAAAAAATTTAAAACACCAAGCAGTTCTGTTTATGTGGCTGCACAGGGAGCTGAATCAGGGAACTGGATGAAAGCTTTTGCAGAAGGAGGGGGTTGGTTTTTCAGTTGGATTAGTTCCCTGACCCAAATTACCATGCAACCACACAAGCATCCCTCTCAGTGGCAGCCCACACTTAGATCAACATAATTTGCTCATTTCACCTCAGCTTAAGTGGTTAGTGAACATTAGAAGCAGCATTTTTCAAGTTAGTTTTTCTATAGATCTGAATTTCTGGAAGATGTTATTTCTTTTTCTGCATTAAGTTTGTGTGTCCATTCACATGTGCCAGTGGATACTTGTGTTTGCTCAGCCTCCTGCTCTGGAGATCAAGTCTAAGAACTTGTACTGGATTTTATGCACTGGACAGGTCATCACATGTTTTAAACATTTTTTCAAGTCTAAATTATTGAGATGAATTCAGGACCTGGATAAGTAAACTATGAAGAGCTGATGGCTGTGTTATTGCATCGTGATGAACTTGAGCATCACTGGCCAATCCAGTACATAAGGGAAGAAAACTGCTTTTTTATCAGAGGTGATTTGAAGACCTCTCTGCAGAGACCTATCAGGAACACCTTCACTTAGGCTGAAGTTTCTATGTTTGAGTCATTAATAAGACTAAACTCCAGAAAGAATGTAGATTCAGACAAAATACAGAACTCAGGATGTCTAGATAGTGATACTTCTGTCTGCATGTAAACACTTAAGAGCAGGGCATGCAGTTTCTATTCAGAGTTGAGCAGCGGTCTATTCCCAATTAGGTGATGTTAGAGAAAACTTCAACTCTAGGTACTTCCTAACTGAAGAGTGCTTTGACTTGTGAATGAAAGGTGTTCTTGAAGAGATCACTCTTATTCGTGATGGTTGAATTGCAAATTGTTTGCATTGCAGTGAAGAACTGCAAGGCCCCATGTTGCTAACATGATATCAATGTTTTTTGCACTAGTGCTGTAGAACGCTAGCTGTAAGGATGGTTGCTTCATCAACCCCAATTTACCTGTACAAAGCTTTATTAGGCTGCATCAGGTAGACCTGCTATGCAGATATGAGTGCAATGTACCTGTTGCTTTGGTTGATGTGCAATACATACAATTCTTCCAAGGAAGTTGTCACAGCAAAATCCTACTAATGTGAAGCTGGGTTTACTTACATACTTTACATGTATCAGCAAGATGGTGCCATGCTGTTATTTGGTGTGTTACAATCAAAATCTTGTTTTGGGCAAAAGGGAATACACCACATATATGGAATTAATAATGTATTGTTAGACAGTTAATCTCTTGTTTACTAGACCAGCTATGGTAACGTACACTCAGGGTACAAATTAATACAGAAAAGTAATACCTCTGAAATTGTTATACAGAAGAAAACTTTTCCTAATACTACTGGATTAATTTTCTACTTTTCTAGGACTGTGCTAGTTTTCTTATGAAAAGATTGTAATAAAGACTGGTAGAGAGTTGCTTCTAAGAAAGAGGAACATAGATTGCAAACTATGGGGAAAAAGGGAGGCTAACAATATCAGGAATGCATGCACACATTTGGTGCTAAGAGATCTAAATGTTCTGGACATTTATCATGGGTCCCATAAGTGGTTTACATTGTTTCTTTGAAATAGTTTGGCATGAATCGAGAAGAGTCACGTATTAAAAAGAAGTAGTAATATGGCAAGTTCAGTAAAATCTTGTATGTGGAAAGTTATGAAGGTCTCCGTTAAGTTTCAGTAGCTAAGTGTAGAGCATGGGGTTGGGCAAGGACTGTTCTGTAAATGCAGGCAGGGCAGACCATTCCTGTTTTGCCAAGAAACCTGTACAACCTATGTCATCTAAGAGAAGAAGATAAAAGGATGAAGGAAAGAAGAAAACTAGAAATTAATTGGATAAAACTTCATCTTGACTCATTTTACAGTTTCAGACCTCATCCGTTTCCATACTGTGACTGCACATTGTGATAGAGCAGGGGTCCTCAAACTATGGCCTGTGGGCCGGATACGGCCCCCCAGGGTCCTCAGTCCAGCCCCCGGTATTTACAGACACACACACACACACACCCCGCTGGGGGCTGGGGGCTTGGGGGGAAACCAAGCAGCCGCAGATGACTGCCTGCCACTTCATCCGCGCGCCGGCCCCCTGTTTAAAAAGTTTGAGGACCTATGTGATAGACAAATGTTATACTTAGCTTGCATAAGTTCTGCCCTTAGGATATCCATAGAAGTGGTCCTTTAGAACACTTAATATTCTTAACTGTCAAGCAGCACTTCCTCTGCTAAATGTTTCCTATTTCTCTGCATACATACACTTATCTCCCATAATTAAGATTCTTCCCTTTGTATACTCTACATTTTAAAGAGACAAACATAACAAGCAGTTGACTCTAGGCTGCAGAGGTGGGTGCAAAATGCAAGGTTTAAATTTAAATAATTTTTTTTCTTCAGAATTTCATTGTCTGGGATCAATATAAAGTCAAGTTTTGTCAAAAGATCCATAAAGTCATAGCTTCAGAAATTTTGAGACTTGAAGGGACCATCTAATTTGACTTGCATTCTAACAAAGGCCAATGAATTTAGTTCAGTTTGTTTGTACTGAACCAGTGGGATTCAGCCTTAGGCTACTATAAAAATCCAGGCTTTAACAGGAAAGCCATGAAGTTCAGACTTGGTCAAAAGATCCAGACTTCCCCAGAGTTTGAGCATGTGTTCAGGCTATAAAAAGATCTGATCTGATCTTGTTTCTACTGGAGCATAAGAACACAGTCAACCTCTTTATACATGTTTTGCATTATCATTTCCATTTACTTCCTTCTGTCCTTAGCTCCAGCTTGTCCCATCTGCAACAACTGTAGACTCAAAAGATGTAAACATTTGTGAAAACTTAAAGCCACTGGGAAAATACGTCTTTTCTATTGCCCATCACCTTTTGTTTAAAAATCTGAATTTTTACATGAAAACATTCCTGGCTATAGCCACACTATGACAGGCCATCAATATTTATTTAGAAGTGTCACCAAAAAGACATGGAGAATCAAATGTCACTGTGTATTTGTCACAGATAGCTTGAAATTGAAGTGAAATTTATTGTTTTTCTTTTCCTTTGAAATGAATGCCTGTGAGGGCAAATAATAAATGACTTTTGTGAGCAAAGGAATCCAACTGCCACTACTCAAAGGAACAAAGTCTAACAAATTATTGTTAGCTAGAGATTCAGATTTTCTCTTGTGAAATGGATTTTGTTGAGGTTTTTTTTCCTTTTATTTCTTTCATATGCACTTGGATAAATTACTGAGCTGAATAGAGTTGTAGACAGAAACTGATTAAAAATCACTTGATATATGGTGATGTCTAATGGTCAGAGACATGTGAGTTCTCAGAATATTTCTTTTGCTTAATATTAGTAGTGTGTGAACATGAAGATGCTTGAAAGAGCCTGAGACATTACTTGACAGGTTCTGTGCAGGTGTGATCAATTATAGATCTTACCTAGAGGAGCAGCGGAGCAGCTCACAAAGTGCTGGAATAATAGGGGTGGGGACTGAGGAATTAAGACCAGTAACATATCTGGACAATTCCCATCCATGCTGTGGCCCATATTGTCATTTAGCAGTTTTAGGTATGCTTCAAACCAGGAAATAGTTTTGAAAATGGATTTGAAGTTGCTACATTTACTGTTGTAGATGCAAATGAGCACATTCCTAGCTTGCCTGCATGTCACCTTCTATGCTTCGGTTTCCTCTGTTCTGTATATCAAGGCCATGCTTCTATAAGGATAATGATGGATACAGTTACCTAAGTCACAGGTGCTTTGTGAGGTTTACTATACTATAGTAGTTGTGCTTCATGAAACATGCTACGTGGATCTTAGGTCTAATTATGAAATGTAGTAGTACATATCAGTCTACAGCTAGAATGCAATTTAAAATTTATAGTATCTTTTAATGAGTGTGATACAGAAATTGCCTTTTCATTTTCCGAGTATCCTGTTTTAATAGTAATAGTAAGCCATAAAAGCACATTATGACTTATTTGAACAATTTAAGTCATTGCCACAAACACATACCTGAATTTGAGTCAGGTTCTGATGTCCTAGTTCAGCTTTAAAACACTTTCCTCCTTATGACTAATAGTAGAGCCCTTATGTGAATGAGGAGCAATGTGATAGAATGCCCAGGTTGCTGAAGCAAGGCTCCAGGAATGGTTTTCCTACCTGGCTCTGCCGAAGACATACTGAGTAAACTTGAATAAATTAGTTTTCTTGTCTTGGTTTGAGCAATAAGCTCCTGAGACCTCTACTGTTTTATTTCTGTAGCATCTAATGCAAAGGTTCTTCTTATCTTAACCTTTTTTATGTTTCTTTCAATTTCTTAAGCCTTCCTGTCAGTCTATGAGTAGTCTGTACACACTGCCTGGACAGTACTTTGTCAGGAGAGCATTCAATATATATATCTTGCCTTTGTCCTGTCATATATTTAAAAGCAATAAATTCAATTTCAGTTTGCTCAGGTGGGAAGATAACTGTAATTTTGATCTTTTCCTCCATTCTTAGGGAAAAAAGTAGCCTGCAAATGAATTTCCTACTTAACATCATATATTGGGAAGAAACATTGTCTCCAGTCTATGTTTCTTTTATTTCTTACAGTGAGGGGCTAAAATATACGAAGTAATTAGTTAGGAAAGAGCAGATCCAGATGCTGTGCTCTGAGCAGGAGGGTATTTATGATAGTAATAGACTTCTTAAGTTAGCAGACGAAGGAGGCCAAACCAGGGCACAGAGAGCTAAGGCATGCATTTTTTAAATGTGGAGCTAGTTCATAAGTATAAATACTTAACTGGGGTTCTGGAAGATTTTCTGTCTTCTGGAGTAAGGAATGAAAGTGAATACTAGATGCCGTTCTCAACGGTACAGTCTAGTTCATCCAGAAATGACAGTCATCAAGTAGCAACCAGTGGTATGAATCTATGGAGTATTATGCAGAGGGTCAGACAGTTAAATAAGTGATCTTTTGTGCTTCTAAGAAGCACATTTTTAGTGTGATTACTGCTTTACAGATGTACAGAACAGGTAGTCTCTTCTGAAAAATGTAGAGTTTAATCAAGATATTCAAAAGTAAACAATTAGGAAGTGAATCTTTCAATGTTTATTTTACATCATTATCAATTACTATTTTTCTTTGGGCACTACAGTAATGTGATTTATAGGATGAAAGAACTGAAACTTTGTGGGCTAGAAAGGAACTTGGGAAACTTTCCAACTTAATTATATTTGCATAAGAAATGTGGTTTATCTCTATAAAATTAACAGAGCCACTGCTGAGAGAATGGAGGTGTCTCTTATGGAACATTCTTCCAAACAGTTCTCCTCAAAGCATACCCAGGCTCACTGACTGTGAGGAAAATATTTGTGGAAGGACTCCTCTGCATATTTCCAGCATTTTTATTGCTGTGTAGATTGCACAGTATCACAGTATAAACACAGTAGTTTCAGCTAGTATTGACAAAGAATTGCAATTAGTTCAAAACCTTTGTAAGCAGCAGGTTGCCTTGCATAATTTTTCGAGATTGCTAAATCCACCAAATGCTCTGACTCCAAATCCTCCTCACTCTTTGTCTGTCAGTGTATCTGGGAGGTTATGTGAGGTATGCATACACTTTTCTGCCACAGAACTGAGTAATGGCTCCCCTTTTTCATTAGCCCTGTGGAGTACTTCTCAGAGGTTGTATTAGACCTTTCAAGGTGTACCAAGGTATCCCCTCAGGATGTGAGAAAGTAGTTGTGATGAGGAATACTTATTTAGGGACTTGATCCAGAGAAGATGGGCACTTGTCCAAAATGAGGCAACCTCACTAGGGCATTTCTATCGTTCCACATGTCCAAAACAAATAACTAGTATTTTGGCCTAATTATTTTTATTTGGAACTTTTTTCCCACAAAAGTACAGTATTTTTTTACATAAAGCAGCTGCTTTTTGGATTATACTACATTAAGTAAAAAGCTTAGGTTTCTTAAAAAAAAGTTATTTCTATTAGAAGACTTTTCTTGCAAATAAAAGAATCAAATAAACAAGAAAGTGTGGACACAGTAATTAATGCTTTTATGTTAGGTAGAAAGTACAGGAGTACTACACCTGCCAAAGTCTGAAATCAGTACTATCTGACAAAAACACTACAATTTCCTCTTCATCAGCTGTTACAGTTAAGTGATCAAAACAAGGAAACTACACTTCTCTTGATGTGAAACTGGGTACAGAATAATAATAGGAGAGGATTTATTATCCTTGATGTAAACAAAGGAGGTTGGCTCCCAAACCTGCAGCCAACAGTCAACAATCTAGTGGAAAAATGAGACCTTGACGGACAAATTTTTACTTAGGAAATGAAAACATCATAAATTACTAGCAGGGGTGCTGCTTAAACAAAACACATTTCCAAAGGGAGCACAGGTGATGCCAGTAATTGCTTATTACAGTCAAACATATACAAGACAATTGCCTCAGAAAACTTAACAAAACATACAGCTGAAGTGGCTATTAAAACGCCCATGCATTTCAGTTCGTAAACTGTCAGCTGGTATAGAAACTTGGGGCCATAGGAACAAGGCATCTTGCTGTTACAGAAAACAGAGGCGGTATCTTAGTGTATGGAAGATAAGTTATAAATGTATGCACAGCTTAACACATGCACTTTAACAAACTGGATAGAAAACAGCATTACTTACAAATATTCTGTGCACTCAGCCACACTGGGGTACAGTGAAAACAGAAATGATCTGCATGTGGTAAGTACTCAGGACAGAATATAAACTGTTTCCCTACATCTGGCCAACAAGCACCACATCTGTATCTAATAACTGTAACCACCCTGAATATAACTTAAGTAAGTCTGTATTACCATGTAAATGAATTACCATTAAAACATGACCTGGCCAGAAATCTTCCATAGAAGAGGAAGTTTCCCATGGCAAATTCTATTATTTCCTAACAATTCAATCTAATTGCTCTCTGAGATAATAATTAACATCTTCTGTTTTGTTTTCACCTGGTGGTTATCAAATGACTAGCAATCTTTCTCTGCTTTCAAGAGCACAGTTCTAGGTAAAGAGAATATTGTGTTGGGAGCTTTTGTAACCTGCTAGCTTGAGGCTCCATACTTGAGTAAAGTGATAATGGTTTTGTGGCTTTTGCTAGAATGGTGTCTGTCAAAACGTGAGCAAGGAAAAAACTTCAAATTATATGGCTTAGTACATATGGCTATACTTTCATCAGGGGAAATTTAGTAAGCTGTGCTGCACAGGAGTTCAAGCTAGTTTAAAATCCATCTGATGCATCTCCGCATTGCACTGGATTTTGCAGCCAGACACTGAAAATCAATCCAAATATATATTAAAGTGGATCTTTACAGATACGCAGAACACCATCAGTCTCCCTGAAGTCAATGAAAGCTCAAAGCAGTCATCATCACCTATGAAAATGACATTCATTAGCAATATTAAAAATAACGTGGGTAATGAGTTGGACTGTACACCTCCACAGTTAAAACCACACATGTACAATCACTGAAATATTGGCAGCTACCAGCAGGAATAAGCCTCAATAGAAAGCCGTATAGTTAAACTCACATTTATGGTGTGGGAAGCACTTGGATCATGCTCTGCCAAAACCTGTTTCCCCTTTCATCTTTTCTAATACTGATCTCTTAGGCTATTTCATATAAACAAAAGGGCAAAGGGCCGTTGTTTGGGCCCTGTATCAAAAGGCATGGCACAGCTCATGCCCATACCACTTTAGTGTCTTCCACCCAAAGCAAAGCATCTTGCTTCAAAGTGTCAGCTAGAAACAGTCCCTGACTTGAAGAATTTCCATACTATGCCCAGACATTGCCCAAGAGAATGTCAGTTGACATGAGTCAAAATTACGCCAGGATGTATACTGATAATTCAACAGTAGGAATGATTGTATACTAGTGTACGCTTGAGCCTATGTGCTAGCCATTATTAGTTTACTAGCACAGAGATAGTTTCATCATGTATATGTGTTAATGCGGTCAGTGTGTTGTAACAATATGGTGAGGGTTTCCAAAGCATCCGTCTTCATTTTTATTCCTCTCTAAAGCTGTATGTAGTCCAGTTGGCTACAAACATGAAGCAAAAGGCTTAGGTAAATTCACGAAGGCAACAGAATAAAATCATAGATGTTTGGAAGCTGTATTAGAAGCAGAAGGCATTAGGAAAGCGTACTGCATCACCAGTGTTCAGATATTAACTTGGATTTGCAAGGAATGGCAAAAGGAATGTCTACTGTGCAATGATTCAAGGTGTCAGGATGTCCCAATGTCTGGGTTAGCTCCCAGTCCAACTGGAGCCTAATTTCTGTGCTTAGTTCACAAGATAACCATGGGCAAGTCACTTAATCTCTCAGCTGGTAAAGTAGAATTGATCATATTTGCAAACTATTTTAAATTTTGCAAGTGAGAAGCCTGTAAAGTGCTAACCAGTGTTAGCTGCTGTGAAAATCTGCAGAGTACGTCCTTTGCCTCTGTAATCACTGGTTTGAGTTGCAAAAGAAAGAACTGGATGGTGGATAAAGGTATGAACAGTACTGAGAAAGAGTCATTGTGGATGCAGGCATTTGTAAAACATGAAAGGATGCAATTTCAGTGGATTGCAAAGGGCTTTTGACCACATAACTCCCTTTGATTGCAATGGGAACTGACTACCTTTGAGGCAAAGTTGTGATGGCATAGCACAATGATGAGATTTTCATCTCACAGTCATTTGCGTGGCAATGATTTGTTTCTTCCATCAAGCCGTCAAGCCTTCTACATTATGCAAAACCTGAATAATAGACTGCAATAAAAAGTATACCCAGGGACATAGTACATACTTTTCAGTAAGCAGGCAATGAAAAAAGGTATGTGCATTAACCCTGCAGAGAAAAATCAGTTCTGAACAGCCAGACTCTCAAGGATGGGAAGCTAATGAAATGTCACATCATAGATGATGACTGTGTAAAACTTCCTGCTGCCTCATATTTGAGAAGAAAATATTATTACATTGACAATCAGCCCTAATTATTAGACCGCAGCGAAACTAGAAGTTAATTGTAATTTCAGATCCATTCTTCTTAGGCACAAGCCCTATCAGTCAGTTTCTGATACAAGGGAAGAGGAAGAAAAACCTATCTGAGAAAGATACTGTTGAACAGCTGGCATTTCAGAAGTTCAGAGGAACTAAAAACCCGGAATCACACCACCATACATGTGCTTTTCAAAGTAATCCACTCCCAGTATGTTTTAAGAATGAGGTTTTGGCTGCAGTACTGTAATGTAACTTGATGCCACTGAGTGCTCAATCCTTTTGGATTTGTATGCAGCAGGTGCATACAGCAGAATATTTTATCAAATATTGACTTTCTGTAAAAACATAGGCTTTAAATAGCTAAAATTAGGATGCTGATGATCAGTCTGACCTTATGTAGAAAATCCCACAAGTCTGCATCCCTGCTCTTGAAAGAGCAGTTTTAAGCCTTACCCTGGATACAGGTGAGGCCTGGCTGTGGATTGGCTTTATATTCCTAGGTGTGTGGTAGAATCAGTGCACAATTGTAATCAAATTACTTCCCTTCAATTTTAATTTGAGCATATTTCTCTCTGATGAGATTTCTTTTGTCTGCCATGTGTTTAGACAGTAACACCAAGGGGGCAGAAACTTTTTATTATCTGTAGAGTGCAGTGAGTAATAAGAGATCTCTTATGACAGAACATGGAGGTATTGAGGCCATAGAAGCATAGGTAGACCCATCTTTTTAATATAGGTAAAGTTACAGTGATATAAAAATAGTATAAATAATGAAGAACCCAAAGAACAGCTTTTTTCCTTGAAGAATTTCCGGTTTTTACAGGGATTCTAGATAATCATTCAGAGTAACCTTGCCAGCAGTTGCAGATTTGAGGAAAGCACAAGCTGGAAATAGCTGATTCCTGAGCAAAAGTTATCATGGCATATTTACTGCTAACCATTTATTTTGGACTGTTCTGGTGGTGCATGCTTTCCACAGCTCTGGCTCACTATCTACAATAGGTACTAGTTATTACTTGCATTATTACGGTGTAAAAGTCAGGGATGACTCTTAAAAGTGACAAATCAGGAAGCTTGAGATAAATTCATAGGTAAAACTATAAAACTAACATGAATTAAGAAACATTTGGCCTGTCATTTGCACATTTTCAAATTCAGACCCTACTTATTTTTTTCCAAATGTTTTTCTTTCTGGGAGAATGCACATATATATTACTTATATTACGTAAGCAATCACAGGATGCTTATGTAGCTTACTGCCTGAATGTCCCATGTCGTCTTGTGCATGGGAATGGTCTTTACAGAGTTCATTACATTAATTATTTTCTCATCACTATAATTGATTCTTTACAAATCTGTGATTTCTGCATGAAAGCCATTTTATTATTTTGTTTGTAATTATGTTTCAAAGTAATTTATGGTGTGGTTCAGGATGACAGCTGGCAGTCAATTTCCCACTGGTCAGTTCCATTTTTATTATTTCAGTCCTTTGATCAGAATTCATTTATATTGTATTTTAAAATTTGCATTCAGTTACTTTTCTGTTAGGCAAAATAAGACTGCTAATATTATAAAATATTGCCTTATTTTTAAAATTCTCCAGTTTTTACCATCATCTTTGCTGTGCCTAAAGTTTTGTTGGAAGCAATATTGCAAGCTCTTCAACATCCTTTTAAATTTGGAAACTCATTTTTTCTGTCATGTTCTCTGCCATGCTGTGGAGCTCCTCCACTACTCTTTCGGAATATGTAATGTATCTATTCTCAGCTAAGAGGATTTACAGCGTGGTCTGACTCCAGTCTGGTGCGATCGTTAATTACAGGCAGAGATAGAATCCATTGACTTTATTAGTGACCCTGATAATGAAGTCAGTGGAATATCTCTCCGATTTATGGACATTGTCTTAATTTCATTGAACATGGTGTTACGCTGATTTTCACCAGCTGACCTGATACAATGGTTTTCCACTGATGTGAAACTGCTTTGTGATCATGATCAGTCTCATACCATATTTTAAACCAGACCCAGGTCTTCAGGTGTGGAATCTGTAGAGTACATGATACTGTGGGAGTGCCCCATGAATTTGGATTGTGTACAAGATAAACTTATGTTTCTGTCAAGTTTGTTTGTCTTAAGGCAGAGAGAAGACGAACTCTCTTTCTCCTAACATGTGCACACTCTGCCTCTTCAGTCCACCTTCATTTCTACCAATATATTTCCCAAAGAAAGAATTCTGCCTGTAGTCCTGATAGTCAGGAAGAAAATATCAGATGCCAGAAACTCCATGTTTTGTTCCTGCTTCTTAATCTTGAGGCTTTCATCTGTGCTAGCACTAGATCACTTCTATGTGGGGCTTAGTTTTCTTATCTGTGATAAGAAAACCTCTTCATTCCCTGTTATCCCAAATCAACAGCTCTAAGCTCAACATAAGTAACTATAGACTAGGAATCCCTGACCATTAAATCTCTATTCCTAGCTATCTAGATATTGAGAAACCCATCTATTAATTGATGTCTTCATCATTGCTGATCCAACCCCTCGCTCTTAATCCAAGTAAGACTATAATCAAATGATAGAATGCTGCTATGTAAAATATTAAAAATCATTCCCCAGGCAGTGCTAGTATTCATCTTACTTTTTTAACCTTTCAGGTCCAGTGACTGGCTCTTAAGCCTTGTTGTCCTTTACCCTAATTTTACCTCAGCCCAAACCTTGTCTTTAAGAATAGTCCAAAAGCTCATAGTCACTTCAGGAATAAAAGTAAGTAATTTGCTCCACAGATGTCAACCTTGTTTCCTTGGCAATCTGAGCAAAAGAAGTTTGGTTTTTGCTCATGTAGTCTGAAATTGTAAATCTAGCTCTTACCCTAATCTTAGACGGGTGGTGATGATCTCTCTGATGTTTAGTGACAAATTTATTTCAAAAATGTTCAGCTCATCATAAACACTCTCAGCTCATTGTTAAGAGCTTTAGTCTCCATTCATGCTAAACTTAGTTAACATCTGTGCCAGTATTTAATCATTGCTTGTCTAAAAAGACCATAGGTGATGAAGAATAGAGCTGAGAAAAGCAGGGCATCAGCAGCAGGACTAGAAACCTGTCATTCCTGCTCTGAAGCACAAACTCAGAACCTATCGCTGCTCATCAAGAAACATAACTGAAGGTCAGGCTGAACAGCATTTTGGCAGAGTAATTGCCTTCTGGACCTCAGTAAGACTTGGTAGAAGGGTTGGCTTTTCATCTGAACAGTAACATTTCAAGTGATACTAGCTAGGGCAAGTCAAAGAGTTTCTAGGACTATCGCATCTCCTCAGAGGTGCATGCTGATCTTCAGAGACAGATGGAGTTTAACTCCCTTTCCCTCATCCCCAGTCATGTACAGTCTTGTAGAAGTGCCTACGACCAAGAATTTTCTGCCTTCTTCTGAAGCATTTGGCATAAGCCACAGCTGAATGTGGAGTCTGGGGCCACATGGGCCAGTGACCTCCCTCACTGTGGCCAACTGCTGTTTATAAAAGACAAATGACAGTAATAGCAATGGACAGACTGTCAGCTTGATATGTGGCTGTCCTGTTCTGGTGGTATACTCTCCAGCCAGGGGACTGCAGTGTAAGTCAGTATTGGAAGAATGCTGAGGTTTTGAAGTGAATGTTAGGAAGGATGGTTCCAAGATAAAATTTTACTAGAATATTGACATCTGCAAGTTTCTAATCCACCATTAAAACAAGAACAAAACAAGGCAAAATCAAAAGCCAGCCAGTTTAGCTTGGAGGGAAGCATTCAAAGCAGAAATTAAAGTAACCACAAGACAGAGAATTGTCCGTGTTCAAAAACAGAAAAAAACAGAGAGAGAAATGAGATACTGCACTAGCAAAAGAAAGTGTCCAAATGTTGTATAGCAGAGAGTACTGTTATTTTTCAACTCTCTTTTTCAGAGTAAGATGGCCAGATCTAATGGCTTGCTTTACCAAGTTTGGATTATTTGGATTCTAGCATTAAAATCAGATCGGCTTAGGAACTATTGTACCAGTGTGTAGGATACATGCTGAACAGCTTGAAGAGAAACAAGAACATGGGTTTGAGCAGATAGTACATATTATTTGCAGAAGGATGCTACTTCAGATGTTATGACTGCTGTTGCTTTGAGTTTCTAAAGGCTGCTAAAAGTGCAGATGTGCTGTAGTCTTGATATCTCTCATTTTGCATTTGTTTTAGAATATGCCTGTCTGACATTCTATTCAACCATTAACAGCAAAATTATGTTTCCATTACAGTCAATGTGTGATATTCTATAAATTCAGTGTATCATGACTTTACTCTGGACAGTGAAGCAGCTGCAGAATTTATTGGAATAGTTAACTTTCCACTATGAAGGAGGGGGTGATTTCACACATCTCTCTGAGCTGTTTTTTTATGAATTCTCAAACAGACTCCTCTTTTCAGGGTATCTTTTCAGAGCATATATCCAGCTATGAAGGGTAAGGTCTTTTTAAAATAAAACCATAGGAAAATACCATGCCAAAATAGAAAATCTGTTATCACGTGGAACATATTGTTGCTGCAGTCTAGTTTCAGTCTTGTCAGTTGCCAAAACCTGTCTGTTTTCAGGAAGGACTAATGCTTTTATAGGGAGCCATAGCCACAATGCTAAAGTATTCCATGATTGCAGTCTTAAGCAGAGTAAGTAACTCCAATGTACAGTGTCAGGACTAGCAGGACAGAATACTTCAGTCCAAGTGACTTCTATAAAAACACAGAGATCACTGTCTGGGTATACAATGTATTCATTGAGTGGGGAACAGCCATTGAATTCCAGTTAAGGGAGTCTTGATTTTTAACCCAAGGATTTCCCTTGTTAGGTTTTTGGTCTGGGTGTTACTGCCCTCAGGCCTATGTTCTTTACAGTGGTCAGTTCTATATATTATGCTAATAGCCACGGTATGCTTGTTAATGTAACTGTGATTATTTTATGTCTCTTGGAATAACAATAAAATAGGAATTGCCAAATGTAGATTACAAGTCACAAAGAAACATAAATTAATTTCATATTTTCTTCATTTGTTTTGGAAAAAAGGCTTTGCAAGGTTGTTCCAGAACTAGAAGGGATTTCACTGCTTCACACTTTACAATGTTAATAAGTGCATTAAAAAAGCTGTGCTTTTTACATCTCAATAGCTCTTTCAAGCTGAAAACACAATGGAGCCAAGACACTTTCGGTTTAATACAAGGTACTCATAAAAGTCAGACTTTTCTTTGAGGGAACTATTCTTTTTTTCATGGTGCTTTTAGAGAAGATAGCTGATGATTGTTATAATTAACACCAGTTTTTATCACTGAATTCAATAAAGGGAAGCCAAACCCACCCTCATCCCTGCTCAACACTCAGTACAGCTGAAAGGAAAGGAGAAAACACAATTCTTCTGCCATAAGATGGCAGAGGGGCCATAATTCAACAATGAAAACAGAGAATTGGAGCTTGAGCAAACCATAGCTAGCCAGTTTGGATTTCTGCTCAGCTTTGTGTAACTTGGGTGTAGACTGAATGTCCTTGTGGTTTAGTTGTCTATTCAAGTACTTACGTGACTGCAGTTGTCTGTATCTGATTTATGTGTTTTCAATTAAACATGCTATGAATTAGATCTTTCTTAATTTTACAGATGTTATTGGGAAGCAGAAACAGAGAGGAATAACTTCTTTTAAAGTAGCTGGGATTTTGGCTGCCTTCTGAGTAGTTCTGATTAGAGATATCTGTTCAGGAACTGATTTCCTAAGGATCAATGCTTATTTCCTTCTGAAAAGAGTATTTTAGGTGCTTCAAGATAACTTTCCCACAGAACTGAAAGATTAGTACTTCTGAAAATGTAAGCCTAAGTGACTTCCCAAGGTCACATGGAGTTTGCAGCAGCAGTAAACAAATGTGCTTCACAAGCCCCCAGGTAAAACTTGTCCTCTGTCATTTTGTAAAACAGGTTAATAATTCCTGTGAAGTCTCAGAACTCTAACAATATGTCTCTGCACCCAGATCAGAAGGTCCTAAAGAATGGCAAAGCATTATTTTTCAAGCTTGTGTGTGCAAGAGCAACAGAAGAACTCCTGCTTTAGGTTTGGGTATAAATTTATTGTAATGGGTGACATCAAATTCCAGCAAAAAACAGTTGTCAAAACCATGGTGTTAGTATCAGAAGTGGAAAAGACACTTCTGTTAGAGACTCCAGGAATAGGAGCATTAGCTTACAGGTTTCACAGAGTCTTGGAGAAACCATGCAAAATGTAGATTCTTTAGCTGGTTGCATGAAGACTCATGGAACAGGACAATTTATACTGTGGAAGTTATACAGAGTTGCTGGGAAGTGCCAGTCAAGCATGCCATTTGGGCACTGTAAGAGATCATCCCTGAGCCTGAGCTGTACAAAAAGAGGGTCCTTTATATTTGTGTTTCTGTTTCCATAATCCAAATATATTATGAAATAAGAGGTAACAAAATTCTTTTTTGCTGAATACTGTCTCTCAGTAGAGGTCCTAATGGTGTGTCTGTTTCTGTCGGTCTTAGAAAAAATATCTTTCATGTCATACCTTCTCAAGTCCCTGAGTAAAAGATCTGTGTTTAAAATACACTTCAGTGGTAAAGGCTATTTCCACCAGTCTCAGACTAGCCAAGAAATTAGAATCTACCTTTTGACAAATGTTTCAGAACTTCTTGCTAGAGAAATAGTTCAGCAATACCTGATATAGGCCCTAGTCTAATGGTGATAAAATTTATGGAGTAACTGACTAATCAACAGGTTTCAGAGTCCATTTTACTGAACTGATTGGGACTTGTTTAGCTGTATTTCAGGGAATTAAGTGATTAAATATATGCATGCATGGGTGCTATCTGTGTCATATCATTTACTTTTCGAGGGCCTATAAAAATCCATTTTCTTTTTCCTGCCTTTGTGACAGAAAGTGCCAGGAGAATAGCAAGTCTGAAATGCCATCTGGGAAATTTTGACTATAAACAGTTATGTGTATTTTCCCCCCAAATCGAAAGAAGCTAATGTTTCTGTTTATATTTAATTTAGATTCTGTAGTCTGCTGTTATTGTTTTGTTTTAATAAACATTTAAAGGGAGGGTCCTTCCACATTTTTTAATTTCACCCCCTACCCCCACCCCCCCGGAGGCAAAGGACTGTGGGGGTAGGGGGGGGGAGGGAGATTTTCCGTTAAGCTAACAAAATATTTTAAAACTCACAGCATGGTCCTTCTACTTTCACTTTGGCTGCAATGAGAGGTCCTTCACAGCGCTATGCCTAGGGATATGAGCTTGATGGGAACATCACATTCTCCCAGAAGCACTGAGCCTGAAATTAGATGCCCTGTTGATGGTATATTGTTCAGGGAGCTTTCATTTGTTAAGGTCCATTAAGTTAAATTTGTTGTGATGCACTGAAATGGAATGAGTGCCTGGTAAGTCTAGACAGTGACAGTGCAGGTCTTACACAAAATAAAAACCCCATTCCTTTTTTCACTGTGTGTAGAGGGCTTCGTGTGCTGATGTTGCTAATCCATGCCTCAGGTTTTCAAAGGCCACTGGGAACCATGTGCACCCTAACATGGCACAGGAAGAATCAACAAAGTTCTGTGACTGCAGCTTTTTTGTCGTTGTTATTTGTTTATAATGGGAAGAGCTTTAGATGCATCCGGACAAGCCAGAGATGGGTTTGCAAAATTCCCGGAGGGAGGGAAAAAACACAGAGAGGTCTTCACTCTGCACATTGAGTTGTGTATTAATTGTGTAGTACTGGTGGAACATACATGCCCTGACCAGGAGTTTACTGGTAGACACAGAACAGCAGGTAACTGATAGTTGCATGTGTATTTCATTGCCCTTCTTCTTGTACGGATTAGCCATATGCCAAGTCCAGGCTCTTTAGACTGTATAAACTAAAGGCAACTTTCTTAATTTTGAGCTGGAGCAATCAGGTTTCATCTTCTGCTCTTGCAACCACAGTGTGTGTGCTTCCATGGCCAACTGCGTATCTTTCATCGCTTTCTTATATTGGTTTGGGTCCAGCAGAGATGAACCTAGACCAAAACCAAAGAGGTGCAACCTCTGCAGCAAGCTTGGAACCCAGGATCCTGGGCCAGCTGCTGCTGCAGGCCCAGCCCTAACGCTGCAACTGTAATGAGGCTTAGATCCCTGGCCAATTCCAAATCCAGGCCTGTATGGTTTTACCTCAGTTACCCTTTTAAAACAAGAAATTCTTCTGAACTAGCTGATTCCAGTAGCTGTATTATCTGACCAACATAGAGTCTTTTGTGCTTTCATGCCCAGCAGCCCTGGAGGACAGAACAATGATATCTGTTTCATTACTGGGGAAACTGAGGCATAAGGTAAACTTATGCATGTCTGTGCATGCAGGAAAGCAAGGAATTTCCTAACACTTTATCACCCATTGTTGTTTCTAGCGGAATTAATGCTTTATGACTTTTAAACACATGTGTACTGATACCAGAATGCATGTACAAGCTGAAAGCATTTCAAAGTTTGAAAGGGAACAGTGTGCTGTATAACCATGGTGAGTAAGAGCTGCGTGAACAAGCAACTGTCTGACTCAGAAGGGCTCAGGGAGGCTGCAGAGATCAACCCTCAACAGCCCATTTTTTGCCTGTTTGCAGTGAACATATATTTAAACTAAGTTACTGATACCAATCCAATTCAAAGTTAGAATTATCTGAAAGCTGATACCATCAGCTGATGGCTTGGTTTTGTCTATTTTTTCTTTCTCTCTTTTTTCAAATGGGATCTAGTGCAACCAGGCAAACCAAACAAATTGCAATTTTTGTGGTTGTCATAAATCTCACAGCAAGTTTTTTACTTTTCAGTCCTGTGGAAATCTCACTTCTTCTAACTTCTTGGGTACAAAGAGGAGCTGAAAAATAGTTCAGAAAGAAGCAGCTTGATTTTGTCCAAAATCTTCCCCAAACTGACCCTTTGTGTGGGAATGGCAGCATCCACCCAACTGGGAGTGCTCAGCTTGTGTACCAGCCATCATCGGTAGCAGGAACTCAGTGCGTGCAGGTAGGAAGTAGAGATGGACACATTAGGGAATGTTGAGAGGGTATTATACTCTAGCGTTGCCTTGCCTTCTTGTGCCAGTTATCAAGCAGAGCAGCTCACATTCCTGCAGCTTACCTTGGGGCTGAAATGAGAAAGAAGAAAACAATAACGAGGCAGCAAGAAGGCACATGAGAAAGTGTGGCAGAAGACAGTCTAGTCCTCACATTGTAACATTTTTTTATTAGATTTAGGATCAAAATGTCTCTTGGAAACATGTGACATTGACTGTTGTTAGAGAGAGCCTATTGGGCTAGTTTACTAGTCCGCTAGGCTGCTCCAGTGTGTCAGTGCCAGCAGTCACTTGAAAAAACAGAGAAGGAAATTTGGAGATGGGAGAGGCATCATTTGAGATAGTCCTGAGGAAGGGCACCAGACTGGATGTCAGGAGATAAGGCTTCTATTCCTAACTCTGCTATTCACTGTCCTGAGCTCACACAGACTTCTCCAGTATAAGGATTCTTGCTATGTGTCTGTGCAGTTCTTGGTATTACTGGGCTGTTGTACCATTTGGCAGTATCAAAAACTCATACATTTTTATTTCAACCTGACATTGGCTCTTCTTGGGCCAATACCCAGCTCTTTTTGTTGCACTAACTTTCAGCTAAGAAATTAAAGAATAAAACTTAAACCAAAAAGTGATGTTGTAGTTCCAAGAACAACTTAAAAGATTTCATGAAAATGTTTATCCTGTAATCAAAATTCAAGTAACAAAACAATCTGCTTGCTATTCCGTATCACCAGAGTTTATTATAATAATAATCCAGTCATTTTAAAAAAATATCAAAAACCTTATGGGCTCACATATTTCAGCTCTCTGCCAGAAAGGAAACTACAGAGTTGTATTTAAAAAAAAACACCAAACCAAAATCACTGCACTGATATCAAAACTTACTTTCTTTTTTTTTCATCCAGAGCCATAGAAAATTTGTGGAACATTTACATGGCTGTTTTCTGCTATGGTCAACAATTTTTATGTGGTCACATATTATGGGATGTTTTAAATATCTTTTATGACTAAGTAGCCTATTATGTTCCATTTGCTGTGCTGTTTACTTGTACAAAACTGGATGAGGAAAGGCAGTATTGTAATGTAAAGCAACACAAGCCAAAACTGCAGCATCCAGTTATACACCCAGAAAGAAATAGTGGACCAGGACAAGTATCTATATTACTGACTATTTCTTCCATGTTTCTAGAATCTTTTTTCTCCTTTTTCCCAATTCCTTGCTCAGGATTAAGTGTGAGCACTATGTAAGGGACTGAGTTGTGACACAGATACACAGGGCAATGATTTCACTATGACACTCCTATGCAGAAGTGCAAAAGTCTGGCATATAAAACGTATTTACATTTTCATTAATATGAAAATACAGGTATATATTCAAGATATTCCCAGAATATGCTGAGAAGCTGCAATGAAAGCAGGCATAATATATGGGGTATTATGACTGCTAAAGCAAAATCAGGCAAAAACATGACAGCTTGTAATTTGGCACCATCTAGATAATCGCGGAACGTTTCAGCTTCATCACAACAATTATTTTAAACAGAAAACAATCTTTTTGAGCAGGTGTGACATCTAGTTAGCTGCCAGTGGAACACTGGGCTAGGGCCATAAATGCCAATTTAAAAAAATGAACAATTGCAAGGTAATTGTCTTAGATGTGCAAGTATGGAATTGAAAACCAAGAGGATCTCATATAGAGTAATGTTATGCCTGACATTGATTTCCAGTAGGCAAGTCATCTGATGGACAAATTATTCATCAGTTCAGTAGGCAGTCATCAAATCAAACCATTTTGCCCCTGTTTCCCTACAGTAAAAGACAGAAAATAACTACTGATGAGGATTTTCCTGTAAAACTGCCAGAGACTGACCAGCAGCCCAGAGCTCTGATTTAAATAGGATCTTTACCTACTCTAAATGACACAGTGGCTGTTCCAATTGATGTTAGCAGAGAAATTGAGATCAAGAATTTTTATGCTAGCAAAGTCTAGAGACATGTGGATTCTATTTGCCCAGCAATTGTGAATAATAAATGAACTAAGTCACAATTTGTTGGTAGAGCATTTATGGACAAAAAAAGAAGAGTGAGATTTGCCAAAACTATTATTCTCATAGTTTAAATCCACAGATTGTTTAGTTGCTATTTCCTAGCTTTTTTGTGATGCTTTAGGCCAGCAATTCCTACACTGTGGTTTATGGACCAGTGGTGGTCTGTAAAACAATGATAAATGGGTCTGTAGCTTGTTTCTGTAACTACATCACCTTTGTTGTGTTTCCAGTGAAAACTTGGATGGGAAGGGTGGGGCAGAGAGAAATTCTAAGGGTTGACAGTGACAAAAATTTTGGAGTCCACTGTACTGGAAAATGTAATGCAACCTTTTACAAGACTGTGATATATTTGTTTCAAAGGTTACATGTGTTGCAAACAGCATTCAGGATTCAAGTGTGTTCTGGGCTGAGCTGTTTTCCAACCTCCACAGGTCCTGCCGGTGCATTGTTTTAGTGTCACACTGGAAAGTCTCAACTGCAGAAACCACACAGTCTGAAGAAATTGGGTCCAGTGTTTCTGGCACTGATTGGTGCCCACCACTGGAGAAAGAACTGGTTGACAGTTAATGTGCAAGGCTAATTAATTGTTCAAAGCTTCATGAGGTGGGAGAGGGGGAAAGAGAAAGGATCCTGTTTTGGCAAGTAATCTGTGGCAGATACATCCCACAGACAGACAGTTTATGCCCCAAAGCTTGGTCTGATTAGTGCGATCATTATCTCTGGCTAGCATGGCTAAAGATGTGAATGGTCATAAAATGATCCAAACTTTTCATTAGTACCCAGCCACAGTTAATCTCACACTGTGACCTTCTGGGGCGGGAGTTTTAACAGGTCATTTTCATGCTGTTCAGAAATCTTTCCATTTATGCTTCTAAAATTTCCTGCCCTTTAGTGTCAGCAACTGTCTTCATGTTTGGGATTAAAAGGGAGGATCAGTCTTCTGGGAAGCAATTGGTTTCAAAATGCAAACCACTAATATTTAGGGCAGCGCAAGTGCTGAAGATACAGAACATTGTAATTGCATCATTTGTTAAGAAAGCACTATTTGATAATAAAGCAAGATGCCCCTTAGCTCTCAAAAAGCTCTGTCCATTGAGCTGTGGAACATTTTTGCTACTTGTTTTCTAGGTACCACACATGAATAAGTTCATAAGACTTATTCATAAGACTGACCACGGAGCCAACACAGTATGTTTCAAAGGTGACATGCTGTCTTCTTAGAGACTGTGTTTTTCCTTAGTGCTTCTATTAATATAAAGGAAAATAGAGTAGCACTGAAAAAAATACATAGTCGTTTCTTGTATTTGAACAAAAAAAGAGGAGAAAAATGTTCTTTAAGGAGATTCTCCTACAGCTTAGTCTATCTGTTCATGAGTAGCATGGGGCGAGGTGGAAATACTATATATTTTCGGTGGTACAGATCAGTTCTCTAATGTATCCACCACATTTTAGCTAGAAAGAGAAGAGGTGGGAAAGGACATTACTGTGACAAGACTGTAGAAACTAGCCTGGAAACCAAGGCAAAATGGAGTTATGTTGTTCTTCAGCACCAGTGACTGATCTCAAGATTTTGGTACTAAAAAATCCTGAGAGCCTGCTGAGCTGAAAGACCTAGATTTTTTCACTCTTTATCAGCTTCTGTATATGGCACTGAAGAGACAGTACGTGCATTTCTGCAACCATATGTATCATTTAACATATCAATAGTACTGTTGGATAGCACAACTTGCTGCAACTTAGCTAGCCTTGTCCCCTTTAGGAAAAAATGGGATAAGCCATTCCACTAGGACTTTGTGTAGGTTTGCATGTGGGAAGGAAAGAAGGAAGGATGGAGGGAAGTCCTTGCTCATGGACTTCTCTTGAAAGTCCCTGCAGGAGTAGAATTTATCCCTGTGGCCTATTGTGTTCTCTAAGTTATTCCATCATTGTCTGTTGCCATTTATCACTTAGTTCTTAGACATTTGGAATCTTCAGGGTCTATAAATACAAAATCAGACTGCATAATAGTGATGTTGTTTTGAACTCTGTATTTTACTGCTAGTTCTTCTTTAAGAATGATGGATAAAATCAGTAACTTATGTTGTTATTTTTCAAAACTCTCTAAAATTGGAAGCCACCTCTGACTTATGATCAAGTACAGCAGAATGGCACTGTACAACAGCTTAAGCCAGGAAATGAAGAACAAACTCCTGTCTCATTAAAAAAAAAAAATAAGGAAAGGCAGATATGCTGAATTAATTCACTGTTATAGTATCTATATGTGTCAATCATAGACCAGGCCTCCCTTCTGCCAAGAGCAGTAAAATCACAAAAAAAGGACAGTATCTCTTTCTTAAAACTTAGAGTTTAAAATTTGTCTATATGGGATAATTTCTGAATAAGATGTATTTTAAAGTTCAGTAGCTACTGCAGAAAAATTTCCATATGGAATTCCTTTTTCTGAGGGCAGATACATCATCCATATAAATTTGATTCTTACAATGTTATCAGATGAACAGAAAAAAGTCCCAGCTATTTTCCATTTCTCTAGTTTGCTCTTCACATTAGTAGATCACAAAAGTTTTATCTTTCTCCACTTGTTCAGTGGAGTGATTTTTCCAGCCATCACCTTTTACATATTTTTTTCAGTTGCATAATGGCATGTCAGCTGTTGCAAATGCTCTGGCTTTGCTTACAACACATCCTAGATATTTCCATTTTCTTTGTAGCATAACTTTAGAAAGAAAAGATTGCTGAACTGAGACTGATCTAGGAATTTGATTTAAATTAATTCCATTTAATCCCTGGTACTTTCCTATGGCATTTATTTTCAAAAACATTTAGACATCTGTCAGCACTTTTGGTAATTTCCATCTGTTACATCCATATAAGAAGGTAGAAATTACATAGTTTTGTAATTGAATTATAGATTTGGGATAACCAAATTTTGTTTAAATTATGGATGAAGTTGCTGCCTTGTCAGCTTTGACTTTAATCTTTCAGAGGTATTTAATGGCTTGAGAGTTAGTGCCGCTGCATGTTAACTGACTCTCATCTCTCTTTCTCTCTCCTCTTCATTACCTCTTTCCTTCACTAAAAAACCCAGGAAGTCTTTGTCTCAAAAAATTATTTGAAATGGCTGTGTGTCCACAAAAAGCTGAATGTATTTTCAAAATGGTATTTGTCAAAAATTCTTCAGTGATCCCTGATTTTCTGCACAGTCACAAGAACTATCGTGTATTCCTCCCATTATCTGGTTTAAGGAAAGCTAAAGAAAAGGAGCTGAAGGCAATTACCAAAAATTATGAGGACTGGCTGCATTGTACAGAAATGCAGAAGCTCACAGGAAATCAATGAGACGATACTAGTCAATAATTTAGACAATGGTTTCAGTGTACCAACTGGCTAGCTTTTGTAGAGATTCTTACCCAACTGCAAACTGATATCTGCTAATTCAGGCTAATGATTCAAAGACAGAGTACTGTCAGCTACATAATTTCTTTGTGTACCATTGGATATGGAATTGGATATATATTGATCCTATTAGCTGATCAAATTGTCTAGGCTTGCAGCAAACTTACATGCATTCTGATCATGTCAGGTATATGCAAATGTTTGAAAATTTAATTGAACATTATATTTTATATGTATATATATAATTATATATTATTGGCTCTTGTCTAAAAACTGCATCAGTTACTTTTGGCTACAGTTTACTATTTCCTCTGATGCACAACATCTCTGGCAGTAGAGTGATATTACTAAGTAGAATCAGAGGGAAAAAGTCATGGTTTGGATCCCAGGTGCATGTAGAGGTCTTCTTTTCCATTATGAAGCCGCTCAATCCCATTTAGCTTCTGAAATTAGGTATAGTCTCATGTTCAATGTGGCTTGGATAGGTGAGACTTTGATAACATTGCAAGTCCTATTATAGTGTCAGCACATGAATACCTTTTCACTGGTATGGTCTTTTGCAAGCATTTGCAAGCATTTTGCAAGCATTTGCAAGCAATGGTGAACCTGCCATTGATTATGATGGCAGCAGCCATCACTTCTGCTAGGTCTGTTATTACCTTTGAACGCCTTCAGAGCAAAAATTACCAGGAGCAAATATACCCATCTTTTATTCCAAAGAGGGTGCTGTGAGGACAGCTCGGAAGGCTGTAAGACAGTTATGTCTTCAGGCTGGGCACACTCTGTGTATCTTTGAGCAAACATGCCAGATGTATGAGGGAGCATTTTTTTAGCTGTGTTTACAGCCAACATGTTATATTAGTGGTCTGCATCTTGTGCTGAATGTCTGTTTCTTAGAGTAGTTGCAAGGCCGGTGCTGATCACTTATGCTTTTAAATGGGTAAGCCTAGGCAATCTGAAAAAAATCTTATACCATAAGGGATGAGGCACTATGTCTTCAGGGAAACATTTTGTGAAGCATTAAAACAGGAGGAAGACTGGTGATGCGTTTCCAGGATTCCATAGACTTATCTGTTCATGCATCTTTGAGTGGGGGAGCAGGAAAGGAATGAAGAAATAAAGATCATTCTCTGATTATATGCTGAACAGATCCTTAACTAATGTAAGTCATGTAGCTATGGATATTTGAATCATTTGAGAATCTGAAACTGTGTATTGCAGATTAGATGGTAAAGTGGAATTAACAGAGTTTGAACGTATGTGGAATACAATACCAAACTTCAGATCAATTTAGGGTTACAAGTCACGTTGGTTCAAATTTCAGTCTGAAATGCTTTTCAGCCTGCTGAAAAAGCCAGCCAAATTAAAATAAAATGTGAAATAGTACATTGATTTTGTGACTTCCAAGTTCTCCTCCAGTGTTCCCCAATTTGTGATATTGTAATATGCACGAAAGCAACAAAGAAGTCTCAGAATGAGAAGCTTACTCTGTGCTTCTGCCTATGCCTGCCTGAAAATTTCTTGCATTTTCATCTGGGTTCTGATAATAGTACTTTTGAAAGTTACTACCATTCGTGGGTGCGATGTGAGCCTTTCTTTATGCTTTGCTTGATAACTCTAGTTCATTTGGTATATTTCAGCTTTGAAAAATAGTCAAGTGTACTTGCCTACTTCATGGGAAAGCAAAATGCAAAGCCTGAAATGGCTCTTGCCATTCTGGTGTTAATCAAAATTAACTCACTGGAGTTACACGGTGGTGTCAAATTTATGTGTAGGGGTTGTACATAGGAGTGTAATGGAAGGAACAGCTGCTTCTACTCTTCTTAATCATTGCATCAATGAGGTGCAGGGACAGTAGTTTTTCTTTTATAAATATTAAAAAAGCAGAGCAAACATAAGGTTAACATTACCTTTTTCGATCATTCCTGCTCCCAGTCATCAGGAGTTTAAGGATCTCCTACATGAAAGATTGCTCCCAGGCTGACATGTTTATTGCCTGATATGTGATCTGTCTTCCATTAATGTGTACGTATTTTTTCAGACTGAGTTGTGCTCCTGACCTCTACATGTATGTTTCACTACTGAATTGTGTACTATGTAGTACTATATGTCCTTAGACAACTTATAATTCACTTATAAATCAAAACACTTATAATTTAATTGGGAGGGCTCTAGTTTTTATGCTATAAAAGAATATGAATCCCCTGTTTACCTTCTCCACATTATTCATATCTATACAGACTTCTAGCATCTCTCCTCAGTTTTAAGTTTTCCAGCCTGAAGTGTCCCAATCTATTTATTCTTTTCTCCCATTGAAGTTGCATGATAACTCTCACCATCCTTGCCAACTTCTCTGTGCCTGTTATTGGTGTACTCTCCCTTTGTAGATCGTCCACCATTGGCATGCCTTAAAGCTCTAAACCTGGGTTTTAAAATCCTCAAAAAGAGCCTAGGAATTGTTGTGAAGGACTTAACATTTTTGTACTTAACTAGGCACTGGATTAGAGCAGAGATCCAGATCCTCAGTGCTATTAAAATGGGGACTCTTATTAAGCTATCTTATCCTGACCTTTGTAGGAATGTACTGTGACTCTCTTGGGGGATCTGCTAATATTATGTCATTTTTTAAATTTATGTAGGACAGAAAATACATTTAACTATGTGCATGTTTGCTGGAATTTTTGTGTTGGTAACCACTTGCTTCTGCTTCATATTCATGGATTTCCTTTCTTATCCTAAAAAAATCCTCTCTCATTTAAACACATATGTTGTTTCAAATATATTGAACCACTTGGCTTTCAGCACTTTCAGAAGATATTATTTTCCTCCTTGTCTTTTATTGCCTGAATTCAGCCCTTGTTAATATTAAAACAAATATCTTGGCACCAAATGCAGTCTCCCTGATCCCTGTTTTTTGTTAGCCACTGTTTGAAAACCTTGTTAGCTTAGTGTCGGGCACTCATTAAACTTTCAACTTACACATGCTGCCTCCCAGCTCTGACAGATCGTCTGTGCTGAAGCGTGTATGTGCGTGAGCATGTGTTTGTGTGCGTGTGTTTGAGCGTGTGACTTACCGACCTGTATGCAAGGCCAATAAAACTGTAAAAGAAATGCATACGCCCCTCACCCTGCAAATCCAGGGTGTAATTCCTCCCTTCCATCTGTGGTGTACAGAATCCAGCAGTGATCCCTTACAGGGCTCCATTCTGCTCTCAAACAATGGGCTGCTGTTCAATCCATATTATCATGTATTACCTTAGCTGTGGAAACTCCTCATTACTAAGTTAATAAAATATTTTTCTTACTTCCCCCAAAATTTTTCACAACAAAAAGATGCATGTCTTTGCATTTGGAATGATCAATGTCTCTGCTTACGTATGCAGGTGGTCGCATGTTCATTGTTTTATTTTGTTTTGATTTTTTTTTAGTTTTTTTTAGCACGGCTGCAGGCAGCATAGGAGATGAGGGGGATTCTATTTTTCCAAAGGCTGGCCTTGGATATGCCAATAATTGCCTGGATTGCATATGTGGAAAAACACTGTCAAACAGCACAGCGGCTCTTTATTTTTTAATTGCAATGTGACATTTTAATGTTTTACTGTAATTACATATCCCTTCTCCCAACACTTGCCTGCTGTTCTGAAAAAAAAAGAAAAAAGAAAAAAAAAAGTCCTTAGAGAGCAATAAAAAAAATAGAGACACTTCTGTACAATACATCAGAACAAAAGGGAGAGGTTAAAATGCTTTCCTCCATCTCTGTCCTCCATGATCCTGCAACCGAACAGAGTGCATTTTAGCAAAAGAAAAGCATCAGGAATTTGAAATGCGTACATACAGGTCCTTCATTTCAGAGTAAATCAGCAGTGATGTCAGTGCTGCTACGCTGATTTACACCAGCTGGAAATGTTACCCATTGTTTGCTGGGGTTGTACTGGTGTACACCTGCTGAGGAGACAGGCTGTGAGACATCTCGAATATTAGTTCAGGCTTAGAGCACTGTTCTGATTCTGCTGTATCTGTTATGAATTAGGAATTAGTCCTATGAAATTAAGGGAGCTTGTAACAATATAAGGGAGGGTTGAATCGGGGCCCCTGCAATGTCTGCTAACTTGCTTGGCCTCTGAATTTGTTCCCCTTATGATTCATCCCTCAATAGCTACTTGTACTGCAAAATATCAATATTTACATTGGGATATGTTGCCTTTAAGCCCAACGTCTGATTACTTTTTGTGGTTTGTGCTTGAGCTGAGATACAAGTCATGAGGGCTTCTCCCTCCCTCTTACTCACCTCCTCCCCATGGTGAAGAGGTTCAGATGGTTTCAGCTGCAAAAAAGAATCAACCAGCTTTTGATGGAAAAGTTTAAGGAGATTTTGGTGCTAGTTTATGAAATACACAGGACTCAGTCTGTCCTGTCCAGAGTAACCCTGTCTCCAGAATAATCCTAGTTCTGGCCTTCCAGGTAACATTTCAAACCAGTGACAGGAAGGTGGCAGATCAACAATCTCTGCTCAGGCTGTGGCCAGCCAGGCTGTGAGGCCTGAGCATCAGCAATGATGTCCTTTGACTGAGCACCCCCACCACGGCATATTGGCAGGTCAGGCCCAGATCCACAGTGGAAAGTGGAGGCCTTGGGATCTGAATGGTTGTAGGCCCCAAGCAGCAATCCGTGATCATCTGTAACGTCTAGCTTAGGGCAAGGAATTGAATACAATGCTGGTTCAAGTCAGAGAATACTGTGACCCCTGTAGTTCCTTCAGCCCTCTTTTCAGCCCAGTTCTTTTTGTGCATTGCCTTCCTTTTTCACTCTATACAAATCTCCTCTTTGGAGATGGAATCTCTGTAGAGCTGGATCCCTCTCTTGCTCTCTGTACGTGCAGAGCACAGCACAGTAGAATCCAAGCCTGCTTAGGAGTTCCAGGTAGCACCCATATGTTACTACCAGTACCTTTGAGCAGGAAGTATGGGATGGCAGTAGTACATGAAGTGGGAAGAACAACATCCAGAATGCAAGAATTCTGAGAAAGCTGCTTTTCCCTGGGTCTCTTTCTGGGTGTACCACCCATATGTGGTCCTTTCTGACCCCTATGAGGTGTGAGAATCTGTTGCTTCAGAGTGATTGAACTGATTCACATGGCAGACATGGCTCCCATGCCACTGTCTAGCATCAGTATCTTTTAAAACCAGCCTTGTGTTTTGCCCACATTACCTCCAGATGTGTGTGCTGGCTTACCTGCTTGTTGGAACCCTGTACTTTAATTCTGAGGTCACCTCGATTAATTGCTGTGTCAATGGATGACACAGATCAATAACAAGACCATACTTGAAATGTTATTTCATAATCTTGAGTAAGTAGTCATTCTGGGAAAGTGTTAATGACTCAAGATGAGGCCATATCTTACACGAATGAAATGATCTTTCCATGTGCTGACATGGCTGCAAATTTAGCCACAACATTTAAGAGAGTCAGGCATCCAGATGGGTCAAATCTTCTTAAATCCCATAGTAAAAACAATGGATGTGTGCTCTATTTAAAGTAAAGGATGCTTTTTTTTTTTTTTTTTAGAGGCATTATTTTTGTTCTTTATAGCTTTTTTGTTTAATAAGTGTAGAACAAAGCTTACACAGGCTGATCTTGCACAGCTTTCTGGTTGCATCTTATTTCTGTGGAATTGAATAGCTTCATTATTTTTTTTCTTGTTTGTCAAGGTGTCTTTCTTTAGCTTCCATAGTCATATGAAATTTCATCTCTAGTTATTTTAAATAACATCCTGCTTTTCTGGGTGCAAAAGTATGTATAACACAGCTTGACACCATTGAACTTTGATAGCTCAAAGCTGAAAACCAAATCAATTAAGAAAAATTTTTGCATTTAATCTCATTTTTTAAGACTGCCAGTGTTCAGTTTTAGGGTTACAAGCTCCTGACTCATGCTTTTAGCATGCTTGATTTGCCAGCAAAAAAGATGGCTCTGAAATGGAATTCTAGTTCTGGGAAATAATTTTGGGTCTTCAGAAGCTATTGTCCCAAAGTAACAGGAAACCTTCAGAGATTTAGAGTTGTTTATACAGAATATTTTAATTTGACTAAATCAGCAAGTTCTGAGGAAAAACTTTGCTGGAGTACTTCTAGTCAGTTCTACTTTGCAGTATTACTCTTGACTTGAAATCCATCACTTTCTTTTGGAACGTAAGTCACTTTTGGAAAAATCTCTTCTTGTGCCTTCTTCATTAATCTTCCAACTTTTGCAAGATGCTGCTTTTCCTTCCTGTGGAGCTTACTGTCTGTAAAGTGGAATAAACAGGATGTTTGCCTCACCAGCTGAGATCCACATTGCTGCCACAGAATTTCAAGAGAATCATTGCCATTGATGTCAATAATACCTGGTTCTAAATGAGTAAATTTGTTGTCCTCACTATCTGCTTGCTCCGTGTGTTATGCTAGCAGAAACTATTCCATTGCTTGTCACCAGCAGGAAGAAGTTAAGTTTTTATAGACCTTTTGCAAGCTAGACTGTTTTCCAAACAAGAGAGAGAGGGAAATGAGGTAAGAGGAAAAAAGGGATGGGGCAGGGATTTCCTCTTTCCTGTTTTAGCTGTGACATAGAACAAAGCAGAATCCATCATCACTGTACCTCAGGTACAAACATCTGTTGTCACAGGAGAACAAGGAATGTAGGGGCTGGCACCTGTGACCTGACCTGGTGGTAGCACCCTCAGTCACAGAAATGGGGCATGCATATCAAATACACCAGTTCTGCTGGAAGTTTGTTAATATAACAACCTACACAGGTTGCCTCAGAGAAACTAAGATGGAGTCTTTTGGAAGAGGTCTTTGGGCTATCTGTTTGTGTGCATACAAATTGGAATTCCTGTGTCTTATATTCAGTGGTGTTGACCCAAACCAGAAATGCTCTCAGAACTCTCAGCAGGGATTTTACTGCCTTTTGTCCACATTGTTTCAAATTATTGTACAGTAATAATACAAGTATAGAGAAATACCATACATATCCTAGTCAAGGAGGTTCACACCTTGGAGACTATATTAGAGGTTTGTGTAGTTCTGTGTTAGTATGGAGGTGAGTTAGATAACTCAGTAAGTTCTCCTGTCTGCAATTCCTATTTTTTGTTCTAGAAATTCTGTAACCGTACTGGAAGATATCCCTGTTATTTGAGTCCAGGGCAAATTCTGTGTCCTGTCCTTAAGTTTCCAAAAGGAACACTAAGAAGGAGAAACCATCTTTGTGGTGTTTGTAGTTCACAAATATGTTATCATCTTGACCTTTTAATCTGCCACTCATATACTCCGAGTGGTCTGCATTATGAATTGCATTTACTCACTTGGGCTGTTCAGCTTGTCTGAATATAATTTAGCTGGTATTTTGAAGCACCTTGATACAACCTAAATCAGCAGTTTTGCTTTGAGATATTGAATATTGAAGTTGTCTTTAGCTGAAAAGTTGCTGGGTAGAAACAGTGGGAATGAAGAGGGTTGTGACCTTGTTTCACTGTACCTGGAGTTCCTGTCTTGATCATATGTCTCTCATGGATTGTGTTAGGTGACACCTCCTAACTAGCATTGCATAACAAGGTGAAATAATTTCCATAACTCTATCATTTGAGGTTAAAACTGAGGTAAAATATTTCCTTTTTAGGGGTTGGTGCCAATTCCATTTAGAACTCTGAATTTCTGTACTTACATGTCAATAACCAAATTATCAGCATGACAACTGTGAGGATGCCTTCTCTGCACCTTTAAAGCTGCAGTGGGAAGTAAGTCATCAAGATTTGGGAGTGTTCTTGGCTGACTTTCCTGCAGGGGAATACACAGAGGAACATTCCAGCCATTATTGCTTTTCTTTTTCAAAGTGCTAGAAGTACTGAATCTTTGTGGAGTGCTGTTCACTGATGGAAATGTCTGAAGTATTGTTCTTCTGGACATCTATGACAAGGATCACATTTTGTCTCTCCTTTTCATGTTCTTTCTAATGCCATTTTAAGGGGCCAGTATTGAGAGAACCTCCTTCTTCTGTCCCAGATAATCATGCCATTAGTGAATAATGTTTAAAGTAGTGATTTTTGTGGATATGAGCCTGTATTTTTCTGAATCAGCTGGATGCCTGATTTTCTAGCTTCCACTAGGCTGTCCAGTTGTAGGAAGAAGTTTGAAAGTATCACTGAATCTGACCCTCAAGACCATATTATTGGCCACAGGTGTCTCAGTGAGGGGTACTAGCTGCTTGGTTTTCTCTAAATAACTGCTGACAGATGACCACTGTTACCCTTATAATTTCTACTGCAGTAGCATTTAAAGCTATCCATCATGAACCAGTGTGCAGAACAAAGAGATTTCAACTCTACAGAGCAAAAAGATTTCAACTCCAAGAGCTTGAAACCTTTGAGTATGCCCTATAAGTATGCCTGTCTGTAGTCAAAGCTGTGGCTGCAACTTGTGTGAACACAGGTGAGTTAGCTTTCAGCTACATAGTTTGTTATCTTTGTAGTTCTTAATGCAGTAGCTGTAGCAGAGGGAGGGGAAGTGACATCTCCAAGATTATTTAAAGCCCTGGAGTCTGGGAAAAAACCCAAACTGCCGAGTTTCTCTATAATGAATGCCCTGCCTACCAGGCTGCATATATACTGTCTGGTAATTCTACTAGGGTCAGATGCTTCAGTGATAAACACGTAAGACCAACTGCATTTGATTTATACTACAGCTTTTGACACGGGTATTTCCCCTCTGTGACATCCAAAGAGTAGAAAATCCTAGTAGGCAGACACCATTAGCATCAGGGGAGTTACTGATGTGCAATCAACAGGCTTCTAAGCTTAATGATATCCTGATAATTGGCCCACGTCTGCAAGTGGCAAGACATACTAATACTCATCAGAACCAAAGGGAGTGATGGATATTGTATACTTTCTCTTAGTTGATAATATCTGCACTGCTTCATGTGTCAGAAGATGACAAAGGCTTGGTCTTCCCTGGGGCTTCTGACATGGCCGACGGAATGCCTGGCAGTTTTACATGGACTTAGTTATTCAGCAGTGGAAGCTGTGATCATGAGCTGGCTTCATCTGGTTTCAATCACCCGCTTCTCTCTCTCCCTCTCTCCCTCTCCCTCCCTCTCTCTCTGTCTCTCTCCTGAATGTTCCTATGTTCATGGAATATTTTTCCAACTGCTAAATGTGTTCCTTTGGCATAACCTTTCCAGCCCACAGCAGAAGGATTGCAGGGAAAAAAGAAGTGGCTTCATCAAAGTAGCTGTTTGAATCAATAAGGCGTTATCAACATTATGGGTAGCTTTTTGGCTGCCCTGGCAGCAAACTTTTTCTGTGTTTCTTGCAGAGAAGTGCATCTTGACCTTTCCCAGCTCTAGCCACTATGACATATAAAACGATCTGATCAATATCTTTAGAGTCCTTAGCTATCTAATATGACTCTATCTTGCTGGTGTGGAGTTAAAAGGGTGTTTGAAAAAAGAATGGAGTAGTGTTCTTCCAAGATATCACATTATAACTTTGCTTTGGGAAAGATTTTTTTTTTTTAGCGAGTAATAGTTGTGATGGAAAATAACTTCTCCTTTATCCTTGTTATACTTCTGTCACCAAGAATTTAAACAAATCTGTTCTTCATCCCATCCAGATAAAGTCACAAGCAGATTTCAGAATCACTGCATGTGTCAATAATCAAACAATATAGAGGCCAGGGGGCTGGTTTAACTTTAGCAGTTTTGTGCTGGGATTATTAAAATGCATGGTGATGTGTTTCACAAACGGGAGTATCAAAGCTCCCTCTTTTATGTGGAGGAAGCAAAGGCACATGTGAGAACACTCTAACCAAAAACTGCATTTTAAATAGAAACAATTCCAATATAAAGGCAGTTTAATCTGTGTGTGTCTGCTGCGGGGTCCCTTACTGACTCCAGGAAATAAATGTGCTAAGTGGGTCACTTCAACTTAGAAACAGAGGAACAAGATGATGTCAGTATATTCTGACAGATCCAAAATTAAACCCTTAGTTATTTCAAGGAAATTAAATGAGGACCTGAGTATCCAAGAATGTGTACAATCAATTCCTTTAGGTGAGGGCTACTTTTTTTCCTTTGAGGAAATGGTATTCAAGAGCTGTTCCATGTGGACTGATCACCAGAGAGGGTGAGAGGCTTGCATTGTACTAATGGACAAGATGCAAAGGGACTTTTAATTGAACTGGGTCATTTCCTACTGGAGGCCAGATGGACTGCTGTATTGAGGAGGCTAAGACAGCCTAAGGGAACCACAGCAAAATACTTTCTGTGTATATCTCAGCAATTGTAATGAAAGCTTGCTTGGTCTGGGTGGATTGTTTAGATCAGCTTTGCAAGTATCTTTCATTTAAGACAGCCATGACACAAAGTTGTCTCTTTAAGGTATAAACACCTCAGACTAAGAGTTAGAGGGAAGTGCTGTCGATTTTTGTGGTATATATATACATATATATATGTATGTATATAAATACTTGACCAAAAGGAACTACACACACAACTGAGCAAAATTCTAGCCAATTTGAGTATTGCAAGATAGATCAACAAAGACATTAGACTTCAAAGGCACTACACACTGTAGAATAAAGAATCCCCAGATAACAGCACCGTCAATTTGTAATCTCATGGGTGTCTATTGGTTCATACCTCATCACCAGTATTGCGAAAGATATAGCTAGAATAATTTTTATTTGAGAGGCAAAATCACGAATTCTGCTCCAAGTCCTTAAACAAGGAGGTCTCTAAAGCAGAGTTAGAAGAAAACAAAAACTACAGTAGAAGACAGTGGGAATAAAATGAATAGTTGGAAAACTAAGATGGGAGTTAAAAGTAGTATCAGCTGCAAGGCCTGGCATGCAGCTGTACCCAAATAATAGTTGAGGAAGGCCTCTTCCTGACATCAAACATCTGTTCTGTCTCACAGAGAACAGGGCCATGTGGAGATCAGTGTCAGGTGGAATAAAACAGAACAGAAAGTGCTTTCCTTAAAACACAGGTGGCAAAAGCTGTTTTCAGAGCTTGCTGAGCACAAGCCAAAAGCCTACTTTGTTCTGTGCAACAGATATTTCAGCTTATCAAGGCTTTGTTGAAAATGCATGTGCAGACACTTGCACCGACTGGAGTATGCTATAGAATTAGTTTGGTTGGTTGGCATCTCTGTTGTGTCTCTGGCAGTGAGCAGCAGCTCTTTTGCAAAGCCATACCTACAAAATTGTTTCTTCTTTCCATCCTTACTTCCTTGTTTCCACACTCAGTTGTCCTAGCAAGTTTTCTGAGAATGTCCTGCAGTTCTTGGTGTGTCAGTAAGCTGAACATCTATGTGATTATTTCTCCTTGTCCTGGTTTTGACTGAGATGGACTTAATTTTCTTTGTGGTTAGTGCAGTGCTGTGTTTTGGATTTGGTGTGAGAATGATGTTGATAATATACTGATAGTTCTAGTTGTTGTAAAGTAATGTTTCTTCTAAGTCAAGGACTAGTCAGTTTTTCAGGCCCTGTAGCAAGAAGGCTGGAGGAGCACAAGAAATCAGAAGGGGACACAGCCAGGACAGCTAACCTGAATTAGCCAAATTCCATACCATAGAATGTCATGCTGAGTATACAAGCTGGGGAAGAAGAAGGAAGGGGAGGATGCCCAGAGGGATAGCATTTGACTTCCCAAGTAACCATTATGTGTGATGGAGCCTTCTTTTCCTGGAGACGGCTGAACACCTGTCTGCCCGTGGGAAGTGGTGAGTGAATTCCTTGTTTTGCTTTGCTTGTGTGTGTGGCTTTTGCTTTGCCTTTTAAACCGTCTCTATCTCAACCCACAAGTTTTCTTACTTTTGCTCTTCTGATTTTCTCCCTCATCCCAATGTGAGGTAGTGTGCAAGTGGCTGTGTGGTGCTTAGTTGCTAGCTGGGGTTAAACCATGACATTCCTTGAGGCCTTCATATAGTTTTCTGTGAACAGGTTACAACTGAGAGTGAACAAGCTGTCTGGTCCCCAGCCTATGACCGGGGGGAGCCAACTATCCTGGTTAGAAAATGCCGTCAATGTAAAAGAGAAGGTTTTGGTGTGGTTTATAGCCAAAACTTAAGAATCATGAATCACATTAAAGTGAAGAAATGAGAAATACTGTGCGTTTATGTGATACATAAGGTTTTGGTTGTCTCCTGCCCAGGAGCCAAGTTATGTCTGCAGTACATTGCAGTCAGCTAGGCTAGGGTGCAGGCCAGAGCTCAACAGCCTTCCAAGTCCACACCATCTAGGTATGGAGTGCCCGTAGCTCTGTGGATTTGCTAGTGTTCCCATGGAGCACAGGCTGTGGGCAAATACTGATCTTTTGTGAAAATGTTTTAAGACTCCTTTAGGAAGGATATGGTGACACATTATCTGCTCACACTGGCTGAACAGTAAGAACAAATCTGGAATGGAGTTACCATGCTTCCTCCCAACTGCACCTGGGAGCTTGCACAGTGGCACAGTGTAGACCCAGGTTCTGTCTGTCAGAAAATAGTTATTCTCACAGAGGATGTAGGACAAGTTTGGGCTTGACTTTTCAGTTCTGCTGTAGCAATCTTAGCAATGTTCTGAGTGTTACCCTGTATGCAAAATGTGGAGTGACAAAGTTACATCTTTCTCTCCCCTGTGCCTTGGCTTGTTTTGGAGAGTTCTTTTAATGTTGCAATAATAATGTGACTGTATGATCCTTTCTCCCTTTTTTCTCTCTAGAGAGATTTCATGTTCCTTATGTGGTGTAGGGAAGGCTGGACTTCTTGAGTGGAACTATGGTGCTTCCTGCTCCAAATACTCTGCTGGTCTGTTTTCTGTGCTACTTAGGCCAATAAAGTCAGCCACTTTGCTCCTGTATATGTGCAGGTTTCTCATCCCAACAGCATCTGTTGCTGCTTGTCTGGAGCGTTTTAAAACTGGCTATGATTCCTGGGACTAAGCAAACAAGCTTTTGGGGTGGGAATCTAGCTCACATAGTGCTCACTAACCAAATATAAGGTCTTTGGTCATTTGAGTATAACTTTGGTATCAGTTAAGTATTTGGCCCAGTATCTTCTCAGAATATAGATCTGCCACTGTTAAACGGTTATCATTCCTCATGAATATCAGCTTGAGATCATATTCACTAGGGGCTTTTTAGGTTACAAGGGAATAGAAGCCTTGTAAAATGCATCTAAGATTCCAGGGTTAATTTTTAACCTGCTGTAGAATAAAGCAGTATAAAATCAATTTGGCCAAAGCCTACTTAAGTGGGTAATTAAGGTCACAATCAACCAAAATGGTTTCTGAAACCATTGCAGCTATAGATCATTACACTTCTCACTCAGCACAATGCAAAAAGACAGGCCCCAGCTAATGCTTTCATCTGGCTATCAATCATCATTACGTTGTAAACTGCCAGGGTGAGAGAGGGCAAAGCTTTGAATTCAGAGCTGATGGAAGTTCTATGACCTGGGGGCTTTCTTAAGCTAAAGGCTAATTAACCATAAAAGAGTCAAAGGTCTGCAAGTCTAACACATTAAATGATGTGCTTGCCTCTTTAGGTTCCATTGTATCAGTAAACATTAATTCTGTTAAGTGTGAACAAGTCTAAGGCAATCACCGCCTCCTCCCACTCCTCCTGCCTCCTTAATTTTATATCTTGGGATTTTCTCCATCTATGTGAAGTTAGATGGAGCTTGGGAACCATGCTCACACTGGAGAAATTCTGAGCAATGCAGGCTACATCTGGAAGAGGAATTCCTGACATTTTTCTTTCCTAATCAGCTTGGCCAAGCTAATCACATTAGCTTCAGAATGTATTGGGTCATCATAATCCAGAATAAACAAGCTCAAAGTCTAAACAAGTGTGTTTGAGATTTCATAGACTGTGTGAGGCAGCTGTAAAACTACATGAATCTATAAAATAAATCTATGGATAAAAGTATAAAATTGAGAGGTAAAGGTAAAAATTGAATTTTAAAGGTAGCAATAGCACAATATGGGACAATGAAAATAGCAGTAGTTAGATAGGGCTACGTTCTGGAGAGTTTGAATGTTTTCTGAATAGTGTCTTGTTTCTTTAACAAAATTTTAGCCAGAAAGGGATAAAATTGTTATCGCACAGTACCTGCTTTTGAGGCCTCATTCAAAGGCCATTGAACTCAGTGAGAATTTATCCATGAACTCCCAGGAAACACTGGATCAATTGCAGGGATCCAATTTCCTGTATCCCAAGAAACAATATCAATTGAATATACCAAAACTCAGGAGATGTGTATTTGCCATTGTTTCAATTATGTTGTTCAGGTGCCATGCCCCCCCTTCATTCTGTCTCTTTCTATGCTGTTGTGTTCCAACCCTTCACTTACAACAGTTTGTGGAGCCACTATATAAACCAGAACTAAAATAGGGTTAAAGTTTTCATCTTAATCCAACACATTTCAGTGATGCAATTGGCAATGCTGGAGGGAGAGAAAAAGAGTTAGCAGGTGCAGGGGAGGGCAGGAACTTCTTAAGTCAGCTTTGGCACCAGAGAAAGTGTTTATCTAAGAACATCCTGAGTCTCTCATTGATTTGTCATTAGCGTTTAGCAAGTTCAAGTTCCTGAGGTTGCAGTCCCATTTTACAAATCCTTTCATAGCTGAGTGTAAGGGGTTCCTGTTCCTGTCCCTGCCAAGCCTGCCTACATCCGTCAGCTGCTTGTTCTTGCCACCTGCTAGACATCACAGCCCTTTGGTCATACCAGTGAAATTGTTTTTCTAACTGTGATCTAAAGAGGTTTAAGAAATTACCTGTTTAATAAAAGCACAACAATAAAAGAAAAATATCTGCTCTTTCCTCCCTAAAATGGGATAAAAGAACCTCATATCACTCCAGGTATGTTGGCTGTGCTAGATTTTTCCCTGGTGAGAACAAGAGGGGAAAATACTTTATGAATGCTACTTAATAAAGGATCTTCACAATATGCAAGTAGAGGGTTCTTTACTGTCACCTACCTTGATCACTTACCTAAGCCAAAGGATCTTCACAATATGCAAGTAGAGGGTTCTTTACTGTCACCTACCTTGATCACTTACCTAAGCCAAAGGATCTTCACAATATGCAAGTAGAGGGTTCTTTACTGTCACCTACCTTGATCACTTACCTAAGCCAGTTCAGAGTATTTTAGAATATCAGTGAGTTTAAGAGTACAGCTACCTTTAGATGAGTGTGAATATATTATAGCTCAAGCACATCATTTTGCCCACAACACTTGACTTTTTTGAACTGCAAAATATAGTAAGCATATGCATTAATTATCAATAAAGTTCATCAGTATGCCGTCAGAGTACTACAACAGAGTGCAGACTACATTAGTAATATGATCATAGTGATGAAGACATAATGATACAACAGGCATAGTTTGCAGGGATAAGTAATATTTCTATCAGTTTCAGAGAACTGAAAAAAATTCATTATCAGGTCTCTGTACACCAGCAGTCAAGCTACGTTATTGCACAACAGTCTCTCAAAGTAAGTGTAAAGGGTGTTAGCGCTTGATTTGAGATCTTGTTAGAAAGGTCCTTCCTGTGCTAGGAAAAAATATTGATGTGTCAAGAGCTTTATGGGCTTTGGACTGCTACAGGTAACATTTTTTGAGAAGCCCAAAAATTATATCCCGACCATTTAGAGTAAATTAAAGATGCCACAATTCCACAATTCCAGTTTCAGGAATGTTAGTTCTGTGTTTTTGCTTCAGTTCCACTGTGGCTTACCACATTGTAGCTTTGGTCAAAAGAATTCATTCTTTTTTGCTTCTCCAAAAGTGTATGTCTAAAATTCAAGCTATTATCTCTTTCTGATGGGATTGTTGATCTATTTCATATGAGTGTTCTGATACAGCATACATGGCTTTCTCCAAGGCTTTTGACCTAGTTCTGGTTGGCTTTGGCTGCATTCCAGAGTAGGTGTTCTTGTGATGTCCTATCACCTGGCCCCATCCACTCCTAATCCTCTGATAATCAGATCAGAGCACCTAGTGAAATGCATGGAGGTTCCCTTCTTGCTCATGTATCTTTCTTTCCACAAGATGCAGATGGAGACCAGAGCTGAAGGGTCTTTTTGCACAGATTGGTATTGTTTGGAATCAAAAGTAGGTATTAAAATGTGTATCATCAACAAATCTCATTATTTGTTAATAGATTCTAGGAGGGATCCCCACAGACTGCTTTTTGCTCCAATATAAATTCATATTTTCTTCAATAAACCAAATAATAAAATCATTTAAAATGATGATTTTGTAATAAAGATTAATGAAATAGTAAACAAGGAAAAAGTTTCTGTCATGAAGTGATTGGAATCATCTGGGTATATGCTCTTCCAACAAGCCGAGTTTTAAGACTGCTGACTAAGAAGGCAAGGTATTCCCACATGCTGTGAGACTCTGTCTTGGAAATTGAGAGGAGTGAGATGCTGTTATAAATAACCATCCCAGCAAGAGCTTTTAGTGCAGTACTGAAAGTAAGAGCGACAATATGATCTTGTAAAGGGGTAGAAAGGCCATGAAATGGAAATATTGAAGAGTGATAGAGAAGTCATTTTGCTTTTGTACATGTAATTGATGAGATCAGTTCTGGTGTCCCCATTTCCAAGGAGAATGTGTAAGAAAGATTATTGGGAGGCAAGCTTGTATGTGAGGTTTGAAAGTTACAGTGCTCAGACATGTAAGGAAAGTTGCCAGATCCTCTGCCTGTTTTCCAGAGATGTCCTAGGTAATATGAAATGTCAGATTAGATGACCCAATGGCTTCTTAAGGACTCAGGTCCTGTGAAACAACTGCTACTTGCCCTTTGCTTTACCATATATATATGCAAGATTGGACTAGCCACATTCTAACTCCAGCATGATGGTGCTGCAACCCAACTGACTTCAGAAGAGTCACACTGGTGTCAGCCTGGAGTAATGCAGTGGCGGGCTAAACAGTTTGTACAGAATTTTTAGGATACCTCAGGATAAAAGGTGCTATATAAATCTGGGTCACTTTTATTAAATGCCTTGCAAATACTTTATAATGCCTTTAAATATCAGAACAGCCATACCACATCAATAACCCCTGCACATGTGTTTACTTTATTTTAGTTTGCCACAGTTCACTATAAATGGCTTAGATATGTTCAGTAATTCAGTTATAATGAAATGTGCAAGCCTTCAATAAACATATGTGTTACAACTGGCCTCTGATGTAAATGCTTTGCCAATTATACGTACATTAGTGATGACTGTAGCAGGCTTATAAATACTCTTTGTAATTCTTTGGCCTCTATTCTCCCCTCCCTTACATAAGTTTTATACAAATTTTAAGGCCAGGAGGGACCATTAGATCATCTAGCCTGACTGCTGGTGTGACAGGCTAGAGAATCCCATCTGGTTACTTAAGCAATCAGTCCAAGAAGCTTTTTGCTTGGTTCAAGTATATCTTCCGGTCTGCATGTCTGTAAATCTTAAGGTGAAGATCTTAAGACATGAAAAATCAATTAGTGGCCTCATAAGTTTGCTCCAGTTGTTAACCATCCTTACAGTGTGTCTTGTCTTCTTCCTCTACTGTATTCTACATTACTACTTCAAACACAGCAGAAGGTTGGTGAGGAGAGCATCACCTTAGTTTTGAGCCTCATCCCAGATCTTTTCAGACTCTAATCTATGTGAAGTTCGGAGGGGAGGAAAACCAAAAAAAAAAAAAAAAAAGCTTGAATTAATTCTTGCTAACCTTTTTTCAACAGACCTCCAGATGTTCTTTCTGTTTTCTTTCCCATGATGGATACATTCTTTGCAGAGAAGCTGTGTGAGAGCCATATGCTATTTCAAATTCATTTTCAGCCTTTGAGCACATTACTGAAAGAACTCCTCAGAACTGTAAGGCTTACAGATAAAGAAAAGAGGCCAGATTTTCAAGGGCCAGGCACCTCTGTAGGTATATACACAAAATCAATATTGTGTTGAGTTTTTCCAAGAAACTGAGTGTGTGTAAAGGTTGGTAAATAGGACCTGAAGACCTTGAAACATCTTGCTTTGTGTGGGTGTGTCTTTTGGAAAATACAGCTCTACTCTGATTCGTGTGATGCTTGCCAATTCTTTGTACAGACTCCCTGGAAAGGAGTAAATATTTTCCCTTTCTGCCCACCACCATACAGGTTTCTTACAATCATCATGTACATTTCATTGGACACTTTACCAGATTGCCAGCACAAGCCTCTTTACACTCCCATTCAGCACTGTCAGAAAGTCGACAGTTTCTAACAGGATGGTTTTATTATCTGCCAAATGTACAGACATTTCATTGTACGGGAGTGAAGGAGGGAGAAGATGGAGAGTCTGGGTCTAAATGTGGTTTCATGTTTTAGGAGATCTTATTTTGCTCAGATTGATTCTGCAGTCTGTAAGGGTAAGTACAAGTGCAGCATATACATTAGAAGCAGGCAGAGGAACAAGTGGCAGGCAGGAGGAGCACAGCTGGTAGATGGTTCCTTGGAGCGTAGTACCAGAGCAAGGCACAGTATCAGGGAATTGCAGTCAGATAATTTAGGCAGAAAGTGGTCATGAAAGAGAACCCATAATAGTTAATTATTATATTAATGAAAACACAAAGGTAGGAGAAGTCTGTATTCTCCTGACAGATAGTGAGTGCAGATCAGACATGAATCCACAGGAAAACATTGAAACCTCTTTAGAATAAAAATGCAAAGTTGAGACAGTGTGCATTTTTAATTGCTCTATTAGCACAAAATAAAAATGCACATAAACTTTAGTGCTTTTAATATTACACTTAGGAATGTTTACTTGCTGAAGGTAAAGTGCTTTGAGAAGGAAAGCATACTTCCTCACAGGGGCTGCTTCCCATAATTGGAGTATGACTGTTTAAATTGTAGCTCAGAAGAAATATTTTGATTCTGTGGGGCACCACCAGCTCAGCAACAGTGCTGCCTTTCACATCCACTTCTTAAGCGTAACAGATCATTTAGACCCTGGGTTGGCTAGGCTCACATAAACCACGTTTACAAAGAGTTATAAAAGCTTGGCTTTCCTCCTCCCTTCTCCCCCACATTCCAATTTTCCCCCTTATAATTTTACCACAAGGCAATGCAGTCAAGCTTTTCTTGGATCATATGAATCTAGATCAATAAATATCAGTTGCAGAATGGGAATCTATGCACAGGCATGTGCTGGAAGGATGAAATGGTTGTGTTAGTTTAAAGGAACCTCAAAGTTTGTTTTGTTCTCTATTTGCAGGGCATAATGCCTATGTTATATAGGTACCAAGCTGAAGCTGGAGTGGAAGAAGAAAGTTCCTTCTGAAAAAGCAGCAATTCTGGAATGTACTGTGGAGACTCAGATTGTTTTTCAGCTCTAGAAGCATATATGGTGAGCAAAATGATATTATCTCTGGCTGGATAAAGGTACTTACACATTAGGAAATAACCTGCATTTCAGCTGTGATCAAATAGTTATTGTCTATAGATAGATACAAAGCATCTTATGGGAACAAGATGTTTGGTTCAACAACAGGCTCTTGTAATCATTAAGGCAATTCTTTTATTTTGACAGTGCTTAACCATGAGTCAGCATCTACCAGGGGCCTCGCCCTCTCCCCCCCTCATATCCCACTTGCAAAAGATAATTGATTGTATTAGCTTTAATGTGAGATTCAGAGTGACATTCAACCATTTGCAGAGCAACACTACAAAGGTTAAACATTGATTAGCAGAGAGCCTGCAGGACTCAAATGCTGCACAGCACTTATGCTGACCCTCTACCTTCTCTCAAACACAGGAATTAAGTTCAGTGAGCTTTACATCAAGTCTGTGCTCTGCGTAGTTTATGAAGCAACTGGGCTTAGATCATGATTCTGCCACTAAACTGAGCATCACTCTGTTCTGGAACAGTATTCCTAATCAGAATATCAGTTTCTCTAAAATGGATTTGGATCTTTGCACAGAAGTTCCTACTGAAGTACAGCATAATTAGTTGTTCTCTTGACTGTATAATGATGCAGGAATTGTCACAATGAGACCAAAGGCAAAGGGTGTAGTCAAAGGCATTGCACCTTTCCAATTGCAGTTAACTCCTATGAAGATACAGTCTTTCTTGTCATAACTAACGCAGAAAGTTGAACTGGAATTGTATAGAAGTATGCTGAATCAGCAATGATGGTGGCCGTCTCTGAAACTTGCTAAGGATATGACTTAGCATCAGTTGTTGTAAAGGCAGTTGTTTCTTGTATGAGAAAGTGTTAATTCTGTCATGTTTTTCTTTGAAGGAAACAAGGTACAAGATTTATCAGACAGGAATCGTGACAATGAGATTTTACTTAGCCATTTCCTGCAGGCCTGTTGCATGATTCTAAGCAGTAACTTCCCTGCTTTGGGCAGCCATCTCTTAATTTGGAAATGGAGAAGTGCTGATTCCCAGCATGATTTATTTTTTTTAAGTTAGAAGGGATCATTACATTTATCTCACCAAACTTCATGCATAAAGCAACCATAGAATTTCAGCTAGACTTTTCACTCTCTTACAAAGTGTTGTGCAGTCTCTGTCCAGATGCAGCTGTATTCATGATGAAGCGAGTGGGCTGCACACTGATACAGCTTCTTTTCATTCATATGGCAAGAAGCAACATACCATGTATGCTTAGAGACAAAAGGATAAGTAGGGTTTTTTTAGCTTCTCTGACATATCTCTCCCACAAGGTATGACACACAAAAGTAATTGTGCAATTTCTCATATAGAAGAGCAATATCTCATTTGTCAGGAATGACTTTTTCATGAAAAGGCTCTTTTCATTAATTAACAATCTTTAGTCACATAAAAATACTATCAAAAAGTATTTTCTCCCATTTGTTAACTTCATTAGGAGTAAGAATACTCTTGCTTAAACTGAAGATAAATAATAAATATATAATCATGTAAGATTTCTATTTGTATGCACACATTCATAGCTTTCTATGTGCATAACCACATATATATCTGTATCAGAGTACCAGATCAAGTCAGAGGTAAGTGTCTTTTGGTCTCACACACATTTTCAAAACCTGAGAATTTTGCACTGCACAGTAAAACTGAGTAAAACATATATCATCCTAACCAAGACCAGATTAGATCTTTAGTACCCAGCCCTTATGATTTACCACAATGTCTGTGTAAATTAGAACTTAGATGTGCAGCCAGAGTAGGTGCCTTCAATAAAGCTACTAGTTCTGTCCCAGTAATAGTGACCTTTAGTATATTAATATCAGGTTCCCTACATTCTAGGACACTGTACCTTGATGAAGCAAAATTGAGAAATTGTGTGCTGCAGCAGTACAGCACGTCTGGCTTTCAGTTCCATAGGCACATGACAACCTGTTGCTAGTAGCGAAATCAATAGTTACATGTTGCTAAATCTCATATGGGAGTACCTTGCTTTTTAATTAAGTCCAAAAGAAGCCTTTTTTAAAAAAAGCTTCAACTGAGCATAATTTACATTTCATTGTCTATTAGCAAAGGCTTTTAAGTGTTTTTATTCTTCTGATATCATATGAAAACACCAGAGCTTGAATAAAGGATTACAGAAGAAAAATGGCCTTAAATTAATTTCAAAATGGATTAACGTCCATCTCCTTCTCTGTTCTGCTTATGCAATAGAGCAGGAAAACAGTCCTTATTACTGTTTTCAGCCAGTGTGGGGAAGTCCTCATCATGCATGGGCCCAGGGCAAACCCTCCTGCACCTCATTTCTATGGTCCCCACTGCAGAGAATGTAGCAACAGTGAGGAGGCTCAGACCCAGCATAGAGGAGTCTGACCAACACAAAGGGAGTTTGCTGGAGACCAGAAAATGCATGTCATACCAGCTACTAGGCAGGTTTCTCTTGAGTTTGGTCCAAACACAGGTTGGTAGATCCCAGCTGCACCCAGTTAGAAGCATCATATTTACTTATAAATCAAGGACCTCCAAACAGTCTCCAAATGTTAGTAAGTTAAGCATTGTACCATATGCCATACTTTCCTGTGGTGTAAGTAAATATTAATAGATATATTTTACAAATGGGCAGATCTGAGTTCCCTGAAAATACTTTGGAAACCTAGAACCAGGACCATCAGAGCTGAGAAGGGACCTTGGGATTTGTGATAGTGTGTTGCAGGTATTGGCTATTTTACAGCCTTGCCAGAATCCAACAGCAGCAATATGAGAGGTGTTCCCTCAATCTCTGAGCCAGCCTCTGAGTAATTCCTTTTTTTCTCTAGCTACATCTGTGAAAGGAAAGTGCCTGTTCTCTCCATCAGATAAAAATAACAGTGTCAGGAGGGTGGGGTTAGAGTATCCTATTCCTCAGCTCTGTCAGTCAAGGTAGTACTTGGTAAAAGACATGGAAGAAATAAGACACTATGAACAAGAAAAGCACGCTCAAATCTGACTGTCAATCCCAGAATACAGAGAAATTTGTGCAAAGCACAGACTGTTTATAGTTATATATATAGTTGTAAGTTATATATATAGTTATAAACTAGTAACCAGAAGAGCCATGGTAGGGAAAGTTCCAAGGAGCAGTTCCGATAATAGGCAAAACAAATGTAGTTGCTTTGCCTTGTTTGCATTTGACTTGAGATTCAGTGGGAAGGATTATCTGTGCACAATTCCATTTTGAGATGTACAAAACCACTCAGGAGCTTCTACCAGCTGAGATCAATATAAGAAACCAGGGCAAAGATAAGTCAAGAGAGTACAAACAGGTCAAAGGTTAAGAACTCGCATTTTTGCCATTTGTAATCTTGCACTGTTGTTACTGACAGAACCTGTAATTGCTACAATTACAAGCTCATGGGCTGCAGCAGTACAGATTGAGGGTGCTCAATGTTTCCAGAAAACAGTCTTTAGAAACGTCATTACCCTATGTCAGGCTTTCCTGTCATTTTGTTTCAGGAATGTGTATGTTTATACCAACACGTACATGGACACTCCTGCAGTCCCTGAAGATGACATTTCGCTGGATAAAGTCCTCATTAAACATAAATTGAGCTATTTCTATTGACTTATTTACAGCAAGTAAGGCTCTGATTAAGACTGATCCAAAGAAAAACCTGATCCACCTGATCAAGATAGGCCATTTCTAACAGTCTAGTGTAGCTGAATTGTAAATTTGGGGATTACACAGACATCAGTAAGTGAAATGCCTGGCTTGTGATAAGAGTCTATGGATTTAAAGTGGCTGAGTTATGTTTAGTAAAATATCACAATTTGTGAAGTGCATTTAAGTTAGAAAACGTAACCCAAACAGAGATGTGAGTATTTTTGACTCAGAATTATCAATGAATTTTCTTTCAGCCGTGTGCCTTTCACAGGTGCGTATATACAGCCAACAAATTCATAAACAGGGATGTAGCCTGTTTTAATTCACTGACTAGCACTTTGAGTCAATTCTGACGCATGTGTTGCCATGAATTAAAAACCACCAAATTTTAAGAATGGTGAATCTGAAGACTGGATGAGGGTAAGCTGCAACCCAGGAACAGGGAAATGACTTAATTTGAACTATGTGGCAGTTCACTGGCTGGCATCAGAACAGTGCAGTGATCAAACTTTTGGGATACTGTGGCTTTCTTTTTCATCTGTTAATATGTCTATATTTCTGTGCAGATGTAATGCTGTATTACAGTAGCACTCTAGGAGCCACAGTTAAAACTCAGACCCTAATGATAAGAAGTATTTTAGAAAAAGAAAATTATAGGAACAGTCCATACCCTGCAGAGCTTACTGTCTATAACCCCAGTTGTACAGCCTGTGGTAACCTTCAATACCCCACTGACATCACTGGGAAAATTAAAAACGTGCTAGCTCTCACTGCAGTCCGTCTTACCTAAACCCTTATGTAAGTTAAACAGAGGGGCCACGTATTTTGCTGAGTAGATACAGCAAGCTGAACTAGGACCCCAGAGATGGTTACATAGGTCGCTTGTTCAGGATTGTACCAAGCCCTTTTCCTGCCCCATAATGATCAAGTAACCTTCTTGTGGCAACCACAGTAATTCCCTGCAGGGGGCAGGGATATTAAGAAAGTATGTTTAGAGACTCTTAATGTAATTTAGCAGCAGGAAACCAGGAAGGAGTGCCAGAACCATGTGAATAGCCAGTTCTTTGTGCAGCAATTGCAAATGCTCCACCTAGGCCACAACAGGGCAATTGCTGCTTCATTTGAATTTACTGCTAAGAACTGTTTGCCTAGAAGTATGTTCCACACCTGATTAAAGGCTTTTCATTTACATGTGACTTACGTAATAATAAATCTACAGTTTCAATAGTGATTAATGAAAATTAGTATTTTATTCATTGGAAACTCTTGTTGGACTTTCCAATTATTTGCATATTTAAGCTCTGTAACAATTCCAAGCCAAAAATGTTTCTCTCCTAAGGCCAAGTACATCTGCTAGGTGACAGTATTGTCAACACCTCTTAGTGCTGAATGTAGTGCATAGCAATTTTTTGCACCTGAATACTGTGGAATTGTCCTCGTGATAGTTCTGTGGTTAAACCAGCCATAACAATTGTCATTGTAATAAACAATTCACCTAGACTAAGTCAGTAAGCAGAAAACTCTAGTAACTACTTAAACATAGTGAAGAGATGGTATCTGTATTGAAGAGCTCGTGTTAAGGGTATGATCTAGGCCAGGGATATCCAAAGGTACAGAGAGAAAAAGTCACTTGTCTCAGGTCATGCTGCTATTCAGTGGCTGGTTCGCTCCTTAGTGATAGTACCGCAGCCATTTAATCATGTTGTTTCCACTCTTTTATTATATCAGTTACATGAATATAATAACAATATTTAGTTACAGAAGATTAATGAAGTAGTTTAGGTAGCAAGAACCAAATAACTGCATGGTTAAAAAAACCCCAAACCAAAACCAAACCAAAACCACCAATCTTCACTGTGTCCTTAAAAACCAGTTAAAAATATCAAGATAAATTTATCCCTCTGTTGCCCTCAAAGAAAAGACATCAGGGATGAATTTGGCCCCATTTTATTCAATTTGTCCTCAATTTGCTAAGCTCATTAATTTTCTCTTGTTTTACTCTCTGCTAACTGAGAAACAACAGCCCCTTTGCAATAGGCATTAGAAGCAGGAAATCTCAGGGTATGTTTCTAATTGCCAGACTTTCTTTGCCTCTTTCTGCTGTTCCTGTTCTTAAGGAAGCATGAGGGGTTGGCGTGAGCATGAGGTACCACTAGGGAAACAGAAAAGAGTATCAAGGTCAGGGTGAAAACCACACAAGAAGCAGGAAGAGATGCTTGCAGTTAGGTTCATGACCTTTGTATTTTTTTCTAATTGTCCAGGAGAGGGAGGAAGGGGGAGCAGAGAAGGAGAGATAGGAAGTTAACATTAGAGCAGATGTGTGCATAACCCCTGCTAGAAAACATCAGAGAGTTGTGAATGTTTCATTGAAACAGCTAAAAGTTGTAGGGTTCTTAGCACTGAACATCTGGGAAAATCAGAGGCGTGTCTGGTCTTTGTTCCCAGGCAGCTGAGGTAGTTCCACCAGGTAAAGGTCAGTCTGGGTTTCAAAAGGAGAACTGAACCATAGAAAAGACTTGAAACATGTTTGGTTATTTAAAAAACAACAAAACCCCCAAACATTAAAAATATTTTTAAAGCCAAACAATACCGTTCATAATTGGCAAAACTGAAGTTCTTACAAAATACAGTTATTTAAGATGTTCATAAAAACTGGCAGGAACTAGGCTTAGTGAGTCTTCAAATTCTCATTAAGATAGTTGCATCCTTCATTGGTTCTCTTTGTGTTCTGACTTGAATATAGTAATGTGCATGTCCTGCTCCACAAATACACAAATGGAAAACTGTGACCAGGTCAGAGTACCCGTTAATTTTGTCCAGGCTTGCTGAAGTCTCAAACATTTCAATTTAGGCACATTCCTGAATAAGATAGAATCTTTCTTTCCAGTGCCTTGGGGAACAGTTTTAGTGCATCACCGCAGACTGAGAGGGTAAAAATCTGTTACAAAATACAAGCACAGTTTTTGCCTTATTTCATTACATATGGTAAGGCATAGTGTTTTTCAATACTCTTGTCTGCAGACAAGACTATAAAACTCAGTGACTTTAAGGCAGTGGGTGATGGATCACTGCAACTGAAAGATGCTTGGTAGAATGAATACTCTATAAAACCTCTGATGGCTTTCAATGAGGTTGGAAGAAATGATGAGTCTTTTTGTGTGGTGCACCAGTTAATAAAAGTTGGTACACTAGGTGTGTAGGTGGTCTTCTCCACCTCCGTGTAACACTGCCTATTGCATTGTCACCTGCATTATACTCTGAGCCACACTTCCTGTTTCAGTAAAAAATGATAAGAAGCTACAAAGTAGTCTTCAGCCAAGTATAAAGCCAACTCTGGAAATTATAGTGTTTTAATTTTTCTGACCACAATTAGCAGAAAAAGCGTAAATATTGGTATTCTGACTATGAGTAGCTGTTCACCTACCAGCTTATTCTATGTGCAGTCAAGATACTCCAGAATTTAAATGGCTTTTCAGACTGTGTGTGTGATATCCTCTGATCTTTCACACACACAAAAGATTTTAGAGGTCTGTTTCCAAGACTTTGTATCTTGTAATACCCAAGACGATGACTCTTCTGTGTGTCAGGGAGCTCACAATAGTCATCTACTGATAAAAAGAAGAAGCTAATTTCTTGGGGATTACAGGTTATGTGTGGATGAGATGCTATCACCATCTCTGGGGAGTCAGGCGATTTGACCAAGCCTCATTTGCCTTTCTCCTATGTGACACTGGAGGCATACTAGTTAAAATCAGTTTCATGTATAGCAATAATAAGGCATTACTGTCTCTACTGGATGATTGGAAGACATGAGAATATCACCAAATGTACCTGCAATGAGTAGTTACCAGGACTAATTGAAGTTTGCTGTAATTGGATGCTGAAAACAGGAAAAAATTGTTCTATTGAATGGAAATAAGGTGGAAAAAGTAGTTTTATTTTTGGTAAGCGTTCATGATTCTGTCTGAGTTATTGCATGGTGGTGAGCTTTCTGGGGAGAACTAGTGTCAAGACACCTTTTGTAAACCAAGCAGATGATGTCCAGGTGTTTTTTTCTGTTGACATCAGAGAAGCCAGCAGCCTAGCTGGTGGATGTCTTCAAGCTCCTTATTCATTCATCAGAGAAAGTAATGCTGCATCTGGGCTTGCAGAAAAAAAAATTATGAAGCACTCCCCAAAACAGTAGTTAGCTGTGAAGATCAGAATGTCATCTGCAAACAGAGGGGAGTGAACCAGCACTTGCAGTATAGTGTCATTTTAGATACTCAGAGAAGGGTCAAGATTAAAACAATTGTAGGAGGAGCTGTCTTATTCTGTGAGAGCCTTGCTTGATAACTACAGATACTGATGATCCATTATTGTTTCCTTTGCAAGTTTATTCTTTGCCCATTTCCTGACTTTTGACAATGTTATTTGTTTATACAGCTGGCTTAGTTCTTCCATTTGCTGTACACCTTTGAATATTTTAAATTTTGTTTCAGTGCAGAATACAAAAACATTTGTGAAATGTCAGAACTGATCTGGAAAGGGGATTTTTGTTGCCTCATTAAAGGCCAATTTTCATGCTTCCTGTTCTAGACTACTGCCTTCAACTTGCATTCAGAAATCCCGTCGTCAATGTTCATGTAGATTCAGGGAAGAATGTGTCTGCTGAAAAATTAAGTACTGTAATTATCAGTTGAGAGGAGCTTAATTAATTTTTAATGATAAAGGATCAGGATCTGTAAACAGAGAGGAGTTACCTATGAGCATCTGCATAAAGCTGTTAAGTACTGAACCAAAGGCACAAGCATTGGGATAAAGACTTTTTTTTTTTTTTTCCTTTTGACTCTAGCCTGAAAATCATTATATTCTTGAGAATCAGAAGAAGAAATGATGCCTTCTAGAAATCTCTTTTAACAGTAAAGGGAACATGTTCAAGTGCTCAGGAGCCATGTCTAGTTGGGAAACTTTCACACATTGCCGTTTTTGCTAATGGTGCCTGAGCCTAGCAAAGCTAACAATAAAAATGGTCCCTGTAGGTTTAATCTACTAGTAAAGTAAACAGTGCCAGGAAGCATTCCTTAGCACTGGAACTCAATTCTCTGTGCTATTAGGTTGTTGGAAAAGTTCCTGGCAGAGTTTCACTTCCATTACCTGGAAATCTCCTACACAATTCACGGGCATGGTTCAGGAGTTAGCAGTTTATGATAGAGTTACTATGTGGCCACCCTGCTACAAGTTAAGTGCAAGTAACAGCATGGAAGAGGACTGTTCCATGCTAGTTGACATTAGTACCAGAGAACACGCTCAGGTACATATTGGCTCTTTCAGACAAGGCGCACACTGGCTTAAATAAATCTCAATATCAGTAAATAATAGCTTGTTTACCTGAATGCTTCTGGGGAAATTAACTGTGTTTACAGTTCTAGAGATCAGGCTGGCAAAGCACTTTTGAAAGAGCAAAGAGGACCATGGTCTGAGTCATTGTGAGGTCCCCACCAACAGCTTTCACTGGCTTGCTACCTGACCTTGCCTATGTCCTTCAGGGCCTATAAGATAATTTTCTTGTGATGAGAACACTGCTGAGATATTCTGAATTCACATTTCTAAAGATGGAAGTTCTTGTTTACCCACAGAGCACCTACAGTACAGGAGGAAATGCCAGCATTTTCTCTACAGAGCCTTGCCAGTGTGACTTAGTCTTGAACTGGAATGACAGTTTCTAGAGTAATAAAGCCCAATTTAGTTTCCATGACTAATTCACTGGCAGGCACTTGATAGAGGACTATCAACTATACTACCTAAAATGATGATGTTTTTTCACAGTTGGAAACTCAGCATCTGATGCAGAAGTTCATCTAAGAGAAGGCCACCTACAGCCAAAACCTCATCCTGGCTTGTGATCACCCTTAATCAGGACTGAACTGTGTTCCACTGCCAGTCTTATAGTTATCATGTTGCCTCAGAGTATTGGAATTGACATAAAATGAAGGTCCATAGCATCCTTTCTGGCACTGTAACAAATCATTAGTTCGAGTGGGAGAAAAGGGATAACACAGTATCTTCTCCTATACTCAGTATCACAAAGCAGGTACTTGGGAGGTTATTCACTTACTCTCTGCCTCCTGTCAGAGGCTCGGCACTGTGGACGTCACAGTGATGTTAACAACTGTTGCCACAGAGAGTCAGGAGGCAGCGTGTAGTGGGGAAAGGAATCAGGACTTTCTAGTTTCAAAATGTACAGTTAGAAATGTGTGGGCATGCGTTTCACTGAAGAAGAGAGAGATGTTGGTCAACTGCTAACAGCTCAAAGCCAATAAAGTACTTGCTACCTTGTTGGGATTCCACTGGAATCGCAACACTGGAAGATAATCAAAGTGCCAACTAGGAAGGAAAAGAAGGGATAAAGATTCCTGTATGAAGGAGAGAGAGTAAGTGAGCTTGCTGGGGAGGATAAGACAGCATTGGGATTGTTTTGAAAGACCCCCTGATTCCAAGTAGGATGGAGGGGTGATTGGTGGAGGCAGATGAAGAAAGAGAGGACAGGAAACGGTGACTAACAGAATAACTAGAAGTGGCAATTGCTTGAATGACCCATACGGTAAAGACTAGTAATGACATGCCTTACTCTCTCAAGAGTGGTTGTCAGAAGCGCTCGGTAGAAAATGAAGCTAAATGAACTGTTAACTTCAAGCCAGTGACAAGTGCTCAGACTCCAGACTGCCTGAAACTTGCTCTGGCAAAGAGCACTGATTGGAACCCAGGCTGCTGCTGTCAGTAACGAGGCCAAGGACCAAACACTTCTTTCTCTCTTGGGGTGGTCTTTCTGGTCTGAGTGAGCTGTGTGTGTGGCAGAGACCCTCTCCCTGCCACTGCTTGTCTTGTACCTATTCTGCAGACAGAAGGCCTCTGTCTGCAGACTTGTTAAACTGGCATCTTCTATCAGCAGTAGATTCACTAAATGCAACATGTAGGAAGGGAGAGTTTATTTTGCTGATGCTCTTTATTTTAATCATACAAAGAAAATGACAATTTTTATATAGAAGCCATTAGGGATGCAAGAGGCGTTGGTTCCTAGCTCTGGGGTTCTTTCTTTTAACCAGACTGTAGCAATACAAATACAGCCCATTATGATATTTATATCTTTAATTCTTGCATTCACCACATTACTAACACGCTGATGGGCCCCTTGTTCTTCATTTGTCTATTTCCTTAAACTTTCTGCCCTCTTTTTTATTATTATTATTTTTTCTGTCATGTGTGCAGTTCTTGAAGGTCAATCAGACGTCACGGATAGAGCCATTCTGTTCAGGGGCTTGCAAGCAGCTTGTTTATGAATGAAGAAGGCTTTGTGAACTTCCAGGGACCCGCTGAGCTTTTTTATAAAACTACCAGTGGGACAAGGAGCTTGGGAAAGTAAATGCCTCTTACGGAAATAGAAAATGGAGGCATACTGCCAAAAAACCTGGGCTGACATTCCAGTTTGTCAGAATCATGTCCAAGTAACAAGTTTCTAGAAAACAGATCAGGTATCTACGTATCTAAGGTTTTGAGCCTACCATATGTGAGCACAGGGCAGTATGTATGCTAGGAGACTGCAACAGCAAGTGGTTAAGTCAAGATTTGACTGTAAAGATGTCATGAAATGAACAGATCAGAAAGACCAGAGCTTTGTGGAACAAAAACCAGAAGGATAAACATAGCTTAAAGAAAAATTATGAAGGGACTTTGTCTGCAATGCAGGCAATAGCAGTCACATATTGATCTAATACTGATTGTCACAATTTTTTAATCAAATTTTTTCCTATATTAAAATCAGTGCTTCCATGTAACTGAAAAGACGTTCTTTTGTTAGAGGCACACACAAACACTTCTAAGAAATTGAAAAGTGTACAAATCACAAAGTAAATAGGGGTAAAGACAAACAAACAGTTTTGACTCTAGTGCAGTATCTAGCTCATGCAGATAGTTTTGAGGTATTTTCTTCATCCTGATATCCTGAATATCCTGTGGAGTTATTAAACCCTTGTCTAGCTTTTATATATACATTCAGTAGGTTCAATGGAATTCAACTGAGATTTTGATGAGATCTTTTCAGCCGCTGTCGTCTCTATAGAACTTTATAATATTGAAAACACCCAAGAAGCTCAAAGTTTAGTTTGAGAAATGACCAGAGAGTTTTGTGTAGGTGAAGGTTAGTGTCAGGCAGGTGAAGATTAGGGCAGGGAGAAGTTAAGGAATTTTAAAATTGGTTACTCTGTGCATTCTTAATTTTTTAATGTGTTATTTCTGTTGCAAAATTAGCAGCATCCCAATTGTCATTGTTGGATGGTACCAGTATGGAACAGAGAAGTCTGAAGGAAGTGGCTCAGCCCATTCATGTTTCTACATCTTTCATTTTGATTGATTGGGCATTGCATTATTAAGTTTCCTAGGGCAGCATAGATACGGCCTGCTCTGTAAAAACCCTTGGAAGGGTACAACTACTTTTGTAAAACCAAAGTGTGCAACTGATTTAGACATCAGTAAAACAATTAGAAACAATCTGTTTGCATATCTTGGATTCTGTGGGCCTCATATGTGTGTAGAACCCCTAATGCAAAGTAGAGGAAATAGCAGAATCTTTTAACTGCCCTCAATTTAATATAAAATTTAGTTGCCAGCACAGTGGAAGCCAGCTGAATGTTGTTTACTGGAACCTTCATTGTTGTGCTCACTGTTCCAGTTCCTTCAGGGAAATGCTGATATCCTTCATGAAAGCAGATTTAGGAGCACACAGAAAGTAACACAGAGACAGGCAAGTAGTGGTCTAAGCCAGACCTCAGTGTTCTTCCCTGACAGTTGGCTGTGCAGCTCCTAGGTTCTGAATGTCTTTGGCCTTTTTTTTAAACAGTAAGAAGGACAAAACCTGAAGGAAACAAAGCAGTAGGCCCCAAAGCTCCATCACATCCAATAGCCAGTGCAGACTGAGAATTCTTGCTGACATCAAAGGAATAGTGAGTTGTGGAAATCTTCGGTTACAGGTACTTCTTTCTTGTTTATCACTCCAGGAGTGAGATTTTGTCTGACTGATTTTCCAACTCTTGCCTTCCCATCTCTGCATCATCATCATCACCATTATTATCATCATCATCATCATCATCATCATTCCTTTTCTCCTTTCTGCTCCTGATCACCTTGCCCATATGCCCTTATCTACTAGGTGTTTCTAGTTCCATGCAGTCATGCTTTTCTCTTTTCTTTACATTTGAGTCAGTCTACTTTCACATGTAGATGTGGCACTTTAGGTACGTGGTTTAATGGTGGACTTGGCAGTGTTTGGTTTATGATTGGACCTGCTGATCTTAAAGGTCTTTTCCAAGCTAAATGATTCTGTAATTCTGTGTTTCTATGATTCTATGTCCTGTGACACCTGGACACAATTAAGCCCTGTGGATAAAAGAGGAGCATTTCCTTTAATCTCAGATTTGATGTTTTAGCCGGCAGACCAAAACAGCAATTTTGAGGAAAACCCTGATGAGCCCCTGAATCCCTCATTTCAAATATACTCACTGTAGAATTTAACTGTCAAACTAATGCTAATTTAGAGATGAGCTGTTTCCTCAGCTGGGATTGCAAGCCTTGCAACAGTTGGAGATAAGAAACCCACTAATCAGAGTAAGAGCAAAGTTTAGAGTGACTGAAGAGTTCCTGAGCTGGACTTTAAGAAGATCAATGGCTGTTTTCTTGAGAGGACACAGCTGTACAACTTCAGTAACACAACCAGTAAGGAAGTTGGCTTCTGTATAGGTGTTAGGATGGAAGAAAGAAGACTGACTATTACATATTTATTGCTTTGACTGGAATCTTCAACACTGATAAACCAAAAATGCTTTTGGAGAGAAAATCAACACTGCAGAGACCATTGAGTGCTATTCCTAAGAAGAAAGTTGACTGGAAATCAGCTCAGAGGATTATATCACCATGTGAATCACTTCATGGGTTTTGACTGACAAAGGAAGACTGAAGCCAAATCAAAGTGACTGCTGCAAACTTACCTGGGAGGGCCAGGAGACAAAATCCTGATCTAAACAGCTACTGTGCTAAGTGGAAGCATCCATCCTCTTTGCATAAATGAAGTCTCACTGACACCCATTTAGCAACTCCAGTTGGCCTTAAAGTGAGGCCTGAACTGTGGAGGGACAATTTTGTATTCTGTGCCTCATCTGCTATCAAAGTTTCCCTCTGCTGCAAAGGTCCAGCCTGGTGACTCATGCTGCTAAGAATTCCTTCTGCACTGAAGCGTGCTATATAAGGATTCAATAAAAGGAGCAAATTTTTATTTATGCCAAAATCTGTTTTGCTGTTTGAAAGCTATTTGAAAATGTTATGGTCGCTAATTGAGTCAATATTTTTTGACAAAACATCAGCATGGTTGAGGCCTTACTGTTTTTCATAGACAAAGTCAGCACCACAGTTTGTTTTCATTCTTTATGAAAGCTTTGCAGCACATGTGATACAAACCCCTCCTTCCTCTGCTTATCTCCTGTGAGCTTAAAGTACAGATGGCAAGTTTTCGTAGGCATGTGCATAGATTCAGAAGGGGTAGGCTCTAATAATCATGCAAGCCTCTCCTTCCTTCCACTTCTATCAGCTCCTGCTCAGATCCCGGCTTTAAAACTCCTTGACTGGTGAGCTGCTCAGTGCACTAGTGCACTGCAGTTGTCTCCATGTCTTGTAAGGGGCAGAAGGATGTTCAGCCCATCTTGCAGCAGCCAGACCAGGAAGTACTCCTGCCAGCTATACTACAACTAAAAGCCTTCAGCATTGTAGCTAGGAGATCTGGGCTTTCCCTAGCTACAGACACCAGGTTCCTGGAAGTTAGGGCCACCCAGCTAGAGCAGCTGGTGGCAGTAGCAGTAATAAGGCTGGAGCAGTTCCTGTTACAGTAGGGTGAGCATGGAAGGGAGGCAGTGAGCCTCTGCAAAAGTGTGTGCAGCTGTGGCAAAGAAAGCCAACAGGATGCTGGGTTGCATCAACAGGGGCATCACCAGCAGAGATAAAGAAGTCATTATTCCACTCTGCTCAGCACTTGTCAGACCACACCTAGAATACTGTGTTCAGTTTTGGTCCCCGCTATGCAAAAAAGATATGGACAGACTGGAGAGGTTACAGAGAAGGGCCACAAAGATGATCAGAGGAGTGGGAAGCCTGCCATATGATGAAAGACTGAGAGAACTGGTTCAGCCTTGAATAAAGAAGGCTATGGGGAGATGTTATCACCATGTTACAGTATTTAAAGAGTGGCTACAAAGAAGATTGAGAGTCATTTCACAAGGAGTCACATGGAAGAAATGAGGGAGTAATGGGTACAAGTTACTCCTGGGGAGATTCCGATTGGACGCAAAAGGAAAATTTTTTCACAATGAGAACAGTCAGCTAATGGAATAAACTTCCTGGGGAAGTGGTGGATTCCCCAACACTGGGCAACTTTAAGATTTGGCCGCACAGGGTGCTGGACCATCTTCTCTAGACTGTATTTTTGCCAAGAAAGTTTGAACCAGATGATCCTGAGCTCCCTTCCAACCTGGTGTTCTACAATTCTATATTGTAGTAATCACAGTAAACACCCCTGCCTATGGTTAAGATATTGGTCACCAAGCTCTCACTGAATATCCCCTTGTTGTAGGCTGGAGAACAGCAGTCTAGACCTGAGGGTTGTGGGTCAGAATCAAAGGAGACTCCTAAGTGATGTCTCTACAAAAAATGCCAGAGGTGATGCAAAATGGCATCCTTGTGCTGAAGGGAGGAAGGAGTCTGCTGAGACTTTGCAGAAGGCTTAGTAGAGGAAAGAACACAGTAGGCTGCATAAGCTAAATATTTCCCAGTTACAACTCAGAAACAGGTATTCTTTAAATCCACAAATAACTGTTCCGCACTTGAGAAACGTCAAGACTCCATCAGAATGGTCCCACTCAGTGTATCTTCTCCAGCTTGCCAAACGGTCTCACCTCAGTGTCCCAGTCTATGCGTTGCTTCCTCTTCTTGTTCCTTGCTTTGCTTATTTTAAGTACTTTCCCTCACCACTGTCTTTCTCTCTGCTGCTCCTAGGAATCTATCTGTAATTACTTGTTCAGATCTCTTCCTCCTTTACCCTCTCTGAACCTCTCAGGTGTTCTTTGCATTTTCATCTAGTACTAGGCTGGTAAGGAACCTCTAAAAAGCTTTCTGGAAAGCATGTCCTGCTTTTTCTGCCCATCTCTTGTCCACAGTGATCTATTTACAGGTGTTTGTTATTGCGAATATATTTTTGGCAATAATTATTCTTATAAGGCAGGAGTCTCTTCTATATGAGGAGAGACTGAGGCTACGTCTGTAATGTTATGCTAACTTCAGGCAAGACTGACCCAGTTGTCCACGTTAGCTATATTTTAGTTCTTACTCCAGCTCTGGTCTGGAGTGAACCCACTGACTATAAATGAACTCAGGCATTGAACACAAACTGACATGATTATTTTTTGTTCACATGATTAATTTTTGTTCTGATAGGCAATTTACACATAACAAACCAGACAAGGAGCTTTTGCAAAGTCAAGTCCAGCTATCAAAGGCTGACTAGGTGTAGCTGTAAAGATCTCAGACTTGTAAACTTCAGGAGGCAATGAGCAAGGAAATGCCTGGCTAAAGTTTAGGGAAGAAGTTAGTGGAAATATATTGGACACTTCTTTGAAAGCAGTGATCAAAAGGCAGCACAATAAAAATCATGTAGTGGATGATTGATCTGAAGAACTCATTGGCACAGATGTCATGGAGACTAAAAGTTTACTAGATTTTCAGAAACAGTTAGATGAGTGTGAACATCCAAGGCAAATTACGAGGAATATAAAATGCTTGTGCTTTGTAGAATAAGCCAACTGTAATAGAGAGTTCTTTTCAATTTACAATTGCCTTTTGCTTTTAAAGCAAAGCTGGTTACTTCCTGCTCTGATCATTCTATTCCTGCATTCTTCCTTTTTGACATATAGTACTTAAAGTAAGACCTGAAATTCTGTGTGATTTCCATGGAGCCCCAGATGATGCTTTAAGACAACTGTGACCTCTTGAGTAATAAAGCTATATAATCTTATCTGGACAGTCCCATGTTATGACCAGAGCTTATGTTGTATATGGCATATTCTTTCCCAGCATTGTGAAGTGTTTCAGTATTTTATACCAAGCCAATGTTTCAGAGAGCTACTCAGTATAAGTACTTGGTATTCTTACATAGTGGTAATTGAAAGCACAGTACCTTTTGGTCTTAAGAAAAATAGTACTGGAAGATTTCCGGGATGTCAATATTCCAATAGGAAAATGTATTGAATGAATCATGCCATCCCACAGTTTTGTGCCCTCTACTTTCGCAAAATTTGCATGGATTTTAAAATAAATCTTTTTTTAGAAGTCTAATCAAATGTAAAAACTGTCATCAAGATAATTCTTGAGGACATTGGTGGCCTGTGGGGAAGCAGAATGAAAACCAGGGCTTTTTTCTCAAAGTTTTTACCCATGTAGGTCTTGATGTCTTCAGACATGGCATGCTTATTCTGCTCCTTGGTTGCAACAATAATGTAGATTACACCTTCCTTTTCTAAAATGGTATGACTGAACAGCTGCTGTGATGGGACCACTGTGACATAGTAGTGCAAGAACACAGCTGTTGAGCTGCAAATAAGACACTGAACTTTGCAAAAACATTTAGAAATGCAGACAGACTCAGAATCCACCCTAACTCTTCAATGAAAGCACACCAAACCAAATCTATTTGAATGGAACATAAAGGACTCTTGCTTTTTCATTCCAAATTTCTATGTCTGGATGCGTCAGAGGCCCCATTATCCTGGGTGTCCTTGGCTTTTCCATACTAACACCAGATCACTGGTGATCTAGAAGTATAGTTGGTGCTGCTAGCTTAGCTACAGAAACAAGGGTGAATTAAAACATTCTGTCATACTGATACACAATTATACCCTGTATTAAAATTTGCAGGTGACAGTATCAACCATATCTTACTGGAGATCTAAAACAGAGCCAAGGATTTGCATAGTTTCTGATAAATTCTCAAAAGCAAAGGATTTATTTCTATAGCTGTAATATTTTTTAGGGGGAGTGGGATTTTAACATGTGATTAAAACACGATTGCTAAAGCAAACCATCCTAAAGTGGTGGAAGTGAGCATTTGCTATATCTAAAGTGAATACGAAGGTCTCCTTGTAGTTCCTACATAGCACTTCTTAGGCAGTTAAAACTGTTATTGAATTGCCATGAAGTTAATGAGAGCTTTCCTTAGTTTGAAAAAAGCACAGTTTGGCCTAAAAACTCTGGGCTTGGTCCTATTCCTCGGATGCCCACTAAAATAAAATTATTTTCATCTATAACATGTTGGGACTACACAACCTCAGACCTGTGTTACATTTTGCTTGTTTTTTTTTTTTCTTAAATTTTGTTGGGATTTTTTTTGTTGTTATGGTTCTTAAATTCTTAAATCAAGGATTGTTGCAGGCATTTGTATAGTGTATGATTAAAACTTACAGGAATCAGATGGCTATTCAGAGAAGCAGATGAAGGAAGCATCAAGAAATCGTTCTTAATTTTCCAGCACTCAAAATCAGAGCCCCTAGTTGGATGAAAAGTTCCCTTCTTATTGCCTACAAGTAGTTTCTGTAATTGGCAAAATTGCCTGTTATTGTTTGAGTGTGTTTGGATCTCCTGCGGTAGGTTTTATGTGTTTGAGAATTGACTGGAAAGAAAAGCAGTGGCTTTCCCAAGTTACTGTTTCATTCACACAGACCAAGCTGTAGGTATGAGATTAACAGGGTCTGACATGAATGGAGCTCCTTCTCTCTCAGGCCTATTGGAAAACAAAACACATACCGGCATACATTTGAGCAACTGTGAGTTGACTTTGGAGAGCGCTGGTATTTTTACACGATAACAGTCCATTGGATTCCCTCATAAGTCTTTCAGTTCTTCATTACATAAGGACTTTTCCTGAACTGCAGGGCAGAGAGCAGCATGTATGTAATCCCTGTTTCACACTAATGCATCACATGTGCTTTGGATTTCAAACATCAATATTTGTAGGAACATACAGTAGGGCTCTTTCTATGAGCAAGGATTGGATTCTCACACTTACCACCCTTCATGGACTCTCCATAACTCACTGAGCATGGGCTTTGCTTTTCTTTAATTTTTGTACTTAAAAATTGCCCCTTTATATTTAAGTACTGTAGAACCCTCCAGTAACAATCCAGAGAACTACAACGTGACATTTACAAGAAGAGGCTTTTTTATAGGTAAATAAACTTTGCTGTACAGTCTTTATTTCTCTCCTAAGATAATTGTTTTAATGGATGTTACCGGCTAGGTTTTCATCAGGTGTAAATAAGCACATCTGCACCAATTTCAATTATAACTTTGATTTACAGAAGCCAGAGGATTAGTCTAATCTGATTCCTGTCATACCTGTAGACAGAGAAATGTGTAACAATACTTTTAGGAATGCCTCTTTATTAACTAGTTAATTTGTCTGGAATAGTGTTTGTGGACTGATCCTGTAATGTCACAGAAGGAAGTAATAAAAAACCACTGGTCTCATTGATTATAGGAGGTCAAGGCACAGAAAGAATTCCCAGACTTGCATGCCCAAAAGAAAGGTTTTGTAATCCCTGCATGTAAGTGTCATGTTCCCTTGGTGGAATCCAGAATTTATTGTTAAGTGCCAAGGCTCCTGGTACCTGGTGGGCCAAGGTTGGTGACTCAGAATGGGAATCAAAGCAACCAGTGCTGGGAACATGAAAGTTACGTAATCAGTCAGAAGTGTTAAGCATGGAGCCCTCACTGAAACAAAGGTTTGTGTTCTAGATAGCCCACAGGTTCTTCCATCCTTTCAGGATCCAGTGCCATTAGTCATCTCCTGAATGTAGGCACCTGCAAGTCTTCTTCCAGAGAACTGAGCAGGGCTCATTGTTTTCATTTAAAGCACAACTGCAAGCAAAGCAGGACATGCCTTTTATGTAAGAACAGAGTAGGTAGTAATTACACCTAGGAAGGAGGAGGGCTGAGTTCTGTGCCTCCCCATACCCTGCTGAAGTCTAAGGGGGTTCAGTATATCAACATATTAGTGTGAGGGGGAATCGCTTTTGACCCTGCAGAAGCTTTCCCATTGTGTTCAGACTTCACCAAATGTCTAAATGTGATCAATTAAGCTATAAAAGGACTATATTCTTCTTTTAGTAACACCATGGCAAAACTAATCATATTAGTACAATTGCACAGCAGATGTTGGCCTTACATGTCTCAATTATTTCACCTGCTTGGGTTGCAAGCTTCAAAGATCTCAACAGAAGAAAGTGTCCTGTTTCTAAATATGGTATTTGCATTTATCCACAATTGATCTGTAAAGAAATAATACCTAGAAAGTAACATTCTCAGAGAGAATTGCACTCATTTGCTTTTGCATGCTCACAATGAAATGCTTGTGAGTGCTCGTAACAGCAGACGGCTTCTGTTAGCTGCCTTTCGCCTGCTGAGTTAAACAGAAAGAAAAATGTTAATGGTCAGAGCTTGTCAGCAGTGCATTGCCATTCACGTTTAGTCACACTTCACTATTGTTTTGTGTAGTTGTTAGGATACAGATATTTCTAGGGTCAAAAAGGGAGTGGATTCATCCCTCTGGAAACTTTAATAAAGTTTCAAGTCATGCAAGCCCTGCAGTACCCACAAAAATCAGTTCACTGACTTCTAAAAAGGTGAATCAATGGGCTATGTGAGAAATACTTAAAATATCTGAATTATCTGCATGTAATATTTTCTACTCCTTTTATAAGCGTATGTTTCCACTGTAGCATAAGTAATAGTATGTTCTATTTTGGTAATGTTTTCATCAAGAGATCTCAAATTGCTTTAGAAATACTGATAAATGTGATGGAAAAAGTACAAATGGGTCTGAAAGCAGATAAAGGTCAGTCATAGGATTCAATAGACGTGTGTTTAATCCCATTCCTTCAGTGACATTGTCACTTGGATAATTCGCTTGGACTTCCTGTGCCTGGATGTAAAATGAAGTGAATACTACTTCTCTGTGCATCTTGTGTATTTGTACTACAGGATCTTAGAAGCAGAGACAATCTTTTGCTATGTCTCAAGGTAACTTGGTGGGAGTGGGTATAGTGATCACTCAGAACGGAGTAATTACTATTCTGTAAGTCTAACTCACAACCTTAGATTCTTTAGGTAAGGACAAAATTTTCTTTCCTCTATAAATCCAGTTTTTACTGGCATCTCTGCTAAAGCACTCTGTTGAGTTTCAAATCTGGCGTGAGTGAGCTGTAGGTAGTTGATAATTTGACCAAATTTGAAGTTATTTGAACAAGCTGTTTCAAAGTGGCAGAACTTGGTGAGGTGGAGAGAAAGGTATTATATGAAATTTCTTCAGTGCCTTTTTTTACCCTTTTTGCCCTGGCCTACCAGTCAAACAGACTGAGCTAGAGATGTTAACGAGCGCTGTGTAAAATCTGGTAGGCTGTACTACATGGACCCTAATAGGCTGTTGAACCAAATAAAGTCCTCAGGCTGTTGAAAAGCACGTTTAGAAAGTGATTGAGTTAGGAATTTTGGGATAGTATGCCAGAATCCAGCATCATCCTGGGGGGCAACCTATTCTGGTGTTGCCTTGCAAGTTCATTAGGCAGCTGGTTCAGCCAAAGATGTTACAAGCAGCACAGTCAGGGGTGTAGCAGAGAGTATACAATGACAGGGATGGTGAGGAGGACTTCTATAAGGCACACAGAGGTTCAACAAGCAAAAGACATCTTTACTTGAGTGAATTTTTCCATTCCTTATTAGGAAAATACATACAGTGTTGTCAAATCCCCAAATGAGAAATCAACATCCCCCAAATCAGGAAATTGGCTTTTCATGACAACTGAAAAAACTATAGGGCTTTTGAGCACAAGAAGTTTGAAGGTGATTTTCTTCTCATCTTGGACTTCTGAAAGTAACATTTTTTCCCCCTGCAAGAGTTAGAAACAGACAGACTTGTAAGTCCTGTGATACATGTACTTCTGCTGTTCTTGTTTTACGGCCCAATACGAGATGCAACAATCAATGACATTCACCTGAAATTGCAGTGTACTTTGAAAGGCACCTCATGTTATTACCACTGCTACTTTGAAATAAAGATAGGCTTTTGGAGGCTAAATTGCCTCTGATGTTAGGCAGGTACGCCACAGAGGAAGCCATCTCCCAGTTTTCTCCTGTCATGAGTGGGAGGGCATTAGCATGGTGTAAGAGCCTAGCTCCAATGTGGGTTCTGTGTCCTTTTATAAAGGAAGAAAAAGAGACGAGGACTGGATTTTAGACCCAAACTTTTATATGCAGAAAAGCAGTATGAATGCAAATAATAAAAAGATGCTGTTCACATAAGGTTTTGCTCTACAGTGGCTGGTGCTATGGGAATGGTAAAATGTAGTTTTTCCTATTTCAGAGTAACCAGTGTCTTAAATCATAGTTTTCCCTGTATATCTGAATGAAAAGTGGTTCAATATGTGGGAAATAACTTTAATATCAGCATCAACTACTTGTTATTGAATAGTTCTTTGAACTTCAGGAATACATTAAGTTGTAGGGGGTGAAATATTCCAATTACTTGTCCTGTTTTGAAATTTACGCTTCAAATGTAGAGTCAATGAGCTGGTACTTCACTGAGCTGCATTAATCTTAACTATAAGCCTAACAATAGCCAATTTAATAAAGGGTGTGTGAGAACAGAAGCAGGGTGCCTCTATCTCCAGACTACTGTGTACAAAGCCTCTGCGCAGCACTAGATACAGTGAGCTGCTTGGCACTTCAGGCAGGTTTACCCTGTCCATCACACTCTTTGGCCTCTGTTCTGCACCTTCTGACCATAAGCCATCCCATAAGCTGTATGAGAAGGGTAAAGTTTTCCCGTCAACCTAAGGGTGATTGAGCCAGTGTGGGAATTGTAAGATTCCTCTCCATTCTTTGTGGGTGAGATGTGGATCTAGTGATTTAGTGCAGAATGGCCTACGCAGAAACAGTGCATTTGATATTTAGAAAGAAATGAGAACAGGACATTTTTCCTGAGAAAAGTTTTGCAGCTGAAAGAGTTGTTTTAAACTTTCTGTTTTAAATCTTGGCTTGCTGCCAGGATATCTTTGCAGGAATGGCAAGTAAGATAAGGGAAGTTCATTACTTCTGTTTATAAACCTAATGAAACCTTCACTGAAATATTTGGGGCTGATTAGCAAATAAGAATTCCAGTTTTTAAAAATGATAAGATATTTCAAATTCTGTTTTTGTGGTGCATTGCCATGCAAATGAAACATTCCAAAATAGCCTATAAAAAAAAAACCCCAACACCTTACCAAGGACTTGTGAGACCCAAGTTCACATCCTTGATGTGTTTGTCCTAGAGGCAAAACTTCAGTGTTATTTTTCTTTAAGCATGTGACTGCCGTATTACAGACTGTTGCCTGTGCTAAAAGCTGCTTTCGCAATTTGATCAGAAATTCAATACTGGACCTGAACTTCCTGCTCGAAGTTTCACCTCAACCACTGCACTGCATGAGGGTGAATCAGTAACTCCCAGTAAAACATTTCTAGCTGAAAAAATTGTAAATGCATTGACCAGCTCAAAGTGTGACTAATGCTTGTGCTGATTTGTTCAAGGATATTTGTCTCTTTTTCCAGTCCTTTACAGTTTGAAAAGAATGATTGAGAGTCTTGAACACCTGCCTTAGATCAAAAGGCTTAAGAAGCTCAAAATACTAATCTTATCTAAGTTAAAAAAAAACACCCACAAGAGGGAGAAAGTTCTGGTTTAATCTGTTAGTAAAAAATATTTTAACAGTTTATATAACAGAATATAATTCACTAATGCAATAACTTGCCAGAAGTGTGGTGGATTCTCTGTCTCTGGCAGGTATTTGGAAAGACACCCATCATAACTTTAGAAGGTACACTACAGATTAACCATGTGCTATAACGCTGTTACATAAATCATTGTGTGGATTTGTATAGGTGATTGTAGTAGTCTCATACAGTTTTAAAGTTTGCCTGTCTATGAATCAAAATGTACCTTGGATAGTGCAAGATTACATATCCTGCAGGACTCTGCCTCCATATTTATCACTTATCCTGGAAATTCCCTTAGAATTTCTGGTCATGAGATTAATTAATTGAGATATTCCTACCTGGCATTTTTGTTCTGCCAGCTATATACCTGGGGGTGTCACGCCAGAGTGTGTAACATACAGCTCTGGGTGGAGGGGGTTTCAGATATGCTGCTGCTTTGTATGTCACTGGCCACACAACTCATGTGCCTTGCACCACTTACAGAACAGAAAGCCTGAAGATGGACTTTCTTCCGCTATTAATACAACAAGTCACTTGGTAAATATGGAGCCTCAGGCAGGTTTTGGATTTAATGGCCCCAAAATTCGGGTATGCTAGGAGCAGGGTTTTCATGTGTATTTTCTTAGGGGTTCTGTTGTTGTTTTATATGCTCGTTGGAGACTCTGATGTCTGAGTGAGGTGGGTTGACCGAGCATCTAGAAAATCTGTTTAATGATTTCTGGTGCCTACTACCCCTGTTAATTGACAGTCTGCCTTCTTCTGCCTCTCTGGTACCGTGTAGTTCTGCCAAGCCACATTAACTCAGCCTTACATCTCCTGGCCTGTGCCTCCCCTGAGGCAAAGCCACGTGTTCAGCTCCCAGCACTGACAGATGAAGGTAAACACATCAGGATAAGCAAGTCTAATGCTCCTTATTTGCACACCTAGGGAAAAATCAAAGTCAGCTATTCATCTCTCCTGTTCGGTAAATGCAGAAGCTAACTAGGCTGCACTGCATGTAGTTCCCTGGGGGACTGTTTCTGTAAGACTACATGTGAGGATTTTTGTTGCTGATTTTAAAACATTTTGAGGTTGGATTGCAAATGTGATGTCCTCATTTACAGCCTTTCCTGAACCATAAATCAAGGGATATGTAATTAAATGCAACAGATAGTCAAAACCTTGACTAAGCTGTTTATTGAACCTGGAAAGGAAAGGGATTCTGTGGTTTCGTGAAGATCTAATATAGAGATCCACTTATAAAATGAAGTTGTCAAGATTCAAGTATGGTGGCATTAATGCATGACAGCATCTAGCACTGTATGCTGTCTATTAAAGAAACCCATTTGACAAGTCAAAAAGCTGGGCTGTAGGACATTTTGTAGTAAGAAATGATGGCTGTTTGACTCAAATAACTTGCTTAGGCCTGTGAATTATTTGTTTTTTTCACCATGAACCAAAATCAAAATCTGTCTCCTCCCCCTGATACCCCCCATTTATTCTAACATTAATTTTAAAAGGGGAGATTCTGTGAAAAAAATAATCATACCCAAGGAGCAGAGAATAGATGAGATTCTTGGTTTTCATTTCTTGTTTCTCAGTTAGGTTATATGAACTGGTTAAGTTTCTCTTATTTCCCTCCATCTCCTCCTCCCTCCCGTGATATAATTCGGGCAACCCCAAACACTGTGGTAGTGATGGTGACTAATGCAATGATTTGAGTTGTTTTTTAAATGGCTTATACTATGATGGTGGAGTTTAGAACACAAGGTGAGAGGTCAGGAAGTCGCCATCCTCCATGATTTAACTGATGGGGGACTTTGTTGGGTCTCTGCATTGTAGCACATTGCTCTCTGCAGAAGTGAGTGCCACTGTAAGTCCTGGGAGAGCCGGGGCTGGCTTTCTCAGTTTTCCCAGCTGCTGAAAACATCCCATTGCAGACAGACTGATGGGCCCAGAGACTACACCGGCAGTCGGCAAAAACTATGTTAAAGTCAGGTCTGGACACTGTTTCACATTTCTTCTCATGTTTTCTGCTGATGCTTGATCAACTATGTAATGCACTTGGATCCCATTTCAGTATTTTTGCCATACATTTGTATACATATGTAGATATATGTATACATGCCTGTTATATTTATTATACAACTGTTCATGTAAGCAAATAGGGTTTCCTGTGTTTATTTTTAGTTCTGCCTCAGACTACTTTTTTAACTTTAACCAATCCAGCTTTGTCAAGTCCAAATCATGTTCTTCACCTACTTTGCAGATATATTGTGAGCAAAATTCCTTAAAATCCTGGCAGTGCATCCCAGGATAGGTACCTTTCCCTTTCTTTGGTCCCCTTATATTCTTGGACCACACACACCTCAATATTTTTGTTGGAATTTGCATGTAAGCAGTAAGTCAGTACTGTTTTCTTCACCACTGCCTTCTACCTGCTGCTTCTTCCCTGGCAATGAAAAAATCCTTAAAGGACCACACATAGCAGCTTATGCATTCTGAATTGTCCCTGCTGAGGACATTTCCCCATGTCCTGACTATCTGAGAGTATTGCCTGCTGTGAACATTTGAAAAATCACAGTAACCCTGGTGTGGTGTCATGGAGTCTGCTCTCTTTTGCATCTCAGGAAATTCACATTTTCGTAGCTGCTGGTGCCGCTGAGCTCCTCTTTCCTGTAGCTGCTCAAGGTTCTCCATAGCCTATGGATCTACAGATCTCCTCAAAATTGTGGAGAAGTTTTGAACAGCTGCAGCTTTTACTAAGGTGACCAATCCAAAGTAATTCAGCATCATTTATCTATCTATTTATTTATTTCAGTTGGAAGGATTTCCAAATGCAAGACTGAACCTGAAACGGTACCACCTCTCAATTTCAGGGAGTTGATCTCTTAAGATTAGCATTTCTAGAAGTCACTGCAGGGGTGAAGTTGGTATTGGTCTTAGGAAGATGGGAGGCGTGCACACAATGATTCCTCTTCTAAAGTGTTATCAGCAATGAAGGCAAGCCCTTGCTCAGTGTCTCCGGGAGGGTCAGGATTCAACCATTGCTGCTATCAGTGAGCTTAAAGTATGTTTGGAGAAGTTATATTTTATCATTGGTTCCCTCCACTAGCAGTGATTTGTAGCTGGAGGGTGAATGGAAGTTGTCAGGACTGAGGCTGTATGGAAGGGTGTGGGAGAGCTGGAGGCCAAGCATGGAAGTAGCAGCAGTAAGTTGCAAGGACAAACTGTTCGTGAAGGTTTCCACTGGTGTTAAAGTTATTTCAATCTCATTTTTAAATTTGCAATGGATTATAAAAGATACTTAAAGAGTGCTTAAACCATCCTCCTAATGATAAGTAGAATCTTTTAAACTTTATCTGATTATTAATGAAAGTTACCAGCTCTGTCTCTTCAGAACTCCAGGCTGAGAAGCATGTAAGAATCATAATGTTAAAATTCCACAAGCAAAATGTGTCTAGTTGGCAACCAGATTTACGCATGTGTTAAGACTTGGCGCAGAGGTGTTTTCTAAGTACTGATTAAAAATTAGATATTGTCAGCAACATTTTTCTAAAACTGAGTGCAGCAAAAAGCTCCTTCCAAGATGGAGATTTTGCAATGATTCCATCCTGCTTGTCAGTTGATCTGTGATTAATTAGAATCTATGGGCTACATGCTGCCTGACAGAATACACTGTTTATCTGTGCATAAAACCAAAATTATAGACCAGATAATAACTGATGTTTAAAATACAGATACCATTATTGGATCTGATTAAAGGATTTTGTTGTAAGTTTCATTTATTAGAGATTCAGGCTTAGATAATGAGATACTTAGATTACTGGAAGCCATGGGTCTTCATGGAAATTATGCATGCAAATTATTTCTTAGAAATGATGGTACTTAATTTTAATTTACCCAGGGCTGCAAATTTATACAAGAATGAAATTATGTATACACAGTCTTTTACACATACAAGTGACAAAGGCTAATATAAAATCTGAGTCCTACAGAAAAGGCTGGCTTGAGGCTTTTTCTTCCCATTCCAGAAAATCATATTGAAATATATTTTGAGTTCACCTTTCTAAAGAGAACAGAATGCTTGCAAATCAGTAGAACTACTTGCTCAAAGAATTCAAGCAAGGCTTTGCTAGGAGGAAAAATGATTTCAAGCTGTGCATCATGTAAAGCCGAGACACCAGTAAACCCATAAGCCCTGTACTTCATCAGGTACCAGATATCAGGCCATGCACTTCACAGAACTCTGTGTACGTGTCTGGCAGGGAGTGACTTGTTTCACTTCATGCATTTGCAGTATGTGCGGCACTGCGAAGTGTCAGAGGCTTAGCACTCTTACTGTGATGCCGACAGGTGGGCAAAAGGGCAGCATTCAGTGGCTGTGCCTCACCTGGAGCTGAAAATCCAGCAAAGGCTGAAAGAGGAACTGGTGCAACTGGTACAAAAGCTCTGCAAGGCTATGTTCTGACTTGCTGCTTCTTTTTGAAATGTTGACTTAAATCTAGCTGGTGTTTCTGTCTTGTGGAGGGTTGGAGTATTAACAGTAAAGCTCCGGTATGAAATGAATCACCCTGAATAACCAGGAACTGCACTATGTATGTCCGTATCACAGAGACTATACAAACATCAATGGAGGCAGGCCCCATTCCAGAAGCCCGTTTTGTGCTCTGCAGAGGTTTTGTGTGAATACTTACAATTAAGCATATGTTGATATGGTTTGCTGAACAGAGATGAATTTAAGTAATACGTGTAAATGTTCTGTGAAACTTGAGCCTCTTTTCCAGGCTGCATATGGTCAAAATAGCAGTAACTTTAAAAAATATACTGAGAAGCTGGCTTTAAAGAATATTGTGAAGAGTGAGAGAAGGGCATCTACAGGTAGAAATTCTCACTGATCTGGGAAGGAATTTTTATAACCGTGTAAATGTAAGTATCTTAAAAACAGAGTGGGGCTTGGGATTGTTGGCCTCTAAATATCAGTAGGATGTCAGCTGCCAAATGAGAGAGCGCACACTTGGATTAGAAAAGAAGAGCTATTTGGCTTGTGGTGGTTTGACCCTGGCTGAATGCCAGGTGCCCACCAAAGCCACTCTGTCTCTCCCCCCCTCAACCAGCCAGGGGGGAGAAAATACAATGAAAGGCTTGTGGGTCAAAACAAGGACGGGGAGGTCACTCAGCGATTACTGTCACGGGTAAACCAGACTCAACTTGGGGGAAATTAATTTACTACCATTCAAGTCAGAAAAAACACCTTCCCCCCACCCCTCCCTTCTTCCCAGGCTTAACTTAATACCTGATTTCTCTACCTCCTTCCCCCAAGCAGCACGGAGGAATGGGGAGTGGGGGTTACAGTCAGCTCATCATATGTTGTTTCTGCTGCTCCTTCCTCCTCACACTTCCCCTGCTCCAGCGTGGGGTCCCTCCCACAGGAGACAGTTCTCCATGAACTTCTCCAGCTTGAGTCTTTCCCACAGGCTACAGTTCACACACTGCTCCTGCGTGGGTCCCTTCCACGGGGTGCAGTCCTTCAGGAACAGGCTGCTCCAGCCTGAGTCCCTCGCAGGGTCACAAGTCCTGCCGGAAAACCTGTTTCAGCATGGGTGCTTCTCTCCATGGGTCCACAAGTCCTGCCAGCAAAACTGCATCAGCACGGGCTGCCCGTGGGGTCACAGCCTCCTATGCATCCATCTGCTCCAGCGTGGGGTCCTCCACGGGCCGCAGGTGTATACCTGCTGTGCCATTAACCTCCATGGGCCGCAGGGAAACAGCCTGCCTCAACCATGGGCTTTACCACAGGCTGCAAGGCAAACCTCTGGTCCAGCGGCTGGGGCACCTCCTCCCCTCCTTCTTCACTGACCTTGATGTCTGCCGAGTTGTTGCTGTCACCAAGACTTACTCCTCTCTTTCACTGGCACAGATGTTTGTTTTCCCCCCTTCTTAAATATGTTATCACAGAGGCACTACCACCATAACTAATTAGCTCAGCCTTGGCCAGCTGCAGGTCTGTCTCGGAGCTGGCTGGCGTTGACTTTGCTGGATGTGGGGGAGGCTTCTGGCATCTTCTCACAGAAGCCACCCCTGTAGCCCCCCAGCTACTAAAGCCCTGTCATGCAAACCCACTATATTCTACATGTGTAAATGTCTTAGAAACAGAGTGAGGGTTGGGATTAATGGCCTCTAAATATCAGTAGCATGTCAACTGCCAAGTGGGAGAGTGCACACTTGGTTTAGGAAGGAAGAGCTATTTGGCTATACAGTATTCCTTAGAAATAGGTCAGGAAGATTTCCTTGTGTGAGGCTTTTTCAAGTGTTTTACAGGTGAAGCTAGATGAAGTGTCTAGTGTGTCATCTTCATCTCCCAAGTCCTCTGTTGTTTGTGAAACCTGAATACCTCTGGTTAGTGATTTATCTTTGAACAGCATCTTAATGATGTGGGTAACGGCTGGGAAACTGTGTGCAGCCTGCCCAGCTTTTCTGTTTCCTTTTAGCACACAGGAGAGGAGGAGTCAGGCTATAAGTGCATCATTATACTTCACCAGCTGTGTATGTGTAGCGTCCCTGGAAGGAACTGGTTTGTGGACTCCACTGGAGTCACTCCAGTTTTACACTAGCCTGAGATGGGAATCAGGCTGTACAGCCCAGCAATTAGACATTTCAACTTGCATCCATCCTTTTTTTTCATAATTCTGCCCAATGCAACTAAGCCAAAAAACTATTAGAAAATTATGTGATCAACTAAATTTATTTTCTATTGATTTTGTGTATGTGGGTGTTTCAGTAGTTTACCTTTTTTGTAGGCGGCAAGAAACAGGAAACTCGCATGTTTCTGGCATCAAGTTCACATCAGGGGAGGGAAGTGCCATAAATGGAGGGAGTAGATCATGAAGGGTGGGGGGAGAAGCAAACCACATTCTGAACATCCACTGCCCAAAGGCCATACAGTAAAGTGGTGCAAATAATACTTGTTTGTTTGAAGTGTCTTGATTTGGCTGAAAGTGTGTAACCCTTCAGGTCATTTTGAAAAGTAACACTTTCAAAAGTGAAAAATAAGAAAAATACTTTTTTTTTTTTAAGTCAAATCCAAAGTGTTTCAAATTTCTTGAATTTTTAATTTTTTTTAATCTATTTTTTTCATTTATTTGGACTAGATGATCTCCAGAGGTCCCTTCCAACCCTGACTATTCTGTGATTCTATACCTGTTTCAGACTACACATATTGCTCAATTTAACTGAAATTGTCAAATTTGGTCTTATTAACAGTTCACCACACAACAGTTAATCACAGAACAGGGTGTAACATCTTTGGATCCTCCTGATCTCTAAGAAAACACATGATGAACACTAGATTCCTGATTTAGCTCTATTTCCCCCTGCAGAGCCTAACCATTTTCACTAATAGCTATTATCATTAGCTCTCAGTAAATAGCTTACTTATTGAATTCTTTAAGATCAATGCCAGGGCCTTTAAGTGGGTCCATGTTGTACCAATGTATAGCAAGAAGCCCCAGTGCAATGTGTTATCATCTGTCTTTCCCTTACCACGAAAGAGTCAAGTTGCTATGTGTTGTTGATTCAGCTGGAGCTCCTGGGTGGCCCATGTGCAGTTGGTCACAGGTAGATAGATTGCAGCAGTGCTGTCAAAATCCCAGGTTATTGTGCTATGACTGGTTCCAGGAAGAAAGGTATATCCTACCAGCCAGCTTGTGATATATAAAAAGTGTTCTTGGCAATTGGTACTGTTTTGGCACCCAGAAATGGGTGAGGAGATCAAGAGGATGCTGAAGTGGCAATACTTCAACAAAGAGGAATGTATCTCCAGCTGTTCCTCAAGTCTTTTTCTATTTTGCTTCTACCCTAGCTTGATCCCACTGCTTTTCATCCAAGAGTTGATTTTTATCAATTGATGACATCACAGTTTAATAGCATCAAATATGCTACATATGAATGGACCAGAATAGGGCTATTGTTCTTAACACACTGCTTCCAGCAAAATCTACTGGCCTCTGGGTTTATGTATACAATATATGTAGATGATGGATAAAGGCCAATTTCCACCTGTCAAGGCACATTATACACTTTGCTTTTCTAGTACCTAATCTACTCTTAGTTTACCAAAGAAGCTGCCATCACTATTGGACTTCAGGTTTTCATCACAGTACTACGTAAAAAGCCGTGCTAAGTTGAGGTCCCCAGTCTCTTTAAAAAGCTATCTGAGCTGGAACAATCTCAGGCTGGGTCAAGAACTGGTTGCAGCACTATAAATTGCAAACTTTCTACCTGGCATAATCTGAAGGCAGTTTCCAGGGTATACCCAAACACTTGTAGGCTGCAGGTAACACCTTGTCCTTCACTTTATCAGTGGAAGCATTGATTCACATGGTGTTCTTTTTCTTTCACCATATCTGAAATGATTAGATACCACCTCTATAGATGCTCAGGTCATGCATTCCCAAACATATAGAATGATACATTTACGTGGATCTCTGTGTCCACACAGTATTCTGTATACCTACATATTCTTTAGGCTGAGTGCCATCCTTCAGAGCTTAGCTTCTGGCATTTTCCTATGAGGAAAGGAGAGGGACTCCTCATCTCTACAGCATCCCACTTTAGGAAGGCCAGGATACAGGTGGGCTGTGGAATCTCACTGTAAGCTCACTGTCTGATACTGAAGGTAAGCTTTAAAACATTATGTGAAAGGAATGGCAAGATATTTTGTGTCCCTGTTTCCACGAGAGAATTTTCCACTTTTTTATTTCTCCAGCTGAAGAAATAACGAATCTAAATAAATCTAGTACATCAGAGAAATAGAAGATAAAGCATCGCACATAGAACTTCAACACTGGAAGCATTTCCTCTCTTTTATATACTGAAGTTCACTCACCTTGTGCTTTTCTGGGTCAAATGCAATGCACCAAGGAGGAACTCCTTGCAAGCCCTTTCTGTGCCACCCTTCTTTTGCTTTTTTTACATTGCTAGAGATGGTAGTAGGTCACAGTCCTAAGAGCAAAACAAAGTTCATTTGGCCAAACATGTGGCCTTTAAATTAAAGGGTGATTAGCTGGAGAAATATGCTGCATTAGTAGTGATCTCTGAGCTGCCTCTGTGCAGTAGTTGGTTGCATAATCTCCCCTCCTATATAAATATGAAATGTTTGTGCTTGCAACATATTTAGATTTCTTTGCAGCTTTCCACAAAGCACAGGTCCTTGCCTGCAGAAAGACATCCCATGGTCAGGGAAACACCTGCAGAATCTGGTCTCATTGTGTGGCACAGTCTCATTGTGAAGATGTTCTGTCCTTTAGAGGTGATGAGCACCTGATATTTAGAATATCAGGCACTTGGATGTTACAGGATTCACTTGCAGGATAGAGCATTAAGAGAGAAAAACATGTTTTCTTACTCTGTTATCTCATTGTACTGGTGAAAGAGTAAGGAATTAATACGCAACAGAAATCAATGCTTAATTGCAGCCTATGTATACTAATTGTCCAGATAGTCTAGAAAAATAGAATGATGCAGCTGTCAAAGAGAATAATTGATGTACTTCATTCTGAAAATGCTTCTTTGTACCTACCAAGATAGGAATGCCAACCTTCTCTCCCGTCCTTGGCCGGTGAAACAGCTCCCTCTACTGCACTGTGTCAGAAGTCTCATCTATTAACAACCTGTGCTTTAGGTTCTTTGCCAACAGCATATTTACGAGCTACTTTCAGAGCAAAATAGGTGTTTTCAAGGCCAGGTGAGATGGGGAACAGGTAAGGGGAGGAGTTTTTTTCTTTCCATTGCACCATGTCCCAGTTGTTGACAGGGGTGGCACAAGTCACCATGATCATTCTCTTATACAAGAAAATCTCAGTATCTCAAGGCTTTTTACCTACATACTGAAGAGACTTCTAAATTTTATTTTTAAATGTGGGTAAAATATGTGACATAAAGAATTTTGGAAGCTGAAACCTGTTCAAAAAAGAAAGAAAAGGTTTATGAATGCAGTCTGGCCTTGCATTCCAGAGGACAGAAATTCAATTTCTGACCATAAGCTGTTTGTTTCATGTCTCTGGGATGGGTTCAGTATTCCCTTGGTACATAGGGTTAGTATGAGAATAAGTCCTAATGACTGTAGTCTGCTCAGAAGCATTAGTGAATGTGATTTTGAGAAAAGGCAGCCCACAACAACCCAGTCTGGTACCTCCAGTGGTAAAAAGAGCTTGATGACAAGTATTGGTTTAGTCCGTTAAAAATCCAAACCCTAACCCTACTGTTGCTCCAGTACGATTGGATTTTCAAGAGCTTTCACTGAAAAAATATGCAGACAGGAGCTGATACTTTACCGTATCAGCATGATAATTTTGTGCAATATAAAAATCGATGTTAGTTTTCAAACTGTCTTTAACCCATAATGTGAATCTCCTTGGTCAAATTTATAGAAGGACTGAAAAACAAAAGAGAGGAAATGTGTCCTGTGTCTGATTATTCCCTCCCTTTAGTCACAATGCCTTGTTCTAAAAACTAGCTGAAAAGTTTGTAATTTAATTTCATTGCAAAGTGAAATAAAAAACTGAAAAAGGCCCCATTGCTTAATGGTAATTCTGAAAAAAAAAACCAAAACCCCAAACCTGGAATTGTCATTGTTTCAATCAAAACATTTCAGCATTCAGAAATGAAAACAATTCATGTTTTTCTCTGCCTGATCTTATCTGAAATACTTTGTTGAATTTACACAGAAAATTGATCTGGAATACAAAGATACATGTAACCATATGATGGCAGATAAATGCTTTAAAATGTTTCGAGGCAGTTCAACAAAATGAAATAGTCTGTACTTTTTACAGAACAAACTCAAAAAACTGATTTTAGTTTTCCTGACTCAAAGCTGATCACTTTCTAAAGACTATCTGAAATACCATGGTGGAGTAGACCTTGTCTTATGCTTTCTGGCTGGGTCTCTAGCAAGCGGAGAAGCCAGCTCACTCTTTTCCTGCTGCCCTACCACAACTGTGATCAGTTATAATACTAGGCTTATGATAGGCTTGTACTTATGCAGACTGCTGACCCAGGGGAACCTCAGTTTGTGGATGTGTTGGAGAGTGTTGAGAGAGTAGAGCCTTTGGAAAGAAAGGATGGAAAGCCTTAGATGAAATTCTGTGACTTCAATTGTTTGCGGAGTGGGAGAGGTTCATGACAGAGACTGATAAAAGAGAAATAAACAAAAAACATGTGGCTGCCTTGCTACATCTCTTTCCATCAGCAGAGGTTCTTTGGGGATTGAGAACTAAGCATGATTCCAGCTCCCTGTATAATTCTGGAAGGAGCTGAAAACAGGCATGTATCTAGAAATTGGGACATCTTGTGTTCCTTGCCTTTTAGTCTGTCTAGGTGAAAAATACCACATGTACCTCTGGGCCTCATTTGCAAATAGTTCCAAATCAGTTTTGCAAGAAATGGCCCCTCAAGTGCAGAACATAGAAGGAGAAGAGAAGAAAGAGTATAAGGAGGGCAGCTGTACTGGTTCTTCTTCCAGCCCAACAACCAGTTGTTAGAGATCCTTTCCCAAACACAACTTCTGAGGGAGGAAGAGATTGGATATAGCAGCAGCTCTGCACCACTCAAGCAACGTCACTGAGCCCAGGGCAGAACAGACCCAGAATAGGAAAGAAGCACAGAGATTTCATCAAGGATTCTTGGACAGAGAAAGACACCTATAATATTATGTGAGGCTGTGAGAGAAAAAAGGAGAGATGGTTGCAACCCCAGCAGCTAATGAGGCTTTGGAAAAAACAGATGTGAGCTGTCAGTGCAGACTGGGGTGGGAAGAGAAGGAAAAGGCTGTTGCTGAAGGTTAGGAAAGAAGACAGACAATGGGGAGGAGGGGAAAGCCTTCAAGTGGGAGGAAGGAAAAGGAGACAAGAAATAAAGACTGCTTGGGAAGAAAAGGAATAGGGAGTCTGAGAGGTTGAGAGAGAGAGAGATAAAAAGGGGGATTCCTTGTAGAAAGAGCTGTGTGAATATTCAGTGCAGTCTTCTGATTTGATGTCCAGAGCAACCGAGTTCCCATACCAGTTCCAACTAGCTGACTAAATGCAAATTATGTGCAGCTAGCTGATCCGCTCTGGGACTGTCTTAATGAATCAGGGAGCCCCAATCAGGCCTGTTAGCTTAAGCTGGTAAGTCCACAACATTGCTCTGCAAAAAGCAGTGCAGTGTGAGACATCTGCGAGTAGAGATCCGAGTTAAGTCTACGGTGAAGATACGCTGTGTGCCTTTGCAGACCATTTACTGCAATGTGACTATGATCTCAACGGGTACTATGGGCTCCTAATGTAGTACAGATAATATTTAAAGGAGGAAAATTGATGTTAGAGAGGAAAGAGGAATGAAGTTAATGCTTTTCTGGTCCTTGCAGCAAATAAATGGGTAATAAGCCTTGCACTTCTTCTGCTACTGGTTTTGACATGGAGAGTGGCTAATGAAGCCTTATTTTCTGCTTGAATGCAAGGAACAAACTTGCTGTTGGACTTGCAGAAGGTCATTCAGTGATGCTGATGATTCATGGTAGCAGGACAGTGGTCTCCTGAGAGCAGTCATGAAATCTGAATTTGCTAACTGGAAATAATGATATTGTGGTGGAAGGCTCTCATCTGTTGCCAGAGACTCTTAGCGGAAGCTTGTTCCAAACCATGTTTACCACAGATGTCTCCTTTCCTTTCTCTCACCAGGATCCTTTCCTGGCACATAAAGATGAGAAGGATCATGCAATTTGCCACTTCTCTTGTCCAAACAACAAAAATTTTGGAATTTCGGACTTTACCCAGAAGAGGCTTTGGGGGAAACAAATTAGCCGTGTTCACCTCAGTAGTGATTAAATGTCAATAAAAGTTTTATTTATGTGAAATAGAAATTACTGACAGCTAGACCCACGTTTGAACCTCTCCAACCTCTGCTGGAGTCCGTGAGAGCTGGACTCAAGCTCCTTGTTCCTGCAGAGGCTGGGAGGTTGTGGAGACATTGTTTGTGGCAGACTGTGGGGACAGAACACAATTAGGAACTTGGAGGGCAGTGCAGGAGGAATGTGAGACCGAACGAGAGTCTTCTCGTCTCTGCAACTTTTACAAGATGTTCTAGTGTTTTACTAGTTTTACTTAAGCAGAATCAAATTCGTGGTGTAAAACCTTCAAATGCTTTGAAATGAAAACTGCTCACAATGTCCCGTTTAGTTTGTTTTGATCACAGCTGAAACCTAGCAAGAGGTTGTTGCCTCTGAAGTTCAAAGTGATTCAGAACAGAACCTGAGAAATAATCCAAATATTGAAAACAAAATCCCTTTGTTTCTCTGGTGCTTACTAATGCTTGCCATGGAAAAGCCTGCAAGCCTTACTCTGACATTGCATGTCAGCAGCTAGCATCTTTATGACAGTCGAGTTCTTAACAAAAAATCTCTTACTACTCTTATCTCCTTTAGCAGTTATATAGACTTAGAGATATTTTTTTCTGTTGTGGTTTTGTTTTGGTGGGGTTTTTTTTAGTTTTTTTTCCACAGGAAATGAGCGGGGCGGTTGGATGAAACTGTTATTTTAAGGTCAAAAGAAGGAAGTTGACTTTGTAAAGCAATGAGTTGGTACCTAGATGAGCAGATTTTGTGTCACAGTCTACCAGATCCTTCTTAGTGACCTATAGCAAAGTACATGGTGTTCTGACTTATAGACATAGGCTACAGAGATTTACCTGCTTCTCTCTACTTCAGTTCTATCCCTTGGAGATTCCTTACCCCTTGGAGAGTCCTTACACCACTATGTAAGTAGCTTAGCTGATCCTGAAACATGCTGTATTATCGCAGGCTAGTGTGATATACTGAGGAATCCCAAAATCTCTGTTGGTTTCCTTGCTATACCAAGCTATAATTTGTAGTGGTTCAGGACACGAATTTCTGTCAGCTTAGCTGTCCATATGGTACATGTCTGAGAAACAAATTGGACAACTCTGGCTCTTATTTTTATCTGTCTGTATGTTTGTGAGTCAAGACCATCAGCAGGGATGCTTCCATCTTTCTAGGACTGATTCAAAGTCAATATTCTTCAGTCTATATTGAACTTAAGATTTTTTTTTATTCCATTCTTTCACAAAAATACTGATTTTCATGAATCCTACTGAAATCCAGGAGCACTGTTGCATCTGTTGATGCAGAATGTGTTACACTTGTTTTACTTCCATCTCCCTGTATGACAGTCTGATCTGCTGGTAGCTGAGAAGCTGAGACTGAAGCCTTCACCCTGTTCCCTTATATCTCAGTAGATAATAGGGAGTAGCTATACTTGTGTTCTCCCAAGTACATAAATGTAACGTAAATTTTGTTCTTCTATTCTACAAGAAAATTGGGTGTTTCCTAATATTTTCTCATCTTACTGGAATGAAAAAGTGAAATCTAGAAAATGGCGAGTTGAATTAGAAAAAAATAGAATTTGATTTCTTGAAATGTTGTTTCAGTAGTTTAGAAACATTGCTTCACTTTGATCTTTTAAAATGCCTGCACTTTGTACATAGAATATAACTTTCAAAATAAAATTTCACATTGGTAAGAAAAATAAAATTAGAAAAAAGTTAGTTACACTTGCACATATTTTGAGATTTCCCCTCTCTCAGTGCTGTTGTTTTTCAGCCAAGTTGCTTCATGGAAGGAAATACGAACAACCTTTAGAATATCATACCTGGTTTATCCTCAGGACTGGGAGAAGAGGATGCCAAGGCAAACCACAGTATATTCTCCTCTTCCTTTGTATATTAGTGCCTTCTCTTCAACTATGGCCTTGGAAAATCAGACTGGAACCGATGTAAAGCATTCAGCAGAAGGCTGGGTGCTGTTAGAGGGTGTGGTAGCCTGCAGGGTTCAGAAAATAATCAGTTCATGTCCCGAAGCATGAAATTTTATTATCCTCTTTTTCTCAGACCACATCACTGTGGTTATGTCTAGCCTTTTAAAACCCCTGTCTCAGTTCTTAGCTCTGCGCCCTGCGCAGCAATGAGTGCTCCATCTGACTATGCATTGCATACAATAATCTGTCTTTAGATTTATGGCACAAGCCATTGAATTTCATTGACAGCCCAAGTCCACATTTCATGGAGCAGGGTGAAAGGATGGAAGGATGGCAGGTTAATTTTCTTCTCCTCTGTATCTTTGATTTATTTATTTATATTTTCTTTAGTGTAATGCTCCACTTTTCTAGACTAAGTAAGCAAAACCATGCTTTTTCAGTTTTCATCCCATATATGGACTGGATATACCAAACAGTGTCTTACAGGGAAAAGTGAGAAGGTGCGTGAGGCATGGGGTAACAGCTATCAATTTCTTCTGGCTGAGTATGTATCAGTTCACTGAGGTCAGTGGAGCTGTTTATATTTTGCAGAGGACCTACCCAGGACTTTGTAGGAGGCAACATGAGATGATGATAACCATGTTGCTTTGGAAAATATCCAAAAGAACTTCATGTAGGAGTAAGCCAGCGTCTGAGTGACATTAGCAAAGATGTGTCCACTTCCCAGCTGGAGAAGAACATGTGTTAGCCATAGCTTATAAAGAAGGAAATCCAGTTGCAAGTGAAACAGGTCAGTACTTGCAAAACAAAGCTAGGAGGATGGAGCATGAAAAAGGAAGCCATGACAGGAGTATGTTATATTCTACCACCTGAATGTCTGGCTGCCTTCAGTTACGTAAACCATTTGACAAGAATAGAAAGTACTTTTGAACACCAGTAGAACAACCACGACAAAGATTTCCAGTAGATGTTATTGAACTTTGTACTAAAAGCAGTGAATGGAAGTACTAGGAGATGGGGAGAAATGCAAAGCAGGGACACTGGATAAACAAGTCCCCCTTATGATCTGCCAGCATATACCTTACATGCTGGTCATTTTTCAGTACTGTTGTCACCTTTTGAAGGCATTTGTACAGCTCCATTCCCCTGCAGCATTGCCATCTCTCAATTTTTAATACTTTTGTTCTTTGACATGAAATTAGGTAATATGGTAATGCTATGTAATACTGTACAAATTGCGTTTGTACAGAGAACTGACACTGTGAGCTGCATCCCAAGCATGATGGAGCTAAGACTCAGGGTTACAATGCCTAACTTAGATGCCAGGTCATAAAATAGAATTACAGACCTGAATTAGGTGATCAGACTTCCTACATGATGCAAATTGAGGTACATGTCTAAAAATGTGGTTTCTGTTCTCCTGTCTGATACTCAGCAGAATCTGTTAAGCTGCACAATAATATGAAGGGAGGAGTAGGGTCAAAACTGTGCTTCCTAAAGAGAGTTAAACAGCTAAGTGTGAACTGGAGCAAGGCACCACTGGCATATTGGGCAGCCAGTATCTGTCTGTTTCCTTGCTGTGATATTTCACCACGCAGGTTGAAGAATGCCTAAGTGGTGAATCCTACAGTTGTGTCAGATCGTAAAACAGTACCGTAACAACATGCACTTTAATGAGAGAAAAGCTGCATCATGCTGTTTGAAAAGCTTGTCAAATTCTAGTTCATATTTTCCGTGTTTTTTCTTGATTTTCCTAGCAACTCTCATTTTTTTACATTTTTCATTTTTTTAAAAGTTCATTTAAAAATAAGTATGAAACTCTCAAATATACTTACCTGTATGTATTTTTTTAATTTTCATTTTTAAAGATAGAAAAGACTTCAAAAGCTTAGTACAATGTACATATATGGATACAAAGTATTTGGTAGACTAATGAAAGCATTTCAACTGGGCTGTAAGAACGTGATACGTGGATAGAGCTGGATAATTGGCAAACTAACATTTAGTCAGTACCACCTTTCTTTGTTACTGCATTACAAAATAAAAGATTAAGAAAAAGGTTAGGTTTGGGCTCCTCGAGGGATGCACATTTATATTCTTTAGCAGCATTGGAAAGATTTGTGTTTGTTCTTACTGGAATGAGAGTTAAACATAAGTGGACTGTGTTGCCCTCAGAAGAGACAGACATTGTGTATCACTTCAGCACTGCAGGATAATAAATACCAAAAAATAATTCTCAAGTAGAAGCCAAAAGACTGGCAGAACATGTTGTTTGGTCCTCTCTGAATAGCTAAAAACCTGAGCACTCTACTACTGCTTTAGCCTTTGGCTGGAGTGGAGGTGATTGTTAATTTCAAATGGTTTGTATGTATTAGGAAATAGGTCAGTCACAGAAATATTTCAGAATCCCTCCTAATTTACGCCCTGCTACTCTGATTCCATAGCCCACTTCCTATTCCTTCTTAATGAACTTTCTTTTCCTCCTCTTACCGGGTTTTAAATTTTCATACTCCACTAGCATGATAGGAAAAATCAAGTCCTTGATAATAATAAAAAAAAATCAAGGTTACCTTGCCATTGTTTAGATAGTTTTAATAAGTTAAAGGTGGGGGGAAGCCTTACTTACAGTGCTTCCGTCCTCCATCCAGTGCTATGATGCTATTAGCATTTCTGTGTTCCTGCTTAAAATGTCTTGACATTTTTTTCTTTATGTGTTTCTGAGGTAAGTAATAATTCTCTCTTCAGAGGAAATAAATGAAATCTCCTTTATTGTTTCAATGCGGGGTCTGCAATCCTCATAGATTTTACAGGTTGTGCTTATTAGGAGGTATGGTCTGTCTCCATAAAAGCCCAGTGACTCTGCTTTGTTTTTCAACACATTTCTCTTGGCATAATGTCCCCTCAAGATGAGTTATGTGTCTTCTTGTGTTTACAAGCCAGAACTATTTCTGGTCTATCCACTTGGACAGCTTGCTCGTGGTCTGCTTTTTTCCTATGAGCAGATTTTTAAAAAAAACCCTTTTCAATACAAAAGAAGAGAAGGAATAATTTTTTTAACAGATCAGCCCTCCTTTTCTATGGAGACTAGTGAAATCCCTGTGGTTTTAAACCATTTTGCATGTTGATCTCTGTGTAAAGCTCAAGTTCATATACACAGAGGACCAGGGCAATCTAGTAAACACTGAGGAGATGCAAAACTATTTTTAAAATTTATCTGGACAGCCACAGCAGGTGGGTCCTGTTACTGTCCACTGCACCCCGCACCCCAACCCCACCCCACCCCTGCCCCCCGCAGTGTGTGAAAGGGATTGTGCATGCTTCTGAAGCAAATCAAAATTATGCCAGAACAAAAGGGTCCGGAAAGAGAAGTAAGTTCCAGCTGAAAGTTTAAGTTTTTTCTTATCAAATTAGAAATGAAGCAAAGACTCGAGGAGCTCTAAATCGGATTGTGTTCAGGGTGTGGGCTATAATGGGGTAGCACTGGCAAACTGTTCTTCATCCTTTGCCCTCTTGGGCATGGGTCCATCATTATGAGAGACTAATTGTATTGCATGAAACAGTATTGCTTGGAAAAAAAAGTCTATCCCACAGTCCTGTTTCAGCAACAGAAGATTCTGGACATGGTGGTGTGTTAGGCAGAGTAAAAACAGGCTTCAGCAGTAGCATGTGTGTGTCTTATGACAAAGAACAAACTTGATTATGATGTTGTTCATCATCATCAGTAAACAATACATTTGTTTTTGAGAAGCTGCTTACCAGAACCAAAGTAGCACTCTGTAAATTTCAAGGAAATCATTGGCCACACCAGCTTGACTTTTTCTGAGCTTTATGGGATTGGGTTACAAGCATGGAAACTTTCATTCGTTGAGTATGCAATGGGAGAACTTTCTTATTGTTCCTGGAACACAGCAGAAAAGCATGCCGAGAACTGGAAGAACAACTTAGCAATAAAAAAGGTGAATACAACAAAGTTCCCAGCGTATGAGCTTTCAGGCAATGCAAATTAATTCCTCATCCCATCTGGTCTGCAAGTAATGGGTAAACCTCTAAATAACCAGAGTTTGGTTAAGAATTCAAAAACTGGAATCTCCCTGCAGTCACAACCATATGATTCTGTGCTTTATCTCCAAAACGCCTATCCTCACAAAACCCAAGCCGCAGAGCCCTCATTAGTATATTGTATTAGATTCGTTCCTGAAACTAGAAAGACAAAAATTACCACAAAAAAATCAGCAGCATCTGCTGCAGTTTCCAGGTTGTTTTTGAACATTTCCTCTAGCATTCTGAACAAGGTCATGATAATGTTTGCTCATAAGGTCTGGTTAGACTCCAGTGTGGAAGGCTGGCTTGGAGCAGGTATCACCTTTAGGCTTGATCCTGGAATTATATTGTAACACACTGCCAGAAACTGTTTGCTGTGGAAGGCAGAAGGGCTAAGCAATGAGATCCTGGCATAAACAAATGAAAAATCAGTATTACTGACCAGAATTATGTTTATGAGTTAGCAGGCTGGAAAAGCCTGACATTTCTCTGGCCATATCTAACTGGCATGTTTGCTGCAGATAACCCAAGCTGCCACTGACTTGGCCAGAAAACACAAGACTAATATTTTCCTTTGTATAAACTGTTCCTGAGCTTTATCCCCAAAGTATTGGAACATGCTTTTCATCAATATAAGTTGGCGTGACTTCTTGTTCCATCTGTTTAGGGGAGGGGGGCAGGATAGAGTCAATATTTTCATTTCTAAAAATAAACATCCCAGTTACACAGCCAAAAAGTTGGAAACCATCACTCAACAATAGCATGTAGAGTTTCCATTTGCTTTGGCTTCCTCCTCTAGATTCCAGTGTTGTGGAAGAATATTTGCTATACAAGCAGTACAGGTTTATGTGAATGAAAGCTTATCATGCCAAACCAGCCAGTCATCAGAGTATGGCATTCCTGATGAGAACAAGATCCATTAGTTTAACGAACAAAGTCGGGTAAGAGGGGCTGCTCTTCTTAGGGCACTGAAAATCAGAAGGTGGAGAATCCAAAGAGAAGCAGATCCACAGGGCAGCCCCTGTAGGTCATCACAGATGTCTGCTCATTGCTTGTACTTGCTTTTTTCATTGAAAGGCTGCTGCTTTGGCAAGTGTATGGAATGGGATGATTGGTGGCGCAATGACAGTTGCAGTTGTGGGTGCTATCATCTGGCACCTACTGAACAGTAATTAATAAGGTCTGCCCTGAACAATACCACTGGCTTGTCAAGCGCTGACATGTGAAACAAATTCTAAAGGGAAGAGACACTCAGTCTGGGGTCCCACCCATCCACTCCCCTTCCTCCTCCTCATCTCACCCTACTTAGAAGCATTTTTCTTTGTCCTTTCTTTTTTTTCTCCCACCGCCCCACCCCCCCCCACCCCCCACCCCACCCCCGGCAAAGGTTATAGTGTAAAAAAATATAACTGCAAAACATTTTTTATCTTTGGACTATGTTTCCAACAATGTCATGGACTTCATTGGTGTGGTATAATTAGAGCTCCATTCTGAATTCACAAAGAACAGGGTTTATTTGTTTATGTTGATGCTTTGCAGCTATTAGAGTTGTGTATGTTGCTGAAAATCACTGGTTGCTTTGTTTTGTGCCCCTTTCTTTGCTCAGTAAACACCTTCTCTGTATTTTGTCACATAGTTTTCAAGTTTATTTTACTACAGTTCTTCAAGAGATACTATCAGCCAGAAATAATGGGAAATATTTATTCTCTTTAATCTGAGAGAATCATTGTACTGCTACTGAGTCAAAACATTCAGAGAGACACGCTATTTTCAAGTAGCGATCCAAGTGATCCATTAAATTGCTGTCAGTTTTAAAGGTAACTGCTGTGTGATGCTGCCAGATCTGCATGCAGTTTAATTAATGCTTATCACACAGTGGCATAAACCAGGTGGAACTCCCCTGACCTTGGTGTGGTTATCATTTTCACAGAGCCTAAATGGATATTTCTACAACTGAACTTGATATTAAAGTTCTGAGTTCTGCTACAGCATGTAAATTTAGATTAAATTAATCACTTAATAACATTTAATGTCCCAAATAGACAAAGAATTTCAAGGCTTTACAGATGTGAAACTCAGAATGTCTTAAAATGTGTAGTTATCTTGTGCAGTACTATCCCACTCTTCTATACAGATACCCCAAGCTAGCAACATTTGAGCAAGAGTGATAGTCTTCATAGCCAAAGTACAGTCCAATATCAGCCTATGTTAGCATATCACACTGCATCATGTAGAAGCACAGGCTTGCATGGTGGTAGCTGCATGTTATGGTGTAAACATCACAGGCTACTGCTAGACTGCCTGACAAAATGCAGGCAAAAAAGCAAGTTAAAGCACAGCAAGCTCCTTGACCTGGCTACATTACACACACCGCTAGGACCTAGGGTGCTTGTAGTTCAGTTCAGTGTGACATAGACACAATCCAGGTCAAACCTGGGCTGCCTACCTGCTCCATTATCCTTTAGCAAACAGTGATGATGTGTTTCTAGGCAGAATATAGTGAGTAACTTACCCAAGCATACTTGGGCCCATGCTGAGGATTAATGTGGTGCTAAAGTTGCTCCCTCATCATAGAGTAGACTTACTACATGGATATGCCCAAACGATTTGAAGAGGAAATGACTTTAGGCTTTAATACAGGAAATTATCCATGTATTTATCTACAAAAGCAAAAGTGAGTGTGACTGGACTTAAATTTACCTTTATTATTAATCATGCTGCAATCATTGTTTTCCATTAATTTTATCAGATGTATTAGGTGTATATTTATCAGATGAGTCCCATGAAATTGTAGACAATGTGCATTATTATGTGGCTGCTTGGTAGGATTTGGAAACAGGTGCTATTGACCCACTTCTGTGGAATACGAAACTGACTGGGAAGGAAGAGACTTCCCCCTTCTCCCCCCTCAAAATTTAGACAGGAATTAACTGTCTTGAATTTGGCTACTTTGAATGAAAGTGAGAAAGTGCAGAGTATGTTTTATATAGATGCACACATATACATACACATTTTCTTTTTTACCAGTAGTGACTCATGACAACTGGAAACTTGGCACCTTTCTTATCCCAGATCTGGCGTTGTGCCCACTCTGTATATAGAAGGAATGAAAAGCTTTTCAGTTTCTCCAATCCAATTCATTATGCAGCACTGCACAAGTTGCCACATGTGTGCTGTTAGGAAATCTCAGTGCAGATGGAAATAGACCTTGTCACAATATATAGGCATTCATCACTGGTGATGCTGAGCTTCCCCACTTGGAGAATGATTAGCTGTCTCGAAGTTCATTTACAGACTGATCAAAGCAGTGAAATGGGGCTGACTGGCTAATCCTGTTTATTCCCTCATGCCATTTGAAACAAATTGGAGGAAGACCAAAGGGTAATTTTTGAATACCACAGGTAAGTAAGGTAAAAATCTCCTACTCTGAGATTAGTAAATTCCCTTTTCAGTAGAATAAAAAGTGACTTTTTTACAATTACATTTTGGATTCACATGCTGTATGGATTCAGCATAGCAAAAAACCCCCAAACCTGTGGTTAAATAATATATGATCAGGCACCACTCAGAGCAGCCACTGACTATATATAACATGTGGGAAGTCCTTATAAGTTGATTATTTTTCATGATATGTAGAATAGTATAAATGGCTGGACTGTTTTTTCGTTTCTCTTTCTGATCTGGACAGTGCTAAGAGGACTTGCAACTTCCCTTGAGTTCACTAAGTTGCTAATGGAATACGGGTATGGTTGAAATCTCTGATTTGAACTTAGGAGGTTTAAGATTTATAGTAATTCACCTCTGAAGACTATATGTCTGGGAAAATAGGGAGTGGAGAAATTGAAACCTTCACAAGAAAGGGTTGCAGTGTCTAAGAGTACTTAAGAGTACTGACTGGCAATCTCTGTTAGCAACAAGAAGGGTTCTGCTGAGCGAGGTCACCTGCTCGAATGTCAGTGAAATACTGTTGGTTTTTCTAGATTTCTTTTGGTTTTGTTTGTTCTTAGAATCAAAGAAAGTGGGAGATAATTTTACTATAAACTTAGTAAGTGTTTGAAACCAGGGTTTTGGTATTAGATATATCTCCAGTGCAAAATTCTGTAAAATCAGATCTCTTATGATGTTTCTTCTAGTAATTTTAGAAGTCAGGGACTGCACAGCACCCATTACAATGAAGTCCCAATCCTGATGGGAGACAGTCTGCACAGTGCAATCAAATAATTGTTCTGATAGCAGACAGAATAATACATACAGCAGAGATTCCAGAAACCTTTTCATACTGAGATGTCAGTGCCCATCCATATTTGATAGCGCCATGACACAGCAATACACTTAACTGCCAGCCTTTCACCCAAATGGGTGTAGACTCTAGTCTTTCCAGTTCTGTTCTGCTTGAAACACTGTCTGCTCAAATGGATTCTGTGGCTCATCTTGGCAGCTTGGAAAGGCTTGATTCAAAGGGTCCCTTTTTTGTTAATAGTGATTCTTTTTTCATGATTGTCTCTATGGCCTGTAGTTCCAGCTGGAGTCTGAAATGGAAGTACTGTGTTAATGCTCCACAGCACAGGCTGGGGTTTTCCAGCCCAACCAGATGCTGGAAGTCCTGGAAATCTTGCAAAAGAGCCTGCATATATCTGCCAGCTCAGTTGTTCCTTGGTTGTCTACAGCTGTGGAGGACTGGCTTTGATGGTCTGGATGCCCCCTACCAGGCCTGTGTTCACACGTTCAGATTAAGATGGTTTGGTTGTGATCTAGGGAGACAGCCAGACAGCTCTTTTAGATATTTTCCCAATTTTCACCCTACCCTCTCCACATAAGATTAGTATTGGCAGGTTGCAGTGTATCTTGAGAATGGTATGGCACAAAGCTGTAAAGGTCAGGGCTGGAAGCAGACTGTTGCTTGAAGGGGAAACAGTGGCTGTGTATTCTTCTCTTTTATACTAAAATCATATTAAACTTTACCAACTGGTTTTTTTTTTTCCAAGTTGCTTTTTCTTGTGCCAGGTCCTTCATGCTTGTCAATGTATTGAGGAGGCAGAACTCTTCATCTTTTCCATGCCTGTCCTTTTACACTTGTAAGGAGAAGGCTAATGATAACTCTGTGTTGAGAGTTCAAGGAACGTTAAGTGCTTTCTTCATCTCCACTGTTCTGAACAATTGTAGATCAGTACACTGGCTTGGTACACAAAATGCTACCTTTACTTCTTTATTCCAACTTTTTTTTGCTTCTTTGATCCAGTAGCATGTCAAGTATCAGGCTGCTGCCTCCTGTAAGGTGTAACTGAGTGTATCAGGGTGTAACTGCTGATTTGTCAGATGACACCAGGGATGAGTGACTATGGGCTAACAGCCATAGGCATTAGTAGTGCTAAATTCTGTTATACATGTTGGGTGTAAGAGGAGAGAAGAAAAAAAGAAAGCAAACGTATTACCATAACCCAGGTCTAGGTGGGAACAGAGAAAAATTGTTTGTGCCAACCCTCTTCCCCTCTCCCCACTTTCCTCCCACCATTTTAGTACCAAATATAATCCAAACCTTTGGAGTGTCTCAGCTATTGGAATAAGATGTTGTTTCATGTCTGGTTTTCATCTGGGTCTGGAGGCAGAAATGCCATAATACCACAAGACAAGCTTCTTGCATGCTACTTCTGATCACGGACAGGAATCTGGCCTGTCCCCCAGAAGGGCCTAGATGTGTTACAGGATTAGCAGGCATCCCCCAGAGCTCTGGAAAGTAGTGCAGTGTCAGGCCTTTAGCTCCTTAGACTGTACTTTCTTGGTTATTGAGCACGCGCAAACTTTCTCAGGCAAATCTACAGCACGAGGGCTTTCCAGACACAGAACCAGGCCAGTTCACAGAAACTTCTGTGAGCAGATCATGAAAAGTATTGCTCAAAACCACAAAGGTGTGTAACGTCAGCTGTTTTCAACTGTCTTCCAATTCACAGCTCTCCCTGTATGTTGTTGTTAAAGTCACAGTCAAATATATTAAAATAAGAAAGAGGACCCTTGCATAAAAATAAAAATGGCATTTCTGAAAACATGTGTGAATCAGTGCAAGTTTCACAGAGTACCAAGATAAGAAGTAAGAATGTGTCATGATGTTGGTTAAGTTTGTTAGTTTAAGAGCATTCTTTGGGCTTCTGTATACAGCAGCAAAATCCCGCAGCCTGTCTATCTTCCCTTACCCCGACAAAGTGCCCTCATTAAGGGATTAAAGATGTTATTGCAATACTATTCATAATGTATACACTTTGCAGCCCCTCACATCTGTTTTCTGCACTATTTATCTAATCATCAAGACCCTTAGTCATATTTGCCTTGGAGATAACAGGGCAGGATACCAAAGGATTCCTGGGCTGAGAGGAAATGACAGAGGGTTGGTGTAATGGACTAATTAAAGACTTCAAGGTCAGACCAGAGAAATCCAGAATTCTGTGGTGTAGAGGGACTCACAGGATACACAGCACTACCCCATTTTTAATAGCACAGGCACGGTCAAAGCCACCTGGTTGTTACATCCCAAGGAACATGCCTCTGCCAGATCACCCTGCTTCTGATAAGTGGCTGATGTTCCCAGCCACACATTAAGAGAGACGACAGGCTTTACTTTGCATGTGAGGAATCATGAGGAAGCCAGGCAGCCTCTGAGACCAGAAAGCTTGCTCTCGGTAAGGCACCAACAAGCCACATGCGAGTCAGACTTTGCTCTCTTCTTGCTGACATGTCAGTTGTTTGACTATCTTGGGTCGAAGAGATCTGATGGCAGAGTAAAATACAGTATGAAGATGAGGTCTGTATTCTTTTCATTATGTACTTTCAGATATGCCTTCCCATATAACTTCTACTGCTAACATGTAGAGTAGAAGAATGTTCACATATGTGATTTGTGATAAAACTGGGCTCGGTAGCCTAGATCCCTGGGTGATACTTAAGTTTCATTTCAGAAATTCCCAGAGAAAGAGAAATATAGAAAATTTCACCATGGAACAATAAACATACCCTATAAGACAACACTTCTAAATTATTTCACATATCTATTCACCTAGACATGTATATGTGCTGCATAAGATGGATGAAATTAATATAAATTATCAAGTAAAAACTAACTAATTTAAATATTGAAATTATGAAATAAGATTTCTCCCCTCCTGAATACTTTCCAGGTGTTAATTTGTTGAAGTCAGTAGATAGCAATGAAACTCTTTCTCTGAAAACACTGCAAGTTGTTCTATATGTCATGTAAATATCACTTGTGAAGCAAGATTTAAGTGAAACACAAGGAAAGATGTGCAAGGTGAGAGTTAAGCAATAAGGATCTGTGTAATAGCGCTGGCTGCTTTTGTGGCCAGTGTGAAAGCCAACTTTATCATAAAAAATAAAAGCTGAGCTGCTAGGCTTAATGATTTAGTCATACTCAGAAGGGATGTCTTTGGCAAACTGACTGTGAACTGACAGTGGGATACTTAAAACAAGTGCAAGGACATTTCAGCTGTCTAAATATCGCCCAATGTTTTGTAGAGATCTTTATGGAAGAGGGTTTTAAAGAGACATTTGAAGAATTTTAAGATCACATGCTCTGCTGCTTCATCTGGCTAATGTCACTAGCAAATCAATTCTAAACAAATGACTGTTTAAGTGTGTATTTAAAGAGTTGAGAAGAGTTGCCAAAAAGACATCCAAAGTTTAGAACAAGATGGATCTTCAGCCTGCAAGAGCAGTTTATCCAGCCTGCAGGCTACTGCAACTTCTCTTTTTCTGGGCATCTCTCAGTTGTAGAGATACTGCTGAGGTGTACTAAATGATATTGTGCTGGCAGTGAAGTGCTTTTTTCTATTACAGACCAAAAGAATATCTTACAGAAGGGCATGTGATGTGTCCCCTTGAAAGTCATGTTCCACAGCAGGGTAAGTCCTGCTATAAGACTGGGGATGCATTTTGCATGACCAGAATTCTCACATGCTCTGCAGTGTTACTGACTGTGCTCATTTGGAGGATACCGGCCTCTGCTCAGTTGCAGTTACCTAACAGACCTTGCCTCCATAACTGGCTATGAAGGCTGTCTGCTTGGAAAGTTCCCATCTCTGCTTTAGAGCGCTCAGAACATAAATCCAGGGCTCTTGCAAGCTTCTGTCACTATATTAACAGCTCAGTTTGGTGGTGGATTTGGAGAGAACTGGTAACATGATCATAGACTGCTCTGACTTGGAAATATAGTAGAAACAACTGGAACTGGCTACACCCTAAAACTTCAATGGAAAATCCCTTTTGAGTTTGCTCTAAAGTTCTGCCTTCTTTCAACTTCTCCCCACACTGTATCTCCTTTGTTTATAGTGGTCTGAATCAAACGTCCCCTTTTGAACTCTACTGAACTGCTGAAGTTTGATAGTACAGATGAAAACAGCTATTCAGACTCATTCCTGTTTTCTCATCTGGGTGCTAAGAAGTGTTTGTCTGCCACAGTTTTCCCTCAGAAAGTGAACTGGCGTAGCAGCATGCTGAAAATAACCTTAAGGCCAGGGTATGGAATGAGCTTGTTTTATCCAGAGCTGGCTGTTGTCCCAAACTAGAACCTCTGAATGTCATGGAGGGGGGACAAGAGACCCAAGGCTGGAGCCAGAGATGGGCTAGCAAATAGTCCCGCTGCAGTAGGTATTGCAGCTATTTGCTTCTAAATATCCTGTATGCTTCCTGACATCCATGCACAGAACCTCTGGAGGTGGTTTACTTATGATATCATTGTGGAAGAACATGTTACACTGGTTCTAGTTTGATTTTGCATGTCACAAAAGTTAAGTGCACTGGGATTTGTACAGTTTTCAGTGTGTCAAATGGCAGGGCTAGTGGTGCAAAAGACCTGAATTCTGCACCTGTTTTTCTCCTGGCTTCCCAGGTGACTATGAGAAAGTCAGTTTATGAATTTTCCCTTTCCCCACCACTGAAGTTGGATGTCCATTGTAAAACACTTTAAAATCTGTGGATGAGAAGTATAAGATACTGGTTCACAGTGGTGAGAATATGGAGTATTATATTATTAAAAAAGAAAGTGACTTTTGTGTAGTCTTCTGTATCTGGACTGAAGTTTAGGACCTGATCAGAGATGTGATTAGCCAGGTTTTTACAACCTGGCTAAGTCTCTGTCCATCACACCCTAACAGACCCAAGACATCATTAAAGGGCAGGAGGCAGCTTCCTTACATTCTGTTACTATCTAGGATCTGAGGAAAGACAGTGGCTGGTGTGAATGGCCATGATGAGCATCACACCCCACTGCCTGTTCACAGTCACATGTTAATCAGGGTACAGTAATTTGTGAGAACATTAATAAATACAAATCACTCTCTAAGGGACTGCTATACATTATTTTACCTCTCAACAATAACAGACCTTATTATCTTACAGGGAGAAGCTCCTGTCAGGGCAATCATGGATGGCCACTTTTAATGAAGACAAATGATCTCCTTCAAAGGAGCAGCGAGCCTTGATTTGACTTAATGGCTTGCTAGTACGAAGCATGGATTTAATCAGAGCTCCAGCTTCTGTCACGCATGGGCCTTGAAGTCAGGTAATTGGAGGCAGGTGCTAAGTACAATTTAAATGAAATGTCTAGTTAATAAGGACAGTTTGAAACAAGCAATTTATACCCCACCCCCCCATCCCAAGTCCTAGCCCTCTCAGGGACATGAAGGCAGCCAGCTGTGCTCAGGAACCAAATGACTTAATTTCTCAGCATTGCCTTTCTCACTCCCAACACTGTGCTGCTACTTTTAGCTTGCCAGATGTCCCAGTTGGAGTGATCCTCTTTCAGGTAAGATGGGCAACTGAGGGACTGTCAGAGCTCAGTATGCTTTCTTTCGTGCTGGAAAAAGCAGCTGAGCCAAAATCTAGACGATGTAGTCTGTAAGATTATGGGTTTTAAACATCTCAGAGTCCAGGGAGGGACTGAGAAGGAACAGAGTAGCAGTGTTTTCCTAAAATGTGTGTCATTGTTCAGCCCTAAACTGTGGATCAAACCACTGCGTCGAAATTGAAGTATGTATGACCTACAATGCCTCTCACGATCCAAACTGAGGAGCCTTCTGAAGAATACTGTGGCCCCTTTCCTACCTGCTAACCTGTTATGTTTCCTTCCAAGGACATCATCACAGTTCATATTTGTATCTTTTTCCTTTTTGGTGGTGATGGGGCAGGGAGGAGGGCACCTACCCACCATTCCTCTGAACTCGTAGGTGCCAGCAAGGAACTTCCTACAACCCGTGACCTATATGCAGTTCCATTTGGAATCATGTAGGAATTGTCAGCATCACTAAGTTTTGTGCTTTAAAAGAGAGTCTTAATAACATTTGTGGGGTTTTTTTCCATGAAAATCCATCTCATGGAGTTGCGTGCTTGTGAGGTAAAAAATGCTTGTGGCTGGGGAATAAAATCTGAACATGTTAACTAGAACAACTGCAACAGCAATGCAACACCTCACTGGAAAAATATACTTCTTTTTAATTTAATCTTGCAGTTTTGAAGAAAGACCTCTCATTTTCAGCCATTTGATGCCAGAAACACTGAACCTTATAGGGAATCTCGGGAGTTATAGGCGGTTCAGTGAATTATCACTAATACATTTGTCATACTCTAGATTTTCTGACATGAATCACCAGGAAACAAAACTGTGTTTTAAACCCTAATTATCAGTTACTTAAAAGCAGGGTCTAACAGACAAATGCATAATAAGAGTAGTACTATAGGTACTACAAGATCTCCCTCGTCTTTCTTGGGTCTTCCTGCCAGCCCTTAAAACTAACAGTTAGAAGGTAGTGCATTCATAACAAAGCCACGATTTTACTTCTGAGGGAGAAACTAATTAGCCACTGGGTGTGGAAGTATTTTCCATTAGTAATTTTTTAAACATGGACTGGAATGCAACTATGCCTGTAGGGACTGCATGACTGGGAGAAAACACAAACCTTCACTATAGGGAGATTTCTATGATCAACTTCTGAGACTCATTTCTTAGCAAAGGAAGTACACACAGGCAAGCAAGGACCATTGATGCAGTTAAATAGCCAGATACCAATATGAGCTTTCTCAGGATGACATGTGCTGTTCTGCTGTGCAGAAGGGGCAGGCAAAGTTAAGAGGTGCCTCTCTACAGCAGGACCAAAGTTACTAAACCTGAGCCATGGTAGGTGCACCTATTTCTGGGAGCATGACATGGCAGTGATACTGGAAATTGATTTTTCTCCATTAATATTTTATTATAGCAGGACCGTTCAAGATAAGTTGACCTCTAAGGAAACTTTTTCAAAGAAGAATTAAAGTAATTCCTGGCTCAGATTGGTTATTAAACTGCTTGGAAACAAAAATTATTCCTATGGCCTCTGCAGTTTTGTCTAGATTTCAGGAAACCAAAGAGGTTTTGGCTTTTCAGATACATTTTGAAAGTCATTGTTGGTTTTTTTTTTTCATTTCCCTTGATCTGTTTGTGGTTTTTTTTTATTGAGAAAAAAATGACGAGCTATAATTAACAATAGAACAATATTGAGAAGGCAACGGATCAAGAAAAGCATCAGAAGTAAAATACAGGCCTTTTAGATTAGAAGTTAGTGTGCAGCTGATCAGAGTCCTGCTACCCTCTGCTTTATGGCTTGAATTCCTTCCAATAGCCCTGAAGGTAGAAAATTTCCCACTAGTTACAAAACAATTAACAGGCAAAATGTTCAGATGGCCTTTCAAATTTACAGTAACATTGTGGTCATGGATGTGATTGCAACTCAGGTAGCTGCAAAAGAGCTGCCAGCTATTAGAATTACTAAGTCTAGCTAAGCTGGGTACCGTAAACAGTGGACAGCTAGCATGGGCTGCACCACAAGCTGAACAAGGCAGGCTGGTGTGTGAGCAAATGCATTGCACCAGTTGTGAACAAGTCTGTAGTGGAGGAGAGAAGCAGCAATCTGTAAGTGGCAGAGGTCTGTGCTTCCAATCCCATAGTCTCTTCTTATTCATGTATGTATAAGTAGGGTTTGTCATGGGCATGCCTGACAATGCTGATGGGAGGGAGAAAAGAAGGGTAATTTGATTCTGTACCAACAGAGGAGGGGTTACTATGTTCACCTTACATGTTGATTGGTTCGGTGTACCTGTCAAAGTAAGATGGTTATGGCAGGAAGAGAGACAAATTCTGTCAGAAAATGAAGCATTAGAAATGCTATGATACTGTATGTAGTCATTGGCTCAGCTGAGGAAAAAGAGGTGTTCCCAGAAGAAAAGGAGGAGTTTGTGATAACTGTATAGATAATTTTTGTTGATGTAGAGAAAAACAGTGGAGAAAAAGCCCAGACTGGAGTTGTAGTTCCTCTCTCCTCAGGAAGCAGAATTTGAACCATATAATCATGGAGCCATGAATGGTTTGTGTGTGTTCTGTCTGCAGTCATGAACTATTTTAAAAAGATAAACACAACCATTAGAGACAAGTCACACTTAACAATGAGGATATTCCAGTTCTAGGCTGAAGGTTATTTTGGTAGGCCAGCAGGAAAATGTAACAGTGATAGCTGCAGTGGGCAGGCGACAAGACTAGGGTTCCCTGCTGAGTCACAGAAGTAACGCATAAGACTAACTGCTAGAGATGAATCACCCTGTGACTGTTGTCAGCTTGTCAGGGCACCAAAGAGTAAGGCCAAACTGTGTTTATTCTTCTGCATGCCCTTGGCTGCTGTGTACACTGTAGGGAGCAATGTGCACTCTATTACCAGCTACCCAGGACAAACAGGCTTTGCTATTCTTATGGGCAAGGATCTCTTCATTACAATGTCATTTGTGAGAGCTGGTGCAATAGAAACCAACTGCCATGCTTCCCTAGGAGCAAGGTTGCAGAAATAAGGCGCTAGGCCAGAGGTTCATTTATACTGATCAGGATTCACTTTCCCAGCTCTTGGAATTGCTAACTGTGAGGCTAAGTCATTTTGTCTCAGTGCATACTTCAGTGTCTGTAAAAAGCCCAGAATAATGCTACCAGCCTCTCAGAAGTTAAATGATTTGAAGCCCTCGGTGAAAGGTGCTATACAAGTCCAAGCCACCATAGTCAAGCCAGCCCCAACAATACCTCACGGAATGTGTGCCTTTCATGTTTGTTCTGGGGCCATGGGGAACAGTGCCCTTTCAGGACAATAGATGTCTGTGATTCATGGTGAATTTCCTTCTCTCATTAAAATTCATTCATTTCCAGTTCAGCCTCTTCATTCTCAAACATACATCTTGGATATTTGTCACCTTCTATTCATTTTACTTAGTCTGTGCATCTAATCTCTTTGAGACTAAACATTTCCTCTGATGGCAGAGCCTTAAGTGTGCGATTCTGCCAATTGGGATGCATTGAAGAGAGCCTGTTGGCAAGCTGGCTTTCTTGGGGAACACACATATTTGAGTAGGGAGACCTCATGCATTTATGCTGTGCAAGACACCACAATGCTTAGCACTCAGTAAAACTCAGAAGGGAACCACTGCTTTGAAAAGCAAGATGCTTACGGAGGAGTGTTTTTCAAGATGAGTACTGGAAGCTGGCTTCAGTGCCCGGTTTAGCTCATGACTCCCTGTGCAGTTTCAGGCAGGCCACTTCATTGCAGAGTCTGTAGACTGTAAAGCAGTAGCATAAACTTCCTTTTTGTGCATGTTATTGTACCTCCTGCCTGCTCTGCCTGGTGTTTCAGGTAGAGGAGAGCAGAATTGTGATGGTAGTGTTGCCTTGGTGCTAAGTGAAGGGAGATTGACTCCTTTCAGACTAAACTATCCAACAGCAGTGAAATCATAGCAGCTGTGGCTCAGTAGCGATTCAGCAGTGTTTCATCCACTGACACAAGGAAAGGGTCTGTCCTCAGCTCCTTACGCTTGCTGCTTCACCCTGTTCTCTTTAAAAGGGGAAGACATAGTATATGACTGGCACTCAAGCTGGAGGCTTCTGCTGCCCTGACTCAGATCCTTGAGAGCTTGGTGACATCTGGTGGGAACTAGAAGGATCACAAGCCTTTTGTGATCTTCACTCAAGTAATTTATAAAACAAAATTAAAAAATGTTCACCCAAATACCATCCACAAAGATTTCTGTTGATTTTGCGCTCAGAATCACAAGATTACAAAACCAAAACGTGATGTTATAATAATGCATACTGAACACTGTATAGTTTAGAGATCAAAGGGCTTGAAAAACTGATGGGACATAGCAGAGCTGCAATACAAGGAATTTGGCATTGGATTTTTGCAGGCATGTAAATGCCATCTTTTTATAGCATAAAAAGCAAATGGTGCAGGTCACATTTGCTCATCATGCAGTGCCAGGCCCTTGTGATATAACCAGTCTCCACTGTATTTAAACTTTGCACAAAGCACATATTCAAAGCCTTAGCCTGGAAAGTACCATTGTGGGTATGTTCAGCAGTTAGGCATGTGTACCCAGAGTTTGGATTAGGCATGGGTCTGAAAACAGGCACAAAACTTCAGTGAACGGTATTAAAGTTAATGTTATATTCAGGCTAATTCTGGTAAGGAAGGAGGAAATGAGCTGCTTGAAGTTCAAATGAATTAACCCATTTGATATGCATGAAGATCATCTGAATGAGTTTTTCCAATTTTTTCTTGATCCTTTTAGTCCTATAAACATAAGCAGCATTGCCTTTGCTCTCATTTTTTGCAAGTGCACTTTTTGGATCTATCTGTGTGTAGTACTTCTGCAACTTCACAAAGTGGAGCAAGTTATAACTAAGAAATTTTTCTCCCTTTTAGATATGGGAACAGTATGTCTCCTGAAAAATAGAGGATTCCCTACATTTGCCAAGGTTTTGTGAGGCCTTTGATGAAGGGGGAAGAATCTGAAATGTTACCAATCAATCTCCTTTTCTCGTTCATCCCTTTTTAGGATTTGTAATGGGAAAGAATGGAGGAGGAAAGAACAGAAGGAGGAAGTTAGTAAAATGATGGTCAAAGTTTTCAGGAGCGATTGTGAAAGCTACACCACAGATCCAGCTGCTACTGAGAATCCAGAATGTGGATACACAGTACTTCCTGAAATTCACCCGCCCTTGAAGAATGCAGGACTGAGACCTTAAAGTCACTGGTAAGTTTAAACAATCACAACCTGTCGCTGCGGCCTATTTATCTGTTGATCCTTCAGTAAGAAAGAGTTATGTTAGAGGACAAAGCAGGGTGGATTTTCTATCAAGTCCAAAGTGGATATCCTCTTCGCTACTTAGCAGAAAGATTTTCACTCTAAAGATTCAGATTGCTTGCCTTGAGCATCTCAGACCTCTGCCTCCCTTTCCATGCCATCCAGTCTCTGCAGTGATGACATGACATGCAGCATTACTGCTGGTAACCTTACTAGCAGAGCCAATTGTCCAAAGACCTTCATATGGGAGACTGCTTGCCATTGTGTGATCTTTGGCCCTATTGTTTATGACAGCACTAGATGACCTAATTCACTCCAGTGGGTCTGTCACACGTATCTTCAGTGATTTTCCCCTCTGACAGGCCATTGTCACCATCCCTCTTGCTAGTACTCTGCCAGCCCCAGCCTCATGTTCATGCAAACACAAAACTTGTGTTGGTTAAGGAGTGGACAAGTGAATGGGACCAAATGGGCTTTGATAGAGGACCAGCCTCATCTATCAGTGTGGTGCAGATACTACAAAAGTTAATTGATAACCTAGGCTGTGGTAAGAAACTTTATTGTCTGTTCTGAGTCCTGTGTATGGATTGCTTTTTGTAGACTTCCCAGGGAGCTGTTCTGTGTAATGATTTTGAGGCAACTTGGACTGAAGATACAGAGGCCAGCATCTTTGATAAAATTTTCTCTTCCCTGCCCAAGGCTGTGATAACTTTAGCTGGCTACAGGCCATTGACCACCTGGAGGTAGCTGCGCTTTGTATTCCTCAAGGACTTTACAATAAACTGAGAGTCAGGGTGCAAACCTGTTGCCCTGTTAACTGAATAAATAAGAAGGGAGAACTGTTGACAAAGGGAAAAGAAGAAAAGTGTAATGGATGTTTTTAACATATTTACTTGTCGGTGGTGCTCCCAGCTTATTCTGTGTCCTTCTCAGAAACACAAGGAGATGATTGAGTTTCACCAGATGCTTTGATAGAGCTCAAACAGTATTATGTAAGTCCCCAGGAGGACTCCTTGGATAGTTGAACCTGGCCTTTTGAGCCGCTGACAAAGTCTAGAAGAACATAATCCAGCAGACACCCACACTAGGAATCTAAGCCAGGGATCTAAGTGAATGTTGATGAGAAGGGGAGTAGGTGGAGAACTCTTGATGAGATTGAAAATCTCAGCAGGAGCTGTCATGGAGTGCTCTAGAAAGAGCTGCCATTGCCTAGAGCAATGTTGCTTTGAAGGAGCTGAGCATTTGTATTGAGAAGAAAGGTGTGGTCATCCCATTGCTGCTGGCATCCCAGGCTTTGTCCGGATTCTAATTATGGGAACAGTTTTAGATCTTTTCATCTAAAATTGCTGTCAGCCAAAGGGAGTGGTGCTCAGTCTGTGCTTAGTGGCTCAAGTTAGTTGATACTAATAGATTTTCTAGCTGTGAAATAACCACTTTGTTCCCACTCGCTGCTCAAATTATACATTAGCAGGATCCTACTCTTTCCAGGGGACAGGCACATGCAACAGAAATAACTCAGTCATGCGAAATGTTTCACTTAATGATGCAGCACAAATTTCCTAATAATGAGACAGATGCTTGCTACATATACCCTAACTCACACACGGTGATTGAGGGGAATATGTAGTGACTGTAAAGTGCAAGCATGAAGAACATTTTATGCTTTGAGTACTTTCTTGACACTTGACAAGCATTACCTGTGACTCATGCATCTCCTCTAAGATGGTAAAACAGTAGACAAGGAAAATGAGGCATGATACTGTTAAAGAATTTGTCTTCCAATGAATTATAGATATGATGAAGAGAGGAACCCAGGAGTTCTGGAGGAGTATGTAGAGTGATATTCCAAGCCAAATAAAATAACTTTTTATTTCTTTATCTACTGAAAGTCTAAATTCCCCACGAGTCATTCAGTTATTTCAGCTTAGGTTTCCAAAATATTGAAAAGCATTGTCTGTGTTCCGGTTGAACACGCAACTACAAGTTTTGCCTGGTTTCAGTGGATAAAATCGATGTGATGTAGAGGCAGGATAGTTCCGTGAGAGACCAAGGTTCAGTTCATGCCTCTGGAACAACAGCAGACTTCTGATCACCACAACAGTGTTACATGATGCTAAAATTGCAGTAAAGTCTGGAGTCAGCTGAGTGAAGTTTGGGATTTATTTGCGAAGACTCAACAGTTTTGGATCTGTTGTTTCACCCAGCATTTCCAAAGGTGTGTGAGCTAAGTTTCTATCTGCTACATGTGTGCTTTTGTGTGTGTTACTGGTTGTGGCAAGACTGCAGGCCAGGCATATTCTCCTCTGATGCTGTAGCCCAGGTTCCTTTTATGTATACAGTAACAACAGTTTCCTTGCGTTCATGGTGGGGATTTGCTTTGGGAATATTAGTGTTGCTATAGCTACATTTCCCTAATGCTAGTTATATCCCATAGTGTCCTTGTCACTCATCCAAGGATGCTGGCATTAGGTGAGCTCACAGCACGTCATTTCTGCCTTGGGGGTTATTGGTAGGTGTATTGAGTGGGCCAAGACGTACTGCAGCTAGTGCTTTGCCTGGGCTAAATCTACTTCAGCCATGAAGGAAATGGTCAGGGAAATAGTTAGGAGCTTTTTTACAGTAGTGTGATGGGAAAGGAAAGCCTACAATCACTAGCATCCCTTTCCAAGAGGGTTTAACAGGAAGGAGGAGAAGGAATTGTCATCTTTCAAGAGAACAAATGCAGGGAGGGGAGGGAGCACAGTCAACTTCAGTTAATTGCTAGGTTGTGTAATGAGCTGGCGTGCTGGACAGCTACTGTATAGTCCCCATTGTGTCTGTTGCCTGGTTGGGGTGTACTGCTCTAGGGGATTTTAGCTGGTTTTTGTTTTTAGTTTTGAATGGTTTAATGAGCAAGCTAAACAGCTGTAAAATTCAGAGCAGAAGCTCAAAAAGTTCACTGTTCCTCACGTGTACATGTGTATGTGGTGCTGTGGAGAAGTGGCAATGAATTCTGAACAGCCACCTATTTCTTGTGGGAGGGAGCTATGTAGAAAATTCAGTTGCACAAAGAAAGACACTGGTGAGTTAAGACTAGCTAAAAAGTAGAGCTTGTCACTGACAGATCTTGCAGATTGACATCCAAGATATGCTCCAGACTCTCCATCTTCTCTTAAACTCCCATATTGGCTTCATAGACCTTGATCAGTGCATAAGTGGTATTAAAACAGCAACTCTGTCATGCTAGTAGGCACCAAAAGACTCTCTCCTAACTTCAGTAGACATGCAACTGTTGGATGGAATCTCGTGCTCTCTCTGAATCAGTATTGGCGTGTTAAGGCCACTGAGATGATTAAGAAATTGCAATGTCTGTTGTATAAGAAGATGAGAGAGCTGTTCTTGTTTAGTATGGAGAAGAGAATACTCAGGGGGGCATTTTATCAATATGTGCAAATTCCTAGATGGGAGGAAGTTAAGAAGGCAGAAACAGACTCTGCTTAGTAGTATCCAGTGACAGGCCAAGATGCAATGGGCACAAATTGAAATACAGGAAATTCCATTTAAACATCAGAAAAAAAACTTTTTTACTCTAAGAAATATCAATTTTAGAATAGGTTGCCTAGATAAGTCCCTGAGTCTTCATCCTTGGATATATTCAAAACCCAACTGAACACAGTTCTGAGCTCTAGATGACACTGCTTTGAGTTGGGGAGTTTAGACTAGATTCTCTCCAGAGGTTCCTTCCAATCTCAACTAGTCTGTGGTTTTATGGTTGTGTGATTCAGGTAATTGTTCCATGCTATTGGGCCTGGAGAAGCACGGATTAAGTATGAGTTTCTGTTATCCCTGGTGTACGTTAAGTAATTGACCAAGACAAGAAAAATGATACCTGTATGGCAATACAGAATACTCTTCTGGTTTCACAAGCTTATTTCTACAGAGCTACATCAGTGCAAGATTATGTGCAAATCACACTTTACTGTGACACATGTCTTTATAAGAGCTGTGTTCTTCCATCACACACATTGCTGGACATTCAGAAGATCAAATAGTGAACTGCCACTCTCAGTCTGCTTATACTACAAGGGTGAGGTCTCTTTTCAGTGTAGAGATCTCAGCTGGCATCTATTTTTATAGTATACGATAATACTCAGTCAGCTTTCCAAGTAGTAGGCAGGCAATCTACATGTTGAGTCCAGCTTTGTGATTTAACAACCATGAGAAATAAGATTGTTCTTCACTGGTAACTGTTTTGCACCTGGAGGTGCTATTCCATTGTAATTCCAGTAATAAAGGCATGCAGACTATGCAAAATATCATTTAGAGTGCTATTTATTAGTGCTAACACTGTAAAGGAAGAAAAGATAGTATGGACAATCTTACATCCCTTCAGATGCCGGGAACTCCAAGTTGTGCCGCATCAAACAGGCATCTGATCTGGGCTCAGCTCACTGTGAAGACCCTGTCCGTGGAAGGATTACCCTGTTTTGGTCATTTGAACTATTACATGATTTTCTTACAAGAAAACAACTCCATTCACCATGGCTGCTGTCCAACAGAAAGAATGTTCACATGAGAACTTGCTTCAAGGCAAGAAGTTGCTGGTGGCATAATCACCAGTAGTAAATGGGAGCTTCCTACAGGCTGTCTTTTACAATTAGCTGGCTACACTTATTCTGCACCTAAGAGATACTCCCAGCACAACACAGGCCTGAAGGCTAAGCTGTATGTGCAGCACAGCAAAGGACAGGCTTGGGCCTGCTCAGGTTAACTGTTACGTGGTTACATTCCTTGATGTGCAGTGGTTGGGAATATTACACTGAGATTTGTGACACTATCTCCAGTCCTCATTCTGTAGATGAATTTGCAACGTACTTGACAAAAGAAACCAGTTTACAGGTATTGTCTTACACTAAAAATATTCCAACCCATTTAGTTTCAGTTGCTCACAGTGTTTCATAAAACCAGTTCTAGTGAAACTCCAGGAGGGTTTCCCGTTACTCATAATTTTCAGTAAATGAAGAAAGCGCTTCATTCCAAAAGCGCCCCTGCTGTAAGGTCAAGAGCAAGTTTATTCATAAGTTAGGCTCTCGTCAGATTTGGACAGGCCCTGTCAAGTTTCTAGATACTTTTCCCGAGGCTGGCCGAGTACTTCTTTATCATTATTTGAGGATCAGGAGGACCAGCAGCAGTATTGCTGTACAGTTGTCAGCAGCCAGCATCAGCTGCCTGGCCAGGCAGGCACTTGCCAGGCTGGAACGAGAGCACAGCATCCTGCCAAGTCCATCTCGGTAACACTTTTGAGTGATCTTCAGTGGAAGTTCATGACGTGGTTCAATGCTAATGGCATGAGTGACTAATTGCGATTAAAGGTGTCGCAGTAGCCCATCGGTGACGCAGTAGCCCATAGATGGCAGTGTTTGCTGTTCTTTCACAATACCAGCGGTATTTGTATTTACTTACTTGTTCTATCACAGAAGATTCTGTTGTTCAGTAAGGCCATAAACTCCAGCCGGAAAGACAGAGAAAACTTACTGACTCATCTCCCAGGATTTCTAGGAAAATTAAAAGGAAGCCTTCTTATGTTAGTACAAGTTTTAAAAGTACAAGTTGGTACTTTTTAAAGTCAGTTTTTCAAACCTGCCAATGTTCTGACAATGTACACAGTCACCTCCATGTCCTGAGTCCATGGAATTCAATGAAGGTGTTAAAGAATGGGGATGCTGGTTTCCTCCTACTCACATGATTTTGTAACTTAATAGCAATGAGATGGTTGTCCTTGCTATACTTGCTTTTAAATTGAGATAAAATGGTAGACATAGAAAACTTAGCAGCAGTCTCAATGGCAGTGCTTCCCCAGAGTAAGATGACGAGATGTGCTTGCTGTTCTGTGGACAGAGCTACTATCTGAACATAGACTGTCATTGACAAGGTTTTGTGCTACAGTATGAATCTGAGGCCTAGCAGATGTTGACTTGGTTTGAGTGCTTGTTATAGCAGGGACTGCCTGCAACAAATGTGTCCCTTCTGTTTGCATTTGTACTACAGCTTGTCCTGATTGGTAACTAGGCAGTAGAGCAACGAGACTTAGGAATACAAACAGTGCCACAGTGAGCAGTGTGACCACAGGCGCAGACTGAGGTTCTGTACCATAGTACATCTCTTGTGTGTTAGGATGTGTGCAAGTTACAGACCACTTTATATGCTAAATAATATCTCATCAGAAATGGACCAGAGTAGCATGATCCTATTTTCTGACTGAGGAAAAACACTTTTGCATGTAGGCACAGGACCAGAGCTTATATCATCTGGGCTTAGTTATCAGGTTTTTCAAAAACTCTGTAGATCTTAGACAAATCACCAACCCCTGCCTCATCTATGACTGAAATGGGACAGTAGATCTTTCTTTCTATCCAGTTTAGCCTGACTTGTGAAGTAGCGTGAGCTCTTTAAGGAGTGGGTTATCTCTTGTTCCAAATGAATGTGTATCAAGGAGACTTGATTCCATGGGAGTTTTGCATGAATAAAGAATCCAGAAATGGGACTTTCATTTGTGCTGTGTATGGGGGGAAATGGTGTATCGGCTGCTGGACGTAGCTGCATTGCCCTATACTTAAATGCTCTTAACAGTTTTCTAACTGTTCTCAGTTTGTCTACACTTTGAGATCAGTGGCCCCGTCTTCAAAAGATATGAGCCTACCTAAGTACTACAGTTTAAAAGAAACCTGTGAGGTGCAGAAAATCCTGTTTTAAGTGGTTTGTCTTATTCAGGAGGTCTGCAGCACAGCTGGAAGTTGAATCCCTGAATCCTGCCTTTAAATAAGAAGGTGAGAACAGATGGTTCCTTAGCATCTCCAAGACAGCATATACAGCAGCCACATCTGCTAAGTACTTTCTGGTTCCAACTCATTTATTTCTCCAAACATGGTATCTATTGTAGGAGGAAGCAGTGTCTATGATTTCAGTCCTTCCCTCCTCAAAATTTATCTGCTGTCTAGGCTGACTGTCAGCAGTGGAGCTCATGAGTGGTACGAGTACTGAGGTGACCAGCTTTTAGCTTCAAACATGTGCAGAACCTGTGCAAGCCTGCAGCTTTCTGAAAATGTTTTCAGGCTGTGGATTGAAACACTTGCTCTGTGGGATCGCTCTAGGACTGTGACAGATGGAGGGCCTGTCACCTAGTGTTTGGTAAATGGCATCTATTTGGCTCTGCTCACAGTTGGTTTGAGAGGCTCTGAGAGTTTCTATGGGTGAAAATTTCTTTGTTATGTAGCAACGATGAAATCTCTGGAAAGCCAGTTCTGTTTTATCTTACTCTGCTAGCAGCCTTAGAGGACTAGATCTGTGTAAAAATGATGTCTCATCCAAAACAAAGTTCAGTCTGAGTGAGGATGTCATTACGGGGATCAGAAACGCCATATCTGTTTAAAAGCATTTAATTATTATATTCCTAAGGATAAGAACATGGGATATGGCAGAATGTCTCAGAGGTCAGTAATACCTGCTTTAGGGGAATATACGAAAGGTACCATCATCACAAAATCTGCCTTTAGAGGAAGTTTAAATATAAGCCCCGATTAATAAAAGATTATTTTCCCTAGAGCTCCTACTGATTAGTAATTAAGTATTAGAAGTGATTTTTCATAAAAGAGAAATAGAAATGAAAAGCAATATTTTCAGAAATATTTTTAATAACCCTGTAAAACAGGAAAAAACTTCTGTAAAACAGCAAACACTTCTGTCAAACAGCTGCAAAGATGATGCACAAATGTGGAGAAACAAAAAATGCTGTGAAGATTGTCTTCCAAATCCAGAATGCGCTTTCTACACCACAGAAAAAACACCTTTGCAAAAAGTATAGGAATATCTTCACTGAGGAGCTTTTTGAAGTTCTTGTGGTACAAAAAGTGTATTGGATATTCATGTGCAGTATAGTGCATTCATTGCATAGCAGTACATATGTGGTAATTAAAATCAAAAGGCCAAATACCAAATCAAGGTAACAAAGTTATGAACAAAAATTTGGCTGATGACTCTTGACAAAACTGCAAATAGCCCTTTATATGCGGCATAAAGATAGTAAATGCAGGATGTATGGATAGTAATGCTTCTTGGAAGGCTCAAATTCAATGAATTTAAGACAAAACATTGAATTCTGTATATGTTTACACCTATATAAGTCCAGAGTTACTCCACTAATTTAGCATTACTCTGGGTATTTATCAATATGTTTGAAGTTAGCATCTGGCTTACATCATAAATTTCATTTCTATCTTTTTCTGACTTCCAGCGGACTATCTGAGGGCAGAAAGAAAAAATGGCCTTTGGCCTTAATTCTAATTGTATTACAGTGGCTTTTTCTGAAAGTCATACTTCTAATTTGTGTTTAATCCCTCATTCTTTGTGAACCATTAACCTCTCATTCATAATGAAAATAAACAGCTATTTTATTTTCTTTTTTCTACTGCAGTTTTATATTCAAATGCCTCTTAATATATTCTCCTTTCTGGAAATCAATGATATTTTAAAAATATGTACAATTCAATTAAATAAATTTTGTTGTAATTTCCTATGTTTAAAAGTTACTCTTCCAATGCATATCTAATAACTTCCATATGTGTCACTTTGTAGGTAAAGGACTTAGAAGTAGTACAAACTTGAACAGCAGATTTCTGCTGAAATCCACTCCAATTCACAGTAATAGAAACACTTTTTTATAGGAGAAATAAACTGTACAGAGAGTTATTTACTCTAATTTAAAATTTCTGATTTAGCCCCTACTGAAACCAGTGGGACTTCCCATAGATTGGTTCAGATCCCAGATGAGAATTACAAGAGTTAATCAATGGAAAGGATCAGGGGAAGATGAAATGTATATGTGTACCGCAATGCGCACACAGTCATTTAATCTATCTTAGTATTGCGTTCCTTTTCACATGGATACAGAAGGAAAGAATACTGATGCTACCTACAGCTATTCATATTGCTGGGAAAAATTAATATTCCATCCAATTATTAGAACGCTCTTCCTGCTTTGAAGAGAATCAACTAGGATTTAAAGGCATCCTATATTCTGTCATTTTCTTGATTTAAGCTGTCTAGTGATGGTGGTATAAATTCCTGGGCTTGAGTGATGTCTGGAAATGGTTCTACATTGTTCAAGCAACAAAAGGTAACCAAATGAAGTCCTTCCACATAAAAGCATAACTACTGTAGAAAACAGTGATTTGGGGTCCAGAAGCCCATAGTGCACAACAATATCTAAGGGACGACTAACCTTCCACCAACACCAGCAGAATCTTAGATCTTTATAGCTGATCTCTGGAAAGTAAGGCTATCTCCCTGTCACAGTCCCACAGTATTTCCCTAACAATTAATACATTATTACACAGTACATGCAAATTGTCCATGGCAATTTAACAGCAGTGTTGCATTGCTGGCTGGCTGCTTCTCCAAACTGTGAGACAAGACTTAAATGACTTACGCAGGACATGTTAAACAAGGTTTTGAAATGCCTTAGAAATCATAGTAATCTAGAAAAGCATGCAATATAATACTTGTCTGTGCTGGCTTGACATCTCTTACAGCAATTGCTGGGTAGTCCCTGGAGTGCAAGGGGAATAGCAACAGCAAAGAGTCATATTGCAGTCAGTAGGAATCCACTGCTTGAAGGTTCTGAAGGACTTCCAGTACAACTTCGTAACAGAATATATACTCATCCTGTACACAGAGACACCAATGTGAAACACCTCATTACATTCAACATAAATTCTAGACAAAGGAGGATAGACTGGCTGAAGTGCTGTTATAACACTCAGCATCTTTGTAACATAGATATAAAAAGATAGCTATTTAAGAACACCCTTGTTCTTTTTGTTCCATCACTTGTAAAAATTCAGGAACGTTTCTTAATGCAGTAGCTGTAAGCATGTGCTCAAGTCTTATTTAGGTCAATGAAGGTTATCTGTTTGCTTAATTTTAATCACGTGGTCAATCGTTATCTGGATGAAAAATAGATCAGAGCATGTGCTAAAACATTTGGCTACAGGAAGAGTTTATCCTAGTCTTGTCTTGCTTTTCTTCCCACCACCTCTTTGCGCTAAATTGAGTTAGCTGCATCTTGTCTTTTCCTGTGTGAAAACTCTTTTCAGCAGGAGAAGGATTTACTGAGGTGATGATAACTCAGCAATAGCAAGAATTTGGTTTAAGGCCACAGTTTTGCAGGGTATTGTTTATGGCATCTCAGTGGTTCTGCTGTTGATCCCAGCTTTTCTTTTTGGTTGAAAAAAAAGCTGGGGTGGGGTGGGGTGCTGGTATCTGTACTATATTGGTGCTTTCCATTTATTTAAATTAGTTAGTGAGGGACAGACCTTTCATATTTAAATCTAGATACCACTTGCCTGGAAGGCTGTTAGTTTCCTCAAATGAGAGAACTTAATTATGCTTTAAGCTCCAGATTTATCAAAGCATGTGGATATGTACCACTAATCAAGGCTTCTAAAAATCATAATCTAATTTAATATTGAGAACTTACCTTAGTTTGGATCATGCCAAAACGCTGATCTCTCAAATCTCTCACTATCTGCTTGATGTTGAACTACCAGAAAAGAACACATTTTATTTTGTTGACATATAAGTTATAAAGAAAGAATTAAGCATGTTCGGAGGGAGAAGCTGTGACTCAGTTCTTTTACAAGTAGTGTATTTGTAGTTATTATTCTTGGTGTTTAAAACAACAAAAGTTCAGTTTATTTCATCTTGTTAGGATCAATTCTACCAGGAATTACTCTGGTCTAAGATGCCCACACATGTTGTTGACATCCATACCGGTTTGTAATACTTAACCATGATCTGTTTGATACTTACACTTAGATCTTTTTCTATATAGCTGAGCAGAACTTCAACACACAGCAAAACTCCACTTCTTCCAATGCCAGTACTGCAGTGAGCAACAATTGGTCCTGTACTGTGAGATTTTCTCATGTAACAAATAAATTTTATAAGCTGCTCAGCCAATTTGGGAGTATCGTGGTCTGGCCAGGTGATAAACTGCAAGTGACTTACAATTCGCTGCTCTTCTGTCTGGAAGAGAAAGACCAGAAATGTTAAAAATGATCAGTGCTAAGACTGAACTTCAAGGAATTCCACTGGTTTTCCTTTATCCTCATTCTTAGCCAATTGTTTATATACCCTACAATTCTTCAGCTTTTCATACTTGACCCTTTTAAGGTTTCTTTTAGGTTTTCACAAATGCACTCAGAAGACAAAGGCCTAGAAAATTTACTGCATATAATTTTCATGAGACAATGAAGTTACTCTGTTGCCGCAAAAGGATGTAGTTATTTCAGTTGTTGGTTAGAAAGGAAAACCAAAAACATTTGTTAAATTAGAACACTTCAGTACTGTTTACTAAATTGTTTTTGTAACAACTATGCCAATAGAAAAGTAGTGATATGATAGCCATGCTGATAAGTTCATGAATATTATTCTGGCTATCAAATATAAAAGAACATTTTTTTATTAGATATCCTGACGTACAAACCAAATCAACTAAAAAGTACTTACAAGAATAATCACTACGTAGATAAAATAAAGACTACTATTAATTGAATGGTTCAGGAAAAGTACGTGTTGCCAGCTTGCCAAAGCACACTAAGCTGAATGCAAGAAACCTACCTGGATATCTACCATCAGAAGAATTTGAATGCATGTCTGGTTTTCTGCTGAAATAAACCAGTGGCTTTCTGTAGTAATTTGGTACTGGCCCATCTTCCTATCTGAATAAACTTTTGGGAAGACTCATATCAAATGCTTTACACTCAGTGACATAAGGTGAATTGTGCTTTCTTCATATAGAGAAATTTTTGTCTTGACGGAAAAAGACACCAAGTCAGTCTGGCAAAAGTATGATTTTTTTAATTATTCCATTAATTAATATGTCCAGCAGAAATTTTTGCAAAGCTTTACTTAATACTGAGGCAAGACTGGTGGACTCATAGTTGCCCTGATTTCCATGTTCTTACACCTGGATTCTGTATTTGTTAGGTTTCAAAAAAATGGGTGCTAGACTTGTAGTTTCATGTCTTTTAATGGATGAAAGAAGTATCATTTGTTCAAAACTCTGGGATGCAAACCACCTTCTTCCCCTCTCTCCTTCCAGCTATGATTACAGAATATGAATCCACTCTGGTAGCCCTTACTGATTTGATTTGGTGAGAACGGTAAGCAGTTCTGCAAAACACTGAACACACCAGCCCTATGATTATTAAAGGACTATTTTTTTTACGTTCTTGTTCAAATGTATTTAATGTTGGATCCATTGCTTGTGCAGTGAGCACAGAATAAGTATCACATTAACCCTAATTTCATGCCTGTTATTCAATTTTTACATTCCTAAGAAATACTGAGCAAATGTTACAGAAGGAAACAGCAATACTAGTAGGTACTCATGTAAAATATCTAATCAATTTCATCATATATGAAAGTATGAAGTCTACTGAACTTACCTGCTTGTTGATAACTTCTATTGTTCTAATAATGAAGTATTCCAGAATCTGGTAATTGTCTAGCCTGAGATGGAAATTAGCCAGGTCTATAGAGTCATGGGAGGGTTCAGGCCAGTATCGGTGACATTTGACTTGCCCTAGCTCCACTTCTTTTGTCATCATGGCAATCATATCTGATTCACTCTCCCAGACCATTTGCCAGAAATCAGCCATAGTGGATGGCAGAGGGCTTTGGGTTATAATATAGAAATGTTCTTCTTCTCCAACTTTCATTCTAATGTAACTTGCGTTAATGTAGCCATTCTTTTCTCCCAGAGGAACTCGTGTCTTATCATCTGTACAGAAACAGAAAGTTGCTATTTCAGCTGCAGATCTTAAAGTATCTACCGTCTGTAGCACTCAGGATGGGGAACCTCAGCCTCCAGAATGGAGTTTAGAATGCATTTGTCTAGTAGAGCTAATATCAATCACTGCTAATAGGAATTCCCACAGATAGCTTGCATTGCAGCTGTATTTCTCTTAAGATACTTGAGTAACACTCTGACAGGCCTTCTAATTACCACAGAATTGTTTGGCAGTGATTCAAAATAGTGTATCCAACACTGCTTTTAATGTATGGCATGGGAACGTTGTCACTGGATATTGGTGTTATAAAACAGGAAACTTCTGAGGATGTATACTGTATCACTAATATAGAGAGGTAACTGTGCTACAAATTTTGCATGTGTTGTCCTGCTGCTGCAGTTTAGAAAGACATCAAGGGTCCAGAAAGTGTTCTCCTGTTGTGGTACCTCTCAGGGAATCACTAGGCAGTACATTATTTTTTGGGAAATCCTTGTTGACAGCAGTCATTCAGCTCTTGGACTCACATCTTCCTTCTAAAATGACTTCTCATCAGTGATGAAACTTGTTTCTGACTCAGAACAGAGTTGAGCAGCTGAAAGCTCTGGTTGGAGATTATGCTTTCAAACACTTCTGAAAGAATCTTTATCTTTCTAAGAGCTACATATCTCCATGATTTCCACTGTAATTTTCAGAATTCCACTGTGTCACAAGCAGTAGATGTAGCTGTACATTTAAATAGATGTAAAGAACTGCTATTATTGTTGAAGTTACACTTACCTGTAGAAATGCAGATCAATATCTCTGAGAAAGAGGGAAGGAAACACCAAGACAGCTGGCCCCCTGTGAGACCAAGTCTTGCCTTGTGGAAGATGATACCTCAGAAGATTACATATTAGGCAATGTAGACTTCTTTAAGTGAACTCTACCTCTTTTGGAAAAATCTCAATACATTTCATTATTAGTGGAACTTTCTGTGACTAAGGATGTGGTAGGATTTGCACCTCCTGCACCTCAGTGTTATAACTGTTTTCCTGTTTTGTGATGTCTCTGTTCATTGAATGTGGGTTCTCATCAGTGTGCATACTTACATGGAAGAATATCTTGATATCTGTTTTTATCCTGGTTTTCTGGTGCTTTGCCAGTTCTGCAGTCATCTATTGGTTTCACACGTTCTAAAGCCTAGATCAAAGAGATATAGTCAATCCGTGTTGTTCACATTCTTTACAGAGTCAGTGTGAACAGACTTTACTGCTATATGTGACCCAAGACCACCAAATAGACTTACAGAAGAAAACCAGTACATCATTCTATAACTTATGGACAAGGAATTAAAATTGCTTTTTATTTTCTTCAGCCTGCACAGTTTCTGAGATTTTCAGATGAGATTTCCAACCCATAATCTCAGTCCCTGTATTTACAAATCCCTGTTGTATATTGCTGTAAAATAGATGTTTGGAATAGTGTCTTAGCCGAATTTCAGCAGTCATAATTGCTCACGTACTGACTAAAGCACCAGCTATTGCACTGTTAACAGGTAGTGAATGTCGCTGAATACTTTTCAGTGACAGAGAAAGTGACGGATATAGGGAACAGCATCAATAAAATGAAGTGCTTATCATAAGGTCATTAAGTATTTCATAGCAGATTTAGGGGAACAGAATGCAGTGTACTGAGAAGCAGGAATGTGCAAGTTAATTTCATTTACAGTTTTGAGTTACCTTCACTTTTCTTTATTCTTTTACCTTGGGTATGCATTGCATGATGCTCAGCCTTCACATTATGCCACTATACATTGTATATGGACTGAAATCTACGTGACAGTTCTTGAATACCTTCATCAGTTACTACAGCTTTTACTCAGATGAAATGTCCATTAGCTTTGGTAACCAGTGCATCCCCTATTAGATCTCTATGTTGTCTGTGCAGACACATCATTCAGCTCACAGTATGCTATGCCTACATCAGTAATAGAATGGAATGAATGGGAATTAATACGTGCCCTCGAGCCTTCAGGGGAAGTCAGCAACCCCTATACACTTGGGCCTGTGGGGTTTTGTACCCAGAAAGTCACAGATATGAAGACAAGTGAAGGAAACTGATAAAGTTGTAATTACTATGGAAAAGTGGTAGCAATCTATTTCACTGGTGATGAGTACATCCTTTAAAGGAAACCCCAGTACCGTGCTGATGAATTATGAAGTAATCTGTTCTTCAGGAATTTGCTGATAACCGAGTACTCTGTTTATATCCCGAAACAAGAGATTTTATATGCTTTCCTAATTTTACACTTTTTCATTATTTATATGCCATCAGATGTAATTGTGTGTTTTCATTATCTGTGGAGGTACGTTACTTTTTTATTTTTAATTTCACAAAGTTCCTGACCTTAATAGTATCATGTGGCAATGAGTTCTGTGCACTGGAGCACTGTGCAAAACATTCTCCTTTCATCAGCTAAGTATTTCAACACTAGTGAATCCCTAGCAGCATGGATTTCTTGCTTTAGTGCAGCCTATAGAATAGTTCTTGGGCAGCTGTTTGTTAGAGCTGAGGGAGTAACAGAAAGAAGCAGTCTAGGAATTCATACTCTTGTGTATTCCTTATTTTTCATTCCATGTGGGCAGTATCTTTGGACTGGGAACAGTGTAAGCCTGACCCGCGTTGAAAGAGAGAGATCCAAATACTGTAGCATCACCCAAACAGTAGAGCAGAAGCCCCATTCTGGCTGGAATATTTCTCTGAAAAAGTGGAGTCAGCAGAGATATACAGGTCGATCTCCCATACGGTATGCCGAAGCCTGCTAAAAGTCACTTTCTTAGCTCTGCTAAATGCTCAGATCTTAAAAAGAAATCACACTTTACCATAAACTCCTTTAACACCTCTTGATTCTCAATCCGCAACTGAAGACCTCGAATAAGGCCTGTGATGCCAGTTCTTGGACCTACTCCGGTCAGTGATGGTTTACAGTTAATTAACTGAGTCAGTTCATCTCCAGAAGCAAAAGTTCTGCCTATGTATCAACAAAAAAAGAAGGACGTTTTTAATTATAATTGTTCATAGTGCAAATCCATGGCTTTAAAAGCTAGGGAGCTGCAATACTTAAGTACATTTTGATGCTTATTCTGTGGAAGTGAAATGTGAAAAAATATTTTTGGCTTACTTATGTTCACGGTAGAAAGAAGAGTAAGTCAGCACCATGGATACAACCAGCACTGCATTTCATGTAAATTGGAAGCAGATCCAACTATTGCAACTTATTGCCTCATACAGTTTCTAAATACAGTCTGTTCTAAATAAACTGTTCTTGCAGAACTTTAATGCTAGTTTACATTGGTATAGGAGACCGGCCACATCTTCACAGGGAATCATCTTCATGTTTCCAACACTTCCCTGAAAATTATTATTGCCACACCCCACTGCTAGGAATAATCACTGCAAATTCTTCCTCCCTGAAGTAAGAAAATTTCTTATGCTCTTTTCATCTTACCTCATGCTCCCCTACAAGATGTGTAGTACCTTTGATCCCCCAAAATCAGGATTCAGTTTTGCTAATTAGCTCACCCTGAAGTATGTTCTGATCCAAAACTTTGCAAATTGAGAAAATGGATAGAAATTTGTATCTCCAGAAACATCACTACTCACTGGAGCAATTGAAAAACTTTTGTTACCATGTAGAGTAGAAACAGTAGCTTGTTTGGTAAAAAATAGTGGTTTGAGGCAGAGGAATTATGGAATTCATCCTTTTAGTCATAGGCTACTGTTAGCAAAGAATAACATGCCAGCTGTCTCAAAGAAAACCTGATGATCTGTTTCACAGGTTTGTTGTAGTCTCTGTTTTCCTCTTGTAAGATGTCATTGCTACTCTTAAATAATCTCAGAAAAATGGTGTGCTTGCTATGCTTTTGTCTGGGCTGCAACTTGGCTGAGCTAAGACACTTTCTGTTCCTTACCCCTCACAGATGTGAGGGTGCTTCTGTTAACTAGTTGGGAGTGCCAGTGAAGACGGATCCCTTGCTCCAGACAGAGCATGCTGTTTTCCATACACCTCTCTCCTTCCAGATCTAGCAGAATAAAAAATGCAAATTTGAGCAGGTAGTAGAGGATAGACTCATTATAATTTTCTGTTTGCTACCCAGTACTTTGAGTAAACTGTGGTTTACTTCTGATAAAAGCCATCAGCAATTTATTGCTTCCACAGGGCAAGAAGCAGCAGGGAGACCTGTGTTTCAGAGAATCTATGGGATACTGCAACGTCCTAAAGTCTTGTCTGGGGCAGAAGCAGCTTAATTTCCTATAGAAACAACTAGGCAAATCCTTTCTGTAAAATGTCTTGTAGTATCAGAGGGGGTTTAGCCCCTGAGCTGTGAGAGTGCTTCAGTTTGTGTTTAAGCACGTCATTTCTAGAGGTTTTAATGAAACTATTATACAAAGTGAAATTTGGTGATTCTGGGAACAATGTCTTGAGATAGAATGTGACCATTCTACATTTCTGTGTAAGCATTTAATTTACTTTTTTGAGGGTTTGTATGGGAACAGTAAAGGAGAGAAGAGAATGACTTGAAAAACCTATTGCATCCAGTGATAACAAACACACTTTGTAGCATGTTCCTGGAATTTGTTCCATTTATTCTCAAAGCCTTCCTTTCTCATTGTCTTCTAGTACATCCAGTCTGTTTACTGTATCTCTTGTAAGATAATCCATCTACTTTTATTGTATTCATTTTGGGACAAACTAAACATTTCATTTTTTTAAATTATGCACTGGGAAGCTCCCACAAATTTACTTCTGACCCAAATTGCAGCATTCACTTTTTTTGTTCAGCCAGTGAGCCAATGTGTCCTTTCTTTGCACCACTAAAATAGTGCATGATTTGAACAAATGTCATGATGTTGCTCAAATTAATTCAACAAGTTTCTTTTCCTCTTGTTTGCTCAGTTTTTGCACCTAATTAAGTATGATCAAGGTATTCGGAGATTTTCCTTTGGGGAAGGACACAATATAGATCATAAAAAAAATCCCAACCAAAAACTAAAACAAAAGACACACACACCCCCCCCAAAAAAAAAAAAAAATTACAAGAAGTTGCTCATCCTTTTGAAACTGGAGTTCCAAAACAGAGGTAATCAGAGCAGTGGCAAGTGGGTGATAGGCAGCAGAGCTGCCCTCCCTGGGTTGTTAACTACATTCACACTCATGTTCCTTCCTTCTAGCAGTTCTCCAGAAGGGTAGGAGAGCTCCTGATGTAGACCGCCTTCTTGTGGGTGTTGCAAAGGTTGGTTGGCCTTCATATGTTATCAATGGTAAAAATTGTGCCCTGATCTTTGAGACACAAAGAGCAAAACTTAGCTTGTGTACAAGGGATTGGTGTTCTCACTGTACGTATATGGAGCAGCTGGCCTATAATGTTACAGAAAAAAGAGACGTTTTTGCATGGTTACTTCTGGATAGAGCAGAAATCCTGTGAGGCATATCATCATCTTCATCGTTGTAGCTGTCTGACTCAGACTGCTGACTCTCTCTTCTGCAGCCATCATGTTCTGTGTATTTCTGTGACCTGTAATACAGCATTAGTTGAATAGTCTTATGGAAGCAGAAGCTTTGATAATCTGAACAGTACAAAGGTTTCGTTTTTTATCTATTTTTGATTGCTTTTAACTTTCTTGAGCAACTTATTCAAGAATTAGTGTGAACTCTGAAGAATTCAGGTTCAAGGAGTAATAGCAGCGCTTTGCCTGGAGTAGTGGTTGCAAGTCTAGCTAGTGAAAAACACTGTTACCTGTATGTAGTATTTTATTTTTTCAAAGATATAATAACATACTTTGTATAAAAAGCTGCCCAAAAAATGATTGGAAGTAAAGTTTGTCACAGTTATAGACAATTTTTCATTTTTTCATTTCATTTTCCTGTGTGACATATTTTAGTTGCTAGGCAATCATAGCTAAATAGGATTTTCTTGTTACTGTTCCTGAAGTATTTAGAAAATTTTAGAGCACTTTAAGTATTGTTTAGGTAGAAGATAGACCTGCGATACAGAATACAACTCTAATATGTGCAGAATGGGTCAAATGTTCCTGTACTGGCTAACTGATACCCTCAGACCTAAAATTTAACTATGTTAGCAGGCTTAAGCATGTTACGTTATTGCATTATTCTATCCAATGTATGATCACGATAAATAAAATTAGAAATAGTAAAAGATACCCTTAAGAGCAAGAACAATGTAATAAGTAGCAGTTTTGCAAATATCAGTAACCTTTGCAGGCTGTGCATGTTCAAGTTACACAAAGCTTTTGCAAGTAGAAAATAGAAATACCAGAAAATATTGGTAATAAAAAGCTTCAGATTACAGGACAGGGGCCAGAGAGCCATCCTATTTGCAAAACAACCAGCAAAGACACTGGTTATCCCCATATATGATAAGATAACTTTGTATTACCCATAGATGCATTTATACATCTTGCACACAGAGCAAGAAAATTCAAGAATAATCACATCTGATTACCTGGTATACCACAAGATAATGTTATATTAGCAATGAGATAATAGCAGTTGGCGCTGAGGCTACATTCATATGGATGTTCTCACCTGCAGATGTTCTAAAAGCTTCTTTCAAACTTTATCTCTACAAACAGGTAAGTTAGGGAAGATTTTCATCCCTAACTGATTTGCCAAATACTGTTCTTATAAAATCTTAAGTTTTAAATGTAAATATTTAGTCATTTTTTCCATTTATGTGGGTTGTAAGTGATAAAGAAAATAAATCATATTTCATATATTCTGCATCATTGTAATAGACAAAACTTCCCATGTCTTATTAACACTCCATTATTGATTTCCCATTTTACTGTAGCCTTAAAATTGGAAGTATAATTCTTTTCTTTTTGTACTATGCACTTTCTTTGGAGTAACATCCTCAAGTTCTCTTGATTCCCAGATGTCTGGAGTTCAACATCTGTATCACTACAGCCATAGTAACACAGGGGTCTGCCCAGACTGCAAGACTTGCTTAGAACACTCGGTAAAACCCACAGGGACCCTGCCCACACCAATGTCTCCCGTTCTTTCTCCTCCTCAGCCAGAAAGGCTAAAGCTAGCTTAGGCATGTCTGCATAAGCTGTTACACCTAGAAGCTTCCATTTAATTTGTCTTAGTAGTTGTGTGGAAGCTGTTTAGCAACTCTTACTGCAGGTGGAGCTGCATTCCAAAAGAACTGTGTTCCTATAATTTGGGACACATGAATGCATTCGCATACCATATTAGGACAGCTCTGGAAATATAAGAATAAATTATCCATACTGTTTATTTTAATAGTTTCACTGCATTTGAAAGACTAACCTGCCTGAAATGTTACTGATGATACCCTTATAGTCTTGTCCAGCCAGCTGACCTTGTAGAGGGGAATTGTGTGTACTTTCTGGATCCTGCAGGTTTAAAGTAAGAAAAAGTTGTGAAAAAATCAGTACACAGAAACATCAAGAATATAGTTACTTTCATTAATATTCTTTCTTATATCTGACAAAAAGCGTGTCCTTCACTCAAGAAGGAAAGGGAAAAATAAAATAGTTTTCACTTTCAGAAGAAAGTACATAACTTTGATTCAGGACTGCAGTATCTACTAGGAGTAAAAAGACACATCAGCTGTATTTGTGAGTTTCATAACAATACATCTCTACAACTTAGCATACATGACCAAACTTTGAAAAGGTTCATGTTAGTTATATCCTCGCTGCTCTCATAAAGAAAATGCAATCACAGGAATCATAGGTCACACTCTACTCTTCACCTCCTAGCTCTTGGCATCAGAAAGCACCAGTGTCTGAGATTGAATTGTTGGTAATTCCCTTTTTTTATATAAGACACGATACCAGCTGGTAGAAGCAGAGGGCAGCTGCTCTACTGAAGAAGCACTCAACTAACAGAGAAGGCAGATCCTTGATCACCCTCCATATGTAGTAGAAGCAATAGTATTGGTGGCCAGTTTTCCATCCTAGAGAATGATAACTGGGTCCTGCATTTAAATAATGATGCAGGACATCTGCTGTTAGTATGTGGAAGTGGCTCCTTTTCAGCTGTAACGCTTGATAATTATTTACATTTTCATTCAGAGTAGTGTTTCTTCTTCTTTCCCTCTTGATATTCCAGACGCACTCAGAAACCACTCTGGCATGTTACACAGTATAAACTACTGAATGCCCCACAGAATCTTAACAGTAGCTGCCACTTATACCTTATTTTCTTATTTTTGTGCTTGTATTTCTTCATTAGAATAGGGGAATTCATGGCTACCTATTTAACCGTGAATTCAGTTACCAATTTTCTGCACCTACTGACTGCATTGACTGGATAATGCTATATGGATTTTTGTTTTCTGTTTGCCAAGGAAAGGTATTTTAGTGTTGCTTTTTTGCATCTATCTTTTTTTTAGTAGCTTGTCATTTTCAAAGTCTGCATCTTTGGAGTAGATGGCAGCTATACTCTATAAAGTAAAACATAAATAATTGCTATTCTTAAGAGACATCTGAAAGCAAGCTGGAAATAATGAAGAGAGTGTTAATGCAATCAATTCAGAAAAGAATTTTAGCATGTGCTTAATGTTAGACATGTGCTGTGCTGAACTAAATAGACTTAACTGCATGCTTAAAGCTAAATTTGTGCCTTAATACCTTGCTAACTCAGGGATCTAATAAGGAACCTGTAACCTTAGTACTATCTCCTGCTTCTCATTGGTGTTATTTCTTGGGTATACTTCTTTTTCAGATCATAGACATGACCTTGTTTTGATAGTACATTTCACCAATGTAACAATTCAGTTCCAACACCAAGAGTGTACTTTAAAACTTTGTCAAAAAAATTCCTTTTCCAAGTTGTCTTAAATTATCCATGTCAAGGATTTCTTCCATTTTTCTTTTCTAGTTTGATTATATTGATTGAGGCACGTTCGTTTTGGGTTGGGGTTTTTTGTTTTTGTTCTGGAGGATATGAAGAACTACATTTCTCACATCTTCTGAGGAGAGGTTTTACAGGTTTTACAGTTGTAAACTTAGAAATAATAGATGCTGTAAAAATGGAATGTCTTGTAGGACTTACTAAGATTCAAAAACATAGCCATGTTTGAAGAAGTTTGGTTGCCTTGGAGTTATGAACATTAATATAAGACAGTTGAATAGAAATCTTCTAAAGTATATTGTTTTAAAATATTGAAAGAATGGTAAAATTAACAAATTGTTCGTTCAAGTATTACAGAGAACCAGAACTAGACTTGCTTATGCAACCTTCCTTCCCCCCACCCTTTTAGCATATATATTATACTAGTCATATGCTATTATCTCAGTGGAATCCACTGACTCATTCAAATGTTAGCCGTTCCAGTCATTTCGATACACTTCCCTCACATTAATCTCTTTTCATTAAGAAGGTGTGGTTCTTGCCTACATTGCAGCAAACCCATTTTGCAAACATACATACAAGTACATTGCCTAATCGTTTCTAGAAGCCTGATTCAGGTTTTACCTTGGTGCCCATGTGGTTGGATTCTTCTTCCTTGAAAGTGAAAACAGGCTGAATTCGCAGGCTTCCCTCAGCACTATCTGAATACCAGAAAACAAAATAAAAGTAAAATGCCCATAAAGCATCAAAATAAGATCCATTTCTTCTGTGCCACTCACATCAGATGGCTTTGATCTTGGAAGAGGCACTGAGATACAGTGCCAGAACCTGGCATGGAATGTCCCTTTCATGGATACTTTGAGAAGGTTAGTACAGCGCAAATGCCACGTATCACCACTGAAGAAGCCAGCATAATTCAGGTTGCCAGAAGATACACTCAAGTAGACAGCTATATCAATAACAGTTATAAAAAAATCTGAAACAGAATTTAAATCTGCCCTTCCTAACCCAGCCTATTCCTTTGCAGTGCTAAGGGATAAATACCACAAATTAACTTTGATGCCAGTGCTTCTGTAATACCATTGGATTTTGCTGCTCCAGGAAAACAGTTAAAACTTTCCAGCAGCTGTGTAATTCACCAGTGTCATATGAGATGTAAATAAACATCCTCATAGCTAGGTCCTTGAATTTGCAGAGCTGGAGAAAAGACTAGTGTCACTGAAGTGAATGGGAGTATTTCCACAGCCCTTAATACAGCAAGAGCTGCAATCAGCCTTTTTATAACTGCCTGTCCTTCCTTTTTTTTTTTCTTTTTTTCTTTTTCTTCTCTCCTCATTGTTAACTTCCAAAAGTAAACTAGAATAGAGACGGGGCAATGAACATCCTCCTTCTAGGGTGGTGCTTGTCCTCATGGAAAAGTTTTGCTCTTGAAACACAGAGGTAGCTTCCAGAAAATGAAGGAGCGTCCAGTGCTTATGACACAGTCTAGGAGTTCAAGAGTGGTAGGCTCAGTCTAATAGATAATGAAAAAAATTGAGAACCTTGAACCCTAGTGGCAGCTGCTGCCTAACAGCAGAATTGCCTAAAATACCTATGCAGCTAAGTTTGCATCAGTAAAGCTGACTAGATGCATAAATGTTTGCTGTAAAATATGTCCAAAAGTCACAATCAGCTCTGCATCTCTTCCTAGTCAGCTGGGGAGAAAGAAAATAGCAATGGCTGTGCCTCCTTGCCTGAGAAGTTTTGAAACAAAGCCTCCAATTTGTAACCAGCAGGCCAAAAGGTATTAAGGAGGAACTCTATATGCTTCCCACCAAATTTTCTCCACATTATAAGAAACATTTCAGTGTTCAAAGAAATAGAAAGTTGAGGAATATAAACCCATAATCTAGTGGTAATAGTATATCTTTGCTTCCACTCCCAGCTTTAATTAGTATTTAAATCTTGAGTATTTGGCAGAGCAGAGCCTGCAGCACAAGTTTCTTCCATTAGTTAGTCAGTTCTCTAAGTACTGCTCCATGCTGGTAGGTGCACTCTCAAATTAATAGCAATCAACCTGGGAGCAAAGGCTTCTGGATTTGAAGATGAACAAGCACAGGAGAGGAGCTGTCTGCTGGACAGAACAGGAGGTGCAGTGTTTTCAAGAGATAACGTAGGAGTGCTGGGATGTGAAATTTGTGGGAAACATTTTAGCAGCTGAGTCAATAATTGGTTGTGATTCTGTCAGTGAGTTGTATAAAATGGGGTAAAATCAGACCAGGAACCTTCATGACTTAAAAACATAAGCTGAGTTAAAGCATCTTTAAGGGTCTTGTAGCTTTGCTTCTACTAATTGTAGACTTAAAAATCACACTTGGGCATTCCTTCTCTGTAGTCCGTTATCTTAAGTAGCTTAGCCAGAGCTGCAGGTTACAGTGAAGAATGTGTTTGTATCTACAGCTATGAAGTGGGACTAACTGTGAAGTTGGTAACATTGAATTATTTTGCTAATAGGAAAGTTGAATTCAGGCACAACATAGTCTTCCTTTTATCATATACCGAGTGGATGTAGCTGCTTACCAGGCTCTGCTTTTGTGTTTGGCGAGGAAGGCATACTGTTGCTCTGATTGCCTGAATAAGCCCAATGCAAAGCCATACTTCGGCAGACAGTGATTTGAACAGTGCCTTGAGCCTTGCGCAGCAAATCTGTAACTGTGTGGCGTGGCAGACCAGACACGAAAGTCTCATTCACCTGGAAAATACAATGATGTGTACTTCCAGATTCCTGTAATGGAAAGCTTTTTTAAATCACATAACCCAGTAGTGAGCAATCTTATTTGTGGTTTGTGTGTCCTCATCCCCTCGCATTTTAGTAACTTGCTTCATGAACCTCTCCTCTCTACTACTTTATACCGTGATGGCCAGCAGTACATCACAAAAGTATAGCCTGCATCTCTTCTGAGACACTAAGAGGGCATTGTTTCCCCTACTGTTCAGATGGAAGATGGAGGAGATATGGAAATAGATGAAAAATAGAAAAGCAAACAAAAGTATTGAAACTCTTGGACAGGGAAGAAAAAATAATTTGTGGTAAAAAAGAAAAAAAATATTTATATTAGAAGTTGGTTAAGATAGTAAGATTTTAAATAAAGATTCAAAAGTTCTAATTCTAGTGCTTTTTACTTGTCTTGATAATACATAACTGGCACTGATGATAGGTTCTTGTCAGTATTCTCCTGGTTAGCTGTTATATGCATGCCTGGTCAGTTAATTCATTTCTCTGATTTTTTTCACGTGTAATCCCCACTGGGCACAGTTACACTATGGATTAGTTGCACTTTGCCGCTTGCCCGGGTATTCTGGGTCTGTTTCTCTGCTAGAGTGCCCAACAGCCACCTCCAGCTGCAGAGAGGCCCAGTCCTACAGGAAGCAAAAGTCTAGGCAAGGGGTGGGTGTCCCAGAACAGCCTTCTGACCCCCAGGAGCCAAGGGACACCATCGTCTACGTGTTTATATGCCAAGCAGTCTCAGATTTCCAATCTGCACAACATTTATACTGAACAGAATGGTCATTGTAGTATAACTAGAGAAAATGTGGGCCAAAACAATAAAGAACAAGCATTACCTTGAGAAGGATGTCACCAACTTGAAGCCTCCCATCTAGATCTGCAATGCTGTCTGGACTGATGGCTTTTATTAGGATAGCCCTACCATTTCTTCCACCTACCAGTGCGAATCCTAAGCTTCCATTTTCTGCTTTTTCCAGCTCGATCTTAATAATGAAGTCCTGCAATAGACAAGGATGCAGTCTAAAGTGGAGTTTATTCAGGACTGTATGTTGTTTGCATTTTTAATACCAAAGAATCCCATTATGCTTCACAGTCCTCACTGACTGATGTAGATTATGGGATAGATCCTTCTCTTGAAGAGGTGTATAGAGCTTCCAGTGATTAACGTAGCAGCTGCATCTATGCATTGGAATGAAAGTTGTACATATTTCCATAATCTTTTTTAATAATTGCTGGAGGGGAAAATAACCTCTTAAGAGCAAGGAAACGCGTACTTTTGTAATCCTTTTATAATATATCAAATATATCACCTTCACTGACAAGTCACTCACCTCCAGCATGACAGTAATGCTGTACACACTCCAATCTTTTATTGTTCTATAATGAAAACCCTAACCTTGCAACCCCTACAGACCCATCTATTTGGCTTTAGCCCTTTGTTCAGTTTTCAAAACGGCTGCTTTTTTAGGGTCAAGTATTATGTCAGAAGTAGCAGCAACCTCGAAATGTTTATAACTTGCAGCATGACTAGTTCCAATGTTGCAAATATCATAATCAGAAATTATTTTAGCAAGTTGAACAGATAAGCCATCATGGATTAAACGATGCAGAAGAAGCAGTAACAGTGATGACTTAACCAAAAGTGAGAAAATTGTTCCAATTTTTCTGCCAAGCTGGAGGTCTAATTTTAACAAGAGACAGCCCTCTTTTGCAAATCACAAGCAAGAGAAGCCCAGTAAATCTATTCCCATGAAATATCATTCCCAACATGGGTAATTTCAATTCCAAGTAGCATTATTTTTCACGTTTGCACAAACAGAAGTGATGTTTGCACTTGTAAGAATTCTGAAGCATTGTATGTTCAGCATGGAAATTACTTCTTTTTTCAAAGAACACACCTTTGTATTTTAGGAATTCATAATTTCAAAAATGGCATTACTCTTTCCAAATTCAAACCCTTACTGTTTATGTCAATGCTGCATAATGCTCCAAAGGTTTGGAGTAATTTTACCCATTTTTTAAATGCCCCATCAGAGAATTTTGAAAAGAAACATGTTAATCTCAGGTTTCAACGATGTTGTGGGAAATGCTTCACAATTACACTTATTTTCCACAGAATCCCATGCTGTGATATTCTGTATCTTTTTCCTGTGATACTTTCTTTCTAAGCTAAGGATTAATCTTGTAAACTATTAAGAGTCTATGAAGACCTAATAGAGGAGCTAGAGTGTATAAGTAATGCTTATATTACTAAGCTCGTCAAATAGTGTTACTATACATTGAAAACTGGCAACAGAAGAGTCTGACCCCAGGAAGTGCTCAGCACATTCTAGTCCATGAATGCTGAAGCAATTCAACACTTCACAGGATGCTCTCCAAATGCATTAGATTCATGTTTTCAAAGAAACTGGAGAGGAAGTGAATACATTGAATAAAACTATTGAAAAAAGTCTCCCTCCATATAGCTCACTTCACTTGATGGGCCGTCTTAAACTTGATAAAATTGTCACTTACCTTACATTCTGGAGAATTGGGAGTGTTTTGCTGAGCACCATAATTTGTTTCATCCAAATGTTTCTCTGTGAAAAAGCGGCAACAATTTTTAAACAGTTGTACTGGTAAAATGTTCTATGGTATAAAACTTAAAATAATATTCAGAGACATAATGATACATTTTATATTTGACATGTAAAATAAATTAAAAAAAATCCTGTGGACTTATGTGGGCTTACACTGCTGAACCATGAATTGAGCTGTCTGTGCATTATCCCTGCAGACTTTTCACCTTCCAGTAAGCAGGTTCCAAATCAAGCCTTAAAAGCTGCATGTTACAGGGTCAGAGACACCAAATGGACAACAGGTAATGTATAAATGTTCTCTGAAACTCTGAGGGAGCAGTTTTGTTTATGAAGAATTAAACTTTCCCAGGTGCTTACGGAACCACATACAGACTTACTTTCTTTCCAAGAGAGGGCACAAAATTTTACAAACCCTAATTGAAAATACAAAGTGCCTTACCATGTTGATGCAGCAGATGCTGTTCTTGGGAATTCAGGTTTTCATTTGAGAAAAAAGTACTGGGTTTCTCAGTCTCAGCAGGTGGCCCTAAAAGCATACATGTAGGTTTGTTCTGACAGGCCTCCTGCTAACTTTTATGTACATAAGGGAATGTAAACTCTGTGCTTAGATTATTGAACAAAGCATCAATATCCAATATTGATACCATTTGAGGCAGTTTGAGGCCATACTGCATGATTAAGTTTGCCAGTTTGCACAGTGATATAAACAATACTGTTGTGAATTGCAGAGATACTGCATCTCAGTCCTTGCTGTTTTTAAAACTGTAACAACAATCAGACATCAGATTGAGTCATTCTAGACATGTGGCAGTGATCAGGCAGAGGAAGAAGCAGGGTGTGTTAATGTCTGCAGAGATGGATATGTAAGAAGACAATATGCACTCTTGACACTCCTACCTCTACCCACCCACCCATAGTTTTGGGGTTCTGCTTTATCATATCTTGGTCATCTTAGTTGTCTTCCATAAAGTACTCTTACTGTACGAATTACAGAAAATGATGAGTGTTCTTATGTTTAAAAAAACAAACAAAAAACCCCAACAACAACAAAAAAAAAGTTCCCCGTTGCCTTTGCAATTTTAGTATGCATTTTTGTAACTAAGTCTATAAAATGAAACCTTGCTTACTTAATAGCAAATTATTATAGATTTACCTACAAATCTATCACAGATGATAGCAAACAGAACACCAAATACAAAATTACTATAGATTTTTTTAAGTGCCTTATAAAAAGGAAGAATCTTGTTTTATAAGAGAAGCAGGTAACTGTACTATTGTAGAGTTCATAAATCTTTATCAGAGGTGAATCAGATGCAGTAACCTATCTTGAAGGTGTCTTGAGAAATCTTGGAATCTGCAAAGCTCATGGAGCAAGGATAGGTAAACAAGGTCCTACCAGGATACACATTTACTGTGCTTTAGTTATACCACAGTAACTGAGAGTACACATAACTTTATCTGTGTTTTGTAGTAAACTCAAAGAGGCTTGTTCTTAGTAAGTGTAATAAGCTGCTTCAGTTTACAAAACCAAAGACATGGATAGTTGTTGAGTAGGAAATCCCTAACTAGCTTAACTTGGAATAATTTCTTGAGGTAGCCATATGCCAGTATTCAGACAAATGTAGGCATATGAGCAGTTCTGGTCCAGGGTTACTTTTTCAGATCATCTTTGCATGAATTAAAAAAAATTCAGGTATTGAGTCAAGTAAATGAAACTGGGGGTTAGGCCTGATGTAACACCACAGCCAAATGTACACTGCAAAGTATTACTTGCATAGATAACAGACTTTCTACACAGTGATGTAGACATGACACCTATCCTTCCACCTGATGGTGTGGTGCAGATGCAGCCTCTGCTTGCTGAGACCCCTTCTGCTGCTAGAGCAATTCTGGTCAAGTCTTTGTAGTGCAGATTATTACTGAAGTTTTGTGACAGTTACAACATTAAATATTGTCCCCTGATAGGTATGCTCTTGTATTAACTAAGAGATATTTGTGCTGCCTGTTTCTGATTTTTCTATAGGTTTATTGATAACAGTTTAAAACGTTGGCCTAGATGATGAAGTAGTGGCTCATATTAAATAGGGGCTCAAAAAGTACTGGAAAACCCCTTAGAGAACAGTTTCAATCAAAACAGATGTTGAAATAATGACCACATAAATTTCCCATTTAATAACAACAAATTAAAAAAAATAGAAACTGACTATGCAAAATGCAATAGTGTTTGGGTGTGGTTTTTTTTAAGAGGACTATACATTTTATTTCTATCTTTAAAGAGCTACCAAATTTTCTTCAGATCCTTAGGATGGCCATAACAGAAATACTGAATGCCAAGGTACAGTCTGTTAATAACTTTTAAAATGCAATGAATCAATACCTTATGCTTATTTCCAAAATCAGAAGCAAGTTTTGAACTGAAAACCAAAAATATTAGCCTTACTTACTATTTTTCTGCTCTATAGGAACCACTGGATTGCCATTTCTGGGGGCAGAAAAAGTGAAATATATGAGCCATTAAGAGCTGCATGCTTTGTAAAGCACATATGAAAAATATTTTTAGAAAGTCAGTTGTCTAAATTGTAGTTGTACTTCTATGATTTTGTTAATGATGCTTTCCTAAAGAGCATTTATATCAGTATATAAAATATGTAACTGTATTTACAACAGTGAAATGTTTCATTTAAATGGGTTGGGGAAAGAACGAACATGTTAAATCATTTGTCCCAATACAGAACTGCTTTGTGGTACATTTTCAATTCAGCTTTGGTTCCCTCTCTATACAGTGAGAGTAATCTTTTGTAATTTCCTTTATCCTATTGCTGTTTGTTTCCTTAGATTGTAAATTCTTATGATCAGGGTGTGTTGCCTACTAACTGCTTATACAGGAAGAAGTATAACAACGCTGCAGTTTCTTCATCTGCTAGACCAGTGCAAGTTAACAAAACATTGATAAAAGTTTGGACTACGTTAAGACAACCGTGACAGACATACTATTGCTCTCTCTGGTTATATAGCTTAGTTATTCACATGTTTTTGGGTTACTGTGAGATCTTTGGAAGCTCTTTCTGTATCAGTCCGGGACGGCTGCTGGTGCTATATCAGACTGTAGAACACACAATAGATCTAAATTGCAGCCAAGAACTGATGAGGGAAATTCTTAACTGCAGGTTGTTGATCAAGTCTGGGATGACTTTTTGTTACATGTGGCAGATTAAATGATGCATTTTTAATACCTTTCTAACATGTTGACTGTTGGAAGTAACCAACTTGGAGTTTCCCATCAGAGGTAGTTTCTTGCCTGTAGTTGTCAATCTGAGATTGTATGGAGAAGGTTGGCGCTAGTGGTGGAAATATAAAAGATCTTCCCTACAGAACAGGATATCTGAAAATGGTGGCCAGCCTGGCAGTTAAAGGGTTCATATTTGTGTTTGGATGATGAAGTCTGAAGAGTTCTCATTTATGTTGTATGCGTCTACTTGTGCTCTGTTAGTTGTAATTATGAGGAGTTAAGATATCTTATGGATGTTATGTATCAAGTTGCAACATTCAGACTTTGAGGTAAAGCATTTTGCTTGTAGTTTGTCCTGGGTTTATTGTTTAACTTGTTGAGGTTTAGAAACCTGCTTCAACATTAGGATTGAGATTGAGTATACTTGGGTTTACCTTGTCTGCTCAGATTTACCTTGTGGCTTTGATTTGGACATTCTGGGTGGCAGCTTCACACGCTCTCACTGCATCATCCAGGCTAATGCCCTCAGTCCACAGTCCACAGATGTAAACAATCTGATCTTGTGACTGCAAACTGCCTTCCACACTGGCAGGAGAGCCAGGCACTATCTCTAGCACATAAATGCCTTGTAACTTGCTTCCAGCTCCTCCTGTCAGCTTCAAGCCTAGAATAATGCAGAGAAAGCATCTTTTGTGGCAGCGTGTTTTGAATGTCACTGTCAGTGACATACAGCCTAATGGAATAGATGTGTGTCATTGAAAGATAGGCTGAACAAATCACTGATGTTATAAATAACAGTCTTACCCCAGTGAGACAGGGTATAAGAGCTGGAATGGGATAGTGAAATGAAAACAGATATTAAAAAAGTATGGAAAAAACTTAAATGGTATTGTCTATCTCTATGCTTCAGCTGTTTCATAATGTTTTATTTCACCTGATGTTGAATAGTCATTTGAGTAAGACACTTAGCTGCATAGCAGTAACTCCCTCATTACCAGAGTGCTTAAGCGCCTTGCAATCTTTAGAGTGTGATAGGGAACAGAAGCATACAACTAAGGAGATACCTATACAGTGCAAAACTGAATTGTGAACAATATTCAAGCACTCTCTGAACAAGCTAGTTTCTGAACTGGAAACAGGATGCTGTACCTGAGCAAATACAGCTATACTGTTTCCTGAGTCTACAGTTCTACCTGTGTGCAGTACTTGCCACATTCTGCTGACATACCAAGATACACTGTGGGCGGGTTTTTTTAATCACTTGTATTGCGCAATGTAGATAAAGCCTCGTGTCTGTGGTGAATCAAGAATTTGAGTAGAGATTTTTTGAATAGCAAACTATTGCCCTAACCAGTAGCTCATTCTTCTCAAACTTTGCCTTTTTTTTCTTTTTTTTCCCCCCCCTTTTCCTCCAAATAGATTTTTACGTATCTCAGCAGGTAGTAGACATTAATATCTAACTACCAACTACTTCTGTATATCAGTAATATGAAAATATGAGACCAGAGATCTTCCAGAAAGCTCAGCTGATAGGATGATAATATAAAGATCAATTTTGCAACTCTCTTCATTGGTCTAGTAAGAGATATTATTCTCCCCTTTAAGGCCTTGCCCAAAATAATGCTCTCCGTTCCTTTGTCACAGGTGGTGGCAGAGAGCATAAAAGGTGTCAAGGTCACTCAGGATCATATAGATCCAAGACCACAGTTGCTTATGATTATCTTACGATTGCTGTAATCTCTGTCCAAAATAGCATGCATAGTATTTACCACACACCTAGCTGTCCATTGGCACCTTTTGTGAGAGTGATTTCAGGAATCTCATCTGGCCTAATAGAGGGACGTGGATGACTGTCAGCACGACCAACCACAAGGTGCAGATCAGGAGGAGAGCTTTGCAGTAAAGTCAGGGCTTCATTGCATGGTAAAGATGTGACATCAATTCCATTCACCTAAATGACAAATCAGTAAAATGATGTCATAGATCTCATTGACCACCTTGTACTTCTCTCTCCATTCTGAATTGTGTATATGGACTTAAATTAGCTTTCACTTTCATGTTGCTGCTTTGCTGTGGTATTTGATGTGAGTAAATGCAACAGTTAAGATTGCAGTGAGATTTCTATTTTGAACTTATTTTTTTCTGAGTGCAGAGCTTTCATAAAAATAGCTCTTTTTTTCTTGGAACTCAAGGTCTTGTAGCAAAAAACAAAGACAGTCTAGTGAAACAAATTAAAGATTAACCAGGCTGAAAACAAGCTTTATTCATACATTACAAAGGACATAACTCCTGCATCCTTTGTATGTCACCTATCTTATTACATTAATTCAGTTTGTCATTTAATTTGGAAGGCATTTGATGTCTCAGTTGTCTTACATTGCTGCTAGATGATTTGTGTTATTTGCCTGGTCATACAATATATTCAGTTCAAAATTTATTCTACTGAAGTTAGCAGAATTACATTTATTATATGATTCATTTGCACTTGCATGCCTAAGTATGTGATAAACTGGACTCTACGAAAGGAAGAAAGGCAAAACTAAATGACATTGATCTGCAAGTATTTTCTTTTCTGTATAAACTCAAGGAATTACCATACCATAATGATTCTGTCTCCTCTTTTTAGTCTTCCATCAGACAGGGCAGGCTCATTCAAGATTTCATCAACATAGAGGCAGGTGTCCACTTTGTTAAAAACTACAGAGAATCCATAACCGTTGTTCTCTGATTTTGTCAAAGTCACAAAGATCTCCATTTCCTATTAAAATAAGTACAAGATATGTTAGATGTAGGCTTTTCTTTTGCTTCATTCACATCTTCCATCATGTTTTATATGCAGATAGGAATCAGATCCTCAGATGGTATAAACAAGAGCATACATAATGGTTTCTCTGATCTGTCATTGACTTATTCCAGAATTAATTATTTTTTTTTGTACCTAGTGGAACTTCATGGTGATTGATTGATATGGCCTAATAAGGCAGAGAATGCCATCAGGGACTGGAATTTTGGCATTTGAAATGTGTAAAGAAAGGCTTGGAGTCCTCTGAGCTGACCAGCATTACAATAGTAGGTTGCAGAGATTATTGTTGTTATTGCTATTGCTGTCCCACTAAAGGAAATGGCTGGAGCTAAATTTTGTCCTTAGTGCTCTCAAATTCGTAGGAATTCAGAGCTCATTAGAGTCAGAAGGAATGCAAGATATTCAGCATTTGGCAGGACTGACCCTTGTATTTTTAATAGTAATTAGCACAAGGATCATACTTTCTTATCAGGACATCAGTGTAACAAAGCTATTTTCCACATGGGTTTAAAACATGACAGAAAAAACCCAAGTAGCTGAGTCCAATTAATTTTAGAGGCTACTAGAGGGCTAAAGGCCTTTGTACACTGGGAATAGTATTGCAAAGTGCTGGAAAGTTGAAGAAATAGTAAGATGGCAAGAGCAAGGAGATGGCCCTAGGGAAATGGTAAAGAATTCTGGAGCGCTGGGCATAGTGGAAGGTCTGCATTAAGATCATGGACATTCAGGAAAGTAAAAAAAAAAAAAAAAAGCCATGCAAAAATAGCATATATAATGAGTTAAAATTTATGTTAAATTTATGTTTAAGAATGTTGCATTTTTAAATTTGTTTCTTTTCCCTTGTCATATTCTACCTGTTAATAATTTAGTGCCTATCACATACCCTAGCGCAATCTTCCTTTTCTTCTTTCTCTTCCTCTAGTTCCTCCAAGTCTTCCCATTCATTGTCACTGTCATGTGTCTCTCTAGCAGACAGGGATGATGAGAAGGGACCACAAACACGTGGTTGTGGGGTTGCCATGGTTGTGCAGAGTGTCTCGGAGCTTCTTCCCGATGAAAGTGAGGTCGCAGATGCTGAGCTGACAGTGAGATACTCTTCATCAATAGGGGTTAGGGAGAGAGTTTTGGGCATACATTTTGTGTTTGATAGGTCATCACCACTCTTATTAAATTTGTGGCTGGAAAATAAAAAGATGCTGGTGTTTTCCTCTATATGCTTTATTAGATGGGCACTGAAAAGTCTACTGCTTATGCATGACCTTATTTTAATTTTAACTGAAGTATTGTTTATGGTATTAAATTGCTGTCTGGGTCCTCCACTGATACTGTAAAAATAAATAATTAATCAGTATTTTGCAAAGGTAGTTAAAAGATTAAAAATCTTTCAGAATTTGAAAACAGCCTTTGCAAAATATTGCACTCTTTTTTTTTTTTTAAAGACATTAATTAATACTTTTGTTGCTTCTTGAAAAGGATAATTGGATAATTCCTAGACCACTAATTATTTCATCTGCCATAAACAACTTAATTAACTTATCTGGTATGTGATATGCACATTACAATACTACTACAACTTTCACATTTGCATTTTTCTTGAAAAAGGAATGCCAGCCACATTCCTGGTTCCTGAAGGTATTTCCTTGATAACCAGAGCACAGACCACAAACATGAAATATAATGTGACTACTGTCTCTCCATAAAAGGTACTAGTCCTGATTTCTGTTTGTAAGCTTGATTTTATTCTTATGCTTGCCTTGAAACATAAGAGTTGTCCTACAGAAATCAATGGATTTGTTCAATTACTTGAATTAAATGTTATTGATTTTATTCCACCATATTGGAGACACAGTATTCAGCAGTTTGGATGCAAGTCCAGACTGAATCGTGTGTGTTGTGCTTAATATTGTTTTGTCTGTTGTCATTAATAAACTTCAATAGACTACTATAGCAGTGTCTCCCATTAAATTTATCATTAAAGCTAATAGAAATGCTTGGAACACATATTATTTTATTTTTTAACTATGTGTTTTCTTCATATCAATCTTTACCAAAATATAGCTAAACCTCATACATCTTAAAAACACTTAAAATGGCATAGCTTTTATTAATGCTTCATATAGCAAAGATGCCATGTCCTTTCATATGTAACAGTTGCCTAGAATCTTTCCGCTCTCTGATAGAACTGAACTGTGTCTACCATCTCCCAAGCAAACATGCACAACTGAAAGGAACACAAATTGCATGTCTTGCATGAAATCACAGAAGATCCCCGGTGTTACGCTCTTGTTTCAGAAGTTGTCTGTAGTCTGAAGCAAAATACAAAGCACAGTAGCAAAACAGGTATTTTGGTTGGATATAGCATAGCTAGTAGCCTTTGACAGTACTTTTGAAATACTGATAAAAATAAGAAAAACTTGTAGGCTCATGCTGCATGCCCTCAGTGAGGGAAGCAATCTAGTCTGTTAGCTTATATATGTGCAGGGAGGAAATGAAAAGTTTGCCATCTCCAGTAGCACAGCAAAGCTGAGAACGAAGCTGACATTTTGTGCTTTTGTGCTTTAATAGCTGAACAACAGATACTTACAATACTGTGGAAGATGACTGGGATAATTAAAAGAAATGTTTAAGGATAACAGCAAATGCAGTCTGCTCCTTTCTTTTGGAGTCAGTAAAAAGTTGTGTTCAGTGGACGTTGGTCAATGTGGGTGTCACAGAAGCTGTCATACGCTAGTGGAGTCCTGATTGACCTTCAGAGGGTATGAAAGGTGTTTGTCAGAGCTACACAAGCTCAAGGCAATGAGCCAGCAGTGGCTTCATCATAACACAGCTTCTAGCCCATCTCTAAATCACCATGGGGAATAACATGACTCTTGGTCCTGCAGGATGCTCCACTGATGAGCTCAACTTTCTTTTGGAGTATAGTAACCCCTGCATCTGGACTTCAGAGGGAAAATAAGGAGTTAAAGTTTTTCAAAACAGCATTTCCAAAGGTTCTTACTGGTGGTGATGAGGAGTGAAAGGAATTTTCCATGTGAAACCCTGAGCATGGAACTTTTAAAAGCAGTAGAGAAGCATGTATGTAAGCAGGAGCTTCACTCGTGAATGTGGGTGAAGCTTCACCTCTCAAGAGAGAGAAGCTAAAAGTATGAATTGCCATTATGGCCCAACTTGACTTGCAGCCAGCTAGTGCTGACACCCCCAGAGATTGCCTGGTTCTATGCTTGATGAATGTCAAGAATAATAAAAAGATTTCAAATGACTGTGTAGAAAAATAGGAATTCCTTTCTAGATAAAATTACTAGAGCTGTAAGTTAAAGACCTCTAGGAAACCTTTAACTTGTCTTTCTGTCAGTCCTTTCTGTTGTGATAATTTATATTCTTTTGCACTGGAAAAGATGATTAAAATGGAATGGATTGTCTTCTGTGTGCCAGTGTCTGGTATATCCAAACAACTGTAAAAGGAGGCTGAGTCCATTTGCCCTGTATTTTTTGCAGTCTGTGATTCCCATTTAAATGAAGAAGTCTTTCCACTGATTTCAAACTGTAGCCAGCTTCAGCTGAACAAGCATGAATGTTATATAGTGCAGTACTCTTACAACTGTCTTGCAATGCAGACTTACACAAAATTCTTATGAGAGTAAATACAGACAGCAGATTAGGATAGTCAGAGTAAGACAGTAAAACAAAATCTTTAGTAATCAGCAGTGATTAGAAGCAGATAACCCTGTACTTAAACCTAAGCAATTCACTTTCAAAACTCTTAAGAGCCAGAGGAAAGGCTGCAGAGCAGATTTCAGTATTCCTTACCTTTTGGCCCATACAAATTCACATGGTGAGTAGCAGTTCTGCTTCATTTCTTCCTCTAAGGAGTGGAAGGCTTCAGAACCGGCAGCTTCTTGATGAAACTTCCAAAGATGCTTATAGAAATTTTCTCTGGGAGTCATAAGTTTCTGTATGGGCTCCTCTTGAAACTCAGCTTCCTGCTCTTCATAAGTTGAGCTGTCCTCTTCAGGAGGTTCACTGAAATCTGCTGCCACTGGAGAGTCCAGGCAGTCTTCAAGGTCTGGGGAGGTGCTGCCTCCATCAGTGGTAGACTGGTCCATACTATTTCCTACCTCTGTCCTGCCTGGCATTTCTGCCACAAACTCCTTAACAGGAGATGGTGCTGGAGTCTACCAAAATAACAGAAAAGTTAGTGTAACCCCTTTTTTTATCTCCCATCTTCTTTCCTTTAAGAACAAAGTAAATTGAAGAGGCAGTATCAGTAAGCATCTGAGTGTGAAAATATCAAATGGTAGCTGGAAGGGAAGGAAAGAATAGAGGGGAGGTACTCTCATGAAATGGTTGTTTTGTCTTTATGTGTCTTCCACATTCTTCAGGAATTCCACCTAGGCAACTACTACACAAATTCACTTTTTCTCAATGAATTCTTTGTTAGAGATGGCCCCTTTTTATTTCTTTTCATATCATGCCTCAACTTTGTGTCTATATTCTCTTCATTGTGAAGAAGTGTCTTCTGGATCTGACTCCTGTGTGACTGCCCATAGAAAAAGCCAAGGGCATGTTGCAGGAGAGCAACAGGAGCCAGTTTGTTATCTGGAGGTGGTCCTGGCAGTCATTTCTATCTGCCCGTGGACAGTTCTTATAAATCCTGGTGGGACTGGAGCCATGAGCGGGCCATGTTATATGGAGTAAGAGTAATGCAAATGCATGTTCATTATAAAAGTATTGTGTAAGTGTCCTTGAGCTGAGTTCAAGAAGCAGGAATAATGATGCTAGGACACCTAATGGCACTGTTTTAGTTTCTGCAGTCTCTATTGTTTGTCATGTGTGTCCCCCTCCCCAGAAATTCTGCTAATTATCAATAAGAAGCTGAATAACCAGTTGAAATCATTATTTCATTTATTTATTAAGAGGTAGCCTGGACAGGAAATGTTCTTTATTTTCCTCACTTTTTGGAGTAATACAGCTACCTCAAGCCCACAAGTCAGAGTACCTGCAGTTGAGAATATCTGCAGTTTCTGGCTGAGGATCTAGTAGAGCATTTTTAGAAGCGTCACTAGAAGATCTGCTTGGGGGTTTGTGCTGTTGGGAAATGTGCTGTTTCTTTTCATTGACAGTACTGCAATTCAAAAGTTGTTGGACTGGATAAACACATTTCACATCTGTTGGTTTTCTATTATTTTGGTTGCTAAGGAAGAATCAGTTAAACTCTAGAGGTTGAGTTGAAGCTGGGAAAGGAAAAAAATGGAATAGAGGGTCTTGGAGAAAAGGGTAGGTTGCCTTGTTCAAGACAATAGAAAACGTAGTACTGTTTTTCCAGGTTTACAGCAGCAAGTTTTACTGACAGAAGCTTTGCCTTACCAGGGCACTCTGCTCTATTTCTGGAAGAACACCTTTTGGTGGTCTGCAGAGTAGTAGTGTGACTTCTGGAGGAGCTCCTCTCAACAAGTGTAGGACATCCTAAGCAGGAAGAAGGAATATTAGATTTCTTATGGAACACAGTCTATAGCACCAGTCATCTTACCAACTGGGATGGAGACAGTTTTTATTCTGAATACCAAATTCCTGGTATTTGTGCCTCTTAGCAGTATCTGGGGGCCAAAATTCACTACTGTATGATTGTCATATAAGTGGACCAAAGTTTTTAGGTGAATGTGTATCTAAAATCAAGTCAGTTCTGTTTACAAACTTTTGTTCTACCAACAGACACATAGGTTTAAATTATTATTTTCCTGAAGAAAACAGGATTTTCAGGCAAATTAATTCAAACTGCATTTGGCAAGGACACATCTTTAGTCAATTATATCAGCATAGCTCCACAGACTGCCTTATTGACATAACCAAAGGGAGACTTTCTCAAAGCTCCTCCTTGACATAAGATCTATATTCAGTAGCATTCCACTTGCAACTACAGTAGGAGGTGAAATACTTAATCTAGAGGGGAAAAAAATGCTGTAGGCCAAAACACCTTGTCTGCCTATCTGCACAAACTGAGTGAAGAGGCTGTATGTCGGGGAGCAAGACACTGCTGGAAAAGGACAGGGTCCAGGTCAGGATAAAACCAGTGAAAAATAGAGTACAATTGCAGCACCCCCACAGGTGCCTAGGGCTTACGGCACCTTGTCTTTTGCCCTTGCTATTTAAAGATAGGAATGAGCTGACAGTGGTCTGTTTGTTACCAATCATACATATTCAATGCATATTCACATACAAAACTCGAGGATTTTTCATGAGTTGAAAAGATTACAATGAAAAAAAAAATCTAAACATGTAGTCCTTTTTTACCATTTAATTTCTTCATGAGGGTATAGATTTTCTTCTTACAGGTAAAGAAGTTACACTGGATTGACCTCACCTGGTAGAGATTTGAATCTAGGGCATGGTATTTAGCGTGACATTACAAAGCACAAATGACCACAGGGAAAATATGTTTCAATTATGCATAAAAGCAACAAAGATTCCAACTAATTAACAACTGGTGTGCATCTAACAATAGACTTTGTGCATCACTAGTAGAAAGTTACAAATTAAGTAGCTGAAGAAATTCTCTGTAAATATTCTGTTAGGAAGGAATTATTTATAAGAATTCTAGAGAAGAATCCTACATAGAAATCAAACTCATTATATGCAAATTCTGACTCCTTATGGTGATAATTAAGATTAAATGCAGCTTCATCCCATTGTCTTTATTAACATGTTACCCATCTGGACTCCCAGTGATAGTACTGCCTGATACCTGATAGAAGAGTCCTTGAATAGGTTTCCCATTCACAGCTAAAATGATGTCTCCGACTTCAATTTTGCCATTCTCTTCAGCTGGCTGCCCTGGAAACAGTCTTTTGATCCTGACAATAGCTCCTCCAAGGTGTTCGCAAGCATCTCCTTCCATTTGCAGAACGCTAAAGCCTAGGCCTCCAGAATTCTTTGTCAGTTTGACTTCGAATATGTTATCTGTTCAAAGCAGGGATTGGAAAAAGATTGAGAGGTGTGGCATATGTGCCCCCTAAGGAGCTGATGTAAATTTATACCTTCAGCAGACCTTGTCCTCTGTGCTGCAGAGGTAGATCTGCCAATAATAAATGGCAGAAGAAGAGTTTGGTGTTCCTTTAACTTATATGAGCCCTTGAAATTGTACAGGCAGAATGGGGAGAACTGGATTCTATTCCACTGTGTGTTCGCAGACTTTATGCCATCTGGTACAAGCCCATAAAGGAGGAAACCTTTTGTATCACATAAAAAGGTTCAAATGCTATGGTTTTCTGACATTCTTCTGTAAGTGTTGGGTAGAGCTGTAGCTGTAGAGTGTGAGTGTTCTGTAGCTGCCTGCACTAACCGGCATAAGCTAGATTCAAAGCTACTGCTCTTTCCAGACAAGAACAACAGACCAGCCCTTTCCCAAATACCACATTGCAGCCGAACCCCATTCTGCTAGGGACAATGTAGGGGAGTACCTGCCCCATGGGAAAGTATGGTTCAGACTTGGTTATGAGACAGCCTTACAGTAAAAGATACAGTATTTACTTGTTGGCTAAATTCAGTGAAAGTGATCTCTGAATCTTCTGCTTTTAAGAAATGAAGTGACAGCAGTCTCCAGTGATGGCAGTCTCCAGTCCTTGCCCTGGGTCAGCAGTTCACCCTAGCTTCACCACTGACACAGCATCAGCAGTTGTGCTGGCAGTGCTCTCTTTGGGTGACAGGCTGGCAGCCAGCGCAGCTGCTTCTTGCCCCAGAGTGCTATAGACTACTGGCAGGGATGTCCCCTGCCAGCCCCATGTTGTGGAGGCTTAGAGATACAATATTTATGCCTACGATAAATTCAGCTATATCTAACAACTGTAAGTCTAAGTACATAGGAAATAATTTTGTTCAGAATTGATTCTTGGTAATGCCATTAATATTGCACATTGTATTTTTATTCAGTATGCAGTTCCTTGAAACCCACAGAAATTTCATTACTTCATTTTCATTCATTCCTTCCTTGCACATTGTAAGAAGTCACCCTGAGTTCCCTTTTTAGTACTCACCATCTGTCAAAAAGCAATAGTCCTTGGTACCATCTGTGAAGGATGTTGCCACAGAAACAACTGCACATTGGTCCCCCTTTCTGTCATTAGCAGTCAAGCATGGCTCTGCCAGTTGGTAGTCTCCCCTTTCTAGAACCAGCTTGGCAGTCTAAAACAATGATGAACAGCTTCCAGTTACACAGTGAACCCTCAGTCTATTTTTTTTTCACTTTTCTTGTAGGAGAATGGGGTTGGATGGGGGCAGAGTGAGTTTCTTTTGGCCTAGCTTGCTCCTGTGCTTCATACTAAGTGCACTTTATTCTACTGGGTATCTTACTGAGCTCTGCTGTTGTACAAACCTGGCCAGATTTCTTAAGGTGTTCCACAGCCTGTTTGTGCGTGATGCCACAGAGGCTGATGCCATCTACTTCCAGCAGACGATCACCTGACACAAAAGAAAACAAAAAAGGAGCAAGTTGCTTTGATGTTCAAGTTCAATAGGTGTAAACCTTGAGGCTCCCCACATTGCAATAGTTCTTCATGCTTACATGTGTTAAATTATGCTACTTTGTATGAAAGCAATACTGCTTGTTGTACAGCATTCCATAACTAGCACTTAAAACATACCAGGATATTCTGTAAGTAAATGCAGTGGTAGTATCTGGTTATCACAGCAACACTGAAAGTAGGTGTCAGAGTAACTAGCCTGATGTGCAGCTACAGAGACTAACTGTATAATATTAGTATGAGGCTCCTGGTTTTTCAGTGGGATATCTACATGTAGTACAGGGACAGGTTGAGGAATTATAGACTGCATCTTACATTTCACAGTTGTATCACCTCCAATCCCAAATGTGTTTCATTGTCCCTGTGGCAAGCATTCCACACTAACATTGAGTTCTGCAGCCCAGAGTTTTATTGCCAGACATGTTACCTATCTTTATTTGTCCATCCTTATCTGCTGGTCCCCTGGGAATAATTGACTTCACATATATTCCACCGTGACGCACACTAGTGTTAATTCCACCCTGCAAAACATATGCCCACAGATTAGAGTGGAGTCTTCACATGATCTTCCTGTGATAAAAATCAAAGCAACTTACATATCCATTGCAAAGCAACTGCTTTAGGATTTACTATTTTTTTTTAGTATAGGAAAAAAAGAAAAGAGAATGTTACTCCAAAGTCCCATCTAGTTGTAATATACTTCCCTAGGCAGTAATCTTTGGGTTTTTTCCTCAGGAAAATGCAATGCATTTCTATGTGGCTATATAAAAACATTGACTAAATGTTCACATGTTTTTCCCTATGCTAACGTAAAGATGGGGTTGCATCTTTCACTCAGTCTTTAGCCCAGCTTCCAAACTATTCAATATCCATTCAGCAGTTATTAACCTTCCACACAATACATAAAGCATGGACGTGAACTTGTGCAGCCACCTGACAGTCTATAGTTCACAGGAATTCCAGATTAGCTGAAGAATTATGTTCTGTCCATATATGTCCCCTAGCCAAATTCAAATGAAAAAGCAACCCTCAATTTCTTCTGCAGGCAATGAAATGGCTGTTGGTTCCCACTCCATTTCAGCCAAGACTGTAAAGACATCTCCGCCTGGAGGGGTAAATTAAACTTTGATAGCCAGGACAAGGATTTACTATTCAAATGCGGCAGACAGTTTCAACTACTGCCTTCTCCGGTCCTCTAAATATACAGAGAACTTTATTTCCTTATATTAAGAAATAAAATTGGCTAGGGACCTTTCTCTGGCCTTCAGAGAAAGAATAATGGCATTTCTTGAGTCCACACAGCTAAACTTTCAGCCACCCAGCATAGGATGGCATCTGTTATACTGCTTGTTGAGGCACAGGCCAAAGCCATATTGGTGCTGTCAACAGTTAAACGGTGCTTGTGGGCAAGTGCTTGAGCCCATGCCATGGTCCTGTGAAATCTGCTTGTACTGACACAGCCTTTGAGTTCCAGGAGCTCCAGGGGAGCAGCAAAACCAGTCATGACTTGGAGAATTCTTTGCACTGCTGCATTTTCTAGTGACTCTGGCTATATCCCTCCCTGACCAAACTCCACTTTCAGTGGTAAGTCGTGTTCTCAAATTGAGTAATGATGAAAAGGTCTTGTCCTGCCACATGCTTTATGCCAGCACACTTCTTTCACAGATTCTGCAGGCAAGAGCTGGGGAATAAGCAGAGCTAGTACTTTATGCTTTCTCTGTCAATCAACCAGACAGGTTTGAAAGATGCTGTGCTAACAGTTTCTGTTATCAGCCTATCTTCTATCTTTGTTCCACATAAATACACTTCTCTATTTGCTTTTTGGTCATGTAACAGTTTGACAGACACACTGAAAGATTAACAGTAACACTTGCAGTCACACTGATTCCAAAAGTCCCGTCTTCTTTAACAAGCTCCACAGTATAGATTTCCTTTGAGTTGGTTTCAGATGGTGATGGTAAGTGTGAAGAATCAGCTTCCTGTCTCAAAAATATAAACACTAATGAGACTACAACATCTAAAAAAAAAAAAATAAAAAAAATAAAAGGAGAGGGGGGTGGGGAGGAAGTGAAAGGAAGGGGAAAAAAAAGGAACAGAGAGTTTCCAGAGGATAGAAAGGGTTTGATCCTGCTGTGACTGTAAGCCTGGAATGGTACCATTTATATCCCTGACATTATTTCAAGCTTACACTAATGTTACTCAAAATATTATCTGTTTAAATGTGCATGAGCTGAGTATAAATAGGGAGGCTGTCTAATAATAGGATATCAGACATGAAATGCTGCTGTTCAGTGTCTGGTTGAAATCTTAAGAGACTGCAGGAAAATAATCAAAATTTTGTACATCTACTGGAAAAAGGAGGAGAATTTTTTAATGACATTTTGTAGAACAGTGTCCCCATTTTTTCACATTCCAGACAGGTCAATCATCTTGACATTTCCAATGTAATTTAACAAGCAACATTTTCCAAGGTTTTCTTTTTTCATTCCTCATTATTTTAATATCTTGGTCACTTCCCATCCTTAATATAGCCAGCATGTTTTTAAGACACATCCTGGGCATACTATTACTGAACAGCATCAAAATCTCAGTTACCTCCACATCCAGGCTATCAGCTGAAGGAACTGGAATCCTAGAGCCCAATTTTGGTGCAAAACTCCAGGAAAGAGCCTTCTCAAGTTCATCTATATTTTTGTCCTGTTCTTTGGGGACAGCTGTGTGACAATCCTGAATCTTTTTTCTCCCGCTGTTTACACAAGAGATTTCAGATCCACTAGTGCTGTCTCCTCTTGATAGATTCTTTTCTTCATTTAATCCTTCTTCATACATGTCTGTAAAGCCACACCAAAATAAAACGTTGCTGAATCGAGCAGTAAGTAAACTTGAAGGCTATTATTATTATTATTACTCAGCAGGGGAGGACCAAGTAACTTCCTACATCAACTGGTTCTAAAATCAGATCTATAAAATAAGTCTACCACTGTAAGATGGAGCACTGTGTGGAGAAATTTGTTTGCTTCATCAGAGCAGAAGACTACTGCTCTATCAGAGAAAGAAATGCCAAAGTTCCCTTGGTATTCAGCAATGCAGCCCATAATAGATTTTTTTTCATGCTGACCATAGAACAGAGTTCACATGATACCTACCAGAAGTTGACTTTTTCACTGCTAGCCCTATGGCTATTATAACTCGCAATGAGTAGCAAGAAAGTACTACTACATCCCAGTGCCTAATAAATACCAGTATCCTGAATTAACTGTTAGCATTCCATAGCCAGCAAAGGTATTTGTCTTTATACCTTTGGGTTGAGAGATGATGAGCTCCACTTCATCAGGAGAATTCTGTATGATTTTAACTGCAGTATTAAATGAAACGCCCTCGAGACTAATATTATTCACAGAGATGAGTCGTCCTCCTTTAAAAAAGAAGGCATAAAAACAAGACAAATCATATCTAAATAAGGAAATAAATCCAGAGTAGCTAACTTTAAAACACAGAAGTATTTTAATTCTGATTAAAAACTGAGGACAATGACCTGGTTTGATATTTCCAGCTCTGTCTGCAGGTCCCCCAGGGATAATTGAAGCGATAAAGATACCGAGGTCTAATTTTCCTACATTTTCTCCTCCAATAATTACAAAACCTGCAAAAATGAGATAGCATGAGAATGCAGAGACACTGGCAGTATTAGAAAAGATTAATCTTAGGAGCATAAAAGGCTCTTACTGCAATGGCTTAAGTTTTACATGGTCTGGTGAATGGGGAGCTCTGATTTACATGGCACCAAGGTTTTGATTCAGGAAAGCTTTAAACTCATGTTATAATTAAAGTGTCCTGGTGACTTTGGTGGCTATTTAAATATAATTTCTCAGTAAGAATACTTCCGTGGCTTGGGACTTTTAAAGTCATAAAGTAAGTGGACCTTAGCTTTAACACCTGCAGGAGGAAAATGGTGTAAAAGCTCAGTAGGTAAATTTGAACATTGTTCTGCATCATGTAATCTAGGGCCCCTGAGGCGGGCCATGTAGGCTTCTAATGGATATGTAAGAGATATTTTAGAAAATGAAATCTATTTTCAAGTAGTTAAATTTCACAATCCTAGCTGAGAATATTCTGCTTATTGCAGAATATATTCTTCTCACTATTAGAATAGTTGGGTTTGGGATCAAGATATTCCGCATAGACCTGCACCATTTAGAAATTTGCTGTTTAATTGTATTAATGGTCAGCTGTGAAACCTGATGGTCCTCTTAACTCATCCACAAGAACAGCTTACAATGCAATAGTGTATTGTATAACAAAAATGTTATCCACGGAAGAATCCAAAATTGGGAAACATTCATGTTAAGCTTGTGTACACGTTTTACACCCCCACAGGCAATACCTGAAAAGTTTGCAGAATGTCATCTCCCCCTATATAAGGTCTAAGATAAATAAAATCTCTGCACATGTATTTCAGATATGAAATTAGACCCGTGTTCCTTTCATTCTACTCTTAGCACTTGGTCCCCTTGATCTCTGTGGCCTTAGTTAGTCCTCTGAAAAAAAATGCAGTCTTGATTTATGTGCTTAGTCCTTTTCAGTCTTGGAAATTCTAAGTCCTTCATAAAGAATTGGTAGTCTTATTCCATAAGAAGAATAAATGAGGTGAAGAAGGTTACAGTCTTGCCCATCTTGAGTCAGCAAATATCAGTGTTAGCACCAGAATCTGATAGTCCCAGTAACAAAAATAACATACATGTTCCTTACTTACCAAATCCATTTTTAGGGTCACGTTTTAGGCTGACACAAATGATTTCTCTTTCTAGACCACTTAGTGAAACTTCCTTTTGGGTGGCTGGTGATCCAGGTGCTGCAGAAACAAAACAGCTAGAATAAATGCAGATTAATGCAGGGAGACAGTAGATTCATATAGTATGCAAAACTGGGGCTTAAAAATGTAAAGATGTATTTTGTTCTTGCTTTCAACATTACCATTACTTCTGAATCAGATATAATTCAGGAAGGAAGCTTTATCAAGTGTTTGGAAATTTGCATTCTTTAGAAAAGTATATGTACAGTAGCTGTCTAAGCTCTTCCCGTAATGTTTTTTTCTGAGACTATGCATTTATCTACAATGTTTTTATTAAGATTAGGCTATCTAAAGAGTCAGACATGTTGCGCTCATTGAACATGAGGGTGATTTGGACACAAAATCTGGGTCCCTTTGGAAACTTTAGCCTTCAGCCTTTTGGCCCTTTTGGCTGTGTAGGTGCAATCTAGTCAGCACTGATTGTGATGGTCACTTTTGTAATGTTAACAGTGCTTAACATTGTGCAGTTGCCACAGCATGTTTAAAGTACAGTTCTAATTTATGAACAGACAAACCAAATAATCATAGCTTCTTATTCCATAGATCTGTTCACTGTGTGCATGCAATATGGCTTCTGTTAGAAGGCTAGGTGTCCAGTTCTAATTCCAGTAAGTGTCATTCAAATGCAAGAATGGAGGAAGGACCTGGAGCCTAGGTTGTCTCTTGCATTATTTATGGAGTTGTAGTTCTTAGCTGCAAACTAAATGATGACCTCTGAGCACAGGGATATTGCCTCATGTGAGAGTCCTGGGTGTACTGAACTATGTCTCTGAAAAACATTAGGCACCACTGATAAAATAATTTTATCGTGAAGTCCTTTACCAGTGATCCTGATGGGAAACAGGAACGAAAGGGAAGAAAACAGCATGTCTTGCTGAAGTCTGGGTTAATTCCCAGGACTAGAAGTGCGAAAGGATATTCTTTAATCTGTAAGTAGAATGTATTTTTGTCTTCTGCTATTGAAACAATAAATATGGAAGGTTACCGTCTCTCATTATGATGATGATTATACTCACCACTGATTGTGTTCTGCGTTGAATGGATAGAGAGGTAGTCATAACTCCTTTGCTTCCCATTCAAATTGATGTGCATTTCTGACTGGGATAGCCCTGATGTGGATCTGCATGGCATAAAACGGATTGCATTACAGCAAATCACCAAATGGTATTTAGCACTTTTCATTGTCATTAGCCTGTCAGAGCCAAGTAGAGGGTGCACATGTATACAGTCTTTCAACAAGTATTCTGACTTCTGGGCCACATTTCATTGTAGGGGAGTGGTAGTTTATCCTTGCCAGCTTTTCTTTGAAATAACAGCTGCCATCAGACCACTCACATCATGACTTATTTCTGCCTGTGTTTTTCTCTGAGCTGATGCAGGCACCAGGAGAGCACAGCGTAGCCTCAGCATGATTCATTTAGCCCTGCTGTCCATTTAGACAAATCCATGTCTGAAAGTTTTCCTGGTAGTTCATGTTCTTGGCTCTATTCTCAGTATTATAAGAGGCACTAGAATTCATCAAAGGCCTTGAGACTGTGTGCAGCTATAATATCTGCCTACTCTGGTGAATGCACCAATGCAAAGGGAGAAGCTCTTACGCTCTTCTCTGTGATTTGCACTTTTAGACATGGAGGAATCACTTATGTAAGACCTGCTCAAAACCAGCTTCCACTGTGCATTTAGTTCACATACTGCTATGTCCAGAGAAGACACACAGACATTAAAGATTTTACTTTTATTCTCCCTTATTTTTATCCTTCTCCATAATGCAGTAAGTGGCTCATTCCTAAGTCTAGTACAAATTTAAATGTCACTCTTTTTCATGTTCTTATCTGTTAGACTGTTAGCTTTCTGCTTGTGTTTGCACTACTGCTGGCACCATGGAGCTTTTTGGTGTGGCCACAATAAAGACTGAAAAAAAAAAAAAAAAAAAAAAAAAAAGTCTGCCTCACAGTTTACCATAGAGGTTTGCAATGATATAATCTATGAATGAGTGTTCTTACACACGTTTAGAGGAAAAAGCAAACCTACCTGCCAAGATTGCTTTTGTCTCTAGTCCTGTTGTTGGTTTCCACACTGAGGTTGTCACAAGATTTGCTCATCATCCCAGCAGAAAGGTTTTCCAGGTTTGCTCCATAGAGCACATTCTCTGAACGAGACAGTCTCTGAATCAGGGCAAGGTGTTCACGCTGAGCTGCATACGCAGAATTTGATTTGTCTATTTCCACAAATTTACTTTCCTCTGAATAAGAAGGGACAGAGGAGGGGAGAGAAAGATAAATCCACTGATATTATCCCATCTTCTTAAGCTCAAAGGTGCTTTCTGTCTACACTTTTGAACTTGCTAGCAAAAACCCTGACATGGCGGATATATTTGTTCTGGTATCCTTGAGGATATCTAGGCCTTGAGGCAAGTGGAAAGGCTTTCCAATCCATTTCTTTCATAGAAAGTATACACTGTATTTAGATTTAATTTGTATGAATTATACTGCAAATTCACTTTCCACAAAGACAGATGAAATGCACAACCCTGCATAATTTAAACCTCAGTATCTCTGTAAAGTATATTTTGTAAATATTCGGTATGTGAGAAGCATCTGTCTGTCAAAGACTGAATTAGCCAGGTTGGTAGTTTTCCATCCTTCATGGACCCACTGGCTGTTTGCTCTGAGTGATTTGCACAAGTGAAGTTCAGTAGGGGACCTTCTTGGTGGCAATGCTTGCTACCTAATTTTCCACCTCTGTGTGAAATCTACTACTTGCTTAATGACATCTGGGCTCTGCTGTATACAAATCTATCCTCTCAAAAGATTTTATTTCCCTGAAACAAGATAGTGCTGGAAGCAGCACTGTTAATCTATTTAGGTTGTCAACCTAAATGTCAACCTAAAACCCTAATGGTGGGCTGGAGAAGGCACAGCAGGCAATTGGAGACGTGTCGGAAAGTAAAGCAAGAACCCTGCTTGGTACAGGCTAGCACAAATATGGGCTTTAACTCTGCTTGCATGTGACAGCTGACCTCACATGTGTTTTCCTAACAAATACTAGCCTGAACGCAACTTTCTAGAACACTCTCTGCAGCATTAAACCTGGGTTTCCTTTTTCCTCAGCGACTTCAATCAGGGGCATTTGTTAAGGCATGAGAAGGCTTAACTGCCTGCAGTATTAGTTCAGTCTGAGAGCTGCCATTGTGATTTCAAAGTAGGGGGTTGCTAGCAAGTTTTGAAGAGATGGGGACTTACACATCTGAACAGTGCAGCAGAAGCAAGAGTTTTCTTCATGCAGAAAGAGCCTTATAATCTCTTGCAGCCTCACGCTGTCTGTCACTGCCTTCACAAAACCTTTTTTCTGGGACAGCAAGCACACACTGAACCTCAGAACTTGCAGTTGCACGGCTTATGTAAGTCTGGTTTGTTTCAGTGATTTGGGTGCTTGTAATCAGGACTTGGGTTATAATTTTCTTAGCTCTCAATCTTTTTGTTCTCTTGTATGTGGAATGTAGTAATTTTTAATAAGATATATTACCACAAGCAAATGTGACATAGGAAACTTTAAGATTCACTATTAGCATTCATCTGTATGCTATAAATCACAGTCCCACTAAGTTACGGTTGAAGCTACAGGAGCCCAAGCAAGAAAAGTTGCCTTGAACCTAACTGTCATCCTAGCACCTTCTTCCATGGTAACAAATTTGTGCAGGTAGAACTTCAGTTTTCATGAAAATTTTAGTGGGAAGGAAGCAATAGATCAATCATCCTGTTATATCCCATGGTATAATTGGTTGCCAATACTTGTACAGTTTTGCTAGAGAAAGTAACACTTGATTCTCCTGCTGTGACTCACTGGGTCAAATACTCAGTGGTTGTAAATGATCATGATTCTGTTCAAGACAATGGATGAGCTAGTGAAAACTCATGTTGCACTGAAGTCAAGAGTTTGTAGAGGAATTATAGAGGACCATATGAAAAGTTTATTTGTAAAAAGTTTGTGATGATTGGTAAAAACATGAGGTATGAAATGTTAAGAAAAAAAAGGGGAGAATTGTAGAGGAATGAAGCTGGGTTAATTAACATTGATAATACACAACTGCGGGCTGGCTTCAGGGGAGGTGGGCTGGTCGATGTAGGCAAGGTGCAGCTGTGGCTGGTTCTGTTAAGGGGTTGGGCAGCCAACGAAGAGGGAGGAGGAAGAAGCAGAGAGAGGGAGAGCATGGCTGGGACGAGGAGAAAGCAGCAGAGGGACTAGCATGAAGAGTATGTTGGTATGAGATGGTAGAAGACCTTGTTGCAGCTAGCTAGTTTGGAGAGTGCTGTGACAAAGAGTGATGACAGTTGTCTGCTTAGGCTGTTATTTCATATGTGCCTTGGTTTCCTCATAATGATTCTCACCTATCTTTACAGAGCATTATGAGAACTGTGGGTGAGAAGTGCTATGTAACTGCCCTGGTTTAAGCAGAACCTTGTCTTAGAAGCTATGGAAAATGTGAAGTCTAAGGAGGTATTAGTCATGTCTTCCACGGACATGGGAAAATCTAAGGTAACAGCAGCTAGCAGTTACATAATTGAGTGGGTATGACTGATGTGCCTTTGGTTTAATGGTTTTGTCCCGAGACTGAACCATTGAGTTGAACCCCCGATTTAGGCAAAAATAGCCAGTTAACTGAATTCAGCTCCAACATATCTGAGCACTGCTATAGTTATTCTTTGTGTGGAATGTTTCTCATGTTACATTTGGGGTAAATCTGATACATTTCTTCAGAATCTTCAGCAGTTTCCTGAAGGGAAATGTAATTATCCTTTTTTGTAAAAAAAATCTGAGTTTAACTACATAGTTACTGTCATCAGAGAATCTCTCTCTACCCCTTGCACATGCCCGCTCACATGCACATGCTATATTAGACTTACACACCTCTAACTTCCAGTGAAGAGGAAGACATTATTTTCTGGTCTGCAAATGAGAAACTGAAGCACAGTGAAACGGATGTGGCAGGTTCCGATTCTCAGTTTCGCTGAATGCACCTTTCCTAAAACCTAACTGTTCTATGGCCTGAATAATGAAAATGCATTTATACCTCACCTGATGAAATTTGCCGAAGTTGCCTAGAATTCATCTGTGCATTGAATTTGTGTTGGGCAGAGCAGAGATCCAATAAATATTTACATGTCTTTGCTGTATCGGTAACGAAGGTGTGTTTCTTGCCACTGAAGCTGCTTTCAATCATGAATTTTTTTCTCTAAAGGAGAAAAAAGCACAACTTGCTTCATGAATCAGTCATTACAGTGAGGCACTGAAAGTTCATTTGTATAATTTTTTTGGTTTGTCCATTTGTATTTATGCCTGACTGCATGCCTTTTGGGTGCAGTAAATGCCTATCAAATTCAACAGCTGTTAGTGAGGTGTCTGTCATCAGGATCATAACTGTCCTACATCAAAAGTCAAGAGCCTTTGGTCATTGACTGCACTGAGAGCAGGTTGATAGAACTCGGAGAATTTCACCCTACAAATTTTAAAATTATTAAGCCCATTTAATGTGAAAATGAAAATATCTTCAAGGTTTAGAAGGGCCGCTTTCAGAGAGCAAACAGGCAGGGAAATGTGTGATGCAGGTTCACACCTACACTGTATGATGGTAGACTGATATACCTCTGACGGCAGAATAATGTTTAGAAGGGGTCACAATCTTGTAAACAATACCAGTTTGTTAACAGACATCAAAATACTAAGAGATGAGGATGGGAAAAAGGAGATACGGAGAGAGTAAGACATACTCCCATGACCTGATGTAGGTAGGAAAACAAAAGAAAAGAGAAAGAGAAGACGAGAGAGGAGTTAGTATGGAATATGCCATAAAGATTTTTGACACAGTCTTTGTAATAGTCAACACCAGATCATTCAGTTTTATAGTAATTTGGCCCCAACCTTAGCAAAAAACCCTCCAGAACTAAACCTCACTAAGAACTGCATATCTTGGTATCCACGTCCAGATCCAGCCTTGATATTAGACTGTTTTCAAAAAGGACTTGCCTGTACAGAATAAGTCTAATTCTGGCTCCGAGTGCAACAAATTTATTAAAGTGACAAGCAGAAGGGGAGTAGAGGAGTAGAGTTGGTTCCAACTCACGTGAGCTGAAATTCTTTCTGTTTCGCGCCACTGGAATCTTAAACTGGCAATTCTTGTGTGATTTTTGACCTCATACACAATGATGCCTTTGGCACAGATTCCCAGGATGATGTCCCCTCCTGCTGCTTTCTTCTCTTGGGACACATGATAGAATAACACTCCATACTCAGGAAGTTGCTGAGTCACCTTGTAGAGAAAAAGTGCATTTACCATGCATTATGCAAAAAGAGGCATGGGAAGAAAATGTAGGTAAATGGGTTTGAGTGTCTTCACTGAATATTCTTTCAATCTCTCAAGAAACCTTTGAAAACCCTTACCAGATTTTCATACCTACTGCCTCACAGAATCATCACCTTACTTTGGTATGTCGTAGAGCTATTACATGCATTCATTTTTCATGTGTAAAACTGAAGTAACACTTTCCCACACACCTCATTTGAAGAGGTAGGAGGATTATGTAGCTTCCTGTACCATAAACACTACGGTGGCACCGAGGTACTCGGCATTACTGCTACTTGGCACCTGTGTGCATTTCTGAATGGAAAACCATGCAGGATTAATGCTGCTTGACTACTGTTAAACCTTTTTCTTTCCATTTTCTTTTCTGTGTCTTTGTTTCCCTGAGCAAACCCAGAAACCATGAGGTATGATGATCTTCGTAAAACTGCTATTACTTTGGTGCCAGGGCTACTCTAACATTGTTAGGGGCTTTGTGTGGTTTCCTTTCTACAATAGTGATGACCAACTGGAAATCTCAACTGCAGTGAAACCACAGCTCCCAGCCTGCATGGAACTCTCTCAGGTACATATGCCCATTTCTTCACGGCCATCATCTTTTAAAATCAGACATTATAAATTTCCATTGCCAAGATCTTAAGTTACAGTGTTTGTTAAATTGTATCTCACCTAAATATATTGGTGACTTTTGAGGGAATTTCACTGTGCCAGAATTCCCTTCAGTGTCAAACTTCATAATAACAGATCTTCAGTGTTGCTTCTTTCTTGCATGGTGCTCATTGCTGGGTGAAAAGCTAAGCAGGATTATGTTTCAAGGGACTGAGGAGCCAGCTTGTGCCCCTGCCAGCTAACTGTGCAGAGGATACTGATGAACCCACCTAGAGGTTCTGGGTGTTGCTTGTCTTTCTGTCTTCTGCACTTGGTCACAAAATGTTAACACGTGACTCGGACCTTTTACAGAACTATGTATGGAATATGAGGAGGGTTTTCTGTCCTCTTTTGTGATCTGCAGATCAATATGAGTTTATTCTAGAACTTTTTTTTTTCCTCCCCTAGGAAGCTAATGTAGAATCCCCAAATGACTTTTCAACTGTGGACAGAGATTTTTCAGTGACCAAAATAAAACGGTTATCTGTTTTCCAGAAAGTATCCAGAGCAAAAATATTTGGGTCCTGAAAACTGGGGCATCTAATAATCATTGGATGAATCTGGGTTTGAAATTTTTAATCCCTTTCATATTTTGAATTTGCATGTTCCTGCCATGGGGGCTCTCTTTCTCACTTTGTATGACGTGTTGGCTCCTTCTACAGACTTACCCATTGAAACTGATACTAACAAAGCTGCTTTTCTTCATTGGATTTGCCACACATGGTGGGACTGTCATTAAGCCTAAGCTTCAATCTATTTCTTCAATTCCACTGGCAGTTAGATGAGGAACGAACATAATTAAACAGTAACTGAACTAAAATAATGTTATAAATAAAAGCATGTGGCACTGCAGCAAAATGGCTACCGATATTTATCCATTAGCTAATCTCTGATATTTTTCATTTGATGAAGAGCAGAGAAGTTTAGGGGAGAAGCAGAAAGTAGGGGGAAAAAATTTAAATCCCACATCATCATGACACCCTAGAGGCCAAGAGAAAGAGTCATGTGAGAAAATACTTCATATAACTCCTTCCTCACTTCCAGGGTTCACAGATATTTTTAAACAGATAATCACTGCATGCTTAGGAAGTGGCTGAACAGCTGCTGTAGTTTCAGAAGTCAAGAAAGTGCTTACTCCCATGTTTTATAATCATCTCTAATACATTCAGTAGGTGTGTTTATAATCATCTGGAATCCAGGCATGTTGGGAACATGCTGAAAATTTGCATCAAACCTTAGGATGTTGAAAATACACTGAAATGTGTATTAACACTTTATAAACTATCAGTGAAAGGAAACCTACCATGTAAATGTGTTTTAAGTTATTTAGAGTGACAGTATCTACAGCAGAATGGAATTCTGAGCTTTTTGTTGACTATTTAAATTTCTTCACCATATCTAAAATCCACTGTATCAGGCAAGAAGAAAATAATAGACAATGGTAAATATGAGAGGGTCTTTCTATCTCAAAATAAATAAATAATGGTTGGGGTATGGTATGTTACCTTTAAAAATTCTAGTTCAGCTTCATCCTCAAATAAGGAACGATTCATACAATGTAATTTAGCAAGCTCTCGCTGTACATATGCCAGGGTCATTTTCTCTATTTGGCTTGCTGGAATGTAGTCTTCAACACGAAAATAACTCTTTCCATGCATCTTTGGGAGAAAAAAAATGAAAAAAACAAGAAAGGAGCCTTTTGCTGAAGTCACCCTGTTGTCATTTCCTAAAAGAAGATGAGGAACAGCAGGTAGTGTCTTGACAGCCAAATGTGCCTCTTGCACAGCCAGGTGCTCAAAGCATACGGGGCTTCTCTGTGTAAAGGGAAGAAAAGATGTGGGCCTACAGGGGTGCCTGCAGGCTTGCACTTAGAGCTGGCAGCTACAGCTGCATCAGTACAACGTACAGTGGGGGACCCAATACCGGGATAGGTCTGACCAGATGGATCAGACCACTGAGAGTTCAATTAATAGAGCTAAACTGATTTAGATAAATTAAGATGTGGCAGAGCACATCAATGGCTATTTTCTGTACACTTCTAAACTAGGATAACTAGTTCAGGTATAATACCATCAGCAACCCTTCTGTCTTTGCAACTTGTGAATCTGAGCATACAAAAACACCAGCTGTGAATTCTGCAGTGGTTGTTTATTTTTCTATTCCATGTTCTCTAATCTCTTTAAGCCCCTCTACACATCCAAGCTGTGCCTATGTTGGCAATTTTCTACAGATTTTTCTGGAGGTTCTGGGCCATGTTATCAATTATGCAAGACCAGGAGTCTTTCATCATTCTGCCATATTTCCTGCCAAATTCATCTGGCTCATTACTGCTCCTTAATCAGGAAAATCTTGTGATTTTTTAAATTAAATTTGAAATGTGAGTACTAAAGGACTTAGTTGAAATTATGTGGTATTCTCATTTCTTCTTTAAACTCTGTGTGACAAAGAAAAGCTGCAAAAGCTGTGAATAGAGACCTCTGAGAAATACTGTATTATTTATCCACACCTCAGAAGCGTAATTGCCAAGCTCTGCCTGTAAAGCCAAAGCGCCGAGTTTCAGGGTAGTCTCATCATTGCAATATAATCGCTCCTCCAAAATATCTTTACGAAGCTGCAGGTAAAACTGATGCCTTGTCAAGCTGTGCCTGGAACACAAAAGGGTTTAGGAAGATAGGAGGAGCCTTGAACAGTCACCCTAAATGCTACTGTTTTTTCTGCAGTCAGCAGAACCATGTACTTACTGGATAACATTAAAGTGGTTGACAAAGAATTTTATCCTTAGAAAGAGTGTGAAATTAATGATAGAGGTTTTCTTCTTGGGTTGATCATTCCAGCCATCTGGGGCTACTTTGTAGAGTTTGGTGTCCTCATCCAAAAAGAAGAATTCTTTACCTGAAATGAGAATTTTGAGTTCTATGATAAGTCTGGAGATACTTCAGTAGCTCAAAGTTCTGCTGTCTCCATTCAGTGCATCACTATCAATAAAAAATAAAATGAATCATGGATGTCAGTTGAGATTTACTTCTCTGTATCATGGCTTAATTTATTGGTGCTTTGACGGAGAACTTAGGATATCAGTGTGTAATTTAGGATTACACCTGTTAGATGCTGGATTGGTGTGGTGTCTATGGAATCACTCAAAAATTGATGGGGCTCACTGTGCTCACCATTCAGGTTCTGCAACCTATTGTAATCCTCGTGCCCTACACACAAGTATGCTTCTTCCTAGTGCCTCAGCTGTGCTTGCCATCAGAAATGGGCTGAGGATATGTGGGTCTTGTAGATGAAATAGCTGAGCCTGTACGCCAACTTGTATGTAGGAAGCGTCAGCCTTCCTCAGTACAGTGCTTCCCGGAACTTCTTCTGGAGCTACATGGCTCAGTGTTACTCCAGTGTAAGGCTGGGACACAGCCTTTTCTGCATGGGAATATCAGCCAGTGACAGTATGGCTGTGCTGGTGCATAATCCTTGGGTAGACTTGCTTTGCATCAGTGCAGTTCTGCATAAACCAACATACCTTACTTTTGCTTAAGCTTTAGATCTGCTTTCATCTTAGGATCTTACTGGAATTCATTAATAAAGTCACTACAGAGGCACTGAGGAAGAGAACTTTTATTGTGGATAACTATGTCTTGTTACCTTTCAGGTAAGCCAAGCCAAAGTAGAAATGTTCCACCAAATTTGCATATGCCACCACGGTGTTGAAAACATCTCTTGCCTTGGACTTGATGTCACATTGCACCTCAAGGCACTGCCCATTGAGTAGAATCACATTGAGATCCCTTTGCGATAAATAGGATTTCCCTTTTTTGGTCTAAGAACATGTAAAAAAGAATGAAGAATGAGTGTTAAGTACAAGCAATGCAAGTTCCACAGCATTTTGTTACAGAGGCTCCCTAGTCTCGTGTCTCTATATAACCTGATGGAACTGGTCACAACACTATGCTATTCCCTGCCTCCCTTCTTATAAATTAATATACAAAACATTTCTCGTCTTTAAAAAAAACACAGAATCCCAACAAAACATCTGAGCATACTCAAACTCTACAATCACCAGGGTTATTCTTGCTTCGAGGGTAATTCCAGATTATATCTGCCCTGATTTTTACTGCTTTATGCTGTCAGCCTTTTACCTTATCTTAATGAAAGGTAGAGAATGTGCCTGCAAACTGGAGGAATCCAATGCATTGGCACTAAATGTTACATTGCATATTTGCTGTATAATCTTCGTCTCAGAAGTCTTGTGCTAAAGTGATCATTTTTAGCTGAGAAGGATAATCTAAGCTATTTTCACACCAACAGAAATAACTACATAGCACTGAGAATTAGATGACCTCCTTTCAAGTCTCAATACCTCTGCAGAAACCCTAACTTGGTTTGGGAGGACGACACAGCAAGAATACTGAGTTGGGACTCAAATTCAGCTTAGAAAGAACCCCAACTAAAAGGTCACTAGACTAGTTCTAAATTCTTAGTGTTCATACTTACCACAATTGATCCAGGCAGCTGTAAGGTCACTGGTGGTTCACCAGACAAAATAATAAATTCTGGACCTGAAAACTGTAAGGAGGCAATTTAGAAATTTAATAAATGTCTCCTAATGCAATGAAGATCCCAAACACTAGTACCAATGAAACCCATTTCTGTTGATCTGTATGCTGTAGCTAATGAATTTCAGTGTCTAATAAGGTGCAAATACCAGTTGAAGAGTTCTCTCTGGGTTGTCTCCTGTGTGGGTTGTCTGGGGGTCTAATTAGGGGTAAGCTAATGCTGAAGCCTTTTCCTCTATGAAGGCACTTAACCAAGATCCATTCCCTTTGCAAGGCACCTGTTTTCATGATACAGAAACTTAAGTTCTTCTAAGGCTTTTTCCCATTTGATTCCCAAATTACTATGAGGACAGTCACAGACATGTACACACACACACACCCCCACACACACACCCCCCACTGGGATTTCATAAGCCTAGCTTCCATAGGCAAACACACTAAAATGCAGAGCTTCTTCCCTGAAATGAAGGTTGACTCATATTTTTTATTAGCAGACATTGTGTTCTTTTGATTTAACTTCAACAAACTTTAACAGCACAAGATGGTTGGTTTTTTATTGGTGGTTTGTTGTTTTTTTCCCCTGAATATCCATGTCAAGGAATTTTGCATATTTGGGGTTTTTTTTCAAATTCGTCTATGATTTTAGGTTCTTGAAGCAGATGGAAATCACTAAATGTCTGCAAGTGGTAAGATGTGTATTCTTCCAAACATTCTCCATGACTCAGTAACTAGACCCATTTAGATCTTCTTTTTAGGATACTGGAATGCCTCTTCATCATGCTAGCATTGTCCTGCCAACAGACAATGCAGTTTTGTATCACATATAAAGAGGGACTAGCACTGTTGTAACAGTTGCTGGACTTCTGAGGAGCTCAATTAGCATTCCAACAAAAAAATATATTAACAAAATTTAAAACTATGTTTATATATAAAAATATATTTTTCCAAATTATCTAACTGAAACTCTTGATCAAAGTTCTGCCAAAATCAAAGTCTTGACCTTGTGAACTGGGAATGTGTGAAAGGACTCACCAGCCTGAAACCTATCCCTTCTGCTTCCACAACGGAATGCTCCATGGGCAGCAGCTTTGTGGAGTTTTCTGTGATACAGTTATTTCTGGGGTTTTGTGATCCAGCTGCTAAAGAAACATTATTCTTCCCCATGTAACAGAGTCCTACAACAAATCAGCAACTAGAAATAGTCCCTGAGGTGAACTATTGGTTTGGCACTTTGAGCACTCTTGACCAGCAAGTGTTCGGGTTCAAGTGTCTCTGTAAATGTTTTTGCTTTTCTGAAACTCCTGTCTAAGTGGTTGATGAAAACAGTCCATATGGTGTTTGATGCTTGCAGAAATCAGACATGTAGGTCAGAGAGGGTTGGATTATAAGCTTTTGCTTAGTCTTTATGGACAAGAGCTTTCACTGCCTCTAGTTCTGAGTTACCACAACGGAATCGCGTCCAAGTTGGAGTCTGTCAGTTCAGAATACTCATCTAATGACGTGACTCAGTAGCTAATATGCATTTCACTGGTGAATGACAACTGGATGAGAGAGGCTTCTCTTTAATGACATCTACATTTTGAAATCAGCCTATATGTTTTCCATTAGTCACCTTTTCCTTCCTGTGAAACAAACATTTCTGTGATGCAGCAGCTGCTGTGTAGTCCTTTGTAGACACAGAGAAAGTGGAACCTAAACTTAGCAGGTTCTGTCTGCTGTTCTTCTGAGTTCCACCAGGGATTTCTTCTACAGCGCTGACTGACCTTCAAAGGAAATGCTATAGTGAACAACATATGTAGCATGCAATCAAAACAGCACAGACTTGAGAACAAAGATCTTAGGGTACATTGACTGGCAGAATATTATGAAATCCAGGACAATGTCAGTTATAAGTTGTGAAATGTTTCTTTACAGAAAAAGAAAAGTAAATTAACAGGGATAATATTACTGATGCCCTTCATAAATAAATCTACTCTGCTTTAATTCAATAACAGTCTTTCTTTTTTTTTTTTTTTTTTAAATTGTTATTATTTGGTGAGCCAGATCTGGCTGGTTTAAGTCTGGTGAAGTCAACAGGCAAAAAATTTAGCCCCATGCCTTTCTGGGAATTCTACAGGATGAAGTCAATTCCTCATTTCTTATTTTTTGAAGCAAAAAAGCTTCAGAAAACTGTAACATACGTGGTTACATTATTCAGAATTTTCCAGGAATGGGAACTAAATTATTTGAATACTAATTCATTAGAATAAATTAATGTCTTTGGGAACCGAGTGAATTTTCAATTTAATTAAGGGCAAGATGTGTGAAAGATTAGAAAGCTGTCTTTATACTATACTTTTAACCCATAAAGTAATGGTCTTTTCCACATGAGAAGACACACATATGCTTAGAATAAACTTAAAATAAAATATATACCCTTATGAATGAGAAAAGAATGATTATGTGATATAGAAGGAAAAGTTTTGTTGAGGTGGGTTTTTGTTAATTACATAAAAACAAATGCCAGTCACACAGAGGGTTTTTTTGTTGTCCCAAAGTTTTATCATTTTCTTTTGCATGTTGCAGAGTTGCTTCAGGGAACTAACTATTCAGTGAGTTTCAAAAGGTTTTAAACAAAGTTGCTGGAGTAGTTGCTGATCTCTTCTCCCTGATATCCAGTGACAGAACATGTGGGAACGCTTCAGAGCTGCGTCAGGGGAGGTTCAGACTTGGTATTAGGAATTATTTCTTTACTGAGAGGGTGGCCTGCAATAGACTTCCCAGAGAGGTGGCTGAAGCCCCAAGCCTGTCAGTGTTTGAGGGGTGTTTGGACGTAATAACATGCTTTAACTTGGTCGGCTCTGAAGTAGTGAGGTAGTTGGACTAGATGATTGTTGCGTGTCTCTTCCAACTGAACTATTCTGTTCTGTTCTATTCTATTCTATCCTAGTATACATTCCCCTGTCTATAAAGATATCGGTGCAACCTCATAAACATCAACATTTAACTAAGAAATATGCCTAAAAATGACCTGAAGTTACTTTTGTGGGTATAAAGATAGTATTAGCTCAAAATGTAAGATACTGTGTTAAGAAGACTTTCTTTTCGTGTGGAATATACTTCCTGTTATTAGTCCTGTGAGTTGAAAGATGCCAGACTTGACAGCTGTCTTCTTTATATATAGGCCCTATCCCTGCCTACACTTAAAAGTTTAACTTTATGAGATGTAAGTTCTGTCAGTTGGACTGCTTACTGAAGTGAGCGTGATGATATTAGTAAGCTTTATAGATGGTAAATCCGTTGCTAAGTGTTGTGTTGGTTGTCCTCCTATATGGCAAATTGGTGGTTTCTAAACTAGTTATTTCAATTCCACTGTTGTCTTGGTACTTATATATATATAATAGGATGGTGACCTTCGTAAAAATTCAATTGCAGATTATTACAACCAAAAAATGGGTTTACAGTCCCTGAAGTTCTATGGGATATGGCTTGCTGGAAATTTGGAGAAAAGTTAATCTTTCAGCAGGAAGGAACATTTTATTGGCAGCATGATTTTAGATCAAGGATATCAAGGTGATACCCAGGTTGTTAGTCAGAGGATGGCAAATGCTCTAAAATACTTAGCAAATAAATCTTGTGCTATCATTGGTATTGGTGTTATTGGTATATTGGCATTACTGGTATCATTGCCAGGTGTGTGATGCACACATAGTTGTCTGTATATGCATATATGTATGTGTGTGTAGTTAGGTAGACAGAGATTTCTTTCTTCACACAAGCTCTGCCACTATCCTGCAACCTGCTTGTAGTTCTTTCATATTGCGGGTTTAGATGTATACTGGCGTATCTCACATCACTCAGATTATCATGACTGATTTATCAGGAAGTTCAAACTGTTTACTTGGGGTACGTTTAATTGGGAGTTGATCTAAATAGAGCATTTCCTCTAGGCCTGAATTACTCATGTCATGGTTAAAAGAAGAAGCTCCTGTTTAACTGGGTCAAGAACTCAATTTAAATGGGATATCTGTAGGGATTACACGGTTCTTAACTATGGGATTCTGGTCTTTGTGGTGCCTAGAGGCTAACAGTACTTACATCTCTTCTTCATTTGGAAACAGGCATGATCACAACTGCACTATGCTAATACCCAGTCTGGAAAACTCTTTTTTGGCAGCAGCGGTGTTTCCCGAGCTTTTGAAAAGGAGTTAGTATCAGTTGTACAATTTAAAGCTTTCTTTGTCTACGTCTACAGGGCTGCTGTACATGCCATGGCTGAAATGAGGCTAATCCTCATGACCAAGCAGAGGAAGCAGAGGTCTTTACTGCTTGCGTCCCTGGGTTACCTCTTCAATAAAGTGGCGGTGCAAGGCTGCATATGGCTGACACAAATGAGACAAGTCAATCTAAGAACTGAGATGGAAATGCAAATAGTCCACTGAAAATGATGGATCATATACATAGTCTGTCATAACCACTCCAGAACACGTCATACCTCTCCTAATGTGACAGCAAGGCCTGATCCAAAATCTGAATGTAGGCAAATATGGGCTCTGCAGAATGCCTTGCCAGGGAAAGCAATGGCTGTTCATACCTTGTCAACAGGTTTTTCCCTTCCATGCTCTCTGTAGAGCTGCCTCCCAGTTGTTTCAGTCACAGTGAGCTATTGATGCTTACCTGTCTGTTTCTGACAGAGACAGGCTAGGGGCAGCTGTTCTGGGAGGGCAGTGACATCTGGCAAGACACAGTGATAAAGGTAAAGGTAGAAAATTTCAGTGTGCTTGTTTGCATGGATTGCTCAGGGCCAAAGCTCCATTTCACTAGAGCATTTGGACTGTTTCTCTTGGAGCCAAACTGGAGGTGCACTTTAATTCTAGATAATCAGTATCTATTATCGAAACATGTTCAGATAGTGATCCAGGCATTTTCTGATGACGGCATTGCCACCCTAGTTGTCTGATTCACTTGATAATAAAGCAGCTTCCATCTTTGAGGAATATGCATTTTGATTACCTGTTTATGAAGAGCTTGTAGCTACTTTGCGTCCTTGACCCCCGAAGGGTGGGGTCCCATGACCTGTGTGTCTGTGGAACTCTCCCTGAAATGAATAAAGGAAATTTCAGAACCAAAGGAATGGTAGCAGCACTCAGCATCATGTCTTAGAACAATTACAATGAGGAGGAAACAGACTGGCTACTTCCTCTCCTGTGTCCTTGCTTGGGCATGACAAATGGCTGTTTGATAAGGCTAATTGAGTATTACACCAGCAGTATTCCCAGTTCTATAGTTATTGTTACTTCCTCTTCGTAACCTTTCATGTGCATGTAATTTGGAGAATAGTTGTGTAGGTACAATGGTTGTTATCTCCACACGTATGGGGGAAACTTCTGAAAGAACTTCTGCTCTTCAGAAATTAACTAGTATTTGTTCTATTCCCAGGTGGGGAAATATGGAGGTGGGGGGTGGGGGGAACCATGAAACTTCTCTGGCTTAATCCAAGTAGGATATAAAATCATTGAAATGAACACGGTTTGTAAATATTTCACTGGTTATTTACTTCATTAAATATATTGTGAATGTTTCTACATTGTAAAAATCTGGTGGGAATATAGGATCGTTTGTGAGTCATTAGCAAATAAGATTTGTATAATTTTTCACCTTCAGTCATCTCTGCTGCTACAGAAAGGATACACATTGCTTTATCCAAATACATGAAGGCTGAAATGCATAGGGACGAAGAGAAAGGGTTATGCAAGTGGTAGTTCCATGAACATTTCTTCTCGCAGCAGAGATGTTTTAAATCCTTTAGGGAAGGTTGGAAAGGTTAGATTTTTCTTCACCTGGACATTTTCATTGATCTTGTTTGTAGAATTGCATATTAAACTCTTACTTGGGCAGAATGATAAAGATGATAAGATAAGCTATGTAGAAGCAATCATTTAGGTCAGCTTTTTCTCTGGATAAAATATCAATGAACTACACCCTGAGACTTCACTCTGAATTCCAACATGAAAACATGACATTGAAGTCTAGTGTACCAACCACCAACTGCAATTTTAAAAACTAGAAAATCTATGGTCACGTTGCTAAAATATGCATAAACATGTTTTTTCAAGCTGCAAATGGTAGTGACAAAATGTGAGATTTGAGATAAGCCAAATACTCAGGGATAGTTACCAAAGTTAAGATTCAGTCTTGCGTTCTAAAGCTACATGCTTTTTAATGAGAAAGCTTTGCAAAATTCTCTGCTTACCCTATAGGTTTCACATAATTGTATAAATACATCTTGAAAAGCATATAAAATTCCCCTTAGGTTTTGTCTCAGCTGTTATGGCAGTGGGACAAGTTGGCTAGTTTCAGTGGCCAGACTACCATGTTTTGATCACAAATCCAACACCTTCATGATGTTTAAGTAACATGTGGCCCTCAAAGAAGTTGATACAGTAGATTATTAAATTATTATATGTTAAATAAGCTTCTAAAGTACAGTCTGGATAGAGATATTGATCTCCTTTAATAATGGTGCTCTACTAGATGGTAATATTTCTTTTCAGAGAAGAATGCATTTTTCTAATACATTATCTCATGAAAAAATGTCTGCAGCGAACAAGCTCTCACATTCTGTGTTTTCTCCTGTATTTTTAGAGTTTTCTCTTACAAAATTGTGAGTACAAACAGCTACCAATGTCTCAGTGGAGACTGAGACACACACAGATTCACTGGAATGAGCCTTTGTCAAGTTTATGACCAATTTTTTTAAAAAAAAGGACTTAACAGGCTTATGGGTTTACCGTCACTATGTGCCAATTAGGTATGTGACTGACACATATGTGTCGCATAGGGAGCAGCTGCAATCTCTGGTTTTTATTGCTGCTGGTATTGATTGCAATTCTGGAGCTTTAGAAAAGAGCCTTTCAGGAGGAGAATATCAACAGCAGTTATCTGAGTAGCCTCACCTTCCTCATCCTTGGGGCTGAGAGCTTGCGGCTGAGAGGCTATTACATGTTTGGTTTTTTCCCAGGATGTATTTGCTTTCCCTCTGTGAATTATCTCCTGGCAGACTTGTGATAACACAGTGGTGACCCAGTTTTTTTGCCATCTTTTCTAGGGAAATCATCCCTTGAGATCATGCTCTATGCCTTTTATTTTGCCTAGTACATTTTAAACCTTTCAAATTTGGAAGAGTTTGGGTAATATGTACCTACAAATTTCATGAGAATCAGCAGCTGGGTATCATAAACCCAAATGAATGCTCCACAGTGAGAAAAAGCAAGGACTACTCAGCAGTGTTACTTGTGGCATCAATGAATTAACCAGTTGGTGTCCATACACTGTTGCATCATAACTGATGTAGTGAACACTACAGTTATTGCCTTAGGGAGGAAATTTCTGGGATAAAGAAACACACAGATGTTTACAGAGCACATGTGAGTCCATGCCACAGGATGACATAATTCTCCATTTCTCATGGAGGCTCATAGAGGGAGGAAGTAAACTCCAAAGTACAGAAGTAAACTTCCACCTCTGAATCTGAAAGCTTAGGAGAAGCTCCCCCAGGAAGGGTGGGAAAAAAGGTTGAAAGAAGATGGGAGGGTGGGTAACTGGAATGGAGAATAGGAATGGGCAGGAGTCTGACAGGGGGAGCTGGAATGGTAAGCTTGTTTTTTTAGGAGACACTGATGACATCTGGAAACAAGAACTTTTTGCTCTTGGACAGTGTGAATGGCCTGTCTAGATGTCCCTAGCTCAGATTCCAATTTAAACATGAAGATACACAGGCACAGCAATATTTCCCTTCCTGCTGAATTCCCTTCTTTGCTTCATAGTATCCCACTACACTGTGATTTAAGTGGCTTGGGAAGGACCCTGACAGATGTCGACCGCTGGTTTTTCACTGAATGGATTATCTCCCGAACAGTTTCTTTCATACTATTCCTGCCATGAAAGTATTGAAAGTGGAGCTAAAATTCCATCTCTGATATCTCTGGACAAAGTAAATCAAAAGAGCAGCATTGCAACCTAGTAGTTAGCACAACAAAAAATAACACACTGAGCTGGAAATACACAATGGTTTTAGGACAAAAATTAAGAGAAAACAAATGGTTGATTGATTGTTTTTTTTCCTCTAGATTTCAGAATTTGTCCCTCTGTTTTTGAATGGGCTTGAAGAAACTTTAATGCCCACTATTCAAGTCTTAGGTATTATTCATAGATTCAACTGATCTCAGTGCTGCCATATTGACATTGCCCATCGTATGCATTTGTGGCATAGCTCCACTGTTTCTCATCTGTTTCAAGACCCCATGTTCCAGAAACATGCTGTCAGGCTTTCTCTGTGATCTGCTGGACAGCTTCACGTGGTAAAGGGGGCATAAAGCAAGAAAGAAGTGATGGTGCTGCACGGTAACGGGGGAATATATAGCTTTACGGTAGGACACAAGTAAAAAGGGATCCAGTATAAAAGGATCCTTTTTCTCTGCAGCTTAGCACAAATATATGTCCCTAGTCATGTAACTACAAGTGCATGGAAGTACCTATCACCTGACCATACATGGGTAGTCTCACATTTCAAGGGACAAAAGAGATGAGTACATAATTCATAAATATAATATTTCAGGAAAATCTTACCTCTCCTGTGTCCTCGGTTAGACAGTATCAAAGATGTACTTTCAGAAATACTATTAGAATCACTGTAGTCCACAGAGAGTTGTCTGTAATCTTCTGTTGACCGACTATAATTCATTAATCTGGACCCTTTGTCTAGAAACAGAAAGGAAATATGGTGAATCACATACTTTAATTATAAATCACTGTATTTGCATGATAATGTGAATAACATTTGGCTTTACTAATTTTTATATAGTCCATGTCTATCTGTCTTCTAACCCTGACTTAGTTCCTTAGGGACTGAGGAAAGCTTGATAACTTCATTCTGTTATTTCATAATCTTGTTTTGACCCAATATAGTTCTCATAGTTCTCCTCAACCATTCCAAATAAAACAAATCTAATATATTAATTCTATTCTACATATTTAACTGACAAGTTTCAAAGTGCAGATAACCTGCAAGGTTTTACTCCTGTATATTCTGAGGCCCAAAACCTTCAGCTATAAAGTATTCTTTCTGTGCACAGAACAGACAGTGCCCAGACACAATCCACTACCAGAGTCGGCTGCATAAATTCCGTTAAGGGATCATCCTAAATCATTAGGAACTACATATTTCTGTTGCAGCCTAACTTTACTTCGGTTGCATTGTCTCTTATCCTTTTCCAGAATCTCAGAAGATAATAATTTTTAATTTAAAAAAAAAAATTAATTCTGCCTTGAAAAGTGTGGCTCACATTTTCAATGTAAGTGACATCCTGATTCATAGAAGTCCTTCAGCAAATGTAAGCCATGTGACCTGAACCCCTAGAAAACACAGAGATCACCCCCAGATGCATAGTCACTAGAAGCAGTAGAAGGGAAATGGCAGGAATTTGTGGCTAATAGAGGGCTGAAGATGGGACCATCCCTTTTGGCAGCAGCAGAGTTTTCATCAGTTTATGCAAGTGTGTATCTATAAGCTCAGTTTCTGAGTAAGTGAGTGAGCCAATATGATTTGAGGGGTGGTTTGTCTAGCTGTTTTCAAAGGAATCCCCTTTTCTTATGACCAATAATACCTAATAGAAATGTTTCACAGGCATTAAAGCATGAATGCTTTAATGGAAGTTAATGGAACTTATATGTGATCTGCTGAACAGGAATTGGACTGTTCATATACCTGATGTTGAGCATATCCAAAAAAAAGTCTGGATAGCTTGAGCCAACTTTTCACTTGCCCCAAAATCAGAGATTTCTGTTGAAGTGAACAGTACAATATAGAGACTAAGAAAAAGAACTCTCCGACCTGAAGTCCACATTTAGTTACAGTTAATTACTCTGAGGGATAGTAAAATCTTGATCTTAGTCAAATGAAATGTGAAAATTGTATATTCTAGTTTATTTGTATGAGCAGGATTTGGTCTTATGTCTTGAAATCACTCCAACAATCCATGTGTGGATTTATAAAATGTCTTCTGAATACAAAAACGAAACTAAAATGAAAAGGAAGCCACAAATCTTTGTTTGAGTGATCAAATAGGAAGGATGAATATATATTCCTTAACGGCAACAGAATTCCTTCATAGAATCCCACTTGTTACCTTCAAAAATGCATGGGAGTATACGAAATACAAAGCAGTTTAAAAGTAGGTTTGTTTTATATGCACAAGTTTTATGCAAAGGGCCTTCAGAGTCTAATCTGTGCAAGCTGATTTGTTATCACTGCTTCACAGCCCTCAGACTACTATCCTTTGTGGAAATAAGGAACAGAAGCCTTGCTGACTTGCCTCAGAGTCTTTCCATTATGATATCATTTATATGTAAAGCAATAAATATCCTGTCCAACACTACATGTAATCACTACAGCATGAAATTAAACAATTCACCGAGCTTGGGAAAGACTCTGAAAAGGCTGGCTGTATCCTTATTACACAGTTCAGATTATAAGTGTTTCTTTACCTTGGTGAAAATTCATCTGGGAAAACAGTGGTGAGGTGTCCGGTATTTTCTCGTGCAGTCTTTTCCTTATGACATGACTTCTGTTAAGCTGAGAGGTTGTGCTGTCTTCGGTGACTACCTGCTCCACCTAGAAGACAGTAGTCCTGCAAGTCAATGTCATATGATATGTGGACTTCAGACTCTCATACTAAAGTGATCCTTGCCCTCTGTCTTCCAGGGGCTGCTGATTTGATTGGTATAAGCAATGTCATCTCCTCAGTTTAACACAAAGCAGGACTGGGTTTTTCTGGCTTCATGCTGTCATGCTAGCTGTATTTAAGAGAGGACACCCTCTGTTACAGGAGGAAATAGAGAGTGCAAGGGAAAAGGTCATCTCAGAATGTTAATGAATACTGGTTGAAAACAGAAAAATATATTTGCAGTGTGCTTTCCTCCAGTTTCATTCAGCTTGTCAATAAAAAAATGCTTGTTGATATTTCAAATCCTGAAAAAGACTCAGGTGCTCACTCATTAAAGACTTGACATAGTCAGGCTTGATAGCGTAGAAAATGGTCAGTTCTGCTTAAGGACGATGAATGAAACTCTCAATATGATGTAAATGTGACTTCTTTGAATTTCACAAAGAAAATCTGAAACCAGAGCAACAATGGGGAACCTTTTCCCTATGTAAAGTCCATTCCTTTGGCCAATATGAAGTTTCTGTAAAGGTTATGATTGTGTCAGTAGTAACCAAAGAAATGAAGACACTGTAAGTGCAAAAGCTGGATTTGTATCATTTGTATATTATCCAGGGGTGTAAGAGTGGTGTGAGAGATTACTTCATTGCCTCATTTGCTTGTACACCTGCCCACTCAATTTCCTACTTAGAAGCCTAGAACCAAATCTCACTTAATTCATACAAGCATTAATATCAGGCAATTGCTCACTTGCATCCTATGTTGCTATTCATCTCTCTCACCAAAGAAAAGTTGATGATTAGAGTATGAGAGTAGTACCTACCTCACTGACACTTCCCACAGCAAACTGGACCATTTTCTTTATATAGACATTTGCAGGTAAGGAAACAGATTCCTTCTGATGTGCCTCACATGCTTCCAGAATTGATTCAGGAGAAAGTCTTTTATGTGGCAGATCTTCACATAGTGTCAGCAAGAGCGTGTGTAGTTGGTCACTCAGCTGGAGGGACTGAGTCAAAATGGAGATATAGTTAAATGACATCTCTCAGTGGTCTGAAACCCTGTTTGAACTGGGACCAGGAATTTTTGTCTTTCACCCTGGGTGCGAAATGCTTGCTGAATTCCTTTAGATTTTGGGAAGATTCCAAACAGGCAGCATAACAGCACTGAATGGAGCCTCTAATGGGATCCAGGATAGCCTTGAAGGGAACTAGCTTCTACAAGGAGGGTCATCAGCCTGTATAGGAGCTATTTGGTGACAGACAACAGCTCAGTCTGCTCCACAACTTTGCTATTTAGACTGTGAATCTTAAAGATTCATGTCTGTAAGACCTGTGGCAACATTAGCTTCAAAAAGTTGAGGAGTTATGCCAGCCAAAACTGTTGCCATAGAGACCAGATACTTAAATTTTAGTAATTTAGCTTGTAAAGCCTTTTCTCTTAGATCATGTGTAATCATGAAAGGGAGGTTAAATCTAGTAAAAGCTTGTGCTCTCTAAATAAAAAACATGCAGTCAAAGGCATGGATGTAGAAATGAAGTAAATTGTGTGCAAAGATACAAATCTTTCAAAGGATTCTGGGTAAGGAAGAAATACAAAATTTCAACTAGCAGAGATGCTGGTAGAATTTGCTTAGAAATAAGGACTGTTATTTAGTTTTATTCCAGCATCTCATTCTTTGAAAAAGCACATAAATGTGCACAGGACCACAGTCATGCCAACACAGTGTTTTTCTTTTAGCCCTTCCTGCCTTAGAATCATAGAAACATTTAGGCTGGAAAAGACCTTTAAGATCATTGAGTCCATCTATAAACCTAACACTGCTATGTCCACCACTAAACTATGCCCCTAAGTGTCATATCTATGTCTTAAAAAAATACCTCCAGGGATAGTTACTCAACGACTTCAATGGGCAGCCTGTTCCTTATTACAGTCTTGCAATAAATAATCTTCAAAAGCAAGGTACATTTCATCTTAATGGGAGGAATTCTGGTTTTTGAAGGAAAAAAAAAAAAAAAGGAAAGGAAAGGTGAGGCCTAACTAAATTCCTGATTTGGATGAACTTGTATTTTTGGTGAAGTCTGGACCTTGACATAATCTTTCCAATTATTTCTAGTGGTTCAAAACATAAAGTTGCTCTTACCGAGACTTCAGATCATGCTTCTCAATCTTTGAACCTACTAATATAAGACAGAATGAAAGAAAACAAAAATGTGTTACTGGCCTGGTTTGGAGGAACTTGGTAGTCTGCTGACCAATAGAGGGTCATTCCCAAGGAATACACCAACATCTGTCAAAACAGAAAAGGAAACCCTTTATGAAGTCAACATTAAATACAGAAAAGCCGTGTATTAGAGGGACTAGCTGTCTGTGTCCTTGATCACAAAATGGCAGAAGCCAAACAAATATTATTTTTTTAAACTAGACTAAGGGAAACATATATAAACATATATAAAAGTACAATTGTGACTCTTGGCTTGTGGACTAGATAGCATACAAGGAGTATTGTTCAGCATGAGGGGCTGAGCCAGGCTGCCCTCTATCCAATGATGCCATGAGTAGGAAAAGAAATTTGAACTCCTTTCTTAATTTTAAAGCTCTCCTGCTGGTGATTAAAGCTCTCTCCTACCTGTGGGACTGACTAGCAGTTCTGTTTAGAAAGAAGATTACTGGAGTAAGGGCAGTCTATTCCTAAGCTTCATGTTTCTGCATAGCATCTAGGTAATGTGGGAGTCTGAAAATACTGTGTTCTGCCTGAGGGAAGTATACACTTCTGTGGTCCTAATGGTAGTTAAAACTTTTAGGTACCTGAGTGTTTTATCTTACTGTCGTGCCAGAGACGTTCATTTGGCAGGTAGAAGAAAAGTAAATTGTTATCAAACCTGAACATATTTCTGACTTCCTGGGAGTGCTTCCACTCTCTGGTTCTATAGATACCACAGTCTTACTGCTTCTGGGATTGGAATTACCGTATCTGGTCAAACGTCAGGTTCATAGAAATATTCTTGGTTTCTGTGAGCCTTTAAAAATAATACATTTCTGCAGACCTTGAGGACTGCTGTTCAAAATTGATTTTGGTGTTGACATGCATGCTAATCTGATGGCAAGCTGCAAGACACACGTAAATCTTTCTAACTCTAGTCTAATTTATTTAGTGTTATTAGAAATGGAGTTTGACAGTAGGTACTTGGTATGCTGCATGAAAACCCACAAGCTTGTCTTCATGAGGTACTGTCAAGATTTGTTTTGTAATACACCTCACCTTTGTTAGTCCAATACGCTGGGTTTTACTTTGTCTGTGGAGCAGTTCTGGTGCACTGAAAGGGACAGCTTCCATCTGAGATGCATTGTTTTGGAAGGACAAATTTCCTTCAGCAGACAGTAGTACTGACCATGGACAAATCACACAGATGGCAGGGTCTGAAAAATTTTGAAGAAAATAATGAATGGGGTTCTTAGTGTTGAATTCACTGTGCTCAGGAAGTCATATTGCTGATGTCTCAACTGCCTAGCCAAACCCATCACTGAAGTTTACTGGAGATGTACCTAGAAGTCAGTGGAATCATTTTCATTTATGCCTAGCTGGTTTTGTCAGCTGGAGTTCAGTGGTGGTTAAAGACTTTATTTCCCTCTCACATTGTTTCACACATATAAACAATATATTGATTTCAATGGATTTCTGAAGTTCAAGGAAAGGAAGAATTACATCCCATGTGCAAATTCTGGACAACTTGACATTTTTGGTAGATCGTCTTGTGCAAAGCACAAAAGAATATCTGAAGAGTAGAACACTCCTTCCAATAAAGCATGAATACTTTGAAGCTGGCATTTGCAAAAGACCTTAAGTTAGCTTCCATTAAGTTGCAAGGCTATGGTACAAATCTCTTCTCTTTGGTGATATTTTTTTTGTTCTGTGTGCTGCTTATAGTAGTGAGTCCGCTCTGCATTGTAGTAACCTCTCTTTAAGTGTATTGTATCTACCAAAGCCAAGTTACTTTGACAGAAAGTCAGTGTCAGGAGTCAGTATCTTTTTCTTTCTACTGTACAGATGAAGAAACTGATGCAAAGCCCGGATTTGATGACTACACCATGTTAGTCAACAGAGGCTTCCCAACACTTCCCAAGTCCCATTGCTATAACCTGCTAAGCTTTCCTTTAAGAGGAAACATCATTTCCAACTAACCTGAACTTTGGGATTTTTTTTACCAGAATGCACATACGAAAACTACCCAAACTAAAAGTTAGTCTAGATTCTACCAGTAACGTGAAAAGCCATGATATTTTAGCATTATTCACATTCAGTACTTCTGTCAGTTCTGTTAAAAGAGGGGATATTTCAAGTATTGTCAAATGGTAAATGTAGGCTCCTAAACTTGATAAGACCCTGAGAAAAAACTATTTGAAGGTGTCTCAGTAATGGGCTGGGTTCTTCTTGTAAAAGGGCTGAGTACTCTTAAAAAATATCACTGAAGAGATCCACTGAGGTCAGTCCCAGCGGTCTGAAGCAGGAGTAGAAACATTAGGATGTAAAGTCTTCTGCAAACACTCTGCACTTGCATACATATGTTGAGTGCATTTGACCAAAGACATCCAAGTGATTTCATTAAAATATTTGTTTAAAAAACACGATTAAAAGCATATAAGATCAATCTGTTTACTTTAGAAAGGGGAAAAGCTGCAGTATCTATGACAATATTTAGATATAGGGTTCCTGGAAATATAGGTAACAAAACAAAACAAAGTTGGCTGTTTAACCCTTCTCTTCAGTCTAGACTGTGAGAACAGAGACCATTCAGATCTCCATAGGAGAACAGCTCAGAAACATGCCCAAAAGGCTTCGGTATTTTAGCATTTAAAAATTATATATTAAAAATTAGCTATTTAGATCTTATTCATGTTTACCTTTACATCAGGAAAATGGATGGTAAAAATGGGTAAATTGTTAAGCTGGGAACTCATATACACCTAGGAGGTTTGTATAGCCAGAGGACCTAGAGATTCAAGACTTATGGACACTGGTATTTGCAACAGTTGTGGCGTTTACTTCTTTAGAAAATAAAAGGTCTTAAAATCATCACCTAGCTTTCTCTTTTGCTCCTTTCCCATTTTCTTTAGTATTGTGTGCAAATACAGCTAGCACATGCTGGGAAATTTGTCCATTTTAGAAACAGATAGCCAGTTTATACTTTAGCCCCGAAGATCACCTGGCCTTCTGTAATGTTGGCCAGCCAACAAGTGAGCATAGCTGCCTAACCAGTCAGTGCCCAAACACATTGCAAATACTGCTATAGCAAGTGGTGCTGACCGTCACCAGGTCTAGCAGGATTTATTACCTCAAACACAGCAGTACTAGCCCTGAGAAGAGGCTGATTCCAGAAGCAGTATAGCTGTAGCTGGGATGTGGAGCCAGGTATGCCTTAGTCAGCTGGGACAATGCTATGGAGGGACAGTTCACCTTTGCTGCCCTATAAGAAATGAGCACTGGGGATTCAATTTCAGAATGAGTCCAACTTGGCATCCCTTCTGGACTTGAGCTCTCTAAAGACATTTGAGCAGCCTTGAATATGACCTACAGACCAGCTTGGTTCTACATCCCTACTTCCTCATGTTTTACTCTTCTTCTGATCATAATACCCTACATTTATCTTGTGCAGCACAGGGAACATAGGCTGATTATCTCAATTCAACAGACATCAAACAAGTGTTTTCCCTTTTAAAAAAAAAACAAAACAAAACAAAATAAAACCAAGAAATCAGGAAAACGTAAGTGTCAGCTTAGTGTCTGGCACAGAGTTATTAAGCTGCCATAGACCTGAGCTGAATCTATCTAGGTGGGTATCTCTGTGCTGCACTCCTTTGCACATTTCTGGTGCCTGATCTGGGTGTTCTAGCCTCTTGTTACACTAGATAACAGAGAACTGATAGGGTAGTCAACCTGCTAGTCAAGTGTTCTAGTCCATTAAAAACTAGTTGGTAATAAAAGTCCACTCCTCCAGCTATAGCAGAAGTTGCACTTCAGTATTCTGTATTTTGATTCTACATGCTCATGAGGTAAGAACACATCACATTCATTCTCCCCCCAAAAAAGGAATGTCCATTGTCATAAACAGTTCTAAAAATGTGACAGGTTGCTCAGGTGTGCTGTCTTGTACAGCTGGCCTGCTTGACAAGCATTCATCATGATTACTTGCCTAGCCATTGTAAGTCACATTATTATCATCAAAGATAAAAACCTCTCACTAGATAAATGAGCCATGCAGATTTGCCTGTCCTACTCTATCAGTACATGAAGGACATGATCCTAGCTGGCATGGTGCTTTCTGTTTGTGTTTTATTCAGATTTTAGGAAGGACTATTCTGTCCTGCTCCACTGTGTATAGTTGTACTTAGCTGAATTAATATCTGATGTGTAATCTGGAAAAAAAACCAAAAACCACCAAAACCTTGGGGATCTCTTATGTAGGCAGAGCAGTCTACATGTAATCCCAGCAGCACTGAAAGATTTCTCATTTTTATTAGCAATATGCTTCTATTGTCATTAGTGCTTTTTGTCTCAAAACCCCCACCCCCTGCCTAAAAAGCCAAAACCCTCAAAAGAACTAAAGTAACTCAAGGATGAATTTCCAACAGTAAGAACTATAAGAAGATACTCTTCACCTCACCTTTGTGAAGATCCTCCAGAAGCTGCACTGTGGCCAAGTACAAGAGTGCCCATACTTCTTCTTCCTCCAAGGGGCTTCCTTTTACCCACAGGACCTCGGCCAGTGTCACACAGGAACTGCTCATGCCTGCTGCAGTAGAAACCAGATTTTGGACACACTAGAGAAACTGAATTGCTCAAAGCAAACCATACTGGTTACAACCATACCCTTCTCTCACGACAAGAAATATTTTGTGAACCACCCTACTTCTTTGTTCACAAAAGGTAAGTATCATTCATCCCTATCTTAATCTGAGTAAGAATGAGTAAAGGGACTGAACTAAGTGACTTCCTGTAAGCTTTTTGAGCCCTTTTACTCATCAGTTGAAACCAATCACAAGATTCTGTGGGGCAAGTAGTTTTTACTTGGGAGATCCTTCATGAATATGTGCTGTTCAGACTTTGTGAGTGATTATCTGAATGGTAGGACATTTATTTTGCTGCTTAATTGGATGTTCTTGTCTATAAAATCATAACAGATAATCTCAGAAAAAAAAAGAATGGCAAAGCAGAACATATGCACTGTAACATGAAAAGTTTATAAACACAGTCCAACAGAGCAACTGAGTTTTATTCATTGCCCAGCAGATTGCTCAGTAAAAGCTGGTAGACTCTTACTGAATTCATTGATGAGAGATTTTCTTGGTCCAACACCTGAGACTCAGAACTTGCAGTTCATCCATACCAATATACATATAAACTTGCTTTATTTCACTAAACCAAATTAAAAGATGATTCCCTCTGTGAGCTGCTGAATAGCAATTTAGTGCTCCCAGCACACTGTCCCATCTGACAGGTACGTAAGACCTGGCATACTGCAGAAGAATCTTGGTCCACACACTCTGTTTTGTCTCGGCTGCAATGAAGCATCAGGTCACTTAGAGAAAGGCATCCTGTAGTAAGTCATAATTTAATCTCTTACTTATCAGAAGAGTATTTTCCTAATCCCAGCCAACTAGAAATGGACTTCTGACTTGAAGTATCAAGGCTTCTTTTCCTCCAAATGTTTTATCATGTTAAGTATTATCAAATAAGGGGTTTTTCTTCATAAATGGTTTGGTTTTCCATGTCACCAGTGTTAACATTTCTGCAATTTACTAATCTAGGCAGAGCTGCTCTAGGTCTACACATCTGTAAGGAAAACTGAATCCAAGCCGAAAATTTGCTAAAAAACCTCAAACTTAACTTATGTTTTTGCTGTTACTGTCTTGTAACAGAGAGCATCATAGGTTCATTGTATGATGTGTAAATAGGGGCAGAATGAAAAAAATTGGAGGTGATCCATCTATTGCATTGAGGTTTTCACATTGTCTGTAGACCACCAAGTGAGGGCACTAGAGCCTAGGATGCTATTGTCATGTATGAGAAACACCACTGTAACGTGAGGTCACTTACAGGCTGAAAACAGATCTTTCCCCTGTTCCTTCACCCTCTGCGCATCCGACTTAGTGCTAACATTTGTTCTCTGCCTGCAATAGACTTTACTGTGTCTTACAGCTGATTTCTTTGCCAGCTTCTTGTTTACTGTGCAGTCTTCAATGGGTCACTGCAAGAGCAAAACAGTGTTCCACAGGAACAACTTGTTGCTGATTAATAGACTACTTAAACTTTGGTTCATGGGGTCTTGTCCTGGCACACTAGCTTCCAAACAAGGAATCACAACATTGGAAGAATGATCCCTTGCTGTAATTGCTGTGGGATTATGGACCAACCTAGTGACATTTTAAACAGAATCAGAGTCCTAATTTTAGTCTCTGTAGCTTCAAAGGGTAGTAAAGCTCCTTAAGAACCTAACCTTAATTAGAAGAGACAGACAAAGCTTCTTAATCTAAGCCATCACCATTTCTCTTAATAATAAATTACTGCAGTAGCATTTCACTTAACCCTGTGGTACTGGGACTAAGCAGTCAATTCACTTCCCCAGAGCTGGAACCTGCATGGCTTCTCATATGGGTAATCCACCAGACTCTACTTAGTGCTGTGGGGAAAGGAGCCCGGCATCCTCTATTTTAGATAGAAGTGCTTATACCAAGTGATTTCAGTGCTGGTATTTCTAACTAGCTTAAGTTACTCAACATGCAACTATCCAGAGTGTAGGCATTACAGCTTTATAGAGCCAAAGTGAAATCAGCAGTTATACCAGAGCTGGTTAACTTTTGTAGTGAATATTTTTTCAGAGTAAAAACAATGTCTCAGATTAATACTAAGTATGAATTAAATTAATTCTGCACATGATGATGTGCAAATGCCTTCCCAAAAATTATTAGATTGAATGGCCATGGAAATCATAACCTCTTTAAAGTGTAATAAATTATTGGTTTAATGCAATGTAGAGTTAAGCGATATGTTATCTTACAAGCAAATTGGCAACTGATCTTTAAACACACTCAGAATACCCTGTAATTGTGGGCTGTGTTTGACTCTTGGCTCTCAAGACCAGTATGATGTGGTATTTGACAAAAATATAACTGGGTGAGTGCTTGGAGAAAAAATACATTTCCTTTCCTTTTATAGCCAGACTGTGCTATGTCTATGATATGAGAGTAGAAGTGATATAAATATATTGTTATCATTGTAACAGTGCACATATTTATAGTCCCTCAATTCAATAAAATCTGTGATCCAGAACCAAAACAATTCTGACCTTCAAACAAGCCACAACTGATAAGGGAAAGCAGACAAATTGGGATGCAAGGAGGAAAAAGTTAACAATAACCTTGCAAAAAGGGACTTGATTATTTGCAGTAACACTACACATCAGGAAATTATGCTAGGTCTAGTTGAGCCTGCAGGGAAAAATTAGAGCAGCAGAATGTAATCACCTACTTTGGAGTGTGGCCAGGATATAGAGGTTAACGTTTTTGTGCCTGGAAAAAGTAGCAAAGGGCTTTCAGTGCCAATTCATGCTCTGAGGTCAAATACAAATCTTCTGATGACTTCTGTGGAAGAAGGCAGTGACATCCAAACAGGCAAATTAGCCTGAAATATCCCCTCCCCATTCTAATCTTTGAAAAACATTCATTCATTACGTGGACTGTCTCAAGTCAATAGATTTTCCCCTGGAAGAATTTAATCTACTCCTCTTGCATAGATATGAAAGGTATGCCGAGGTGAAGCTAACCCATCATTTTGCCACAAACCTCCACCTATTTATCACATTTCTTTCTAAATTATTTTATTCTGGTTTGGTACATTATTTTTTATCATATGTGCAAGCTTTTATCCAAACAGTCATTGAAATTATGGTCAATGAAAGAAACCAAATTTATTATAAAAGGTAATGAATTACAGCTTTGTATCTGAATTTAACTCTTAATAACAATCATGCATTAGTAATTTCATATGCCGGGGTCACCATAAGTGCAACTTCGCTTTATTAGGTTTGACAACCTTATTTAGTAAAATGGAAGGGAGAAACTTGTTTTTTTTCAACCTTCATCTTTAATTTTGCTGCTTTGTTGACTGTATAAATACAACAAAAGAGCTAAAAACTATTACTTTTGTAGGGAAACTGACCTTCTCTTATCAAACATGGTCATCTGAATTGAGTCCTCAAAAGAAAGAGGTCATCTGGACTCCTAAATAAATAACAGCCCTTTTCATGCAAGCCTATCAGAGGGAGTTTACTGGGGAGTTGGTTCAGCCGTAGAATCAGTTTCTATAGCATGAAAGGCTTAACTCATTACCTAAATGATGATGAAAAACACAGATTTAAAGGGGAGATCATAGGACACAGCAGTGAATAAGATGGTGAGAAAGGAGAAATCATGTTTAGATTTTGAAATAATGGGGTCAAGTTTGTTTCTGGTCTGAAGCAGTAACAGATTTGCCCCATTTGGGCATCCTGAAGAACAACTGGAAATGAGAACTTTGGCCAGAAGTTTGTGTACAAACACAAAAACAACAACAAAGGATTAACCTTGGGTAGGAACCAAGCGTTCTGTGAAGTGGAAAGGCTTCTGTCAACCAGAAATGCCTTTCAATTTTTACTGCCTGGAAGCTGTTCTTGCAGAGGTCTGGTCTTTCTTCTGACTGAACATCCAGTTCTGCTTCATTACTGTATCTGTATGTTGCAAAATACCAAGCTGGAAACCTAACTAGCTTTTAAATTGCTGAAGGCTGTAAATAGATGTAGATTTTGTAAACAATTGTGTCTGAGAAAGGTGTATTGCCTCTTTATGGTTTGGACATAAATGCTTATCACAGCCCCTCTACTAGAGGTGACTAATTGATTTTGACATGAATAAGTCAGAGAGAGGCCACGTAATTATGTCTTCTGATGGATCTGAGAGGTTGCTAACCTCAGCCACTAGCCACACTAAAAGAGTACGAGCATGGGCTTGTACTGATAGACAAGTGAGAGGGGGCTCGGAGCGTCACCTCTTCCATTTGCACCACTATACACACAAAACGTTGTCTACTCATAACGTATGTGTAAGCTGGTGTAAACCCACAGCACATGAAGACAAGAAAAAGCTGGCTAACACTCACTTTGCTTCATTTAACCACTACACTGTGTGGAAGTATCTGAATCGGCATTGGTCACTTTCAAAGGCAACTTTAGAGACCAGCAGTTATTTCTTCTAGTGCTGCACTGAAGGACACATCAATAAAACTATACACAAGTCTATAAAAAGATGGTCTTTAGCCAATTTTCTCTGGATACAGTGGGTTTTTTAGCCTTCTAGCTCTTTCAGCTGTTGTACTCTAATTTCTGATTTATGTCTAGCAGTCCCATGTAGGCCTCAGGTGCTGCCTGACAGTCTAAAAGCACCTCCTGTAAATGAATGACCAAAACCAAGGGGACACAATCCTGCTTCAGTATAGTCAAAGGCAAAACTTCTTGTATCAGTGGCAGGAAGATGAAGTGGGTGGGTGGGTAGGGGGACTATTTGGAAGAAGAGACTTAGCCAGAGGACCTCAGGTGCTATTTTGCAAGATATCTAGCATTCTGCTTTCAAATCTAAGCTGATCAAATGACAGGAAAGATAGGAATTTGAAGTGACATTTTCCTAGGGTGTGGGAGGGCTAACAGACTGATTTTAAGGGCTGAAAAGGGGTCCATAGCAGACAGATGAGCAAGACAGACTTGCTAATTCTTAAAGATCTTTTAGAATGAAGAGCATCTAGAAAAATGCATTTTTAGTCAGCATCCTTTCACTTGATATGAGGTGCTGGACAATGTGTTAATTACCATATCAAGTAATGTAATTTTTGAACACACTCAGGTGAGGACTTCAGCTTAGATAAAATCAGTCTGTCTATTCTGTCTCTTGACTTTCCTCTGTGGTTCCACCCCTCAAAGATTAATAACTTAAAGTAACATTGCTTTGAAGTGCCTTATATTTAAGAGTAGCTGAGCGATGAATTTGTGTCTTTATATCTTTGACACAAGAGTTCAGAAACTTCATCAAAAGGGACTGAAAATCCACTGAAGAGTAAAAGTAAATTTAAACATAAATAATATCTACAAATGCTTTTTTAGTATCAAGTATTCTAAATACCCTAAGAAAAGTTCTTGCAGCCTATGTCAGGCATTGCTGTGCAGTAAATCAAACTTGAATACAAAATCAGGGGGATTAAAAATAGGGCCAATACTATCATTTGGATTGAGCTATAGTTTTGAAATCATCACTGATAATTCCAAAATAAATTTACAGAATTTACAGTCTTTCCCAAGCCTAACAGCACATTGATGTGACATGACGAAGGCAGAACAATATCTGAAGTCACAGGTGGAGAAGGAATGGATGCACTAGCATCAGTCTCACTGCCTCTGACTTTCCTGAGTTGTGGTGGCAAGGACCGTGTTTCGTATGAACCTGAACCAGGGCCAGAATCACCTCTCTGCATTGTGTAGGAGGTATCTCCAGGAAGATACTTAACTGATCTCCTTTATGCACTTAAATATTATATAATTATAAATGTGAATCTAGAGATTTTTTTGAAATTTAAGATTATCCTACTATAGGTACAGATTAAATATTTGAGGTACAAAATAAATTCTGAATTGAAATGGGAAGATAGGGCTTGCTTTTTATAGAGACACAAGTTTATCGCATGGTACATATGTATATTAAACTGATTCTGGGTCGCTATGGAGAGTTTGAGATCAGTGAAATAATTTTGCCCCACTTAAGAGTGTCTACACTTAAATATTCTTAAATGAACAATTTTCACATGAGGATCACAATCTTTTGTTGCTCCAGGCTGCATGTTGTTTGCTTCTTTAAAAAAAAATCCAAACCCTTTAATCTGGAATACTGTATGGAGATTTTGAGATGTGTTGGTCTCCAAGATAATCAGGACTAGGTACTTAGGAGATACTGAAAAAGCACTGGAAACTGGAACCAAACTGGGTGTCAGTGAGAACCTTAAACCTGTTTTGTTTTGCATCTGATTCATAGCAATCCACAAAACTGTAACATGCGATGGCCTACAGAGGAAAGAAGATGATCACTTCAGTCTGTAACTGCAAGCTTTGGATAGGGTCTGACTGCATCTGTTGTGTTGATGACAGTTCTGGTTTAATACTTCAGGCTATATTTTGTTTTTGAAGAACAGTACTCTTCCATAAAACAGATGAAACTTATCAAATTGTAGTATAGAAAGTATTTAGTAAGAAATAACTACTAAATGTATTGGGTTTATAGACGCTATTCATCTATTGAAATTGAAAACCTAAGTAAATTCTCAAATAGTTGATTCTCAAAAAATATTGAAATGTAGTTAAAACTGAATTAAGTGAATGTTGTTGCTATCATCAAACTGATGACTATTACTGATAATATTAGGGGAAGTACAGAAAAACTGTATTGAAAATAAATGTAATTAATATCTGAATTATAACTGTAGGAATATTTTAGAGAAATAGAAAAGGAAATAATCTGGGGAGATTAGATGCCATCACAGTGTACTTTAGACTTTTAAAAATATCTAAATTAAAGTCTGAACTTCTTGTGTATATAATGCATCTTAGGGCCAATACAGTAATCCTTTAATATATTTAAAGGCAATGCTTGATACATGCTGTCACTCATGACATGTTTTTTTACCTGGAAATATAAGCATAATAACTGGGTAAAAAGCTGGATGATTGCTAATTACTTTGCTTAAGTACAGCCTACTATATTTCAGTGCTGCTTGTCCATAAAATGCCAATACATTTTAGCTGTATGAAAAGGTGGAAGAGACTGAAAAGAGCACATTTTTTGAAAGAACTGGTTTAAAATTAACTTAAATCATAACCTGATTTATTCACATATATTCCATATGCAGATTTTATACTGTGACTCATTATACACTTGTTGTTATAATTTTGGAGAGAATACACTGCATTCCTCATACCAGAGAGATGGATTTCATTAAGTATGAAATTCAACTCTGAAATATGGGGTGGAAATTTATGGATTTATAATTTGAAGAAACTCTTAAAATGATGTTAAAAAATTCTGTTCAAATACAGTAGAGAGGCAGAGCCCAATCTGTAAACACTAACAAGTCTATAAGGGAGTTGCCATGTTGCAGAAGCATGACTTTTCCTTAGAAAGATTATACCACAGAAGTTATAGCTGTAATGATACATCCTTCATTTTACAATATTTTTTCACCCTCTAATGTAAATTTCTTTTTTTTATTTCCTTTCTTAGAAACGTGCACTTTAATCAATAGGAGAATTAACCAGACTATTGCAAAGTATTCGGCACTCAAGGGGGATAAGTTTCATTGCTGAAGTGAGCCATATTTCATTGCCAGGAAATCACAAACTTCTCATGGGTTGGGCCAGTCTTCAAAAAGTCTAATTTTTGAAGGAAGGAGTTGAAATCTGATTACCTGAACAGTGTGGTTATGTGCCGCTCTGTAATGAATTTCATGAGCTGAGGGGTAAGGGTGTTAAAGGATGTGACTTCCAAGATCTATGGACAATGTTCCTCAAAGACAAAAAATGTTACTGATGCCAAGAGAAAACAAACTCAGCATCCCACAGAATCAGACTTACAGGGCCAAATTCCAATTTCCTCTTTACTTCAAAGTAAAGACTAAGCTAAGATTTTAGCCTATACTGTCCAAGCTTCCCAAAGTCTCTCCTTAGCTTCTCAAGCAGCTGTAGTCAATGCTGTTGTGGTTTGCCTGTTGTTAATATGTTACACAGGTACTCTAGAGCTACTTTTTGAGTCCTGAAAGTGTTATTGTTAGACCTTTGTTTGCAGCGGAGAGAGATAACCAAAGCTTCTGGTCTTGATTCTGATGCTGACTGGCTCTACCACCTGAGAAAGTCTCAGTGCCTTCTTTTACCACCTCACTGAGGATGGTGCAGTTTGCTCTCATTACTGATCCACTTTAGATGTAAACAGTAAATTACCATTATTTGTATTCCTCTGGAATGTCCATCTAAAAATTTCTAAATCAGTAATGTTTACAAAGCATATGCTAAAACTTCCATAAAATAGGGCTGCTTTTATTTTAGAAACTGCAAACTGTAATCCAGGGACTTGCCTGAAAACACATTAGAGAGAAGTAGAGAAGAAATTAGGAAACCAGTTTCTTAATTGAGACTTTAGTCCCAGGTGGTAATCACTGGTAATCTTTCTACTGTTTGGAGTTCCGTGCTGTTTCCTAAATAATAGTACTCACTATAAATCCATGAATAAATAATGTACTGAAACACGTTTTCCAGAATCATGTGGAATGTGTTATACAAATGAAGACTTATCCCTGCCATAAGAGCAGTAACAATTTAGTGCCTTCTATTCCTTTTCCTTCAATAGAACGTAAAAATAGGCTAAGGTTCTCTGAATTTTTATCAGTGAAATTCTGTCATAGGTGAATGTTTCTAACTACAGAAGGCGGGAGGGTCTGAGCACTAACATACTAACATTCTGTGGACCACAGTCTGACCAACTCTATATTATAATTTTTTATACAAGCAACTAGCCTTCTAATCAGAATTAGCTAATGACCTGAGAGAAATGAAATTAGTTTTAATGTAAAAGACACCAACAGGGTAAATATTAGATACTGTTGTGCAAACTCAAGAAGGTGAATGCTTTGATACTTATTTAATTGATAAAGCAATTAAGAGAGATATGTAAGAACCTACCTGTACAAGTTGGACAGATGATGCATCCAGAATAGTCTGAAATCTTCTATATTTTTGCCCAATACTGACTGTTTAGATCATCGTAGCTGTAGATGTCACATAAAACATATTCAGGATTTGTTTGGTCTTTTGCTTCTTGGTTTTTCTTTCTTTTTCTTCCTTTCCTTCTGCTTTCTGTCTTTCTTCCTTTCTCTCTTTTTACTGCTTTGTTTATATCTTGTAACTAAGCACTGTGTGGTCTGGCAAGTGGCTAAGCAAATAAACAGTAAGGCTCCTTCTCTTGCTTGCAAGCCAAGCCTAGCAGCTCCTGGTTTGAAGTTGAGGGCAGCGTCATGTCTGCTGAGGCTGTTTGCACTCCTTCCTTTTCTTTTTTCTTTTTCTCTACCCTCCACCCTTTTTTTTTCTTTCTTTCTTTTTTTTTTTTTTTGGTAGTTCACCCACTAGGTAATAAGAGTCAGCTTTTAGGAAGTGGCTCAATATAAATCTCTGGGTCCGTCGACATATAAGAACTCAATTGGATTACCTGACGCACACGGGAGCATTAGATCTAAAACCCTGTAGACTGATGTCACTTTCAGTCCCCTGCCAATCCAGAGAGAAGCACTACACCAAAGCAGAGATTGAAGGTCTAAGGGGGTGAGTGTGTCTTTTATGAGCAGCAAAATCCTTCAGACTCAATAAACAATGAGGATAAGATTTTGGTGGGTCTGTCTGGCAGAAAAAACAACTGAAAGAAGGGAATTTCATGTTTTGTTTAATGTTGCTCAATCTGAAAAATTCTGGTTAATTATTGCAGGGTACAGCTGTGCTCAGAGCAGGGCAAAGCGAGCTCATGGGATACTGCAGGGCAACTGTAAGCTGGGCATAAGAAAGTGAAGAGAAAAAAAAACTTAGCAAAACAAAAAAAAGGAAAGTTCTATTGGACATATTCAGTAAGCTCTTCACATTAATTGTTCCTTCATTCTTCCCAGCTCTGCTACTCTTGGCATTCTATTTTATTCCTTCAATCTTCAAAACAGCTTTCTTCTGGTTTGAGCTGAATAGAAGTCCCATTGAGTCCAAAAAGTCTGAATTAATTCATTTACTTCCAAAAAAAAACCAGAACAAAAAACCTCAGAACTTATCGACATTATGTTATGAATTGCAGTGGCAAATAGCCACTTTTACAATAATGTTAGTATTTAGATAGAGCAGACAGGATTTTATTTTTAAAGACCCTCAAAAACCGGATGACAGAAAATACAGTATTATACAAAAGGCCAGAAGCTACAAGAAAATATTCATATCAAGCAACCATCTCTTTTGCTGTCCATGTCTATGGTAAACACAACTCAAGATTGTTTTACCACCAGAAGCTGAGATCGTCATTACCCTAGATCCTCATACTGTTTGATTTATCAGCTGACTCTCAGCCATGTTCTTCTTAAGGTCTTGTCCTTCCTTGGACGGTAAGACTATCTCCAGTCCTGATTCTTGTCCTCCATAATATGTTCCCATTAAATCAGGTAGAAATGTTGGTTTGATTAGCTAATCAATTTTCCTAAATGCTTTATGCTCCATTGCTTTAAGAAAAGACTCAATCATTCTTCTCATGAAAACTTGGGCCCGAGGCAAACCTGTAGTAGTTCTGCTGGTGTAAGCAACGGGTCCAGATTTGTGAAATCAAATTCTCACCCATGGTTCCTTCTCTGTTCTAAATAGTCATTGAAAACAGCTATTTTAGAAAATTACTCACATCATATTGATGTGAACCAAAGTAATATTTCAGATTCATAACCTCAAAAGAGACAGTATGAGAGCTTCAGTTGCATTCATTCTAACCACCTATTAAATCCTTACTGTGTAAAGATGACATGTATATAATTGTGGCAAATTTTATATAACTTGATCACTATGAAATAAGGTTAACAAGATGAAAGACTTTATCCCAGTGAAGGAACTGCTGCATGGAGGCTTAGGATCTCCTGTATATTCAGTCCAGATTTCTGAGAACTGGCAATGGTCAGAATCCAATTATTCTCTTACATTAATGCCTTTTTATCCCACAGAAGCTGAAGTGTGGGAAGCTCTTAAAGTTTACATAAAGGTGAGGATTATTATTTCCTTCTCAGCTGACAGTGGTACAAGCAAGCTGTCAAAACTACAACCACAGGTCAGGCATGGGGTTTCTTAAACAGAGAAGACTCACAGCGCTTTTGTTAAATTTTAACTGGTTTTAGTTCAGAGTCCCATGGAGTGGATCATAAACTGCTTGAGCTGTCAGAGGTAAATGGAGCTCACTTGAGCTTTCAGAAAATCACTCAATATCCATTTTTGTTTTAAATCTGCTCAAGTCATATAACAGGACCTAAACACTTCTGATAATGAACTTCCATGCGTCATGCCCGTGCCCACTACACATACAAATTAAAGTTTTATTTCCATAATGGTTTCTAAGCAGATTGGATTTAGTCCAGTCATCTATATTTAGTTTAGCAAAGTAGTGTAGGGTTGTGAGTCTATGCTTTTGTTCTAGTCTTTGCTGTCAGGGCTGTTTCACAGCAATATCTTAATGGGAATCAGCTGTGATTTGTGTGGGCCTGATCTCAGTTTTGAAGAAAAAGAGAAGGGGCCAATATGTAAGCAAGATGCAAAGAAAGGATGGACATTAATATAAAATTAAAAGCTGAACAAACGTATCTTAACAGTCTGTTACTGTTTAAGACATAATTCATAACTTAATAACAAAACCCCCACCAAACTGTGAATGGAGGTGTTTTGGGATTTGTTTTCAAGTTTATGTTTGAATGGGGCAGGAAGGCACCATGACTCTTACCTGCCACTTGTGACAGTAACTGGTTTTCCTTAAGAACAATAGTTGGCAAAGGCTTGATCAAACTCCAGGGAGTTTCTAAATTTTAGAAACTTCTATGAATGGATTAGATAAAATATCATTTTTAATACAATATGTTTAATTTGCTTTTGCTTCTTACACTGCTTTTGAAAAGTGATGTGAGGCAATAAAATGTGATTGGGCAAGTGGCTCATGTTTGTGATACCTGCTTGCAGCTCTGCTGATCCCATGAGTAATTCAATGAGGAGCAATATTCCTATGATACATCCTCCAATGCATCTTTATGGGATACAAGGAGAGAGGGTGTGAAGCTAGCAATTAATGATATGAAGGGCAAACTGACACTGTTTAATGCCAAATGCGCTCAGATTATAATGGAGTTACTCTCTAAATAACTGTAAGTTCAGGCCATTACTCTGAGGAAAGAGAGTGAAACTTCTTTAAATGTTTCTGGAATATGGTGATGGAATTCCATGTGTACACTCCATGTATAGTTTCATTTAAAATAGCCATTTTACTCTGCAATGACGTGGATGCTGATTGGGGAGGGGGGGTGGGGCAGGGATGGGGGGGATCTCTTTTCTCTCAAGAGAAAGCAAAAAAAAAAATATTGATTTGCTCTTCACCACCACAACAAAACCTGCATACATTCAGATATACCCATATATATCAGGTTAACACTTTATTTATAGAGTGAAAGTAATTTTTCTCTACAATAGCTGAAGTGATTAAATATTCAGAATTCCAAAATCCTAAAATGACTGTATGTAAGTGGTCACAGGGTAGTGTTCTGCAATGCAGAGATGTGTACAGGCACCAAACTAGCACAAAGAGGTACAGTTTCATCCAAGGGGAATAATTTGCTATTGCAGTTATCCTCCTTATTCTGACCAGTGTAGTTTACTGGTTAGTAGTGTGTAGTATAGACCTAATACGCACTATTAATTGTCTTCAAAATGCTTTGGTCAGTTCATAATAAAAAAACAAATCAAAAGAGATAAAGCTAAGTTATCTCTGTCCTTCTACCTACCATTTAGATCAAAGTCCCCACATTTAGATGTTTTTCAAAACTACATTCAGAAGTCATTCGGTTTTGTATGGGATCTTAATAAGGCATTTAGACAGGATGTCGGATAATTGGTGTTGACCAATTTCATTTGAAATACAGTCATTTTCTAGCTCTTTTCAGAGATAATCTATGACACATTTACTAAGATGGGGGAGGTGTTTGCATTTAGAAGTTGAAATTTTAAAACTCTGACAAGAATTGGTGCATTCCTGATAAGTCTTTTTTTAACCAGAAGGACGCAATGAGCAAATTCAGGGCTGACGTACATTGAATGCTGGTTGGAGAGAACATAGCTGAAAGTTTGCCTTTGGTATCCCCCTGAGTTCAGCACCAGAGTTGTCAGTGGTGTTGTTCAGTGTAAGGTCACCCAATTTTGGTCACTTTGAATGGTCCCATGTAACAAACCATGAACAAAGGATGGTACAGGGCTTTTCCAACTATGACCACGTTACAACAACAAGAGGGAAACAGCTGATAAAAAAGTCCCTGTGGCCTTGTTATGAATCCTGGAAATGCCTTTTGCTCTGGAATTAATCTTAGAAAGCCAAATACTTAGACTTCATTGATAAGTGTGCAAGAAGGGAGATCAGGCATGTCAGTATGTGATTTAGAAAGACAGGAGTGAGGTACAGATACAAATTAGAAGTATGTTTGGCAGATTGCTTAACTAAACCCCGCAGCTGAAAAGCTGCACACATTTACAATCAATCTTTCCCCAGTAAGGAAACCACACCAACGTGCTTGTGACTTAGGTAGAATACATTGCCACAATCCAGCCCAGTGAACCACTGTCTAATGTTGTCCTCAGATAATGCCAAACCACAAGAACTTTTCCTAAATTTGCCCGTGAAAAATTTCAATTGAATAGTAGTATAAATAAAGAACACCGAATGCTGTGTTAATGTCAGTGTATAGAAATATGAGGCACGTGATACCATAAACACTATTTTCTAATAGTTAAACTACTTTTCCCTCCACAAACAATTTCTAGTTGGCTGACTGTCTAATGATTCTACATACTTTGCTGCCTGTTTACTTGGTATACCTATTAGTATAAACTGGCTGTACATGGAATTATGGCTGCTCAGAAATAACTTTTCAGGATCAGCAAAGAAGGGGTTAATAGTATTAATGATATTTCAGAGAACAGTCTCTTGACTAGACATACAGAAATGTCGTTTTTACTGAGCTTCATATCCCTTAGCCATGAACATGGCCCTACCTTCAGGTTAACATTTATAACCTGTCGCATGGTGCCCCATGGTGGCTGCTTGCCTTCTGTTACATTTGCTCAAGCTAGCAAGTGCTCAATTCATTTTGGTTACTACTGAAAAAAAATATCTACCCCAGTTCATCATTACTTGCTAATAGTCAGAATTAAAGTGTGAAACAACATTTGGCAACTACTGTTTCTAGTTCCATTAAAAGAGGTCCCTCCAGCTAGTAACTTGAAGTTAATTTCATACTGCTTTTCAAGACATAATTACATTAAAAAATCTACCTGTTACAATGTTCTTTTATTAACTTCTTTTTTTCTATTTCATTATTAGAATTAAACATTGTAACATCAGCTGTATTTATCAACAAGTAGAATGTGTGATTCTTGCTTCATTTTTCTTTGTACACTTTTTTAGGCTGTATTATGTCAGTTAATATGGGTTTGGTTGTAATTAGTTTCTAGCAAATTTCCATTTAACTTTCTTATGTGAAATGCAGCTTCTGTGCCACAACTAATGGCAAAAAAAATGTTTAAGAAAAGATACTATTACCAAACATCTTTATTTCACGTAAACATTTGTATCACTTCTGAAATTTGCTAAAATGTTTCAAAGTCTGGGTTTTCTTTCCATATCTATCTCCCTTAGCAAACAATATTTATTAACCTATTTTCATAAGAGGAAATGGATGTTGATCCTGGTTGTGTCTTGTCAAGCCTTAATGTGGAAAAACTGGGCCCTCTGAATACCCACAGTTCCTGTTGGTCTCTTCTTGATGAAATAATTAGTGAGGTTTGTTAATTTGCTTAATTTCCAGAAGACAGCTTTCACTGCTGCAAGCTACCTAGGTGCCTATGTGACGATGATCTATAAATGTCTAAAAGAAATAAGTGATAGGATTACAGTGGCTGCATGCTTGCACAGGTGGCTGAGCATAAGAAGTCCCATGAAATTAAATTTTTGGCAATGCAATCTATTGAAGATTGCTTAAGAAAGGATGCTGTTTGGCACAGGATCAAATGCTTTGCACAAGTCCAGGTAAATGACATCAGTTGTTCTTCCCTTATCCACCATCACTGTAACCTTGTCATAGAAGGCCACCACATTTGTCAGGTGTGATTTGGCCTTAGTAAAGCCATGCTGGCTGTCACCAGTCATCTCCATATTTTCCACGTGCCTTAGCGTAGTTTCCAGGAGGATCTGCTCCATGATCTTGCGGGGCACAGAGGTGAGACTGACTGGCCTGTAGTTCCCTTTTTTCCCTTTTTAAAAACAGGGGTTATGTTTCCCTTTTCTAGTCAGTGGGAACTTCACTGGACTGCCATAGCTTTTCAGATATGATGGACAATGGCTTAGCAACTTCCGTCAGGACCCACAGACACATTTCATCAGGTCCCATGGACTTGTGTACCTTCAGGTTCCTTAGATGGTCTCAAACCTCATCTTCTCCTACAGTGGGTGGTTCTTCATTCTCCCAGTCCTCGCTTTTGCCTTCTGTGACTTTGGTAGTATGGCTTGAGCACCTGCCAATGAAGACTGAGGCAAAAAAGTCATTGAGTACCTCATCCTTCTCCATATCCCCCGTAACCAGGTCTCCTTTTTCCTTTTGGAGAGGGCCCACATTTTCCCTAATCTTCCTTTTATCACCGATGTACCTATAGAAGCTTTTCCTGTTGCCCTTGACATCCCTGGCCAGATTTAATTCTGTCAGGGCTTTAGCTTTCCTAACCTGATCCCTGGCTGCTTAGACAATTGCTCTGTATTCCTCCCAGGCTATCTGTCCTTGTGTCCACCCTCTGTAGGTTTCCTTTCTGTGTCTGAGTTTGTGCAGAAGCTCCTTGTTCATCCGTGCAAGCCTCCTGGCATTTCTGCCTCCCTCTTTGTTGTGATGCATCGCTCCTGAGCTTAGAGGAGGTGATCCCTGAATATTAACCAGCTTTTTTGGCCCCTCTTCCCTCCAGGGCTTTACCCATGGTACTCTACCAAGCAGATCCCTGAAGAGGCCAAAGTTTTCTCTCCTGAAGTCCAGGGCAGTGATCTTGCTTTTTGCCCTCCTCAATGCCCTAAGGATCTTGAACTCCACTGTTTCATGGTCACTGCAGCCAAGGCTACCCTTGAGCTTCACATTCCCACCAGCACTTCCTTGTTGATGAGTACAGGGTCCAGCCTAGCATCTCTCCTCTTTGGCTCCTTGGAAGTTATCATCAATGCATCCCAGGAACTTCCTGGATTGCTTACGCCCTGCTGTGTTTTCCCTCCAATAGATATGGGGGTGATTGAAGTTCCCCATGATGACCAGGGCTTGTGAATGTAAGGCTGCTCCAATCTGTCTATAGAGGACCTCATCTGCTTGGTCTTCTTGGTTGGATGACCTGTAGCAGAAACTCACTATAATGTCACCTGTCCCTGCCCTCCCTTTAATCCTGACCTATAAGCTCTTGGTCAGCTCCTCATCTGTCCACAGGCAGAGCTCCATGCATTCCAGCTGGTCATTGACATAGAAGGTGACACCCTCTCCTCATTTCCCCTGCCTGTTCTTCCTAAAGAGTCTGTATCCTTCCAGTCCAACAGTCCAGTCATAGGAACCATCCCACCAAATCTCTCTATAAGATTCCAATAAGATCGTAGCCGCAAGGCGTGCACGTCTGTAACTCCTCACGTTTATTCCCCATGCTATGTACATTTGTATAGAGGCATTTAAGTTGGGCCCCCCATGAAGATGACTTACTGGCTGGAGTGCCTGGAATTCCTTTGTGCTGCTCTTCAGGTGCTCTCCTGGTGACCTGTGATCCTTCTCCACGCTCTGGGCATCTACTGCTGGCACTGGCATCAAACTGGTAGGAGTGGGATGGATTCAGGTTCCCCTCCCCCAGTAACTTTAGTTTAAATCCCTCTTCACCATCTTGGCAAGCCTATGACCGAAGAAGCTCTTTCCCTTCTCTGACAGATGGACCCCATCTGCCCACAGTAGACCGGTTTCTCTGCCGAACCCCTGGCAGTGGCACCAGTCCCAAAACCATTTGTTGATTCACCAGATTCAACTGGCCCTTTCAAACACCTTCCCTTTGCCTGGGAGGACTGATGAAAAAACTACTTACAGTCCAGAGTCCCTTACTGCCATTCCCAGGGCTCTGTTATCCTTCTTGATACTCCTCGGACGGCTCCTAGCTGTATCACTGGTGCCCATGTGAAACAACAGCAGCGAACTGTATGAGGCTTGGTAGTCTCTTGGTGCCGTCCCTGATGCAAGCACCCAGTAAGCAGCACAGCTATCTAAAGAGTGCATCATTGCGCCGGTGGTTATACGGGGGGCAGATCGGGCTGCCTTAGCTCCAGCACCTCTCCTGACGTGACAGGTCTTTCCTCTTCAGTCTGCAGAGCAGCAAAGCAGTTCTGCAAGGGCACATGCCTAGAATACCTTGTTTCTATTTTCAGCTTGTCTAAAAATGACTGTAGGCATAATGGGATATTTACTTGAAAAACAGCTATTGTGGTTTAAGCAGTTGCCACCTTGTGTCTATAGTCTATAGACTACAGTCCCCCTCAGCTGAAGCATATTGAGTTACTATGTGTATTATGCTACTCCATTTTGGTGCAAAAATAGATCATTATTCTTTACTATGGATGTTTTGTGGGCAAAAATGACTACTCCATATAGCTTTGGGCCTGTTATTTTGTATTATAGTTTCTAATTTTTGACATTTTGAGTTTTGTACATCAAAGTTTGGGTCAAATACTCAGATCTGTTGCCTTGACTCCAAAGATTTCAGCCTGAAGTGTTTGCTTTGCAGTTTATAAACATCAATATGTTAAAACCATGTTTACTACTGAGAGTGTGGCAATTGATAGAACCTTAATGAAAATATAAAAATATTATAAAACTACATTTGTAATGCAATTTCATGATTGCTCAACCCAGACGTTTTAATATAATTTTCAGAAACATACGTTTATACCAATATATGGAAGTAAGAAAGCTTGCAGTATTTTGGCATAATTCACATTTTACTGCACTTTTAAAATAAAAGTATCTTTTAAACACTCAACAGCTGCTTATTTTAAGGAGCAGTCCAAATCCAAGACTAATGCTATATGGACAACAAAACCGAGGAGGTAACAGAATGATTAACAATTACGTGTAAGCAGAGAATGATTTTCATGTTCTAGATTGTTCATTAATTAATTTTGGAGTTTCTATTATTAAATAAAACTGCTCATCAGATTCTGCTTATATATAAAATTCCGTGTTTATTTTGGAAAGGAAAATTCAAGTTCTGAGGTTGGTGGTTCCCATTATTTTGCCAACAGACCCTTACCAGCTTTCAGGCTTTCTCATGGGCCACTACACACCTTTATTGTCAAACCTGTCATCGAAAATCCTGCCAAGTTATATCATTCTGTGGCCTCAGCAGGGCCACAGCCTGAGAGCCCTTGCTGCAAAGACCTTGGCCCCTGCCCAGCAGCAATGCTTCCTTGTGTAGTCTTCTCTCTTCATATTTTTCTGCAGAACTATTTTTTCCCTCTTCTGCTACTGATACTCTACGAACAAATATGAATCTCCTGTATGCTTGCGTGTATGTTCTGTTGTACTGTAACCATACTCTTTGCTCTCTACTGTATCCTTCTAATCTGTTAAGAGTCCAGAGAAAAATGCTGGGTTTGTTGAATTCCATTGCAAAATACCCGTTTACTTTCATGGGCATCAGGTTTTGTGTTTTCTTGGACATCAGCCAGGGGAATCCAGAACACAGTTTCCGCCCAGACCTATGCAATGTATGAGTATAACCATTCTGCTTGTAAGAAAATAATTCTGCAAAGCAGTTTTGAAAACAATACTGTAGTGATGCTGAATGACACGGTCAAAGTTTTATTTTCTTACATAGGGACTTGATTTGGAAAAATTGATTATACACACGATCAAAGAAACCTTTGTCCTTACTTAGAGAGGTATTATTCCTATGTCTTGTATATTTTGCATAGTGTACAGGAACTTTAAAGCCTATTTACCATATTTTCTTTATTTTTAAAACCATTATACTGGTAAGTAGCAAATTTACAGTACGAAATGCTTAACTTCCTTTCACAGTTTTCCTTCATAAAATCTTTACATATTTTGGAGCCCCTATTAAAATATATAATGCTCTTCATCATGCTTTGCAACCACACCAGTCTGATCTTGTCTAATTTCTGCATCATTATTTCTGTTGCTTAGCAGCCCTACATGCAAGATGGCAATAGATGCTGATGGTGTACAAGGTTGTGAGGACTAGTTTTAAAGAGTCACTTAGAAATACATATCCGTTTAAAAGTGTCAACTTTGTAAACTATAAAATCTTAATGAGAATTTGATTATGCCCTGAAAAAGAAACGTGACAAACCTGGAGCCTAAGCAAAACACCATTTTATACTGTAAAGGAACTATGGTCCTTTTTCGCTTGCAAATCTCAATGCAGTCTTACTTCACATGAGGTGATCAGGAACAGTAACTCTCCCCAAAAGATCAAGGAGTAACCTCAGTGACCTCTAAGGCCATGGGTCTGGCTGCAAATAACTGAACTGCCTGAACATGATGTCACCTCACCTGTTTCTTGCTGTGCAGAGGAGACCAGAGGTTAACACCGGAAGTCAGTTTGCCAGTAGAAAGGAACATCTGAAGGTGCAATGACGTGCATGAGCCAAAATCAGCAGGGCTAGTTTAATCTGCTGGTGAAGATGAATATGACCTACCCAGATTAAATTTTGCCTGCAATGTATTGTGGAGATTCATATTGTACCTTCTGCCAGCTGAACTTTGCCTTTGGCACACATAAACATAGAAGGGAACACAATGTCTGGCTTTGGTTGAGCATACCACAACAAGAAAAGGCCTCAAAGCAGAAAACTGGCTAATTCAGTTTTGGGGCTGTCCCAGAACTGGAATATTCTGAAGCACCACCTTTACCATGTAAAAATACATGCTTGTTTAGCCATGCAGGTGGCTAAAATCTGCTAGCAGCAACAATCTCAGTGTAATCTTTGGCATATTCCAAAATGTGACATAGGCCACTCAATTGTTTGACAATGAATTAAATGAGGAATGTCCATTTTTAGAGTGTCCTGTGCCTAACTAGCAGATTTTATTTATTTTTAAATACTGCTTATAAGGCATTTTTTGTACTGTGTACTAAAATTATACAAAGGGTTGCTTCAACGATATTGACACGGCTTCAAGGTGCCGAGAGGCCTCCTTTCGTCTTTAAGCAGGACATTCCTGGGGAAAAGAGAAAAAGAAAGGACGATAATATATGCCAAACAAAATATTGAAAACCCGAGGAGAGAGTACCCGATGTCAGGTGCCACGAGCCAAAGGCAATTGTAAATAAATACCTCAGAATCCCACAAAGAAGCACTCAAGATTTAGAGGAAACCCAGCGCCAGAGCAGATACAGAACAAGAAAACGTTACAGCACTCCAGACACCCAATAATGAGATAAAGCGCTGCCTCGCCGGGCACGCAGCGGGGGGCCTGGGGCTGCCAGGGCCGGGGGCGATGGCTGGGAGCCGCAGAAAAACCGATGCCAGAGCGTGAGGGGTGGGTGCCAGGGCACTGGAGAGCGTGATGGCAAAGGCCTGAGGGTCGGCAATGCTTTACGAAAGCCCCAGCAGGAAGGGAGGCCTGGTGAGGGGATGTCATTCGGGAAAGGCACAGCTCCAGGCGACAGGATTCGGGGCCGGCAGAGCGAAGCCGTGCCGGCAGGGTCGCGCCCCGCAGCTCCGCAGCGCCCGAGCCGGGGCGAGGCGGCGGAGGGGCAGCGCCGGCGCGGAGCTGAGGGCAGGGGGCGGCGGCGCGCGCGGGGCGGGGGCGGGGCGAGCGGAGGGGGAGGGCAGCCGCAGCCGCGGCGGGCGGGCGGAGCGCGGTGCGTGTGCGCGGTCCGGCCCCGGCTCATTACTCAGCGGCCGAGGCAGGAGGCGGCGGCGGGAGGTGGTGAGCGCGGAGCGGGCGGCTGCGGCCCCGCCGGGGCGGCGGTGGGCGGTGGGGCCGGGCCGGTGCGCGGGCGAGCGGCCGCACCGCGGGGGCCGGGCCTGGGCCCGGGCGTTTTGTTTACGTTTCGGCGGGGCAGCGGCGGGCGGGCAGGGGGCTGGGGGCGGCCCGTGCCCTCGCCCGGAGGCGGGCGGTGCGGGGCGCTCTGCTCCGGTGACCTTCCGTGGCTGCTGGGGGCCTGGGGGGGGGCGGAGGGGCCTCGCCGGATAATGGCGGGGGCCTCTTTGTTGGTGTGGCAGGAGGGGCAGGAGGCTCGGCGCGGGGCTCCTCCTCCTCCTGGCAGCGGGGGCACCCGGGCAGGCCGGGCTGGCGTCTCCTTCCAGCCCGGGCGCCCGCCGGGCCTCGGGGAAGGCCGGGTCAGCGCTCGGGGCGGTGGGAGCAGCCTGCGGGCGAGCCTGCCGCCTCGGTGGGCAGCTCCCGTGACCTTGCTTCTGAAATGCCTCTTAAAGCAGAAAGCGCTCCTCTGGGGTAATGTAACTGCTCCAGACAGAGGGGCTTGGGGGAGCCCGGTAGTGGCTTTGATTATTTTGCCATTTAATTCTTACTTTTCTTGCAAGAGGAGTGAGCTGTCTCTGCAGAATTTCTTTTGATCTTTAGGGTCTCCGTGTCGCTAGCAGCATCCAGTTTTACTCCCAAAGCCTGGTTCTTTATGCCTTTCTACCTGGAGCGGTTCTGTCAAGTTTAACCTGAGCACCACTAATAACGTGCAAATACAAATCCCACTCGATCGTTTATGAGCTACAATAATGGTTTTCGAATTTCGATGTTGTATGGAACTGGCTTGTTGAAGTCTTTCAGACAATCGAAAAATCCTACACGCTTTGGCCTGTCTGACAGTGTAAACACAAAGGATGTTTTGCTTGTTCGGGGAAGGAAAGTATTACTTGCCCTAGGGCATGTGCATGTGGAATTGAGCAAGCTTACTCCTCGCAGCTGGGTTTGACTTGCAGCTGGGTTTTACTTACAGGTGTGGGGGCTTAACCAATGATGGTCTCGCCGGCCACACAAGACCTGGTCTCGCTTCTGGAGATGGCAGCAAGTGCACCTCTAGGGCAGAGTGTATATGACATGCATCTTTATGTATTTGCAGGTATAATGGCTTAAACTGCCGCGTGAAGAGAAACTGGGCCAAACCTAGTTAAGGATACTGTCAAAGTGAGTTCACTGACTGAACTGAGCATTCCTTGTATATAACGAAGGGAAACTCAATTCTTCTAATAGTAGTTATAAAAAATATGTTGGATTTCAAATAGTCCCCTGCTTTGATCTCATTCTGTGGGGGCAGCCATCTTGTCTTTTTTTCCCCACTTGGTTCAAAGATGTGTAACATAGACTAGTTGGATAGCAGGATGCAGGTATGGAGCTCTGCGGAAGACGTGATGCTGGTTCAGGGACTAGACATTGCAGGCTGCCTGTCAGATCTCAATAGTTTTCAGGGCCAGCTGTGCAAAGTTTTTATGGGAGAAGGGAGAAAGAGAGAAACATTTGCTGAATGAGACTAATCCAGAGTTGCAGAGGGTGTACGATGTTGTTTTGTCATCACTTTGAAAAAGGAATTTTGATGGTGTCTTCCAGTGCAGAAGTTCCCAAGCTTTTTGGACCGTTAGCTTGTATAAGCATTCAAAGTAATCTTGTGGGCTGCCATATACTTCATGGAGACTTTTAGTCAGAAACAGTAGTAAGATGTTCTAATATGGTTCTGAGTCCTGTGGTTTTGGACTGCTTATTCTAGACAGGTGTAGAGTTGCCTTTTGTATGTGCCTTTTGTGTCCTAACTTTTAACCTCGCTCTTTAGGCACCAAGGCCTTTACTGGCTTTATGGGTGAACAGGTATAACCTCCTTTGCAAAGGTTTTAGGTAAACTTGTTATATTGGTGATTGTTATGCAAATATTAGGCAATAAACAAGTGTTTGGAGACTTTAACAACCGAATTTATTTTCTGCCTGCTACTTACCTGAAATGATGTGTTTATTTCATGGTTTGTTTGTTTTTTTATTTTTTAGGCCATGAGCTAATGGGGTAGTAATTGAGATTATAATGCTACCTGGTTATTTGTTCACTGTATATGTGGGTTTGGTTTCTTTTTCATCCTTCCTCTAAGGCCTTCATTGTTTGAATGCTTATTATTTAAAAGGTGCTTGGAAAGTACATGCCCAATTCATCATCTCTGAGGTTTGGTCCAGTATTCTGGACTAATATAACTGTCCTCCTTGATAGTTCTGCTGAAAATTATGGTGTGCTATTTCTTAAACTTAATTTCTCACCCACCTCCCTTGGGGAAAAAAGTACTGTATGTATGTGTAGTATGTTCATTGCTGAAAATTAGTCTAATCTGTGGGGTTTTTTTAATAAAGGCTAAATGTATTTTATTGCTGTGTTTCCTTTAAAACACCCCTTAGTCCTTAATTCAAAACCTGCAGAAGTAGGCATCTGTTTGTTACAGAAGGATCTCTTGGCTTTTGAAAGGTCTTAAAAAGTCCAGTTGAGACTACTTATGCTGTTTACCTGCTGTGAAATTCACCACAGTTTGGACATGGATGCTGAAAAACAATTCTTGCTTTGATTTAAGCATCTGAATGTGTAGTTTTCAAATCTTTTAGGAATCCCCTTATTTAAATGGAGATGGAAATTCACCTTTAAATTGAATAAAGGCCCTTTGGGGCTATCCTCATGAAAAGGTGAGCTAAACTTGGAGGCATTCATTGCTCCATTACAAAGTATATTTGTATGAAAATGCAGCAATAGTCACTTTTATTTGCATATATTCTTTTTGACAGTGACTGTAGTGTCAGCAGAAGATGCCTGGTTGATACAGTCCTTGAGTTTTCAGAGCAATTGTAGGTGTTTATATTTCTATAACATCACAGCATAGTTTCAAGTTCTGTGGCTACCCTGCTTAAGCAGTTTGTTACCTGCTGTTCTTTCTTGCCAGCTGCTGTGTGGCAAGATAGATCAAGGAGCTAACTGATCTAGCTGAAAAAAATCTTTCAATTAGACTATGTTTCAGCCTGGTTAATTCCCTTATGTGTCTGAACAAACAGCACGGCCCTTGCAAAGTTGGAAGACAAGAGGCTGCTTAGGTGGGGATTGCTATCAGTCATGCATATGCACAAAGGTTTTTACAGATCAAGTAGTGGTTGCTGGAAGACTGAAGTGATGGAAGTGGACAAACATCTTTTTTGTTGAGAAGTGCTTGTTTAAAGATCCATTTGTGGGCTTGGTCTTCTGCTGCAGTTACTGAAAAGCATTCTGATAGACGTATTTTGGTTTCTTGAATGCATTGTAGAGTGCAAAATGAATGGGGAATGAGTATGTGTTTGGTAATAAATGTTCATCCAGAAGTTATGAGTCGGTAACTTTGCGTGGATGGACATCTTCTGCACGTAGCTGTATTAATTGTTTCAGAGCGTATGTGTAGTATCAATAGGGGCCCTTAAATCAAACAATCTGGAAGTTTTTGGACTGAGGCAGAAGATGCATCCTCGCAGTGCTGATAACTATGTTTTCAGCTTTCTTTAAATACTGTGTTTGTGAATAGGAAAATATTAACAATTTTAGGACTTCATTTTTGCAGGTTGGAATGCAAATCTCACTTATCTTTTGTGGCACTTCAAAAATATGTAACATTTATCTTTTGGGTTAATCTGCTTGGTGTAGGGGCAGCTTCTAATTCAGTGTTCAAAACTTTCCTTACTATAGCTTTTCCCAGCTTATTGTATCTCAGTAATACATGAAGTCTTCAGGAAAAAAACAACACTTGAACATACCCTACTCTCTGTCAACTCTTACTCAAAATGTGGGACTGCAGATGTAGGTCACTGAGTATTTTCCCAAGTTGTTTGTATTTATCAAATATTTAGTGGAATTTGATTAGTACTGTTCATCTGTACAAGTTTGTCCTGTGGCAAAACTGTAGCTTTCTTAGTGAATGGTGATGTTTTTAAGAAGTGTGCTATCTTAGAAGAATTTGAAGATGATGCTGAGAAACTCATGATGACTTGGTGATGGGTGGTATGTATTGCCAATAAATAACACTTGAAATTTATGGGTAGTAAATAGCAGTAAGTGTAGCTATGCATGATATAGCCTTGCATTAAAGGGAATAGTTACTTGAATTGGAAGAATTAAGTCAGAAAACAAAACCAATTAGAATTGCTTCACACTTCTAAAATATTGTTTAAGATTTCCTTGATGTGTGAGCTCAAGGAACACACCAAGCACAGAGTAGCAAGCCTCCTTTTGTGAGCCGGAAGACTCTTCCGTTCTGTGTAGCATGAGGAACCCTCCAGCTTATCATACAGCCAACAGTGAATAGAAGTTTGCTTCTGCTATAGATACTACAAAGCCTTTGGGTGAGAAGTCTTCTAAGAGACTGGAGCTGACTGCATCAAATTGTGAGATCCATTAACGATGTTGAGTCATATCAGCGTGGAGAACTGTCTAACCAGCTGTTTATATAGTACTGTTACCTTGAAGATTATTTATTTTGTAAGGTTTTTCTAAGGCCTCCATTTTTCTTTGATTTATGTGTGAGGAGATAATAATCTTGGTGTACCAAACTTAAAATTAATAGCAACACACTTCTTAACTTTAGATACTTTTTTCAAGTGATTAAAACCTAATCCTTTTCTGTATGAATTGATTGTCTGTAAGCTTGATACTGAAATATACTTCATAGTTGTTGTCCATGTTGTTAAATGCTGGTTATATGTGAATAAATGGGATGCTTATTAATCATTCTCGGTTGGATATTGTAGACTAATGCTAAAATGATGACTGGCAGAAAATATACTTTAATGATATTTGTGTTGCAAGCAAATAGTGTATATGTGCTAATACGTGTGTACAGTTAAAGGGCAGATGTTAATGCTACAGTGCTTCTGGAAAGCCTATAAACTAATTATTGATTTTGAATATTAAAAAAACCAACCAACCAAAACCCAACTCTGATAACCTTCCATTACTTGATTGTGTTGACATTATACCAAGCTTTCTTTTCAACTATAGATCTTAAAAGCATGCAGGAAAATGTCTTAACCTAATATTTATTCTTTTAACTACAAACTATGGCTAAAATGTGTGTTAGCATCTTTGTAGTCTGTGTCCATTCAAACATCTACCTTGTAGTTTAGTCTGCTGAACAAAACCTGAAATGTCTTTGGTCTGATGTTTTCATTGTTGTGAAAATAAGAAAATTAACATTATGTATCATGTTTCTTACTGTGATCTCAAAGTCATGGAAATGCCCAGCTCTGTAAGTGTGTCTGTCCCTATGCATGTAGGTGCATAAACTGAAAATGGTTCTGCTGCTGGTGGTTGCTGGGAGCTGCTGGCTGGGCAGCAACTCTTCCAGAAGGGGACCTGGGGCTCCTAATGAATGAGAAGCTGACCAGGAGCCAGTAGTGTGACTCCGGCCCTCAAGGCTAATTACTTAGGGGGCTGCATTAGAAAGCCTGGCCAAGAGGTACAGGGAAGGAACTGTTCCCATCTGTGGGGCAGCTGTGAAGCTCCAGCTGCAGTGCTGACCAGTAAACCACACATGCATCCTGTGAGAGACAGACAAATGAGGGAGTCCAGCACTGAGTTGCTCAGATAGTTGGGGGCTGGAACATCTGAGGGTAGAGGTGGGACTGGGTTTGCAGCCCGAGGAAGAGAAGGCTAAGGGAGAATGTAATTGTGGTATTTAACTATCTTTAAGCAAGGGCTTATAGAGATGATGGAACCACTCTTTTCCCCTCAGAAGTGTAAAGATGAGTGAATGGTCACAAGATATAAGAATGGAACTTTCAGTAGGACATGAAAGGAGTGTGTTGATGCATGGCAGTGGGTGAGGGCTTCACCAAGTCTGGAGAGGCCACAGAATCTCTGTCGATGGAGACTTAGGACTGGACAAGGTCCAGAGCAGCTTGATAGGAATACAGGTTTGAAGTTCTACTTGTTCTGAGCAGGTGGATGATCTCCAGAGGTTGTTTTCAAGCCATAGTATGATTCTACTATTTACAGATATATTATTTTTTTAATTGTTTTTAAAGTAGCTTGAGGAAGTTAGCAAAACAAAGGCACAGTGGTATAGATAAACAAGGCTGCTCAGAACTGTGGTGGAAATTGTGGAGGGAAGAGTAATGAAATGTGATAAGCATCTTGAAGTCTACTGGTGGCAATACTGGCATTTCTCTGCCCTGCATGGAACTTTCCAGCTGAGTAGGCCAGAAGTGCTTGCAGGCTAGCATAAAGGACAAAAAAAAGATGATGGTACCTATCATGCCTGTGATAAACATAAAACCCCATCTCCAAAGGAACAGCCTGCAGTGAAAAGCAGCCTAGTAGCCAGCTGAAGTTTGTCCAGGTCTTGCTTTCTGTAGTGGAGGAGCACGTTGGCTGCGGCAAGGCTTTGATCTTCCCGCTGGATGGATGACTGTTCCCTACACTTAGCTGGAGCATGGTTACTCCAGGAAGTAGCTTCATGGAGGAAACCAGCTCTGATTTCCAGTTGGTCACAGTAGCGGTTCATGACTGTTAGAGAGGTGGTAGGGCTGGCAGATGGGAGAAAGAGCAAGCCATGGCACATCCATACATCTTTCTGTGCTCATGTCCTTAATGCTTGTGCTGCCTTGAGAAGACGGCATCCTGCAGCTCATTTGCTTCTGTTAATTCTTACATACTTCTCCATTTAGTAAAGTTAACCAGAAATCTTAGGGAAAGGGTGGTGAGCAGAATACAAAGTTACAACCCGGAGTGACTGTTTTGTCTTAGCCAAGCCGCTGGCCTGGGCTTTGAACATGCAGGTAGTTAAGTATGTGATTACAGGTACTCATGTGTGACAGTTGAGCTGTGGGGAAATGTGGTGTTGGGCATGGCACACCCTTGCAAGCCCTAGATGGATTCTTTAATAGCTTTAATGCCTAACACTATGTTGGAGCAAAGTTAACACTGACGATGCTTACTTGCAGGATCTTGGGTATAAAAGTACAAACATACTTTCAAGCATGTAATCCTAATTTTTAGTTATGGAAGCAGTAAAAGTGAATGCCGTGGCTGACATGTGGATCACTGTGAATCTGGAGAAATTCTTGACTGTTCGTTGTGTGAATGTTTTGGATGGTGAGAAACATCCTAGTCACCTTTGGAGTAGGAAGGACAGTAACATGATGTCCTAAAAAGCTTTATTAGAAGGGTGTGGGCTAGGTTCACTTGTTTCATTTAGTGCCAAAAGTGGATACTCAGGAGATACAGTAGCAGGAAGGTTCTTGTGCATGGCAGTGGTTCATTGAATGAGCAGCAAAGCCTTCCAACAGCAAGTGACTTTCATTTGCGCAGTTGCTGAGATGCAGAACTCCTTGTGGAATAATAGCTAGGGTTTCTTTTGCTGTTTATTAAATTGAAGCATTACAGGATTCTTGTGCTGCTTCTATGTTGAGATGGGGAGGGAAAAAAGACAGTTCAGTTTCTAGTAAGATTATGTTGGACATAAAAGGGTTTCATTAATATTAAAATGGTATTGTGGGGAAACCAGAAAATCTTGATGTGACTAGAGCTAGTTTATTCTCCCCCTCTTGTAGTTTATTTGAAATTCTTTGTTTTCTTCAGAAAATTTCTCATCGCATCTCTTCATGTGCATAGCCAGCAATGCTTCTGAAGGTTTTTTTTTTTTTTGTTCTTGTTTAAAGAATGGGAATTCTCAAAGCCTTCTTCGTTTGGAGATTTCTGTCTTAGGACTTTTTTTTGCTGGGACACAGTGTCAGGCACTACTAAAGTCTAAGAGAAATGGGACAACAGAGCAGATTGTTGACGCTGGTAATGAATCTTGTAGGTTGGTGTAGTTTCCTACAAACTATCTAGAAAGCATAGCCTTTATTTTGAAATTTGCTGCCGTCCTTCCCACCCCACTTCCAGTAAATTATTGTGCAAAGTACTATACTGCATTATGGGAGGTATCTGAAGGAATTGTCAGTGCTAAGGTTGTAATATGTTTTGGAGTTTTTTGTTCCATTCTAAAGGTCTTACTGCTGAGATATTTTCTGCCAAATATTTTAGACAGGTTTTCATAACATGTTCATCTGCTTGTACTTAATAGATAAGTGATTCAATTAGTGAAGGTAGCACATTCATAATTGCATTCTGAGTTTTTGTAGCTGGGATTTAAAACATTTTGAGATGTATTTAATTTTTGTGGAACTATTGATGTGATTCTTAAATGTAGTTTTAAAACATTCTGAAAACCTTTTTTTCCCCAGATGTTTTGCAACTCCTTGCTTCCTCTGATACTCTGTAGCTATTGTGCTCTTCACTGATATTTACTGATTATTTTAGGTCACTTGCTATCTTTTGTTTGCTTTTGTCCTTTAAAAAAAATTAGAGAGTTTTTTGATCTGTTTCTTCTGCTGAAACAGTTTCATATGGTTCATCTTTCCCTACGAAAAGAGGTTAAACCCCAAGCATTTCCTCCTATCCCAGAGTAATCCTGGATTGGGACTTTGCTTCTAACCTAGTGCAGATCTCAATGAAGTACTCTTGAGTCATATTTACTGATGTACTTTGCTGCCGGGTTCCCTATTCATTCCACATTACTGGTTGGGCAGAGTACTAGCATATGCAGCCAAAATTTGTGGTACAGTTAGAATTAACAGTCCCTTAGATAGTTAGCTGAAACAATATAGTGCCAAGATTAATAACTTATTCTCTTCTCATGAATTTCAAGTTAGATTACAGTTAGCCTTTTTCATGTACCTGAGTAAGGGCCATGACGTATGATCTTGCACAGGAGGGAGGTATATAAAGCAATATGGAATAGCATTCCCTTGAATACAGTAGTCCCAGTTGTTTGGCAGGATGATGGTTTAAGTGGGATTTTTAACCTATTTTCTGGGTCTAGCAGCATGTGTTCAGATTGCACTTCTGACACAATTGAATTTGGTACTTAAAATAGGACAGCTTTTTGAAGTCTTGCTTCACTGAATTTTCCCTGATTTCAGATTTTAAGAGTATTATTTAAAATAAAAGAAGTGACAAATAATGCCCTGCCATAAACCTGAATATTTTAAGGCTTTTAAAAAATGTTTACCTTGATTTTCTCCCCATCTACTGTCCTTTTGTTTAATCTTTTATTTGCAAAAGGATTAAGGAATTGGAAGATCCTTGCCTTATCCTATTATTTCTGAAAAAGAGAGTTTTGCTAAGAATAGTCTTTTAATCTGCTGTCATAACAGCTTCTTTGCCAAACTGCAGGATTACATGTTTTCTTTTGATGGAGCCATTCTGGTTTTTCTGTTCTGTGGCAAAACTGACCTGCATGAGACAGTTGTTGAAGTGTTACTTCATATATTGTGATAATAGGATTCATCGTGTAACCATCTGTAGTGGAGCTTAATGTGACACTGAAGAAGCTCTAGAGATACTCTCCTATGAGATGTAGCAGAGCATAGTGTTTGCAAAGTGGTAATTTTTTTGGTAGATGTAGCACTATTCCTTCTGATAATGCTTGTTCTAGAAAAATGCTATCTATTAAATTTTCTTTTGTGATTAATTAAAGTCACAGTTCAGGAGTCCATTAAAAACATTGAGAGACAAGGTAGGGTGAGAATCTTCAACATTAGAAATGCCAGTTTAGTGGCTGTTTCATATTGTGTGCTGCAGCCTGTCTGTCTCTTCATTTACGTCCTAGTGGCTTGTGAGTCTAAAACTTCTTTAAAGAGGAAGATATTTATCTGAAAGAATCTCTGCTGCTGTCTAATCACTTCTTAAAAAAAAAAAAATGTTTCAGAGTAGAGAAACTCTGCAGTGTATCATTTCACTATGCAACCTCCTATGTTGATCTGTGTCATATATACCCTTATCACAAAATACAAAACTCTGGAAACCTTATGGAACAGAATACCATATAGTAGCAGAGTGTCATTGTAATAAACTAAATCAGAAGTGATTTATAACTTGGCAAGGATATGTATGTTAAATGCTATTTGCCACAGATTAGGACTCTCCAGAGAGTGTGCACTGGTATTCCAGAACGCCTCTGTTGATTTACTGGTCAGGTTACAGGAGCTGACTTGACCATGAGAGCTGGGAGGTTGTATATGCTGCTGTCTTGTTTGTTGCTGATTTGATAACCAGAGCTGATTGACTATCACCAAACTCAACTTGTAAGCCTCAGATAAAGTTTGGGTAAATCTCAAACTTCCTAACTCTTAGTTTTCAGGGTGTTTTAAATGCTTATGTTGGTGGCTCTCTCTAGAGATTGCTTTGTGTTCAGAATACATACCTTTTTGAAAAATGTATTCCAGAAACCAGGAAATCTGGATAGTATCATATTCACAGATGATGAAGTATCAGGTTTCATCTCCCCTGCCACAAACCAGCAGGCTTCCCTGCATCCTTAGAGGAGGGAGAAATGGCTGAATGAATGGTAGATATGCAAACGCAAATTTTCACATCTTTTCATGGAGGTGATAGCATGCATTCACTTCCATTTCTTTCTTTCCTTACTTTCGGGCTACTGTAAGTCTGATTTGTAGACTCTGCTATGTATTTTGACTTCTTATTCTTCTGTTTTCTGAATCTTAATTTTGTTTTACTTCAGCCTCCCATGTTACCAAGCTAGAGCTGGTGGTGTCCATAATGTGTGTTTTACATAATTGCTAGGCAGGGCCTAAACCAACAGTCTATGGATAATTTTCATCTGTGACCAGCTGCTTTAGTGACTGTTGTAAAGGGGAGATAAAACTGAGGAGTACTAAAAATGCCAGAGGTGAGGTCACTTAACCTGTTTTAGGTAATGTGACCGTGTAGAAGGTAAATAGAAACATGCAGCCCCATGCATTTTCTTTCCTGTGCTCTGTGGCGATCTCTTTTTATTGTCTCTGTGTCATTAACAAACAATATCTTAGCTCTTCATGAATGACTACTATATGCTGTTATTTTTCACAGTGGAGGGGCTTTAGCTTATAGACTGGCATGATGTGGCAGTATTTTAGAATGTATAGAAATTGAGGTGCAAGAGTAGGAAGGTGGATTAAGTGAAATCTTCTCAACAAAAGCTTTATTGATAAAAAGCAGAAAAATGTCTGTTTGGAAAAGAGAATCACTGCAAAACATGTTGTGAATAATTTAGTGTGTGTATATTTGTTACTTGGTGGTTCTTTTTCCTGCTTGTGCAAGGTGTGTGGTGCGTTTGACTAAAGAATTCAGTTCTCAGCTGAATTTAATTCAATGTTAAACAAAACAAATGTTCTAAGAGCATCAGAAACGATAACGATTGTCTTATTTTGGATATTCTGTAAGACATGTTTCACAATATGAGAATTCTCTTCAGAAATGTGCGTAGCAGTTTAATACTGATTTTTATATAAAGCATACTCAAAAGTTGTGAGTGCAGGTTCAGCATTTGAAGTTGATGCTGCTGACCCCCATTCAGGAGTAGTGTTTTCTTAAACCACGTTAGAAGATACTGATGTTTGATATTGGGTTTGCATAAATACATGCTTTGAGTTTCTGAGGAAAATGTGATGTGAAGTGGACACGTTGGCCTGGCCTGCGCTCCACGGGGAGCAGTGTGTGAAATTGCTGTTGGAGCTTTGGTGGTTCCTTGCATGCCAGCTGGCCGAGCAGCGCTAGGAAATGGTTCAGCTGGAGCACTGTTTAACAACAGGAATTGGCTTTGTGGCTTTCTACATGTTTGCATGTGATCTTACACTGCCTGTTTCTAGACAAATGCCAGTATCCTGCTAGTTACTGTCTTCAGTTTGTTGCTGCCAGTCATAGGTCTTTCCTTACTGTTAAACAACCTTTGAATTGTTAATTACTTCTGACATTATATCAGGCTGTTTGAAGTAACTTGAAACATGGAAACAGAAGAGCTTAAGTCCTGGTTGCCTAATACAAAAATCACTGAGTGCTGCTCACTTCCTCCAACTTAAGGTTCCCCAGTTTCAGGTTCAGCCGTTAAATTGTTGGCACTGATGACCACAACCTGTGACTGATTGCTATTCCTGGCTACCTAGTATTTGAACACAATTTTAAGCACTGGTGCATAAAACATAATGTTGGAAATTAGCTGTTTGAGCTCAATCCTGGTTTCATTATTAGTGTTTTATCATGGCTTGTGAAACATTTGGGGTGAGGTTCCCGAAATAACACGCTGCTTTGTGGAAACATTACTTTTGGCTGAGGCACTATGGTATGGACCAGATGAGCCTGACAGGAGCAGTGCTAGAGAACATGCCAGCCTCAAGTTCCTGCCTGTATGACTAACCCTGCAAATATAATCCCTAGGGCGTCCTAGCTTCAGTGACACCACAGAATGTGTCCTCGGCCTTGGTGAAATTGCCTTGTTCAAGAAAGGACAAGGAACAACATGAAAAAGGAAAACTCATTTCCCTTTGCCAGCAGCTGCTACTGAAGATCTCTGCTTGGGAAATCATGTGTTCATCTTCCTTGGAGAAATCCCTGACTGGCTTCCAGTAGTAACTCTCCTTTCCCTTTCCTCCCTCCAAAGCAAACAAGGAAGCTCCCAAATGCTGGCGGTGTTGGTAGGTCAGGCTGTTTACCTGGGCTCTGTCCTGGTCCTGCAGCTGCTGTCATGGCACTTCTATGGGGGTCATTCACTAACTAAAGTAGCCAGAAGAAGGAGCAGGTCAGGTTAATTAAGATGTAAAATGAAACATGCATTTGCTATCCTTATTTGTATGGTGTGGTTTTTTCTTTTAATAACTTCTAGTCTGTCCCTAAGCTGGAAGCTGACTTTCAGTAGGTGTGAAATTTTATGGAAGCATTCTATCCCCTTCCATAACATACTGGAGTTATTTTTATACAGTGGACGACACAATGTCTGGCTTGGGCATCACAGTTCATAAAATGTGGAAGTACTAGGCTGGGGAAGATTTAAATTGCAGGAAGCTCACTGAAAGTAATTTAAAAAAAGTTGTTGGTTGTGTTTCTGTGAAGAAGTTTTCTTCTTTCCTGCCCCTCAAATTCTACTATAATAGCATTTAAAAGTTCACCCATTTTTGCAAGAAGCAAAAATAGAGGGCTGTGCCTGGGTGTATGCTGAAGCACTTCTCTGAATGACTGAGAAGGTGACTAGCATTTATCGGCAGCTCGGGAGGCAGCCCTGGTGTCCGCCTAGATTAGTTCATCCTTTGTGTGCTTGGATACTCATCTCCTGCCTCTTCCTCACTGTGTGTTTTACAGATGGGGAAAAAAACACCAAAATCTTCCTCTGCTTGTTCAGGCTCTTCTTTGTTGTTCCTTTTGTCTTCATGGTATCCTTAGTAAATCTTAAATACATGTTTCTGTTTTGATTCAGGATCTGGAAATGCACTTTTTAAAAACTGTAGTTTTTCTTCCATAATCCACAGTCGTAACTGGCAATTAGAAAGATTCCTTTTTCCAAGGTAGTCCAGGCTGTCTTGATATTTTTAAACAGTTATAGGAGAGGCGTAGTTTCTTGCCTAAGTATGAAGTGCATGGTCTGGAGTTTGTGAGGATTTAAGGAACTGCCTATGTTTTGAGGAAGCATAGAAAAACCCATTTAAACAGCCTGTTCAGAGCTGGAAATGGAAGTTGTCCCCAAAGTTGGACTTGCCAGAGTATAAGATGCAAGTATTTTTGAGGTGGAAAAGGAAATAAGGAATGGATAGTGTGTACTGTTATGTCTGTGGGGAGAAGTATGGGACTAGAGAGCAGAAGCAACCCAAAGACTGGAGAGTTGTATGTATTGCAAGAAGGTGGCCTGCCTTAGAGCATCTGAAAGTACCTCATCTGCAAAAGGTTCTCTGTGAACACTGAAGCGACCATATGTACTTAAGCATGTTCAGTCTTAAAAATGCTTAGTTTTCTTTGAGTTCCTGCCTTCAGTCACTACTAATCTGGGTGAAGACTCACAGCACCTTGCAATTTTTGAGGTCACATTTCTTTTATAGTTACATCTGGAGATGATAGGTCTAAGAAAGTTCCCTGTTTGTAAGGTAATAGGATTACTTGTCTGTTCCAAACAGAAGGGGAAGGACAACAGTTGTGGAGATTAAAATCAGATTATCAGACTTGTTTTGGGAGTGCCTCTTTCGAGAAGTGATAGCAGGCCCTTGGAATGCTCTTCTGTAGACAATATGAAGTACTGAGTTTAGCAGAATTTTAGATTTTACTAAGGGAATCTGTATTTACAACTGATAAAGAAATAAGTATAGACTTCTTAATTGACCAGATTAAGATCTTAGAAGAGGAAATTGAATCTTTGATATTTTACAAGTAGCTTATAAAACCAATTTAATGTAAATATTCTATTCCAAGCAATGTAATTTGTTGATCTTCCCTGTCAAAGGGAAGACATGCTTCCTCCTCTGTTTAGTCTCTTGTGCTCCCAACTATCCTATATACAGAATGTTTTGTATTTAATAATAAACCCAATTTTCATTTTAATTTTATGAATGTCTTTATTTTACTTTTTTATAGCTGGGAGAGGGGTCACTGTGCAGGTTTGAATTGGAATTCAGTATGGAGTGTGGGTGCTGTTGTGTAAGCCTGTGCTGTTTAAGTGGTCGACATCTCCTTGATACTGACTGGGGCTCCAAGTGATTTTTGGAATGCAAATTGCAATTGCATTCAATGAGGTGATCTTTTTATGGAAACTGTAATAAGGTAAATATTAGCCAAGAAAAGGCTACAGGAGTGGGGAAGGGTGTGGTTTATTTAATGTCCTCCCTTTCTTAGTGGATTCCTCAAATTACAGTTACTGTCTTAATATTCAGATGAGATGACAGATAGCTATGAAGAAAAATATATAGTTTTCTAGATGACTAGAAAAAGTAGTCACGTGATCTGGCTGCAGCGTGTGGTTAGAGCTACTCTATGAACCTGTAAACTGCAACATTGAATCACTGGAAAGATGACATTAGTATTAATGGATTTCATGCATTGTTAATTTAGGACTCTGCATAGCTGTTTCCTGTAAAATGTACTGAGAATAGAGTTTAACAGAGAGGGCTCTAAGTCTTCCCAAGAGATTTATCAATCTGGTAATGATGATTGCTGAACCGCTGAGGTAATTCATTGATACAAACAGCCCATATTATATTCTCTGAAGATTCATTTTGATACTGCATACTCAAAAGTTGCTTTGAAGCCATATTTATTTTTCTATACCAAACCTGTCATCTTTTCTGAGATTATCATCTTTAGTGGAGAAAGCCATCTATTTACTGTAAATTTTCAATAGCTTCTTGGAAATCAAGAAATCAGCTTTGCAATTTCTGTAAAGAATCAGTATTATAAAAGAAAACAGCACTCCTGAATTTTATAGAAGTCAAATGTGCCTTAAATTTCTTGTCTTCAGGCAAACTGAAGTCACTTACCCTTTTCTGAACTTGAAAGCAGTAGGCATGTCATAACTTAGAAATTTAAATGTGCCCTTGTGTTTATGCAGGTTTCCCCTGCCTCAGTACTTTTCTGAAAGAACACTGAGATCTGGTATCCTCCTTTGCTTTGTGCGTCTGTAACTAGTGAAGTTCGACTTTCTGGTGCCCAAAAGATATGTTAAAATGTACTGTTATGTTAAGAAGTGTACCTGCACTGCACTTCAGACCTGTGGAACAGAACCACTTCAGCATATCTGTGGTTTTGTTTAATAGTTGCCTGTAGAAAATAGCTGCTGAGATCGAGCTGTAGACTTGAAATTTTGTGCTATGCCACTCCTCCTGTGAGTGGCATAAGCCGAGCAGAGGACTTCTGTAATGTAGAGGTACTTTAGATGATGTGCAGAGCACTTCCATATCAATTATGCACAAGCTGGAGACCTCGTTAAATACATGTCAACATTAGGAGTAGTTCAAGCAAGTATGTGGAAGTTGTTCAACATAAAACCATCTGATTTGTGAAGGCATAATTTGAAAGCTATACATAATGTTAAGAAAATGAATCCTACAGTCAACAATGAGCATATTTCATATATAATGGTCTACTAATACCTTGCTGCAATGTTCACCCAGCTAGCTTTAACTCCTTTTTCCAAATCCGTTATCTGCATTAGCATTTAACAGAGCTGGAAGTACTGTGAAACTTTCAGTTTAAAAGGGCAGTATGGAAAAAGAAAATATTATTAAGACCATAATTACTTTTGTGAATAACTGAACAAGTTATGCAATGACCTTTAAGAAACAGAATGCTTTTGTTAGTTTCTTAAATTTGAGCCTATGAAGCATGTTTTATTAAGTATCTGAAAACTGGGCTTTATTTGCTATATCCATTTAGCAGATGTCCAGAAGCCTTTAAATGCGACAGCTGAAAACTAGACAAGCATTCACAAACGTGATGCATACAAATCAGCTATGTGTGAATGGCATTTTCACAAAGAAATTAAATAAAATTCATTAATGCAACAGCTTTACATACACTGTACATTTGTCTTGCTTTCAGTAGCAATCTAGTGTATACTTGAAATACTGCTGGCTTTCTCTAGGTTAACCACAGATTCCTACAGAATATTCGTTTTGATAGTGTTAGATCCCCTTCTAAATGGAGTTACTGAATCACCATTGATATGTAGTTTATGGTATAATGATGTTGATTATAATACTAATTAATGTGCTAATTAATGTGTGCAATTTTTTTGTTTTAAAATTAACTTTTCCCATTTCTGCTTCTCTTTAACTGTTATGATCCTAATCTTTTGTCACCCTGCTTCTGAGCAGCTAGTGTAGTAATCTCCTTCCTTAACTGTAGAACAGTTTTGCCCAGGAGCCCCCAGTCTTCAGTGTGTGTAGGTAGATCACTGTCTTGGTTGGCATTTGTGTTGTACCTAAAATGCATCTTGCCCCAAAGACTGCTTGCTGGCTTAGCATCCTAATTTTCTTCTAAGGCTAACTGCTTGTATGCTTGCTCTTAGGAAAGGAGTACTTTAGAAACCATGAACATGAAAACCAAGTCTGATTCCATGCAAAGCGTGTAACTAGTGATGGTTGTTCCCTCCTATGATTTTTCTTATTTCTTATACTTTATTATATGACAAGGTGTTTGGGTATGAAAATATCTTCTCTGTGCTCCTTCACTACAGTAGGAAAAACTGAATACATATAATTTCTTACATTAAAGGATACTTAGGGTAAGGTATTGTGCACAGTAGCATGGGATGAAACCTGGATTTTCATTTTATATTGTCTAGTAAAGGTATAAAACAGCAATTAATGAGCAGTCTTGGAGACTTAGCTGTACAGAGCATATGTTTCTCTACCTTTTAAGTTGTCAGTGTTCTAGCTAATTCTCTTTCTGTGTCCAGCGTGGGAGAACTATCTCTTGGGTTCCATTTCTTTGTCTGAAAAGAAGAAACATCTCTCAAATGTATGTGTTTTGTCAGTTTGCAATGCAACCTTTGAAGCTCTCCTGTTAATTGTCACTATCTAGTGAAGGAAAGGTGCAGAAGAGGTCATAAAATACTTTGTGTTCTTACGTAAACTGAGAGATCCTTTCTTCCACAAAACCTTTTCCGTTTCCCTTCCTCTGTATGCCTGCATTCAGGTCACTGCGCAAGAGAAGTAACATCATGCATAATTATGTGTTGGTTTTAAAGTGATCCTTGCTGTAAAAAGCACAGACTTGGTATCTGATTCATAGGAGGGCTAGCAGAGGTGTGATAGCTAAGAAAATATTACTTGATGGTAGTTCTGCACTGAAGGTAAATACTGAGATGTCTAGTTGAAAGCACACACTTCTCCAATTAAATTCTGACTGTGGATACATAAACTTGCTGTGGTTAACTCGGACATACAACACTTAGGGCCTGGGTGAGCTGGGCAAGTTCTTGTAATTGCCTGCTGCTTCAGGTAAATGTCTTGGAGTCCTGGTGCAGATGAGCCTGGTTTGATCTTAAACAGCAAAATGTGAGATTGCTCACATCTAGCTGTAATGATGTATTGTACGCAGGTCTGGTAACTGTGTCTGTACCAAAAGCTCCACAGAGCCATAAATATCAACTGAGCTGCACCGGTGCCAGCTCTGGTTTGAATACATTAGGTTCATTTACAGTTCAGGAGTGTGCTGGTTAGAGTTGAAGCTCTGTTACTTTGGGAGGCCTCTTTATAGCTCTGTCCAGTGGTATAGATCATAGGTGTAAAAAGCATTAAATAAAATGGGGTCTGCAATGAGCATCAAGTCATCTCTCTCTGACTTCTAAAGAAAACACTTACTCAGCAAAGGCATGTTTACCAAATGTATTGAGTTTTTTGTTTTATCTACATCTGAGTCCATCTGGCTACTTCTAACGTTTTTAATGCACCTGCAGTAGGACTTTAAGTGAAAGCTGTGTAAGCAAAGGATTAACTAGTCTCTTTCCCACTATACCTTTCTATCCTCTTTTTCACCAATGTATTTAGACTGCACTGGAAAAACATTTTAACTTCTACTGTCCGTGTGTTATGCTGTATCTTGATTAATAAATCAAATGCTTTCTGTATTAGAAACAAAGTTTGATATTAGCATTAAAATACAGCATTATCTTCCAGATACCTTGAAGTCAGCAAGTTTATATAGAACGGTCCTGTTGAGAAACGCTAAGATACGTGCCTTTCTTTAAATAGAAGTAAATGGCAGATGTTTGCATATTTGTATACAAAAATCGGTATGCACAGTTTCTTTTACTTTAAAATGTCCTGTTGTTTTAAATATGTTTATTTTAAAGCAGGGTGAAGAAATGTGGTCAGCCTTCATTGTCAGTATTACTCACTTGTGGATGATGAGGAGAACGGGGTGTCAATGAAACGTGTTTATAAATGTCCATACTTCTTAAGGTTAGCCATAGTACTTACTTTCATAGATAGATGCTACTTGTCTTTTCAAGGGGCTGCAAGTTCAGTGTATGTCTTCATGCTTTTACAGCTTAAACTTTATCAGGCTTTATAAAAGAAGTGATGGGTGGAAACTGACCATCTTAAGTCTCCTATTGACATCTAGTTGCTTTTGGTGCAGTTGGACTAATGTGCAGTGTTGTGGGTGCCCTAGGGCACTTCCACTGTATGGATATAGCGTTACTTCCATTTCTAACATTTTTATTGTCCTTCCTCCAGTAATTACTACTTAGAGCACTCTAAAGAATTAGTAAGTTAATATTCCAAACCACACTACTATCTTAGGGTTCAGTTTTGGGGTATCCTTATCTTAGGTAATTGCGAGCTGCCACTGAAAGGTTGCCATGTCTTGAGATTTTCTCAGGCAAGATATTTTCAAGCAAAAGCCCAACAGCTGATGTGTGAGAGGAGATTGAAGTGCTGAGAGTTGACAGTATTCTGGCAAGCTGATGGTTAATGGAACAAGTATATTATTAGTTTCCTCATTAATAATAAAAATCTGGAATCTGTATCCTGCCTTTCTTCCTATATATGCTTCTGCAAAATTGCTAGAAAATGGAACAAAATGTCGAATTTTAGGCAGGCAAGTTTATCTGATATAGCTTAATCATGTTTTAATGAAAGATGTTGCAGGCATATATTGTGTAAGAATCTTGAAAGTCTGACAGTTTCTAAATTTAGACTTAGTTTAGTATTTAAAGAATAAGTCTTTTGGTGTTGTGCATCTTTGAAGCTAGACTTCATAAGACTAATAAGCAGTAAATCAGCAGATTGGAAAAAATGAAGTCTGACTTCCTTCTGGGAGCTGTGTTTACAGAGCTGGGCAATAGCAGGCACTTCTGAAGATGCTTTCATGGGAGATGAAGAGACAGGGAGATAATGGGTGCAGAGCTGAGGGGGAGCAAAGCACTGAGTGGAAGTAAACTTCTTTATAAAGTTAGAGGCTTACACTGTCCATGGTTGATGGACAAAACTGTGTAGAAGTTGTAAGAGACTGAGACAAGGGGTGCAGAAGTGATGAATGTCAGGGCTGGTTCAGGCTGAGGAAGCTGTAATGGCCAGATGAAATGCTGGAGGGTTGGAGGGGAGGTGAAGGCATATATATGTTCTCAGACCTCTGTCATCTGTGCTGATCTGAGCCCATTATATCCAGTTGATTGATTTACATCCCACAATAGTTCACCATACAAAACGTGCAAGAAATGGCTTTTCTGAAAATTTGACTCTGTTTCTTCTGAAGCTTAGTCAGTTTTATGCTAGAAGAGCATGCATTTAAAATTGAGAAGTAGACTATACCTCTTGCTAACACAGTAGAGGCTGATAATTTTTGATGAACAGCACATGGGGCTGTAGAAAAAAAGAATGATAATTTAGATATAAGTGGAGATACTACTCCTTCCTCACTCCAGGATAGCGCTTTCTCTCCATCCTCATCTTTTCATTCTTCTCTCTGCTATCACTGTTTAATTGATAGCATTTTTTTCTATCCTATCTGTTGGTCTAGGGTGCTTTGAATTCTTTCTCTGCTATAGCCATTATTATAAGCCTGCACTTCAGTCTCATATGAAGCTTAACAGATAATGGGAAAGGAAGCAACTACTATGATTCTGGTTGCGTGTGCTCTGGCATGTGTTTAGCTACATGGAGATTTTTCAGGCTTGTATCTAAGTCAGTTGGGCAACAGACTAATGTATGTGTTCAACTAGCCTGTTTGGTACATTCATCCATCTCATGGTTTGAACTGTGCTGACTGTCAGTACTCTGAGTAATGCTGGGGTGGTTTGTGTAGCTGGATGCCAGGTGCCCGCCAAGCTGCTCTATCACTTCCCTCCTCAGCAGGACAGAGAGGTGAGAAAATAAGGTGAAAAAAACTCTCATGGGTCAAGATCAAGGCAGTTTAATAAAGCAAAAGCAAAGATCGCGCACCAAAGGAAAACAAAAGATGTCATTCTCTACTTGCCATCAGCAGGCAATGTCCAGCCACTTCCTGGGAAGCAGGGCTCAGTATGCATAGCGGTTGCTCCGGAAGACAAACAGCTTAATTAATGTCCCCCCTTTCTCCTCCTTTCTCTTAGCCTTTGTAGCTGAGCAGATGTCACATGGTACGCAGTTTGGGTCAGCTGTCCTGGCTATGTCACATCCCAAGATCTCGCCCACCCCGAGCCAGCCGGTGAGGGGGGAATGTTGGAGCTGTGCAAGCGCTGCTCAGCAGGGGCCAGGACACTGGGGTGTTACCAACACCTTTGTAGCTACCAGTACAGAGCACAGCGCTATGAGGGCTGCTCTGGGGAAAATTAACTTGATTTCAGCAGACCACATACAAATGATAAACAAAAATGTACAATTGAAAGTAGACTTTTTAGGGGGAGGATCTCATTGGGATACAAGACTCTGCATATGCTAGTCTTTAAAAGTTGCAACATTAAATTTTGAGTGGTGGTCCAGAGATGCTGTGTTGAAATGTATATTGAAGTACAAAAGCTTTCCAGGTGTATATGAGTGTTTGGGTTTTTTCTGTGTTTTGACTGCTGTTACTTGTGCATAACAGTGACTTGAAGTTTCTCTGGAGTTCTTGAAACTTTTTTTTTGTTTCTTTTTTTTTTTCAGAAAGCAATCTCTTCCCTGAAATGTTGCCTTACTGACAGTGCAGAAGTTTGGGTTTGCTGTATGTGAGAGCAGGGCTGGTTTTACTCACTTCCTCCTGTAAATAGTTCTTGCAAAAGTAGTCTTTGCCCTGCAAAACCCATCTCCCCAGTCTGGCTCTTTACTCACTTCCTAGAACTTGGAAAAATTGCCAAATAGTGATCTGAGAAACAGACCACACAGTCTTGCAAGGCTAGTGATGTATGGGTCCAGGTAGCAGTGAGGTGTTTGAGGCATGGTCCAGGTAGATCAGGTTGCTTACAGAATACCCACAGCTATGGTACGAACATCTGTTAGAAGGAAGAGGTACTTAACAAGTTTCATGACCAACAGGGAAGCATTCACTGAAACATTCTTGTAATGTATGTTGTAAAGAGTTAAATAGATACGCCAGCAACTAGAAGACTGAGGGGTTTTGACTCTCAGTAGAAAGATAGCGTGTTTTAAGTTGTTCAGTATTACTCAGATGAAATGTGTGATGTGTTTTTTAACATGTTAAGGAGTCCAGTAGCAGGGAAAGCCTTTTAAACCATAGTATGATATTGCCTTTATAGATGGTTATGGTGGTTTGTGTTTTTTTTCCCCATTGCATTTCTTTATTCTTTACTAAGTGAGGTTTTGTTTGTTGGGGGGGGGGGGGGGGGTTGTGTTTTTTTTTTGTCTTTCTTTTTTTATTTTTAAGTTCTAAGTGTCCTGACTGACATCAGTTGGTGAATTTTTCAACAGGGTAGAGGCACATTTAATTATATCTTTCACTGAGTCATGTCCCTCAAACACTTAGCTCGTTCTTTTTTAAGTAACCAATTATAATTAAACCATTGACAGCAGGAGTTTGTATTTTCTGTGGAATTTAGATAGGAGTGTAATAATTCTTGGGATTGGAAAGTGTAATAGATTTATGCATTTTTTTAAAAATTTTATAACTAATTCTTAAAATGCCCTAAATTTTGATAGTGTGTCTGCACTATTTTGCTTTAGGACTCTATAATGGAATAGTTTATCTTTTAATATTTTTAATAGCTACTTAAATAGATGTGAAATACTTGATTTTTTAAATATTTCTTACTTGTTGAAGTAGATATTATAGATGGTTTCTTCTCTGTTTAGACAGTCCAATGAAAAGAAACTTTAGCTCTAACTGATTTCAAGCTTGGGGAGCAAAACCATCTTGTACTTATATTGAGGCTTGAAAAAGCCTGGTTAGACATATCTTCTTTAGATAAGCCTTGTTTTCTCCATGGGTATGGAAAGGCAGGTGAGGACACAGCTCTATGAGAGAGATGAGCTTTCTGTTCCTCATGCATGGCAGAGAATGGAAATGGCAAAACCAGATTGTTGAAGAAGGTTAGACTCAGCCTAGAATGAGTGAGATGCTGGGCTGGTGCCAGGCTGGCCTCCTGCATGTTGTAGTCCTAATTGAAGCTGTCTATCAGCCAAATACTTTGGGACCAACGCTCATGTATTGGCAAAACTATTCTTTGTGCCTTCTCTCTCTGGCCGGTGAGCAGATTCCCCTTCTTCCCTGGCAGCTTTCCTTTGGGAGACACCGGCGGCATGCAGGGGGATGGACCACGAGAGCGTAAGGCTTCCTGGTGATCTCCTCTATCCGTGATACAGTCGCTGGCTAAAGTGAAAGAGAATTTACATACCAAACCTTGTTACAAACTTGATTTTTTAAGGACCAGCATAGCTACTGTAATAGTCCGGAGTGCAAGCTTTTCAATTATGAAGCTTAGACTTAGTGTACAAGTGTTTTTTTTGGTTTGGGGTTATTTTTTGGTTTTGTTTTCATTTATCTTTGGAGCAGAGAGTGGTAGACTGATTGGTTATAGGCAGTACCTAGGTGTCTGCAAAGCTGATATATTCAGAAGGGAGTGAAAGCTTTATTATAGAAAGATTACACACTGAATTTTTTTATCTTAGTAAAAATAAGCAAGGATTTCTTTTATGTGCTGCTATGTGCTAAAATACTATTATGAATTAAAGAATGGTTAGTAAATACAAGTTAGCCAGTACATATAAAATTTTTGTTTGGCTGATTTCGTACCTTCCACAATAAATTTTTTCTTTCTTAATTTAAGGTTGTTTCTGTCACTGTATTTTTTGGGCATATTTATTCCAAAACTTTGTGTGAGTGCATCTGTGAAAAAAGTTGAGAAAGAGGCAGAGTAGTGATAAAAGGAATAGGGAAGAAAGAGCTGGGGATAGTGTCATGTATTGCTAAGAAATTAGGCTTTTTGGCTCCCTCCTCCACCCCATAGAGCTACTGTTTACAGTCTCAATCCCCAGCTTCTATACAGTTTTTCTTGTGCTAGGCCACAATTCTTGTCTAATTATGCCTCCTTTATCAACTGGAGAAGGAAGAGTTTAACTGTACTGCTAATACACTGTTACAAGCTCCTTTGGTATTTAGTTAAGTCTTTGTGACAGAGGCTCGGTTTTTTGACAGTATTTTGGAAAAGGGGCTTATTTAATAGATGTTTCTGTTGAGATAAATACTAGTTGAGGTAGTGCATTTTTAATTTATACTATACCAAATAGTTAAAAATGTGTCCTTTTTAGAACTTTAGTGCTTTTTATTGTACCTGAAATTAATGCAGGTTAGCTAGTTGAAAGTGGAATTCGGTAAGTTTACAGATTCTTAGAAGAATTCTACTTGTACAACATCTGTGATTAATTGTGGAGGCCACATTTGCACTGTATGTGTTTTCAAAGCTTGTTTAAAATGTAACAAATGTATAGTGTCATGGCGTACAGAAGCTAAGAATCTGCTTGGTGCTTTTGGATAACAATATGGGAAAATGTTCCTTAAGTTAGTAACAAAGGAAGACAGCATGCTGTTGCTCTTGAAGAAATGAAGAAATTTTTTCTAGTCAAACAGGAATTTGCACTACTGGGCATCTGTTACAGCTACACCCAAAACCCATGTAAAGAGAAGACTAAAAGTGCACAGTTAAAAGTTAACGTCAAAGAAACAGGAAATGATAAATGGTAAAAGCCACTGTGCAGTTTTATTTTTTTTCTCCCATCGACATGTGCATTGAGATGTTGCCTTTCTTTTTTTAATAGGAGGGAATTTGGTGCAATATACATCCTTTTTTCTTACTCCTGTTCCCTCCTTCCTTGATTATTACTTTTATTCTTAGGACCTAGTATGTGAGATCTCTGACAAAGCCAGTTTTCCTTTTCTGTTTGTGTTTCCACATCAGTGACAGGTATTTCTGGCGGTTGTGACCAAGAGTTTTTTGATTGCAGTGTCTAGAGGAATTGCTGATATTTTGTCACTCTTGTATTTACAGTCATGCAACAATTCAGATGGGAAGGGACCTCTTGAGTGTGTCTGGTCCAAGCCCTGCTCCCTTGCTGCGTGTGTGTGTGTGTGTGAAGGGATGGCAGCGCTCTTGGAGCTCTCTGGGCGATACATAGCTTCCTGCCTTTTGACCTTCTGTTGTTGCTGTCTAAGACTGGCTACCATCCGTTCACCTTTGTTTTTCTATCATTTTTGCTCTTCTAGAATCCTACCTTAGGATTCTTCCTAAAAATAAAACATTTCAGACACATGCCATCTCATTCCTGCAGACATTAAAAAAAAAAGTACGTTTGCATATGGGACTTATGCAATACTGGGAAATGTCTTCTGCATATTAGAAGTAATATTGCCTTTTGTCAGAATACAAACAGCTGTAAAATCTTAGTTTTTCAAATTCTATTTCTTTGCAGGCCAGAAGCAGAATTTGGATGAAGTGATCTAACTAAGTTGCCGTCATGAGCAGAAGCAAGCGTGACAACAATTTCTACAGTGTTGAAATTGGGGACTCTACTTTCACTGTATTGAAACGGTATCAAAACTTAAAACCAATAGGATCAGGAGCACAAGGGATAGTATGGTAAGGTTTCTTTAAAATGTAAATGTACTTTTAGGTTCCCTTAATAGCATTTCTGAGTACTTTAGCTGTGGTAAGTTACTGCCTAGGACTGTGGAGAACTACCTTTTATGTGCAAAACAGGATAGTAATTGTTGGCTGGTTTTCCTCAGCAAGGGCTGTTGCTGTTGATTTTTGACCTGTGTCCTTTCTTCCTTCTGAACTGATGCCTTTCTGTGCAAATTCAGCCAGCTTTGCTGCATCCCATAAAATGGTGGCGGGGGGTAGGGCGGGACCCTGGACAAGGAAACTAATCCTAAGCCACGCTGCTTACAGGGAAACAAAAGCCAGAAATATTCTGTATAATATTTGCTGCTTGTAAATGCTTTTAATCCTTGAAATGGTTTGTTAGGGGTCTGATTCACATCGTTTCATATTATAAGTAGTCCCTGATACTGGTAAGTGAGCATTTGTGATGCTGACAGTCAGTGTAATATGTAAATACCTGATGCAGTTTAAAAAAATAAGACTTGACAGTATAGTTCTTTGACTAGGAGCTCGGCTGTGTGGATTGAAGAGTGTCTAATTGATTTAAGGTTGGTGACAACTAGCTGCCTGTAGGCACTGTTTCCTGTGCGGTTGCCCCAAATATAAATATTGGTCTAAGCTTCTTGTGAGTTTTTTGAATGTTCAAGAGAAGGATGTAGATAGAACAGGAACTTGCAGATTTTCCAATTAATTGTGACTCTTAAGATGCTAAACAGGGACATAAAAATACAAAAGAACATCAAGGAAGAGAAAGGTAGCTTAAACACTTCCCTGCAACCTCTTTACTACCTTCATCTTGTCTCGATCGGTGTTTCGAGAATGTGTGGTATGGATAGGTTTTAAATTTGTATTTGTGATTTAGTAGATGTTTTTTGTTAGATTTGAGTACCGTTGTTGATAAGAGACAAACCACAGTATTTTCCCTGCTGAGGCATTTTTAGTAACTGATAAATATTTCCTGAGACTGCATGGTAGTCAGCTGTTGCATTATCTTTTACAGGAAACAAAATCCGTTCCTTCCTGTCATGGAAATGTGATATGTATGGGAGTTGTCCCCAGTAACAGTCTTGATCAGTTAAACAGCCTGTGTTACTGAATCTTGGCATTAGTCTGCAGACAAAATGTTATTCTTTCTTTTTACCAAGTAAAAGCCAGTAACATCAAAATGTGAAAGCTTTCCTACCATTTTTTTTTTGTTTTATCTTGACATTGATGCTGCGTAAGTGAAAGCATGGGAACTTTATGTAACCTACTTTTGCTCTGTCCTCCCTTCCTTTCAGTGTGAAGATTTTATATAAAATTGATGTGGATTTTGTGTTTGAAGTGTTTTGGATCTTTTTTTGGCAGTCTGTTCTTGAGTGCCAATCAGTGGCAAGAACTCAGTGTCTTCAGTAAAACATTTTAGGAAGCAGAGATCCTGCATTATTTTGTGGAGACCATCATGTGTTAATACTATGAAGCTGGGAAATGTTTCTAAATTTTGAATTGCTCAGCATACAAGTGTGCTTTGCTATTACACTCCCTAAAGCTGAATAATACTGGAAATGTGGTTTATCTGCAGACGTGATATGAGTAATCTGAAAAAGGTGGCAGCTGCCACAGCTTCAAGGACCTTGACACAGATGTAATAATGTTATTTTTAATTACAGTGCGGCTTATGATGCCATCCTTGAACGAAATGTCGCCATCAAGAAGTTAAGCCGACCATTTCAGAACCAAACCCATGCTAAAAGAGCCTACAGAGAGCTTGTTCTTATGAAGTGCGTTAATCACAAAAACGTGAGTGCTGTTTTATAGAATTAACGTAAGAATTCTTTCTTTGTAAAAGTCATATAAGTTACTTCAGAGGATGTCATCCTCTGTAGATTGTAGAGTTTTTTTGTTACATGGTTGTTTCTCCCTGATAAGAATCTTTCAGGAGAGCTATTATTGACTAGTTTTAATACCTGCCCAATCCTTAAATACCCCCTTCAGACTTGGGAAGGGAGTCAGTGTTATATTGCCACATTTTACAAGCAGCTGGCAAATAAGAATACCGTGAGTGGTAAGTGCATCATTGTTTCTGTTGCTGCTGCTAGACAGATAGGATTGAAAAGGCTGTAATAATTAATTTTTTTCCCCTGGTGTGTTAAGGAATTAGGAATCTTGTGTTGTGACAGCAGGAGCTGTCTGGTGCTCACAAAGTTGTGGAGTAGACCAGATCACAGAAATGGGGAGAGAAGTGGTGATAAATTTATCAGAGTTGAACTACAGAAGGCTGGTATTGGCCATCTTTTTCCTTCAGAGACAGCTGGGTGCAGTCTTCCTCACCTTCCCTCTTAATCGCCTTTCAGCTGCTAGGGAAGGAGAGAGTCATAGAAGACTTACCCTGTCTTCTAGCTACTTGGGAAATTTTGTATTTTTTTCTAAGATAGAGGTGGTTTGTGTGTGGATCCTCTGAAGGAAATTTTACCCAGTAATGTCAGTTGTATGATGATAAACTATTGCAAACCTGCCTGACTCCTGATGAGTAGAAGCTTGACCTGTTTCTGCACATCCCATCCATTCTTAGCAACTGGAAACATCCTAAAGCAGGTCCAAGAATCTGTTTTTCTCTTTGGGTGGAGTTGCTGCTTCACCTCTGTCAATGACAAAGTGTTCTCTCTTAGGTGGTCTTTTGTCAGTTTTGTTATTTTTTCTCGTATACAATAAAAATCTACCAGCTCTCTTCGAACTGGAAGTAGGAGGCAGGGGAAGACTAACTTCCTGAGGTTTTAAGTTTTGAATATCATCTTGTTAATGCACACAGAGTGTCTTTAGATTACATGATCTGTGGAGGAAAAATACTCCTAAAATAATTGGCATCTATTACAGCATGTTAGGCCTGGTTGAGCCACTGAGTATCTTGAGCTTCCATGTGTACCAGGAGGTTTTTATCAGAATACTTGGTATCAGTTTTGAAATGCTGACTTTGCAACTTTACTATGGTACAATTATATTTCCTCTCCCCCTTCCTGCAGATAATTGGCCTACTGAATGTGTTCACACCACAAAAAACCTTGGAAGAATTTCAAGACGTGTAAGTCTGATTTGAACTAAAGCTGAGAATTCATTTAAAACTATTAAGATGAACAAGGGAAAGAAGAAGATAAAACGGCAGTATTATCTGATTATTTTTCTTTTCTTTTTTTTTTTTCTTCATAAGCTACATAGTGATGGAGCTCATGGATGCAAATCTCTGCCAAGTGATTCAGATGGAACTAGACCATGAACGAATGTCCTATCTTCTTTATCAAATGCTGTGTGGCATCAAACATCTTCATTCAGCTGGAATTATACATAGGGTAAGTGAACTTAACTGTGTATATTTTGCATTGCACCTGGTTTTGCCCTGAGTATTTTAATGACAGAAAAAAAATCAGAAATATGAGCACAAAGGTTGGTCCATAGCCTGTCCATAGGCAGAGAGAGAAAGCCAGAATCATCACACTTAACTTTTTCCGGTATAATTCTGGAATGAACCTTTTGAATTGTTTGAATGATTTGATAATTATCTGCACAGAGCAAATTAAGTTTTTTGTAGTGAGTTACATTGCCTCCTCTAATTTTATATAATGTTCTATTTTAGTAGTCATGGCAGGAAAGAGCCTCTGAAAGTGTCTCTACCTTTATTGTTTTGGTAACCAAACCTGAAATCCCATCTTTTTAAAGAACTGCCCATTTTATTTCTGCTTTTTTACTAGCAGACTAATGAATAAATATCTGACATTTCCAGATAAACAGATGGTGATTAAGACCTGTAAGTGGAACTTTCATACACCTGTGTGTCACAAAGCATTCACTCAGACTGCCCACAGGCAAAACTGACTACTGCTTTTTAAATGGCATGTGTGTGTTGCAATCCATTTGAGAAATTGCGTATTTAAGGTTGCCTGTTCAAGTTGAACATCGCCTATATGTTTGTATGTAGTGTAAAGATTGCTTGAGATTGTCAAGTTGTAACTTTTCTCTGCTCTTTTGGGAAATCGTAAGCCTGTATTTCTGCAGTACTACATTTTTTGTTGTAATTTTTTTAGAGAGTTTTAAAAGTTTTTATTTCTGAAATGTTGCAAAAGATATAATTAAACCTATTCATGTGTGATACTTTTAGTTATTACTACGTAGTTGTCTTGATGGTTGATGCATACAGCAAAACAAATAATGAATGGCAATTCTGAGCACTACCACAAAAACTGCTATGTTAGGATGCTTGTCCAGTTCAGTAGTCACCTCATTGTGACCAAGGTGTTGGATGGCCTGCAAGATGGATCTGGCAGTGTGATGCTCTCCTCTTCAGTGTACTGTTTTTCCCTCAAGGAGGATGTAGTTTGAATGGCCAAACACTCTTTTCCTTTTGCTCAGCTAGCTCTAGTACTGCCTCATTCTAGTGAGGAGCTCATGGAGGAAAGGTGGAAGTCTTCCTTCTTGCGAGCAATTTGCCTTGAACTGCTTTGTTTTAAGAGATGGGCAGGGCAAGGCAGGCAGAAGCATCGCCTGCAACCAGGCATTGCACCCTATGCTTCCTGATCTGCGTGTGGACATTGAGACAGGCTGGGGGGCTGTTTGCGTTATTCTGGGAATGCTAAGCTAAACCAGGTTACTTAGCACAGTTGTGGTGCTGTCTTGCGTGTGGCTGAGATTATGTAGCTCTTTGTGTCCCAGTGCATGCGCCTGTGGGATTGAAATAACGATTTGTATGCAGCTTCACATTTTCTGGTCTCTTCATACTTAGGTATGCAAGTTTAATGCTGTGGGTTTTCCTAGGTCGTCTTTATTTTTGGAAAACTGCGTATTATATGGAGCTGCTAGAGTAGGTAATGTGAGAGAGTTTCTTTCCTTTGGATCCTTTGGCTCAGGGAGGAGGGAGCTTCTAAAACTTCACTTGCTTCAAGGGCGGCTTACACTCCTACAAAGCGGGCATCAAACCATTGAGCCTGTAGGGTACAGAAAAGAAATAACTACTGGGGTAGTAATTGGGCAGGAGTAAAGACAGCCTTGAGAATGCCTGCCTGAAATGCTTCATATTGTGCAGTAGTATGAATTACAGAGAGAACCTGTTTCAAAGAGACTATAGATACAGTTGCTATGTAAAAGTAACATCTGTATGCACGGGTGGTTTTGAAGGACATGGGCAGATACATTGCCCTTGCATGTCTTGGTGGTAGATTTTCATCTGACAAGCTTCTTCTCAGACATTGTTAGAAGGTTAAGTATGCTCAGGCAAAACGTTTGCATTACGTACCTGCTCTGTGCATTGTACCTGTATACTTCAAAGTGTAAAGTATCAAAATCCTGTTTCTCTGTGGAACTTAAACAAAACCTCAGAGGGCAAGGAGGGTGTGCTTGGAAAGGGACTTCTCACACAAACCATGTGGCTGCACTAGTAACTCTTCATACCTTTCTTTTGGGCTTTCAGCACCGCTGTCCTTAGTGTCTAAAGGTAATTACTATGCCAAAAGTAGTTACTCCTTAAACGTAGCCTGCGCTACTGTGGCTGCCTGTGGAGCATTCTGGCTATGAATCTAGTGTACTTCAGTGTCCAATAAAGCTTTAAGCTTTTTTTGGTGTTGGTAGTTTCACATGGTTTTTAACTGGGTTCTTCAGCTTCTAACATAGCTGCGATAATCTGAGCATTTCGGTAATGTTTTCAAAGCTTGCTGAGTGACTGGAATTACAACAATCTATATATGTGCCTGTAGCACTGGATACTACTAGCCATAGAAGTATTTTTTATGTAGCAAATTAGAGGCATGGAACAAAGCAGAGATCAAACACAAAGTTTCAGACAATTTCACCTAGAAGTTGTAGGGGGCATACTTAGTTGCCACATCAGTGGATAAAGATTTGATCTTAGTAAAGATTTCACTGTAGCTTTACACTGTCTTTAACAGATATTGCCACATGAATGTTACTGTGTTCAAAACATTTTGCAGAGACAGTTTCCAGCAAGTGTAGAAGTGCGTGTTCAGATGTAATTTACAATCTGAGGATGAATGATCAGCGTTGCAGAGTTGTGCCTGGCTGACTTATTGAAGGACACAAAATGTCTCATTAGTCTTGCATGGAGGCTCTGAAACATTGTATTCTGCCTGATTGTGAGCTCTTAACAAAGGTGCCTAATTATGGAAGCCCTTCACACAAATCCTTCTTTATAAAGGGAAAAGCACATAGAAGCCATGAATTACCCATCAGAGATGCCTCTCTCTCCTTGTATGGTTAATGGGGAGACGGCCATGAATAATCTCTGATTTGCAGGCACTGACATTTTACATTTTTAAGGTTAGGTGAGATACCTTTTGCTATAGGTTCTGTATCCAGAAATATATCTGTTTATGTAGCCTAACTAACTTGATCACTCTCATAGGAGCTTTTGAGCCCGTGTTTATTTAAAACATAAGAGGCATTGGTTCTGCATGAATTTAAGTGCCGTGTAAGTCAACTCTTGCCTCCATCATTTGGAAGGACAGTTCTGTATTCCAAATTGCAACATGTTCCTAGGCTTCGTAACTACATGCTTTTTGTCCTCATAGTGTTTTTTCTTTTGGAAAGGCAAGATCTCTTAACACTTTCAGTGTTAATCCTGCAGCTTTGGGGAGGATGAATATAGTTAATACTATGAGCATGCACTTGGGTTTCTGCAGTGAACACCCTTCAAATAATAGAAATGTGCAAAAATAAAGGTGATAATAAACAGGATTGTAGCAGAGTCTGAAACATGCATATTAAATAGCTGGAATGCCTTGTAATACTTGAACTCATTAATGGCATTTAAGAATTTTTTAAGCCAGAGTTGTCTGCGGAGTCTTTGTGTGTGTGCGCGTGTGATTTGCAAGTGCATGTGTGACTATGTAAGTATGCAAGACTTTTAATTATCCACTAAAATTCTGTTGTTCTGGAACTCTTGTTTTGTGGCATCCTCTCTGTCTTTAATGCAGCTTTATTTACTTCCGAGGAGTTTGCTGAAAGCCATACAAGTAAAAATGAAAACTACATATATCTTGCAGATAGTAACTTTTAAGTCTTTATGAAACAGTGAAGGATAGGGTTACTTATCAAATGCCTGCAGCTCAAATGCTGGAGTCCTGCCACGTCTCTGGTTTTTCTCTCATTAATCTTAGCAGAGTGTAGGCAGAAAGGATCCAAACCTTATCTGCCTTGGCCTGTGTGCTATGAATGATTTTATGATGGCAAAGTTATTCTAAAGTTACTCTGTTTGTAATATTTAATCTGTGACATTCAGATGTGTGTAAGATCCTCCTGAGATAATGACCAAGTATGCCTACATAGTGTCTGTATAAATAGATGTTCTAAAGCCACTATTGTCAATGTGGTTTTAGGGTTCAAGTGAAGAGAATACAGTTACCAAGTTTCTGACTAAGATGGTCGGAAGCTGTATCAGGGCACTTTCCACTCCAGTTTAATGATTCTGTTAATTTCTGGTGGTTTTTCAATGGGGCCTTTTTGGGTTTGGTTGCCAAAATTAGCATAAAACTAAACTCTAAATGGGAAGGCAGATCTGTGTGAGCATAGGGATTTTCTTCCTGTTCAGAGAAACATCTGCATTGGTTCAAAAGAGGTAATGCAGCCTCAACTAGCAAAGAAACCTTTTACTTTTTACATTCATATTATAATTTTAATAATGCTTGTGTCAAGATGATTATTTCATCAAGTGATTTCAGCAATTGTCATGTTACCTGTGTTCTGCATCACAGTAATAACCGTTGTTCCAGTGAGCAATTGCTAGATCTTTCCTCAGAGCTAACACTTCTTACTAACCTCAATTTATTTCAGACATTGCTAACATACCTTGTAACGCTGGTTGTATTTTCCTTTTATAGATATATAAATCTACAAGCACAATAAGGGAATTAATTCTGTAGTCTGCTGAATGCATATGAATTAATGCAAAGGGAAAAGAAACTACAGTTATAGCAATAACAGAGTTGTGTATGTGGGGTTTAATGTTAGCAGTATTATCTTTTAAAAATGTGAACCACAGAGTACTTTGTACTTGTCTTAGCAGTCATATATGATGTTTCTTTTTAAAGGATTTAAAGCCCAGTAATATAGTAGTAAAGTCAGACTGCACTTTGAAGATTCTTGACTTTGGACTGGCCAGAACTGCAGGAACTAGTTTTATGATGACGCCTTATGTAGTGACTCGTTACTACAGAGCACCAGAGGTCATCCTAGGGATGGGATACAAAGAAAACGGTCAGCAAATATAGTCTTTCTTTGGCATAGCTTTATTTTTATTTTTTTGTTTGGCACACCACATTTTACATGTTAATGCTTTTTTCAAGCTGTAGAAATTTTATAAATTAGCTTTGTGACCAAAATGCAGATTCTGGATAGGCCAATTTGTTTATTCAATTCAACCCATCAGAAATGTTTGCATTTAATAGGAGAAGAAATTGAGGGCCTTGTTTGTTTAAAATTTTAAATAACTTGCTTCATAGATTTGGTTCCATCCAGGAAGAACTGGAAATATATTTTGTTAATGCGTGATATATACCTTCACCTGACTTTATTCCTGTTGAGGATGTAAATTGTAGTTCATCTGTAAATGTGTGTCCTAAATTTAATGTTTACATAACTATATTGAATATGGCTTTTCAGGATGTAGGAAATTTAAAGGCTACTTAGGAACAAGCAAGCTAAAGCTACTTACTTACTACTTTACTTGTTAAAACCAGCCTATTTTAAACCTGTTGCACTAAGTTCTTAATGTTGTTGAAGAAATATTGAGTAATACACTGGAGACAAGAATGCAGAGAAGTGCTGTCCTGAAGCATCATAGATTCGAGGTCCATGATGACTTCCAAGGAAGTTTGTTTCCTTTGTCCCTCTGCTTGCATACGTTTATTTCCCTTCTCTTTATACTTGCTTTGTGACCCTTCTTTCAATACCTTCTACAAAAAAATAAGGAAAGGATATGGCATTTGAAGGAAGCACACAATCAAGTACATTGCATCTTCTGAATGAAACAGCTAGGACCCTTTAGGAACCCAAAGTTACATGTCATTCCTGAAATTCTGTTGTAGTGGCCCCAGTTATGCTGCCGTTTCATTGATCCACCGTCACCGTGGTCAGTTCGGCTCACTTGGTGTTCCCACCTCAGGCAGGTACAGCGCACACAGGTCACCATTTGCTGAAGGTATTTTAAACCCTCTAAACAGTCCTGCAGTAAGGCCCATGAGATGCCATGGTGCTTGAGGCTTTCTTAGCTGTCTCTTGGTGATCTGAGGCACAGCTGCTCGTGCTACTGACACAACTGGGGCTGGCTCTGCTTTTCAGGATTCTTTATGTAGTCTGTAAACTTGCCTGGCAACTGCGTACCATTACGGCAGGTGACATCAGGTTGTGCGTAAACAATAGTGGCTGTGTGCAGAGACTTGATTTTGTTATCGTTTAGAAGTCAAGAGGAATAACTTCTATCAGTGTTGACAATGAAAGAAGCCAGCTGAAAGGAATGAGAGTAGATCTTTTTTTGCAAGGCTGTGGTTTTTATTTCAATTTGGATCATTAGTGTGCGTGACAGGATGCGCTTTCCTTCAAATGGCCTCCATGGGTGGCTGTTTTTCTTATAATTTAGATGTCAAAGGTTGAACTTAAAGTTATTTTTTTAAGTGCTGAAGTTGTGTAGAAGCCTATATTTAACTTTATTGTTCTTCCTCCCTGCCCCCCAAGACTTTGTCATCCACTTAAGAGACGCTAGATAAAAGAACCTAAAGCTTGTAGTCTTGAGTCATGCATTACAGAAGGAGTTGATACAATGAAAGTCACAAGTTTTCTGAATTAGCTTGCCCAGTTTACATTTTTCTCTTAAGTAAGTTTGAGTTGCAAAAGTGTGAAACATTCTTTCTGCCAAAACGTTGCTTACGTTATTATTCGACTTAAATATTGTGTTCCAGAGCACCTTATCATGCTGGCGACAGTCCTGTTCCTTTAAGCAACAGGATTGTGGCTTAAATTGTGTTGTGCAGCAGAACATAAATAAAAATTTACTTTCATGTGAAAAACTGTCACAACTTCCCAAAGTCAAATACATGGTCATTGAGTTGGGAATGATACATTTGAAGACTGTAAAAGTAAATCTGCGGGCTGAATCAGAAGACGATCTGCATTTCCTTCTGTACTGCTGTCATTAAAAGGCTATTTGCGTAAACTGTGACTCTGCTCAGCCGCTGCCTGATGAGTTTGCTCATCGTGGAGCTCCCCTGACCCAGAGGCAGGACTGCCGAGGGGTGGGAGGCAGGCAGCAAGGATGTTCTTACAGTAAGAGCCATGGGCTGGCCAGGATCCTCACCTGTTAGCGTTGATGCCAGGTTTAGCCCTTCAAACCCATAGTTAAATTAAAAGCTAATTTATTTAATTCAGAGTTAAATATTGAAAATTGGCAGCCAACTAATGGTTAACATTAACATTCACTTCAGTTGAACAGGGTCATCTGGCAGCCTTATGCCATTTCAGTGTCCTGCTGAACTTACATAGCAGGGTTGCAGGGTACGTTTAGATGACAGATGTATATACAGCAGAGTAGTGTTCTTTTGGTACTGTACTACATACATACAAAATCTTTGTTTTAAAACTAGCAAAGATCCCAAATAAAGTGATTGCAGAGTTAACTTCTACATAGGTTTTAATACTGAAGGAGATGAAGCACGTTTGGGTATTTTACATTTAGAAACCAGCCCTTGCAAACTCAAGGGATTCAGAACAAAAGGACACCAAAACTGTTAGTGCACGCGTACCTTAATGTATTTAGATTTATGTGCAGCTATGTGTATGATTATCAGGAAGGCAGCACTGAAAAATCATGGAAAACCCCAAACCCTCTGAAATGACTACTTTTAAGTTTCCTGGTATGTACACTGGGTTGGAACTTCATTTTCACTTGGTATTTTTTCTCTTACAATTGTAGAAAATAGTAGATTTACTCCAAACAAGGACTTTAAGAATAAAATATGCTCTGTATGACAAGCAGTAGGTTCTTAAAAAGATTTTTTTCAAATCTGTAATGAGATTGTACTCAGTCTTCTATAGAAGTATTCACAGGAGCAGCCCTAGCTTCATAAGAAATTTAGAGACCTATAAATAGACAGGTTTTGTTTGATTAGTGGAAGCAGTAAACCAAAACACCCCCAAACATAACAAGTTTGGTTCTGTAGGTTGACCAGAAGAATGAGTTCCAATGTTTTTCTTTGCCTCTGAAGTAATATGTTGTCTGAGGCATGAATCTAAGTCTCTGACACACGTTATTTCTCTTCCCAGGCTTCTCCATGCAGTTACGTGTGGTGTTTTTATAATTTTGGACACAAACTAATTACAGCAGATTTGGGTATATTTTGGGTTGTGATGGCAGCAGATTGTTTTGCAAGTGAAAAAGTCAACATTCAGAATTTTATTTAAAAAGTCAAATGCAAAACTTGACTTCAAATTTTTGGGTCTCCTAAGCCAAAGCATAGGTACTGCTCTTAAGTATTCGAAGAGTTTTAAAAGAAGAAACCACTTAATCATAAACTGTTGGCAATAATTTTTTAAATGAACCAGGCCCTTAATTTTGACCTATTAATATGCACAACTATGATCTTCTATCATATGATTTAGATACTATTTTAGAGGAACTTGTAATAAGGAGGAAGGAAATATTTTTAATAAGCAACGTTGTTTGCTTGACATTGTTGAGCTCCTTCAGAACTTTTACATGTAATTTTTAGTATACAATTGTTCTCATTTAAATCCCCTACTTATCTGTTCAATTGAAATTCCAGTGTCATGTTTGACATAAAAGAATTCATAATAATACAATTTCATTAATAAGACTTCAAGAAAACTTCTGCGTTCAGAGTTAAGTCTCTCTGAAAGCACCTGTAAAAGAAATGGGCATACCTGTAAAAAGTAAGCTTGTGCATCTTTGAGTATGTCTTCTGAGTGATTTATTTTAAGGTAATGTAGGAAATGTGTATTTCATACAAAAAATTTGCTTTTGAGTTTTTCTTTTATATAAGATGTTATCTCAGCATAACTGGAGAAATATTTTTAAACAAATAATTTTAAATGAAAAAATTTTTAGGAGCATACTAATATTGTCATTAACTGATCCTCTAAAATTCTAAGTGATCTTTTACTGATTGTGTTTGTTTTTTATTTAAAGGGAGAGAGAGATGCATGGTAATCTGACTTTTAGGAAATACTTGATCGGAGATCTTAATTCCTATGTAATAACCAATTAATTCTCCTCCTAAAAGTACAAGTTGTTTACATACACGATATTTTTAAAGGTCAATTTGCTTTGCTGCTTTTAAAATTACAGTGAAATTACTTCCAAGAAATAAAGTTATCTTTGTTGCTCCGATCTAGTCCATCGGCAAAGGTGGCTTTGCAAGCCTCAGAGCTTGGAGATGGGCTTTGGTCTGCTTGGTGTGTGTGTGTGTGTCTCTCTCCCCCCCCCCTGCCCCCCTCTGCTCTAGCTTTCGCTCTAGCACTATGTTAAACAAAAGGATGTTTTTCTGCCTTGTATTTGAGACAGTTAAAAGCTAATCCTTCTATACGGTGTGTTTCAAAGTGATTTCTTTGATAAAAGACTTGCTCTTCTTCCTGTGCTGTGTCTGCAGTTTATAGGATGCAGTCATGTTACGCTTCTTTTAATTTTAAATGACCGTTTGCTTTGCTTTTCCTTCTTTTTGTGCTACAAACATAGTGGATTTATGGTCTGTGGGGTGCATTATGGGCGAAATGGTTTGCCACAAAATCCTCTTTCCAGGAAGGGACTGTATCCTTGTGCTGCTGCAGCAGGTTGAATTAGTTAGGAAGTGATTAACCTTTTTTATTAATGTTGTGTCATGAAAATGTATCTTGTACAATTTTTTTTTTTATTAAATGGACATGGATTTTTCTTGTGATACTCTTTAAAAAAAAATTAAGAACTTCATTTATATTCAGGCTGCACCTAGCAGTAGGACATAGTCTCTGCTGGTCCTGTAGTTAGCATACATTCACCTTCACTCATTTTCATTACACATGCTTTTTATAGTCACTTCATGTGTATGTGTCTAGATATTTTTATTTACTTTATTTTAATAACTATCTTTTATGTTAATATCATTGCATTTTGTTTTCAGTTGACATTTGGTCAGTTGGGTGCATCATGGGAGAAATGATCAAAGGTGGTGTTTTATTTCCTGGTACAGATCGTATCCTTACTTTGGCCTGGGATGTAGTTGTAAAAGGTCAAAAGATACTGCAGCAATATAGTTCCAGATTAAGGTGGTTCTAATTTTTAAAATACTGGTTTTAAACTGCCTTTTCAAAGTGACATTTACAAGTTCATTACTTTGGTTCTAGGAAGCTGCAAAACTGTCTACAGTTATACCATTTAAAGCAAAACCACAACACAGCATTAATGTGTATAACTGTCTTTAGAGGTTAATGCTAAGCAAGATGAACAAAATACCACTTGGGCAAACAGGCTTCTGTTTCCTTTTTCCTTTTTTTCCTCTTTTTTTTTTTTTTTTTTCTTTTTCCAGTTTAATATGTCTATCCATTGCTTTTGGATGTTGTCACATTTAAGACAGATTTTTAATTTTTTGTTGTTGTTTAGGTGGTGTTTTACTAGTTCACATGCATTGATTTTTGCTTTGGAGATCATTTTTGTGTAATAACTTACTAATTTTTTTTAGTACCCAAGCATGTTACCAGTTATTTTTTACATTTTATAGGAAATGTTTACAAAAAATTCCTAACCAGCATCATTAGTTACACTCTGGAGTTTTATATTTTTGCATGCAGAAATGAACCTGCAGACAGCTTTCAGAAATATCTGGCATTTCTCTTTCTGTTCCATGACTGGCTTGGTGGTATCTGTTTGGTTTGTCCTGAATAATACTTCAGACAAAGGGTGTGCTCTAAGCAAATAGAGCTGAAACCTCTGGATCATTGCTAATATTGATGGATCCGATTGGAGTTTGGCATCTTACTTATTTCACTAGTAGTTACACTCCAATTTTATAGATGCTGTCAGAAATCTTTCCTGCTTTTGCTGCAGGTTAACTGTTTAGTAATCATTTAGGGGTGCAGATTGGCTGAAGATTTTTGAGGCACAGTGAAGAGATCCAGGGCATCCTTACTTACACATAGCGCTGTCATTGCATGGGCTGCACCATGCTTAGCTTTACGCATCTGGTTTGCTAGCATGGCTTTGCAGTTTAGGCTCAGTGCCATACAATGCAAATTCTTTATTTTCAAGCCCTGTACTAAAGCACTGTAAAGCTTCAAGATCCTTACGTAAAGGGTTAATTTTTAAGAACATATGAAGAGGGCTGCTACATCCAGCGGAAGGTTTAGGTAGCCCAGTATCCGGTCTTTGATGGTAGCTGAAAAGAAGAAGCTGGGGAGAATATATGAACGAGATAAGCATATATAAAATCTTATCTGAGCTCTCTCCCAGCATCTAACCATCTGCAACTAGAAATTTCTGAGCCAAGTGGTTCTCTTTTTTTTTTTTTTTATTTTTATTCAGTAACATTATTAAATTCTTCTGCCAAAACTGGTCAATCTCCACTTTACCTTGTGTAAACATTGCAATGAAGATGTTGCATGCTGGAAACTTCACTTCTGCATTCAGGTCTCTGACAAAATGGTGATTGGCCTGTGTGGGCCAAGATGTGACCTTGGTGTGCCCACCGGTGCTCAGTGTTGCATGTCGTTAGTGAGAGGTCGCTGACTTGGGAGAGTGCAGGACTGGGTTGAGGTGGTGATGGGTGGTAGCTGGACTGCTGGGAATCAGATCAGGAAGCGAGGTCTTCTCCAGAACCCACACAGTGCCTTTATTTAAATTTGTTTAATACATTTTATGTCTTTTAATTTTCTGTTTGTCTGAAGTATATCCTTTGCTAATTATGATTTTGAGTAAAGTACGTGTTGCCTTGACTACACTATCATAGTCTTGCTTTGTTTCATTTTTCTCTAAGAAGGTAGTCCTAAGTAATGAAAATGAACTTGTTACTTTGTTATAATTTTCTGCCTTTTCTCTGTTGGTTATTTCATGTGGTTTTAAGGTAACTTTCTAGCTGAAAATTAGACACAGTGTTTTTCTTAGCTGCATAACCTTAGACATTGATCAATGGAACAAAGTTATAGAGCAGCTAGGAACACCATGCCCTGAGTTTATGAAGAAATTACAGCCTACAGTCCGAACTTATGTGGAGAACAGACCTAAATATGCTGGATATAGTTTTGAAAAACTGTTTCCAGATGTCCTTTTCCCAGCTGACTCTGAACACAATAAGCTTAAAGGTAAGGTCAGTCTTCTGTGTGTTGTATATTTTAAAAGTTTTGAAACTGTGATATATTGAAAGGAATGTATCTTGGGTTTTGTTTGCTATAAAATCATCTCACTAAGAATTTAAGTACTACAATATTTATATCATGGGAGTGGATGAACGTGCTGGCTTATCTCCATTTTCTCATCTTCTCTGAAACAGCTCCTATTCTGGAGATACTTTTATAAAGAAATGTAAATATATCTGTTGCTCTCAATGACAGATGCTAACATGATTAAGAGAAGAGTGGGGGGAGGGTAGAATAGAAGTTGTGTGGGCAGAGCAGATCTTGTTTCTGTAGGGATGAAAAGAAGGTTTTATATCCATAACATATAGATATCCTGTAGTTACTGAAATAAGTGAAGTGGTTCTAAAATTCACCTTGCTCAGTGGAGTCGCAGACTCAGCATATTTTCTGTGACTGACAGTACGTGACAGTTTTCCCCCGTAAACTGTAGGAGAGGGGCAGTGGGTGCTTGCCCACTGCTATTCCAGACATGGCTGTAGTGCCAGCTGAGTTATATTTCACATAAGGATGTCACACTAAGGGGCACTGTTTGCTGAAAATGCGTAGTGAAACATGCCCAATCCCTTTCCCACCTGTGTAATTCTTCAAAAAAAATTTTTTGCATCAAACGAACCACTTTCCTAAACTGCAAATGATGCGAGGGTTGCATAGCTATTAAACTGGAATTTGTTTGCTCCAGGTCTCCTCTTCTTATGAGCTTTGAAATACTGTATTGTGTGCACTATATATGGCACGAGTCTAAATAGAAAATTTCACTTTTGCAGCAAGTCAGGCAAGGGATTTATTATCAAAAATGCTGGTTATAGATGCTTCTAAAAGAATCTCTGTGGATGAAGCCCTGCAGCACCCATACATCAATGTTTGGTATGATCCATCAGAAGCAGAAGCTGTAAGTTCTTGTTCCAGGTCTCTGATTAGGAGGGTGCTGTACTAAAGCAAGCTTGTTGTGGTGCTTGGTACAACTGCTTGAAAGATTATTGCATGATCTATGTGTTTCACTAGAAATTTAACTGACCTGTAATAATTTTTATTGGCATCGATATACATGTTTATTAGAAATAGTATTAAGAATGGGTGCACACTGTTATCTCTGTGTGTGTGTTTGTGTATAACTGCTTATAATCGCCTGGATGTGTAGTAATGCATCTGAAATCTTTTATATAGGGTTCTAATTTATTGAGCTTCAGTTGTTTCAGTGTGGTTTGATTGCCCTTGATAGGATTCTAAGGTATTTACTCCTGGGTGAGAGCAATATTTTCATTAGTTGTAGCAATTGATAGTACTTTTACACTAGAAAATAAGTGTTTCAGCAGAATCTGAGTACAGGATCTTGAGCTTTCAATTATTAACACCAATGAGCAGAGGGATTAATTGAACAATTTTCTTAAAATAAAAAATTCAGGACAATTTCAGCTTATGAGAAAAGTGTCATTTCTTTTAAAAGAAAGGTGGTTGGTAATGGCCCACTAAGAAAAAGAAGCTTGATATAAACATTGCAGTTAGAATTCTGCTGATCTGTAATAGCTAGAGGGTTAATTTAGTAATTAACTAAGTAGATAGAAAAGAGTTCCTTGTGCTGGAGACTGCTGCACTTAGGAGCTATTTTACCAGATGGTTCAGTTTCTGGTTTAATTGTTACAGTAATGTAAGCAAATCTGTTAATCAGAACTTTCAAACATGTAGCAGCATCTAGAAAATAGGCCAGGTCCAGGTTATGAGAGCATATATAACCATATAAATACAGCATTTTTAAATCAGGTTCATATTCTGAGTGCTTACATTAATTTTTTCATTCATTCTGGTTTTGTATGCCTTCGATTGCTTTATCATGAGTTAGTTTTGTTTTTCAGCCTCCGCCAAAGATACCAGATAAGCAGTTAGATGAGAGGGAACACACGATAGAAGAATGGAAAGGTAAGAAGGGCATTTGAAGTATAATAAGGCTTCTGGGAGCAGGCTGGGACCAAATGATTACTGTTATTAAAGTTCTTCTGGGCAACTCAATATTTACTTAAACTGCTTGGAATGGCAAAGGAATAGATCAGTGCTTTCAACTTCTTGATTGTTGGGACACTAAAAATTTTCCTGTGAAGATGCTGAACCTTTGTAGGGAACTTAAGACCTGCTCATTTCAGTTACTTTTGCAAAGCATAAGGCAAAGGTGTTTTGGGGGGTAACTCTTCTGGGCAAATTGCTACAGCTGGAAAAGATGCAGAAGTTTGAGCAATGTAAATCTGAAGTAGAAGGACTAGTCTTCAAGTGAAGAATACATTAGCAGTAGCTGTACTTAAATCAAGCAGAGGATTTGAAAGAAGAAGCCATAAGGAGTGTTGGTAATGGGTGAGACAGTGAGGTTACAGCTGCTCTGGGAGGTGCTGGTGGTTCTCTGGATCCCACAGCTGATAAAGTAGCTGGGGCTGAGGTCTGGAAGGATTGTAGCATGACCTAGGAGCTGTACCTTCAAGAGTGTGATCTTTAGTGTTCAGTACTGGTTTAGTGTCTATATTTCCTGGTCGTATGTGAAGTGTAAAATGATAAAATATAAGGGGAACATCTTTGTTACTTGTGAAGCTTGTGCTTCATTTTCAAATTGCTTCTAAAAAGCATGGTATTATTGCAGAGGTTCTAGTGTGAAAAAAAAATTGGATCTCCACATTGCTGTGTAAACTATAAATGTTGCATTTAAGCAAGAATTTAGTGCATTAAGCAATCTGATACTCCATACTGAAAAAGTCTAGGAAGGGATATTAGACCTGTATAACCTTTTTATCTCCAGAGAAAATAAAGCAGGGGAAATGTTTCATGAATCATTTTTGACAGTTTCATTGTGTTGGCTGGTAATGGACACAAGTCTGTAAAATCTAGTACTACCACACTTTACGTCTCTTTCTATTAGAAAATGAGATTTAATGATAAAGGCAAAGATAGGGAGAATTGTGGAAATTTCTTTACCAACCTCCTTCCAAGCAAAGTTTTTCCCTTTTGAAGCAGATGTGCTGAGGGTATTTCAAGCAATGTGGAGTTTACTTTTGAGACTCCCACAGCCCTTGAAACTATAATTCTTAAATGCTTTTTTTTTCTTCCAAACTGTACATTACATTAGTTTGCCAGTGACAGGTAAGAAGTAGTATTCTGACAGTCAGTTCACACAAGCTGCATCTAACATGTTTAGTCCTTCTTTTCTGTTGTTACTTCTGTAGATTCACAACTGAAGTCTTTTCTGGGTAATTAGCTGCCATTAGCCTAGAAGCCTTCTGGTCAGTAATAAACCTATGAAATTTAAATGTACATTTTAATGGGAGATGCATTATCGATCCAGTCTTGGGTTTGCAAATTCATTTTTTGCCCTCTGTTCTCTGCATTTTCAGAGTTGATATACAAGGAAGTCATGGACTTAGAGGAGAGAACCAAGAATGGGGTTATACGTGGACAACCAGCCCCTTTAGGTTGGTTACAATAAAAGCATGGTAAAAAACTGCATTAAGTTGTAGGTCGGGAGAGAGTAAAGCTGTTCAAGACATCCAAGAGTAACCTAACTCACAAATATGGCTCTTAAATGACCAATAACCTCTTGAATTGCCTTTGAGATATTGCTTATTTGAATGGAATGTGTGGGGTTGACATCTGTTTTTATTGACCTGATTAATTCCTCTGTTATTGTCCCTGTGTAACTGATGCTTCATTCATTTAAATCCTCAAGAAATGTCTTGGTATGTAGTGGTACTGGGTTGCCATAATCTGGTTGGATGCGTAACATGTAGCTGGTACAGTTTCAAAGTAAGATATAACCACTACTTACACATATGTAAGTAATGAAGCAGGATTTCTAAGCTGGAAGATTATGGCGTGCTTTCAGCAACTGCTGCTGAGTTTTGGAGCAAAATGCACCCATTAACTGACCGTTGGTAAAACTCCATTTGCACTGCTGAAAAATGATGGCAGGGGTTGGGCGGCCGTAGCTGACTCTGCTCAGATTCTGCCGAAGTCCAGACTCTGAAAAATCACTGTGCATCTGAGACTGAACGTACGCGATGTGGCTGGACACCGACTATTCTCCAGCCTGAAGGGGAGGATCTGATGGGGGTAAAACAGGCCTCCTCTTTCTTTATCAAAATATGTAGATATATTCTAGCTTTGGGTGTCCACATTTCGTAGGGAACTTAGCTCTGGCTTTATGCAGTGCTGTGTCTGTGATTTTTAACCGTCACCCATTAGCATTTAGTGTGATTTGACAGGTGTCATGCCATGTGAGTTCTGTGGTTCTTGACATACCGTTCATTAAGGCCCACGTAAAAGACTTGCGGGTTTTACATACTTTGACAGTGGATTGAGACACGTCTTTTCAAACTCGCTGAAACAGAGGAAACTTGACTGTTAGGAAGAGGCAGACTAATGCAAGTACTGAACCGTGCAACTGTATCTGCAACTGATTTGCTGTTTTGTTTCTCATAGCACAGGTGCAGCAGTGATCAATGGCTCTCAACATCCATCTTCATCGTCATCTGTCAATGATGTGTCTTCAATGTCAACGGATCCAACATTGGCCTCTGATACGGACAGCAGTCTAGAAACCTCAGCTGGACCTCTGGGTTGCTGCAGATGACTACTTGGTCTTTTGGGGGGTGGGAGGGGGGTCCTTTTAGTCATTAATAGGGCACCTTTAAAATTTGGTGGTATTTTTGAGTGTTTTTTCAAAAATAATCGTAGAAATCATAAAGTGCTGTAATTTTAAACTGTAAGTTGTGTTAAAAGCAGCCACTTTTTTGCTGTACTTAATTGTAAAATATTAAACCTGATAATTTTTATTGTGGTTTTAAAATCTGCATATTTGCTTTACTATTATGCTGCTGATCTTTTTTTACAGAATTTGTAAGATTTGTTTTATCAAAGCACATATTAATGTTGTGGTCATTACCATATAATGAATTATTTAAGATTTTATAGGTTTTCAATTTTTTAATTAGGATTTATTCCAGATGTTTTGTTCATGATATCCTTCAAAGTTTTATGCTTGGTCATACGTCCATGTCCGGGTGGAGTGGGAGAGAATTCAGTGCAGCCAGCTGTAGTTGGGCTTGCTACTGTGGTGCTGGCAGTGAACAAAATCCTCTTTCATTTTAGCCACTTGCCTGTAATTCTTCAGCAAGAACAACAATTAATATTTTTAGAGAAACAGTATACAATCCTTTGCAAAGTAACCTCATCCGGCTGGTTTTACAAACTTAAGAAAGCAAAGCATATACTGAAAGCTGCAGAAATACCTAGCCTAACAAAGTAATGTTTTCTGCAGACTTGTGGCATGCCAAATCTTGTGATCACCATAAAACACGAGGATACTTCATGAATAATACATTGCAATGCCAATAAACAATTTACTTCTAGCTTGTAGCCTGTTTTCATACACACAAAACGAAGTGTATCCAGGATGTCTAGACTGCCGAGAGGGAAAATGAATATGCTGTAGCTATATACTTTCATGTAATATGTGATTCTTGGGAATTTTGTTTCTTACTAGTTTTGTCTACCAAGGCAAGTGCTTTTTGGGTAGAAGGGGGACCGACAGGAACGCAATAGGGGCAAAACTTCAGCTCTTCTTTCTCCACCAATAGTAACTGATTGCTGTTGACCATTAAGTGGTAGGAGAACCTCAGGATTTCTGTAGCTAATGCATGAAGTGAGCAATATATGCCATCCAAGGGAGGGAGAAGTAGTGCTGTATAAATTAATATTTATCTCTTTCATTTCACCATGAGACCAGTGTAGCAGAAATCTTAATGGTTCATTTTAAGTCATAAATATTCAGTAGTTTTCAGCACTGAAGCTCCAGGTTTCAATACGCTTTTTAAACAAAAGATATATCGAAATATATAGAACAGTTACTAAATAGTCATGTAAAATGGTGCTGCTCCTCACAGAAGTATTTTAACTGTTTACATTTTATATTTACAGAATGATTTATGTATAACTGACTTAAGTTTATGTATGAGTTAAACAATCATTCAGAATTTATTCCTTTGGAAAATGCAGATTTTTAGTAAAGCTAGGCTGTATAATTGAATGCCTTGTGTAGATGCGTATTTTGTGTAGTGAATTAGAATGTGAAGAGGAATTTAAATTAGTAATGCTCACAAAAACGAGCGTAAGAAAATACAGAAGTCTTGCCAGGCACAGAGCATAAGCAAATAATACAACTGGCTACAGAGGTCATCCAGGAATGACTGATGCTCGTCAGTGTGGTTCCTTCTGCTTGTTGGGTTAAATAGGTGTACTTTTGAAGTTCTAATTGAAAGAGGAAAATTTGTCTTTGCAGGAAGTTTCGGGAAAACAGAAGCGATAGTAATGCTTTCAATATCTAACATGTCTTTTTAAAAAACATACAGGGTTACAAGGAATGGTAATGTCTCAAAGATGGCTAAACTGATAAACTGCACAGTTATTTTCCTGGCCTGGCTAGACTGCTGGTAAGTGCTGTGTGCGTGTAAAGTTGCTTTCCTCGCTTGTATCTCATATTTCAATATTGCCTTTCTAAACCATGTTTGTTAAGGCAATTATTTTTACAGGATCCTGCCAAATCGTATATTACCTCAGAATAGGCAGGACACGTTTGGATTCATCTAGCACTGGAACACAGAAAATCTGCTCAAGTTGAACAGAGACCAACAGAACAGTCTATTTTTTAATTTTTTTATCAAAGTTTAAGCTGTGAATTAAGATAAAATTTTTGGTCATACAACAGTACTCCATTGTTATATGGAGTCAAGTGATATTCTGATCAGCCCAGTGTAATGAAGTTAAGACTGACAAAATCAACTTCTGATGCTTCTAAGTGTTGTTAAGAACAGAATTTGGTAAATATAAGTCATGTTTAAACTTACTTTTGACCTGTCTGGATTGCAGTGATGATTGAAATATTTTGAAAATTTAAAATATTTCTTGCTGTCACTTTCCAGTGTCCTGAAGAAAAATGGCTTTTGAAATTTTGAAATTAATATTGAGTGAAACAGTTACTAGGCTTTTACCACAATGTGCTATCAGTAGTAACTTGAGTTCATAAGCTCTAAGGAGAAAATTGAACTTTCTTCTATTAAGGTAGGGTTATGGACTGGTGGGGTGTGAACACCCGTTGCAGTGTGAGTGAGCTGTGTTTAAAGGGATTATTTCAGTACTTTCAGATTATTTCAGTCAGAGCTTTGCCTGTGTGAACCTAGAGTTCACTTTTTTGGCACCATCTTTGTAGCAGTGTTGCTTTTTTTTCCTCCTTTTCAGTTGTTTTTTTTTCAGTTGCTTGCATTTTAGGCAAATTAAAGTGATGGCGAATTTCAAAGACAAGAAAATGAGATTCAGAATCCAAATTATCACAACGACATGTTCGTATTAACTTCCCTTTTTATTGAAATATGAAATTATGTCAGAGATAGTTGTACACTGCCACAGATAACAAACAAATGGGTAGCTGGAGTTTGGCTGTCTTTGTCTGTTGTTATGTCATTAGATCACATACTGTCTAATACACTGCACAATTTTATTCTTAAAGTACTACTAAGCTTTATTTTAGTCTTATGATCCCAAAATCTTCTCATGACAACTTCACTAAAGTGTATGCAGCTTTCCTCTAGGGCCACTCCAGTCCACTGGGAGATGGTAGGGATTGAATTACAGTGAGCTGTCTGATTTCTTACATCAGGTGATGTTAAAAGTTGGGCAGTAATAACGAGATTAATTTCTACCTTTTCTGGTCAGAGCTGTGGCAGGCGTCAAGGATGAAATAGCTTGTCTCCTTTTGTAGAAGTAGATTCTTCAAGAATAAGAAATACAGTGGGGGGGCGGGGGCATTGGTAAGTACTGTTACGATGTGCTGCACCTCTGCTCTGTGAAGTCTCTTGTTGATGCAGGACGTGGGGTGGGAGCGGAGGGTTTGTGTGTCGGGGTGTGTGAGAGGCTGCGCTGCCAGAGCAGAACCCATCAGCTGAACAACCCTAGGCCAGCCTGGCTGAGCAGGTCACCTCTGTTGCATTCAGAGCTGGACAGACGTGGCATGTCTCCCTAAGATGCTGTTCGGCTTGAGTTTTTAGTTTGGAGGAACCTTACTGTGCTGTGTGCAGTAGTAGCTTTCTGGATGCGAGTTCCAGCTAGATACAAAGACGGTGTCAGCAGAAATTGTTGGGTAAGCTCCCGGCGCCCACACAGGTGTGAATTCAGGGGAGAGCAGGGTGGGGGCAGCTGTGGCCACAGCACCCTCTGCTGCCTCAGTGTCCAAGTGGGGGGTTACCGATGTGGGTTTGTTTTATGGAAAATTGCTTCTCTGAACACAGGCTATTTCATTAGAGCACAAATTAAATTAGTGTAATGCCCTACGTTAATGTATATGGCATCTCAACACTGTGGGAAGAAAAGTGATCGAAAAGCTAGTACAGGAGGATAGTTTCGGCCCAACCAATCGTCCAAAGCATGTTTCTCTATTAAGATTATTGGGCAAAGGGGAGAAGTAGGTTCAGCTTACAGTTGGTCTTACTGTTTCAAGCTGCTAAAGGGAGTGAATTACTCTTTCTAGGTGTGTTTTTATTTGCTGTGGACAGCAGCTTGTCCGTGCCGTTTTATTTGGCTATCAGTGTTGTCGTTCTTACATATTTAGTTTGAGAACTGGAGTTGAAGGAGAGCTGTCTGCATTTTTCAGTAGGGTTGGAATGAGGGTTTTAATGAAGAAATGTGATGAGACACTACTGCCTACCCAAATTTTCAATTCATTTAATTTATTCTTAGTTAAGGGCACTGGATAAATGTGGTGTTTTAAGTGACCTCTTTCACTTGCTTCTCTTCTTCAGAGATCTCTGCATTACAGAAATGTGTTATGAATCAGATCACATGGTGTTTCTACTTTTGCAGTTAAAAATTTAAGCTAGGTTTTCTTGAACTACCTCACATGAACTTTCTACGTTTCTTAAGCAAGCAAAGCTAACCCTTGCTATTGGAACTACACTGAATGTGAATAGAAAAATACACTTCCTTTAGAAAATAGACCTATTGGCCAATGTTGGGACAGTATCAGTAAGTATGTTTCTTATATATTTCACGTAAGATGTTCATGTGTAATATATAGCTTGTGTACAATAATGTACATCTAGAATATTGTGTTAGCTGTAAATTGGTGGTTTTATTATTGTAGTCTGGTTTTGTAGGTAAAAATAGCTTACTAGTAATGTCAGCTCATCCTTTACATTTTACAAAAGGAATAATTCTTGGTAAGCTTTGCATACAGATGAATTACTTTTGTAGGCCCAATATCTAGTCTATTTTTGAGAGTTCTTTAGCTTTTATTACTAAAGTTGAGAAAAAAAAACCCTAGTTAATGCTATCATTCCTTCTGCCCCCTTTGAAGTATATTCTTAATTTTATTTTGTCCCAAGAAATATGAAGAGGAAGATACACCATTAAAAATACTGGGGAAAGTTGTAATTTATTTTTTTCTCTTCCTCACATTTGATACCTTTTCCTGCTTTTCCTTTATTCCCTCCAAATAAGCTGTTGGTGGGGCATTACTGAGAACATTGTGGTTTTTTTACTCATTCATGCCATAGGTCATTACATGTGCACCACTGGAATGTATACATTGTTATATAGTATGTCAATTGGTTATAATGATATTTTAAATAAAAAAGAAAAAAAAAAGTTTGACCACTATGCATTTAGTGTTTCTTCATAGCTAGGTTGGAATGGATTTCATGGATTTCATAATAAGGCTGCAGTTGGAGTCTTATTAGTATCAGTCCTGTCCTGCAAATTCAGGTTTTTTAATGGTACTTAAAAGTCCTGTCTTGTGTGTGAGCTCATGTGTGGGCCAAGTGACGTTTCTTCCATTTCTCCTTTCCATGGGCTTTGGATCTGCCACAGGCTCTTAATACCAAGTGTGTTTCCGACCGCTGGGAATTTATTCTTGCTTCCTTGCTGCCAACTCTGGCCGCTGCTTTTCCTGGAAATACAGCTGCTGCGACCCTGTGTTGCAGGAGGTAAGCTGTGGGCCGACTAGTGTATGAAAGGAGGGGCCAGTCCCTGTGCCCTCAGGAAAATCTTCCTCAAAACTGAGTCTGAGGGGCCTAAAGGACTGGACTGCCGGAGAGCTCTTCCTGGATTGGTAACTTAGGTGCCGTGCCGGGAGCACTTGCTGCACTGGCGCCTCTGCCCTGGGGCTGAATCTTAATGTAATGCATTTCACTGCCTTCATTTCCAGCAGGGTCTCAGCATTTCTTTAAACAAACACTCAGGATGCCCTTGAGTTGTGTTTGTCTGCGTGCTGCTACGTTGTATTTGTGTACGGTTTTAAGGGAAAGGTAGCGTGACTGTGGCCAGTACCGTGCAGCCTGCTTTGTTTCTCTGGACCAGCTCTTTGTGGGGTGCTCTTCTAGGAATGAGGTGAGGCTCAGAAATGCTCTTTTTTTATTTACATATGTTAGCATGAAGTGCAGCTGATTCCAAGTAATGTATTGATACTAGAGCAAGCCCTGAGGCCGTCTTAGCTCTACCAGGGCTTTGTCTGTGGGCAACTTAGGCCCAGAACTGAAGTATTCCATAGTGCTGCTGGCTTGCATGGAAACTGCTAGCAAATGAGGATAATTCAATAAGCTATCAATCATTACTAATTTTCCTTTTCATGTTAGAAATGCCATGGAGACTTACAGCAGTTTTTTGTTATGCTGTAATGCTGCTGTTTGGCTTCAGATATTATTTTGAAGCATATGCTTGTGTTGGGTTTCATTCACCGAATTTTTTTTGTTACACTTTTTTGCCTGCATAATACTGGAAGGGAATGGTCCAGGCTGGGAGGATTGCACAGGTAAGGCTATGGTAAAAATGTATCTACCTGCTTCCAGGAGCCTTTGTCATGTCTTAATACTAACGAACCTGTATCTTGTAAATGCTTGCTAAGAAAACTGGCACTATAAACCGGGGGCTGTAATGAATAAAAAGTCTGCAAAATAAGGAGTGTTCTCTGAGATCTGTGAAGTTGGCAAAGGAAGCAGTGGGAAACAGAGTACAGAAACAGGAGTTGAAGTTAGGAACGTGTCTTGTCTTCCTCAGATAAGGGCATAGTGTTCCCTGAGGTGGTGTAGGACAGCACAAGCGTGTTACAATTTATTGTGTAATTGTACATGATGGAAAATGAACATTATTCTCTCATTGCTAAGCTTTAGAATTAATATCCTACCGTGGTGCATTTTAGCATGAACTGGGTAGTTTGCAGCTTCTTGCAGGCTTTGTTTACTGCAGTGGATCATGTTCAAAAGGACCTGAAATGTATTCCTCATGAACGAGAGGAATAGTGTTGCTGGAGCACAACAGTCAACCAGGAAATGGTTAATTCTATTAGTTGGTTTGAATTCTATTAGTTGGATTGAATGAAGGATCACTAATTTGTGATACTGAAAAAGGAAGAAATAATTTTATCCTGGATGGCAGATTAAGATTATGTAGTGCTACATAGCTGACAGATGATCCTGTCCAGCAGCTGAAGACTTGGGGTAGGTGGGTTTGTTCCGTAGTTCTGCTATATGTAGCAGTAACCTAAGTTTAAATACTTACTGTAGAATTCCAGCTGCATTTGATTTCATTGAGAGTTAGCCAGTTGTCCTGTTTAGTGCTTGTCTTGCATCTATGTTTTTAAGGCTCCCAGTCAGCATGGCTCAGTTCTTCAGCTTGTAGGTGTGCTAGAACTGAAGGGAGTGGTCTGCACTTGATCCGTACAGGAGAGAATGCGTTGTAAAGCATCTGAGAGGTGAGGGCTGTTGGGAAGGATACAGTGAAGGAAAGGTACCCATGTTGGGGGAAGGAATAAAAGAGGGCATTAAAATAACCTGGTTGCTACTACTACTTGGATTGAATGCCTTAGTAGAAACTTTCTTTTTACCAGTCCTGATGTTCTAATTGCAGAGAATTACTTACAGTCCAGTTCAGGCCCCTCTAATATTCAGGTTTATTTTGTGATGACTGGCAGGGTGTTCGATACCACCTAACACACTATGCATTTGCAGCTCCAAATCATTGTTACAACAGTTGCTTCTCCCATTATGCATTTTAATGCTGCTGTTTTAAACAGGCTATCATATTCCTTGCAGGATCAGTTGTGACTATCGGTAATAATACAAGGTGGAGGTGGTGGAAAAAAGGGGTGAGGGTGATGCTAGTGCCTGCAGGTGGCAGGCAGCTCCTGCTGAACACTGCGTGCCTGCCACACTGCCTCACACCAGGAATAGTAAGGGATCCAGTGCAGCTGGATAGAAGGGAAGATGTTTTGAAAAAACTGAATTAACCTATCCACATGAACTACTTTACCACCTTGCTTGACATGTCTTAACCAGCAAAGATTAAGTTAAAATGTTTCTTTTTGCTCACTTCAAATGGTTTACATTTCTATAGGAAGGAGAAGCGTTACAGTGAGGTAAAAACAAGTGAACTTCTAGATGGTTAAATAATGAAATACCTGGACGTCTGTGAGGTGATGAGGAGAAGGTCAATACCGAAAGGTGTACTATCTGCTGGTACATTGAAAAACCCATTCTAAGGTTATTTCCAAACAGCGAGTTCTTCTCTAGTAAGAAAAGACAGATTCAGGTAATTTTTTGAAAATACTTGAAGCAGGCACCTTCACTACGCTCTATACTTTCCCTTTAGCCAGTTCATGTTGTCATGGCACTTTTCCGTTAAAAATCTTTCTCCTCTGAGACGCCCAGGCTGCCTCAGCTGTCAAAGATAGGTGCCAAGAAAGAGTGGGCCGTACATGAGTGCCGGGCTGAATCTGGTGAAACAACTTTCTGTGTGCAGGCTCCATGAATGTTACACAGAACTTCTCAGAGCAGTCCCTTAAGGGGGTAATTCAGCCCTGGCAGCTAGTTACCAGAAATTGCAACTTCATTCTAATGATTTTTCTTTAGTAGAAGTAATGAACTTAGGCTGGTGGCTTGTTTGCAGTACTTGGGCTGCCCCCTCACCTCCCTGTGAACTAACAAAAAAAATAATCAATTGGCATCATGAGAAGTGGTACAAGGCAGCTAAGTGTAAACTGTCTGGGAAAGGTTAAAGATAGATTCCCTAGCATTCCACCCCACCAGCTGCACTGATTTCTCTTACCATAGAAGTTTCATAGATAAAAAACACTCAGCAGGTGGATGCATTCTGATGATAAGAATCTTTCTTCTCCTACCTTGATGTCGGATTAGTACATGTCAACTCACAAGACTTTTTCTTGCAGGTAGTACTGCTCTGATTTTGGCTCAACCCCACCCCCAATATCTAGAGCAAAATGTGTATATTTACAGTTCTATGGAGTTTATGTGGCCAATCTGATTATACAGTTTAATAAGTTGCATCTTTCTGAAACACAGGAACTATTTGGTGGGTCAGGGACAATTCTAGTGAATTTTCAAGATTTTGGTACCTTCAGCTCATTTGTAGACTTCATTTTCACATTATCTTCATAAAATAATGCAACTTTACAGAATAAGAAATTTGGGTAAAATTATGTAGGAAGTGGGGAGAAAAAACACCTTATTAAATCCATATGGCAAACCACACTGAATGTGGTGACACACTGGAACTGCCGCCTTCCCAAGCACAAGTGTGGAGGCCCTCAGCTCCAGGCTCAGCCTGTTCATGGGTTCTGGCCGTCCCACCTACCTTGCAGGACTTCCACTGTCCTTGTGCCGGTGAAAGATGGTGCAGTAAGTCCAAAGGTGGCAGCGGTACAGCTATGGATAATGGTATCTTTTGATTTGTGGATAAAAAGGGTGCCCATTGTTTCTTGGTAATCTGACATCTAAACTTTGAAGCATTATGTTTAGCAGTCTTTCCCAGCTGGCCCAAATACTACAGCACATGTAAAGACAACAGAGCAAGTGTCACTGTAGAATTACTCATGATACATGAGTATACAAGAACAAAATGTGCATTTTCACTGGTTTTGTCAGAATTAGAATTTTCCATACTGTACCATTAGCTTGTTTTACTTGGGGACTTTAGCAGTCTGACTCCCAACAGTTAAACATCCTAACGTTGAAAAAAATTCTTCCATTTCCTTCTGCAGGAGGTGATTTCTCTTCTCAGCATCTTCACGAGCACGTTCAGAATTCCTCAGCTTTATCTCCAGCATTGTGTATTTCTTTCGTTCTTGGTCCAGTTCTTCTTCTAACCTAACCACTTGTTTCCTCAGGTCTGCACTTGTTTCTTCAATTCTTAAAACCAAAGAAGAGAAGGAGGGGGAAAAAAAGAGGTTTTTTTAAGTGGCTGGATAAGTACTGCTGATAGCTATCATAGATACAAGCTGTTCCACTTAGAGCTAAAATATCTCCATTCTAAGAGAAAGTTTTAGAGGAAGGCACTAATGGCAGTGTCATTAATGTTGAGTTTAAGGACAGAGCCTCCTTGGAAGCTGAAGCCTCCTCTGTTTGTATCTTGAGAGAATATGCTCAAGTGTTAAACAGTGCTTACTTTGGGGCAACAGACTGAATATCTGAGTAGATGTATTCTCAGTAAGGCTGAGTTCAAATATGTAATTCCAAAATAATCTTCTAACCTCTGTTTTCATCCTGATACTGTGTTTCCTGTGTGGAGATCCAATACAGAGAAAAACGTCCTTGGAGCTTAGGTGTAGGCATGAGGTCTCAGTCCTTCCTTACCATCCATTTTACAGTATTTTCTGTAAAGGTCCCCCACTGACTGATGGGGGAATAAAATTTTTTCACACTGTACAAGATTTTACAAAAAACAATATTTCATATGAGGAAGAATCTGAAGAACAAATCTTAAATGTAAGTTGGCACAAAGCTCTAATGCAAGCCTTAGAACTTTTCACTAAGGACGTCAGAGAACAAAGTTCATATTTTTTTGGTTTGAAACAAGTGCCAAAGGCACATCACTTGCTGTCCTCCCCATCACATTTCCTGATTGTAAGACAGGAGTAGTGGTGTTAATACACAGGAGACAGTATAATCCAGACAGGAATTTCTGGTCACTGGAATATGATTGTAAAACTTAGGCTTTTCCTAGGAAAAATGTCTACCCTATAACTTGGGGGGGAAAAAAAAAAGGGGGGGTGGGGGGAGAAAAACAAAAAACCCAAACGAAAAACAAAAAGATACCACCCCACCTCTTCAGTTCATTGATCGGTATAATACCCAACGGTGAAGCTAGGGTGCCTGGCTTCCCACTGAGACTGTGAATAGGTTGGTTTTAGACAAAGTAAACGACAGTCAAGAAGGGCATGCTACAGACTCAACAACAACAACAAAGGATCTTTGTGACAGTACCAGAAGTGTCTACATTCCATTTTGTGACCACCAAGAGGCAATTATGCAGGCAATGCAGTGCATCCCCTTAAACTTCCTTCACACACAGCTAAGGGTGGCAATGTGAACGTTGTGACAACTTTCTAAGCTGTTGGGAAAGTCACATACAGGCATGCTGGTCAAGTCTGGCAGACCACCTGCTGCACAGATAAGCGAACAGAAATGTATACTGTGTCTGCAAAAAACTGCCCATCCTGATGAAGACAGACATTCATCGCCCAGGTAGCAGCTGTCTTCTGTAATAGAAGAAGACTCTCCTGAAGCTAGGATGCTTCCTTATGCACCCCCTTTATAACATCTCTGTTACATCCTACAGCGCAGAGCTACCAATTAAATTTTTCCACCACAAAGTTTAGGGGTCAGCTACAGAAGCCTAGACTAGCTGTCCATGTTCTTAAGTTATGTAGGGTCACAGTACTTAACTTACTGTGTTTCTACATACACAACATAATAGTTGTCTCCAAGATACTTCCAGTTTCTTGAGATTCCAAGGTGGTAAACATGGATTACTGAAACTCAACAGAGAATGCCTGATAATTATACTAACCTCGAGGGCGAAAATGCTCTGGAACAGGCTGGTTACAGGAAGGCCATAAAACTTGCCTCCCTCTGACTAAGAGAGAGAAAATGGGCTGTTGATGATGATAAATAACAGCTTCTCCATCAGCAAGTGTTCCTTACCTCTGCCCCAGGCAGGTACTGACTCTGCTTTCCCTCCACTTATATAAGTGCCAACAAAAAGCTTATTTTCCTTCATTAAATCATGCCCTGTTACACACACAACGTTCTGCAAGCCACACAAGCACACACACAATTGTAAAGGAACTAATTATTACTTTTGGGGACTAAATTATCTTCAATAAAATAAAGCTAGTGAGGCATCCCAAAGTTTCCCTGCTAAGCAGCCTTCCTTCTTTGCTAGTTAGCTCCTGTCTTTCCACCGGAGCGGGCTTTCATGCAGTTTCAAAAGGAACATATTTTTGCACATGTAAATTGCTGCAGATATAGTAAAAACATTGCAAAATTTTTGAGAGTTGAAAAACTTGGCTTGAAATTCTTATACTTGACAGCAAGATCCTTCAGGCTGTAATCCTGAGCAGCTGGAGTCATCCTCTTTAATACAAAAAGGCAGTGATTGCATCTTGCCTGGTTTTATGAAACTATTAGTTCATTAGGCATTTTCCTTTTAGCTACTTTGCCCTGTGAGACCTGGCCAAGTTATAGTCCTCCCCTCCAGCCACAGTGCACTCTGCCCCGTCCCGCTGAGGGGGAGCAGCAGGTGTTAAGAGCTGAAGCAGCTGGAACTGCTCAACAGCTGGAACAAAGAACAGTCTTCCTGGATGCCCCTGGTGTCAACAGCTAAGGCCCCATTGGAACAGTTTTACTGGTAAGAGACGGAAAGTCATCTTTTGCCCCGGGCAACAGGTAAAATGTGCACATACACATTTCCAAGTTTTGCAGCCTGCTCTCCTTCCTGTTTATTGCTCTGTATCCCCGCAACAAGGCTTGCCAGGGCAGCTCCACAGAATTAAATGCAAGGTACATAGCCTCATTTCCCTCCCATTCTGCATCAGTAGGGCATTTTAAAAAAAACCAATAAGCCATGAGCTATCATCCTTATTCACATTATTTTCAATCACACCATGCTAGCAACTGGTGGTATTATCAGCTGTTCTACCTGGAAGACAACAAGGCGAGGGTAAGCTTTTCTCCCACTCTGTGGTGTTAGGTGGGAGAACTGAAACTGCAGCGTGGCCTGATTCTCCTTCCAGCATCACATACCAAGGTGTTACAATGCAAGAGCCAGAAAAGCTGCAGAGGCTGGCAAGACACCACCGTAGGAAATCGTAAAATAAAGCAGGAAGGTAGCAAGTGAAATTCCTACCTTAACAGCTGGCCCACTGGAAGAGATCACAGTTCAGATACATGTTTCAGAAATTACTTCTAACAAGAAAAAAGAGGCAACAAACATAGCCTAAAGCTGTGCTATACAATCCCTATGAACACTCATATGTGCTTCCAGGACCATCTTTGGGAGACTGGAAATTGAGGCATGTAAACACTACCGAAGTTTTAACAAGGGAAGGAGTATTAACGCCTTAACACACAAAGCTGAGAACTCAACTGTTGGTAGGAAATGAGACTACAGCCCTTCTTCAGGGCAAAGTACAGTGCTGCAGAGCCCAGGCCAGATTGTTCTGTATTACTGTATGGTGTGCAGTTTTGCATATGGCTGTATATTAAAACATATTTAATTCATTTAAGCAACAATATTTCATGTGCATATTTCCCTGAGTACTTGCCTGAAAGTCATTCTATTGAGCGCTTACACTCATAAAACCTGGTACAGTAACACACAAATTAATAAATACAACTTTCTAGTTATTAATACTTGATACAGCCCCTGCCCTCACCCGCATCCCTTCTGAAAACTGGGAAGAATTTTTCTAAGCACAGATCTAAAGCACGGCACCGGCAGTTGCAGTTGTGCATTAAACATCAGAGTGAGCAAAGAACTGCACAGTTCATGTATCTGCTGTACAAGCAGCACCTCACTGCTGCTGTGTGCCAGCAGCTGGCCATATAAGCAAGGGGCCACTACAGGTCCATCAAAAATCAAAAGCAAGATTTCTAGACAAGTTCAACACAAAAGGGCTGCTGAAAAAGGTATAGTGAGATGCTGTCCCAACACCACCACACATACACACATCCCCCCAAATCACCTCAAAATCAGTTTCCTGAAGAACAAGAAGCCCTTGGTTTCAGACTGATTTGGTACAAAACTCCACACCCGCACAGACCATCAGAGTTCCTTGGTAGGGCTTGACCACCCTGGGTCACAATCCCTCCCTCCAAGATGTTAAGGTGTTTGCTTTGAGGGCACTAAAATCAGACCAGGGTATTGCCTGTACAGTTCTGATTTCCAGTGAAAACACCAAAAGTGAAATACTGGAATTCCCAGTGTGACAGAAATTCCGGGTTTTTTTATCCTCTCTTAGGTCAGAGAGGGTAAAGTTAGATTCAGAGAGCAGTGAGAAAAGAGCAGAACCAAACCTGCTGTCTCCCAAACCCCAGGTCCGAGAACCTGATACGCTGAGTAGCCCACACCCACATTCAAACAGGGGTAATGCTCAGGCAACTTCCTTGTCCCCCCTGCAGGTGACATTACCTTTTGATACTAGTTTCATACTCAGTCCTCTGTTTGCTCAGTTCTGTCTTTAGCTCCACCACCAAGCTCTGTAGGGCCCTAGAGCATTTGACAGAGTCTCTGGAAGCTGCAGCCAGGATGCTCTGTTCACTGCTGCTGCTGCAGGCTTCAAACCTGTCAGTGCTGTTCTCCAGGTCTGCAGTCTTGACCTCACCCTGAGACAGCGAGCCCTGAGTCATCCACTCGGTTTTGAGAGAGCTTAAAGCAGAAGAGTCACTGGCCCGGCAGGCTGGGCAGCTGCTGACCGAGTCCAGCACAGAGATTTCACATGATGATGTGGACCATGTGGTGCTGGCCATACTGTGTGTGCTAAGGGAGAGGCTGGACGAAGGGACGTTGTCGTAAGTAGAGAGTCTCTGGGAAGAACACGAGTCTTTAACTCGTTCCCCAGAGGCTGTCCGGCGATGGCCCCGGAGAGAGTACAATCCATTCATCAACCAGTTCCCGCTGGAGGAGAGGTTGGGGATATCTAAGGATGAGCTGCCCAGCTTTGGACTCACAGACCGTGCTCCCTGCTGGCGGAAGGAGTATTTCCACGGAGGCAGCGTCTGCCCTCTCTTGTTGGGGCCGGTGGCAGGCTGAGTCAATTTGCCACTGTGCTCTGAGGGAGCGTTTTTCACCACAGGTCCAGGAGTGGCTTCTAGTGACACAGCGTTGCTGGAAGGCAAATGGGCGGGGCTGGGAATGCTGTTCTCCGACCTGCCGTCCTCCCCATCCTCCTCGGAGATCCACTCCACAGTGCTGCGCTGGCGCACAGGCCTGATTTCTAGCTGGCTCCCAGGCACATCTGCCTGAGGAACAGCAAAGATTCGCCCCTGTTCGCTTATCAACACGGTCATCAGGTGCTGAACTAGTGAGGTACCTGTGGGGAGAAAACAAAGGCAAGCAGCTGATGAGATGTGGAAGACCTCAGCCACTCACCCCCTGGCCTGTGAGGTGCCACATGAGCTCCTTGTGAGGGGGCCTCCGTGACCACCATGTGCTGCATAAACAACTGCTCTGGGCCTTTCTGTACAGGACTGCCAGAGACAGGAATTGTTCCCTTTGCTGCACATGCGAGACTGAAGGATGCAGTTGTCAGTCCAGCTCATGATCACTAGCAATGATTAACAAATTGGCTTGCTTAAGGACACCTTTGAGGACGACAGAGGAGGAGGACACCTGAAAAGAAGGGCATGACTGTACCACACCAAGCCATGGGGTTTAGAGCCAGCATCAGTCTCAGTGTTTGCATCCCTGCAGGACAGCATAGTCCTGTGCTGAGACGCATGCCGTACCTGAACACACTAAGCTATTTTCTGGGATGGAGCACCTCTCTGTCCAGCTTCCAAAACCAGCAGGTTTCACCAACTATGTTGCACCCAGTTTCATAGTCTTAACAGGCCCAGAGCTACTGTTTACTGAAAAACCAGAAATTTCAGCTCAGGCCTTCTGCTATAAGTGTATAGAGAAACTTGCAGAAAGTATGACATCTGTATCATACATGCACCTGCACAAAGTGTGCAGCAAGTACAGAAACTACTTAAAATTATTTAAATCCACAGAAATGAGTTGCCATTGTTTTCCAGTTGTGGGGTAGACCATTATGAACTAATCGAGAACACCACTTACCAAACCTAATACAGAGCACTTTCTGCAAAAGAGGAAAATTTTAAAAAGAGTGAATATGTAATTCTATCTTTTAAGTATTATCTGAGATAATAAGACCAAGATACACATCTTGGTCTTATTATTCAATAATTCAGGCTCCTATTTTGAAGATATTCAAAATAGGACCCTGAATTTAATAATGAGATTTTGGCCTGACAGTGAGAGGTACTGAGCTTACCTATAACTTCTGTCTTATGTTTGCGGAAGCAGGGACAGAAATAAACCTCTCTGGAGATAAGGCCATTCGTAATAATTTAGCTGTCAAACTTCAGATGTTTCTATTTGAAATGCATGGGTTAAATTTGAAAAGAGATGTAATTAAAGTGGGTTTTGTTAAGAACTGGCAGCAGTATTTTTCTGTATCAGTTGATTTAGCAGGCCTATCTTACCCTGAAGCTAAAAAAAATGTACTGAGTCTTTCTACTTCTCCATTATGTCTACTTAATCAATCTTCTGTCCTCAACTAACAATAAAAAAAAAACACTGCAATTGCTGTTGCTTATGAGTATAATGATTAAGTCTAAAAACCCTGTCACTGGGTTCCCCATTTTTCTACAGTTCAGGTCTGTGGTAATACAGAATTCCAGGTCAGGTCACCGTAGTATTTTTATATGATGGTTAGGAGAGACCATGAGACCACAGCATGTGGCACCTGTGCCACCTACACACAGTACAAGCACCGCTGCCATCAGCTGAACTGTCTGATGAAATGCCCGAGTCATCTGTACCAACTGACCAAAAAGCACGTGGTTGGCCAAGGTTGTAAGAGCCTTACCCACGCCGGCCAGCTGGCCACTAGGGGAAGTCACAGCATCACTCAACAGATGGAGGTTTCCGCTATGCCCACCTTTGCAATCCTGAATAACCCAGCATCTGCTCCTGCACTCCCTTTTTCTCCTCCCCACAATTTTGTGCCTTCCCTGCTTTGAGGGTAAGGTCTCAAAGCTACCCTTAATAATAATGCCCATACCCTGCGGCAGGCTTCAAGACCTTGAACAACTATAGTACGTCAGGCCATACTCTGAAGTTGGCCTGTTACCTTACATTGAGCTGCCACCTGTGGGGCACACATCTGCAGTGCCTTTCAGAGGTCACCTGTGCAGAGCTAAAGGCACTGCTGCTCCTAAGGCGTGATAACGCTCTTGTTCTGTGAAGGATTTTCATCACACAGAACACCACATCAGCTGTCCTCTACAGTCAGGGAGCAGTGACAGGTTCAGACATCCTGGGCACAGTATCTCCATCTATACCTAATGCTGGATGGATCCACCGATTCTTTTTGCAGGCTTGCCAGGATCACACAAAATTGAATGCAAAGACCCTGCTAAAACTTGCACCAGAGTAGTGCTCCAGTGCCACAACTGGGAGAGAGGCTGTATCCCAACCCTAGTGTCAGCCAGCCAGAGATCATCTCCTGGGCATTCCCTGACCCACACGGAGGTAAAAATTTTCAAGCTTCAGATTTTTACATCCAAAAGTAACAGTGATTTTCAACTTACTCTTTTAGTTCTGTGAAGTTCTGACCCATATGCAGCCTGTTTAGAAGACAGCACTTCTAAGACATGTAGTTATAGCCACTGTGACACAGCAAAAACTAGAGTACCTGCTTCATTGTGACCTGGATGTCCTTTACAGGTAGCTGTCTAACCACCGAAATGCACCGGTACTAAATGGTAGCAGTTTGGTAATTAAACATGATACTTCTGAAGAATATTTGAGCTTTCATTGCAGCAGTGGGTTCAAAAAGAGTTTCACATAACAACCTGCAACAGGGCACAGGGGTCTCCATGTAGTGGAGAGGAGAGACACCCAGGCCAGTGGTGAGTGGGATAACAGAGGCCAGCCGGTACATCCCCTCACAGGCACTGATGAAAGGGATTGCTTGACTTGTTGCTGACTGTGCAGTCAAGTGATACGGCTACCAATGAATGTATGCCTTTCAGAATACTCTTACAGCCCCAAAACACAGGTGGTGTGTTACCTCACAAAAGTGGTACCTACCTTCCATCATAGTCACTGGATCTTCCATTTTGGGCCGTAATATATTTGGTCCAAATACTGTAGCCAGGTTCTGGACACTCATCTTGTTAACGCTGGAGTGAGCCTGAACTTCATCAAGGAACCTTGAAAAGCCCCCCCAGGAAAATCAAAGGAGAGGAGTAAGTCACTCAATTCTCAGACTGTAGTCATTCTGAGGCAGGAACCGTTTTGTCCTATCTTTATACAATTCTGATACCTGAAATGCTTCTAGGGACTAACGCAGCTTAGATACTAAGTAATAACCCCAGGTCCCTCCTAGTGTATGAACAAGAGTGGACCCGATGGTTTCTGCCAAAAGTACCAGTCTACCAGGGATCCAGCCTTCAAATCGGTACGATAGAACAGACTTTCACATTTTTATAGGAATTCTCCAATTACACAGATTGACTTCTGCCAGTTTTCACTTACAGATATAAAAGAGGTAAAAAGACATTTCACTCATCTTCTTGTCCTAGAACTAGCAGCCTATGGAAAGAGCTTTGTGGCTTGAATTAGCAAAATACAGGTAAAGAGGTAACCCAAATGCTTCTTGTGAATGCATCAGCTGGGCAAACACCAACACAAGAAAAGACTGTGCAAGCCAAAGGTAGCACATGAAAAAGTCCAGACAGACTGGCTATCTATATGTATGAGCTGGAAATCAGCAGAAAGTTTCTAACAGTTCATGTTCTGTAATTTGGAACAAACTCCCAGCAGGAGTTGTACTAAGAGAAAGGCTGTAACAAACACCTAAATAGCTTGTATCTAATTAGCCAAGTTGTAAAAAGGACTACATGACATGCAGACCTACAACAGCAGAAAATAGGACTAGGTGGCCTCAAAAGTTAAGTGTACATTGTTTCCTAAACTGTTGTTATTTTTTGGATGATTGGATGGGTTTTGGCAGCAGGAAAAAGATTTCCTTGTCATTCTGCACTACTTGGGAAACTTTTGAATGCTGCTACTTGCAGCATGACTTTTCTAGGCATTCCCCTTTTTTTCTGTGGCTTTGTCCTGTGGCAGGCAGTGTGCTGAGACCCAAGAATCCTCAGTTCTCTTCACCAAGTCAGAAGCAAATTCTACTTGCTTTTCCTTTCCCCAGTTCTTCACTTAGAAACATGCGTATATTCCACTGCTTCATTCATGTTCTGAGGTGCTCAGACATTAAAACAAATGGCTATAGAAGCACATGGTGAAGCAAAATAAATGTTCTAAAGCATACAAAAATACACTTAGGAAATGCTATCTGTGTGCACTTGGGAAGGGTTTGACATCTCTTGAATAATTCATGGACTTCATATCGGTGTTTGTGTCTACTGTCTGCTCTAGAAGTGCAAATCCCACTGGCCATAAAGGGACTGACTACCACGGAGACTAGAATACAACATAAAGTTCACTACATTGTATCTAAGGTAACAGTCCCTTCCAGCTCCCAAAACAGGTTCCAGCCCACTTTGCAAAAACTGGGAGAGTCAGCAGAGAGGTGAGGAGAGAGAAGGCTGCAGAGTCCCTGATGCTCCAAGAGGAAGCCATTCCCAATCCACTTCTAAACCTGAGCTGAGGACAGACTGGCTATTCTGACTGCATCTGCTACCCATCCTGTGTCATAAATCTTCCAAGTGTGCAGTACTTGTAAAAAATGCCTTTCTTTACTGGTTCTTTTAAGTGCTTCTGAAATAATACATTAGTATCATTCATGCCTGCTGCCAAGGCTGTCGGTGACAGCAATTTGCTTGGCTGATGCTCTTGGACAGACCTTCAGGCAGGCTGCTCCTTCACCTCCACATGTTTTATAGGAGCAGTAACTTACATGTAAGTGATGTTTAAATATTCATACTTTCAGAGTATATTATTTGCATATAAGACTGAGCCTCACAAAACTTGGTGACTTTTCCAAGTGTTAATTAATTTCACTTACTTGCATATGTATTTGAGGAGGTTGTAGTTGGCTTGGGGCAAATTCTTCACCTGTTTAACCAGTTCCTGGGTACCCTGAGGAACAGAAAAAACAAGGAGAGCTATTAATATAAGTGATGCAAAGCAGACATGACTTTTTTCTTCAGTACTATGAAGTCCTCTTTCCAGAGTCAAAACTCTGAACAACAAATGATAATGTAAGGAGGCTTTGCTTTATAAAAGGTGTCATCCAGTGTGTTGTGCCTTACCAAAACCCCAATGTCCAGAACTTTATTCAGTTCTCAAATTGAGTGGAAATTCTCCTGTCAGCTTTAATGGTTGACGTAGAAGCCTTCAATTAGCAGGGGCTGCTAGCCTTCAAAGTCTGCCCACTGGCATTGGTATAAATGTACCAGCAAAGTGCCTTTTCAGCACCTGGACTATTTGAAACATTGAGGCATTGAGTGTAGGATAAATACAGTGCAGTAATGCTCAACTGAGCAGAAAAGAGTTTTTTCTTAAAAAGCAAAATGACATTCCAATTCAACTACCTCCTTTTAAACTACTTGCTTACATTTGCAGTCATTCTGACCTGTGACATACTTCCTCATAAAATTTCTGCCTTTACATTAAAAGGTAAGATGAGACATCTGCTGGAGGAATGACTTAAACCCTGAAGCTACTTAAATCACCTAATTAAAACTTCTGACTCAGAAGGCTATTGTCCCTCCACAGTCCCAAGCATCATTTGCTTGCTCTTGTCAATGCTGCAGTTGCCCTGGAGATTTGCTTATTTTTAAAGACAATTAAGCCTTTTGTGGGAAAACAGATACCCAAGCATGTTTGGGAAGAGTGATAGCTGCTAACTAATGGTGGAGAAATTCCAGAAGCAGCTGGTTCCAAGCCAAAGAAGTGCAGCTGAACATTCATTTCAAACTTTCCTTGATTTTTTAAGTGCTGTTAGGCAGGGAATTCTGTTGGCCACCCTTTTGCAAGATCTTCCTGATTTCTCTGGTCCACACAAGTCAGAAAGATCCAGAAAGCAGTCTGTATTCCTGCCTCCATCCTTAATGTCCTAATGTATAGACACTTTTTTATTCTATATGTCCCAACGTAAAAAAAAGCCCTCTAGTAAAACCCAGGCACTTAAGAAGAATTCTTAGAAGCACTAAGTCCTTTTTAATGCCTTAGCTTAAACATTATGCTGATTTAACAGTGACAACAATGAAGACACTAAGAAAAGACCAGTCCCTTAAAAATCTCAATCCTCTTTTTAAACTTCTAAAAACTTTTGAATTAAGGTCATCTGCTGCTGATGTGAAGGTTAAGGTCAGTTGTTTAGGTCATCCAGCTTTCAAGTGAGGAGTTTGAACTAGAAATAGGTGAGCTAACAGACCTAATTCCCTCTTGAATTATGCTCTGTAACCCGATTTATTTCAAATACAGAAATCGGGATTATATTTTTGCACTGTATTTCAAGTGCTCTGAGTTAAAATACTATGGCTCCACTGGATGGAAGAAGGGGCTTTGGAACAGAAACTGCAGGCAGTTGTGACCAGCTGGAAACATAACGTAAAGGTTCAAGGTGCTACCTGAAACAAAAAAGGTTCTAAAAATTTATCATCCTTACTTTGTCATGAGGAATCACAAACGTGGTATTACACAGAGAGTATCTTCCTATTTGTCACGGTGCAAACACTTGCCAGGTTAAAAAAAGCTCTCTACTGCTGCAGCAGCATCTGTCAGGTCTGCCACAGATCTGTACCACCAACCGCCTCACCAACAGGTGGCAGAAGGCTAAGCCTAGTTAACACCACAGCAGAAGTGTAAAGGAAAATGCAAGCTAGAAAACGGCTGTGTTATTAACAAATAGCACTGTTCATGCTTATGGCTGCAGCCTAGCAAGCAACAGAGGCTCTGCACTGTCATTCGTCATGGTATTTTGCAGTAATAACTCTTACCTCCTTGAAAATGCTGCATGTCTAATTTACCACAGAAGCGTGCTTTCCAAGGAATAATCCCAAACCCAAGGATTTTGCAATGTGTGTAACAGATCAGCACCAATTAGGAGCTTCTAGCTGAGCTGGAAAACCAGCAACACTTCAGATGCTCACCCAAATTCAGACCCTCTTTAAAAATTCAAAGCCCATATGCTTAGCCCACTGAACTACTGTGTGTATCTCTAGAGTACAGGCAGCGGTGGAGGCTAAAATACGACCATGTCAGGTCAGCTCAGACTCAAATGAATTTTTAGAGATATGAAGATCTGTCATTCATTCTTACTGTAAAATTGTTTTTCATTTTCAATCCCTTCTCCTAACTAGTTGGGATCAGACTCAGATCTTTTTTAACACTGCAGTCCTGCTGAGATACCTGGAAGCCTCAGCACAACCCAAAGGCCTCTGTTATGTATCTGTTTGCATTCCCACACCAGAGATTACTTGGGTGCAGAATGAAGATGAACAGCAGTCTGAATGAAAATGGAAAGCCTAGGGCAGTGCTGAAGTATTTTTTGCTGCAGATGGAGATTAGGCCACGCTAACATAATAATTCCTGTCTATGGCCACAATGAAGCAGCATAAGATGCCAACAATTTTATCTGAATGGCTATTTTGCCTTAAGTAATTCTGTTTGGGGGGGGGGGGGGGGGGCAGGTATACAAAACTAAAGAAAATTGTATTTTGAGTCCAAGTCTCATTCAAAACTTCCAAGTGAAAAACAAAAACAAAATAGTACTTCAAATTACAATAATATTTTATTTTGTTTCCAAATACTTTTTCAAAGTGAAATGTTTGATTTTGAAATTCCCTGCTTATCATTTTGTGCTAAAAAATTATGGTTTCAATGCAACCACATTTTTGAGTAGGGCTATTTTCTATGTGGGAGGTGAATCAGGCCCTACAGGCTGAGTATGACTTTGTGCTACATTCTGCTCCGCGTGCTACTGTGCACGTACAGCCTCTCCACCCCTGGTGTATGCACTCCACCTTCCTTTCTGAAAAAGTAAACAGCCCTTGTTGAGGTTCCAGACTTTTCTGACAAAAAAAAATAATAAATGAAGCTTATGTTTACAACAGCATCTTAACAAGACAAATTTGTGCTATCAGCAGTAGCCTATTTTGTAAGCCTTCATTTTGACTATCTAGTGCTCTTCATCACCTTTCTAATCCAAAGAGAATACTGCACTACAAGTCATTTGAGTCTGGCCTTGCTCCCACAAAACCAACACAGATGTTGCTTCCCAAACTGCTGCAGCCTGTGCAGGCAAAATCAGGCAAACTACATAGTTAATAAGCTGAGCAGTGATACACAATTATGTTTGCCCAACTTGGCAGCATCTCTAACTCTTGTGCAATAGTGCTTAATGGATCTAAAACTTCCCAGTCTGCACATATCATGACCAAAATGAAACCAGCTCCACTGCCTTAGAATTGCTGCCATTTCTTGTGAAATCCACCATTGTGCTGTTTGCAGCATAGTACCCTGCAGAGATGCCGGAGTTGACTGAGAATAAGGCAGAAAATGAGCAAGTTTTAGAGCTAGTAGGCACATACCTATACTATTAAAAGACAAGACTAGTGCACCGGCACATTGATGTGGCTGTGTCTAGGATGCAAATGCATATCCATGTGCAGTAATACACTGTGTCATGTACAGAAATTTGCTTTCTTAGAGTTGGCTAGAGGATACATCATGTGAGTACAGATAGTGGAAAACTTGCTTTTTATCCATAAAAAATCGACATTACCAGATATGCTACGTTTGATGCATGCAAGCAAGCAAGCATCTTCCTATGGGCATCATAAAGGACTTCTGCCGCAGAGTCTTCTGCCACTTGAACTAAAGGTGAACCCCAAGCTCTTTTACAGTCCCCACCAGAGACAAAGATATGAGCATGCTCTTGAGGCCACACAGAGAAAAGGGACAGAACTCTGGACTACGACTTACAAGCCCTCAGGCCTTTGCTTCTTTAGCTGACACTAGTAACAACCTTTACAGCTTCTTTAAATCTCTGTTTTAGAAGGTGGCACAGTTCCACCCACATTAGACCAGATCCAACGTGCCTTTGCAGTCAGCAAGGAGCTCAGGCATCACCACAAGAGGAACAATATGGATGAAACAGATCAATCAATCATATTGTAAATTATCCTGCTCCTCCCAAGCAGTGAATCAAAATTTCCATGATTGCCACAGACTTGGAGGTTTTTGTCAGCCCCTTCCCTTGCCTGGAAACCAAAGAGAGGAACATCGTAAGAAGGTTCTGGCAAAGTATTCTTAGCATTATTTTCCCTGTTTTGGGATAATATAATAGCCTGCCCTTCTGCAGTGCCTTTCCTCTAAGAAATACAAAGACCATCACACTGATCAATGCCTCATCCACCAAAAACTTGGGAAGCAGAACATGCTGTTCCGATACACGAAACTGAAAACACAGGAAAAGGGAATGACTTCATACAGCTTGCTAATGAGTTAACAGCAAGGCTGGGAAAGGAACCCAGATATCCTGCCTTACATCTCTTGCTCATTATGATACAGAACAGCTTTGTTCAGAAGAAAGAAGCACCAGGCTAAAGACTTCAAAAAATTCCTGTTTCAAGCAGGAGTCTGTGATATTAATGTCCAATTCATGATTTCAGGAAAATTCAGGGGAACATTCCCAGGAACTTCATTGATTTGAATCAGGACTGAAGAGTGATAAGAAGAAAGCTGTACTAAATTGAGTCTTAGGAACAACATTTGAGGTAGAAGAATGCAGATTAGAAGGATCACTGACCTCTCCCTCATCTTTTGAGAGTAGCTGTCCGCAAGAAAGAAAGTCTTCATATTTGGCAAAGGGGATGACAGGCTCTGGCAGCTCTCGAAGGTAAAGCTTCAGGAGGGACGCCACAGTGTGAACATCTGTGTTGCTGCAATAGAGAAGAGGGAAGGAAATTTAGAAACCCACACTACCCCAAAGGTCGACGCCTTTCGTTTGGGGTGCATCAAGGTCCCTCTTAGGGACAGGGACAAAGTAGGCATATGTAAGGAAGCTGTTCTGCCACATGTTTGTACTAGGCAGGAGGGTGTCTACCTAGGAACAGTTGAAATCTCCCATTTTGTCAAGATACAAATGCATCTCAGGCAATATGGGCAGTGGAAGGGATACTGCTTAAGGTAGAATGGTGCTGTGGTTCCTCAGTCAATGTGAATCAGGAATGTGAGCAATGCAGTCCAGCAAAGTGCACAGTGATCACAGAGCACTGGACAACAGAGCTCTGGATCCTTATGCAATCACACATAACCTCTGATCCTCTCACTGATCCCTCCTGCCTGATATGCTCCCCAGACAGCACCCATGTTTGTCTGATGGGCTAGGCTCCTAGGTGTCCTGGTCAGTCATTCAGAAAAAATGCAGGAAGCTATATTTCCTCCAGGCCCTCTATTGTGATTTGGCATGGTGGCATGGCTGTGGTCACATCTCCTTCCCCAGGCTGGGTTATCTGGCATTTCTTAGCCCATGTGTTATGCTGGGATATCAACTTGTCTTTTCTTTCCCACTCCAGGAACTTCTTTTTCCTCTTCTCTCTCTGCTTTAAGTTGGGGTTGAGGTGTCAGGTGCCATGATGAAGATGCACCTGTTGTTCTTTCCTTTCAATTTCTGCTTTTGATGTATGGCGATACCTCTCCCTCATTCCAAGTCTCCTCTGGTATAACTTGGTTAATTTTTGCAGATGATCTCCTCAAAGGTTTCGATCATTGGAAGTTCAAATAGATTCTGTCACCAGCTCCTCACTACCCACCATTGCCCTGACGGTCTTTTAAGAACTCTGAGAAAAACATACCAGTAACCATTGGGCAACAGAACTTCACATCCTCACCTCTAAGAGCTGAATCTCTTCTACTTGGTATGTTTTTAAGCAGTTTTGGAACACACATTTAAAACAAAACAGGAAAAATTACAATAGGAAGCTGCCAGCAGCTGCCACTTGCTACTAACCCTGATAATGCTGTTCCTATTAAACAGCTCCATCATAGTTGAGAATACCATAGTTCCACATAGTGGTTTTTTACAGGAGATTATAAATGCTTTGCAAATGAGGACAGTACCCTTATTCTTTTTTTTTTCTTTCTTTTTTTTTAGTATGGAGTTTCAGCCATGGATGGTGTATGGTGGATGACTAGCACTCAGAAGCAAAGCCCAGACAAAAGTTTCAGGTCCACTGGCTGTGGTTAGTGTTTCATCCACAAGGCCATGTGAAATCCAGCCAAATTTTCAGTGGTATGGAACTGCAATAGGAGCAGGCTGCTGTACGTGCTTCCAAAACAGCAACACCTGTCTTTCATAAGAACATACATATGCATTTAAAACCCAAATTGGAAAAGCATTTTAAAAATAAATATTTTAATTATCAGTCATCCCAAAGACCTGATCCACCATGGGGCAGGCAGGCTTTAACATTTTTAAGATCACCATAGATACAGAAGGCAGCTAAGAGCACTCACTGCAACTGGGAAAAAAAAGAATATTCTTTTCAGTGTACCCGACTTGGAAACAAGTATATAGATTTCAGACTTGCAGAAAATATTTGCCACTGCCTAGGCATCCCAGGCCATACATGGATAGTTTTAGTTACGCATAGAGAAAATTATGCTTGTTAGGAGGAAAAGCATTTCACTTAGCCAGGGTGGAACTGGCTTTCCCTTATCTCTCTCTGTGACTACACACATCAAAGACTAGTGTTGGGCCTACAAGTCACAGTGGACGTGGTGGAAAGAGAAAAAGGTGATTTCTGGGGGACTCTCAGCTGCCACACTACTCAGATACCCCTCTGCTTGCCTCCTTTAATTCTGTACAGAACCTTCAGTTATCACATTTCAAATCAACTACCCTAAAGGCAGGCATTCCTTCGTGGAGATCTTTACTGCCTCTGTTAAAGGTGAGACTTAGCACTGATCTATTTAGCCAGTGCAAATGTCTATGGAAATAAAGGTGCTTTCTCCTTTAAGAATGCTGGGGGGAGGCTCTGTTTAGATTAAGGTAAAACATGAAAGTGAAACTGTCATTAATTCTTTCCGTAGATTCTCCTGTTCCAGATTACGAGTGTTTTCCAAAATAACTTTGTTCACTTTCACATGAATTAAGGTAATCGTAATTCTGAACTAGAACATTCAGACATTCAGTTAAAAATACAGAGATTTTGTTTAAGAAAAGATGAAGTGAGAGAATTTGACAATTTCAAACTTTACTTTTTCATGAAAATATCTCTAAATATTTGACACTTCCATTTAGAGAGCAAATACTGACTGTGGTTAAGAATCAAAGAAAGGAGGATGGGTGGTCTGGGAAGCTGAGGGGAGGGAAGAATTAGAAGAATGTTCCAAATAAACTCTAAGGATATTCTTCCCAGGATGAGACCAAACACTGGTGCCCTTGCAGGAGAGTGCTAGCTCTTCCTGCAGCAGTAAGCAGGGATGCTATTGGCAATGTTTACACTGGCTGCAGCTCCAGGGGAAGTGATTCCCTAGGTTAATGTGCTGGCAATATATCAGATGCTCCCTGCATCACCTGGGAAAGTGGTACTAGTGAGTTCCAGCAAGAAATGGAGCCAGGTGTCCAAGTCAAGATCACAAATCTGATCCCACTTTTGACCTGTGATAGTGATTGGGTCAAATTTACACAATGGCCTTGGGTGCAAATATGCCTGGAGTTCAAGATCTCTGTTAGAGTCAAGGCCCATTTCTCAAAGCACTGTTTAGGTTGGCACTATGCCAGCCTTCACCCTGGGTAGCACATACATATGAGATGGGGAAGGAAATGTTGGTTGCAAAGTACAGACAGGATTTGGCTGCAAGGGGCCTGAAAGCATGCACCTTCCTGGTGATTTGACTGCCTGTACTCAGGGTCAATGCAGAGATAGTGCAGCTCAAGAGCTGCCCCTCTTCCCTTGCTGACCTTGGATGGAGTGCTCTGAGCCAGGGCTGACACTTCCCGTGGGAGCTGATGCTCAGCTGAGCCTCTACTGTTTGTCCTGTCTGAACTACAACTCCCACTGCCTTACAGCCATGTCGGTGCCTGGCCACAGACCCTGTTGATCTGGACCGGGACACTGGCTCATGGACAGATTACTTAGCCAGATCTCAAACCTGCCTCGTCAATATGGACTTGCCTGGTGATCACTGGACTGTGTCACAGCCTCTGCCAGTCTGTTACCACACTTGGCTCCTGGCTCACCCTGCTTTGCAGAGCAGCTGACCCTTGCTGCTCCCTGATATTGGCATGGTTAGTAGGATAAAAAGACAGCTAGCATGTCTGTGTACCAGGCAAGGAGTGATTACATCAACATTTTTATACTAGGAAGAAAAATGCAAAATTGCCGTTTTTATTTCAGAAACATTTGACTCAAGTTTTGTTGAAAATCAAAAGATACATTCAGTTTTGAGACAACTGTTCCATCTCAGCTACTGAAATTGTAGATTAAAAAAAAAAAAATCATTTTGGCCAAGAATTCTTCTAGGGTCAGAAAGTGTTTTGTTATGACATGCTGGCCAATTCTATATGTTGCATGCATAACAGCCAGAGAAGATGTGTGAGATGATGGCGACTATTCTGAAGCCTGGTGACAAAGGAAGGAGCAGAGCTGAGATACTGCCCCTGGGTAGATCTGCTGTGGTTGTGGCAAGGGAGAATACAACATCTGAAAGCAGTAAAAGCTTAGTTTACCTCCTTCACATCCATTTCTATGGTGGCATCCCGCCAACTGCTGAGTATGGCACACCCAAATCTAGCAATGCATTTCATTCAACATTTGCTGAAACTGAAACACTGGAGTAGCCCTATCTAGATTAATGGGATAATTTTTTCCCTCTGCTCAAGCACTAAGCTGAATGAAGACCTCCATAGCCAACACCATGCAGGAAAAAGCCCCAGTGGCACTTTAAATTAAGGCAAGAATGGTGTGGAAAGAGGATAGCCTCTGCAGGGCCATTCCTGCCAGATTTTACCTGCCACAGATAAACCAGCCTGAATCTGGTGATGTCAACTCACCTGTCAAAAAGGGGCTTCTCTCCACAGTCAAAAGAATCCTGCAGATCTTTGACAAGGTTGGCTTGGCCAGGGAGCCGAAAGAGCCCTTCCTCTGTAAGACCTCGTTCCCGAATAAAATCCACACATTGTTCCACCAGCAGTGGGGCCAAGCGTTGCCCATACTTTCTCTCATACTGTACGGTGTCCTCCAATCGCTGTCCAAAGATCCCTGCCAACAGAGAGCAAGAGAAATATCTGGGTGTCAACTTAAACTCTTCTTGAGCTACCACTCAGGGCATAAAATGAGGGAAGCTCACCAGGAGAAGGTGAACCTCTGTGAAGGCCCAGTTTCAAGCAGACTCAGAAGAAAAAAATTATTTTTAAAACCAAGAATTACATGCTGAGTTTTTTGCCTGCTTAAGAGTGCTTCAAACTAATCTCTGCCCTAAGCCAGTTTGTGTCTCATTACGCACAAGGAAGGTGGGGTTAAGATTATATTTGTGGTTATCTGCAGCTGTGCTGAATCTGGATTAAGTAATTATACTGCCATTGCATCTTCTGCCCCAAGAATGCCAAAACAAAGGCTACATTGACTTTATGGGACACAATTCCTTTCTGAAGGCACCCACCTCTTCGCTGTTACACAGTTGCCCTTAACAGTTTGCAGCTGCCCAGCTCAACAAGAGCAATCCTCCTAGCTGGGGATTGCTAATGTGACAGAATACAGTTGTCAACAGTAAAACTGGCTGTTGTGAAAATCCCCCACCATATCCTGCAAGCTTTGCATGTCTATTTCTTTTTCTTTAATTAAAATTGGTGAATGAAAATTAAAACACAGAATAAAATGCATGCAAAATACATTGCCCTTCCTACTAAAATGTGTACACTGTACTTCTTGCACCTTGAAAATACTGGAAGCACTGGAGACTCTAAAAATAGACTGGCCTAGGTAATTAAAGTCAGATCTACTGTAGACATATATCACCAAGTATGAAGCACTGTCTCTTTCTCTTTAGGGAAATTGGAGTTCCTGGTACCTGCTGCTGAATGCCACTATTGGCACCAGGTATGTTTGACAACATGGAAGGGGCTCAGGCTGTAAGACCCAGAGATCTTAGCTCAGTCCCTGCCACTAGGAGAGTGCTCCATCTGAAAGAGCAGCCACTGAATTGTATTCTGAAACCCTAACTCTAGCACCCTACAACGTGTGGTGGAGTTCGGGAGGATAGCATCCAAGTTAACCATATTTTGGTAATAAGAATTCAGTAAAAAAATTCCATAATCTACACAATATAAGATAAGACCAGGCCTATAGCAGACAGGAAATTCTATTCAAAGGTTTCTCAAAGGAACAGCAAGCCCTCCACTGATATGAAGGAGCTTTAGATCATGCACTCAGCAGTCAGTTAATCCTGCAGGTCTGAAAAAAAACCAGCATGCAATATTGGAGTTACACTGTATTCACAAGCAATAGCCAAAAGCAGTGTTTAATGGATGCATGCATGCACTTATACAAGGCCAGGGGACTTGGTTTTCCTAAGGCACTGCTTATGTTCCTGCTAGCAATCATATTTTCTGGTTTTTAGGGCTATATTCATGGGAGGATAATAACTTCTGGTAGGAGGCTTCCTAACCTCCATTCACTGTCATTCATGGGAGACACCATGCCAAACCATAGCTGCTTTCTATATTTAGTCCAACCCTGCTGAATCCTCAGTGAAATAAACCTTTTACAACCAGTTTCAACTCCCTGAATGAAATACGCAAGAAGCATCCTAAAGTCCAATTTTCCTTTCCCTGCCAGTTTGTTATACAATAGAAGACAGAAACCTTCCTTACCACTGTAGCCTACACAACTGCTTTACAGTGTCAGAGCTGAAGGGCCATGAAAAGTTTCAAAGAAAATTCCCTCCTTATCCTGTCAGGAGGGCATGTCCTGGAGCATGGGTGTGACTTACCTTTATCACTGTGAACATTGGCTTTCTTGCAGAATAAAGGCTTTCTAGTTCTCTAATCTGTTTGAATTTTCACTGAGATGGGTGTCTCTGAAGTCACATTCTAGGACAGGGAATCTCTTCCTGGTTTTGCACAGGTTGCTTTGTAATCTCATCACATAATCCCTGCTGTCATGAGGGGGCACAGCAGAACTGCTTGGTATGTGGGGCTCAGCATTGTCAAACTGTTTCCAGGGCACTTACAGAGGCTGGAAAGCCATGAAAGAGCAACTTTTTCCACCAAGTTTCTCAGCTAACTTCCAAATCCAGATCATAGCTGAAAAAGTGAAGTGTCCACGGCCTGTTCATCTCTCAGCCTCTCTGCTTATAGGGGACGAACTCTCAATATTGCATATCATAGTAAATACACACAAGAATGATCCAGCTAACAAGAAGTGCAAGCCAATTGCAGGCCCCTCAGCTGTGAAAAGCTGAGCAGGAACATGTGTCCTGCAGGACACCTGTCCAACTTCCCTCGTGTTGTTCTGCTAGTGACCATTTCCCTTTCTTCTTCTGACCTGAACATTTGATCCTGGGACACAGGCCAATGCAAACCAAAGTTCTTCAGTATGAGTTGCAACAAGTTTGGGTCAGACCCTTAGACACAAAAACCTCCATACGCTATCATCAATCTCCAGCCAGACTTCCTCCCACCAAATCCATCTATTTCCTTAAAATACATATTTTGAGTATTCTTGAGTATATATACATAGTATTCACTCTCCTACATGCAAGATGCAGAGGTTTAGAAAGGTCAGGCTGTGGTAGATGCCAGGGCAATTACAGGATACAAGTCCTGTTTTCTCAGATCTCTACATGTTGAATCACAGCCGTTTCCTAAAGGGCCTGTTTAGAGAAGGCTCTGGGAAAGAGGTAAATGCTCTTGCATTCCCCAAGTACAGGGCACAGACATCATGTTTTTTCCAGAAATTCATGCGCTGCTGTTCTAGACTTAACTAAGAGCAAGGACAAAGGCAGTGTCAGACCCACACATAAGCAAGCACACACAAAACTGCATGCATAATCTCCACTTGCAGTGTGAAGCTTTGTCTACTTTTCCCTGGCCTTGGTTGGTCTGTGGGCAGCAACATGCTCTAATATGTTTCAAGCAACATCAGTCCTTGCCTTCCTGGTCAACTTGGATCACATGAGCAGTACCTGTCTGTAGGTACTGTCAATGACTCCTGGGTAACAAGTTGACTGCAGCCAGAGACCACTGACACAGAGGTTAAGGAATGTGGTGCTAAGATAACAGATAAAGATAGAAGGGTGACCTGCTTTGAGATTCAGAAGGAGCAGCAGATGGACCTTTCACAAGCACAGTATTAACATTACTATGGGTGTCTGCTGCAGAACCAGATGCTGGGGACCCTGTCTTTCCACCTTCTCAAGCACAGAAGTTGGTAACACCTTTTTCTCCTGGATGGAAACAGCGATCTTCAGAGGAAACAAAGGCGCTGTAGTATTCTTCTTCTGCAATACTACTCACCTCCCTTCGCACCATTTCAAATAGGTAACAAGAAACACCAGCCATAAAACCAAGGCTGGGATGACTGGGGATGAAGCTGACCTAACTATGATGACTGAAAGGAGCTGGCACAAGTGTGGGTTACTTCCCATGTGCTGAAGGGCTGTGCAGGTGACATCACGCAGCCCTCACAGGTCATTTTTGGCTGAGGGGAAGAAAAGACCCTGAAGCCATTGCCAGGGTGAAAGACATATCTCAGCCCAGCTCTCCTAGTTGCCTCGCACTTTGGTGCGGGAGTCCCACTCCAGCCCAACTCCAATTGCAGATCTAAGTTTTCTCTCCCTCTCAATGCTGAACCTTAATTTTCCATGGAAGCACTAGAAGTCACCAAGCATTGCACAGATTAAATATATCACCCAAGCCAGGTCTGTTGGTAACCGCACCTTTCCCTTTGCAGCTGCAATTACACTGCAGCTCTATGCCCTATTTTTTTTTTTTTTCTTTTGCTGAGCCATAGAGAAGGACCCCCTCCAGCCACTGCTCAGAAGAAAGATTGCTCCCTGCCCAGGTCTTTTGGCAGTAAGAGCATTAGGGTTGCAGTTTAGAAAGTAGACAGCTGCAGTTAGAGTGGGGCTGAAAAGCTGGCCTTGGAGAAACCATTTATCTGTGCAGTGGCTGCACATCTTGTCCATAGCTTAGGAGAGGAAATTGGTGTTAGGGTTCAGAGAAGAAGCAAGCTAAGAGATATCTTTGGAGTAGGGCTGGAAAGGGACTGTCAAAGGCAAGCTGGAGCTGTTGACAGTTCTGGGCTTGTGGAAATCTTTCATCTAGACATCTGCTGGGGGGGCCTTGATGAAGTCTACTCTCAGTAAAATTACTGCTAGGGCTCTTACAGCTACACTAGCAAGAGACATAGCAGATGCACCTACTTCAGTCTCCCAGGGTTAAACAGGGCAGACTGAGAAGGTGGTGTTCTGCTAGCTCTGTAAAGCTCATCTTGCTTCAGCTAGGTCTCAGAAGAGCTTGTAAAACGTGTAGTAAAATGTCCCTGAAACTACCAGGATATGACAGCATTGCTGGGCTGGACAGGGATTGCCCTGCCTTGCAAGGAAAAGCGAATGTGGAGCCAGTCACACACAGCCTCATCCGCCGGCTCCTCAAGGCACAGGCCTGTTTTTAATCACTGGGGCCAGCAGCTCAGACTGAACTTGGCAGCATTTCACTCCATTTGATGATCCTGCTGGAAGACATTAAAGTCTTTCTTTTCATTCAGAAGAAGTAGAGCCAGTGCCATCCAGTCACACTCCCAGACAGAGTTAGGCTGGAAATAAAGTCAAAAGCTACTATCAACCCAAGGGTTAACTTTCCTTGTCAGACCCTTATCTATAGCTAGGCTCTTTTATTTGGTTTCAAAGCAGAAAAAACCCCAACATGCCTGGGACCACATCTTTAATCTCAGAAAGACTCAAGAGATACTAAAATAATGGGCTAGCAGAGCTACAGAATTTCTTTCCTCTACTCCAACAAGCTGTCTCTGTTCTTTAAAGATTTAGGTGGCTCTTTGTGGAAAAAGCGAGCCAGGAATGATGTACTGACTAAGACACAGACAAGCTCTCTGTCCTGGCCTGAATAGCTCACCCACCAGCTCCAGGCATACAAAGTCTATACATTCAGCTATGCTGTCCAGACATGCAGTGGGCAGGAAAATATATGCTCCCTGCTTCATTTTTCCTCATCAGAGCTCTGATTTCAACCAAAATAAACTGAAGACAGAGATAATAAAGTCAGTTCCTGAGTAGATTTTTCTTTACAGGAGGACTGAGGACTTCGTATGTGCTTAAAGCAGGAAAAGTCCAGACACTCCTGTGTCAGCTGTACATAGAGCTTAGTACACACACGCTCACGTTAAAAGATGTGCAGGAAGATAATCAAGCACAGACCTGGATGCTGCTCTACAGCAGTACATACACCCGCGCATGCATGTGGTGCCTCACAGACAGGCAGTTTACGGATATAAATATTGTGTACGTGCTCACCTGCACAGGTAAGCGTCTGCTTTTACCTTCCCACATTCATACTTAGGCTCCCATTTATCTGTCCCTCTCACACATGAAAGCACTGAGAACAAATCATGGGCAGACATTCAGAAATGCATATGCTTCCATAGCACAAAACACACACAAACCTATAACTCCTGTTTCCCCTCCCCTGGCCCACCCAAGCACACACTTTGTGAATTACTGTAGCAGCAACTGGAAAAGAAGTTCCACATTAGGAGCTGTACATGCCTAAGAAAAGATAGTTCCCAACGACTAAACGATCCAGCCAGACAAAACATGTGAGAATGAGGGAAAGGAAAGGAAACAACAGATAACTAGGAATCAAGCAAAAAAAAGTAACTTGCCCAAGGCCACACAAACGGGTCTGTGGTAGAATGTGGTGTCTTCTGACCCCATTCCCCACAAAGAACAGCCTCCATATACTAGGAGCCGATTGCTTTCATTCACGTACCACCATTTAAATATTTTATGTAAAAGCAAGCAGAAATGCATCTCCTCAGAACTATCTTCAAATGTTAGACTGGCATCCAGTAGGTATTTTTGGCCATAAACCGGGTCCTTCCCACTCTTTCCCCCTTTGTAAAGTCAGCTCCTTTTTTAGATTCCTAGCTTATGTCTGAGGCTAAGCTCAAATATCTGCTTTTCCTCTAGGAAAAGAAAAACATAACAAATCTAAACTCGGAAAATCATCTCATACCTCTCGTTCTTGTGCAGCACTCCGCTACATGACAGGCGCTGAGCTTTAAGCAGAAACCAGGCAGTGTCAGACAGCAGGAGCGGCAGAGAAAGAAAGTCCTGACTTCAGGCATCAGACACATTCTGAGTCCCAGCACTGGCAGCTTTCCATTCACCCAGCGCTACGGAGTGGAGAGCAGCCGATCTGCCCTGGGAGATAATCTCAGCAGCACATCTGGTCTTAGCTCCGCAACTCGACATTAATTATGACTTGTGCAGAAAGCATTTGAAATATCCAATGAGGTGCAGAGCTTCCCAGCTCCCTCCGCGTGGGGAAGGAGAGAGTAGAAAGACAGGCAGGTAGGGTCTTGCCCACCCTCGAAGCTGCCGCCAATGTAAACAGCAGCTAAGTATGGGTCACAAGTTTTAACAAAGGCATCCCCCATCGGCTCTGTAATATATTCATGCTCTAATTGCTTGTCAGATCTATTCTAGATAGCTGGAAAGCTGAGCAACAGTTGCTGTCTGCATGCCACACTCTGGATCCCTTCCTGATACAGGCAATGTTAGTTGTGCTGCAGGCAACTTGGTGCCCCGGTCTGGCCTCTGTTCTGCTTGCAAAGCACCAGAAGCAGAAACCTCATTTTGGAGGGGACATACCCCCACCTTAGCCTTAGCATACTCTGAGAGTACCTCCACAGCTCTGGGATACATTGGAAAGTTTTACACAGCTTAGGAAAAGCTAGTCTTTGACCTGTGCACCTTTTTTGTGCTTACACCCTCTGCTTTTTACAGAGAAGTTGTCTGATGCTCAATAGCTCAGCTGCATAACTGGTAGAGGAGGGAACTACAAGCTCCTTACATGTGAACCAATTCCCCAGGACTTACTTGCAGTAAAATATTCACCCCCTCAGCCTCTGGTTTCAGGGTAAGAAGCCTGTAGTTAAGAAAAACACTTATCACACAATGCCTCATGCAGTTATACACAGGTCAGCCCTCCATCCCATTTACAAAATGCACTCATGTGACTGCAGATCTGCAGCCGTCACCACTCAAAACCTTTGCACCAAGCTTCCGCCAAACTTCTGGGGAATTTTATCAAGTTTGGCTAACTTCATTTCCCTCTGCAGAAAAAAAACCCCAAACCAAAACCACCCAACAACTTATCCCTGTCTGCAACTGCTCTTCTGCTTCTGTTATTAAAATACCATTTTGTGGTCACTGCACAGACCATGCTCATCTGAACTTAGTGGCCCGCCACCTCCTTACCTACACAGTGGCTCAGTTTGAACACACATGTCAGGCTCTGATATTATCCCAGTCACTGAGACAGTGTTGTTCCACAACTCATGAAACTTGAGATCAAACTATGTCTCTACATTCTCTGTTCTGATCAAAAGACTGTCTCTCAATACAGGTCATGGCAGCACTAGGATCAAAAGCTCTAGTTATTGAGTAGCAAGATAGTAAGGTATTCCCCTTAGCTATTCAAGGTATATTTTGAGTAGCAAGGTATTGCACAATTGCAAAAATAGACACCGAAAGCCCAGACAATACACTGGACAGTATTTAAAGCCCACTAAAGAATATCTGAAAAGCAATGGAGATCCTTAAATAAAAATTACAAATGAGATCCTGGGTGTTCTTCACCCTTTTATTATCCCCTCTTCGCCTGTGGTGAACACAGCAGGCTGCAGGTTAGGGAGAGGCTGCCCACAGTGCTAACGGGTGAGCACGACCAATCCTCTTCTGAATGGCTGAGACACCATCAGGATTTTTTTGGCACTAATCCCTGGAACAATGCCTCAAAATTAGCCTCACGTCTGCAAATAACATTATGGAGCCTGGGACTCAACGCTTGGGATGGGAGCCCAGGAGACAGAAAATGCAGACATTTATTCTTCCATTCACTTCTCCATTTCTGTTTTCCACCTTTCAAAACACCAGAACAAGAAGGTATCCAATGAAATAGAAAGTCATGTTGTTTAACATGAATATTGTTATACGCAAAGCCTAATTAACCTGTGAAATTCACAGCCTCTCAGTGGCCAAGGACACAGCATGACTCAAAGCATGGTTAGACTTCAGCATAGCTTATAATACTGTGAGTTGCATGAGAGAAGACAATGCAAACTCTTCCCCGGAGAAAGAGCAAACACAGCTCTCTGGTGAAAGAAAAAAGGAGCACGTGCTTGCTTACATGAGCATCACAATTAAAGCATAAAACGACAGCTGCTTCAGTGTTATTCCCTGCACATGGTTAACTTTGCAGCTATAGGTGTCCTGCGAGAACACAACATTGCGCTCCATATCTACACACTCCACAGTTACCACCTATCTCCTTATATGAAACAATTCTCAATCCCTTTCAAAGTATCATGTTAAAAATCATGACTTAGACCACAGAATATAAGACTGGAATAAAAATCACTAAATATAAATATTTGATTTGTGTTTTGAATTCCCAGGTCACACTTGGATCCTGCTTTCTCTGTTAACCACATTTCTGAAAAATGAAATCCAAGATTCACACATAATCACTGGATTGCAGGGGCTGCAGACTCCAGAAGTACACTTGATACTGCAAGAATAGCAATAAAATCCAGAAAGCTGTCCAAATTACATATAAACTACCATCAACATTTTCACCTGGAGCTCTCCCCGTACACGTGCCAAGGAAAGAAGGGGTAATGGAGTCTGAAATCCCTCTTTCCCCATTGCTGTTTGTTTAGTTGTAGAGAAGTTTACCACTGACCAACCCTTGTTTTCTAAATAACAACTTAGGTTACTAAAACTGTTCAGGGAGTAAGTCTCACAGAATTTTGTTTGCTGTGGAGCTGCAGGCATTTTCTTTCCTGGCACCATTGTATGAAGAGAGTTCTAGTAATGCTCTCATGAGCTAGCACCACTGCAGTTATTCTGCTGCAGGTACCAGAACAGGGAGAAAGCATCCTGCCTGTACATGTCACTACAAGCCCTGAGACTGGCTGGGAAGTTCACTACAGCTCACACAACCTCTGAAAATCCAGGCATGTCTCAGGCTTGGCATCTAACTCAGGTCAAATTCAGTCTTGAATCTGGTTGCAACAGACAGGAATGGTGAACCCACATGAACTCAGAAAATATTCCTCCTCATCTCTGATTGTGAGCAAACTTGTTGGCTTGCACAGCTCTAGCAAGTGCCATAGGGTGTGAGTATTTTTAGACACTGTCTTACACAGAGTATTAGCTAATATACAGATATACTCAAGTGGACCTGTCTGAGGGAGCTCAGATCTAGGAAATTGCTTCATCTATTTGTACAGAAAGGACCTCATATCAAAGTTAGAATAAGAGCTGAAGTTCTCTAGTTTTCAAGTAAGTTGAGCCTTGTACAGACTCACTTTTTAACCTAGGCAAACACGGGCATTTGAACATCTTGTATCTGTTGAAAGCTGGCAGTGAAATGGCTACAGGTGATCAGTCACAGGGCTGAACCCAGCAGGAAAGATTTCAACAGTATGTCAGCATGTCCCCTGTAGCGAAAATTTCCCTTCCAGTTTCCTCCCTCTCCAAACACTTTGGAGAGATCCTTCTCTGAACAAAATGATGTCCCCACACCCCTCCCCTGTCTAGGCTGGGGTCTCAACCTTCACTGGTAAAATGAAATATTTTGAGAATGAACAGGCTTCTGCTTACTGATTGATAAACCAGTTCATCCTGGGTTAAAAGGTTCGCAAATAGCTATGTTCGTCCTTCTGTCAGAGTAGATTCTGCTTAACCTGTGTGAGGTGTCTTCCCATCTCTCTAAAACATGTCAGGAAAGGAATTAAGCAGCACTGTAAATTACCCTGCCATGGACTCTGACCACTTTATGCTCTAAATTGATATTTTAACTGTTTGCTCACAGAGAAAAGATGATAAACAGACCTAACGTCACTTAACCACAGCATTTTGAATCCAGAGCCAAACCCCTGTGTTTATTGGTCTATTTCTCTCTAAACAAAGGCAAGAAGCATTTAGAGAATGAAACATCAAGAGCAACAAAAAATGCCTTTTAGCAAGCAATGACCTGGGCAAATGTGCCCTGGAAAACTTCTTTCTCCCCACAACATAAGAAAAACTTTTACAGAACTTTTTATTTACTGAGTCTTGCACATGCCTGTCTACATTTAATAGATTTCATAGGCTTGACTGAAGCTCTGTCTGTAGAAAGCATCTGACCAGCAGATTTTCTCTTCCAAGTTCACTGCATGTTGATGTCCCCACTGCACAGAAGAGTTTTCCAAAAATTCTGGGTGTTAATAAGTAAAAAGTAGTTATGATGTAACATGATTGTTGCCACCACAGTGTCTCATCACTACAGAAAGATGAGAATTCCAGCTGTGGGTTTGAACATAAGGATCACGGAGTCTAAAACCTGTTGCTGATCCTCGTCTTGTACAGAATGAAATGAGCCACCAGGATTTCTGGCCATTCTGGAACCTGGCAGAGCCTGTGACCTAGATTTACAACCAAAATTTAGAAGGTCAGCCCCTTTATCCATTCAGAAGACCAAACAAGCTTATGGCCTCAAGCCTTCCCATATCTCAAGCCTGAGAGGCTGATAACCTAGACACAGCACAATCAGTCACTGAGGATCAGACAGGATCAACATTGAACACATGGGTGCTTACGCAAATCAAACTTCATCATAAATATCTCTGTCAGTCTAAAACCTACAATCGCAAAACTCCGTACCAAGTAAATTGTGTATAGTGTCACTTTGTTGCTTCCTCAAACTCATCCAATGATGAAAATCTGTTAGCTAATTACCTGTATACTCCACTATCCAACTAAAATCATCAATCAATATAAAGCATAACTTACACTTTCACCATCCAAGCATAAGATCACGGTCTAAGCTCTAACAACAGCCGAACTTGACTGACCGTGCTTGGAGAGAACATGGAATTTAGCTCAAACTTGTAAAATGGGTAACACATTTCAGTGAATCTGCTAGCCTTTCAGGAACACTTCTAGAAGAGGTCAGGGGCTGAATGTTCCCTTCCCTGACCTGCAACTCGGAAGGTAGGAAGGGGAAATTACAAGACCAATTACGTGATGATGGAGGAGAATAAAAAAAGAGCAACTAAAGGGGGTAGAAGCGTAACCTTTGCAAAGGACGTAGGAAAAAAGAGACATGGTGAATGTCTTTGTCTTCAGCTCCTAAATGGTTAAAATTGCAACTTGCAAGAGGCAGACTACCATTCCCTTTCAGTAAGGGCATATCCTCATAACACTCATCAAAGGACTAATACAGAGAAATTAAAATCCTTGCCTGCAAGCTGAGAAACACCACAGGAACATGTTTGTCCCATTAATCATACACTGCCAGGATATGCAGTGAGAATCATTGCTGTTTTAAAGACTGTCAGCTTTCAAACATCAAGCATGAATCTTACTATTACAGGAATGCTCTCACTGAGAAAACACCAGGGAAGGAGGTGGTACTGGTCAGACTACATGCTACAGGCAGTAGCCACCAACAATGTAACAAATGCACAGCCACCATCACTTCTCCATGGCACTTCCTAGCTGAAGAGAAGAAGAAAACAATCTGTTATTGAAGCAAACACAAGCCCTGCCTTATTTATTCTGAAGCTGGATTGCTCTTAGCAATACAAGGTATATGAAGCTAATGACTTCCTCTAGAAGTTTTTCTTTGATAGCTCAGGTGGACTTATCTTCTGTGAACTCATCCAATTCTATTTTGAATCCATTTATTATTTTTGTTTCCACATCTTGTGACAATGAGTTTCATAATTTATTTTTGCACTACATGAAACGCTTCTTTTTCCTGGTTCAAACCACATGACTGTGCACAGTTCAAATCCTCCTTATATTTGTAATAATTTTATCCATCAGAGCTTCCTGCAAACTTCTCTTTTCCAAGACCCTTTTCGAAGTAATTTTTTTGTTGTTTTTTGAGGAAGGGGTTTAAGTTGGATAGATTTTACATCTTAACTGCTTACACAACCTCTGGAGTACAAGATTAATTCAGGGAAAAGCTTGTATTAAAAGTTCTACCCTGAGCTTGAAAAGTCTTTTGTAGCACAAATTTCATCCAAATGGAAACATTCCCATGTGACATTTTGTTTTATCAAATCGAAGTTTCTCAACCAAGACATTTAATCAAGCAAATCCCATGAACAGCTTTACCCTTCTCACCTAAATATGTAACAGAAGTAATTTATATTTATAGTTTTTCTCTGTGTCCTATCTAGTTGAGCAGAGGCACTCAGAAGGATTCTTGCTCAGTTGCCTGTCATTCCCCAGCACTGGATGCAGGCCTGCTCTTTGGTGCCCAGGACTGTCCACACCAACAAAGTACTACAGATCCATCCACCTGATGCCAAACTACATCCTTCATCCATACAACCAAACTAAGCTGGTTAATGACAGCTGGAGATACAGCATTGCAGCGCAGAACTCGTGCTGCTGCCTGGGGTCTTTGAAACCAGTAGCAGGGGACTTGCCTCTCTAACAAGCCCTAACACAGTGCTCTGAGAATACCCATTGCTGCTCCACAATGACCAGGTTACTGCATAGTCTCCACTCAGAGCCCAGATAAGCTTGGGCACTGGTACTGAATGTCACTTAAAGCCCTTAGCCAACAGCTTTAAAGGTGAATTATATACAAGGAGTGAACTAGAGAGACATGAAAGTTACAAATTGTATATGGAAGTGGAGCAGCCACCTGACTTGTAAATGTAGGATCATCAAAAGTCAGTAAGGAACACCTTTTGCCCTTGACATGCTTTAGTTTTGCTTTTAGTTTTACACCCTTCCATCAAGTATTTATACACACTGATAAGATCCACTCTGAAACTTCTCCAGGCTAAACAAGCCCAGCCTCCTCAGCTTCTCTTAGTATCTCACTTGCCACAATCCTTTAATCATCTTAGTGGCCTTTCACTGGACTCCCTCCGGTAAGCCCAAATCTTTCTTGTCCTGGGGAGCCCAGAACTGGCAAAACACTCCAGATGTGATCTTGCTAATGCTGAGGGGAAGGCTCATCTCCCTCAATCTGCTTGCAATGCTCTTCTTAATGCAACCCAGGATTCCGTTGGCATTCTTTGCCACAAGGGTACATTGCTGGCTCATGTTCAACTTGTCCAACAGCATCCCAGGTGCTTCTCTGCAAAGCTGCTTTCCAGGTGGTCAGCTCCCAGCATGTACTGCTGCCTAGGTTTATTCATCCCCAGGTGCAGGACTTTGCATTAGTTTGTTGAATTTTATGGGGTTCCTGTCCACTCATTTCTCTAGCCTGTCGAGGCCTCTCTGAATGATGGCACAACTGTCTGATGCACCAATCATTCTTCCCAATATTACCTGCAAGCTTGCTGAGGGTGTACTCTGTCCCAGGTCATTAATGAAACTGTTACATTGTACTGGCACCAGTATTAGCCTCTGGGGTGTACTATTAATGACTGGCCTTCAGATGGACTTCGGGCTTTGAGCAGAGCACTTCAGCCAGCTTTCAATACACCTCACTGTCTATTTATCTAGGCTGTACTTTATGAACTTGTAAATGAGGTTATTACAGGAGACAGTCCTGAAAGCTTTGCTAAAGTTGAGACAAACAGTAATCACTGCTGTTCCCTCATCCATGATTTCATCATAGAAGGCTATCAGGTTGGTCAAGCGTAACTTCCCCTCCACAGATCCATGCTGACTACTCTCGGTCACCTTTTTGACCTTAATATGTTTGGAAACTATTTCTGTGTTTGTCTGCTCCATCACTTTCCCAGGAACAGAGGTGAGGCTGACAAGCTTTCTTCCCTAGGTCCTCATTCTTACCCTTCTTGAAGTTAGGAGTCTTTAGGGACCTCCCCCAGTCACCATGTCTTTTCAAAGATTATCAAGAGTAGCCTCATGCATTGGCCAGCTCCCTCAGCATGTGTGGATGCATCTCATCAGGTCCCATGGACTTGGGTATACCCATTTTCTTTAAAAGTTCCCTAATCTGATCATCCTCTACTGAGAAGTATTCCTTGCTCCAGGCTTTCCCACTGGCTTCAGGGGCTAGGGAATGATGAAGACAAATCTTAACAGTAAATTCTGAGGTGAAGAAGGCATTGAGTACCTTGGCCTTTTTGATGCCCTTTGTTATCAGGTCTCTTGCTCATTTCAGTAGTGTGCCCGTATTTCCCCTGGTCTTCATGTTGTTGTTGACATGCCTGAAAAAGTCCTTCTTGTTGCCCTTCACAGCTCCCACCAGATTCAACTCCAGGTGTGCTTCAACTTTACTAAGTCCATTCCTGTATGATCAAACAGTTTCTTTATATTCTTCCTAGGTCACCTGTCTCTGCTTCCACTTCTTCTATGCTTCCTTTTTAGGTATGAGCTTTGTCAGGAGCAGCTTGTTCATCCATTCCAGGGGTCCTCAAACTACAGCCCACGGGACAGATACAGCCCCCCAGGGTCCTCAATATGGCCCCCGGTATTTACAGACACACCCCCCACCCCCCGCCGGGGGTGTGTGGGGGGGAAACCAAGCAGCCGCAGATGGCTGCCTGCCACTTCATCCGCGCGCAGGCCCCCTGGTTAAAAAGTTTGAGGACCCCTGCTCCATGCAGTCCTCCTGCTACCTTTGCTTCATTTCCTGCAGGTGGGGGAGGCCTGTTCTTGAGCTTGGAGGAAGTAATCCTTGAAAATCAACGAGATATCCTAGACTTCTCTCCAGGATCATATCCCATGATACCTTCAGAGCATCTGTCCTACAGATAGTCATTGTGACCTCAGGCAAGTTACTTGATGCTCAATACCTCAGATTCCTCCTTTACAAAAAATAACAATAATCTTTCCCTACCTCAAGGCTGCATCATGATGGTAAAATATGTTGGTCATAAAGCACTAATAGAAGCCCCAGATATGTCTGACAGAAATAAGTCAGAAAAAAAACCCCACAACTTAATCAGATCTTAGATCTTAAAACTTTTTCTGTTGTAAGCAGTTTTGGCAGCAAGATCCACTCCCAACTTACTTTAGCTCTACTCTGTGTCAGTTTCTATATCCCACAAGTATAACCTCCGCTTGTGACACCTTTGCGTGGGGTAAGGCTAACCAGCACCTCCTCATAGATGATTTATGCATCCCCTAGTCCTGTGAAGATATTTGAACTCATAACCCCCCCATCATCTTTGCCTTCCTCTTCTCTTGGTTCAGGCCCATCACCCAGCATGAGACACCACCAAAGAGCAAACACTGATAAGCAGCATCAGACGCCAGCTGTCTGTGCAGAGATAACAGCTCATCATGACAGGCACAACAAACACCCAGCATGACTCCCCACACACCTGTGGGAGCTTGCACAAGGGAAGCTCACCCTGCTGCCTAGTGAAGGGGCTCCTCCTGGCCCAGCCAGGAATCCTACTTGAGATTGTCACTCTGGGGGAGCTCTCCAGCAAGACAGGGAGCAGAATTCTTCTCTCTGTCTTCACACTGAGCAGAAAACAAGCCACCTCCCTCTTCTTCATTACTGTGGTATCTTAGCATTTTAAATTAACTGATGTGATTCTATGCTCATGATGCTCTTACTGGCAAATCCTCATCTTACAGGTGGAGAAATTAAACCTCAGACTGCCAAGACTTAACATCACATGCTAGCTCCTAAAGAGTCTGGCATCCTCATGGACATGCATCTAATACCAATATGTGGCCCTTCAAAACAGTCATGTTTTGCTGTCATCCAGATGTTATCTGAAAGACATTTACCCATCTAAAACAGGATCCTTGATTAGGCCTATGTAGGGCTATTCTTCCATTACCCATAATGACATTGAGTCACGTATTAAATTACACCGCAGAGACTTGTCCCCTAGTTTGCAGCTCTCCCCTAATGCAAGACATGGTCTGCACAGGGCCCCAGTTGTCAGTAAAAACATTCTCTGCACTGTTTTGCTCACAGAAAAAATAAGCCACATATCATGGTTTATATATATCTGGAGAATAGAACTGGAATTAATGATAGCAGAGTGGCTCCCTCAGTGGACCCTTCATCAGAGCCCACCAGTTAAAAAGTTACTATTTTTCCCGAATGGAGAAACCACTGCTGGAGGTCTTGCAGCACAATTACTTTGCACAGGGTAAAGTGCTCTGTGTTTACCTTAAGGAAGTACATCTCTTCCCTTCCAACTGCTTCACCTTCCCTCCATGCAGAACTGATGAAAGACTGAGATGAGGAGGAGCAGAAATTAGGGAAAAGTAGTGGAGAAATAAAGGGGCAGTGACACGCATTTCTGGCAGAGGAGCAAGGAACTGCTCATGGGAAGAAAGAATATGTAAACAGGAGAAAACAAATACAAACATAAAACAAGATTAACACAGAATGATTCTGTCCTCATGCAGTGTTGGTCATGTGCTGGGCTGTGAGAGAGAGTAATGCCACTCGGCTTTCAACTCAGGCACCAAACCCCTCAACTTTTGTACCTCATGTCCAAAAAATACCATCTTAGACATTTTACATTTTTCTTCTGATGCAAGACAAAAATGAGTAAGACATGACAACTGAGGAGGAGTAGATGGAAAGGGATTTCCTCAAAGTAGCTCTATTTCTGAGACTAGAAGTACAGCCCCACTGTACACGTACAGAATGAGGAATGACCTCCTCTCCCCCCACCTACACCAAACATTTCCAACACATCACCCTTCAGAGGACACTGGCGGGCTGACTCTCACCCAAGCCCACAGCCACAAACCCTTTGCATTTAGCACTGTGGCACTGCTGTGAACACTCCATATTAAAGAGCAGCTGCAGAACAATGTGACTGTAGGGTACAGAGGATTCTCCAGATAAACTGTTAGTGGTGTAAACTCAGAACAAAATTTATTCGTCACAGAGGTAAGAAGGATCATAGTGAACAGTATGAATCACCCTCTGTCAGAATGTGCTCCAAACCTCACTTTTATCAAGCCACTGTGACTAACTGTTCTTAAAGACATAAGTAAAACATACAGAGCACTCTTAAATCTCAGTTTACAAAATCTTCTGCTCTGAATGAGATGGACTAGACTCAAGAATTCAGGAGCCTGAAACTCAGGGAAACTTGTTAGAAATTATTTTCCCCATAAACATCATAGTTGTTCTTCAAAAGACTTAAGAACTCTAGGATTTTATTTTAAGGCCACATTTGATGTGTATTTCAAAGCACACATTCCATATGTTTTTAAGCCTGAATGTATCTCCTATTAATAATTCAGGTTCCTCAGCAACTTTGGAGAGTTTTCTGTTTTATTTTAAGAAGCCTTTGCTGTTCACCTTTAAACACAGTTCATGTGCCCGCATCAACATGTAAGAAGATACCCTCAACCTTTTAGATTTATGTTTCTTCAATACATCAGCAAAGATTAAAGTGTGGCTAAGCCTCCCCTTTTATCTTGGTGTAATTCATTTTTACACCATATCAACCTTCTCCAGGGCTGGATATTTACATATTAATAATGAAGCCTGCTTTCTAATTCCTTCCCCTGTCCCTTTAGCTTCATATATTAAAAAGTGTCGATAGATAAGATTTGGCTTTCCAATTAGTGGTGGTAGCAAAGCAGAGTTCAAATTATTCAATTAAAACACAGAGGCAGCTATGTTTACTGTCCTCCCACATTTGAGCTAAGCTGGGATTTCACTCTGAGAAATTGCCCTGCTCTGATTCTGGTGGAGGAGGAGTAGGTTTGATCATTTTCCCAAGCTGGCTAAAACTATTTGGAAAAAAAGCTTGAGTATCTTAACTATTTCCTGGTTATTGACATTCCTGTACTTTATGAAGTTCAAAGAGACTGAGGATGCAGCTCCATGGTTTCTTTAACCCAATTTATGTTTAGGTTGAAGTCAGAATGAACAACCATGCCCTCTTCCATCCCATCATCTCTCCTTCACCCCATCGTCTCTCCCCAATGTCTTCATTGTGCTGGAACTACTAGTACTACAGCTGCATGGTTAGCAGGGTTGGGAGTAGTGTGTAGCCCGTCCACCTACACACTAATCCTCCCTCCTTTTTTTTCCTGCCAGGTCATTTCCTACTGCACAGCTGCATAACCACTAGTATTAGCACAATGAAACATATGGGAACACATGGATGCAAGGTAGGAAAAGACCAGACCTGACAGCAGCTAGCACTTCAGTCAGCCTAGAGAAGCGATGAAACCATAGCATAAGAACCTGTTCAGGCAACTTAGACTGCAAAGCAGACATAGCCAAGCTAGCTTTAGATTGATGCATTTGAGTATTAGGGAAGAGAGCTCAGGCCAGGCTGAGTGCCCAGGATGCACCCATGTTCTTGGGTAGTTTTTATCCACAGAGAGAAGAAAAACATCAACACACAATTGTATTTCTTACCAGCCCTGCAAATGGCAGTGTTTCTCCTCTACAGGGCTTAAGCCAGCTCTCACCAACAGCCAAAGCAGCCTTTACACTGACATTGATGGAACTAAATCAAATCTGCAGTGTGTGAAAACAGCAATGAATAGCAGCTGCTGTATTTCCCCCCTGCACTGCTGTATTGCCCACTGCACTGACCTGCTCCCACATCCTCATGATTTCATTCTGTGTTTTTTGATATTTCATAAGGCCCCAGTTCCTGGAATCAAATGTAAGAATAAGAGTATCTGCCTCATTATAGGAAAAACAAAATGTTATCTGATAGCTTTGCAGAGAAGTTTAGAGGTACGGAAAAAGAGCAGATTAATTTGGACAATACTGCCCCCATAAAGAAACAAAAAAGAAATCCATCCCCAACTTTATGCCATTCTAGTGTTTTTGTTTTTAAAATATTAAGATTTTTAGTTATTCATTATGTTAATACTTTAGAGAAGATGCTTGCTCTGGAGCTGTTTCAAGAGACTGACAAAACATGAACACTAACAAAAAAGAAGCCAAATTTGCACTGATAGCAGCAGTGCTGACAACATCATGCCCTGAGAGGCTGTTGCTGGAACGCGTACTATTTGTCATGACTGAATGTTTCCTTTTTCCTCACAGTATTTATTTGATGCACATAGCAAAGCTGTAAATAGACACTGTAAGATTCACTACAAATGGCCACAGAAGTACCATCTATGAGATTCTGAGACTTCTGATGGAGGAACTGCAGGGACCTGCACTGAGCTCAAATTCTAGAAGACTCCTCACTGCGGGCTGGACTTCAGAAGGAAAGCAAAACTAGCACATACTTGTGTCTGAGAGGAAATAATAGTAGACCAGTTTCTACTAGTGAAAAGGGCTTGTTCTGCCCGCAGCACAACAGCATTGTGTGCAACCTCTCAGAATCAGGTACAAACTGCCTTTTGTACATACACTCTTTCTGCTAAGTGAAAGAAGGACCCAGGAAAAAAATTACATCACCACTAGAGATTACATCTCCTCCATACAAAACAAATGCTGTCACACAGAGACGCAAAACTGTGTCACTGGAAAGAAAAAAAACCAGAAACCCCGAGGTAAAAGTTACTAACAAACACAGGATCTTCTCAGTGACCTTATGGTATTTGAGCCTCCCTCAATTGCATCAAGGTCACTTTTCCCTCCCTTAGAACCATGAAAACTAATATCTTCATTTCAGCATAATGAAGCAAAAGTGCCTTTATCTGGCACTTTTTTATCTCTACCTGTCCAAAGAGGTTGATACCACTATTTGCATGAATTCCATCAGTACCACACAAGTCATTTCAAATCGTAGAGTGTCCAGTACCAAGCCAGTAGCTGCTGTCACCAGCAGCGAACCCAGAAGAAAAAAATCTGTGAAACCTTGTTCTATGCTAAACTACAAAACCACCTCCTATCTTATCTACTGATTTGAGAATTTGAAGATTGTGGTATAATATCAACACCAAGAGTTTGGATTTTTTGTTCATTTTAACTTCAGGAATTGTCAACAGCTGTATTGTCTTACAGGTGTTCACTCAGCCTGACCCTGTTGTTATTCCTCAGGCTACATCCCCACCAAAGCCAGTAGATGTCTTCTCAACTGGGCCCTACATTAGGCAAGTGAAAAGTTTTGCTTCCTCTGGCTGTACGAAGGGTAAAAATGGGCATCTGCCCTTGTGGCAGAAAATTGAGATAGCTGGACATGATTCTTCAGGTCCATAAGGATAAGAAAGGTCCACAGAATAGTTCATAATTAGCTGTAAAAAAACTGAGTACTGATGATAGCAATATGTTTGTTATCACCACCCATTTGCAACTGAGCCAGTTATACAGTCTGGATGTGCCCTCCCCTCCCAATTCCCTTCCAATTTCTGGAAAAATAAAATAAATTAAGAATCACCCCAAACACCTTGCTGCAAAACACTTCAGACAATCCAGAGCTTATCTAGGCATCTTACTGATTTTACAGTGTTACACGTATCCTAGTATCACAAGAATATGTTTTACCTTGAGGCAAATGTTTTAATTTATGTGCGTGTGAGCTATTTGCAATACCTCCACCAAATGGAGCCCATATAACCCGTCGGATGGCTTTCACCCAATCTTCCATTTCATTCTGGGAATTAGCCATGAGCAGGAAAGCCTCGTGATTGACAGGCATCTTGTCCCGGTCCCCTGCACCACCTGAAAGACGGAATAAAAATCTCTTTTAGCATCCATTTCAGAAGAGAGCAATCAATGTTTAAAATCACCAGAAGTCTGAGGTAAAAATGATTAAATTATTATTTGAATCGAGCAGTTTTACACACAGTTCCTACTCAACACCCACAAAGCACAGGCTGGTAGAAGAACAAAGCAGAAGTGCAAATTGTACATTTCCAGTGTAGAAAGCTGGAGATGCACTTCTTGTCCCAGCAATAAGTGAAACCACAGGCTGTAAGACCCTACAGGAAGAGTACAAAATGAATTCCATGCACCTGTGCTGAGCTATTGAGAAATTATTACTGAAAAGAGGGACCAAGTGAATCATAAGACATTTCAGTGCTTGAGATGCAGAAGTCGGAAGATCACCTACTTTCTTTCAGTCCCTGGGAATCTCTAGTCTCAATATAGAAAAAGAGACCCATTCTGATTTTTGATCCAATTCAGAAGGAACATTTTGGAGAGAAGTTAACACTTGGGGATATGAATCTAACTCTCCCACTTGAAATAAGAACTTTAGGAGCTATTAATGTTGAGCTAATGCTTAACAGCTATTAACCAGAATGTCAAATGCACAGAATACCATGTATTCTGCACTTAAGCTGTCATATACCTCTGTCACTTGTGGATACTCCAAGGCTTACAACATTTTCACCCTTCTTTTCCCTTTTCCTTTTTAGATCAGCATTCCTTTCAGTCACTTTAATTCTTCCCCTCACCCCTTGTTGTATATTCCAGAGCTAGATACAACCTAATGAGGGCAACATAAATACATAAAAGCTTTATTAGAGCAGCCTCTGTATAAAAAAGGCTACTAATCCTGTCCAACACAGCAGCTGCAGCACTAGTGGCACGGAGTTTCTCCATCACCATGGAAACTGCCTTTGGCTTTGCTACGGAGATAACATCTTAGCCCTTGTGTTGCTGTCATTGCCATGCTTACATGGCTTTCAGTACCTACTGGCAAGCTAAAGCTGCCAGGCTGCACTGAGCAGCTGAGATTGCCTGTCTATGGAATTCAGAGATAAGAGTAGGACGATGGTATGCAGTGGTTTCTGCAGAACTGATTTAGCATACACAGAATGTGTGCTTCCTAAATCCTTGCTAATCTGGGGAAAAGAGCAAGCTGGGAGCTGCCCGCAAGCCAAGGAAGTACTTTTTCTTGCTATTAATTGTTTCCTGGCCTAGACATACTCATGGATCATACGCTGATTTGCAAAGCAAAGGGTGAAAAATGAGATGTGTTGGGAAGGATTTTGTGGCTTTCTTAGAAGCAATTCACTGAACTGGGAAACTGAGGCAATCTTTCAGTAAAGAAGAGAGACAACAGCTATCTGGGACTAGACATGCGGCTTAAGAAACAAAAGTAATGATGCTTGTTCCCTACAGGAATCCAAATTCTGCTTCTTTCCTCATAGTAACCTCTCAGACAGCCTCCCATTTTTAATTTACTGAATGATTTGTATTCTTTAAGATACATGAAGCAGAACAGCTCTCTAGCTCAAGGCTAGGATGCGGGCATCTGAATAGATCAATGCTCCACCATGACCCACTGCAAGGAGGACACACTTCATCCTTTGCATACAGAACTGTCAGAGCAGGAAATTACAGTCTGTGAAACTCCTGTCAAAGACTAATTCTTTTACCAACATACTCAGCCTCATGGTAAAAGCAGAGGCCACGAGGTCGTTCTGGTACCTTACCTGGCAGACCTATTGCCATGCCTTTTCACAACCAAATATATTACAGGAAATATAGCAAGAAAGGCTTTTCACAGCCCTTAGCACACATCAGAAACATGGGTTCAGGATCTGTCATCTGGTAGATAGATGGCCTGAGCTCAAGCTAGCTCTTTAAAGGAATGCAACAGTCTCAAAAAAATATGTACTCTATAGGTCACACCACCACCTAACAACTGAGCTTGGTCAAGGTAAAACCCAGATCCTGTTCTTAAATTTAAAGTGATCCAGCCGAGATCTTGCCCATCTCAAGCCATGAAGGACAAGGGACCAGAATTTTAGTTTAGAATTAAGTACAGACTGCAAGTTTAGTCAGAACAGTTGAACCAACCCATACAAAGATTGCCATATAAAGCCTAATAAGCAGGGAAGGATGAAGATGACTTCTTACTGGACATCTGCAGAAATGGTGTCTCAGCATCTTCCTACTGAATCACTGTGCCACAGAGACATGACAACTTCCCTTCCCCTAAGGTGTTACTTTGGACCAGCCAACTGCCTTCTAAACCTTTGTGGGCCTTTTTCATGCAGGCATTTAGGGAAAAAAACATTTATATGTGAAGTCTGTAAAAACAGGATGGGAAAAAGATTCTTGTATATACTAGACCTGAGACTCTGCCAAAAACTACATACAGCTCCTCTGTGGTTGGCTTTCCCCACTGAAACTTTAAATAGGAGCAAGGTCATGACCCTACAAAGCTGCCTGTGGGAGATTCAGTAGTGACTATCACATAAATACAAGCAAATGAAGACAACTCCACACAGAGGCTAGCTTAGAAACAGGAATGCACTTCAGAATTGCTTCTTAGAGAAAGCCTATGTTAGCATGACATGAATATGCAGTGGCAGAGCATGCAGACCCAACTATAAGGTATTTATTTTAAATAACATTTTAATCATGTTCCTTTTCACACGTCTGGCTCCTTTCACTACATCCTTGAAGCAACAAGCAGAACTAGAGTTCCCTAAAGGGCAGAGTTCAGACATGTGTCTCTATGTTGTTGTAATATTCAACAGGTTTTGAGTCTTACTAAACACAAGAATGAGAAACAGCTAAATTCAAATACTTAGATCTTAAAAAAACCCCAAGGAAACAACACCACATACACCTTCAGAAGTCTAGAATTTTGCCTGAAATTCACAGATGCTTTCTTTTCTGGGCGAAGACCCAAACAGGATCTTGTTATGGGTCTCAGATTAGAGTTGGCAATGCAATGTTGTACCAATTCAAACACCCTAGTCTTCAGGAATTATTTTAGGAAAACAATTTTAAACTTTCTTGCGTAGAAACACTTGGGTACAGAATTTTAGTTTTGCCTCTCACAGCAACATGAAATTCACATTCAGATACTGCATTCAAATCTCTTCTCTGCCACTAACAGAGCTCCAGCCCTTACTATGGTTGTCATTAAGACTAACCCTGAAGTGCACAAAGTGCTGCTTCTACTGTTTGAATCAAACGGTGCTCTGGCTACTCAGCACTGTAATGGGGAGGAACGCTCTGCTAAAGATTTTAAACACAGGCAAGGGCTTTTTATTCCCTTGAAGAGACCTTCTCACTCATCTTTAATCCAGGTCCCATACAAGAGACTGGACCTCAGAGACCAACTGTGTGTAGCTCAGGATTGCCATGGGAACACACTCCAGTCCTTCTGCTCAAAGCTATTTTCACCTCCAGACCAGAGGAAAAATAAAACTGTCTGCAAACACAGAGTGCAAGCACCTCAATAGATGTGGCAGAAGCAGGGGTCTTAACTTTGGGATGAATAGTCCATTTGCTTCAGCATTAACTTATGACCAGAGGATCCTGCATTCAGTCACCTGCTCTGCTGCAGATTTCCAGTGCATGTTGGTCAAGATGCACTGGATTCCACCCCATCCATAAAGCAAGTTGGCAGCACTATTTGCCTCCTTCCCAAGTGTACAGAAACCAAACAACTTCAAGACTGGGAAAGGTGACAGCAACAGCAACCACACAAGTACATACAATAAATGTAACAGCCTATAAAGATTAAGAGACTTGTTTTGTTACTCCTCACCATCAAAAGGGCTGCAGATCCCAGCTGACTTCAATGCTTTGCCACCTCTTTCTCCAGGTACCTTTTCCAAGTTGCTCTGTATACACTGGTAGGTATTTTTGCCTTGAGGGAACAGCATAGCTCCAGGCCTCTAACTGCATTGCACAAATGCTCTCTCTCCCAGGCCCAGACTAGTTAAAGCTAGCAGAATTGCTCTCATATGCCGTCTGCTCATGTGGTTTGTGCAACTGCATTTCATATGGCCTCACAGCCATCTGCTGCTGATGTCAGCTGTATTGCATTCACCTCAGAGTAACGTGCCATCTCCTAATCCTTAATAACAGCCCTCCTTTCAGCTCGCCCCCATGCTCCACGACAGGGAAAATTAAATACTGAAAGACTGGGGGCTGAGTGACTTGCTGAAGGTCAGATGGAGTGGGGCAACAGCAGCAGGACCTTATGTACTGAAAATTCTTCCTCTTTTGATCATCCTTAGTCTAACATGCATTCACTGGAAAATGCAAAGCATAAGGCTGCCATTATGCTACTTTTACTAGTCCCACCTTGTGTTCTTGTTCAAAGAACCTGTAACACATTCAGTTGCATCTCTCCCTTTATACACCTGTTTCCAATGAGGAAATGTTGGATTTTTTTGTTTGTCTTGAACTTCATTCACACAAACTTCACCTTCTTAAGATCCACATTTGTGAAACCAAGCCTTAGATCCCCTTTGTCTGTATGGAAACAGAAGTTCAGGGAGAACAGGACTGGACTTCCGAGTAGATGTTCCTGCCCCATTGCATGTAGAAGGAGGAACCCTTCTACTTTCAAGTAAAGCTGCTGTCAGACTTTGCTGAAGTTGGCAGGGGTTTTTTTTGTTGTTTTTTTTTTTTTTCCCAGATCATTTCCCTTCCCTCTACCCCCCCATCTGGTTTGCCTTTTGCCCATTTCTTACATCATTCTGCTTACTGATGTGCTTGTGTGTTGCCATTATATGAACTCTAATGAAAATTTACACAACTGCAAATATTGGCACATGTGTATATATTTACATGTTTGTATTGCTTTGGTGTGGATAGTAGAGTGGTATTTTCAGTAAGAATGAAATTTAGTTGACCACATGCATGCTGCTGCAGCACACGGGGAGGCAAATGGCAGTTTAAGGCTGAATTATGAAAGGGGTGGCTGGTGGGTAACACAAGGCCCAGCTGACATGTTTGCCCTCAGTACTAAAGCAAGTAGTGACAGGAAGCCTTTGATTGCAGACAAGCAGTAACAAAAGATCTTGACAAATGGACAAAAATGAGCACCCACAGCTGAAAAAAAGCTTGCAATGGTTTACCTTCCCTGATCTGCTTTTTATGATTGTCTTAAAGGTGAGTATCAGATGCAGGGCTCTGAGACCTCCCTGGTAATGAAAGAAGGTGAAAAATTATGTAGATTAATTCTGTCCAGACTAAGAGCAGCTCTACTGGGGAGAATCTTGCACAGCAGGGGAAAAAAAACCTCACCACCAAAACCCCAGTTTTGATCTTTGGATTATGAAAAGAGACAAAAGAAATATTAGTGAGTAAACAAAGGGTCATCAAGAGTGCTTAGAATAATCACTTGAAACCGACTCCCATTTCTCCATTCATTGCCTTTGACTCTGGCTAATACTGAACCTCTATCCTGAGCACTCTCTCCCCCAACCACAGCTTTCCCAGAGCCTGAATGCTGGAGATAGACCCTGTCTATCATACCTGAATCTTGGGTTAACCTGCCGTCAGCATGCAGTTTAAACTTTGCTACAACCAGTAACTACTGCTTTTCTGCTTTTTTTTCTGGGTGATCCTTTAACAAAAGGAGAAACTTGCTGTAAATACAAAACTGATCTTGAAATGCTCCATTTAAGCTATTTGAGAACAGAAAAAAACAGCAAGAAAAATTTCAAGTAGTCAAGGAGTGACAGATAAAAATAAGGAAAACTGACAAGATCTACAAGGGTATGATCTGATGAATTGAGCAGTACAGTAAACAGTGATGTGTGCTTGCCCTGATTTATGTATTTGTATCTATCTGTCCCCACCAACCCACCCATCTATATATGGGATATCCAAGCTGGAAGTTGATTTGGAAGATGAGAGAGTAAACACATGATCATAACTTAAAAAGCTTATAAAATTTAGAAAAAATGAGGTTTGGCAATTGTCTGGAGAGCAAGTAAAAGAAACAAGCTTTCAATCAAAATAAACGTATTATGTTTCAGTTCCAGTGGACAACATAATGGCAATTTTACCTAAAGAAACATGCACTTTTGTAGGTGAGGGGTGTTTTATTTCCAGTTTGGAAGGGGCTTGAGGGGATTCTAACATTCAACTACCGTTTGATTGTGTCAATGAGGAAAGCGAAATCCTAAATACCTTTTAGTGTACTAAGTAAATTCATCTCATAAGTTGGCACAGTTCAAATTTTCTTCAGGGAGGATTTACAAGCAAGCACTAAAATCTCATTGACTTTTCAGTCAAACATAAACGCCTAATTTCCTTAAACGCTTTTCAATCCACCAGCTTTAATGACAGTTACAAGTAGACGATGATCCAGTTTTCAATTAAAATACTTGCAGAGGATTTTCAGGAGTGCTTAAATGATTTTTAGAGTCCAAATCTTAGACCTCATCCCCGAGAATAAAGCAAAGGCAGGCAAACACTCCAAAGCCACTGCCACCTATAAACTAATCCAAAGGCCCTGTGATCTGCTGTCCCCTCCCATGCCTTCTGTGATTTCGGATACCATTGAAGTGCTTTAAAATAGCGCCAACAGTGACATTACATCTTAGAACTGTGGTTTCTTATGCAAAATTCTGACAAGACTTAACATGAAGAGGGGGACTACAGCTTCTCTGTACTGGTACATGGACTACAGAAAACCCTTAAAAAGGCTAGTGCTCTATTTTAGTTGTCAGGATGAAGTGTATGACTACTAAAACTATATGCAAGGAATGAAGATTTGGTTTAATATTTGGTCTTCTATACATAAAAATTGTATCAGGTTAGCTTGACTCTCCTGCCTGGAGATGCCTTTCCTGATAATATGTGAGCTGTATTACTCTAGACTTATCTATTAATTAAACTGAAGAACTGGTTAAGGCCACCAATCACTTCAAATAAACCAAAACCTTGAAAATAAACAAACCCATATTCCAAGTAGGCCACACACTGGTAAGTGATGTCACACTCCAGGAACCACAGCAAACAGAAAAAAAGATGCAAGATAAGAGGAAGGGAGAAAAACAATTTCAAGTACTCTTAAAGGAAAAGCAACTAGTGTTGCACATGAACTCCGCCTTGAACCCCCTGTTTATAAAACCTGCTTACAGGTGTTCAGTGTTTTGTAATGTTTAAGTCTACTTAAGCTGAATTTTTTTTTTTTTTAATGTACTTTATCTGCCTTAGGTTGAACTGTAAGAGAAGTTTCGGTAAAAAAGATTCAGTCATTTTTAAGTTACACTTCTGACATTAAAAACATATTTACTGTAATAGTACTCCAATGCTCTTGTGCCTTCTTGTTTTCAATGATGTGAAATTTCAGAGAGGAGACTACTATGCTGCCTGGGATGTGGTACTCAATGTGAGCACAAAGTACAGTTTAACTTGGCTAAGGTGAATTCACAATGTGGGAAGGCCACTTTTACTGCAGCAGCCCAATATTTAGGGTTGAGATAAGCCCAGACATAATATGCAACTATTTAGTACATTATTTTTTTTCAAGGACATAACATCTTCCTTGTACCAACACAGCTCAGACCCCATTCCCTTCAGCTTCTGCCCATGATTACTTTTGCCCTGTAAAAGGAACAGCCAGTAACAACAACCATGCTGCCTCCCTAACTAGAGAGGTTTCAGGAGCCTGCAAAACATGCCCCCAACTCCATATAGTATTCCTACAAGCAAGCTGTATTTTTGTTGCTTTGGGTTTTGTATCAGCTTCTACTAGCTAGCAGCAAGAGATGAAATCTCTCTAACATGGTCACAGCTAGTTTAGGATACCAGTAGAACTATTCCAAAGAAGAATCAATCAACAAACATTGGCAAAAGGAGCAACTATTGCACCAGCAGTTGCTAGAAGTTGCATGACAGCACTCCATCTCTGCTTTAACTTGTGCATTTTATCCCGAGTGGGAATTCTAGACTAGACTAGATATTTTATTCTAATTATGTCTAACATATGCCTCAGGGGTTAGACTGTCAAACAAGTGACAGTTTGCTCAATTAAACCCTTGTGGCTCTTGACTCAGTGTTTCCTGATAGGAGGTTACTGTGGAGACTGAACATGCTCACTTCAAAACCTAGATCATAACAGAGATAGAAGCAGCTTCTTAGGAGGAGCTGTCTGTGCAATGGCATGGTCACTACCTCTTATAGCAATATCTGCTGACAAAGCAGACAAATTTAGGGTATAGTGCTGCCTCTGCTGACACCAACAATGTTTTGCCTGGCAGGCAACAGGTATCTGCCATCTTGGCACCAGCTTCTCAATGGAAAAACAAAGTTCCTACTGGAAAAGAACCTGAAGATGTTGGGACTTCAGGCATAGTTGCGGTTCAGCTCCTTCCATTTGCACAGACTTGAGCCCCAGAGCTCACAAAACTTTCCTTCAAAATCTGTCACCAGCTCTTAGGGAGCTGTTCAACTCATGAAATGTCTGTCTTGCAACAACCAAAGGACAACTTCTGTCCCTCTCTACAGGTGCACCAGGGAAAACAAAAACCATTTTTCCCCTCACAAAAGATGACCCTAACTCTGCATTAAAACTCAAATCTGTGGTGGTAGTAGCACGTGGGGATGACAAGAGGAAGAAAGAAATGGTTGCAGAACCTTTTCCCCAGCATATTCCATAGACAGCCTTGTACAAACAGTAGGCTGCTTTCCCTTATCCTTCTTTTTTCCACTCCAGAGAACTAACCCTTGCAGTCTTTCCTCAATGTATTTCAGATCTAGAAAGTTACAAGGAGCCTAGTCCTCAATAGTGATGAAGTGTGGAACTGTCTGGGCTACGTAGAGCTCCTGGTCATTTCACTGCCCTCTGGTTTGGCTGGAAAGGAAATGAATTTTTTCTCAGGCCAGCAGAAGCCACACACTCGCAGGGAGGTGATTCAGGCCAGCCTGCTGTGCTTGCGCCTACAAGACATACTGCAGGAAACATCTAAATTAAGGCAACTACGAATTTGAGGGCACAATGAAAGTTACAAATGTATGTACAAGACTCAGAAAACAGTGGCACATCTGAGCAAAGCAGGCCACGTAGTTCCATGTGGTTCTCCAAAGCAGCAAGCGCTCAGTGATTCTGATGAATGTACCAAATTATATATTCCAACTGTGGTTATGTTGACACGCTATTATAAGGGAGGAAATTCCTTCCTGACCAAAGATGATGATACTTCATGCTTTGAAATATCTGAAAATGACTGGATAATTTTTACGCATTACCGTGCAACCACAAGCAATTTTCTAAGTTTCTTCAAATCTTCAACATTGACGACAAGAGTTGAGGGAAATTTTAAATCCTGACCACAGCATCAGAGTGGCAAAGTCTGATCTATTTTTCTTTGATAATTCTATGCTGGAGAGATAATATCCAACTTCTGCATTCCTCTGAAATTATTGTGCTCACATTTGCCAGGTCTGCTCACCAACAGGAATGAAGTGGTTCTCATGCCTTCTAAGTCTCTCTACAACTATCTTCTCCTCCTCCTCACCCCTCATAAGCCTGTTTTTTCCTTCCCCCTGCACCTAGTCCGCCATGAAACCGAAGACATCCTCACCGTATTTTTAAAAGACTATGTGTCTCCCATCTTAGCCAATGTTCTGGACTTTAAACTAAGGAGAATGGAAATTAAGCTGTCAGCTGCTACAGCTTAGGCTGTAGACACCAGAGCTTTCAGCTGAGCCTGAAAGACTCCAATTCTCTGTAGACTGAATATAGAGTTCTGCAGAAATTCAAGCCAACCAATTACAAACATTGTTATTTTCTTCAGTGAAATGACTGAAGCTTTACAAGCAGAGTTTTGGCAGCAGCAAATGAATGGACTATAATTAAGGACTCAACAGTTGCAGACTTTGCTTTTACAAAAATGAAGCTATTTGTTTCATTAATTCAGAAAAGGGATTGAAATGCAAAAGAAAATATACTGTAGGCCTTTGGCAAAACATTGACAAATTTGGAGAAAACCCTTATAAATGATGAGACAATGTGGATGGAAGTAATACTGATTGAAATGCAAACTTATGAGCTCAGGGATATTCTGATACAAGTCCATACATACTCTTGTTATAGTTTGCACGGAATAGAGTTTTATAGAAGTCTCCTCCTGTATCCAGCTATACATTAGGTAATCAATGAATCTTCTAAACATAACTGTGTAACACATAGCACTCTTCATTATGTGAACAGTGCTTTTTGGCAGAAAGGAAAGTTCATACTTGTCACTTGGGCTCAGCACTGCAGCCGCTCAGAACACAACTGCAGATGGCTAATGTGCTCAAGGTTGGGCTGATGCAAAAAGTGGGGGCCTCGAGCCTTTGTGCTTTAGGACAACTGTCAGTGAACTGCTGGCAGAACAATGCTTAGAAAAATCAATTCTGATTCTCTCCACCCACTGGCAATTGGCAAATTCTTCCCAGTTAATAGCATTATCAAAAAATCCATGAAGGTTCCTTTTGATGTGGTTGTTCGTTAGCAGATGTAACCTCATTTTTCAGAAACATGCTGATTTAGATTAGATTTAAACAAGAAATGAAAAGAGCCTGTCAGGTAAACAAATTCTGAGAGATGTCTTCAGCTGGTGGACTTGTTCCCACTGAAATTCAAGGGAATGTTGCACAGGATGCTTTTCTCTGAGACTCAGTGGATTTCCCAGTGGAAGTCCTGCCTGCAGCATTCACTGCCATTATTCTATACTGAAATACTACAGCTGTACCCTCTTCTGTTGCATCCCATGCTTATATGTGTCCTCTGTGATAGGCCAAAGACCTGTACATGGGTAGTGTCTCTTCTGACAAGCTAAGATAGTCACCTTTACATGGTAGAGGCAGTCAATAAAGCTCAGGTGCGTATCATGAGAGGCCACAGCACAGTTCAGGATGACTACTTGTAGAAGTCCATTTATACTTTAAGACTATCAACAATTTTCATCACACACAACAGAACTGCCTCAAGCATTGCCTTGTAAGCTTCCACTCCCCACAGTGCAGGAAGCTCACCAGCACCAAAGCAATCAGCCACTGACCTGTTTCTGTCCAGCTCATCCAGACAACAGCAACCTGTTTCTGAGCTGGTATGACCTTTCCGGTCTGTACATCTCAGTACTGATGCACGTGGACTCCAGTAAAGTGACTTCCTTCCTGCAGAAATCCTTGAACTTCTGCTGGTCTTACCAGATCTGCATGACACTAGCAAAAATACTCTGTCCTGGTAGTGTCCCTCCGGAATAGTTAGCTGGCAGAAGGGAAATTCTTGTATTTGAAGACCTCTTCTCCACTATGCCAGCATGCACAGCACATTTTCTTAGCAAAGCACATTGTCCACCTACTAAGGGCTACACTGTGCTGCCAGAAGGTCCTTCAAACCATCTTATGGTCTTCAATAATTTACAGGTCTTTGCTGTGCTTCAGACAAAGGCTGCTGACCAAAGCTAGATCACAGTCACAGCAAGACAGAGTCTCTTTACTAACAAGGCAAACTAAAATAATTTACACAAAAGAGCACAGAAGAGAGACAAATGATCAAGAGACATTACAACTCTCAGGAAGTTGCCCCAAAAGCCCTGAAGTCTCACACAGGTATGTAGAGGAACCAAATGTGATAGCGCAACTTCCTCCTGGTGCGAGAGGATATTTGCAGCACGGATGTTCACACTGGCTAGCCAAACTCTCTAATTACTCTCCAGTTATCTCTAGAGCAAGAAACATTACTTTATGAAAAATCCTTAATCTTAGAATCAAGTACCAGATAACAGGACAGAACAGGTTGACCACATGCAGTTTACACATGGCAGTTTAGAACGTACATATTCTGGGGAAACCCAGACATTAACATATTTTATGTTCAAATACAGCAGATTAGTTTATTATCCCAAGGAACAAAGAAGTCTTGCTCAATGTACATTGTGATAAACTACTCAAACAGAAATGCCAGGGCTGCCAGTTTAGCTGCTTTTACCACAGTGACATTAAATATATAAATTAGATCTATTTACACAGGTTTAGGCCACTGAGAACTAACACTTGAGTGAGACTGCTGGAATATCAGCCTCATCACTTGGAAGATTCTCTATAGGCAATGTATTTGGGTATTTTTATGCTTATAGAAGCAGAAAGCCCATTCTGATAATGCTGACCTCAGTCAGCCTGCTCCACAGATACATTGAGTCTAGTTGGTCCACCAAGAAAAATGAGAGCAGGAAATGAGTAAGGCACACGTATCTGCCTTGTGAGCCTCTTCCCTCTCCTTGCTCCTTTCTTGAGAGCACAGAACAGTATGCAGCCGTTGCAGGCAGCACGTGTTATGAGAATTTTTGTCTTTACAGTCAAAGGCAGGATAACAGCCAGAAACCAGGATCTGCTCAGCCAATGACATGCTATATTAAAAAGCCCTTCCAGCTTCTGTTTCAAAACAAAGAAATCTTGATAAGCCTGAAGCCAGCAGCTGCTGCCAGCAGCATACTGTCTTCCCTACCTTGGGGACACCTGCTGACCTGCTGCCTATTTAATATTACATTAAAACAGTGGCTTTCCAGTTAATGGATTATGTATCTGCAGTGAAGCTGTGGTACACAGGGAGCTGGGGAGAAAAAGGCTGGGAAATGGAAGAACCATTTGGTTTAATGGTCTGCAAGGCTGGAAAAAAATCACAGATGGTTTTATGATTTCTCTGAGGTCCAGTCAGGTAACAGAGGGAATCAGAGGATCATGGCAAACACCTCCTTCTCCTCCCTTCCCCATCTTTTGTTGAAAGTAATCAGGTGAGTTTGAAGGTCCCTAAAAGGCAATACAAATCAAGAGAGGGAAAAAATAACACAGCTATAAGCTTGCGTGGCTTGTGATGGCAGCCAGTTTTACTGCCCCAGCATTAAAGGCACAGAAGGTTACCTTTTACCATTATCATTTAAATGGTCCACAGTGTGAAAGCAAGAAAACAGGACAGCAGTAAACTATTGCCTTGAAAATCTGACCTCTGCCAGTTACCTCTCTCTTACAGAGAACACAGTCTATAGTCTCTAAAGCAAATCCACAAGCACTTGCCAAACAGACACACTTCCTCCAGTCTTCCAAAGAGAAGATTTAATGATTCTCTTGCCTTATTTAGTTTAAGTTAGGTGGTCTGGCACAAAAGCATTACATAAAAACAATCATTAGGAGTCAGCATATATGCAAATGCATAGTTAAACCTCTGTAAGCTCCTATTTGCAGATATTCTAAACCTGTTGATATTAAATAAGAGTGAAAGCTGATTCTCAGAAGGAGGCAGACAACAAAAAAAGCTTTTCATACTATATACCTTATCCTAAGACACCTTATCCAAAGATCACCTTCATCCAGTCCAGTTGTGTTAAAAAGTCCAACACAGCTCAGACTGCCTTTTTCAGATAAGGAATAGTGACACCACGGTAACTGCAAAGAGTCGTATGACAAGTATACGCAAGTGGAAGTGATTTCAGTGTATGCTTTATCTATCAGCAAATAAATTAATACAAATTAAAAAAAGTTCCGTTGCTGGAATGTGGTTGTCACATAGAACTAAACATTAGTGCTTAGGGGGAACAGGCACAGAGAGGTTAAAATTACTTTCCAAGGTTATATTGTGCATCAGTGGGGAAGTGCTTTCCCTTCAAATTCCACAGTGAGCAATTCCTATATACCAGTGGAGAACTGAGATACTAAATTATTCCAGTGTGGTATTGGCTAGCCACTAGCAGAGCCCGGACTGAAAAAAACAGAACTACCAACATCCAGGCACCCTGGGTTAATCACACATTGATTCTCATAAAGCAAGGAGTACCGTTTGGAAGGTTGGTTGTGTGCAACTGCAAAGGCAGTGCCAGCCCTGGAAAGCAGAAAGCAAAGAATGACAGAACAAGCTGAACAGCATGAAGATTGCTCCCTCAGCACAGGATGGAAAGCAGGCCACTTTCTCACCAAAGCAGTGCTCTCAAAATGGGAAAGCCACATTAGAAATTAGGAGTGTATTGCGTCTCAAAAAGCTGTTCCTTCACTTGGCAGCCCCAGTGGTTTCCTGGCACCTCCTCTGTTTGGAGAGCTTTAACTGGTGTGCTGAAGTCACCACTCTCAGCACCATACGCATGGCTCATTGAGAGGCACAGCAGTGTGTTGGCCAACTCTGCCTCTCAAGCACTACGCTTCTTGGCAGCGCTAGCCTTTCTGGCTGCTGAATCCCAGAGCCCTGTGGAGAGAGTGGCCTGGATCCCACAAAAGCCTAGATACTGGCTGGATAAAGCCCCAGTTCCACTCAGACTTTAATACTGATGGGGGAGATTTGCACCAAACCCACATGGCTCTGGGAGTCATGCTGAACGACAGACATGTCTCCATGGTGCCATACCATCTCCTTTCCTATCTTCTAGACTCACAGAGTCCAGCACACTGTTTTCCTGGAGTCTCCAACTGCTCAAAGTGGCAGAGTGCACAACCAGGATCCAGGCTGCCTGTGGGCTCATCCTCTGCTCAAATGCCTTGCTTTGATCACAGATACCTCATTGCAACATGCTTGCATCTTGCTGCATCCCAAACCTATGGAATGGATTTATTTGTAGGGATTTTAAAGTCTGATTTCTAGCTGAGGAAACAGTCCTGGCAAACAATGCTTTCAACAGTTCAAGAGATAACATCGTTATCAAGTCCCCTTTTCTGCCTCATCATGAGGTTTTTGTTCTGTTTCCTGTACTGGAGCATCCACTAGATATGTGGATGAGGAGTTTAATAAATCACAAAGGGTCAGGTCACACTGCCTGGGCTTCAGAGTTGGAAGTAAAGCCACACACCACCACAATTACTAGGTTCATCTAATGATAGAACTATCCAGCTCCTCTTTCCTCCCCGCTAGCCCTGCTAGCTTGAACTGGTGATGTATGGTTGACTGGACAAAATATTAATATAAGAGCAAAATCATGATGGCCGCTTTTCAGCATGACTGTCATAGAAGCAGAGCATCCTCATCTCCAGTCCTGGCCCTTATTCCTCTCAAGCCACAGCGTTGTATGGCTTGAACGCTTCCTTTCACTGAGATAGCCTCTCTCAACTTTCCTAATGCATACAAAACCACCCACCCTGACACAACAGAGGAGGAAAACAATCAGGCACAGACAGAAAAAAGCAAGAGAGGCAACAGAGCTCAGACCCAGATCCTGCCTTTATCATGGCCACCCCAAGAGGTCCACACAGACAGAAACTCTGAGCGTACTACAAGCAGACACCGAAAGTATCATAGGTCATCATGCCAAAATGACCTAACTGGCAGCCATCAGGTATCCTGAGGTTGCTGGGTGTGGGCTGCTCTTCTCAGGCAGCAGCTAATAGACTCCCTTCCAAGGAGTGGCAGCCACATCACTTGTCTGCTGCACATGGCGTTTTCCCCAGCAGCTCCATTTGCTGAATACAAAGAGCAAGCCCACAACATTAAAGAGCACCCCCCTCCTTTGAAGTTGAGATTGTTTGGTTTGTCTGGCTACAGACTAAAACTGCACCTCAATCATCCAGCTTTGAAGTCCTGTAAATTTACAGCTGCAGCAAAGTAAGGACCACTTGGTAATAAAACATTCATTATTAATTTTTTTTTTTTTTAATTAAAGAGGAAAAGGCTTTGCTGGAGCTGAAACTTTTTTCCACCCACTAGAAATCAAGGAGCAGGTAAAAAATCAATGGTGACTTGTTAGATCAGAGACAATTCTGACTGCATGACATTTTATAGCTCAGTTTAGAGCAGTGTTGAGCTGATGGCCAAAGGAAACCAGAAATTTTACTGTAGAAAGCGATATGACAGAACAGTGAGTTTTAACAACTGGCTGCAGAAGTTGATAAATGCTTTTAATTGTTTTCATGCCTTATATAAGGTGTGTGTGGAATGTAACTGATAAGAGTTTGATGGTGTTTAAAAGTTTTAAAAGTTTAAAAACCTGTATCTTTCCAGAATCTGTCATTGCTGTAGGTTTTACCAGAGGGTAAGAGCAGGCTACGGACAGATCACCAAATGAGACCTGTGGGAAGTCTCCATAGGCATGACAGTCTGCAAATCAAAGGATGTACAACAAGAGAGAACATTGTACTTAAGCTTGGCTGTTTCATTTCATGTTTGTCTGGAAGCTCTCTCTATCCCCATAAAAACAAATACAGAATTACTCCAAAATGCAGTATAACCTGGCCTGGAATACTAGTGAGAAGAGAAGATAAAATTGAGCACAGTGATAATAAAGAGCACTCTGGGAGAAACAGGCTTCAGCTACAACTTGGTACAAACTTTGTCCAAAATGCTAAAAGGCAAAACCCTGCACTGTTTGGGGTTTCAGGCTATAAGACTTCAGAGAATCAGGTCTCAGTTCCCAGCTCTGATGGCTACTTCCTGCATTAATCTGAGAAGTTCCCTCTCAAGGCTGAATCAGGAGTGTTTATCCGGGACTTTTCTTTCCCATGTGACCAACATTTCTGGCCATGAACTTGTCCACAGCCTAGCTCCTGTCCCTAGGCCATCTGAACCTGTGGGAAAGAGATCATATACAAACCTTACTGCTTTTGCTGGCTTGCTCCTTCCCTGTTCAGAGACACACAGAACAGCAAGGAGACCCATTGGAGCCTGTGGCTGCTATAGTTTTTATGCAACTGCACTTCTGATGCTATGCCTAGAGCATTCTGTAATCATTTAATGCTTTTTAACAACCACATGTACTTACTGGGAAGGACGTCCTTACCCAGATCACAGTAAAAACCTCTGCATATCAAGTGCTTTGTGGAAGGGAGCTAGAAGGGATTGCCTCAAGTAACTGGATGGAAAGTGGCTCAAAAACTGGCAGAAGTCCAGCCTCTTCAAATCAAGACCAGTGATAGATGGTGTTAAACACCTCATGGAGATGCCCAGCTACCTCAGCACTCCCCACTCGGGCACACAGGTTTGTGTTTCTTGCTTTGGCACTTCCCTTCCCAGACTGTCCTGGAAGCAAGAGGAGAAAGATCAGCACAAAGCAGAATGGGCATCGGAAGGAAGCAGGATCCCAACCTTGCTAACGTGCCAGGACAAGGAGGTATCCTGGACAGTCAGATGGATTTCACAGATCAGATAGATTTTGGCAGAAGCAGGCTCAGAGAGGCAACATACTCTACTCACTTTGGTAGACCAAGATGCTTTTAGGGAAAAGCTATTTGAGGTGTTCAGTTAGCTAGCTGACAATTTTCATGTTTGTAGTGACTCACTAAAAATTCAACTGATCACTGTTGGCTGAGCTTCCCTCACTCATCTCTTAATGGCCCAGATTATGCCCCTGTTGATTTTGTTTTAAAAATGGCCACTTCATAGTCCCCTCTTGGCTGCATAGACTGGGCACCAAGCTACTGCTCCCAGTTCCTCACTGCCTTCCTACGAATGCGAGACTTTCTCACAAGACTGAGCTCTAGGGCTGGGCAAGTCACAGCCACTGCACTGTGACACCAGTGGCGGCTCCCAACAGATGGAGCACCACTGAGTCTAGACCTACACAGCCACAAGTTCTACCCCCACCTACTGCTTCTGGAGCCTTAGTCTTCTCCCACACCAGCACAGCATCTGCCCACATGGGTAGGAATGTCAAATTACAGCAAGGCGGCAACAAGGATTAGCTGACTAGCAAAGGACTGAGCAGAGTGACTATTCCCCAGCTTCAAACTGTGAACTTCAGAGGGTCGCACTGACTCATGCTGGATGTCTAAAGCTCAGCTCCAAGCCTAAAGGGTCTGCTGTGCATCTAATCAATCACAGCTTCTTACCACAGAGGGGCTGGGAACATCTCACAGCAAATGGGCAGGTATTCAGCAGGATGCACACCCCTTGCTACCATAGCAGGCTGGGCAAGTTTATCCTTCAGGTGCACCTGCCAGAATAGCCTTACCTTTCCTGGCTGTACCATCAGCCTTCTCCTGCAATGCCTTCTGCAGACATAAAGGCAGGCACCTTTTCTCAGTGTCTCTCTAGGGAGACACTCTTACTGTGACACATGCTATAAGGGAAAGAAGCATTGGTCAGCAGTGACCCCAGCAGATGGACAAAAAGAGGGAGAAAACCAAATTGAACTACGCCCCCTTGTAAAGTGGCATATATATGTACACACACAAAACAAAACTCCAAAAAAGAACTTTGCAACAGCTAATTAAGAATTCAGTTATAACCTTTTCTCCTTTTTAATAAAAACTTTGCTGACATGGTTCTATCCTTAAGAATTCCTGAATGATTGTGTAAATTTGCGTACATATGCATGCACACTTTGCTTGACAAAATACAAAAAATTTGGTACCAGCAGCTACAGGTCCACTTAACTCAATTCTCACATCCCAGCTGCTAGTTCTTGTTGTGCAATCCCCTTTTAAAATAGAAACCCAGCAGTAAACACAAAGGTAGGTTAAAGAAAGCAAATTTGCATTTCTTCAAAACCTTTTCTTCAACTTCAAAACTGTGATGAAAATCTATACAAATCCACCTTCTAGCTATACCTTAGCAACAAATTTCTATTCAAACAAGGAATCAGGGGAATGTATATATTAAATAAATACATGTATATAAAAATACTTAGCCGGGTAAGCCAGTCAGATTCCTCAGATCCCCTGAAACTGATGCATGTCGCAGCTACATGAAATCACTGTTGTTTGCCTTTATGCAAAACCCATATCTGGACTGCTGGCTAGATTAACAAATGTCACAATAAAGACACATTGAATGGAAAAAGAAAAAAGTAAGCAATGTGTTTCTTTATTAGGAATGTATTACGTTATCAATCTTAGTAATACTACTGGCAAACCGCTCTCATGAAGAGTTTTATACCCACCTGGAGGTAGAACAATCACATTTCCTCAAAAAGCGCACGCAGCCATTCTCAAAGCAAACCTCACAACAGCAAGTTGAAAACCTATATGGAATCATGCACTCGGGTAGCCCTACATAGGAAAGGTGCTAAGAGGAAATATGCTTTTCCTTTACTTGGTATTATTTACTTTATTATTTCAGCATAGATTTTTATAAAATGTTCATTTTGGACTAAAGAAACAAAAATACTGGAACATTACTCAGCTACCTACCTAAACTTACCTGGAAAAACAAATACACACTGACATTCTACTGCAGTTTTGTTCTGCATTAGGGATTCCATCCCTGGGCAAAACATATGCTCCATGTTTAAAGGGTTAAACATTCTCTCACTTAGTCGGCTTTACTGAATGTAAAATGCAAGATAATAACATACACTGTATCTTGAACCAAAAATGCACACAGCATAATAAAACCCTCTGTGCTAACTGACTGACAGTCTGAATAGATCCATTCCCACTGCTTGTTAATTCAAAATAAATCCTTTACTGTGATTTAAAGCAAAACAGACAACACTAAAGAACACCAAAAATATCATGACTTACCCTTTCGGAGGCACTTGCTTTTCTTAAGATATTTGGCAGTAAAAAATGGCATGGCTGCAACGCTAAGGTTTCAGCCAAAGCTGACCTTTTATTACCAAGTGCTAAGAGCAAAATGACTGGACCAAAGAGAGAAAGCAAATTATTATACCAGATCTTTAAAATGCTCAGTGATGAGCAAAGGGAATTCAGAGTGGGATAAAGTATGTCAAGTTGCACGGTGGGGATTGCAGATATCTTTCTGCTCATTAGCACTGCTGTTCGAGTTATTTAAAGTGTGCTCGGGGGAAATGAGGACAATTTCCATGACAATATGTACAGTATCATATAAGGAGGAAGCATTTTTTCAGGCAGAACTTCTGCATTACTCAGCTGCTACAGCAACCAGCAATATGTTGAGAAAAAAAAAAAAAAAACACAACCAAAAAAACCCCAAACATAACAAAAATCCACAAAAAACACACCACGTTTGGATAACATGAAAAATTTGATTCTATTAACCAGTTCTTGTCTGAAGGGGAAAATGCATCACTATAAACCTCCTATGTCATGTTACTGGGCTATCCCCTCATTTTCCTCTTAGGCACTTCTGGAAAAAAGGAAGCGTTGTTAAGCAGTTGAAGAAATTCATCAGGAGGTTTTGATTCCAGTCACTCCACTACCGTTTGCCTCAGTTTCCCTATCTTTCAAATGGGGGATAATACCAACATACTTGTATGTGTAAAAATCTTTGGGGCTCTTGGTCAGCAGGTACTAAAAGAAGAACAAGTGCTTAACCTCATTGCTTTGCCCTCCATGATTATGACTGTTTATTTTTGCTCACTCTGCCACGCCGTTTTTAGGACTAAAGCCCACTTAAAAATAAAAAGCCCACTTTTATTCAGCCAAGGTGATCTGATCTGGAAATTCAGTCTTATTCTTGTTGCTTCTGCTGCCTCTCTGGAGGACTTAGGGCGGTTTGGTACTGACTTCATGACCTTTCTAATTCTGTAAAGCTGGGACAGCCCATTTAATGGCGATGACATTTATTAATGTCTGCCTTCTCCTAGTCATCTACCTCTAATTCACTCAACTGCAGCATATCCCTTGGGCAGGCAACATGTCTATCCTCGCTCCTTGGAATATAAAGGACAATACAAGAAATCTGACTACACAGTCTTGGGCACATTGGTTCCTCCATGCCTCAAGTCTTCCTGCATGTAATGGCTAGATAGGACTCACTCTTTTACAAGTTCATGGACTTGCCATGGAAAATGTGCACCACCCAGAAATTGTGTAAAGGCCAAAGATATATACTTCCACAGGTGCTTCAGTTCTTGGCTTTTACTGCTTCCAGCCTCTGGGATACTGCCAAGTCATCACTGTACTGAGATACAAGCAAGCAGTTACCTGAAAGGGAGTACTTTTATAGCCTGTAACAAATAACCTCTTGACTGGTCAGATTTTAATTCATCTTTCTAGAATTAAAAAAAACCAAACAACACCCCCCAAAAAAAACCCCCAAATGATCCAAATGAAACTAGTACTACTCCTATAAAATAAAAGAATATACAGTTTTATATTGAAGATTGTGTAAACTAGGGGTGCACTCCACAAAGCAGAAAACTAGTAGCAGGGCCTTTTCTTGAATCACTTGTCAGTGCACAAATATATATGTACATGTTTTTTTAGGAAAACCAAATTTCATGCCTGAGGAAAATCCGTTCAGCATGCCATCTGAAAAGCTTCACCACAGTTTAGTATCCATAAATCCTGCAGTTTATGAATCCTGTTCAATAGGATTGTTCCATACCACCATACCGAAAACAACCAAAACAAAAAAAACCCCACCAAAACCACCCAAACAACCAAGTCTCTGCTCTTTTATTAGATAGTTTAGAAATCAGATGACAAGCTTTCAGACACAAAGTGTTTCCATAGCAAACTTCAAGCTAAGCTCAGACTAACCTAATTATGTTAACCTCTTTGAGCAAAAGGGTACTGCAGCATGTACGGAGCAGAGAGGAACAGTAGAAAGGGAAGAGGTGAGAAAAGACTCCCTGTGACTCAGTGACACAGGTAATCGCCACCTGTGAACCACTGCAGGCTGTGGGTTGGAGTTGGGGAATATACACGACCTTGGAATGGGGGTCCAGGCTAGTTACTGTCCTGCCCTTGGAGGTGGCCCAATACCATCTGCTTCAGAAGCTGGAAAAATCTTGGATGCAGGTACCTAGTAAATCGGTTCCATCTGCAATCAGACTGGCACACGTCTCTCCCAAAGACCAGGGGACACCACTATGTGTGAGTAAGGAAGGAATTGGTCTAGTAAAACCTATCTACACCATATTTAATCTGGTAACAGTGGTTGATCCTAATCTAACATGCATGCACACGCTTTCCGTCACTGCTAATTCACCCAGAAATTTACAATATCAACTGATTATTTTGAAGGAGAAACTCAGGAGTCATGATGAACCAAGTTCATCCCTGAACCTCATGACACTTCCTCCTGCTATCGTTGTGTGGTACATGGGAAAAGATGTCATACCCAAACAGCCCTTGGAACATCCTTTTTATCCTTCAGCTTTCTCTTTGCCAGCAGACATGCCCCTCACACAATGACACACCAGGCTGGAGTTTCTGCTGAAGTCAGTCTGCCTTTTTGCTCACAGTTAAGAACAAAAAAGAAATACCCAGTAAAACCACAGCACCACAAGGGAATTCCCTTCTCTGCCAGTTTAACACAGGGTCAAATTTAGACTAATGCAGTAATTCCTCCCAGCTGCCTAAAAATCTGGCCCTTTAATGACCTTGCACAAAACCCTACTGCTTTTAGCTGCAGTATCCCTATATTCTGCCTCATTTCCAACTCACTCAGCCCTTGGAGCTAAATGCAGAGGTTGCCCTCCTGGTTAGACTTGCAATTTCCAGGGAGAACTTTGAACTCATGCAAACAAACATTTGTGTCTCTCATCCAGGGCAATGAAACACAGGCTTTTTCTCTTCCACTCCCCACCTCCTCCTGCCACAACCTGCTTCTAGGAACTCTAAAACCTTGTATCTTCATGATGTGGGAACCATTTATTCTTTAGTCTCTAATATATTTCTGTCGTTCAGGCCTATCTTTCCTTAATCAGCTATCCAAACAGACAGAGATCAGGTGAAAATTTCTATCCTGACAAAAATCTACATACACTAAGAATAGATTAAATTGGATCCAAACCCTTAAATGTTATCATTCACCCAGCTTTCAGTGTGATTCCTTTAGTAATACTTTAAAAAAGGACTAGATACAACCTGGACTGTAAGAAATCTAAATATTTTTCCGTTATTTATCATCACTCCAAAAACACATTAATGTATAGTTATCAGGTCCCTCCTCTTTTGATACTTCTCCTCCCCCCAGCTTCAGAGCCCAATTCACAGAGACTGACTGTGGAGTGCACAGAGCACAATCTTTACTGTTAGCAGGAAAAAGCACCTATGACTCAATACTGAATTTTCTGTAACAAGTTTCAGTACCAGGTTTCAAAATGCTTTACTATGAAATCAGCATCATCTTCCCCATCTTGCAGATGGGAATTGGAGAAAGGGATCATGACTTCTGTACACACACCACAAGATTAAGAAAGGGAATAAGAGGGAGATTTTTCTGAATGTACATAAGTGATCAGTATATAGTTTTTTGGTTCTCCTTCTCTCTCTCTTCCCTGTGGCCCAAGAGGATTTCACCACCTTAGAGGAACAGTGTAGTGCCTGACAACAGACATGAAAACTGCTGCTTTCTATTAAATGCCACTAGTTGTGGCCACATGTTGGAATTTTCCACTGAATTACAGCCTTGGAGGACTTCCTACTGTTATTTCCCACCTGGGCAAAGTTAGCATGAAACTCAGAGAGAAAAGCAGTGAGACTCTACCACATCATTAAAGCATCTGTTCACAGGCTATGTGGTAAGACTACATGGCTCTCATAGCCCTTGAATGCAGGGGATGCCAACGGCTGGTGGGGAAGGAGGAGCAGAGGTGGAGCAGTAGCCCTCCACCACCAAGTAACATGATGCTCTAGGGTGGCAGGTGATGGAGGAGCGGACACTCCCTTCATAACCCTACCACCATGTCCAGGACAGGAAGGGAACAAGACTCTGCAGCCCAACATGGTAAATGAGCAGGCAGGTGGCTGTCAGAGAATGGCATAGCCACATGCTGGGCAAAAGCTTCTGTGCTATGTGAGCCCTGACACAGGAAGGATACCAGATGACTGCAGTAATACTTGTCCCAGCCTGCTGCCATACCCCTGACTTCTATTTTATCAGATGAAAAGAGCATGCACTCAGGGTACCCATTTAAAAATTGACCAGCATAGATTTCTATCTGTTGCTAGTTGGGCTGATAAAAGCAGCTTTTTTTCCTTTCAGCAGTTTAGAACTCAGCTTGCCCTAAAACAACTAGGGTCATTCTAGTCTGTGACCACATACATAAATTGTATCTGTAGAACAAAGGAATCTCAGGTCAATTAAAAAGATCCTGTGGCTACAATATTCTTCTGGGAAGATGCCATCTACATATGCTTATTACAGCCACGTAAAATCCACCCCCTCACTCGCCTGGAGCAAGTAATTGTCTTTAAGAGTAAGCAAAATAATTATTTTTCCAACATACTTGTCATCATTAATTATGGCCAGAGTAGCCAAGTAGGAGCTCATGCCCAGGCTTTTAAATGCTTGTAGCTAGTTAGCATAGCTGGCTGCCTGTAACTTTACAGCTTTTTTTGCAGTGTTAATATTAACATACTATGGCTTCATTAAATCAAGGCACTCACTGATGAGCTAGGTATGATTCATTTGCAGAACACTAAGACCCTTCATGCTTATGTATCCCATAGCAAGAATGGGCTTTAATGTATGCCTATGCTATAGGTATATTTGAGCACTGCTGACTCTATTCCTAACGTCACGTTCAAGTAAACATATTCCAATAAAGAAAAGATTTTCAAAACACGAAGACTGGAATTTGCAGGAATAAAATGCCAAAAGTCCACCAAGAGGCCTTTCACTGTTCCACTGGCCACCTTTGCAAAGCTCTATGACATTAGTCTGTGAACATGTGATATTAACTTCCTAAAAAACAGAATGCAAATTTTGGCCTGTCTTCTGTACTTCTCCCTCAGCCAAGTCTCCAACTGAAGTTGATAGGATTTTCCCTGCATAAAGAATACAGAATTTGCCCTACTTTTTTTTTTTCCCCTCCCTAGTTTAACAAGGCAGGGGATGGGAGGGTAAGAGATACTATTTCTCCATTACGTCTCCGAATTTCTTTATTCTACTTACCAGGACTTTCTCAACTCCCTAAGATGAAGGGGGTGATGTGTTGAAAAAACACTTGATACAGAAGATTGCACTGTAGCATGAAGTCCGCCGATAGCTTCCAGAAGGCGTTTTTATCTTAACTGATTTTCAAATTACATGTTTCTGAAGTAACAGTGACTTTTGTTTGTCAACCAGCCTGCACACAATCTGACTTCTGAATCATTGCCACTCCAGGCATTGTCCTGGTTTTCACTTAAACCATGACAGCTTTCAGAAATTTCAAGTCAGCCCACCAAAATCAGGAGACTGGCTTCTAAGCGATGTGAATTTTTCATTATTATTTATCTTCTGACTTCTGAGCCTTTACAGATCCTATTTGCTATCTTTATTTTAAATCCACAAGCAGTAAGAGACTTGTTTTCTATTAATGAAACCTGCAAGTTTTAAATAATCACAGTATTCAGAATCAGAGCTTTTAAGTGAAAACACATACATAACGCGACACAGCATATGAATTCAGGCCTACATATTTATGAACGGGAAACCCTACAGCCTTGTTACATTTTTCTTAAATCACTTTGGACATGAAAGAAATTAAATTATGTAGGTACCCAAACCAAAACGAGGATAGAAATATATTATATAGCACTAACAAAGCAGAACAGGACGAAGTGGCAAGTCTACAGTACTTAGAAGATACTGATACAGCAAAGTGATTCAATAACATTTTTTTATTGCTTGAACTGAGTGCAAGGCATGGCTTTTAGTGACACGGTAGGTAAAATGGGACAGAATAAATAACTGTAAACCTGCAAGCATTACGAAAGCAGGGAAGAACCTTTGCTTATATCCTCAGCATATCCATCAGGAAATATGTGCAATTTTTCTCCTAGTCCTACTAGCAAAAAAGTTTAGCGCAGACACCTGTATTGTCCACCCCGAACAGGATAATGAAAATGAAGACAGAGAAGGGAGCTGAACAGAAAGGCTGCACGTGCAGCATAAGCTAGCAGCACAGCTTCTGTGGCATGTCTTTATCCTGCAGTTCCAGAACCACTGGTACAATCCTCTGACAATCCCCTCCAGCACCGTGCAGTATCTCACTGCATCTTCCAGCACTGCTAATAACAGAGTCACAACCTTGCCCCACGTGTGTAATCAAGAGGATGAAAGCCCCTGGGCTCCAGTTATGGGAAAAATTTCTTTTTCTCCCCAGAGTAAGTCTCATTTCACAATTGCCACCACACAGTCCCTCAAGCATACATAATACAACACAGCAGTGTCAGTTTCACCATGAAAACCTCCCTTGGCTTTTATAGGGGCAAAGGGAAAGAGGAATAAAATGGTAAAATGCAAATCAGCCACATACTGAATTTCAAAGCCACCTTTAATTACAATTTCTTCCTGTTTCCCTGGGTGTTAGGAGCACTGCTCTAAGCAAGCTACACTAGTAAACAGAGTCCTGATCATCTTGTTAAGTTTATTCAAGAACGTTACATCTGCCTTAGCAATTCACTGGCTTCAAACTGAATCTGAATTCTAGGCTACAATCAGGCTGAAGTACCAAGGTACTAAACTTCAGTATTTCTATTTTCACATCCCTCTACTGGGCAGAGAATAAGACAGAACTTCTCTTACATGTACAAATGTGAAGAAACAGAAACCATATAGCTTTTATAAGACTTCTAAACCAAGGACGTGCCTTTTCCATAGGTAACACTGCTGCTTGCTTGTGACCTGTACCTTTTAGTCTTGCACTCAGGCCAGAACCCTTCTGTTTTGATGATGTCCCCTCAGAGGAGTGACTTGACTTAACTTTCTGTTGTCCCTTTCTCTCTACCGCAGCTGACAGCTGGTAAATACCTTTTCTTTAGAACGAGCAATTACAACAGTAATTGTCCCAACTAGAATACAAGCATATTCAATCAAATAAAAGCTGTCTGTATTTCAAGGTGCAGCAGGGGAACTAAATACAGTCACAACACTGAGCCAAATTCTCAGCAGGTAGAAGTCAATCAGCTCTAATTTGTCAGCAAAGCCTAATTCATCCTCTGCTGAGGATATGGACCCACTTCTTTCCTGTGCATAACCACAGCTGAGAGCTTTAGGCCTGTTAGCTGAGGTCCAGGGCTAGATTTACACTAGGAGCTTTTCCAGTGATGCCAGAGGGATATCAGTAGACAGACTGAAGTATCACTCTTGTATGTTTTCAGCTTGGTTTAACAAAGCTGCAGATCTGCCATCCTGTAGCTCACACTGAACAAAACCTAATGTGAAGACAGGTAATTGATACCTAACTGCACTGGCAGAGGGTCTGCTATGGCAGCTATATTGACCAAAGAGCACATCTCTTCTCATCCTTGCCCAGTAAAGAGTGTAGAACGTACATTCAGCTTCAGAGTGATGCAATGAGAGTAATTAAACCACACTGCTACCCACAGAAACATCTCTACAGAACCAGAAAAAATGAAAGCTGTATTTCAAGGAGATTGGGACACGATTTTTAATTCAGTCCAAATGGATTTGCCTTAAATTAAAACCTGTCAAAATACTACATTTTGCCTAAAGTATTTTAATGTTTTTTTTTCCCAATAAACATGCTTCTAATCTAAAAGCTGATCTACAGCAAAAGATAAGCTTGGGTAAAATCAATCAGTGTAAAAATAAACTAAACGCATTTGATTTGGAAGTCAGCAAACTGTCTTGGGATGACCCAAAATGAATTTTTGGATGTTGCTTTGCTGAAAAGTAATTTGAATTTCTCTGATTTTCCCCAGGAAGCCCAAACCATTATCTTTCCCCAGATTTCCTGCCTGGAGACCATTACTTTCCTAGAAAAAAAAAAAAAGTAGGCAAGTAATAATAACAATAATAATAAAAAAATTAAAATAGAAAACCCCCAAAACAGCAGCAAAAAAAATATTTTACTTTTTTCAGTGGTATCTAGATTAAGCCCTAAGAATTCCCCTTTGTTCAGAAAAGGCCCTGCAGCTGACTGTAACAGGGGCTCAGACAGCTCCTTTCCCAGTGGAACATGAGATGGAGAGCAGGAGATATTTGCACGCTCTGTGTTCTGAACTGCTTTGATCTATCAACATCCACCAGCTAAACATTTCATACCACTAACCTCATTGATAAGGATTGTCAGCATCTTCATCACTCCTCTACTGTACACAGGTCCATAGTCCATAGGTGTGACTACTCTGAGTTTGCATTACTTTGCTCTATTCATTTGGCCCTAGTGAGTAAAACGTAGTCTCTCCACTTTTGATATTGAATTTAGTAGATGTGAGGCTTGATGTACTATGCAAATTCACCACTATTTTGCTTTAAATTGGACTATGACTCCAAGTTTCTCTCCCCTATTGCATGGCAAAAACCCATCCCAACATACCTGAAGCCAACATAGTGATACGCACTCAGAAGCATCTGAAGAGCCAGGAACTGAGATGTTAACTCTGAAACCCAGTAATGGTGATACAAATATCTCAGCTAACAGATTAGAGATGATTTGTTGCTCATCACATCCACACAAACATTCAGGTAACACGCTTAGCCCTGTTGTCAACACAGATCACCAGCTGCACTATGACAATCACCATTTTAGAGTGGGGACTACTGCTCAATACAGAAGTCAAAAAAGACATTTGTCTACCACAGTACCCCTTCAAAGACTGAGAGTCAAGTATTTAGACAGATAAATCGTTATTGATTAGATTTGATAACAAAGCATCAATGGCTTATGTCAAGAACATAAGGTAGACCCAGGCCAGGGAGGGAGGGAGATGCAGCCTCAGGATGAAGGACCAGAGCAGCAGGCATTCAAAAGCCTCACACATTTTAGGTGATATAGCACTTGCTCAAGAGGGTTGGATCTCATGTGTTAATCTAACATATTGGAAAAGTGGGCCCAGCCTGGATCACCTTGATTCACAAGTCCAACCCCCAGTATCAGTGGTAAACAAACTGGAAGTTCAGAGTGTATCATCCACCCTGCAACGCTGCAAGCTAAAGCAAGTTTCATAACATTATACAAACTTGAGACTTAAGTTGAAACAAAGAAATAAAACTATAAAACAGAAGAATAGCCATGTTCAGTCAGATGAGTTGGTCTATAGGGAGAAAGCACAGAAAAAAGTACAAGTACAGAACAGAGTTTTTTTTGCTGGTATATAGTATATATAAAGCTGTACACTACAGCTGTACGTAACAGCTACCAACAGACTTGTTAGCCCTCTGTTGGTAGCTGTTATCCCATAAGCGTCCAATCCCATTCTGAAGTCATTAGGTTTTGGCTCCCATAATAAACTGTGGTAATGAGAGTTGCAATTTAATTGTTAACTCTCAAGACAAATAATTCCCTTTGCTCGTTTTGAAAACAGGAATTCTGATAATTTAAGCGATCCTAGCTGCTGTGTTATGAATACTCCTGAATAATTAATTATTCCCTTTTTGTTTTGCCCATAGTGTTTAGACTTCTATCCAATTCTATCATACCCACCTCTCAATCATCTCTTCTCATGATCCAGGCAATTTCTTCCCGCATAGAAGCCATCCATATACCCGAAACTATTCCTACTGCTCTTAATTTGTGTATGCAACTTTTGGGGGTTGTTGCAATAGGGTAGGGGAGATCAAGAATATGATCAAAGTCCTAAATCTATTTTAGAGGAAGGCATATCTTTGTTGAATAAAAATGGACAGATGACCCTAGGAAATGGGTTTCTGAAGCCATTGCCAGAAAGCAAGCCTCTCTAATTGCATAACTGAAGGTATTTTCCCTAATTTTGAAATGGATGCAAAGATGTTAATGAATCTCCAGCCATATCCTGTTGTATCACAGAACAGACACGCTACTATGGGACTTGGTTGAGGCTTGAGGCACAAAACCCAGGACTGATTGTAAATTTGCAGATGAAAGAGGCAGCCACTACAAGCTCAGCTTTCCAGGTAGTGGTGTTATACTCAAGTCAGCAGTGCTATATCAGCTTTCCTCTGTTGAGCACCATACCTGTGAAAAGCGTGCAGGGCAGCATCAGAAACTCATTCAGGTAACTTTCCTCTACAGTGTGGTCTCCTAAATGTCAGGTTTTGCTTTAATTTTTTACAAACTACTTCCAGATTTTACATTTTCTCATTTAGTTGTATGCACAGGACAGGGGGTGAGTGAAAGTGGAACCAAAACAGCCCCCAAGGTGAACAATGAATGTAGGAAAAACTTCTGATATTTAATATCAACATTACAGTGATGACGATCTTAATGGAGAAGCTAGACTCTCAATAAAAATTGGCAAAAAGAGGAATAACATTAATAGCAGCTTATTCTTGCATTTCAGACTCTGGAATTGCCTAGCAGTGTTTGATGATCTTCCTCAGGATACCAGCATCTTGCTAGTGTTGAGGTGGAAAAGAGAAACAAGATATTTAATCTTCATCTAGACTTTTTGCTTTGTTTTTTTCCCCCCATTCCTGCAGTATACGCATACAGCATATTTTCAGAGTACAGCACTAGGACGTCTGCATTTTCAGTCCTAGCACTCACGGCTTTGATCCACAGGTGGTTGTTTTCAGGAGCTCTGAGCAGGTTGCTTCAGCCAAACAGTGAGAACACTTTCTGGAGTCATCTTGTCTCCTTAGATCTTTTTGATACACTAATTAGCGTAACAGTGAGCAGTACATTAGCTGACAATACTTCAAACCTTTCCTTTGATGTACAATGAATAGGATCCTCACTGTACAGCAACAGACAGCACACAACAGATGTCGCACACCGTCTATCCACTATGGATGGTCAAGGAGCCATTACAGAAGCCGCTGCTCAGCTGCATCCACCTTTCTTAAAACTGTTCACAGCACTGCCACAATAGGAGCAGGCAACAACATTGCTCTGGATCAGACCAGTAAGCTTAAGCAGCCATATCATGGCAAACCACTGAGCAAGAGAAGTGGGGTTAAAAACTGACATTGCCTGACTTCCATGTGTTCAATCCTTGCTTAAATGCAGTGGTTTGTATTGCCAGACTGGGAACATTGCTTCCTGTTATGGCTGCCCAGCATTATCCACTGTAAGAGTCCTTCAGTTGCCTGTAACTTTGTCAGAAGACAACTGTTTTGCACAGGGTCGTCTGTCTCTTGCAGACTGGCCAGGTCACACCCCAGGCAGTAAGGGCTGCCTTGTCGATGATGGATTCACCACCCCAATCTGTTCCTCATGGCTGCCCAAGTTCTTCTGTCCTGGTGGAAAAGAATCAAGTGAATTCTGCTAAGGGTCTGACTGAGTTGCCTAGGGAGGGGACTTGTGGAAGGGAGAGCATCTCTGCAACTGATCCTTCTGAGATGGTAATGTGAGCAGGAGACAGAGCCTTCTCACTTGCCACTTGATCTGAGCTAGCTTTCAGGTCTTTCCTGCTGTCCCCTAAAGCACTACCTTTTTCCTCAGCACTTTACAGCCCTTCCCAGAGACTGACTCCTTAAGGCCAGTGGCTAATTCCCAGTCTGGAAACTCTGGGAGATCTACCTGGGATTTACCCCACTCCATCTAGGATCTGACAAAACAAAGCTGAGATTGCTGATCGGACGTACAGGACCTCACATAATACTTCTAATAATTAGGCTTCCTAATTTTTCTGTAATGACCTTGCAGACGTGACAGCGGGTTTACTCGGTGGACACCAAACTGTGTTCTATACCTGGCACTAACTCTACTTTAAAGGCGAACCAGGGGCTGACAGTCCCTTTGAACACTGGGATCAAGCTTACATTACCATTAAGTGCAAAATTTCCAGCTAACTGTACACCTTAATGGTATCATAATCTATATTTTACAAACAGACATAAAAAGAGGAATAAGTCATGTAATTACTGGCCTAAGACAGACCTCTCCTCCAAGCAAAAATTGTAATAGGAAGAGAACTAATCACTAATCAACAGGAAGATGGCAAATGATGGGTTTCAGAGACAGTGTTGGTTTATAAAGGGCAAAGTATTCCAGGCAAAAAGGACTAGTTTGCTACAATGAGACTGTAAAACAAGCACTAAGTGCAGCAGGGGCAACATGCTTGGATTTCATTACAGTGCCATATCACATGGCTCCTGAATTCCTTAGTGCAGTAACTCAAGTTGTCTGGAACACAAACACTGCCAGACGTACCCAGAACTCAGAAGGGCTCCTCAAAAAAGCATTATCATAGCATGCAGCGTACTAAACTTGAGAAGGGATATGCAATAGCTAGCAGCAGAGTAAGAAGCTCAGAGAGGTGTCCAGTTCTGCTCTGAACTGAAAGTGCCATAGCTCCCCATAGGCAAAATGGTGAAGATGACAAATATATTAACTTTCTTGCCTAACATGGCAGAGGTTCCACAATAATTAATGCTGGCTCTAAGCTACCAGATCACTTAATAAGGCATGACTGAGCTAGATCAGGCATGGACACAATCATGTTTCTGTCAAGTTAGTGAAAGCACACAATAGAGAGTTTACATCAGCTTTATGCCAGCTGCAGAGGAAGAGATACCTAATCCAACATAAAATTGGAATGATATAAGCAGACCATATTTATATAAGCAGACCATATCTCAGTTGAAATAAAGCTGGTTTACAGCCTGGAGGGGTGTCTTTTTTTTTTTTTCCTCTCTCCTTTTTTAAAAAATAAATTTGAAACACCAAAATGAATTTATTTTAGAACAATACTTTGTATTACATATCTATATCTTTGGTACTAACAGCTCTAAAATCACGTTAAATTCTTGAAAGAACCTCAGACAGTCTTAAGTACATGTTAAATGTCTTACCAAAATACACACAGTATAAGGCTCTAGTCTCAGCTGTGCTTCAAGTCTTGTATCTAGAGTTTTGTTTGCATCAAGATCTACTCCATTCAGAGACATCTAACTTTTCTCTCTTCCTAGAGAACACTTCTTGTAATGTTTTATTTAGTGTTCAGATACTATCTTCATAAAGATCTGAGAGCAGAAAAGTGTGAGAGCATGTGAAGGTAGTAAAAAGTGTTGCAAACTGCAGTGACAGAAATAAAGCAAAGAACCCTAGATAGGTTACAAAGAAATAACCACAGGAGACTAAAAAAAGTGTATTATGTAAAAACAATATGTACGTTATGGAAAAATAAATCTTGGCAACAATGAGAGATGACAGGGAACGGCTAATCACAAAGGAATTTGTGTGCAATAAAAGCAGCAACGAAAGCACAGTTTGGGCTGCAAAATAAGAGACCTCACATCATCAATCTTCCTCCAATACACTACATGGCTCTGTAAACTTACATGTTGTCATACAGTTACCCGCTCTATAGCGAGATGAACACCTTCCCAGCCTCATGGCCAGGACAATCCCTGCCACTCTCATCTGAATTAAATGATTTTACTGAAAGAAAATTTTACTTGTGAAAAGCCTAATTTCTGTGAAAAGCAGACTTTTGTAAAATTTTTAGTTTTTAACAAAATTACTAGGTGACTAGGATTGCAGATCTACCTATGAAAATGCAGGGTTGCAGTAAAATTGTTACTGACTGTTCTGTTACTATACAGCCTATATGTTGGCTAACAAACAGTTTGACAAGGCTATCAGAACTACACGTGTGACTCAGAACCAATTTTACCCCTTGTTCCTGCACATATACCATATAGGTTTTTAATAAACTGCTGTTTTCAAGCGTGCCGAGTTGCTGTTCAACCAGGCAGGCAGTTCTGGAGTTGTCACCTTTCTGTCCTGTATTGGCACACATTCCTTAATGCTGCTTCACATTTCTCTGAGATTTTCTATAAATCTACCTATTTGTATTACCAGACAGCATCTTCTGCAATGGGATCTGATAACTGCAGCTCAGCATTAACATCTACAATACTACCCAGAAATAACCCAGAGAACCTCAAACCTTGGAGAATATACAATAGGAACAAATCAGGTCGACCCTCATTCTGAATAGCATATCATGTCTGTCTGAAGCATTTTCCCTACAGCACTCCATGGCTTCAAGACAAGAAAGTAAGCTGAAAAAATGCAGGTGGTGCAGAACTTATCAGATGGGAGGTGAAAACATCACAGGGCGATACTGCTAACAGTAAGTCAGGAAAAAAATCCAAAGTGGTCTGAAAGCCAACCACTTGGAGTACCAAAGGCCCAAGCTGCAAGGAGAAAGAGCTAGCTGACTTTTTCATGAGCCTGCTAGGACCTTTCGTTCCTGCAAGATGTCTCCCACCATAAGCAACTGGAGTGGAATTTTGGGCTTACATGGGAAAACAACAAAACAGAACAGTAATGATTCAATGTGGAATCCATCTTTTCTCCCAGCTCCCTGTTTTCACTTACCTCCCATCTACTCCCTGCCTGCAGGGAGCCCTAGCTAGAAGCTAGAAGCAGTTGCTGTCTCTGTAGCCTCTCCAGCTGGATTGGTGTTATTAGCAGTGAGGCACACACACTTCCTAATCAACTTTATTAAACCCGTTCATTACAACAACATGCGCCACTTGCATGTTCATGACAAAAATGAACCTCAAAGGCTCAATTCCTACAATATTAACAAATCAGTGTGGTACAAACAAATAAATCTGGGTTTCGTTGTAAAAGCAAGATTGTCTCTTGAGTCACAGTTAAAGAGACTGACTCACCTCCTCACTCCTGGTTTGACATTAGATCTACTCTGGTCTCATATTCTAGCAGCCTTACCCCATCTACACACCTCACTGCTTGCAACTGGATTCTGCTTTCCCAACAATCTTGTATGGTAGGGAACACAATGAAGATCAAATAATTGACTACTGATGTCTATAGCTTCGTTGAATGAGGTTTTTTAAATTTCTCTGTCCCTCAAAATTGTCTTTAACAGTGTGTACCCCCAGACTTATCTGACTGCCATTATGTCTAATCTCAAATACCCTTACAGCTAATTCCTCTCATCTTTCTCACCTTTATATAAAATATCTGTTTCTACACAGAGTTAAAAAAATTGGCATCTGTTTCAGTTTTAAGAGCTGTGTTGAACACTGTACTCCATCGAGCTGGGAAGGAGTGGTCCTTCTAAGAGATGCAAATTATTACATATATAGGTGAGGGGTAAACACATGCTACTTACTGTCTGGATGGATGATGGCCCACAGGCCATCACCATCACAGAAGCTAATGAGGCAATTAACATTTCTGCCCAAATAGCACCAAAACTGAATTCCTCATTAAGTCACAAATAGCAGGAAACATCTGGATCTTCTTAGAAACTATATAAAATATAGGTGGACAAATATTAGGGTTTTTTTCAGAAGTACATACATTCTTTTATCCTAATGTCTCTTCAGTGCTCAGATACTTTCCATGGTAGCTGGCAAACCTGACAAAACTTTCCATTCCCATAGGTGTGGCAATCCTAAATTGGCACAGAAGATCTCTCAAACAGAACAGCCCAGCAGAGGAATTGCGGATAGACAAGAAGTAACAAGGCTGCCTCTGTTAATCTGCATGGTCTGCTTTAGGAGCTTGCAATGCAGGGCATCAAAATACCTCTCAGCAGGAAGCATGAGCAGGAAGCATGTCATGGATAGTCCACAACAGGTCTGCACCTTAAGTCTCAGGCCCTTCCATGTTTCTTGGGCTAGACTTTTAAGGTTATTTATAGAGCCTCACCAGCAGCAGTAATTTGTCCCTTCTAGGTGAAAATCACCCATACAATTCCCACCCATTTAAAGAGATGTGGAAAATAACATTTTAAAATAAAGTTACAAATGCCTACCCCATTGTTTTAACACAATTATCTGAACTTGCAGAAGACCACTGAGTAACTTCATTCTCTGTAATTCTTTCCCTTAATCCAGCTCTGATGATAACATTCTTTTTGATGACAAGCTAAACCTAGACACTCTTTGGATGCACAGAGAGAAATCCTAGCAATGACAGTTCACATGCCTTGGATATCCCCTGCTCCCAACTCTAACACCCAAAGGGATACCTGCACTGAAAAGAGCAGCGGTTATGTGGCATAAGCATTTCAAATTGATACCTAAGGAAGGCCAACTTGTGTCATCTCATTCACTAACCACAGTTGTTGCAAGCAAGTCCCTAAAAGCTCCCCAGTGATGCGGTGGCAGCAATGGGATCAGAATCTGACAGGTAAACATCTCCTGGAGACAGCAACCTAACCCCTCTATCCACCCAAGCTTCCATCTCAGCTAGGTCAAGTTCCTCAAGCACTGAAAGTGGGGTGGAAATAGCTGAAAGAGAGTGAATGAAAAATTAACTAAGTGATCTCTATTAATAACAGCTGAGAGGAATGAAAGTGACAGACCAGGTCAGGGCCAGGAGACTGAGAAAGTGCAGGCTGGCCTCAGCATGCCAACAAGAGCTTCACATTCCAAGAAAGAAACTTAGAATTAAGTACACTTTAAAAATAAATCCCAGTCATTTCTGAATCTGTCTCATGGCTGAAGATGCAATGCTGAATCTCTGCTTGCAACAACACACCTGGCTTTCAGCCAGAGATTTGAAAGTCACTGTGATCTTTTTTCCCCTTCTCCCCAGCCGTTCATAATTTTTAAACATTCCCACAGCTGTGAAAGAAAAGATAGCTGGGAGGGGGCAGTGGTTGGGTACCCAGAGGCTGCTCTCTCACATTTGCTCACAGCTGGAACTCTTCATGGTCTTTGGCACAATCCCTTGCTACTGCTTCGGCTGCCAGGCTGCCCTTTGAACAGGCATAGCTATCTGACCAGTTTCAGAATTATTTCTAATTGGACAAATACTGGATTTTCCCATAAGCTCACATAAAAATGGGCAGCTGTTTCCACATGAAATAAAAAAAAAAATAGCATGTCTATTTGGAGTAGACATTCATAATTCAAACAGATGAATATTACAGACTTCAGCTTATAAAGCATAGGCTGTGTCTCAAACACCTTGAGGCCGTGACACCATTTTCCTTATTCACATGCCTCATACCTCACAAAACTAACTCCACCATGAAGTTCAGTTTGTGGCACTAGAGTGGCAAGCATATGGTACGCATTGGAGAGGCAAGGGCAGCAGCCAGGAGTCACTGTGGTCTGCTGTCTGCTCAGTTGTTTAGCATGGGAACTACCTGAGGTTCACAGTGTCCCTCTGCCTGATGTAAAACCAAAACACAACACATACTAACTCAGTGGTTCTCAACCACTCACCTAGTATGGGAAAAATCACCTCTTCTAGAGGCCCTTGAGCATTGTACCCCACCCTGATCATGTCATTAGAGATCTGTCACATGAACGGTAGGTGTCACACAATAGGGACAGGTGACATCTTGTGATGTGATGTGCACATATAGAAGAAAATACAGGTGTTCCCTGCACTTTCCAACACATCACCAGATGTGTCCTCACTGCATGCATAGCAGCTGTTGGAATTTTATTCACCTGAAAGATTTATTTTGTTCACATGCTGGGAAAAGTCTATGGAGCCTCCGGGTAGGAGCACAGCAAGGACAGGACTACCAAAATAATCCCTCCAGTCCTCAACCCACTTCCTGCCCACATCTGAAGAACCACCAACAAACAGGGCAGGAGGGGAATGTTCTGGCCTGTGTGGTGTATGCTCGGCCTCCCAGGATTAATTTTTTTGAAACCTCAGGCTGTCCTGACAGTTTTAAAAAATTATAAATACCAAATGAAGTGTCCTAAATTAATATGCCTGCCTAAACCATGAAGATTTTACTTTGGCTAAAGAAAGTGGATTTTTTCACCCACCCACCCCCAGTTTTCAGGAAACAACTGAATTCAGCTTGCTTATTTACATACCACTGTTACTGTGCAATTTGCCCTCTCAGATTATACCTCAAATTTTGCCTCTCTCAACTTAGTTTATGAACTCAATGCCTGAGATGCACTGAGAGATGGCTGATTACCCCACCACTGAAACAGCTGACACAAATGCCACAGTTAAAATTTTGGCTATATCAGAACTTCGCTGTGTCATACCACTGTACAATATAAAGCTGTGGAAATAGTCACAGTAGTGACTAAAGATGTTCACTAAGTCTGGGCTGCAAAGTTCTAGGTGCTGTCTAAACATGCGGCTGGCACTTTCCACTGTCTACAAGATAGAAGTAACAACTGGTTGAGACAAACAACTAAAAATAGTCTAAGGAGGGAGTGGTAGCTAATGAGGATGTGCACGGCTTTTTTTAGACCACAACAAGAGATGGTCCATGCCCTGCAGAGTTTATCATCATAACAGACTAGAGAACAGGCAGGCAGGGAATTGCAGGCAGACAAAGGGAGCAGCATGTTCACAGTCACACAACAGGCATCAAGGAGAAGGAATTCCTATTGCTGTTTTGCGTCACGCACCATCCACCATCCACAACATGAACCTGCCACACAAAAATATACAGATTCCCAGCAGGTCTACTTGCTGCTTTATTCCACCCACCTCAGATGAACTGAGCAGCCTGTGCAATTAACTTTTGCAGATGCCTTTCATGGACTACAAGTTAATCACAATACTAAGGGATCGGAAAGCATCTCTGTTAAACTTACTATCAAAGAAAAAAAAGAATGCTATGAGACAAGATAACTGATTGAGATGTCTATTATAACAGCACATCTGCAGCAAGAAGAAGAAAGCAAAACAAAAGGCAGCTTTAGGCTACCTATTTCTTGACTTGAAAGTGCTGATTCGTATTGTATTATTATTCAGTCACTCGTGGTGGATTTTATAAAATAAAAATAGACCTGGAAAATGTTATCACCAAAGACCAGGTGAAAAGCTGAAGATGAGATAAAACCTGAACTGATAGGAGAGCAAGCTTAGAATGCAATATCCCATTATGAAACACTTAGAGCTTGTCAATATTCACTTTTACATAGATTTAACTAAATTGACTTAAAACCCAATGCAATCAAATAGATGTAGTCCTTCAGCATAACTAAAGTCAAAGTACATTAAAAGTGTATCAGCATGACTTGGCTGGACAGTGAATTAACTAAAAATCAATATCCATTTAGTTAAATGGGTTTAGTAATAGAGTGCCAACCAGACTCAGGCAATGATGAGTTCTAACCATTGACATTTTTTCTTCCCTGGGCTCCAAGCCTTGACTCCAGCACTATGACTGACTCACTGAATAAATTAGTCTGCAAGTTTGATTCATAACATCTTTGTGATGTACATCTAAAGCTGAGATATGATCATAATTCATGCAAGAACCACTAGGAAACTGATTAGGCAAGGCTTAACTAGACTTTGACCATCTAAAGCATCTATGCTTTCCAGTAAGTATGGGCATAATGATATTCAGCTCCAAAAATCTCCCTATCCCTTTGTGGGGCCTAAAATGAAGACATGACCAGAACTGTGACTGTATTTTTCCTCTCTCTGGCATTTCCCATGCTCTCCCTCTTGTGGCAAAAGACACCCACTTTTTTACTTCAAAAATAAGCAAAACTTTCAATACATGCAATAAACAACTTTCTGCATTAGCTGGCACACACTGTTGAGTCAACACAGAAAGAAAAAAAAAAAAAGAAAAGCTGTCACGAAACAGAACAGAGGCTCTCTACTACCTTTTCATTTGTAATAGTAACACTTGCTTCAACTGAAGTGCTGATACCAGAAATCTGAGATCCTACCACATCACCTCTTTTCTTTATAGCTATGGTTTTAAACCACCTCCTTTGATATTCATATTTGCCCCATCATGACAGTGTTGTAAACAGTACTCGCTATCCTGTAAAGTTCATTCTTTTCCAAGTTTTCATCTCTTTAGCAGGAATGAGATGTGTCGATACAGAAAACCAGCAGCAGATGAATAAAGATGTTAGGAAGGTGGGAAACAGAGGGACCAAAGGCCACTCTACACACAGCTGCAGAGAACAGACCATAGTACAACTGTCAGTCCTGCTTACTCTGTCACCAAGCAGTTAAAAACGAGGATCTGTGAACCAAATCCAGCCTCAGCATCCATGAAGTCTCAGAGAATGGGATTTTAAGAACAATGGCACGTGAACACCCATAATAATGGTCTTTCATGACACACATTTCTAAAAACGAATTAGTTTGTCTTCTCAAAGTTTAAATTACATCTTCTCTGTTTCCAACCCTGTTTTGTATTAGCTACCTCCAATGTCAACTCACCTCAATTAGATACATTTACTGTTCGAGCTAATCCAACTTGCCCTTGAGAACTGGGATTAGGAAACAGCGGTGTCGCTGCAGGGACAGATGTATCTTTACATGACTGCAGCTTTAAACAGTCTACAGATGGTTGAGTCAGGCCAAATGACTGAAAATAAAATTTCTCCCCCAGATGTAGCCTAGACTTAGTGTATAACATTCTTATACTCAAGAACAAACCAACATGATCCTTCTAATGACAACAATTTTATTCTATTGTCCAGTTTATACAGGCTGTAGGCTATGTGTGGACTTTTCCTTCTAAAAAGCTGTGTTACAACATACAATCTCCTTAAAATGTTTTTTTCAAATGAGTAACAAAGTAAAAGGAAGCAATCCAACGTAAATAACCCAATGAGGACCATTAGCTAGATACAGAATTTTGATTTAATCATGAAAGTTTGCTGAAAGACTTGAATAAAGCAGATAAGCAAAGAATACTACAGGCGTAACTACTTCATGCTTTCCTTCCCTTATTTAATGATTAGACACTAAATATTCAAACTTAATTTAGGTATTTCCCCATAAGACTGGAATGTCATTTCAGTAGTAGACCTTATATTCTCTCACTGTACAGGAAAACTTCAATACAAGCAAACAGCATGAGAATCGTGCAATTTAAACACCTTGATGTTACTCTAAGGTCAGAAATAGCAAGCCCAGGCAGTCAGGAGAGATCATCTGGGAAGGTTTAGGTCATACATAAAGGTAAGAACTATCCTTAAGGATGCAGAAAACAAGCCCAGCACAACGCTAGGAAGAGCTGTACTGCTGCAGCTGCTGACTCCCAATGTAGTAAGCAAGCAGCACCTGAACATTTGCACATGTCCTGTCTAACATGCATATGAACCAAGAGGTGACCAGTCTGTTACAAGTAATAGTTGAAACCTAGAATGATTTTAAACCAGTGCAGGAGGGAACCTCAGTGGAAACAGTAATTTAACACCACAGGAACAGAGTATCTCAGGGCAGAGCCCTTCTTTCATTGTCATATAAAGATTTCCTAATTTGTCACTCTGGACTTACTAGATCTAGCCATTAGCATAATTTTTATATCCTTTGATTAGCTTAACCAGTTTGATCTAGAGCTTCTAGTCAGTTTTGGATACTGAGGTAAAAAGTTCACTGCTATATACAACATACTTAACCTTTTCTTTCATAACATGTCTTTTCTACGACACTTCTTTTTGGCCTAACTTGGGTTAAAATCCTTAACTTCTAAGCAGAGTTTATAAAGTATTCCAGGGCTTGCAGAAGCATTCCTCCATTTTTCTCCAGCATTTTAAAATTTGTATTTATTTACACAGTCATTTTCTATTTACTTTATAAACTGCATGTTTCCTTGGCATCTGTGCTAAGCATAATGGGGCTGTAGGCAATAACTAGGGTCCTTAAGTAATGGTACATCTATGTTCTGAGAGAGTCCTTTTGATGAAAGCTTACTGGATTTGGACCAAACCTGGAAAGTCATCCTTTTCAAATGGTGCATGGTGTGCTGGTCCTATTTACCATCAAACCCACTATCAACTACACAGCAGAAGGAGGATGCATACACATTGACAAGTATTGCTAAGAAAGTTTGCCCCCTAGAATGGTTACACATACAGCTTCAACTTGTAATTCAACAATTAATACTTTAAATAAATTCTATTCAAACCATCTTGATCATAACACTATGATAGGCTCCAATTGTTTGAACTTTTTCAAGGCAATAACAAGCTAAGGACTAGGATTTCAACATCAAAGTCTCACCTGCTCACCATGGATGCTGAAAGGAAAAAAAGCAACAACAAACCCAAAAAAACAAAACCAAAAAAAAAAATCACTGCCAGAAATCAGCAGCCCTGTCCCTCCAATCGTGAAGCTCTACCAGTTCTGTCCAATTAATCATGACAACAGGTATTTGCATATACACAATCCAGCCAGTCCATTAGGATAACATCAATAAAATGAGTTAGCACTCACATAGCACTTTAAATTACCCAGATGCAATAACTGATTAAGAAGCCAGAGAAACTACTAAGTGAGAGCAGTCCATACACTTTAGGTGGCCAGATACTAGGAACTGAAATTTGTTGGTGTTTTTTTTTTTTACCCCTTCCACAAATCCTGCTGTGAAGGCAAAGTGGATTAGCGGTTAGAAGTGAAAGGAAGAACACTTCTTCCCTAATGGTGGAATCCACCTACCTTAGCACACTGTGAGCAGGCTGGCGCACACCATCCAGCACCACCTCACAGCACCAGTCTGACTTTGCTCTGGAAGTCCTTCACAACATTATCAGTATGGCCAAGGGCTGAAGATGCTTTATGTGCAAAACAACTCATGCTGCCCCTTCAACTATCCCCATCCTAGGTAGACACTTTGGATGACAGAATTCATGTACTCTCCCTAAACAGTGCCTCATTTCAATTCGCAGCAGTTCTAGAGGAACATCATGGTTATCGAGCTTGGCTTCCCTGGGAAAAAAGGATTTAAAGGATTTAAAAACCCCCAAACAGTCTATCCCTAGTCAAAGCAATCCAAACAGGCTCCCTACTTGAAAGTGACTTTCAAACAAACCAGAACAATACAGATTAGCACTAAAGATAGTAAGCCCATCCAAAAGTAGTGTCTACTTTTTTGGAATACTTCCTGCACATTTAAATGAGTCTGGAAAGATGAATATGATTACTTCCATCTGTATTGGGGTAATGCTTCTGTGTCCTCATATCACTGAGTGATTACTATAAACCAAAGTGAAGGTATTTGCCTCAAAGAAACAGACAAGAAGAGAGGCAGCTCTTGCAGTGCACACACAATAGCTAAGTGAAAACACCAAAGTTATGGTCAGACCATCTACTCAGTACACCTTCAGCCCTTATCTAGAAGTCTCCATTTTTAAGGGACATGCACTAACACCTATTGCATATGCTTCAGCTAACACATTTTACTTTGCATTTCCACCAGACAGAGGTAGATCTGTAAATTATCATATCTTTGTAGAGGATGAAAGTTCAAGATGCATTAACTTGATAGTCAGTGATCAGAGAGATCTATCCTATTACTAAGAGCAGAACAAAACGTTTACCTGAAAAGAGAATAGATTTTGTGATGATTACAACAGATGGGCACTAAACATGGATCATATTCAGCCACCTCACTTTCCTCTTCTTTTTAAGACAGCTTATCATGTCAAGATGAGAAAACAGGCGCTGAAAGCTTCGTCAGAAGAGCTTGAACTGTGCATAAGGAATAAAGGAATAGAAATTGCATCTGATGTATTTGAGAAAGAATGCAAATGGTATGGAAGTAACCAAGCAGAAGACACTGGTCCCTTGAGCAGCTGCCACTTTCCAACAGTAATTCTAAATGTTCTTTCAAATCCATGAAAGGCAATAAAGATTTTTTTTGTTCTAAAGACAATCAGTTCTAACCTTCTGCCAAGCTGGGACAAGGTTCGGATTCCATCTTCCCAGCAAACAAACTATCTTCCCCACTATACTGTCCTGCAGAGAAGATGCTTCTCCACATGACTAAAGCATCAGACTTCACATATGCTTTTATACACCCTCTGTTTGTGCTTGCAGAGGTTACATGAGGAAGCTTATTTGTTTTGGACAAACCAAGGATAAAAATAGAGATACTCTCTTAACACCAGACACATCCATTTGTAGAAACAGAATGGCTGCTTTGAAGCTGCTACCCGTGTACTGAGGTAGACAGAGAAACACCAGTAGTGGTGAGAGGAAAAGCCATTTGTATGGCTTAGCATATGAACTGGTTCTATGCCATTCTCGGCATGCTGCACAAAATTAACCAGAGTATTAGGCTTGCAAATATCAACATGACACTAATGATGAGGTCATGTGAATGTCTGTAATGCTCAATGTAGACTTAATAGACATGAGTATCTCAAGGAATTTCATAGGTATTGTTACATCTGAGGGTTGCAATAGACAAAATTATGATACAAAATTACATCTCTTCCTTGTAAACGTATTCCAAGCTGGAGCTCAACTACTGCCTCTCTCAAACTTCCCAGTTCATTTGTATGGATTCAAATTCCATTCCAGTTCAAACCTGTACAGTCTTTTCTAGACCCACAAGCAGAAGTTGTCGCCCCTGCTTTTTCTGAGGATATACTCCCCTGCATTTTCTGAGGCTTATCCTCTTCCAGCAATGCAGAAAGCACTGAGATGTACACAAGCAAAAACGTATTTTAATGCATTATTTATCCATTTCTGAAAGTTCTCATGGCTGCTGAATTCTGTACGGCCAACCAGACTAGCCATGCACACACCTTACAAAACATCAAGTCCACTCCCTGTGGTAGTAATTATGGAATTCCCTGTGGAGTAGGCTTTGATGGATGCTTCAGTTGAAAGCTATTATCTAGTTCAGATTGATTCCAATTAGCAATTACATTTCAGAACAGAACAACAGGTCTGCCAGAACAGAAAGCTACTGGGACTATTACTCTTAGAGATCTAATTGGACACTGCATCCTGATGCTGGATGAGGATGCCAGAACTGACTGACTCCCCCCCAGGAGAAACCTATGCAAGATGATCATCCCTCCCCTTGTCCCCCCATCCAATCACACATTAAGGGAAAGTCTCTCTTCTATGATTATTTTAAAGTCAGATTACCAGGCCTCATATCCCTGGCTTTGATAATGGACCATGACATTTATTCATGTGAATAATATTCATTATGGAATCAGTAATGAACACTAGCCACACCACAGCTGAAAGGGCTTTAGGAAAGTGGAGATTTCTTTTAGGATATCGCTACTAAAATATCAACCCCCTTCCCTGTGGATCACAACTCGCTGCTGAGATTGGCATGCCCTCCCAACTCATGGTCAAGCCACACTGTCTCACTGGGAACCAAGCAATAATAACTAGCAATTGCTGCCTTAATGGTGGCTTTCACTTAAGACTGACAGAGGATAGATTTCATCTATTGTGCTACTAAATGACCCAGGTTTGGATCAGTAAACTCTACTTCATGTGATGATGATTATGGCATCCCAGTGTTCTATGGTTTACCTGGATGGCTGACAGAAGCAGAGATTTTGTCAAGAAGTCACATGCACAGATCGTTTCATGCCCTGCACACCAGTTCTGCTCAGTTTCAAACATGGACTGATGCAATTAGATTGGAAGAAGATAAAAGAGGTGGAATAAAAACCACTGTGCTAGAAGCCCTGGATCTGTTCTTCAGCTGTACTTAAATGCCTTACTAAGCTCATTCAGTGGCATTAGCTTCAGGAACTGACACCTACTCTGATGGTAATAAACCATCACTCCTCAGAGTCATGTTACCCCTTAGCCTAGAAAGGATCTTTATGCACGGTATGAAAGAAATTAAAAACTGGACAAACCCAAATTATTTCAGGAGGTTTTCACTTTAAGACAAAACTTTCCCAGCATTCTAGGACAAAGGGACACCAAGACCCCTGGAGCATCGCTGCTGTTTAAGAATTGTCTCAGTATATTTCATTGAATCAACACTTATCCCACACATCCACCCTGTGTATGAACAGTCTGTGTACCTTTTGATTCTGAAGACAGCAAAGAGACTTATTTAGATTAATCTACATAAGTCTTCATTGATTCTTTTCTCCTCCTGGGGGTCTGCATTCCTTCCACAACTGAACAGATAGAAACAAACCTGCGTTGTAACCCAGCAAAGCATAGGGTTAAGAAATCTATCAGCACTGCATTTAAGCACATATTTTTCTGGACAGTCTACTGCATGTTGATCTATGCCGGGATACAGGAATCCCAAGTTTTCTCCCACAGTCTGCCAAGGGCATGTCACACAACTTCGAGTGGGTCACTTGGGTCTCACTTTTCAAAGCCATGTCCTCCTATCTCCTATTGACTTCAGTGGGTGTTCTGAACAGCATTTTGGCAGGTCAGTCCCTTAACTGTGTCTCAGCAACCTCACCTGTAAAATAGCAATAGGTTAGACCTGTACGCCAGCTGAATTATTCCTGAACACTGCAGTAAATACGCAGCATCAATTTTCCACCTCTATGTAGCTCTGAATCAAGGGAGCACTCAACAACTGCAGATGTACAGCTGCTGCAGAAGGTCTCTTCAAGCAATACAGCTCTGGAAATCCAAGTTATTGTTCTAGCTTCCCATGCCAGGAAATCTACCAGCAGTTGTAAGGTAATTGCCACAGTTAAAATTTGCAACAAAATAGGTCCTGCTGGGATCTGAATCTGAACTACACTCAGTGATAATAATTGGGTGATGCTCCGTGTTAATGAGGCTACTCAGTTCTTAGACTTGGTGATACTCAGATCATCCAACACTTTGTATTTAGCTAAATAGATCAAGGTCTCAAAAAAAGACTTCCCTCTTAAGAAGTAGCACCCATTAGTGGACCTGAGATACTGCACTCCCTGGCTCAAATCCCAGTTGACTAAATTACATTCTTGGTCTCTGCCTCAGTTTTCCTTTCAGTAAAGTACAGACAGTATATTTACAGAAATGAAGCTATTTTTACTGAACTCCAGCTAACAAAAGACCAGAGGAGGTAAAGTCCCCTGTACTTCTACAAGTGGCCAGGCTGCATCTAGGCAACAGGTTAGGGCTTTTCAGCAGAGCAAGCTCCAAAAGTAGCAGATAACAAGCAGCACTTTTACCATCACTGTAGCTGAGATGGCTTCAATAAAGAAGAAAACTGCCTTTTCATAAGAAAAAAAGTTAACAACTTCACTGAGGAGCTAGGAAGAGCCACTGGAAGAACTGAAAATTCAGTGAATAGGAGCAGTGTTCCCCTTGTGCTACCACATAAGGGCAACAATTTTTTTGAGGCACCAAACTAAAAATAAAAAAAAAAAAAAGAAAAAAGGTGCATGTGTGTGTGACAACTCCGCAAAATTTACAATTCAAAGGTACTGTACATTCCTGATGCTAGCAAAACTAACCAGAATGATCACTTAACTGTAACAATAGATATTTGGCAGAAATATTGAAACATCTTTCCCAGAGCTTAAGTTATCTCTAGTTGTTAAAGACATGATAAAACCTTGTGTAGGGGTAGATTAGCTCCCACCTGCTGCTGCAGACCCCAGTCACTTCAGAGACATCTGGTGCTAGCCACTGTCAGAGACAGAATACCAGACCTTGGGTCAGATCCAGTCTAGCAACTGCTGCATTCTCAGAAAAAGAAAACAACAGACTTCGATAATTTGATAATTAACAGCTCAGCAAGGGTTCTGTCCAGAGAAACTCAGCTGTTAGTGAAAACAGGCCTTGATCATGCTTTGTTTCAGCCATTGTCAGAGAATGGCTACTGCTGCAGAGATTTCTTCAATTATGATATGCCTCCTGTTTTAGATAATTCAGAAAGGGGTGTTGAGAGCAGATCGGAGGCGCATAAATTAGCTTCAAAGTCATGAAGTCAGTGTACACTTTACTTTTCTTCAGCAGAAACCACAAACTTCCCAAGTTTACTTGTTTTCCTCTATTCAAATGTCCATTGCTCAGTTCTACACTATTAACAGCTCACCTACAGCATCAGAGAAACAAAAAAGAAGATTCTTAAGCCTACCTTGGACTAGCCAAGTCTGCCAGTAACACCAGTTTGCATCTCCTGACAGGTTAAATAACTCAGTATGGATAAATTTTTGGGATGCTGCGAGTGAGAGGAATTACCTGATTAATTAAGATGACCACAAATTCACATGGGTAGCTTGGTATTGTATAGTTAAGAGGATACAAAGTTGTGGGGGACTTAAGTGGGCGATTCCAACAGACTCAAAAGGCTGCCAGCCTGCGAGGCAGTAAAGCAAGTTTTAGGGCATTTTCCATTATATCAGAAAAAAACCCAGCTGCAGAGTGCAAAAGGGTACCAATTCTGTTCTGCCATATTTAGATGTACTAAAATATTACGAAAGGGTAATCTCTTGAAGTTTCTGTGTGAGATCAGGCAGAGTCTGCTCCCACAGGCAATACAAGGTACAAAGTGCCAGAATAAAATTCTGCTACATGCTCTACTTAATCTGATACAAACACTGCTGAATTGGTCTTATAGATCAGGATTACATTTATACTGCCAGGTGTTCTAGCAATATATATCTGATATTAATAAGCTTAGAACTGGCATGTTCAAAAGCAGTAATTCATAAAGCATCTCACCAGCAGTGGGCTCAGAGACCCTTGCCAGACCCCTAAACAGCTGCCTAAAGACTCTCAACTAGTCTAGTCCCCTTGCTCCAAGAGAATTCAAGTCCCATTCTCCCTGGTGTGTTTCTCTTCTAGTAAAGTCTCTCTCTACCATACATATGCCAATACTGGATCTCTAGAATCAGAACCAGAAGCAAATTACAGCATGAAATAGAAACACCTAGTAAGGCTCTAAGTCAATGCCACTGTCAGCAGGCACAAAATCGCCCAGGTCTGTCTGGCTTACACTGGCAAACTCGTAACAGTAACATCTCAGAACCCCTTCACATTGCTGCTGTTTTCAAGCAGATCCCCCTCATTTTCTTGGAATCTCATTCTCCTCCCTACAGTGATGGTTGAACTATTTTTTGCCTCCCAAGGGAGAGCTGGATGCCTGTCACTTGAACTGCTTACAGCTAGGCTAGTCAAAGCACATGAGAATATGCCAGGGGGAACAATACTGCATATGGTTTCTCAGCATTCCTGAGAGCTGCAGACAGAAAAGGGCTGATGGAGCCAAAGCCCTCCCTCCCACTGTCCCCCTTCAGCCTGACTCTTCACTCCAGAGGGGTGTCTGACCCAGTGGGCTAATCAGCAAGGCACACACATTGACACACACAGATTTTCCCACACAGAAAGCCAAAACACTGACTTTTCAAAGCATTGCTTCAAGAGCTAGACACAAAAGGCCTCCATTCTTCGAGCAACAGGAGCAAAGCCCTTGATTCCACTTTTCTAGGGGTGCTTAAGCGGTTTAACTTCAGGAAGATGCTGCCCTCCATATGGGAAGGAAACCAGTGCTCACAGAGCATGAGGAGACAGTGGTGAAGTAGAAGGTTCATCCCAGGGTTTTCCTTAAGGGACCGAGTGCTTCTGTCTCTCACCCATGCATCTCCTTCGTGCTCAGAGCAGCTCTAGACAGCAGACTGATGGGAAGAAAACTGGAGATACCCTGCTCCCTACTTAGTTCCTATTGGAGCCCTGAGTGTCACTGTGAGCAGTCTGGCCTATGTGGGAGAGCAACTGCCACAGGACAAAGCTTCATCCAAAAGCAAGTGCAGTTAGTGCTGGCAGTACACCTGACAGGGAAAAAGGGCCAAGATTCAAAAAAAGACCACTGTCCTGAAAGTCAAGGGACAAGCATTACAGAGTCCAATGGTAAAATCTATAATACCACCCTAAAAGAAAAAAAAAACAGCTAGAAAGTGTGAGGACATAACATCAAGCTACCTAGACAGACCTGAGTTTAGCAGAGTGGCAAAAAGGTTTTCATCAATTACACAGGTGGGGTGCTGGATGTCGGTTGCAGGTTGCATACCCTGGATGCAGAGAATTAGTGGAAGAACAGGGATGACAAGCCTGAGCACGGATACAGCTTCTTGGGCACATAACACCCTAGAGCATGAAAATGTAGAGCACTTCAAGCCAGAAAACAGGCCTGCTGTTGCCCATTTTAACTTATTTAAGGAAGTTACTTCAGGAGTTGGGTTTTGGGTTTTTTTGTTGGTTTTTTGTTTGGTTGGGTTTTTTTTTTACCACACAAACAAGGTTACTTAACATACCCAATTGACATAATCAAAACCATCATCCTCTTAAGTCTTGGATTTTGGCAGATCACTTAAAGTGTAAAAACATTCTTACATTATTTTATTTCTTAAGTTTCATATCCTTTTTCTATGGCTTAGAAGCAAATTTGTAGTTCCTTGTAATTTTTGTTCCATTTCAAATTACCTACGTTAAAACCATTGTTTCAAACACATCTGAAACACCCCTTTCCTCAGCTGATGCTGAGCCAGATATAGCCAACTCATCATGCCTCCAACAGTATTTTCAAGTGTTTAACATATCTACGAATAAATTCCAAGAAATTTTATAGGGACATATCTCTGAATCTGACTTTTTTTAGCTACATTCTCAGTACTTGCCACATATAAGCACGTGTACGTGGTGTCTTCGCAAAAATAAACAGTCATACATTATGTTGGCACTCTGGGGAGGAAGGGCAGGAGGCAGGGAAGAACTGACTTTGTGAACCATTTTCACAAGTCATAACTACCAAATCTTACCAATTAGAAAAGTAAATGAAACGTCTCTAAAATAAGGGAGAATTTCTTGCCGTCATCAGATATTCACAGAAGTTCACACTAGCAAGGAAAAGAAAGCTTTTATTCTTATTCTGCTCTTCAGTGTCTAGTCTGATTTTTTTCAAAACCTTTCAATATTCAGCACAAATTTCCCTTGAATAAGGCAGAAGCACAGAAAGCTTTCATCTCCATAGTGAACGACTGCATTTACAACCACAACACTTTGCAGCAAATAAAGAGTAAAAAGTTAAACGCTCTAGATTGCTCACCACTGCTAAAATGAGCAGTTACTGGTATGTTGTTACATTTCATAGAATCACAGAATTATTGAAAGGGACATTAAAGATCTCCTAGTTCCAAAACCCCTGCTATGGGCAGGGATACATTTCACTTGACCAGGGTGCTCAAAGCCACATCCTATCTGGCCTTGAATGCTTCCAGGGATGGGAGGAACCCACAACTTCTCTGGGCCACCTGTTCTAGTGTCGCACCACCCTCACAGTGAAGGATTTCTTCCTTATATCTAATCTAAGTCTACCCTTTATTCCCCCTTATCCTATTGATACAGGCCCTTGTAAAAAGTCTCTCTCCAGCTTTCCTGTAGCCCCCTTCAGGTACTGGAAGGCTGCTATAAGGTCTCCCTGGAGCCTTCTTTTTTCTCCAGGCTGAACAACCCCAACTCTCTCAGCCTGTCTTCATAGGAGAGGTGCTCCAGCCCTCTGATCATCTTGATGGTGCACCTCTGGACTCGCTCCAAGTCCATGTCCTTCTTCCGTTGGGGGGCCCAGAACTGAACACAGTACTCAATGTGGGGTCTCACAAGAGCAGAGAAGAGAGAGAGAATCACTTCCCTCAACCTGCTGGTCACACTTCTTTTGGTACAGTCCAGGATATGGTTGGCTTTCTGGGCTGCAAGCGCACATTGCTGGGCCATGTTGAGCTTCTCATCAACCAGCACTCCCAAGAGTCCTTCTCCTCAGGGCTGCTCTCAATCCATTCTCTGCCCAACCTGCGTTTGTGCTTGGGATTGCCCCAACCCACATGCAGGACCTTGGACTTGGCCTTGTTGAATTTCATGAGTTCACATGGGCCCTCCTCTCAAGTCTGTCCAGTTCCCTGTAGATGGCATCCCTTTCCTGCAGTGGCTCAACTGCACCACACAGCTTGGTGGTGCTGGCAAACTTGCTAAGGGTGTGCTCAGTCTCACTGTCCATGTTGCCAATGAAGACGTTAAACAGCACCAGTCCCAATACTGACTCCTGAGAAATGCCACTCATCACTGGAGTGATGAATTATTTTTTTATTTGACTGTCATACCATAACATATTTGCTCATATAACGTAGAATCTCACAGACTTATGATGATAATGTAGTTTCCCTTATGACAGTATCTGAGTATATCGCAATCTTCAGTGTTCAATCTCAATCCCAGGCCATTATTGGAGGTCTCACAAAAAAAGAATTGAGGCCTTACAGGACTAAGCAACTGGATTGGGGTCAGAATGATAACCGAGGCAGAGCACGGTACTAAACTTAGGTCTCCCACACCAGTGGTCTAACCATTGAACTTTCTTAGGTTCTCTTATCCTCTACATTCTAGTCGTTATCCACAGCATCTCAATGGCAAGAACACAGGTGAAAAGGCCATGGTGATACATAATCTTCTTAATTTCTTGTGTTGATGGCAGTAGGTCACTAAAGAATCACTGCATATACTAGTAACCGCATAAAAATAGGACACTCAGTGGAAAAGACTTACAGCCTATGGAGAGATAATTTAATGACTTCCCCTACCAGCTGCACTTCTGATTTATGGTTTTTTTGATAAACAAAACGTGCTAGGAGATAAGGCTATCCCATCATAAGTACTGCTAGAATACTGCCGTAGCCACTCAAACTGGAGGAGCGTCTCTGCTGCTCATCCAACAACAAAACATTAAACAAGGTTTGGGGGAAAAGAATCCCTCCACAGGGTTTTTTTCTCTTGTTATCATGACACAAGTATCAAAGTCCAATCCACTTGGCTGGAAATGGCCAACTCACAGTAAATGACCAACTCACAGTTGGTCCTGCTACAGGGGCACAGGGCCAAGAGACACCATATCTGAAATTACTGGGAAGCAATGGTTGTACCTCATACTCCCGGGTACCGCAGGGGCTTCAAATGCGAGCTCAGTGTCACAAGTTGTTAATGAACCAGCACATATATTACACTTCCCAGAGGAAGTGTAATGGCCTTTTTACAGATTTCTTAGAAATTAGTTAATTTAAAATGAGATTTTCAAATAGCTCATCTCGTTCATTTCTGAGCTCCCCACCAGATTCACTTGCTCAGTTCATTAAACCTGCCAACATAGCATGACGGAATAACCATTTGTACTTGGAGTTGTTATCACGCTTTCAAAGTTTAGAGAGAACATTTTTGCTGCAAAGGCTGTGGGAGGGCAGAGAGCCTCTCTTGCAACCACAACTGCTCCCAAAACAATACTGAAATACATGAGCTTTTCTCTTTCAGGACCCAGTCCTCCCAAAAACTTACTCAAATCACTTACATTTATTGTCAAAGTCTCTGCCAGAAAGAGCACATTGTGAACTGTCTCTCCTTACTACCAACTTTTTTAAAGAATAAATTCATATAAGAGCAAGAGGACAGTCCTGTCTATGGGGCCAAGCTATGGCAAACTGCAGTCCATTTTCTCTTGTAGTATCTACCAACTGTAGAATAGAAAACACAGCCAAAGGGTCACCCACACACTACACCTGCTATAATGTTTTACATGACATGCCCTTTTCCAGGTTAAAAATAATTTTAATGACTTACTCCTTTCAGAAGCACACCAACTACATCAGAACTGCAAAACTTACCTTTCAGACTGCGGTTTCACTGTCTAAACTGAGGCAACTGCTGAAATCAAAATCATTAGTAAAACAGTAAACAGGTAACTGTTAAATAGTAAGACAAAGAGACTATCTGCAACTACGAAGTATGCTAAACAGATCAGAACAGTTTCTGAATTTTTTTTCCATGATACTTGAAAAAAGGTAAAATAATTATTGGACTTATCATATTATAAAAACACCCATTGTTCTCCCACTCACTCCCTGTGCTCCCTTTAAGTTTGTTTTATGCTTTAAAAATTTGTTTCATGAGTTAAAATTTTGTCCCTGACAGTCAAAACAAGATGCTCAAAGTCTTACATACTATCATTCCTTAAAAATCCTAAAAATGTTGCCTATTTTCATTGCTAAATTCATACTTACTAGTACTGCTGACATACTTCCTGAGAAAAAATAAAAATCAACAAAATAGCATTGTTTATTATTCCAATAAACATTCAACAAACAGAGGGTTTGTTTTTATTTTGTTAAATTAGTCACATTGCTAAACACTGTCGGTAACTGACCTGAAAGACCCTTTTGCTTATAACAGCTACTCACAGCAATGTGGTCACCTACAAAAGATGTAAGGCATCCAGTGTCAACATTTGAACAAAGTATCGAATATTCATTACAGTAAAACCAGTTGATAACCACATACAGAGCTGTTTTCAACATATGAAATGGAAGCATTAACTCCTTTTCATGTCCAAGCATGTCCAAGAAATTTTGACAAGACTATCATTCGCAGGCTGCAACACAAACGATGCTGTTGTGTGTAAGTCCCCTGTTGACTCCTACCTGCAGCAGCCAGCAGACTACAGCAAGCCTGGAGGCTGTTTCCTGGGTTGTCTTGAGAGAAGCAGCAGGCAAGGCACCACCAACATACCCTCAGCAACATTTTGCCTTGCACAGGTAAGATCTCCCCTGCTTCCAGGGTCACTCACAGCTCACTTATTTGGGGAAGAAAGGTAATTTTTTCATGCTCCCCCAGAGGACAGCAGGGGAATCCAGTAATGCTCACCCTTGCTCTGCACAGCCCACAACTGCCCCATGAGCGGGTTCAGGTACCCAAACATGGGTTCCATTACAGTTATTTCAGTCTAAGAATCATGCCTAGCATACAGATCATGGGGTTTGCTTTTGTTATTTGGTTGTTATTTAGAAAAAATAAAGGAAGAAAAAAGAAAGGCTGCTACACCAGATTCTAACCACAGTGTTTCTCTAAACAACATTTTTTCCCTCAGTTCTCACATACTGCTGTAGAAGGTTCTTCTCCACATCATACACTGGTTAAAAAACCGAGACACCTCATTTGCTTCATTTATATGAACTGAACAAGTTCTGCATCATCCCAATCAGAAGAAGTTGATTATTTACTGTATTTGCTTTCAGGAATACTCTTACTTATCAACATATATGCTCCAGACCAAATTGGATGTGTGGGCTAGAGAAGAGAATGAACACGAAATATCTAACTTGCTTTGATGTCCAATTGCTTAGTTATTTGTAAGAGAGCGTGCAGGGCACTGAGCACTTCTGCAGCAGGAAAGATAGCAGAATTGCTGAGCTCATCACACAACGTAAGCTTCCACCCTTTGTTTAAAACGACACTCTGTGCCTCAAAAGTACCGTTTGGCGGATCTTTCTTCTAGTAAAAAACCAAGACACTGTGTGGTAAATGTTTTCTCAGCTTCACTGTTTTGCTGACTTTTTCAGATCCAGGACAAAAATTTCAAGCAACAGAACTAAATATTAAATTTCAGTATTTTTTAATTAAGACCTTTGTGTTAAGGGACATTAGGACAGGATACTTGAACACTCATTTTTCAAATCCAAATGAAATAAATGAGTTTTTAAAGAAAGTTTAGACTAGGTAACGCTTATGAATTTTTCTTCAAAAAAAGTTAACTGTCCCTAATCTGAAGTAAAATGTTTCTATATAGATCAAATATTTCCATATCTCCAATGAAAATGTGTATTTTTGAGTCACCGAAATTTTACCACACTATCATATCAGGCTGACTCAAAACAGCTTTTAAAAAAATACAGGAACGCAAAAGTGTAAACAACACATTAGTCTCAATACTTTAATCAGGAAACAAGAATTTATTTTGTCATTCTCCTGAGTATTTGTTGGGTAACATTTGCCAAGTCATTTTCCTTCCCTGTACCATAAAATGAAGAAAACGGGGAAAAAAATAATGCTTGCCTTGTTTAGCTTTTCAGTAGGGTGAACCACAAACCAAAAAAATACAACGGCTGCAGAAAAGCAACTCATTCTGAAATTTATTAACCAGCAGATTTTCTGCCATCTTCTCTGTCCTAGTGAGTTTTCACCTAGCATGGCAAGCCAGATTTGGAGACCAGAGAAGTGGACACACATACCACAGAGGATCAGAGAAGAACAGTAAGAATAACAGATGTAAAATAAATCTTGTAGAAAAGCTGGAAAATAGTAGGTTTGCTTAGCCTAAAGAGACTGAAGTAGGGATTTCCAGTAGTCTCATAGTTTGTTAATGGCTGTCATGAAGACGTAAACATTAACAAAAGATTCATACAGGTTTTAAGAGTGATTTTCTGTTATTAGTAGTGACTGAAGAAGCTGAACAGAAAACTTATTTATGTTGTAAATCTTTCCTTAGAAGTTCAAGACCTTGCTGTATGTCATCTATTCAAGATGGTCTATATGAATGTAATTTGGTTAAGCACAGGATTTCAGGACCTCTTGAAGTAATTCTTACAGTCCTATGTTTCCATACCAACACTTTGTTGACATTTTTTTAAATTTTTATTTATTTAAAAATATTCACACCAACCTTCACCTGGGCTCTGGCCTCTGCTCTTGCTTGTTGGTGCTAAAGAAATACAAAGTATAAATGAGTGTATTAATATATAAGATGTGGCTATCAACACAGCCAGTGCTGTAAGAATTTATTTCAATTATTCCAGCCAGCAAGCCCAGTAAAACATGTCCAAATCTAGCACACTGTGCATCTCTCTGGATATATATACAACATTCCAAATTCAGAATAAAACCCCCTTGATAACGATTTTGACACATATAGTGTTGGTGATGACTGCTTACATATAATTAGGTGCTCCTGAACTTTTGTGGATGTTTAGGAAAAAAGGCAGTATTCATGAAACCTCAATTCCTGTCCTAGCTCTGTAAGCATAAGCTCTCAAAACAATATAGCTCAGACTGTTAAACAAAACCCAAATAACCAAAAAAAAAAAAAAATGCTTCTACACATGGAAACAAATCAGTGAATCTGGTTAGCACGAGTGGGATCCGAAGAATAGGAACACTTCCTATCACGGCTTCATAGACTAAATTGTATCTCCATACCAAAACTTCATGGAGGTAGCTGAGGAAATTAATAGTAGATAAAGATGCACCAGCCAGAGAACCTCTAAGCTCAGCACGCTAATGAACATTAAAATGAACATTAAATACCCAAACAGTATCTAAAGAATATCTGAGCAGTTGGTATTTCAACAAGGCCCATAGGAAAAGAGAATTTTCTAGCAGCCTGAAACCTGCATGTAGGAAGTCTTCAGCTGGCTTCTTGAACAAATTATCTTATTTCTCTGTGCCTCAGTTCACCTACTCTAATTTTGGGGGGGTTGGGTGTTTTGGGGTTTTTTTTGTTTGGTTGGTTCATTTGTTGGCGTTTGTTTGGTTGGGTTTTAATATATATGAATTCAACTCTTGCTAATCCACTCATAGAGACCTCTATATGGGATTTTCTAGTTAAAAGCTAGATGAGGGCAGAAAAGCTCTTAACATCCTTGGTCAAGGATGCAGACTACATAAGTATTTTCTAGGTACATACCTCTAAAATGTCTTTATTTTTTAAGTCATATTTTCATAAAATAAACCCACTGGAAAAGAATTAGCAGTGTTAACTTTAAGAAGCCTTTTCCACATCACATTTAATTAAATGACAGCTGGTTTGTACACTCATTAAGTCCCAATAACAATGAACACAAGTTCTACCTATGGTAGTATGACAGGTTGAAAGCCCTTACGTATAGATGGACACTGTATTTAGGAAAAAAAGAGAACACAGTATATAAAGCAAGTTGGAGGGGAGAGAGTACTTCTCTCTGTACTTCATGCAGTTTAGGAAGCTTTCCCATTATGAGTGAATAATGTCATAACAGAGAGCAGAAGCAATGTCACTGCAGGGGTCCATGCTGCCTTTATGGCTTTCTCACTCTGAGAGCCTGAAATTAGAACAAGTACCAAGACTCTGTTGACAGTAAATACAAGGCAGAGGTTGAGTATACAGCAGATGTTATCAAATCTTCAGGTGTTAGCTTCAGTTGTGTACAGATTAAACACAGCAGGCAGTTTAACCTGCAGGCAGTTCACTGAAGGGGCACCAATGCTGTTCACTAAGTAAAGAACTGCTTAAGCTTCTCAGTTGATATAGTTGTTATATATTAAAAGCCTCTCTGGAGCTATCCTCCACATAGCTGTATTCCATATTTTTCTGTTTCTACATACAGACAGTAAACTACTGCTTTGCTGAATCTCACCGGCCTCATTTCTGGTTTTGGCCCCATGTTTCCTTCCTTCAAGATTATATCCACTCCAGTTAATACACCATGTGCTCATTTTCAGACAGGGCCCAACATCACACAAAGTAACACATACTTGCTTGGGTAAAAATGACAACCGAAAGCATTCAGCACTTTTGGGTGCAAGTATTCATTTATGGGAAGAAATAAAAAAAAAAAAAAAAAGGTTTAAGTTGAAACTTCTGTTCCCAAGTTATAGCAATCAAAAACTAGAAAGGCAACTTTTGATTAAAAATTCTTTTTAATTGCTTCAACAAAAGAACTGCAACTAGTTCTACTTAGCAACCAGCCAACATCTTCCATGATCTGTCCAAAAACCAAACTGTGAATCAGACAAGAGACTAAACATATGATCAAGCCTTTGAAATGCTATCAGTTAATTTCTTTCCTTTTTGGAGCAGAAGTGATAGAGACCATAAAGGTTAACAGTACTTTTTCATCAACTAACACAGCAACCCCTCTGCCATATTAGGTTAAAGGTTAGTCTTTGTTTTCATTGATAGAACTAGTTACAGAAAAAATTTCTGGACAAGTAGTAATTGACCAGATAACATTTCTTCTTAAAACAAAGCAGCTTTTCAAATTTCTAGTTATTATTTTTTATTTCAGCAAAAATAACCAAGGAAAAGTCTCCTACATGCCCCAAGATATACCCTCCAAATTTCACCCTTATTAGCTATAAGTATATGGAAAAAGGAGGAGGAAGTACATTTGGGTGCACACCTGGGAACACCAGCTGGAAACACATGCAGGTGACATTCTCTGTTGTACTCACTAGAGAATCCAATTCACTTTTTCCTACATTTTGGAAAAGACTGTGAATTCCTCCTTTATCTCCTTTTTTAAATCTTGAGTTATCAAAAAGGATACAGAATGCTCAGAAGATTCCCAAGTCCGTTTTGCTACTATAGTTACCATGTAAACTGATCACCTTGTTGAAATGAGGAATGAGTTCACATACTAATTTTATATACATTCCCATCCAACACAGGCTGTTCTCACAGTGCTTAGGTCCCACCACACAAAGGAAATAACTGTTTCTCATAGGAAGGGAAGTGTGCAAAATAATAAGCACACAAGTTTATTCATACACATACTTTCTCATCTGGGGACTGCATAACTAAAATACTGCAACTGTGTGCTTCACATGACTGTACATGGGAGAGCCAAGTGTGTAAGATCACAGTCAAAACCTACTTGATAGTGGGAACTCATGCTGGTCTTCTGCTAGAATGTATCTTCATAGTTACTATGGAAGTTGAAAAAGAATCCAGGAAAAATAGAAGACTGAAGATTTTTATTTTTATTTTTTAAACAGGAAAATTAGCTCCTTAACTCTAAGATCATATCAGGAACCCTAAGATCACATTTCTAAAGTGTTCCAATATCACAGACTGGAAGATTCATAATACATATACAGTGTATTCAGCATGTCAGACTTCTGAAGCATGGTTTTCTAAATACTTAACCTTTTTTGCTCTTAAAGTGGAAGTTACTAAGATCATCCAATAGGCACAACTGACTTTTTTAAAAGACTTCCCTTTCTACTCCTTTTATACAAAGCATGACCACCATCAGAAAAACCTAGCTAGCTTTTGTATCTCAGATAAACCCCATTTTGCCAGTCTTCCCTGTCTTATAAGCCCTACTCACCTTACACCTTCTAAAGTACAAAATAATAACAGAATTGGCATCAGCCAAGACTGGAAGAGAAAATATTGTTTGGCTGAAAACTTGAGTTCTCCTTCATTCTTGATGTTTGCCCCAGTTTGGAATCTACTGGTGTTTGAATCACTTTTTACCATAGTGAATGCAATATGGGTTTTCCTAGGAGAGCTAAACTGAGTAGCCCAAATTGATGATGAGGTTAAAGAAAGTAATTACTTACAATCTTGATTACATTGCATGACTGGAAATCTTTGCAACACTGCAGTGCAAGATTTTTTTTGATTGTCTGATTGGGAATAACTGCCAGTGTAAGAAATGCCAAGAAAAGAAATACAATCGTAGTGAAACAAGCAAGCTCAGTAAATAGGGAAGTATATATAATCAACCATAACACACGAAATACACTCTCCCACCACCTTCAGGTTCCAGTCTGGTCCAGGCTAGTAGAAGTAGACAGTATTAGTGAGGTGGAAGAAGGACTTTATTTCTAGTTCCATTCTAATTCCTGCACTGGAATCATGCCCTTCGCCCACCTCCTGATTTCAGCACATCCTAAGTCACTGATTGTTAAGGAGGGGTAAAGGGACAATTCAGTATTCCTGCCCAGGATTCTGGTACATACTAACTAGTAGGCTAATTCCACTACAGGGACAGAAGTTGGTGAGTGGGGATGACAACACTCCACCTTCGTTCTGGCCTTAAGCAAAAGCAGATCTCCCTAAACTCCCACCCCTTTATTAAGCTTGTCTCTGCTAGCTGCAGATAACCAGCTGTGTTCGGGGAGACTAACACTTCAGTCTGCCAGTTCTTCTAAGAAATCAGAATCTACTCATCAGTTAACCCTATCTGTGTCTGATGTGCTAAAAACCTATCAGGACCAGCTGATAGGGCAAATGTAATAACTCAAAACATACCGTTATCCATACCTTGGTCCCCAGCCACACCTCTCCTCCCACATCTGCCAAAAGTATTCTCACACCAGAACAGGACTAGTTGAAGCTCATGGTCAGAAGGCCAGTACAACAGTAGTGTAAATCATTCTCTTCTTCTGTGAAATCAGACTTCTGTGAAATCATGCCACAGGAGCAAATTAGTGAAAAATCTTCCACTGAGGCCAGAGAAATAAAATAGTGTGAAAGCAGCATGGGCAGTCCCAGTCAGAGGCTTCTCCACATACTTTACAAATCTAGGAGCATCTGAAAAGCACTGGTAAATAAACATACTACTTTAAAGGGGCCTATGCCAAGCACCAAGGAACAAATGAGTTTCTGCAGAATCCTACAAAGCTGAATTAGGTCCCAGTTAAGAATACAAATCACAGCTTAGCACTTCAGGCCTTCACCCACAGTGAGTGACCAGTCAGACAGGGCACAGATTTTTTAACCTCACTGATTATATTACTGCTAATGGCAAAGTCTTATTACACTTGAGATTTATTTCATGTAGATGGAGGCACACAACCTCTATTACACTTGAGATTTATTTCATGTAGATGGAGGCACACAACCTCCATGAAACAAACTTCAACCTTCTACATGGGTTAAGAGAGTCAGCCAGAGGAAAGATTTATACCATTACACAGGAGTAACTTCAAAATATATTTTAAAAATAAGACAAAAATAATGGCAGGGCCTTTAATGAGCTACTCTTTTTCCTGAGCCTGTCTCTAGTAGGAAAAGATGCTTTCATCAGGTGCCACTCTGAGAATCTGGGCATAGTCAACTCAACAGCCTGAAATACTATACAGATGTTTACCTGGCCTTCCCTACTCCTGGCAACTCTCCTGAAATGGAATATTCATTTCAGTGTTTATCCCCTTTTCTAATATAACTGATACCCATATTACCTCAGATCAGCGCCCTTTTCATTTAGCTTTATTTTCATACTGCATTCTTTAAATTCATGAAGCTTATGTATATAGATAAACTTTATCTTGATACAACTGACATGCAGACAGGGGCCTCATATTCACCAGATTTCCACCAATGTGATTATTTTGCCTTTGTGTCAAGACCAAAATTTGTGTGCTAAATTCCTAACATTTTTTGAATCATATTTTCAGTGTACTGATAAAGGTACATTTTGCTTTTTCCAAAGTTTTTAACAAGAAATAACTTTTTTCCCCTTGTTTTCTCAGAAATCTAACTTCAGAGGATTTTTGATTACTGAAAGAATTATTTTCAGCTGTCAAAGCTAAAAGATTTAAGAGTTTATTTATTTTACCAACTCCAAGCATGTTAATGTTTTTGAACACTATTCTTAAAAGGGGATCACTTTCTACCCAGAAAAGCTACACTTCTCTTTGGGCTCACACATTACCTCTTCTTATTCGTCCTGAAACCAGCCTACAAACTTTCACCAAAGCAAACAGGATGCTGGGGGCTGGTCCCAACCAGCAAATCCATGCAGGAGTCACCTTGGGAGTAACTGACAATCTGTACGGAGAAAGAATTACAGTGGCTTTACGCGGGTCAGAGACACTGCCTCTCTACCTCCTATCTCAGCCTGTTCCAGACTCCTGAGAGCTCGGCCCTTCAGAAAGTATTCAAGTCCACCAGGACATGGAACTGACGAGGGAAGATTTTGTCAGCTAATCCTATTGCCACATTAATAGCTTTCCTGATAAGAAAAAAAGAAATTACCACTCTCCCTCCCATTAAACACTTGTCAGCGGAGAAAAAGAAGAAAAAATAACGGTATTTTAAGCATAAGATCACAACCAAAGATAATTTTTAGGGTTGGTTGGTTTGTTTTTAAAAAAATGAACCACCAAAGCAGCAATGACACCTTCCAAGGGACTAGACACCGAGTACTGGACCCGGGAAAACCCTCGTTTCCATTCCACTTTGTCCTGTTGAGGCGGAAGGCAGTTCAGACGGCCGCCACCGATGCAGGGGCTGCCGAAGCGGCCGGACAGCTGCTGCCGAGCCGCGCTCACCCGCGGCTGCGAGCAGGCACCTCCCAGGAGCCGCAGCCGCGCCGCAGACAAGAGGGGAAGGAGGGGGGCCACCGGCTCAGTTTCCCTGTCACCTTTGAGGGGGCAGTTAGTTACCTCTGGGCTTCTCATCGCAGCCTTTGCAGCAACATAGCCCCATGGCAGGTGACAGCGTCCCTCGCAGCCCCAGCAAGCCCGCTCCCTGCCAGGCGGGACCGCCTACAGCATCCCGGGCAGCGGGGCGGGCAGCCGGGCCCGGGGCTCCCAACGGGCAGAGGCAGGTTGGTGCCCTGGAACTCTCCGTCTCTGTCGCCCGTATTTCTAGCCAGCCTTAGGGAAGACCTCAGCGCTTCACAGCTCTCTCTGCCCGTTAAACTTCACCGGTTTATTAATTATACTCGCCCCTTTGAAGGGGTGAAGGCCGCCAGAGGCTGCATTATGCGAGTGCCAGATGCTTGCTCTCAGATGGCTGGAGGGCAGCAGACACCAAAAGTAAGCCTTCAGTGTGCATAAAAAGATACTAGAAGGGCCATGTCACCTCTTGCAAAATTATGTCAGGACAGGGTCATATCATATGCTCTCCCCCCTGTAAGAGTAAACAATGTATCTCTGGGAGTCTCTGCAGAGATTTTAAGTACTGACAGTTACAGGGACCTTGCATTCTTGCAAAGGTCAGCACTGCTCCAACAATATTCGCAAGGCTTGTTTAAACACTTACTTTTAATTGCATTAACCTAACTAAATCATTAGCCACAAAGACAAGATAAGAGTTTTGTTTTAGGATAAGGAAAGAACAACAATCCTAGAGCAGATGTTTGCCGATTCCCTGATCATTCAGTGTTTGTTTTCTAGACCTCACAGCACTTAACTTAACCAGCAGGGACCATGCTTATTGAAGACCTCCTGCCCAGAAGCAGCAATGCCCTAAGCATTGCAGCATAGTCACACAACTTTGTTTTACACAGCAGCTCACAGGCAAACAGGCTGCCTTTGCAAAGCTTGGATCAAGTGTTAAGAGTTAGATGTCACAAGCAAGAAACTGGGTGCTAAAGTCTTTTCCAGGTTGGGCACTGCAGAAGAGAATGCTCTTTGACAGCACTGTGCAATGCACAAAACAAATTGCAGTGCAGGTGGGAGTGGAGAGAGGTACACAAAGAAAAGTTTGGGAGCTGGGGGGGTAGGGGTGGTAACAGGGAGCTATATCTTGAAATACAGTTCAAATACCAGAAACAGCCTGAACCTGAGACCCAGTAAGAATCTGCAGCTCCTGCTTCCATACATACCCCAGCCTCTAAAGATCAAACCAATACTTCAGACTGGATTTCCAGGACAGACACTGAATAAAATAAAGGATAAATGTCTACTGGATCTCCCATCATCTAAAAACATACGACTATGATAATGTGCTGAGGTCCTTATACAGAGCGTTCAGCTGTTACTGCACACTTGAGCCATCCCAGATTACGAGAATTCATTAGTTAGCACAAAGCCCAAACCAACCCAAACCCTAATCCCACACAGGATGGAAGATGGGCAGGGCAGGAAAGCTTTCCCTTCACCACCAAACATGCTAGAGGAAACTCAAGATATTCTTGCAGGAGAGCTGAAGGAAATCCAGTATTGACTTTGCTGGTATAAACTTGCCTGTCTTGGAGAGAGGAGTGAAAGCTCACCTCATTTGTTTTCTTGAGTCTCTAAACTTGTCAAACAATGCCAGTTAGCTGCTTAGAAATCCATCTCTGGTGCGAAGTGCTACCTTTCCATTGTAAAATGGCAGACACTTCTCTTTCTTCTTGGCTAGAGGGTGATCTGATCTCAGAGGCACATAAACCACCTGCTTGAGTGACTGGACTCTGTCCTGGCAACACTCCTGCATTTCATACAAAGGAAACTCCAGAGAGCTCCCTGGCAAGGGTAAGATTTCCAAGTTCTGGAAAACACACAGTGTTTACTAACAATGCTGTCAGATCAGTGGCAGATAAAACTTATGGAGAGAGCACCCTGCTCTCCAGCTGCTCCAACCTGGCAGCCAAGTCAGCTCTGTGGGGATTGTTACTAGATGCTACACCTCAGACAAACTCCCCAGATTATTTTAAAGTTGCTGAAATTTGAGCATTTAAGAAAATTTAAGACTACTAGGTACCATGACCTCACATTGACAGATATAGGCTGCTGTGGGGTTAAACACACATGCTTCTTTTAAACAATCAAGCTGACAGCTTCAGTAAAGCATGTCATGAATTTTTGTGTTTCTATTACTGAAACATTACAATTCTAAAATTCATTTTTACAATACTTGGAAAACTCAAAAAGTCTGTCTTTGCTTTTGATTGTTACATTATATGAGGGAATTAAATGGTCCCAAATGAAAACAGCTGAGATTCATTTACTGCAATAACCATCACCATGTAATTAAGAAAATAATCTTCATATGCATTCATTGCAAGAGGGAAGCAGAGCCTCTGACATCCCTACCACATGGATATACTGTGACATTACCTGAAAGCATTGCTACAAAAAAAAAAAAAAAAAATAGTTAAAGAGCACTTAACATTTCCCTCACTTTTGCTCTGGATGAAAAAATAATTACAGTGAAGTACAGAGAGCTAATCTCTAGTGAAGTAAAATATTATAACCACTATCACTTTCATAAAACCTTTTTATGACTTGAAAAATCTATATAAGCAATATAAACTAGGACATACATGCTATACATACTTCCAGTGCACTTTGCAGATCATTTGTCATTTTAGGTTTAGAGGGCACACATTTTGTTTCTTAGAACTTAAGCTAATACATGTCTTTTGGCAAAAAAACTGCCAGTCCAAATACTGCCAGACAGAAACAGCTAGCGTAAGATTAGGCCAGCAAAGTACCTCCACACAAACCAGACGCCATGGTGGGTGGACAGGCAGGGGCAGTGAAGGGGAAAAAACCACCACAAAATGCCATTTTGAGATAGCTAGGCAATGTTTGGGAAATGCAGAAGTCAGATCTGTCACCCTATGGGAAATTCAAGGTTCTTCAATGATTAATCTCATTTAGTTTCTCTTTTGAAAGCAATCAGGCCCATCTCAAGTCAGCTAATGAAGAACTGCCACCCAGATCTTTTGACTAAATATAAACTACTTAGTTTCTCAGGCCCTGCTAGTGAGAAGTCTGGAGGGGCACAAGAAATTGGGAGGGGACACAGCCAGGACAGCTGACCTGAACTAGCCAAAGGGATATTCCATACCATGGAACATCATGCTCAGCATATAAACCTGGGGGAAGAAGAAGGAAGGGAGGGACATTCGGCATTATGGCGTTTGTCTTCCCGAGTAATGGTTACGCGTGATGGAACCCTGCTTTCCTGGAGATGGCTGAACACCTGTCTGCCAATGGGAAATAGTGAATTAATTCCTTGCTTTGCATGCATGGCTTTTCCTTCACCTGTCCTATTAATAGTTCTTATCTCAACCCTTGAGTTTTACATTCCTTTCTGATTCTCCTCCCCATCCCTCCTGGTGAGGGGACAGTGAGTGAGCAGCTGTGTGGTGCTTGTTTGCTGGCTGGGGCTAAACCATAACCCCTTCCAAGACCCCATCTCCATCATCCCCCGCCTCCAAAAGCCCACCCTTCTAATTTTAACACTTCCAATGGCTTTTGTATAAACTGTGAAGAAAATGTTTTTGCAAACTCCAGTTCTCCAGACTGGTAAGGCCCTGAAAAATTACCTGCTGATAGAGGAATCAGACCTTCATGGTTTAAACAAACAATTTATAATAGTTCATCTATTCCTTATGGAAGGCGTTGACACAGAAGAACATGAATTCGATGTAGATATATAACTAGACTGTATGAGAGAGAGAGGTACTGAAACAGAAGTACACATTTTGTATTCACACACTGCCTTTTACCCATGAGGTATAATGATGCATTCTCATTAGCCAGGCTAGGCTAAGCTTATAATAGGGCACAGTTCTGTTAAGGGCTTATGGGCTTAAAACAAACCCCAAACCAAACACCACCAAAACCCAACACAGAAACGTTTTAGAACACAGGATCAAAGCTATCAGGAAGTGCTCCTGGTATCCTGAAATGCATGTAAATCCAATATTCAAGCATCTACAGGATCCTATCTGTTAGAAAAGCTTGTATCACAAGAAATCCTACACATTCTGGACATGCCAAAGATTCGACATCCATTCCTTGCTTAATAAATTTATCTGAACAACAGGAACTGATGGGAAAAAAAACTTATATTGTCGTCATTTATTAATTTTAAAGCACACAAAATTAATTGCTCGGTTTGCCACTCTGCAGGGATACTCTGCAGGAATAAAAGTGCACGTTAATTTTTTTTTTTAATATGATTAGTGTCAGTGGTTTTGTTCGCTAGACCAGGAAAACTAAACTGTTCTGTCTGTTTTGTGTTTCATGTTGCACTAGTTCTTCAGAGCCAGCATTTTCAGCAGTTCAAGTGTCAGACCAATTTGCTTCCCTGTGGTAACTTGCACCTTTCAAAATTCTTTCATAAACATCAAGCCCAAGAAGGGCTCGTGTGATGAACTAGTATAAGTTCCTGAGTAACACAGGAGAATTTTATGAGCAAGTTCACAGGCATATATTTTGGGAGCAACTGAGTTGATAGGACCGTACCCAAGGTAAGGCTAAGTACAGGCATGTGCGTAGGATAAGAATCTGAAAAATCACTAAAAAGCAGCATGGAAGTCACTTCAACACCTCAGCCTTCCTCCCCCACTCATCATACCTAAATCCATAACTTGGAAATAAAGTAGCATACAAAGGCTAAAAATAGCTTTTACAATGTAAAAAGTTCTTGTTACTTTATAGCATGACAACTTATTTAATAAAGTATAAATCTTAAGTGTTACACCCTAGGCAATACATCTTTACTGTATTTCCTCCTCCCTATGAATTTCAGAAAGCCCAGTGCAAGCTGATTCTCACTGATAGCACACTAGCTATCCCTAAAGCATTTAAGACAAACAGAGTGGGTTTTGCCTGTGAACCCTCAGAACTGGGTGACAGCAGGCCAGCTGCCACTTTGAACTGGAATTAGCACATCATTCAAAGGCACAGTTTCATAAACATCCCAGACAGCAGTTTCCCAATTATAATTCCTCTTGGATGCTGGAGGAGCACACTATCAGATTTGCCTCCCTTCCCCCACACAATTTTGTGTGGGCTGCGCAAAGAGGAAATTAATTCTATTTTTCTTACCTTTGCTCCCCAGAACAACTTCCAGCTGGTATTTTCAAGTCAGCATGTTACACTGAGCAGCTGAGCTACCAGCACTAACAGGTACCTTAATAGCATCAGCAGTGCTGCCTTACAGGATTCTCAGTACATAGTATGTTTTCTAATGATGGTTCCCTCTCCCTGCTTTAGGCAAGTGTTGTTTTTTTTTTTAAATTGTGTGTGTCAGAATTCCCTTCTGGAGCAGTCTGGGGAGCAAATATTTCTGTTTCTTTCACCTATGTGCCATCCTGCATTGGTTTAGAGACCAGTCCTGCTTCTGGGCCTCTTTTCAGCAGATACAACGTGACTGCTGCATTTTCAGAGTGTGTGTTTCTTTATATTTTGCATAGCCTATACCTGCTGCACACACCACAGAGATCAAATCCACAGCATCTCAAAGCACGTAGGAAGCCAGAGTAAACCTCAAGTCATTAGGTGTTGCAGATGTTACAGCAGGAGCATAGCAGGTACACAAAAATTTTTACATTTAAAAACAAAGAGATGTCATCTTTATACTTGCTATTATAAAGCATGAACTCTTGCAAGCAGATATATGCATCCACTGACAGGTTCAGGATCGACAGTATTAAAAATTTTAACCACTTTAACAAAGAATCATCATCTATCCATCCATCCAAAATTCAGTAATTTACTTCTCCTAGTATCAGAGCTAAAGAAAATAGGCCCAGCAGACACGCTGACCCTTAAAAGCTGAAGAAAAATGAGAGCAAATCAGTCTCTGGAAATACTGAAGGAAGAGAGTGAGCAACCCTGACTGCATCTCCAGCTCACACAACCAATACAACCCTGCAAATTAATTTCAAATGCATTATATTTGTAATTTAACATGACTGTGCCAATCAGCTAGGGACAAGAATTAACCCACTGAACTGCTCAAGGCAAATCAGATGAACTTCAAATAGAAGGCCCAATCCCACAAGACTTAGAGATCAACTCACATTTGTGAGTTGAACATTTTTGGGACAGGTGCCTAAGCAGTAAACTTCCTTTTAGCTTGATGTTTTCTTTCTTCATGTTGATGTTGACCTCTAATACTTATTTTTAGTACCACTAGAATTTGCTGTGTGCTATGAACTACATCGCCATATATCATGTGTCTTGTTTTAATTACTTCATACTAACCTACTGGACTAGAGTACTTTTTTAGCCTCAGGGATCCCAAACATTGCACAAGTCTTGTGGAGAATTCACCCCTCATTACTGCAAATGGGAACACAGGGGCTTCTGGGGCTGAACAAAGCTTAACCTGCAACAGTAGCATCAGAGCACACAAGCTGCAAGAGAGCACTTGAGACTTGATTTTTGACAAGTTGGCAATAAACATTGGGAAAGTACTATATAACTCATTATGTTGACCATTCAATAAGCATATCTTTATGGAACAAAGCTGCTAATGCACAGAAATGCTTAAAAAAATAAAAATCTCTATTAACTACACATGCTTAGGGCTTAATATATTATCCCTAAAGCGAAATACTCAACAGCAGAGCTTACCCTGGAACGTCCCAGCAGGAAAAATTCAAAATCTTACCTAATTTGCACTAAAAAGCCAACCTGATGGGATCAAATGATGCCTTGTACATTCCAGCAACAACATGCCATCATTTTGCAGAGCCACGTTTCTATACCCAAAGTGCAGCCTACACAAAATGCTGTGCAGACATATTTGACTCTGAGGAATACAATGGACTTAAGGAAAATTTCCCAAGAACACTCAAAGGTTGTGTCTTAATGATCTGCACTAGCAGAAAAAGCTATTAATGAAAGTCCTTAAACCTTATGCTCCTTTCCCAGCAGGACTCATGCTGTTACAATTGAAGTTGTAAAAACCAGCATTCTTGTTGAAAGCCAGTGTGTGCATTGAAGACAGCTAGGTGCTACAGATCAGGAATTAGATGCAGAGTTTCTCTTAGAGATGCAAATTCCAGGACAACAGAACATGTATGCTGTCACAGCCTGTTTCCAGGCCTACTTTCAACTGCCCAGGGCCTCAGAGCACTGAGGGATGTAGACAGTATAATTTTGAGTAGATCAAACACTTCTAATGAAACAAAGGCAGGATCTTGTTTATTTCATGAAGCAGGATCCTTGCTTGCCAAATGAAAACATAAGCTTTGGGCATTGCATATGCTAGGGAAAAACACCAAAGCAAAAAGCAATTTACAAGCTGCAGGTGCCTCCTGATGCCCCTCAAGACGTTTGAACTTGATAACATAAGGTGAACCAAAACATTCTTAACTATCAGAGAGCCTCATAGCCCTCAGGGGGAAAGAAGAGCCTAATAAACTTTCTGTACAAAAGTCTGAATGCAGTCTGAAGACTTTCACCTGAAGTAAGCAATAGTGTATTGGTCAAGTTTTAGGGGTAATACCACTGGGCTGAACACAACACTATTGAAATCAGTGAGGTTACATGAATTCAGAGGCAAAGTTCAATCCCTTTTTTCACATTCTCTTTTCAGAAGTATTTAGTGACACAGTAGAATATTCAGGGAAAATACCAGTCAGGAGACCAGTAAGCAGAGAGGCCTTGCTTGCAGAAAATTTGACTTGTTAGTGTCTAGCATCTGCATGAGGGAAGCCAGGGCCTCCATTAACATACTCAGGGAATAGTTGTTCAACTCAAATCCATTTGTATAACAAGCCTAGAAATACTGGCAGCTTGTTGATGCTAAATGAAGTTGTCAAGGTGTGGATAGGCCACAAAAACCTATTTTTCAGTTGGATAAAAGAATTTCAGTAGAATTAGGAAAAGGAGTTACCCTGAAGAAGGCAATTAGTAACTTTTGGTCTTTCTGGCAGATCCCTAAGCAGCAATGCAGTGGGAGGTTTGATCAAGCTCCTTCACCCCCAAACCCAGATGGAAGCAGCATATGTCAATTCATTAAAACTGGAAAAGTCTGAAGATGTATGTTTTGAAAAATAAGTTTATCAGGCTCAGAATGGGGGAGGTGGAACACAGTCAGATGCCACAAAATAGCCAGGAACCCCTGGGTCAGTACATCAACCTGAAGTAGTGGAGGCCTAGGTTCAAGCGGCTTCACCACACAGTCATTACTGTACATATCTATATAGAATGTGCTTTGCTCTTCCACAAAAAAACTTTTTTCATTTTAAGATTAGCAGACAATTTTAACTTGAATGTTTTCAAAGACTGTTGATTTTGGCATCTGTGACAGCAGCTGATAGCATTCAGTAACTTGTATCTTGTGGATTCAGACTAAGATGCCAATGGCAGTGCAAATGTGCAGAAATGCATGCAATGCTATATTCTGTCTGCACACTATTAGCTTCACAGGCTGGGCAATAACGTTGTTACAGAACTCCTGCTTGCTGTTTTGCTTTTGAGCAGACATCAATGAATATTACAGTGGCTAATTTCTTCTTACAGAATGAACTTGCACTCAAGTGATTCAAGACATATGCCATAACCAGCACCATCTAGTGCCCAGGAGCAGACAGAGCAAGGATAAGATATAGAAGAACGTATCAACAATTTTCAGGCATGGAAGTGCAGAATACACTTTTCCAAGGAGACTCAGGCTGCACTTATCTTGCATATAAAAGGAGACTCTGCAGCTGGCAAATCTAAGCAGAGGTACCTGTCACTCACTATCTTTGTGCAAAGACTCTGTGACTGCAAAGGCAGCATGCAATTTTAGCATTCTGGGCACTGCTTTGTAAAGACAGTTCAGAGAAGGTATTTTGGGTTTCTCCCTCCTTAATAAATGCAGAGTCTACCTCATGTTCCAAAACACAGCTATCACTTTTAGTGACATACAAATATTTGCATGGCCTCAGCTGCACTCCAGACATTTAGAAGTGTTAGGCACAGATCAGACAGTGCCCTCCACTGCAAAGCCAAGACCATCAAACTTCTCCTGCAGGTCCATGCAATGCCACGGACATTGTGATGTCCCACAGCTCTCATTTGCAAAGTGTTTCCACAGTGCACTGCTGAAACTACATAGTCTCATTCTTTCTAGTAGAACCTAGAACTACTTTACTTTGCTGCCATTTCCCTAGTCAATATGCTGAATGTCAAATCCCAGGAACCTAAATAAACCTCTCAAATATCAACATTATCATGTATTTCGGTATGCACAGTTGGTTATCAGCTGTAGACTTCAAGAGAAAATTCAATTACCAGCAGCAAATTCAGTTTCCTACTGTTAGTTAAAACTGCAATTTGCATTGAATAATACAGAACATGGAATAATTTTTATTGTCTGAATTTCTGATTTCCCCTCCAGGTATTTTAATTACATACCATCTCAACAGGAACTGAGATAAAAAGTCCACAAAAATAACTTAATTAGTGTTGATCACCTGGGACACAGAAGTGTACCAGAGTAGACTGCTTTGTAGGCATCATTCAACCTACCGGGACAAGACAAACAAGCTGCCTGTCCAGCTGCTCTGTAAGATGCTACCAATGACACTGACCTCCTCCCTACAGAACAAGTAGTCAACAGTTATTGTCCCTGTAAGATAGGACTCTCGCCTTCTGATTCTACTTGTCTTGCTTTCCTACTTGTTATATAGCACAAACAAGGCAGTGAAATAGCCTTTATATAAACCCTGCACAAAAGTTCCTGGATGAGACATTTTACTGTGCCCCAGTTAACATCTGGCAGAATGCAACCACTAATCCAACTTTAAAGGAGTCACTGTTGAATGCAGGTCCCTTTCACAAGGGCAAGCTGCCTATACTGAGCTCAGTGTTTAACTGAAGAGCATGCCATAGAGCTCTGACTTCTAAAGTTTTGAAAATAATCTTCTACATGTAAGTCAAGCACAGGCAGTCATCTTTGCTCTGGCTGTCTGCAAAAAGCCTGAGACAACAGTTCTGAAGAAGACTCAACTGCCTCACTAAAGAGAAGGCTGCTGGTGGTACTCAGTTGGAGCACAAAAAGCAACGTGTTTTTTTCAGTCATAAGAGCTGAAGTGAGAGATGTGATTAGATACTGGGGAAGAAGCCAAGGGGAAAGGGGGAAACCAAGATCAACCCCTTCATCAACAGTTTCCAGTGAAATCAAACTAAGAATGGAGTTTTGTGATAAGTTTATTTCACAGAAAGACCCAGCTAAAAAGCTGTCACTGTTCACCTTGGCAGAAAGTGCTAAGCAAGAAACAGAAACTAGGTGTCATCAGTGATAAGCAGACACCAAGATGTGTACCATGAGTTTTGGCCTGGAATTTTTCAAGCTGCTTTCCACCATAACATACCAGGTTGTTGAAACAGAGAAAGGCACATCTTCTTTGGACTACAGCATTAATCTAGAATGATTTCATAATAAAAAAATGAAGCAAAACCATCTCGGCCAGAAAAATAAAAAAGGAACAGTAGCTACTGAAGGTACTTGCCCATTATGCAGGAGACAGATTCAGGTTCCTGGTCTAAGCCCAGTGGTATAGAAACTTGGTTCTCCTGCAGCACTGGAGAGTATGTTAGCCAAAGAGGTGTCAGGTAATCCATGGAAAATTTCTTGTTTGTATTTATGCCCTTTCCCTCTTGCTCTTCATGAATAGATCAATCAAACCCAGTCTGAAGCAGAGTAGAAGAATCTCCTTAAAAGTCACCAGGTTTTCTACATAGAAAAGCTATTCTCCAGTCAGTTGGTAATAAACCTTGCCATACCTATAAAAAGACGGCACTTCTCACCTCCTAACTTTTGAACCTTTTTACCACTCCCTTGACTCTGAAAACCTTACTATATCAGAGAATTATCTCTGACTGTGCAGAGAAACTTGAGCATCTCATCTCACAGTGGTGCAAAAGCCAGAGAATAAAACTAGGCAGATTATTTGCTGCAGAGCATTAAAAGCATCAGCTTCCTAAAAAGTGAGACCTCAGGAGCATTTAAGCCATCAATATTCCTTAAGACACTGTCAGCAATCCATTCCTGTCCATCTTACACACTGCATTACACCACTCTGAGATATACTGTAACACTAGGCTACACATGATTCCTTTGTTGCCCTAGTAATGAATCAGCTGTTGATTGTGTTAACAGATTTTGACTCCTCTTCCCAAGCAACATACAGTGGTTATTTCCTTCAGGAAATACCAGCGGCTGTGTGATGATTACCCTAAATGGTTAAAGGTTTGCACCTGACCTCATACTATCCTGATAATTTTATACAAACACTCCCACCACCTGCTAATGAGTGCCAGAACAAGAGCAACTTGAACCCACAGCTTATCCTGCCATTCTGCTTTGAACTTCACTAGCTGTGAGGAAGGAAAGCATGAACATGTTTAAAAGGGTTCAGAAAATTACATTTACTTTTCCCAGAGAAGAGGACAGAGGACATTTCTGCCACAGGAGGTATTTCAGGAAGTCCTGTGCCACCAGCTCTAACACTGGTTTGACTGTAGAACTGTTCTACAGTCTCTCATGTCCCTAGTTAACCCTTCTCCCAGCTGCACTATACAGCTTAGAAATTAACTTGGTGAAACGTGAATAATACACAATGCCCATCATTAGTTCTTGTTACTCAGCAGAAAATCAATACATGCTCTGTTACAGCGCAGGACATGCTGTTGCTCTAGTCCCTGCACTCTGAGGAAGCAGCTCCCACAGCCAAGCTTTACACAGCCTACAGCAGAGGAAAGGTGAGAAGATTTCAGCAACAGTTCCAGCAGCAAGGATGCTGAAAGCCTTAGCTATTGATAATGAAATAAGTTTTTGGAGGTAACTGGTACCACAGACTTAAAGCTTTGAACATTTCCTTGCTGAGAGATCTCAGCTTCTCCTCTTTGCCATACAAATTGGTATCACAGGACACTACGGGAACATTTTAGGAATGCTGCACTCCATTTGTAATTTTGTCAGTTAAAGCCTGCTGCTTACTAGCACAGTAAAATCCCATATATATATATATATATTCACAGCTATGGAATGTACCTGTACTCACAAGATCCCCAACTTAGTTAAGATGACTTAAAATAAAATCTCATCATCCCTATAGAAACTGTATAGTCCTAGTTTACACTGGGAGAACTGAGGCACAGTTAGGTAGAGGTATGATCATGGCCATACATCTGACACAGGGGAGGACAGGAAGTGATGGAAAATAATTATTTGGGTCCTGCAAGATCATTCGTGCTCCCCTTCCTATCTGGCATCTGTTTAAGAGCTGTTCACTACGTGGGTGTTCTGCAGGCTGGCAACCACCAGTTGGCAGCCTGGCTGGCAACCAACCAGTCATTACAGAACACATGCGAAAAAGAAAAGGCATTTATGCCAAAACCAGCACAGAATAAGTGTACTGTGAACAGAATGGGGAACTCTTCAGGCCACATTTTCCAGTGACGTCTGTGCTGAGTCACATTCCATGTTGACTATTTATAGCATTTTTCAGTATTTGCTATCCACATATCCACATAGCAACTAAGTTTGCTACAAATGTGAATGGATTTAGGTCTACAAGGGAGGCAAAACATTTCAATTTTGCAGCAGGACAGTGGTGTGTTAAGACTGGATAGTTTTCCCAGGGTACACAGAGAAGGACAATGTCAAAACCACAAGCTGAACACAGGTGTCCTGGGACTCACAACTGTGCTGTGAACAGAGTAATTTTTTTTTTTCCACCCTTCTGGATAGCCTCTTTCAAGTAGCCACATGGCATTACTTTACCAGCTTCACTGAAGAAACAGCCACCTGCAGTTCAGGACAATTCTTTTGCAGCCTACAGTAATACAACATGACAGGTTGGGCAAGAAATGCAGAATGACCGTTTTCCCACCCTGAATCAGGGGGCAAACTCAAATCTGCGGAAACAACCAAGCTGGTCTGTGGCTCAGTTAAATATCTCAGGTCACTGACAGAACACGTGGGATCATTCACAGTCACAACCACTCCAGTGCTTTCGCATCCCAGGTCCACAGTCCTTCTACAACTACACAGCGCACAATCTTTGGAAAACCGCACATAAGATGTGTCACATTCAGACTGTGAATGCAACCTCCTACGAGATCATCTATGCAAGGAACACTGTGAGCCCAGTGCCCTGCTGTTTGTGGGGCCTTGCCTATGAAAGCATGGTCCAGTATAAGAAAAAGGAGGCATTAACAGATAGCATGCAGTTGTAAGGAAGAGAAAACCAAAACAAACGTCTTCTCCCCAAGTAGCTTCCTGTGTGTCTAACAGAATGTCGTGACTAAGTTAATGCAAAACCTGCCTGCTTATATAATTGAAAACTTTGCAGTACTGCCCATTCTCCTTGCACTGCCCGATACTGTGTCAAGATACATGTGCAACACAGGCATTTTAAGCCAGCCTGATTAGAGAGTAAGAAAAAAGACCCCAAAGACACAGGTAAAAGTACACCTGCCTCCACAACACCAACATTCAACTATAAGGACAGATGTTCCCTGTGCTGTCCATTTTATTAAAAAAAAAAAAATACTGTTATCTACCCTATCAATAGCACCAACACTGCGGGGAAACAGACAATACCAAGAAGTATGGACAAGTAGTCCATGCAGGAGAAATTTACTATGAAATAAAGCATGACTGAGCCAGTGCAGTGACATAATTTTTACCATAGTCACATTTGTCTCCCTCCTTGCTTCCAGGAACTCAGTCTTCACGTATTGGGAGATGGCTGTGGAAGGACTAATCCAGTTCTTTCTTATTGCTCTGGTCTAACATTGCTAGTGGTGCAACAGCCTTCTTCTTTGTAGATCCTGCCACCTGAAACTATGTCCAAAATATACTGCATTCAAATCTATGCGCAGGGATGATCCTCTCCCAAGTACAAACAGAACTGAATAAAGTAAATTCAGTTGCTCTTTTGCTGCAACAGGGGACTTAACTCTAAGTATACCCTGGAGATACCAAACCAGTCCACAGGTAGAATTTACATGGGAGTTAAAACAGTTTCAAAAGTTTTACATTTAGACTATGCTGGACAGGTCATTAGTTTTTTCTACTTAACAAAATGTCAGCTTCTCTTTCATGGCAGATCATCTATTCTCTTAAAACTTTTGGATAAAAGTGAAACAGGTCGGAACTTCTAAAAACTCTTCTTCTTCTCCCTCCACCCACCGATCTGCTGCTTTCCCTACCTCCACCCCCAATTGTGGGGGACTAGTATACAAGAATGAAATTACATCCAGATACTGCCTACCCTTTTTCTCTAAGTTCTGTGCTGTGCTCCATGTCAGCTTCAGCTTCTCCCACAACAACCAGAAAACCACAAGCTTGGGAGACCACCAGGCAGGAGTCCCTTCCACACAGAAAAATCAAGGAGCATTATGTATCTCAACTACTATTTTCATGAGGTACCATGGCAGCAGTTAAATCCAAAACAAAGAACACTACATAGTCTATCAAGTCCCACTTCCCAATCTCTCTAGATAATCTAACTAATGTATCAGAACACTTAGAAGTGATTAGTACAGTTAAATTATCATTAATGACAACAGATGGGAATGAGATGGCTATGTTGAAAGTACAAGAAAATGATGGCATACCTGGGGCAATTTCAAAGAGGTGTTTCCCTGGTTCATCAGGATTAGGTGGCAGCTCATTCACCTGATTGCCTTGCAGTAGTATCAGACCCTGTAAGGGACATAAACACCAGTGAAAGGGGAAAGGCAATGAAGAAAGTAAGGAAAAGGAGACAAAGGTAATGGATACAGCAAATTTAAGCCCCGCTCTTTGATTAAGCCCATTTCCTTTCCACATTTCTGAGCAAGAAAAGTTTGAGCTGGTCATGCACCTGCCTCATCCGTGCCTTCTCTCACACTGGACACTTCTGATCAAACTACCTTTTCTCTAGAATAACCATACTCTGAGCATGCATACATGATTCTCCTTGGTTTCCATAACTAATCATCCCTTGCAAAAGTGTCATTTCACATTGCATCTTACTCTTCCTTGACCCTTTAATTTCTGGTTACAGCCTACAGCAATGAGGTGGTTGAAGTTCTAGATCTTTACTTCTGCAACTGAAGAAAATGGCCCATTTTCCAGAGATTGTCAGTACACAAAAGCTCCCAGGGACACACCTAAAGGAGAACAGCTAATTTTGGTTTGTAAGGCAACAGGATTACCTTTTAATCCAAGAGGCAGTTTCCCTAGCAAGGAATCTGAGCCCTTTTGCTTCCCAAGTTCAAATGTTGCCAGAATTCAGATTAATTTTCACCTTGAGCCCAAGTATAATGAACACAACATATTCCAGTTTGGGAATTCTGCATAGCTGGTGGCATAGTATCTTCAAAGTGAACAAAATCTATGGAAAAGTTAAAAAAGAGATCACAGGAAGCTCTTGTCCAGTAACACAGGTGGAACAAGAATGAACACACTATTTAGAACTCATTGTTTCTCCACTTTTTTAGTTTGATTTTTGACATTTTAAAGGACTTCCAGCTAGCATTCTTTAGGTCATACACACAATAAGACAGATAAAATGCAGTAAGAACTGGGACTTGCAAGACTTAAGCCATGAAGAACATAATCAGCAGTTCCTACTCCTGCACTGAACCACCCTGGAATGGAAGCTGGGTCCAAACCATTATCTTCTGCTCAGCAGAAAAAGTTGTTTCAGTCAGTTATTTTCACTCATAGCTCTATTAAACATGCAGTTACATGTTCTCCAATCAGTTTGGCAACAGCCAAACCTGAGACACATTGGAGCATCATAACATTGGCAATCAAAATGAATCCTAGTTACTCCTTGTCAGCTTCCAGATCCATATTACTGAGTAGCACCATTAGTGTCTCATGCGAAAGACAATCCAGGATTTCAATCAATAGAAGACAACTCATCATATGACCTTTGCAACCTTCTCCATAGAACAGAAAAGCCAGTTGTATTATTTTTCATTATATCTGTTACAGCATAACTTCCCTAGCTTTGCCCCTTAATAATACATTCTCCTACAGATGCTTTGTTTGGAGAAACCACTCTAACAACCCAGGGAGCCAGCTTGTATTAATGTAAATTAATTAAGTTTTACACTTTTCATTGAACACAGAACGTGCAAAAACTACTACAAATAAAGTACAACAGTAATAATTGAGATTGAAAATACCTCAGCTAGGAAATAAGCTCTGCATCGTGGAGGTTTACAAGTTGACCTTCCAGTTCTAACAATTCATGCTACTAACATTTGCTGCTTTGAAAGGATCTGTTCATTGCAGACTGAAAATGTTTCACATACTCAAATTTGTTCTTCACAAGGTAGATCTCAACCTGCTATGTCAGTATAGATTCAGCAACCTGCTTCTGGGTTTTGCTACACTGGCACCAGGCTATAGACTCTTATTTATTTCCTCTTGATAAGCCACATCAACATTCTAGAGCAGAGAATCCCCGTCACCTAGAATTCATGAAACTACTGCAGTTAATGACATTTTGCAGGCTAGTGCCTATGTGATCATGTGCGGAGTGGGTAAAGGGCTGAACTACAAGAGAATGGGGCAGATGGGCAGAGAAGCACCTCTCCACAGTGTAACCTCCACCATGAATTCCCAGCTTCTTAGTAAGATCAGATCACCTGTGAAACAGGAATTTCTAAAAGGATAAGGTCTCCCTATCCACATATCACTGACCACCTGTCTAAAATGGCAAAATATTTCTGACAGCAGCATCCTGGAAAATTAAAGTGATACCACCAATTACCACCATAGATAAACTGTCTTCTGCCAGAAAGCAAAGAGCAAATCTCCCAAGGAAATTCAAGCCCCATGCACACTGCAACTCACAAAATTCATGCAAAGTAGAGGTAGCGTCATGGAATATTATGTCAGCCAGAGCAAGGACCAAACAGTGGTCAACTGAACACAGCATGATTTTCAAAGACAGGTCCCTGAATCTTGCTTTTACCCAAAGCTTAGGATGTTTTGACAATAAGCAGTCTCAACTTTTGACTTGAGCAGGAAGACTGCTTTTCTCAGTCTCATTTCTATCGGGTAGCCCTCTGAAACAAAAATAGCTTAATTGAATGTACTGAGACGTCTGTGCTCTCTCCCCCATCTCTTCTTCATACTGAATGCACAGGTTTTAAAGTAGTTTCATAGCAAGCTCCTAGGGACACCATATTCAATGGTAAAGTGAACAAAACTGTTAAATGTAAAGCATGTGCTTGCCTTACCACAGAACAAAGATCCCTGGAGAGACTGAAGAAAGTAGCTTCTATGTCAACCTGAGGCTGAAGCACATGGATAAGGGCATGTGGATAACTGGAAGGGACACAGTTCTTTGTTTAGTCTTTTAAAAAAGCTTCTTTATGAAGAACAAAACCTGAAATTTTAGTACTCCAAATAGAAATTCAAACCCTTCCTGCTTTTTGGAGTATGTGGACCATCCCTAGGGAAATGGTAGCACAAGCAGAAGAAAAATCAAATATCCAAGTTGCACAATTGAAACTAGAAAGGATTACAGAACTGCCTAAGACAAGAACGCCAAGAAGCCACAAGGAAGGACCCTGAAAATCATGAAGTTGGCTGGGCTGGGGTGGGGGAGCTCTTAAGATAGTTTTGTTGGTCATTATCTTATTAACACAAGCTGGAAATGTACATATAGCAATAAAGACTAATACAATATCAGTGGATTCCAGCTCATCAGACTTTCAGAGTTTCAGGTATCATTTGCAATTTGGCAATAGTTGTTTTCTGCCAGAAGATGTAACTCTCTAAATGTTAACAGCTGCTTTCCTTTGAGAACCTACTTACATTTTGTTGAATGAAAAGTTGTTAAAGATACAGTTAGTTACTGTCTCTTCTTTTAAAGTACAATCCTCTCTTAAGAAGCCCTCTAAATAAAACTAGCCAGTCTCAAAGTGGATATGCCTACAAGCCAGCACAGAATAAAAGTGAGGCCTTCCTTATCCAATGGTATAAAGCAAGCAAACCCCCATTTGCAATATTACCTAAACTTCACATTCATAATAAGTGGACCTCAGGACCCTGAAACAAGCCCTGTATTATTTCAGAATAAGTCACACTTTTATAGAGGGTTCTTTCCCTCAGCCTGAAATAGTAAACTTGGCAAATACATATAGCCAGGTCACACATATTTTAGGCAAAATCCAAGAATACACATGCCAGCTTTTTGTTGTTTACAATATGGAATGGTGACGGTGTACAGCAGTATATACAGACCAGGAGATACACTCTGCACTCAGTGAAGAGCAGTGACAGTTCATAGAAAACTGCTGTCAAACTACAGAGTTTCAGAAGGCCCATCTTTCTGCAGGAAACTGAAGTCAGTGATGAAGTCAAAGTGTTAAAGCAAAATCTCACACTGCAGTGCATTCCAGTGGCTGTAATTTCCTTGCTTTGAGTCACCCTTCTCCTGCAACAGAACTAAGCAAATGGACTTTCTCCATGCTCAAGGAACCATATGGTGCAATGTCACCTGCCCCTGCTTCAATGAGTCCCACCTTTGGTACATGAGGTCAATGTTTACTTTAGAAGAGATTTCAGAGGCATAAACTGCTTCAACTAGCACCCTAAACCAAAGCATTTCCCACACAAAATACCCTTTCTTTTTGATCCTTTTCAGAACAAATGTGATTTCATATATTCTGTAGAAAGTTCTCATTGAAGTGACTTCTTTCTTGTTCTCATTTTACCCATCTTTGATGAAATGGAAAAGAAAAAGATCACTATGTAGCAGAGCTCATTTAAAAAATAAACAGAAAAACTACCACACACACAAGATAGTGGATGGAATGCAGTACTTGCTGCAGCCACAGTGGCAATGGGGACCGTACACCAGTATAGCTACTTTGTCCTTACCAGTGTGCTCCTCATTCAGCTGTGCAATGGAGTTGCAAGTTGAGCTGGTAACATAACAACTGCAGGAGCTGGGAAATAAGACAACTAGAGGAATGATTTTTCATAAAGGAAATCTGAAGGATGCTTACTCTACTTACGGAAACCAAGAAAAGCCTGCAACCTAGGCTCACCCCTGGCAAGTATTTTTAGGTCATAGGTGTATATACAGCAAAGATCTTCAGACCAGCTTCTTGTGCATTTCTCTCTACACATGTCAGCTAACTGCGCTGAGCTCTTCTATCTTATATAGTAAGTCCTTTTAGAAGCCTTTTAGGCTTCTCCGGAGGGTAATGGATTACTTAGCTCACAGCTGTCCAATCTGCCTGGCACACTATGGAGAAGTCTAAATAAGAAAAAGCTGAAAAGATAGGAAAAAACCTAATTCATCTTAGCAGGGAGGGTGTATCAATTCTGACAGTTGCTGTCACTGGTAGAAAGACATTACTAAACTTAAACAGATTGATGTGTCCTTGTCAAGCAGCCACTCAGACTGCATTAGTAATCTTGCTTGGGAAATAAATTAATGATGGATTAAATCAGTTTAAATTCCCCAAGGTCTAACTTGTTATATGTCAAAGCGCGCCCCAGAAATAAACTTCAGTTCACAACTAAGTTATTCCTCCCTCCCTCAGGCTTTGGGAGCCTGAAATGGCTCAACAGCTCAAGGCACAAGCAATAGGTTACAGACCTTCCAGTAAGCTGAGTATTCAAATCCAATGTCTGATGATAGCATCACCTTGCATGCTTTGAAGGAGACTCTTAAGAGGACAGGTGTTCATACCTTAAAGGTATTACTGTAGTCCTCCCTATTGAGACCAATTTAGAAGTCCTGCCCTCTACCAGGCTCCGTAGAGCCAGGATTTGGTAAAGAAAAACTGTAACACAGGAAACATGAGTGGGAAGCTTCCTTTTCTTGACAGAGTCCCTCAACACACACAGTTGGTGCCAGAGCACTGATCATCCTAATTCTCATACTGTTACATTTAACACATTAGTCACTATTAAAGATGTTTACAAGATGGGAGGGGAGGAAGAGTGGAACTCAAATCTGCTCTCAGTTATACATATCTGAATCCCAGTCTAAGGATGATGAACTGACTACACAAGAATCTTGATTTTAGCTGAGCATGGAACAAAATTTCTGCAACAGCTTTATATCAATGAATTATCTCCAACCCCAAATTCTAAGGATCAAAATAGCCCAAGCTAGCCCACAACCAGACTTAGCCTTAGTCTCAGTGAAAGGGACGAAAGTCAAATTCTCTTATATTTAAAGCAGGCTAAGGATAGACCCCACAGTTCAACTGATAAGTCAGTTGTCTCAGAACCTCATGTCTCAGGTGAGGACAGAGAGCAAAATGACAAAGGAAGCTTTCCCTAAGTGTTTGTGAAGAACTCTTCCAGAGCTACACAAGCATGAACTGGCAGAAGAGCTCTGTTACCTCTGTTGTTCATCATCTAGACACTCAATAACAGTTGTATCAATAATAGATAAGAAAGGTGACTTGCTGGCTCAGGCTGCCAGCAGACATTTCTGCATCAGCTATACTCAAAAGTTTTCTGCAACCTCAATGGCTAGAAAACCAATGCTGTCACTCCAGCCACAACAAATGATCCTTTCCAGAGACTCATTCTCAAACTGGTACTTTGGATCTACTGTGCCACAGGACATACCCAACTACAACTTTGGTGTGTTATGTTAACCTAACAGCCAAGTTGTCTGCGTCACAGTTCTTCTGTCTGTAGGATACTGACAATGTCCCTGTAACTGCAGCTGCTTCCACAAAAGGAAACTGAGTCTACAGGATCAGTTCAAGATCTTTGAAAAAGAGTTTTATAATTAAAAAGGTGGTATTTTTTTTTCTTCATTTTTTTAAAGAGAATTTGGATCTTTAAGTTATATTTGAAAGGGAGAGGCATGAAGACTATTGCATCCAGTGCCATTACTGGAGATGTACTCTGCGTATTTCAGGCTGAAGAAATCTCAAAACAGCCACACTGGTGTCAGTTGTTGAGAGGAACAACCACTGAATTATTTTAAAGATGGACACCAACTGGAGAAATATTGAAGGCAGAGAACACAGTTTTCTTTTCCCATCTGTCACTCCATAATAACCTTAATGCTAGACTTATTTCTGGAAGCATGATTTAAATTAGTGCCACTGAAAAATATGGAGGCTAAACAAAAAAAATGAGACAGCATCAACAACATGTAGTAGGTTAACCATGGATGCACTGAGCTCACTCATTTTCAAGAAAAAGTCAAATTACTTGACTTGCTACCATGTAAGGCCATGCACATCGGTTACTATGATCAGTTAATATCCTGATACTTGCAAAATTACTGCCATGCAATCACTTCTCCACCCCAAGTGACAGGAAAAGTGTATGTTCTTAGACCACTGGAAAAAAGTTTAAGGATCTGGCATGCCTGAGCTTCATCAATATCTGGGAATAGATAAATAAGACAGCTACTTTCTGGAGCTATGTAAGTCTCAGACTGTTTCATAGATTTTTAAGGGCAGAAGAGATTAGTAGGATATCTAGCCTGGGCTACCACCAAGGCACTAGCACCCCTGCTCTTTTTGCTGGTTTACATTCTTCCTACACTCAGAGCAATATTAACATTCTGCTTAATGTATACTTTTCCAAAAGAAAGGAAAAATGAATGCAGATTTTGGAGAAAATAATAACTCACACTTTAATATTCTTCTCTCCTCTATTCTTGACACTCTCAGATCTCCACCTGCCCCAAAAAAACCCTTACTTCCTTCTTGAGTAAGACCCCACCTGAAATTATCCAACAATCCATTTTTGTAAGTGTAAATTTTTTGTAAAATAATGGAAAATTTCCCACTAGCATTACTGGAGCTGGATTTTGTTTGGGGGAATATTTTGTGAATAGCAACCCTTAAAAACTTCTAGAAACAGTACTGGGAAATGAACAGAAGACTGAATACATCTTATAAACCTCTAGACCAAGGTTATAATAGATTTCTGGTGTTGGTTGTTTTTTTTTAGTCAAGATATACCTACATATCACACTGGACCAGAGGGTTAAAAGAGCACCAACAAGTATGGGTAACAGCAACAGTCCAGCCGACACATTGCTGTGGAGTAGATGGAACAGCAAAGACTGGTTATTTCAAAGGTTTTCCAGGCATTGGCTCTCTGTTCCTGCAAGGAAAAAAAACACACGGGGGAGGGGGGGAGGGGTGTGTGTGTGTGAATCTCTTCATTAGCAGCTAATATTCTCCACAATTACTTGAAAGAGGCTGAAATTCCAGTCCATTTCATGTGTAAGTACAGCTTTACTCCTTCACCTTGCAAAGTGCACCACATATTGGAAAGAGAAAACAGACAGACACTAGGTGGACTTTACTGACAAGAAATTGTCAGAACACTCATGAATAATCTGAGAGGACAGAGATGTGCAGGCTCATGCAGACCCCTTGGAGAAGAGGGAAAAAAGTCCTGCTGTTACTAGGTATTACCTAACAGCTAGTTAATTCCCATTACCAACCTCAATGAGTATTCTCCAGGCATCCAGAGTAATGAATAAAAATATTTACCAAGTTTGCGTGTTATGACCCCCCTTCATATTACACATACAGGTACAATGCTACTCTTGCTTCCCTTTTCAGGTGTTCCATTATCAAGTCTGTTACACAGAGATCACATTGTTGCTGCCTCTGTTCACTAACTAGAATAGAGTTGGCTCTAATTCTCTAGTAGATTCTCTAGGTCGTGCTGCACAACAGTGTCAGGGCTCTGTTCCTGTCCCCTACCTAGTGAAAAGGTAAGACCGTGGAAGGTCACAGTGTACAAGGGCACGTAGCAAATTTCCTACTGAGTGGTTTATCTAGAATGGTTGTGAGTTTTAAAATGAAGGAGAAGTAAGAAGTCAACAGAATAGAATAAACTGCTAGCACCCTTCCCTCCCAATCTTATTGTCCTACATTTTGACTTTGAAGTTCACTGAAATTAGAAGATATGCTGAAGGCATTCCAAAGATACCAGGAAAACACTAGAAAGGCAATGTGACAAAATCTTATGTGCATCACAAATTATTCCAAAAAGGTATAGAATACACATCGTCATCTTTAGAGTCTAGTGGCCAGAACACATTCCAGAAAATTCCACTGTTTTCTAGAGCGCAAAATTCAAGCCCACTGCAGATGCACTAAAGCCTTCATACAAAGTCAATGCTGAAAGAAAGGTTAATGACTTAGCTGCAGAGTGGCTTCTGTTCCCCTGGAAACCGGAGAGGGGCATATGTTCCCTCCTACCCTGGGAACAGAAACAAGCCTAAAGCTACTTTAAAAACCCACATATATATTGACAGAGTTAGAAGGAGCATGAAAAGCTCTTTGCCAGTCAGTCCTCCCTTCCCCATTTCCTCATGGGGGCACCTGAGAAAATACTCAAGAAAAGCAATGGCTACAAGTTCACCCTCTAACCTTTGGCACAAAAGTTAGTCTGATGAAGTGCAATTATGTCATACAGCACACAAACACACACACCTTCAACAGTACTAGATCCATTAAGATCACAGAATAACTTCTTGTCACTCCAGTAAACCTATGCCAGTCCTCTATCATTAGATTATAGCTCCATCTTTTCAGCATTACTTTCAAGGGAAGAATATCTACACTTCCCTCTAAGGACCTGGAAGCACAGGTTTTCATAAAAATAAACAATATAACATCCATTAACAAAAAGGCGTTTAAGGTTTCTGTTTTGAAACATTATGGCATAAATGTTATTTTCCTTTGCCAGATAAAAGAATACAATCCTCTTCTAGAGTTCATATAAATAATCAAGTAAGCAGAAGAGAAATGGAAATTTCAGTGGTTATTGATTTAGTTTATGCACACAAGCTTGTGAGCCATACTTAATATTTAAAACAGAAAGATTTAAAAGAAGCATGAGTACCTTTAGAGCTGAAGGAAATTAGAGATTAAATTCAACTTATGAAAATATCTACATGGCCTGTAACAAAGATCTCTAAGGTTCACAGCTGTCTTCCTAAGATATATGGGCATGCCTGTACCATTGTGCCTTCATTTCAGAGAATCCCAAGCAATAGCTATCTACAGGTTCCAAAAGTAGATCTCACCTGTGAGATGCATACAGTCCTAGCTGACGTCAAATGTGAATTCTAGTTTGCAGCTGTTAGAAGGATAGTTATGGCATGGTTGCGTACGATCCTATGCCAAATGGCTTCCCCCAGTGATAAATGTACAGCAACCTTGACCTCAAAAAGGAAACCCTTTTTCAACATGTCAAAACGAGGCAGCTCCTTCCTCATCATGTTCACTGATACAGTTCAGAAGTGCCCAGCTCCCCCCATGCATTGTATAGGAAGATAAGGTGCTTGTCTTGAAAGTGCAAAATCCAGCTGTTACTTGCAGAGTCCTGAGCAGCAACAGGTTACATCATTGAGTTCAAGTCTCTAGCCTTTACACAACAGGCTATCCATAACAATGGACCAAATACTTCACAAGGTCAGTGCAGGACATAAGATGCAGCCAACATCCTCACACATCTACCATGCACATGTCAGGGAAAATTCATTACCGTTCTCATTCTACAATGAAATTTATGTGTAACAGTTAAGCACACAGCTGTATCAAGCAGTTTAATAATAGGCTATAATGAGTGTGTGGATGGTGATGATATTACCCAGGCTGTCTGTCACACTAATGCCTGTACTGACTCATCAGGAGGCAGCAGTACAGGCCCTCCTCAGTTATGTTCTCTCTGTTCAATGACTCTTGTTAAAGGACTGACAGTCAAAACAATGACTACATGAAATATGCTGCATAATGTACTACAGCAATTAGAAAATCCCTTAGCACAAATGCCGCAAGAATATTTTACAGGCATATTGAAGAAATTGAATAAGGAATTCTTCATCTAAGCTGTAAGCTTTATTCCATCCCATAGCACACAGACACACGCCTCACCCCACAAGTGCTGTAGATACAGAAGGGTCAGAGAAGCAGAAAATCATCCTGAAATTAGTGATGACTCCAGACCAACAATTGCAATATCCTCAGCTCTGCTTACCCTAGATGTAGAAGCACTGTTTTAGAGAATCACATTTAATTATAAGAAATTGATTCTAGACCAGCAACACACTCACAAAAGACATATGAAGCAGCAAGTAGTTAAAAATTCCATTAATTCACACTTGGCTTAAGAGAGACATACTTGTGCAAAATGTTCACTTTATTAAAAGCTGTTCAAAATGTTCACTACCAAAAAGTTACAAGTTAAATGTCATATACCCATGAGAGTATTGCATGGTGACTGTCTATCACCCTTTATCAACAGCAAACTGCTCTACAGCTTCTCAAAACATAATTGATTAGAATCTCCTAAGCCTTTCACAAGAATAAACGTGCTTTAGAAAGGTTTCTTGCACACATTTGCTGTCCCATGGACAAACAGATACAGCTGATCTAAACTAAGTAGCCCTACTGTGGTTCGATTTATTCAAGTAGCATTTATTGGTTATTATTAAATTATTTAACCACCAGCTAACCTCTTCTCTCTTTGTTAGCTCCTACACATCCTGATCCTATCTCTTTCCTCTGTCCATTTTCATTCCATGGTCTACTTTGGGACGGCTCTATGACACTGTCCAATACATATTGCACAACTGGACTTGACCAGTTGTTCCCACCAGGAAAAGTGTTCTCTTTCATTCATGCTCCATAAAGCATAAAAGTTTTGATAAAGGCAAACTCCAGACAGTTTAATTTTTTCCCCCATTGTAGAAGGTCGCATTGTTCCCTAGTCTGCTAAATTAGTTTTTGCTGTCACACACATAGCCCTCCATCCAAACCCAGACAGCACACAACCTTATGTAAATTTTTTCTCCTCAAAGTTTCCATAGAAAAGCAGTAACTCCCAGGTATATATAAAACATGCTAAAACACATATTACAGCCCATTCTCTAGTCTTGCATGCAGGCATGTAACAAAACCTACATACTCTACCCACACAAACTAACCCTAAGCAGCTGGCTCACCTCTCTGCAAAACAATGAATTAGTTGGGAGATAATGAATCCCAGCTGACTAAGCAAGGTTTTTCACTCCTGCCTCAGTAATCTGGAACTCATAGCTCTTCCTGTCAAATTCTAGTCTCATAGATGACCATACTAAAATGTACAGGTCAGCATGTCCTAGTGGGTAAATAAACACCTTCTTTCTCGCAAGCTCTACTACTTGCCTAGGTAGTAGCCAGGTCTCCCTGCAACATCTCTTGCCTTTGAACCTCCTTGAGTGTGTATGGTTTTGGCTAGGATATAGAGCAACAGAAAAGCTGTCAGTCAAAGCAGTGATGAAGTTATGACGTAGAAGTCATAACCAATACACCCTACAGTTCTCCAGTCATACCTGAGGTTTAGTTTCCTCTTCATCCTTATAATAGAAGAGCTGGTCCCCACGCAGCACAAACCACCGCTGCTGCCAGTTTTTCATAATGCTCCTTTGTTTCTTCAACCAGCCACACTTCAGCACACGATCTTGACAGTTTGGAGAAGAAGGTCTGGAGGGAGGCCCAATCTGTTCACCCATCACCAAACTCTTTGATCGGGCTGAAAAACCAATTACAGAGTAAAGGAAAGAAAGGAATAAGAATAATAACATACAGAGAGGCTAAATAACTCTTCTGTACTTCCTTCTCTGACATGGACAGACCATTATGTGCAGGCTCTCTCTTGATTAGGTACTTTTTTTTCCCAGGGTGTACATTCAAGTTCATTATAGTCATGCAAAAGACAAACACCAGCCTTTTGGCACTGCTCACTCTAACAATTTTAAGTGATACGATACCTCCACCAAGGCCTCTACAGTTCATATTACCTTTCTTTGTGGCTTACTGCCTTCCAGCTCTACATAGGAATAATGATATTGCTCTCTCCTAAGGGGATATTTGCTCAGTGAGAAGTTGTGTAAGCATGGTGAGGCGAGACAGAAAAGAAGGAAGGAGAGAGCGTAAGAAAATATTCTCACTCCACACGCAACCACTACTGGAATAATCAGCCAGTGAAACCAGCTGCCATGGGGTGGGGAACAGCCAGCATAGATAATGTAGCTATCCAGAATAATTAAAGTCACCTCACTCTTAAGGGATTTATGACATTGAAGCAGAAAAACACAATGGAAATTAAAAAAGACAAACAGAGAAGAAAGTTGAAATGTTATAAGAAGTGCTGATATGGTATCATAGCTTCTTCAGAATTACACTTTGCTTATTTTTGCTTAAAACACCTTGCTGAATTTAACCTAGGCTCATGTACAGTGTTAGTCCTACTTTAGGGAAGTTTACTAGCAGACTTCAGATTCACTTCAGTAACCCAGCACTCTCCAATTCTGATTATTTTTATATAGCCAAAACAATAATTTAAAAAAATACCTTAATACATAATTCACTTAAAATCAGGTTTTGATGTATCCAGGCTTATTCTCTAAGCTTACTAACTGTAGTCTGAGCTCTCAAACAGGCATTTTCATGCCAGCAAAATATATAAAGAACCACTTTTCACGATGAAGCCAAGATCCTTATGCCTTCATATATCCCTTTCTGTCAACACAGTGCCCTCTAGCAGATGACTACCAAAAATACGAGAACTTCATCTCCTCCCCACTGGCCCCCAATACTGCCAAGAAATGGAGCACCCTATTTTATATGCATCTAGTAAGAAAATAGGCTTTTCACATTTAAATCTCTATTGCAAAAGCCTGTAAGGATCTAGTTGAAGAAACTGCCTCTGCCTCATTCCAGGTCACATTTTACAACAAGGACCAAACTGTAATATGGTTTAGACTGTCCTAGATTCCTTTCCACATTCACATTATAACATATGGTATTACAAGAACAAGTATCCCAAGAATTTTCTTTTCCAAATGGAACTGTAATGTTTCTTAGGCAACATATTGGTAATTAACCTAACCAATAAGTCTAATAACTCCAAAATCTATACTTCTATAAGCACTCAATACTCTCCAGATTGTGTGCAATTCCCAGCAGTTTCCAGTTTTCCTGAGTTGCATATAGTTATATAAACCCTCTCCTACTTCAGCCCTCCTACTAAAAAGAAATTAGGTCTGCTTAACTGGAAAACTACTACCTTTGTTTTAGCATCTATATTGAAAAGACATCAAATCTCTAGCTTTAGATTACTCCAAAGCATGTTATCTCATATTTCCGCTCGCATACACTTTGGTGTTATTTGTACAGCTCTTCCTAGTAATTATTATAGTGAAGAGCTAAGGCTTTCATGATCAGTCACTGGAGAAAGAGTATCTTCATATTCTTATTTTAAATAGCACCACATCTTAGTCAATTGCTATGGTTATTAATTCTTCATGCTGTCTTAGCTTTCTATTTCCTTAGAGCTTTTAGTTGTGACTGTAAAAGTTAATTTCATTAGGGAAATACTTAGCAACCTCATCTGCAAGTCAACAGCATGGATCAGATAGAAATTTTCAGAAAGAGGAATTATTTATGACTATTAACAGCATTGATGTTCATATCACATGCTTCACAGAACACAATAATTGCATAGAGGATAGAAGAAAACTTTCATAGATGAACACAGCCTTCCTTTAAAGCAGCAGGTATCTTATACTACTGGGATCAAAATACTTGCTTTGATAATCTGATCCAGTACATCAAGCCCCTAATTATTAATGGTAGATATATATTCTTAGTGCTCATCTATTTAACAGAATTATGGAATCAGCAGAGTGTAAGGAAAAAAACAAATCAATAAATCAGACTCACAACAACTCAGTGAATACTTTACATGGTCTGGAGTTCTGATCCGTAATGCATTTTAAATAATACAGCACAGTTTGGTTTTGCTCTTCACATTTTCATGAATTAATTATTGATTCCGCCAAACAATAAGTTCTAAACATAAATCAATGTAGAACGGACTCAAGTTGTTCTTGGAAAAAGGTTTAGGATTCATTTGCACAGTGCAGCAGTACTGAAATGCCAACTACAGGACATAACCATTCAGATGCAGGGGAGCACAGCAAGATTACAACAGACTAGGCAGACCCATATCCTCGCTGTCCCATAGGTGGCACTAACAAGCCTGGATTTGGGGGTGACAAATCATTAGAAGGAAGGCAAGAATCAGAGTCGCAGACCTTGAAAATACTCCTGTGGCTGGAAGTGACACTGGCATATGGAAGTTCCCATATCCAGATGAATACGGGAGCAGGAATATGAGCAAAGGCAGTGGGGTGACCATTAAAGCCCATTGTGCAAATGCCTGGGCTACACTAAATAAGCTCCCTTTGTCATGTCTTTAACAGTAAACTCAAAGATTATCCTGAGGAGTGAATAGACCAAAATGGATAGAGCCACGCTGCCATTCCTTATAGGCAGCAATCTTTACCCCCGTTCCAACTCAGCCCTGTCTAAAGCTAATCTTGCTGTTTATCTTCCTTGCCCCACTAACAGAGCATCACAGACTTCTGCAAGAGTTCTTCTACAACTCAGAACTGCCTCCAAGCAAGATACATATTCCTGTTTCCTCAACGCATCTATTCTCTAGCCTAAGCAGGTGCATAACTACAAAGAAAGCTTTTCCCCTTCCCTACCCATACCATCCCCCCTTCCCGAGTTCAGTCCTGCTTGGCAATATTATACAATCTCTTCTGCTCTCCTTCACCTGCTTACAGCTCTAAATATCACTACAGATTTGAGCAATCAATATAAAGTACCTACTTGAAAATAGAGACATGGAAATCAATCAAGTCAATGCAATTCAGTATCAATTAAAGTTGTAGTTCTTTGAAATTTCATAAGCAGGGAGCCTAAAATCAATATAGTCATTATAATAGATTCTGGCTGACAAACTGCCCTACCATGAAGGCACTTTGCTCTAGTGTTTCTTCAGTCTAATGACACGGTGACACTATGTATTATTTCTGGTATAGTCTTTGTTTAAAGTACTAGCCACAAAGGGAAGTGGTTTCACATACTACAAACAATATTCTCAGTTTTATTTAATTCATACTTTGCCTCAAAAATGGATGCACTGAAAACACAAGAATCATATGCCTTAGAAAGTGATACTGCATTGCCTTTCACCGAATTGTAGGAAATAAAATCCTTGGTTTAGTCTGTTTTATGTGTCTGTTACACATCTGTATTTGCATTTCAGTTTGATTGCTAAGATACTACAGCCAGTGAGCACAAATGAAACCAAGAACTTCCTCAAACCACTGTGACAGCTTAGCATCTTGAAACACAATAAGCAAAGAAATTAAAGGCAGAATGTTTGGAACTGTTGGTGGTGAGATGTATTTAGGCAACTAGAAGGATATCAGAAGAAATTGGCAAGGGCTTTTAGTCCCCTCCAGCCAAATAGAGTAGTAATTCATACAGAAACAAAAGGGTGCTACATAGCCACATGCCTATGCACATTTTGCGACTTGGAAGACACCACATTAAGAAATGCTACCATAAGAGTAGGTTAAGCTCCGTTATTTCTATTCAATAAAGTTACACCTGTCTATTCAGAACATTTTATAGATCAGGACAATGTGCTGTGATTCTACTTTTTTTCCTCGATTTGTTTTGCTTTCAGCCAAAAAAAAATATGAAAGGATGTTTTACTATGGAAAATAATTTTTCATGGCTACCCATCAGATACTACTGAAGAAAATGAAAGTAAAAACAAACAGGTCTGGAAACCCATCATTTTTTCCAAGAGAAACTACATAACTGCTTCCGGTGTAATGCATGTATAACCTTACTTGTCCAACCAAAGGAAAAAGCAGGGAGATAATTAGCTTTACATACATTTGTCTAGTAATCTGCATTTTCTGCAATGGTTAGGATACCAGACTGCATGTACCAAAGGAGGTAGGCTTGCCAACAAAAGATTCTGACAGTCTGAAGATTTATTTGTACAAATATTTACTTGATATTAAGTTCCTAAGAGAACAACTGCATTCCCAAAGGCCGTTTCAAACATCTGAAATCCAAAATAAACTAGTCTAACTTTACCATCAGACTAGAGATGACTGCTGGTTAGAAACTGGCTATATATACAGGGTAAAATACATTTCAGGCCTTACTTTAAGGGCAGAAACTTTGTTTATAGATATTTAGCTGTAGGTAAGACACATGCTGTTTAAAAACTAACATCAAAGCCAAACAAAAAAACCCCACCCCACAATCACCACAGACAGCCTTCTGAGAAGAAGAGCAAAAGAGGTGGATGTAGGAAGATCTGAACAGCAAGGTAATGACTAAAAGGCACATTTCAGCTACAAAACACAACTATAACAAAAAAAAAAAAAATGAGCCAGCCTGAAGGACAATGACAAGAACGAACTACACTGTAGCAGAAGATGCATCAACACCCCAAAAAAAGGAGCTCAAATGGACTGGGAAACTAGACTTGCTCATCAAGAAGCACCCTCTTCTGAGAGGTTCATCCCTGCTCAGAATTCCTAAGACAAAAAGCTCAAGGTTCTGCTTTCAAGAAGTCTGCTGTTTTATAAAGGTTGCTACCCCTTATCTCTTTTGCATGGTCAGAAAAGTCAGCGCTCTTTCACTGGCAAAAGACAAAGGAACTGCATGTGAACCAAGGTGTTGTGAAGAATAAGACTAGACTGCATAAATCCTCCATACCAGCATGTTTTAAGAGAGGGCACACTGACAGTGGCTGGCAGAACAGGAGGCAAGACTTCCTGCTAGCTAATGGGGTTAGCACACCCAAACAGCACTGTTGTACTACACATAACTGCATCTGGTACTGAAAGCTGTGTAGCCCTGCTTTGCCATAAGCTCAGGTACAGCAACACACATTTAAAGTTGCCTGTAGCCTTTCTAGAGTCACCAGAGCTGGCTCAGCTCTTTGCATCAAACATCAATAAGCATGCAGCATTTCCTTTGTAGAACATGCAGAAAAACTATCCTGTTTTCCACCTACAGTACAGCATTTACAGAACACTGTCAGAACCAAGAGACAATGTCACAGTAGTTTGAGGGCAGGTGCTTAGTGACTGGCATGAAGAAATTAATCTTGGTCTTTTACAGTGTTCAAGATAACAGCCATGACCTTTCACCACCTTACAAATGGTATAGCCAGCTCTGTATAAGGTATGTTCTAAATCAGAAAAATAATTTTATATTCTAGTGACCTGTGCAATGTAACCGTAAAAGCCACTTTACTGGTCAGTTACTTTGCAAGAGTATGCAGGTAGCGCACCCTAAAAAAAGCGGTGAGGAGATCAGTTGAAGGAAGGCAAGAATCAGCTTCAGTCTTAGTTAAATTTCACAAAGATTCAAGGCTTCCATGAAATATGCTAACAGATGACTTGGTAATGTCTTTAATGCAAGGAACGCATACATGGTAGCACATACTGATACACATTAACGCAGGGCCTTTCCACAAGTCAAGGAAAACTCGTCTTTGATAATTAATTCAACCCACTGCACACAATGGAAAAAAAACAACAACACATAGTCAGTAGGATAATTTAGTCCTTTACTCCTGAAGAACAATTTACATTCATCTTTAAACTATTGTTACAAATTCATGGCATCTTGGACTCCAGAACAGGTAAGGATTTTGGCAATCCATTGCTGCTATCATACAGGTAAAGGGGTATTGGTTTGTTGGTTAACATTTCACTCCAGCTCTGGAGATCCATGACCTATTACACAAAGAAGTCTTAAACTTATTTTGCTGTCACTAGCAGCAAGAAGGCCAGCAGGTCTCAACTCCACAGAAGAGTCATTTAAAGAGTTTAATCTTGTATTTTCATTAGGATTTGAATTGTTATCCCAAGTTGTGGGAATATGTTGGACTTGTGGAATTTAAGGTTTATTCATTGGCAGGTACCAAAGGTAACCTGCCACCTGCTGTTCACAAGAGTACCCTATGAATACATAAAGCCATGCCAGTCTTACCAAACCACTAGCATTAAATGACGGATAAGTGCCAAGATGGAAGGGCGATGGCTGGATTCTTTCAGCTACAACTGACCACCCTACAGATTTCCCACCTAGTAAAGTGAAATACTTTATTCTAAAAAACACAATGTGTTGTGGGAAACCACAAAGAATTGTCAGTATTCAGACAAGATACCCTGCATCCGTGCAGAACTGGGGAATTTGCTAGGTCTGTATTACAAAGTAATACAGTACAATGGGTGTAGGGCGGAACAAGTAAGGAGGAACAGCTTATACCACAGACCCACCATCTATACAACACTTATTCAGGGATCTTATTTGGACTGACCATGGAAGCATACTGCACATGGAGCACATTTTCATCCAGAAGTAATTCAAGGCTATGCTAAAACACCCTCTAAAACACGGTAGGTAGGAAAGATCAGGAGATCTGCTTCAAAAGTGTGCCATTGATTCAAACCCAGACAGATGCAGACAACCCTCAGGACTCCAAATGAGGACAATGGACAAGATCTGCCAACTGACCCAGCAGCTTAAGCTAAGGACAGAAGCACACACTCTGTAGAACTGACAGTAGATAGTGATGCTAATAGATATTATAGCAGTAGGGACTAATAATTATAATCACTTTCTTCACTGAAGAGTTTAAGCCTTAGCTGTTGAACCCTGCCATTCCTATCTCTAGTTTTACTGCTCCCAGCATATCCATAGTAGCACAATGGCTGCATCTCTACAGTGTGATTAGAAAGCATAAAGAACAGGTAAGAAACTGTTACAAAAAAGTGTCTGTGATAGGACAAGGAATAAAGACATTATTCATTTAGCACCCTGACTACTGGCTCTTTATTTCTCAATAGATGATACCACACTAAGGGGTGCAATGCTTATGCCCTCCTTTTGGTATCAGCCACTTTGCTGCAGCAAAAAACTCAAACTCATGCAGCAGTGTAAGTTAGCTTCTCTGTGACAGAGGGTACAAAACACGTTAGAGCACAGCCATTCAAATTTGCCTTCCTAATGCTCCCAACTTTTTCTTCACTAAGAGTGGCCTCCAACCCCTTCTATAAAGAGGAAGATGAAGTAGACTTGCATAGCTTGCTGCAGGTCATATTTTAAGCACATTATTTAGCATAGCTTTCTCCAAATCAATGACTATAAACACAAAAGGCAAGGAACAATGAGGTAATCCTATGTACTCTTGAGGGAAGGTTAGAGAGCTACAAACTCCATGAATTGAATACTAGTCACTGAAGTATGCTCACATGCTTCGTTTATTTGTTAAGTACTGAAAGGGACACATAGAAGCTGGAGGGCCAGCCCATTATAGATTTATGCTAATCTACACCAATAGACAGCAGGTTCAGGTCAGCTTCATTACCAGGAGAGATTAAACACTTTGTGGTGGTTTTTTTTTTTAGGTTGTATGTGTGTGTGTGTGTAGAAATCAAAGATATTCCTACCTCTTCTTGCTGATCATGAGTAAACCGTAAGCAGAAGGTCAGAGCCCCAGATTCAACCTGCTGTGTCCTTTGTTATTGCCAAATCGGAGTTACAGACCATATTGATAGGCAGCCCAAGTACAGAAACCTGCTCCTAGCCAAAGACTGTATTTTCATTTTCAGGTCCCTATATCTGTAGTATCCTGTGATGGTTCCCAGCTAGATCCACTGCAGACTATTCAGAGGACAGATCAGCACTTAGTTTTGTAGTCCATTGTGTGTGACAAGTGGGCGTGCTTTAAAGTGATGCACAAAAAGGCTATGAACTATCTAGCAAACCCAAGCACCAGCTCTTCACTCCCACTGAACCATGGCAGAATCTCCTGAAAGCTGTACATCATCTACATCTGGTTGGTTAGAACTGCCTACCTGACAAGTACTGCTGAAAGCATCTCTGCTGCTAGCAAAGTTCTGTATTTCCATATGAAACCATGCTGAACTACAGCTCACTGCTGTCAGAACAGGCAAGGCTTAATCCCTTCTCCCTACACCCACACTGCTCTTCCCTTCTGCTGATACACCCAGCCTTACATTCCTAGGCTTCACTGACAAGGCGAGGCCTTTTTATAATAGTTACTCACAGGAATGACAGAAAGTTATTTCAGTTTTCTTCCTCCTATTTTAGTGAGTCAAAACAGGTTACAGGAGACTGAATGAATACGTTGTACTTCCTCCTACGGGTATGGCTTTAAGACTTAATTTTTAATAGCCTTCCCAGCCATAATGGACTGAGGAAGAAACCAAAAATGCTGACCGTGATAACACTCGGATTTGATCTGGGACTGTACCCTGAGCTCATACAGCACCAGGTACTGTGGAATCCTGGTCAAGACTGCAGCTCTTCACAAACATAGATCTACCACACTCCATGGAATATCCCTTCCCAAAATTATTCTGGACTGAAAAAATAATCAAGACTACAGAAAACTTTGTCAAGGTCTTTTACCAACAACCGACTCTAAGATACTATATTATGGCCGAGCCACTTTCAGCAATAAACTTCCCCAAATTCAGTCATCATATATTTCTGATTTCCCTCATCCAGACACCAGGAAGGTATTCATTCCTACCCTACTTCTCAGGGCATAGCATTGAACCAACAGTTCAGTGTGCCCGTTTCAAAGTTTATTGTATCTATTTTCAACGTGCAAATCCTGCTTCCTTCTCTGTACAATAGGTTGCTTAAAGTGACTTGCCCTACTGCTGGAGTTGATTCAGGGGACAAAGGCAGGAGAAATCCAGGAATTCTTACTTCTGAACTTGCTCTGAACCTAAGTACCCAACTTAGATTATTTAGCCATAAGTATTTGTATTAAGATGTCACTGGTTAATAAGGTAAGGGTGGCTGCTCCAAAACTGGAGGGCTGCACAGGAATTAAGTATTAACCCCGCTTCTACAGTTCTCCCAAAGAGATTGTGATCAACCCAATCCTTTCCCCTGCAACAGAACCAGTTCTCACCTTAGAACCAACATATACAGCTACCTTGTCATTTAGCTCCTTGTATCATAGGTTTGTTCTTTAAACTTCTATACCAGTTCACAGAATGACTGTCTTACTGAAGTGTAAGAATTCTTAACATCTGCATTTGAGAGGAAGGATATTACAAGCAACTTCTGTCAGCTGCAAGGACCTAGTATCTCCTCTCTTTAGGTCTTCATAAAGACCAATTTACTGCCTTTTGGGCACAAGGGACACAAGCTCTGTAGAAAGAACACACATTAGAAGAAATGTCAGCAGAAGCTTCCCTCCCCCGTGTTAGTTTTAAATACCTTAAACGCATGCAGGCCTGGGCAGAGTCTAGGCATAGATCTTTTCCTCTTCTGGCTCACCATAGCTCATACTGCAGCCTCATCAAGGGGTTTCCCCTCCCCACCACAGTGTGCAAGTGCCTTTATTGTTGCCTCAAACTACCTCTGCCTATAATGCAGACAGCTGGAGAAAACAAATTAAGCTGCTTATGCAGCTGTGCTAGCGTATCAGCTACCATGAACATAAAGGCAATGCCGGCATGGAAAAAAAGTCATTCTGGTTATCACCTTGCAATGAAGATTAATAAATTTATAGAGGCACTAGAAGTAGCAGGTGACTGCCATCTTGGGGGAGAGGGGTTAGCATTTGTAGTGCTTCCACTGTGCTCTTCACAACCCTGCCAGTTTCACTCCATGGGTGTTTCACAAGTAATTAGATGGCCTATGGCTTTTTCATTTTTTAATATTTAATTCCCTCCCCACAAGTTCTCTGCCTAGCAGTCCAGCTACCCTTTGAACTAATTTAGTACTCTTTCTTAAGGCCCCCTCCACAGGAGATGAGACTATGGCTCATTATTTCAAGTTCAGATTGCCAGTGCTTAATAAGCTGGCACCTGCCTGCTAACTTTTCAGGGCTTTCTTTAAGGAGAATGATTTCCTGCCTAAGCCTTCAGGCAGAGACAGAAAGCTGCTATTGCCAAGAGCAGCACTTCAGCACACACCATGAAGCAATCCTATGCGGAAAGAGGGACTTCTCTACAGAGGTAAAAGCATGCCACCTTTGAACAGCCTGGGCCCTTCTTCATGGGACATACCACAATACAAGAGTAGGAATCTGAACCTGCCTCTGGAGGAATCCCACAAATACCACCTTGTTGACCCTTTCTGTCTATGCACGAGACCACTGAATCAGGACAATAGAGACAAAGCAATTGTAGCACACAGCTGATAATGCAGCTCGCTATCGCACACCCCTGCACCAAAGCAGCACAGTGCCAAGCAACTGACCTGGTACCAAGGGGCAGAAGCAATTCCTTGCTTTATCCACCTCCCTAGGGCTGCACATGATGAGAGGGGACATGCAGCTCCCTCTTTGTTCACTTCTCCCCCACTCTTCAGGGTTACTTCCTCCTGCCACCTTCAGGGCAGTTAATCCAGCAGCACTCCAGCCCCAGTGCCTCCCCTCCGCAGCCCCCATATCATCACCTTGTGATTTTAAACTCAACTCAGCACCTTTAACTCACGTTCCTCCAAACAAAGATGATGAAACCCAGACCCACACCACCAGCCACTGCCACCTCCACCACCTCCCCAGCACCTCATGGACCTTCTTCCTCCACCAGCTCACAAACTATGAGCTATAAACAAAATCATATTTCTCAGCACCACACCCTGGCATTTTACCTTCACATTTTACACTCCTTTCTACAGCACAGCATCTGAAATCACCTCTCCTGCCTTAAAGACTCACTCATTTAAGTAAGAAGGGTAGCGAACCTCCCCCTCGCAGCTGGGCACCTTGTTAACGGTGGCTCTGCCATGCCAGCTGCAGCTAGTCACACTGATTGCTCCCTGCCCCGGGGGGTTGGTGTGCTCCCAGCAATGCTGGTGGGCTCTCAGGGGCTGAAGGAAGTGTTTGGAGTTCACAGCTCCAGGGCTGTTATCTTTGATACCAGGAGTAAGATGCTGGATGTTACTGTTTGCCTGGTAAGCTGGAGGTGCCAAGGTGTTGGCCTCCCATGTGCTCTGGAATAGCCGTGTTATTATCAGCCTGTCAAACCAGAGCCACAGCGTGGGGCTGTTGGAGGCACTGGGGTTCCTCTTTACAGAGCTAAGAGGCTGCAGGTGCTCTGCTGTGGTTTGGCAAGGGGAACTAGACACATGGGAGCGTTCCCCTTTTCTGCCTTTTGCTGAGCAGTGAAAGGAGGTTTCTTCACAGAGCGTGATTTTGAAAGGAGTACAGTCAGAGGAGAGGCCTGCACTGAGCAGTCTCTGAGGTCCTGGACTTGCACAAGCAGCACTGTTCTGGCCTCTGCAGGGGAAGGTGCCACCAGTTCTTTCCTAACACCAGAGGAAAATAGAAACTTGACAGTGAACTCCTGTTGTGCACAGGGCAGCAGGATTGCCTCCTCGCTGTGGAGTCTGGCCAAGAGCCAGAAGCTGAAGGGTTGATGCCTTGCTAAACAGAGAAGTCTGAGCACACTTAGCGCCATTTGGCTACTTCTGTGTCCCTGTGAAATGTATTTATTTCACTGTTCCTAATTTCTTCTCTCTGCTATGTTCTTCTTCACAACTGAGTTGCACACAGTTTCTTTTTCTCCTTTCTGTTGAAGTCTCCTTTAACCAATGTTTGTTTCCTTGCTGGGCCTCATCTCAACTCTACCTGTTTTATAGATTGTCCTGCTACTGAGGTTGTGGGGTTCCTCTTATGTGAGGTCCAACTCCTGGAACCTGAAGTGTGTTGGTGAGACCGAAGAATTATTAACTGGCCACACTAAATATGATTCTGAACAAGCAGCATCTTCTAAAAGAGTCAGAGGTCTCCTCCATTGGTCTAAAAATCCCTAATTCATATCATCATAGCTTATTCCCTGAGCCTGGCAAACTCAGGATGAGAACTCCTGAAAGCCATAACCAGTTCACAGCCTTCTGGTGTGATTAAGACTGTCTTGAAGAAGTGATAAATAACATCATTTCCTTTAGACAAGAAATCTCTAAAGAGATGACCTCAATCTCACCCTACGTTTCTGGTACAGAATAAAAGTTCCTGGAGGCACCCCCCACAATTTCATATCAGTATGTTCATCCTATTATGCTGATGCCCTCCATTTAACTCGAGAAATAAAGTTGCAGGGTTGCATTTATATGACTAAACTGTTCTTAACTAGTGAGCTCTTACAGAGTTGATGTGTTATGATGACAGAAAGAAGCCAGTGAAAAGCTGTTAAATAAGAAGGAAGGATAACCCAGTATTTCTTCACATATGCTGAACCTGGGGAAACTCGTTTCAAGTCCTGGCTCTGCCTTGGACTTCACATGTGGCCTAGTGTTTTTCCCTCATTCACAGAATGTCAATGTCGCTTGTGAAATGTGGCATGTGCAAAGGTAAATACATTTTGATTTGTTAAGTTCTGCAGTACTATGGTAGTGAATTGTTGGCCAGCAAAGTAATGAATTAACATAAAACTATCAGTTCTGAATACAAATGTCTTGTGACTCTGACAACTTTGGAAATGTCTAAATTAGCAAATAATGCAGATTGTTGGGAGTGGATCTGTTACTTAGTGGCAGGGATATCCATGTTACCTATGAATTACAGGGGGCTCTGTTTTGGACTGGTTCTATTCTGATCCTATGCACTGAATACCCTTTAAGGGCCACAGAGCATTAGGGGCACCCCGGAAAATACCATCCCACCTAGTTCAATACAAAAGGAATTAATGTTTGTTTATTCTTTATGACACTGTTCTATGACATAACCAAAGTGCAGTAAGTGAGGAGAATTAGATTGGTTCAAAACCCACTTCTAACCCTGAAATGATCATGTAGATTCCAAAGTATACTACGAGAACTCTCATAACTGTCATGTGCTTTTGTATTAAATATGCTTTCAGTCTGCAGAATTGAGAAAGACTGCATTTCCACTGCCTTATATTCTTCCACCACACAAACCCTACATTTTCTGTACATATTCAATGTACATATCACATACAAACAGATATTTGTACATATCTACATTGCGCTCTATATATTCCTCAAACTTGCATAATGTTGTCTCTTCATCTTTCTCAAATACCCAGTTCCTTCCACACCCCTGACAACCCAATACATTCCTAACATCCCTTACCTTTTTAGCTGACTTGCATATACATGTGCTCTTACAGAACAGCCAATATGTGTCTTTTGGATGGTCAGTTGGGCATTATCTTTCAGAACATATACTTCTGTTGAGTACTGTGTGGCACTTTTCCCTAGGTGTACAGGTATGGTTATCTTTACTCTGTCCTCCCACCAATTTTTCTTTGAGATTAGAGGAGTCAAATATATTTTGGCACTCCTTTTCTGCTTTCAAATCTGGTTGGATTTAGCCAAGCAGCTCAAAAATTGTTAGGACAGAGATTGATAGAGAAATCACGCAATCATGTATCCTTACTGCAATAAGAAAACAGTTTAAATATAGGGTATTCATGCTCCTGTAATCAAAGACACAGCACTTTCATTAAAAATACAATGACACCATTGCAAAGACATTAATATTAAAACCTAGCTGTCCTCACTACAAGCACATGAAGCTTAGACTGTAGATGTGCACACTCCCAGAGGACTATCATAGTACTTTACTCGCTAAAGTCCCTCATGGCAGCATTACTAGACACCGTCCTCAGAAACATTTTAAGTATGCTAAAGCCCACTTTTCATTAAAATTGAATTATGACAAGTTTCAGAAAAAGAAAAAAGAGAGAGGGGAAATATCTCTGTTCTACTACAGCCATGTGAAGTATACCTAGGTAAAACTAGCTCATCTGTAGCAGGCTAGCTAGCCAAAATGTCTCACATCACTTTTTCCCAGCTCTAAGTTTCAATTTAACAAATAAACAAAATTTTAATTATTCTGACTGTGAAAAAAATTTTCAACACACTGGAACATATGTATGAGCATGTTGCAAACAGAAATGTCAGAAAAGTGCAGACAATTCCATAGTATCAAACACCCATTAGCACAAAGTCCCAGTAAGGACAGTAGGTTTATTTTTAGTACATATACAACTGAGACAGACTGTGCTGAAGATAGGAATACTGTAAAGAATCTATCATGTCAGCAGGCCAACTTTCTTGGTATAGAGGGAAATCCCATCACCCTACCTATTAAAAAGCAAATGCATAAGCTTGTAGTCAGTCCAGCTTCCATCTCCTAGCACATTTAAATGCGACTGGGCAGATATAACCTGTTTAAGACTTTTCAAGGAGCAAATCCTTTGTTTCATTTTTTTCATCTCTTAACAATGAAACAAAAATACATTCCTTGAGACTCAAGGATGTAGTCTGAAAACTGCTTTTCATGGTCTGCATATTGAGATTTCTCTTGCCTCCTTCCAGTCTGGAAGGCACTATTTCTGTGCCCCATCACATAGAAAGAATGTGAAAATAGATGTTTTTCCATTGCAGTCACTTATTTCAGAATCCTGGGCTCCACCAATTGCTGTACATAAAACACTGTAGATGAAAAAAATAATGCAAAATCCATTCCAGCCTAGACAGGATGAATGATTTTCCAGGAGGCCCATTTATGCACATTAAGGTTTTCAGTCTGTGAGATTTTACACCTTCCTAGGTCTTATGAAAACATAATAATGTACCTGTGAATGCATATTTCTGAGTTACAGATGTGAGCTTGCTGATGGAACAGCAAGGATTGCATTACACTTGACAGTCACCTTTAGTAAGGCAAATTATCTCTGTTTTCTACCATACCTTTCACAGATATTAAGAACTACAACCCACATGTCAAGTTCAAGTCTGAACTCAGCATTTTCGAAGGTCTGAATGTCTTTCAACCCAGGAGCTTTCTTAAGGACCATCCACAAGTCAAACAAAAAAGACAGCATCAGACATCACAAGTGAGAGTTTAAAGATACACTCAGCAGAGATTTGGAAATACAAGGGGAGCTGATGAAATATTCCTGTTGGCACAGATGCAGAGACCCTGAAGCAAAGAGCTGAAGATGTATACAGGGTGGTTTGAGTAATTTATCTGCAAGAAATCTACACTAAATACATGATCATCACTAGGTTCTGTGATAGGAGGCAGCAATAAAGCACTCAAGTGAGACCTCAGGCTGTACGCAGAGTATCCTTCCCTGTGCCTTCTATTCATTCTGTCTGTTGAGAGAAGTCACACGGCCTCCCTTACACAACTAAGTCCTCGATGGCAGAGCTAACAGCCACTACTTTGAGAAGTCAGCCAAGCTCATGCAGCAGTTTGCAGCAGATCTGCCCTTAGTTGATGCTCACTGTCAGCAACAGATTCTTGCAGCCCTCTCAACAGTTTAGTTGCCCACCATTTACCGCCTGAACCTTCATTAGCAATCCCAGCTGAGAGTCTAGGGAGTGTGAACTACCATTTCACATTCAGCTCAGTCTTGCAAGGTGTGAGACTTACCTTCAAGAAGAATTCAGCATCTTCAGCACTGCCTGTTCACAGCTCCTGTCAACAAAAGCTATGGAAGAACCTTGCAGGAACCAAACAGAATAAACCTGAGAGAATGACATATACTGTAGAAATTTAAACTGAATCACAAAAGTACACTACAGTTTGTCCCCCAAGCATCAGTAGCCCATAGATCTAGAATAATACGTCCCATAACTAGACTTCAAAAATGTATTAATGTACAACTTAGTCCCTTCCAGAAGAACTGAAGAAAGTGGAAGAATGGCAGGCATGCAGTTGTGAAAGCCTGTGTTCCTTGCTCTGACACAGGCTTCCTGTGTCACTCTAGTTGCATCATTTGGCTTGTCTCATCAGAGCTATAATAGCCCACAGGAATACTGGATAAAAAATATATTAAAGACTGGAAGGAGATTGCTGACCCCTTAAGAAGGGGGATAGCAAAGAGACAGCATCTACAAAAGACTTGCTGAACTTCTATGAAATTGTGTAACTAAAAAATAAGTACATATGACTTTGCTGTGGGTGAGGCTGTGCATATCTGATCCTGACACCTCCAGATGGCAGGAAGCTTCTTTCTTCCAAGATACTAACAGCTATTTAATGGGCTGTTGGTATTTAAAGGCTGTTGTGTAATATTGCTTTTATATTTATGATGTAAACTGACATTCAGCTGCAAGTATGTGTCTCAGAATCACAGCAACTGGAACTGGTGACACTTTCCTATTTTATAATGTTGGTGCTGCTGAAGAAAAAACTAATTTTTATGTACTCTTCTGACTGTGTCTGCTTTTGCTCCTAAATGACATTAATCTACCCTCTGTTTCCGATAGGTGGGAAGATATCCCTCTGAGACTGTCATTAGGCTGCAAATGGCAACAATGCTCAACAAATGCCATGTCAAATGAGGAACTGGTGCTGCAGCAGGGGATTCATCCCCTGCCAGAGCATCTCCTCCAGGCAAGCTGGAGAGGAGACAACGGCTGTGCCCAGCCCCTGCTGATCCCTTTACACACACTGCATACTACACCTTGCAGGTCTGAATGACTGCTCAAAGCAGCTGTTGCAAACCCAGGGCAGGTTTTCCTTCCTTCCTTTGTCTTGCCCACAGCTCTTACACAACGACTTTCCCCACCTCCTGTTTCCAGCCCTGGAGGGATAACGTGCTACAGCAAACCGCTTCTCCAAGATGCTGCAGGTAAACTTGTCACAACTGTTTCCAGTTGTTATAATGAATTTCAGCATTAGAAACACAGCATTAGCAACCACCACAGGGGTGCAAAGGCTCCATCGGGTCCCAGGACAGAATACGAGTCTTGAATTATCCCTGCTGCTCAGCCTTGACATTGCAGACGATTTTAGTGAGCCCAGGCACAGGTGCCCTCCTCCTACGCTTCATTCTCCCCGCACCTTTGCAAGCACCGTTCACTCCCGCTGCCCTCCCCCCAAGGCCGGGCTTCAGCCAGCGGGGCAGTCGCTGCAACGGGAGGAGCAGGGCGGGGAATGGGGACCGACGACTTCGCAGGCAGGGGTAGCGGCTCTCCGCCACCGCCGGGAAGTTCCCCCGTGTTGACAGACGGTCCCCGTCCCCACAACACGAGGTGCATGAGAAGGCTCACTCACCTCTCCTGGCCTGCCTGATCTTGGGGCTCAGCATGCTCCCGGCTGGGCGCGCTGCTGCCGGCAGCCTCAGCGGCCAGCCCCGGCCGCCGCCCCGCGCATTGCCGCGCCCGCCGCTCTCCGCTCCAGCGCCACTTCTCTCCGCTTCCAGCTCTGGCTCGGCGGCAGTGCTTCACATGGGGCTAAATAAACCCTAATGCATTATTTATCCGGCCTCGAATTAATTCCCATCCAAACTAGGCATTAAGTGCCTCGGTAATTACTGTCGATAAATCACTAGCACACAGACACGAGGGCTGGACCTGGCTCTTTCTGCTAGTTGGCCATGCATCAGTGTTACTGATACGCCTCTTTCAAGGAGCAGCGCTGATCCCGCACTCCCCCTCTGCATCTTCCTCCGGTCGCGCTCAAAAGACGCTTTGACTCGCCAAGGATCAGGTCAGGTGCTGAATCTCTCCAAACCGGGGTTGGGGGGGAAGGGCACAAAACACACGCCGAGAATCTTGCACATCTGATAAGGTTGCGCATTAGAAGAAATACCAAGTGCGCTGGTCCGGAGGGTAGCGGTGTGCTGGGCTGCCTGCTGATCACTGCATCCCTCGCGGAGAGGTATTCCGGTGAGAGCTGGGAAAGAAACGATCCACTGCTCTCTCCAAGGAAGAAAAATCTCTCGCCTGCACTGACAGCCCGGCAGGATGGGCACAGGGAAATGCCAACACTCCATTTTAGCACCCATCATTTTTATTTGTGTTCTTTGCTAAACTCTCCTGCATACCTCCCAGGGTGGGGGGAGGCAAGGCAAAGCCTGCAGCCAGTAATGGGGGGAAGAAAGGACAAACATCTGATAAAATAGTTAGCTACTATTAAAAAGTATCTATGAACTATTATAAATACACACTGGGATGAAAATTAAATCTCAGTAATTGACACATCCTGCCCCTGGGCTGCTTTTTAGCACAACCTCTTTCCTTACCATCCCCATCTGCCTAGCAGGTCCTTCTGCAGCATAGAAAAGGGGGTAAATATTTTCCTAGCAATGTGCATGCCCTGCAGTGTCACCCTGCAGGTTTGTATTGTTGAGTTGCATTGACAAAAAGCATTTCAGATTGCCAGCTTCGTCACGTTCCAAGAAGATCCATCATATTTTGGATACCGAATACTGGCCAACAAGTCATATCTCCAATAATAGAGGAGGTTCTCTGGCCCTTTACAGAGGCTGTACTTCTCAATGTGCAAGCTGCAGCAACAGTTGGTTTGGATCTTTAGCTGCTGGTAGAACCAGCTGCTTAGAATTGAGTGTGAATCTTTGAGTTCATGGTAGTTATGTCACATTTACACAACTGTAAATGAGGCTAGAAACAGGATCTGAACTGTTACCTCTATTCTGAATACATAGGCTCCTGCAGATATCTTCCCACTGTGTCATCTGTCTTAGCTGGGCTTCAGCACAGTGAAGAGTAGCTAACTAACTGGTGATCCCTTGCCCAACAAATTTAGCAAGTGTCCTGATACTGTGGATAACCAACAAGAGCATTGACAGAGGGAAGTTATGCTTCTGCATTTCTGTCCACCTCAATCCCTGGATAAGAAATTCCTACCAATCATGGAGAAAGAAAGAGTTCTGTTACATATTTTTAGCATTTCTTGTCTGCTCTGATGCTGTTTATACACATCATTTTGCAGTTTGAGCAGGAAGCCAAAAGGTAGTATAGTAAAACATCACAAGAGATAAAGTTAACTGAACTTTTAACCTTATGGTTAAAAGGTCATGGGACACTTCATCCTGCTAAGTCATTTCCCATGAAAGCTTTATTTCCCCTCTGTGGAAAGACATTATATAGGGACTTATATAAATAATTATCATGCTTATGGGCAAAATGAAAACATTAAAACAAATAACAGCCAAGTTCAACACTAAATGCTAACTTGGAAGGGTTTTTTTGTTAAATAAAAGTAGTACTCACTGTAAACAGAAATATTCAATTTGATCCTGTTTGAAATGTTTTTCTTTCACTTAAACATTTTCAGCCCTTCTTAAAGCAATTTTCAAAATAGACACATCGTTGAAATGATTTTTTGAAAGTTGGAAATTATATATTTTTTTTTTCTCCCAGCTTACATACAATAAATTCATACCTTAATTTCTCAGATGTCCTCTTTGGGGCAAATAGACTGTTTGTCAGGGGAGGGGGGAACTATAAAAAAATGCCAGCTGAGAGAGAGAAAAAAATCACCTGTATCAGGTGGTTCTATGCTGGCTGCTGTGCTTTGCTTTGACACTTTAAAGAAACACTTCCTGAAAGAAACACCAAGAATAGATCCAACAGAAAGGTAGCATAGCAAGCGTCTAGAAGGAACCAGATGCTATGGGAATGTAAAATCCCTGAAGCTTACATACTGAACTTCTTAGACTGAGCAGGATAATTAGGACAACATATCTTAATGGTTTGTAATTCTCCTATGAGTTTCACAGCCCCTTTCCATCCCACAGCTAATTTCTTAGGGTCTGTGTTCCTCAGCTGTACTGACCCCACTGAACCACATCCCACAGGGGCTCTGCCCACGGAGCAGGGCTGGGAATGCACTTTACCTGTAGCCCAAGTCAACTTCTCACCTGCATCTGTCCCACACCACTGCTAGCTGCTTCTTCAACACACATACCTAGCAAGAGGTATTTTGAACATACACCCTTCTATATAGAAAGCCCTTGTGTGAAAGGTGACAGAGCTCAGAGTAGTCCATGGTGATGCAGGAAGGAAAAAAATTTGAGTATTGCTGATTTAGCGTATTCTCCCTATATCAAGTTTTGTCTGACTCAGGTACTGCTTCCAAGTGGCAACAGTATTGACAAATTATCTTCTTATGACATAATGTTTTACAGTAACTGCAATCTGAAGAGTATCCAAATTAAGTATAATGAAGTTCCTCTGGCAGTTCATCTAGGTACAATTACTTCAGTACAGCAATTTTACTTAAAGGATTGTAAAGATGTGAAGAATGAAGAAATAATCTGTGAAAGTTTTACTTTCAATATATTTACATCGGGTCTCTCCCTGAATATGCAGTCACATAGCAGAAAAAAAGGGATACTGGTTTAACCCAGGCTACCAACCAGGTAACCCCATATTTCACTGCAAAAGAAAAGCTTGTAAATACAGAGGTGGTAAAACTGAAGAAAACAGAGATACAGTTCTGTGACACCAGCTCTCCCCACTTACCTAGCAAAGGTATCCTTGAGGAGAATTTGAAAATATCATAATTAGAGAATTTAAACAGAACTACCAGAAAAAGTATCTGGTCAGAGTTCCCAGTTTAGGATTACCTGAAATCTTGTGTCCTTGTTCCAGCAATTCTTAAAAATGCCTGCCTGCTGCTTCAGAACATGACTTATCTATGTCCTTGCTATTGAAACCTAGGAGTTACAATACCAGAAAAAATTTTGCATAGAGCTGCAAAAAGAGTTGTAGCAGAACTAAAACAACAGAGTTGTTCTTACACCTAAACTTATTCTAAGGCTACAAAAACACATGTTGTGGCCCTAAAGTGCATAATAGCCTTAACAGCCCTGACCAGCCTCACCTGGCCACCACCCACACCCTCTGCTCATAGGCCCAGAGCTACATTTAAGTCCAGGCTTGGGGGCTTTACTTCTAGCTTGAGTTATCTTGCAGGGATACTGATCTCTAGTTCAGCTCTACTGATGAGGTCTATGGATTGTTTCCTTTGCTTGATCTTGTATCTGTCTTATTGCTGTGGTTCTACCTAGTCCTTGCTGGATTATATCTAATACTGGTAGCCCTCATCTAGTCTCATTTTGTGACCTGTAAATGGTTTTTCTGTCTTGGCTCTAGACCTGCTTCATCATCATGAATGTGTTTGATGATCTGGACTCCTGAGTATCACTTCAAAGTCTTTTCTCCTTATCTTACTCAGGTACTGTGGAGATTATGCTCTATTTTGTTGTGCTGTCTCTCCCTTTCCCTTAAAGAACAAATGGCTATTGTTGGTCATCCTATTCAGGAGCTAGGCTAAAGGTGGCCCAATTTAGCAGGCCTCTCAGAGAGACTTAGGAAGCTGTTGGGCTGTATGCTGTAAGGCTTTTATGACTGACTGATTTGAGGTAAAAGGAGCATTCCTGGTGGCTTGAGCTACTAATGTGAAGGCATGTACCCACTGTTGGAAACCACTGCTCTCATGTTTATATCTCCCTGCTTGTCTAAATCTAGAATGGCAGTCTATCATAGAGTACTAAGCCTCTATAAAGCTAGAAAACAGAAATCAGCTGACTAATGAGGTACTAGAGAAATGCTACTATATGTCTTTTATGTGAATCTAAAAATAAGTATGCTCATCAACTATCTGCTGCCTGTAGGAAGGTGATATGGCCTAGGGATTAGGAAATAATCAGGAGAGTTGGGAGGAAGGCATGGCCTCTAGCTTTAACGTCAACTAATTTCCCATGGCTACAAGCAAGATATTCAGTTCTAGGTCCTATCCACCTCCATGCAGCATTTTGAGACCTGGGATTGGCAAGTGTTATCTAAATGCAGAGATGATAATGATAATAAGCTACTGTAGCAGGGACACTCACAGAATATATGATTCATCTGTTGGTGCCAAGACTGATAGCTGGAGGCTATGAAACCTGTCTGGTGTTTGAGACAGAAGAGCGCGTGGGCCAATGAAGTTGCTGAATGTGTGGGGGATTGAATGGATCTCTGTTTCCCAGGCTGCATACATAGCATGCTGTCACCTACCAATTATTACGCGGCATATCCTTTTTTTCCGCCTACTCATCTTCTGCTTCCATATGCAAGCCAAGGACTTGTTGTAACTAGCTGATTGATATATTTTCTTTACTCATCAGCAAGATGTATCTGGATCAAAGCCCAAGATCTAATCACACTGGACTTTGGCACCATTGAAATCCAGATCCAGTTTGTTTAGATTGCAGCTTTGGTTACAAACTGTTCTCATATGGTATAAAATGGAGTTGATGGAAAGGAATCCAAAGAAACAGGAAGGACCATGACATGCATTTTGAAATCAGCAACTGCAGCAGCATTGCCTCTGCAAGGCAAGCTAGAATAATTATGTATACAAGGACTGTGGGATTTTTGCTGAAGAAGACTGGGCATAAATTGACAACTTTTCAAGCATCTAATGATAGAAGGAGTTTCAGTTTGATATGATCCTTGCTTCCAGGCTAAGTGATCCCTGGTTCAAACCTCTTCATGATGGTGCCTTCTGGTTTTCCAGGTGAAAAGGGCCACTGGTCTTTCAGCTGCCAGTAACTAGTGGTTTTATTAGCGGTTTTAGGAGATATAGTAAGAGATACTCCAACCATGAAGAGAGAATTTCCCTGTTTTCCTTTTGAGATAACCTCTCTGGTACCAGGTATGCTGATGATGTAGGACAGAGAAGGCTGTGCAGATGTTCTAAAGCACCTCTGGAAACAACTGGAAGCTCAAAGGTATTTTTGAGAATAATTAATAGTTTAGTTCTGGGATTATTTAAGGCCAAGAGATAAGAAATGGAGCAATTTCTTTAGGTTTGGCTTAAAACTAAGAAAATGCATAAGCCTCATGGCATTTTGGGCTTCCTGGGGTAATGTTTCACAGAGGATGCAGTGAATATGCCAAACACATCAAGACTACTAAAAGAGGACAGAACTATGATCTCATGGAATTACATTCAGGAATGAGGGGTAAGGGGAAGACTGTAAACAAAATAATTTTGAAAGTTTTGCAGAGTGAAACTAGGCAATTTCTGAGTATCTATCATTCCTTTACAGTCACTGTTCCTTCCCATCTAGTTGTGTTCCAGAAACAGGTCAGGAGTAATTAATCTTTTTATTTCAGGATGTAAGAGTGAATCCCTAGACAGCAGCTACAGCTTGAGAGAAGGCTGTAACACAGCTGTCACAGACTTCAGTTGGGCAAGAAACTCACCAAATTGAGATACTGCTGGCAGCCAGAGATGGCTTTAACTTTTTTCTCCTCTGCTGTGATGAGCATGCACAAAGGGTACCTATATCCCTCCAAGCTCTCTGCTACTACTGTAGCAAATACCTGAAAATAATCTGACTTTTTTCAGAAGTGCCCTGTGAGTAGGAGGAATGGGTATTTTACTTAAGTGACCTGCAAAAACACTTTGAGAGTATATGTTATTCTTCATGGTAGATAAAGAAAACCTGACTTGGTATTTTCTTTCCCTTTTTTTGCTTATACTTGACAAACATCGAAGATGTTGAGGTGTCCTTTCTCATTTTGCTATATATAAACAATGGTCTCTGACCATGTTGAGGGTGTGCACTATATTAATGAGAAGCAAAACCTTTAACAGAAATTTCTGACTTCCAAGAAGTTATTAGGTAAGGCAGTTCAAAAAGTGACAAAATAAAGGCTAGGCAATTCTAACTGATCTGATAAAGAATTTCAACTTTTTGTGATGCACCTTCATTACATTGGAGGCAGGCAAGGCTTAGACTATGAATGTCAAAACTTTCTTAAAAACAACAAATTACCTGATTCCAATATAGAAAAGCATTTATGCTTCACATCAAAATACATGCTTAACTGATGTGCAGGGTCAGAATTTATTGGAGTAGTTCATGTTGTTTGGATTTTGCATTATGTAAGCAAAGCATAGAGCCTCAAACTTCAAAGGAAGCTACATGACCAAGTCCCAGTTAACTGCTGTTCAGTCGAGTCTCTGATTCTAATTGTATTATCTACATATGTCGCCAGTTGTATCGATGTCAGACTGCTCTCACTCAGATCTCACAACAAAATTTGTCTGTTTGAATTTCTGTGACATTTTTGGAACAGGTGGGATGTGAAAGCCTGGAGAAATTACTGATTTTTTCATCATTCATCTGTTCCTCTACACCCCCAGACCTTGCACCTTTGAGAGCAGTGACAGCAATATATGCTTTAGAAGAAGGTGCAGGACCTTGTGAATCAGCTGCATTAAAACACAATAACCTGGGCAATCACTTATCCTATCTGTCATCTATGGGCCTAGAAGGAATGAGGTACTTGATTCAAAGAGGAGATACAGAAATGCATTATTTAAAACTTAAATGCTATCTCTGCAGAATAGATATCTTTTTTCTTTTAGTGGCAGGAACCAAAAAGCAGGCATGCGTATTTTGGACACTGAGGACCGAGGCTGGTATCCTCAGGAACATATTTCCTTCTGCTGTCTCAGGGAAAAAACACAGTTGTTTAGGTAGAACTGCTTCAAAATGAAACTTGGGTTAAAAATGAAGGGAGCTAAAAATTTCCAATGTGCTGTTTTTTTAACACTGACCCATTTTTCTTCTGTTTCAAATACTTTTAAGCAGAGACAGAGGAAATAATGAAATAAAAATAGAGTTGTAATTATTAATGACTTCTGGACTTGCATTTTGGGGGCTCAGGTAATAACTGTGGCTCTGCCACTGTCTGGCAATGTGGCTCTGGGTATGTCACTCGTAATTCTTAATGTCACTGTTTCCAGCCTGCAAAATGGAGATTATAATACTGACCTCTCTGATAAACTTTTCCAGATGTATGGAAGAAAAATGTCCAATAAAATGGGTTTAATATAAGTAGTATTACTTATTAAGCAAAATGTGACCTAAAAAATTCTTGTATTTTTGGATCAAAATGTAACAGGAAAATGTGAAAAGCATTTCTGTTTTGTTTTTTTTTTTTTTTAAATGTCAGCATTTCCATGAGGAGGGGTGGGGGTGGGTAGGTAATAATTTAGGGTTCATAATTTTGGTAATCAGCATTTTATTTACAAGGTTACCAGTTTCCTAGAAGATGGCAAATGTGGAGCACACTTATTTGGACTATCCAACTGTGTAATTATAGCAAAGTCTTCTCAGATATGATCTCCTGTGCCTCATGGTTCTAAATCCTTAGCAAGACAGTTCCTAAGCTTGTGTTCTTGCAGAGAATTTATAGCTTGGGAAAAAAAAACATGTACTGAAAAGCTCTATATTGCTGGATTTACAGACACAGAACTTACCTGTTTATTAAAGTTGTATGAATAGAATTTTTTTTATTAAAACCAACCAAATAACCCTCTAAAATTCCACACATGGTATTTGTCTCATGATACTCTGTTCTATTATGTTTTATTTAGCCTTACTAGTATTTGTTCAATGTTTAAATGAAAAATGTCTTTTCAAAACAAAACATTTACTCCAATTTTGAAAGTATTGAAAAGCTCTCTTCTATTAAATATCCTTTTTTTTCCTTTGCCAAAGCTGACCCAATTTACAAGTAATTTTTCTCTGAAAAGGTCCATTCTTCATTCACAATCTTTTACCTGCTCTGCTTGCATATTGTCAACTTTATAATCTGTGCCCCTAAAGTGAGAGAGTCAAAGCAGACTGCTGTTTTCAAAGTGGCTTCTCTGCTGGGTGCCCAAATGAACCCTGTCCATTCCAGAGGCTGATGGGAGTATGAAAATGTAATCCTATAAATGCTCAAATTGCTGAAAGTAAATAAACAGGAAAATAAGTCGTTATATTTTGTGCTGTGATACTTTCCTGCATCGTTATTGAGGATGGACTGAGGAAATGAAACGGAAGCCGCAATTTTAACATGAAAATAAACTGTGTACCTGCCGATATATATGATTTCTGCTGCCTCATCTAACAGCAGACCTTGCAAGCCCTTCTGTCGTGCTGCCACCTGGTGACGCTCAGAGAGGAAGGTGCCACCACAAAAAGCTCACAGTTAAGACTGCTCGTGTTACCGCTGAGACCCACAAACTAGGTAATATCTGGAGCTTGGGTAGAGGCTAAAAGGCTATGCAGTATATTTCATGTATACGTTTCAAATGTACAGTCTGTATGGAAAGGAAGAGGTCTCAGTACCTCTGGCAGGAATGCCTGTTATTGGGCAAAGGCAGGCTGTTTGAATTTTTCATCTTTACTCTCATCTCATTTGAGAAAAAATGAAAAAGAACTACAAATAGAAAATAAAAGTTTAATGGAAATTAAAAAGAAGAACTTAAATAGAAATAAAAACACCACTAGAGCCTGGCGTGTCTACATTAAGTATTTAGTCATATACTTGTCGTCTGTACATTTAGGATGTCTTTTAAGATGGATCCCATCTCTGAGCTTCTCCTTCAGTTGTGCAGAATAAAACGCAAGCCCATGGGCCTGACTGACCAATTTTTTTTGCACTGGTAACTCTGCCAGTGGTCTGAACGCAGGTTCTGGTATTAGCTTGTTGCTACATAATTGGCACAAATGGGACAAACCTTGCAGATTATATTCTGAATATGTTGCTCCCAGACTTCAAGACAGACTTCTGCTTCCTTCAAGTTAGAGGCATCTGCACATTCCTCTAAGCATTGTGTAGCAATCGATGCACTGAGATGCAAACCAATTAAAGTCTGACCTCATGACTGGTGTCTGTTTTTTAGACAGCTTAACAAATCCTATTGCTGAATAAGCTGCCTTAGACCTCCATGTGAAGTCTGCTGTTCACATTTCCCTGCTTAAAGAGGTAATTCTTGCAGGCAGAGACAGCCCTAGGGGACCCTGTGTTTGAACTGGCATCCTAAAATACAGCCTTGCAGAAGGAATTTGCTTGTTTGTCAGCTCTGAGCCACTGCTCTTCAGCTCTGGGAAGGTATCACAGCAAAAGGACTCCTATCTTACAAGTAGCTGCTGAGGATCCTGTTGCACTTCCCTCTTGTGGTGAGCCTCTCTGCAAGGTAACTACTGCATTATTTTACCAATTCCTCCTTTGCTCCATGTGGTAACAGCCTCTGCTTCACATGTGGAAGCTGTGCTTTCAAGTTCTGCTGAATGCACTGAGCTCCCAAGTGATCATGCAGCTAATGACCAGTTTCTTGTTGCTCTACTTTGCTTCTTTAACAAAATACTATGTGTTTGGTTCTAGGGTTTAATTCCAAGCCTAATATTACCTCTGCTGAGCAGCCGCAGCAATTTTGTGTATCTTTAGAGGTCAAGTTCCTAGCACAAAAAAAAAAAAATGCTAATGTAGAATCTGGCTATAAATTAAGTGAAGATTAAGGAGATTTTTCATATTACTTACCAGCCTAGAGCAGAGTCACCTGAACACCCTAAAAGCAATCCTTTCCTAGGAAAAAAAGGAAACCACAGTCCCCCGAGAGGCTATTTGTCTTCAGGAGTTGTTTTTTAAACCAGAACATACCAGATAGGAAAAATACTGCTTTCATCAGTTTGTCCCCATTTTTTCTGTCCAGAATTTTGTGGCAGAAAGCTAGCAACCAAATTCAATTGAAGTATTAGTTCCATAAATAAGGAATTAAAGACAGGGGAAGATATATGAGTCTAGTGCAGAGAGCTAGAAGAATATTTGTAGAAAACCCAAGCTTATCCATGAATAGACTGTGACAGCTTGTTAAGCATGGTTATTAGCTGTTTGAAAGTACCTGAGTAGTTATCACTGTGGGAAAGCAGCCTTCTTGGATACATGCGGAGTCTGGGAGTGCAGCTTATAGGAAAGCAAGGTCAGGGGAGCAGGAGTTTATAAATAGACTTGGTAGCTGCCAAAGAATAAATAGCAGTAGTTAGTAGGGGACACATCAGAGATGGAAAAATATCTGTGCTCATACTTGCATTGCAAGGATTTTGCAACTTCAGGCTCCCTATTTCGTACAAGATGACAATGAGAGTTGCTGTGGGCTGTGCAAGCTACACAACATCCTTCAGAGAGCAAAGAGAGATGTTAGGAACTAGAACCAATTTCTGAGATTTAAGGAGGTGGTATTGTCTGCAGAGGTTTTGGTGCTTCTGCAGAGAAAGTGAGAAGAATAAATCTTCCAACAAATAGCTCTTGGTCAATATGTGCTTATGTCATTATGTCTTGTGCTGTTTTCTGAGGCTGTGTCTAAGAGTGGTATTTTCTGATAAGTACTAAGTGTTAAAGTCTACCTTTCTGTTTTGTAAATATTTGTGAACATTTTCTTGCAGAACTTCTGTATCATGATCCTTTCATTTGACAGCTTTTGAGTTGGTCATGAAAACAATGAATTCCTGTATATCCTGTAGTAGAAAGTTAATCAGAGGTATGGGAGGGGGGAGAAATGGTATTCCATTATATTTTGCATTACCCTTTCAACTTCCTCAATCTCATTAGACTAACATAATTTCCAGTGTGGAGATATGTGTTCAGTAAAGCTGCCTTAAAAATTTTCCTGCACAACATTTTTCTAGTCAGTAGGTGGCATTTAATCAAAATAGCAGCTTCCCAGTGGAACTTTCATATTTGATACTTTTTTTTGTCTTCTGGGCGGGGGGGGGGGGGGAACCCTATTAATTTGAGCAAGATGTTTGGGTATGAGAGTTTCAAAGTGTTTTCACTGTTGTTACAAACCAGTTTTTAAATGTGGCTTCTTTTTCCTTGTGCTTTTAAAAAATCAATCCTGTTTTACTAATTCTGAAATAATTTTGGTGACAGCTATGCACATTTTTTTTTAAAAAAAGTAGTTTAAAATTATTTAGGGTAGTTCTGTGATTATATAGTCCAGTGACTTCTCCTTCCCCTCACACACACCACTGACTACTCTTAAAGGAGCCAAAAGAGATGAGTGAAGGGGGGACTGTCAAGCAGCAGGCTTGCACTTGCTGTGTAATGGTTCATAGGGAACTACTTCAGGATTACACAGACTGGAAAAGGCTGAAAAGCACTGCTCCTGTCTGACTTCTAAGATACAGGCTCTGGGATATACTTTGATTTATTCCTGTTTAAACAACAAAAGCATTGGAAAAAAAATCCCCTTTTGATTTACAGACTTTTGTTGGAGGCAATTTGTTCCAAGTCCCAATGAAATATTTTGAAACAGCAGAATTCGATGTGATAAAAAATGTAACACTGCTACTACTGATCAAACCTTACCAGTGCGGAGGTGCAGGCTGGCTGGCAGGAGGCAGAGAGGGAGGGTTGCAGGTCACCTACCCTTGGTCATTGGGGGAAGAAAATGGCTGCCTTTCCTGAGGCGAGTTTGGAGCTTGGCTCCAGCGCCAGCCCTGCAAACTGCCCTTTTACAACCTATCAGTGACGGTGCCAGAGCAGTGTAACGAGACCTCCCGATCCAGACTGAGTGCTCGGGTCCAAGGACTGCTGGCTGGCAACAGGCAGGGAAACGTTGCCTCACAGAGACTCTGCACACCTTTACCAGCAACTAGTCTACCTTTACCAGCAACTAGTCTCATGGTTTCATCAGCGTGACCTTCATTTAATTTAAAGGTGAAGTATAGTTATCTCTGCATATTCAATATATGTGTAAAAATATTCTAGTTACCTTATGATCTGCATAGTGTGGCCAGGCATCGGTACATGCTGTCTTATTTTCCTCAGAGGTGGTGGCGCTGCCTGAGGCGGCAGGCCTGGGCGGGAAGGCTGCCCCGTGAGGGCGCTGGCCCTTTCGGGGGCTGCCTGGTAGCACCGGCCGAAGCTGCTTTTAGTCCCCACCTCCCCGAGCGAGGCTCTGCGCTCCGGGAAAGTGCAGTCACGGGAGGGGGTGGCCTCCCATCACCCCAGGCCTCCCTACATCCAGAGGGAGAGGAGCTGAGCTGAGCTGCTCAGGCGCAGAGTCTTGCAGCTTTTCGCTTTGTAGCCTGCTGTTTTTGCTTCTTTAGGAAGATTTGCTGAAGGAGCTGAATGCCTCCTTCATTGTAGAATTCAAGGTTTGCTGAGCAAAACAATGAGTGAAAATGATGGTTAAGCAGATGGTTTAAATTTTTGCATTGCCTTCCTCTGCAGTCTCTGTCGGCTTCGGTTCTGCCATTGAACAGAGGGGAGGAAAATGAAACACAGCCACTTCCCTTTATGATGTTAAAGAAATAAAAAATGATTCAATTAAATTTTTTTAAGCAACGTTCTTTTTATCAAGAGAAAAAAATGCGTTTTAGCAGGAAAGGTGAAGAATGGGAAAAAAGCTGCAGCTAATTCAACTTTTGGGCACTTCAGTGTTGAAAGGAACATGTGTTTAACTGGCTTTTTTTCTAGATTGAAGGTTATGAATGTGCAGCAGAAAAATCAGAAAAATGTATTGTCTCAGCAACATCAGCTGCATTTTATTTCTTATGTCTGCAAGGAGAGAAACTTGATGAAGGGAGAAATACAGGCTTTTCAGCAGAGCTCCATCCCATCTGGGTTTGCAGTTGGGCTGAACCGACAGCCCCCCCGGGCAATGGCAACTGCAGAGAACATGCCTGTTCTGGGTGTAACCAGTCAGCCTGTTTGGTGAACCTAATGCAAATGAAAAGTGGTGCAAGTTGTGTTTCTGGAGAAACCTGCAGTAGCTTATCTCCAGCCTTAAACTGGAGAAGTGCTATGCTTCCAGCCATTCTGGACCACTAAGATACCTTTGGTGTGGGTGGTATTAATGTAAAGCAGTGAAACAGGGGTTTTCCATTGTGTGTGGAGGTTGGAGTGGCAAAGAAGAGAGACGTTTAAATAAGAATTGACATAAGGGACATTATTTGGTGCTGTGAGACAGTGGACCTTGTAATTATCTACAGATCCTTGCCTTAGGAAGTTCGCTGTATGGCCAGCTCAGGTAGGACATCTCATCTCCACTGGACCATGCAAGATCTGCTTGAGGGTGCTGCCCCTATCAGATGACAGTTTCCAGTTGGTGTTGTTAGCTCCTGGGTCCAGGAGGTTACTAGTGCCCTTTCCAGAACCCTTAAATCAAGATGAGGGTTCCTCTGAGCTAGGTGCCCTGCATGTAGATACAAATACAAGCATGTGGGAGACCTGGCTTTTTATTCCTGTGAGACTGGGGGAAACGATGAAGAACGGAGGGATTTTCTTCTCCATTTTTGTAGATGGAGGCACTGTGCAAGGGGTTGTTAATATAACCAACCCAAACTGACAAAGGGCATTGTGGCACTGTCCCCTTTACATTAGCTATTAGATTATCTTTATTTCTTGTGTTATTTTTACTACAGATAATTTGGTTACAGCTGTTTCGCTCCAGTGAAGCAGATATTAAGCAGGAGGGTGTGTTGAAATTCGGGACTTCCAGCCCCATCAGCAGTTAGTGCAGAGTGAAAAAGAGAAATGGTGCTTCCTCTGCTGTGTGGATTGCAAATCTACTAATGACTGTGTGGCTACTTGGGTCCTGACAGCATCTAGTGAGGGGAGGCACCACTGGATAGGGAAGGCTCCTGGGAAATAAACCTCTCTGAGAAAACAGTATGGAGGGGCTGCTGCAAATGATATTCTGTTCTGTGGTTTTAAACTGAGACTAAAAGGGCAGAAATGGAGCACATTTAGGCTTGTTTCTGAGTCAGGAAAGGGAAAATGATGATGTTGTCTCTGGGTTGGTATTAATATTCTCTTCTGTGTCTCTGCTTCTGCCATTAATGTCACCGCTGCAGTTTTGGCTGGATCTCAAGTGGGAAAGTAGCAGCTAATATGTGAGCAGTCTAAGGCAGAAAAGTAGTGGATGTGTTGATGCAGCCTTTTGCAGGCTGTGTGAGCTTGCTGGGCCTGTGCTCAGAGCTGCCTGGAGGCCTCACAGCTATGTTGTTGCAGCACTGAGCTCAGCCAGAGCTGTGCGTGTCTCGGTGGCGCTCACTAAAGCGGCCTAATGCAACATTCGCTGGATCTGCCCTGGGTGTGGGTAGCTCAGCGTGACATTGCATCTGCTTGGAAAACATGCTATACATTATACTTAGCTAATGCTTTCCAAAATCTGCTCATCTTAAGGCTACTGTCTCTACAGACTGGAGTGGAATATTTTCCTTGGGTTCTAAGGTATATTTCTGTTTACAGCAGAGATACAGAGATGCTTAATTCCTGCTATAATCTATAAAGGGATCAACTAAACCCATTATTTTGCTGCTGCCTCTATTGTTGATCTTTCTTTCAATAAATACATTTCCACAGTAAGGGATGAGAACAATCCTCTGGGATTTCTATGCCAGAAACATCACTGCAGTGAGAGAGGTCCCTGCAGTGTATAGGGAATCGCTGTCCTGTTTTACTGCTTAATCCTATTGAATAGTGAAATCGGTCCCTTCAAGACATACTGCTTCTACCTTGAGAAACATCAGGACTCTCCAGTCTGGATACTGCCATAGCTTAACTGGAAGAGAAAGTTAGTATTCCTCCTGAATACTTTTTCAGGCATCTGAGTGAAGCGGATGTTAACAGAAAACAGATTACTTTAACTGCCTAGGGTAAAATCCCTTCAGGTTTCAATCACTGTAAGGCTGTGATCCCACTGATTCTAATGGTCACCATAAAATTCTTGGGGAGAAGCAGTTTACAAAACACTTGAGTTTCCTGTGTAAAAATGTTTAAACTCTACCTCCCCTCAAAAAACAATTGTAAAGCCTTTCAGATGTGTTGATAGGGAGAACAAAGAGCAACTAGGCAATTGAGAAGTAGTCTTGCTCCAACCCAGTATCTAATCTAGGCTCCCTTATGTTGTCAGCGAATTTATAGAGCTTGTTTGCCTCTTGATCTGAGTAGCTTCCTTGATCATTTTAGTAGAGCTATTATTTAGCATTCACCTCAGTATTTAAATGTATTTATTTTAAGGGTATTGCATTTGAGGAAGGACTCTAGCTGTTGCTTGTCCTTTGGGCACAGGTTGCACAGAGAGCATGAATTTTGTGGTATTGTATTCATGCAGTAATTTTACTTTGTAAATTTGTAGAATTTAAAATTGAAACCAAAATGAAACACCACACACACACTCTTCTTTGCCCATATGGTGTAGGAGGAAATACCTGGTTACTCTTGAGCTAGGGAGAAACATGCAATGCCTGTCAGGTTTGTGCATAAACTCAGTTGTTGCTTTGGGAGCTGGCGGGTCCTGAGCATGTGGGTCATTTGCTCTTCACTTCTGCTTTCCTCAGGAAATAAGTGCAGCAGCCAATCAGGTGATTCACAGTGGAAAGTTTAAAGAGCAGTGGGGGAGCTGCTGCATACACCAAGATGCCTAGTAGGATAGAAGCAGTAACACTCTTGTCTCTGGATGCGGTTATTGACTGCAACAGGAGCTGCTGAACCTAGGATCCCAGGTATGTCAAGATATTTGCTGTGAAAGCAAAAGGTACAAACTGTTAGTTGTTGAAGGTATCTGCAGGATTATCTGTAATGGGTTTATTGTGGTAGGGTTATTTTCAAACAGCAAAGGTTTCAGTCAAAGTACACCCTAAAATGAAGTACAAGGAGCAAAATGGATCAGTGTTTTGCTTGTATCCTTTAATCAAGGGATGATAATAGGGTCACAGATTTAAGGGGTATATCTGTTGGAGCTGCTGGTGGAGACTTGTTAGATTTGGTTCAGCTTCATGTCCTTATTTAATGAGCTCTTGTTCTGAAATGATCAGAATTGGCCTGGTCTTGTTCCTCTGAGTTTGTTACAACTATATTGTCCATGACTAACCAGAAGCATTCTGTTTGCTCTTGAGATTGAGAGCATTTGATTTCCAGGAGCACCACATCTCAAAAGCAAGTATATCAAATATCCCTGCTTCTCTTTTCACTGTGGTAGGGGTATATGCAAGCCAGAGAAGAAACTGTTGCTAATTAGATATTTAGAAGCTACTTTTTGAAACAGAAGAAACAAAGAGTAGGTGCCTGTGTGGGAGAGCCGAAGTCGGTTTTAGAGCTGTTTTTGGATTGCATGCAGATGGTCTTCAAACAAAAATGAAGAGAAATGCAGTTAAGTATTTTAAACTGAATTAATGATTTGTGAGACTGTACTGCAGAAATGCCTTGTGCAACTTAGATGTACTCAAAAGGTAAAAATATGCTTGGACAAATGAAGTCCTAGTGTAACTGATCGCAAGTCTTTTGGTAGTAATCGTGTCACGCCTTCTTGAAACAAGCTGAAATGATATTTATATTGCTGAAAAAGTAGGGGCCATGTCCTACTGAAATAGGACTTGTTCTCTGAACAGTATTCAATCTTCTGTAAACTGAAAAATGTTTTAATACCCCTATGCTATTCTTATTTTGTTATCTATTTTGATTTCAAGGCACCAGCTAGATTAGGCTCCTATTGTATAAAGCGCTGTGCCAGAACTTGGGACGAGAGAATACCTTCCACACAATTTATGGTTAAATGGACCTGGGAAGGATAGGTAGGATATTGAGTTTTGCAACTTGTTTTAATTCTTGGAGAATTTTTATTAACTCTTTTATTTTTTTAATAACTTGGAGAAGGTAAATAGAGTGACATCAAAATGTAGATTGTTTTGGTGGTGGTTTTAGGTTTGCCTCATGCAATATGGTCAAGTATGATCACTAGACACAGAACCAATAAGTGTAGATAATTTAAGAGGGAGCTCAGGGAGGAAGAACTGAGGAGATTAGGAGGGACAGAGATAAGAGTTGCAGATGGACAGTGACTGGCACAGTGTTTGTTCTGAGGTACTGTCATTTTGTGTGAGCACAGAGTGGCATGAACCACAAGAAGGAATGTAATTGAATTGGGTGAAAACTAGAATCTGTGAGATAAAATGGTTCATAAAAGAAACAACTGATGCCTTCTACTGCTTGGGTCTGTTATGGCATAAGACAGCTTTCCTGGTGAGATAGTGGAATCCCTGGTTTTAACATGCCAGTCAATCATTTTAAATGCTATCTGTATTGCCAAGGAAGGGAAGGGGGTGTAAAAAGGTATCACAGTGGATTTTTGGGATGCTGTGAGCCTTGTGTTTCTGATAGTCACCAGAATCCTGGTTTTAATAGTCAAGAAAAGGTTATTAGGAGAAGGAATATTTAAATCAGGTAGTCCTAGTACTAGGGGTCTGATGTTCAGTCTAATATACCTCTTGTTGTCTGAACAGTTGGAGTAAATAAGGAGGCAGATAGTAGTCCTCATTTTGCTTTCAAGTACTTTTTGGAGATTAAATATTTCCATGTACAGTCAAATATCTGACATTTTTTGCAGATACTTACCATAAAAAGTGGACTAAACTCTGAAATTTTGTATGAGACTTGATTGTGTTTTTGTCAGCCATCTTGCCATGAGACCCTTCTCTGACAAGAAATTATTTTAAATGTGTAAGTAAATTTCTTGATCTTGGTGCAAATTGGGATTTTATAGTTGTATGGGATCCTTCTTTGGACTGCTAGGGGAGTTGATCCCAGATAAACGCAATTAAAATGTCATTTAAAAAAATCATGTTTGTTCAGTCAGTAAGCTTTTAGTACTAGCATTCTGCCTGTCCTGCCAGCTTTGGTCAGACCTTTCTTCCCTTTTGTCTTATCAGTCTGAAAAGGTGTAGCCACACAAGTGTGATTTCACACAAGCTTCATTTAGAACAAAAGGGAAAACACATTAATAAGTTCCACTTCCTCTGTTGCCTAACACCACTCTCTGAATGATAATATCAGGTTTATTTGATATATTTTCACTTTCACATATTTTAAAATACTTATTACTTAGACTTTACTTTTTGTGTCATTGTAATATTTATAACTTGTCAAAGCTGAAATAAGCCATTAATTTACACTGAGGATCAGGACAAATGGTGGGATGTAGAAGAGAGCCAACATATAAGGCATTTTAAAAATATCTAAGCTATCCTTAATACCAAAGATACTTGAATGCTGGATGCTGTGATACTGCGATTGGTCTAGAAGAATAATTATCCTCCAAGAGGAATAAAAAATGTGAAGTATTTAGAAGCCCAAATGAAATTGTAGATGCAAGAATAGGCTATTAGGAGAAGGAATATTTAAAGCAGATAGTGGAAGTGGAGATAACAGACCGTTACTAGAGGACTGATATTTAGTGTAATATGCCTTTTGTAGTCTAGACAGTTGGAGTAAATAAGGAGGCAAATGATAACCTCCATTTTGCTTTCATGTACTTCTGGAGATTAAAGACTTCCATGTACACTCAAATGTTTTACATAGTCTGTTACAATTAGGTCTTCATTAATGAAGTTGTGTGTGCATATCTGGTTTTAATACTTTCTGTGGAGAGGGAAATAATTCTTTCATTCCATACAATCGTGAGAATTTTTTAAGTGACCAGCCCTATTTGCCTTAACTGTGCCACCAGTAAGAAAAGTCTGCAAAATAAATTATAAATAGAAAGAGATAAAACTGATAAACGCATTTGCAGTGCCATTCAGTGCAGTGCAGTTCAAGCAGTGCCATTGACTGGTCAGTCACTGACCTTCTGAGTCAGCATAAGGACTTCATTTCACCTCTTTGTGCCTCAGCTTCTCTATAGAAATGACCAAGGTGAATGTAGGCCCTGGGAGTGAGTTAACTTGTTACTTAGCATTGATTTAGTCTTAGCAGAGTAGCTTTCAAGGTGAGAGGTTTCCATTAGGAAGAGAATGATGCCACCTGGGATGTGAGAGCAGGCTCATTGAAAAAGTAACTCTTAAACTATGCTCATTCTATGCTAGAAGAGTACCCAGGCTTTCTCAACACACTGTACAGCTTCACAATGAGTCAAGTGAATTGAAATCCCCTACGAGGGTTAAGTATAACATATGACAAACTGAACTCCCACGTAGTCATGAGGAACAGAGTCTTCCTGTTTATTCTGTGCGCACAGTCATCATACTTCTTCTTGTCACAGGACTGTGTTGTCTTAGTGCTAATAATTAAGGAAAACAGCAGCAGTGAAACATAAATTGTTGTTGAGGTCAGAAATTCCAGACTGACATCCTTGGAGACTGATCAAAATTTTGTAGCCCTCCACTTCCTGGTAAAAGGACAGAGTATGGGCTGTGGTAAAATCAGTTACCCTCTGCTGTGGGGTGAAAGAGTGGCTGGAAAGCTGCCTGGCAGAAAAGGACCTGGGCATGCTGGTTGATGGCTGGCTGAACATCTGAGCCAGCAGTGTGCCCAGGTGGCCAAGAAGGCCAATAGCATCCTGGTTTGCACCCAAAACAGTGTGGGCAGCAGTGCTAGTGAAGTGATTGTTCCCCTGTACTGGGCACTGGTGAGGCTGCACGTCAAATACTGTGTTCAGTTTTGGGCCCCTCACTTCAAGAAGACATGAGGTGCTGGAGCGTGTCCAGAGAAGGGCAACGAAGCTGGTGAAAGGTCTGGGGCACAGGTCTGATGAGGAGCAGCTGAGGGAACTGGGGCTGTTTAGTCTGGAGTAAAAGATGCTTGGGGGGGGGGGGACGGACAGAACAGACAGACACACCTTATCACTCCCTATGACTGCCTGAAAGGAGGCTGTAGGGAGGTGGAGATTAGGTCTCTTCTGCCAGATAACAAGTGACAGGGCAAGGGGAAATGGCCTCAAGTTGTGCCAGGGGAGATTTAGATTGGATATTAGGAAAAATTTCTTCACTGAAAGGGTTGTCAAGCATTGGAACTGGCTACCCAGGGAGATGGTGGATTCACCATCCCTGGAGGTGTTTAAAAAATGTGTAGATGCAGTGCTTAGACATGGTTTAGTGATGGACTTGGCAGTTCTAGATTAATGGTTGGACTTAATCTTAAAGGTAATTTCCAACCTAAACAATTCTATGATATACATCCAAGCATAGGTGTCTGCTAGGACCATTGGTTTCCTGCAGGTGGTGTGGTGCACAGCGACAAGATAATTTCACCCTCTTCATCTCTGCAGTATGGAGCTACTGCATGAGTGTGGAAGTGAAACTGGTTCATCTGGCTTGGAGTGGACAGCGTGCAAGCTGTAATCAAGCTGCATAAATGATGGATGGTGAAGAAATAGAATCCCAAACACAGTATTAGTGTTGGCTTATAATTTCTAAACCAGGCTCATAAGTCTTCTTAAAAATTTATTTTAAGGAATGTATGTATTGGTAGTGCAGATATGACTCAGTTTTTGAGGTAATTTGCTTTTTGGAGTATTCATTGACAAACTAGAATGGCAAAGAAGCACTGTAGACAAGGAACCTATTTCCTAGAAATGGGTGTACGTTGGTGTTTTTCTTTGATGGGGTGTAATGATGTGTTAAATATTCTTCTAGGCTCTTAAAGGACTGTATTTGGTGAGTAAAGTGATGATCTACATTCATCTTTGTGATAAATCCCCAGCTGCCTGCCCACACTATGATAATTTGTGTCATATTTTGAGTAGTCAGACTATGTCCTAGACACCAATAAGCATATTGCTGATTTTGATGGAAACTGAAGAGGCCTGATTTCCATTGGTGTAAAAGAGTGGAAAAGAGTCAGTGGCTGCCAGAATTTCCATACTTCTAAACTCCTCAACTCCAATAGTTAAAACTTTCAGGGCCTAGTTTCATGGGACTGGTAAGAGATTATGATAACTGTAAATAACACAGTATCTTTAACTTTGAGTCTCACTTCAGCATGGACAAAGCAGCTGAACTTGCATGGCAGCTGGAGGATTCATCTGGCAAAGCAAGACAGCAAGAGCAAAGCCCTGATGATGGAGACAAAGCAGAAGAGCTGGGTCGGCCTGCACACGACAAGGACAAGCCACCCCAGAGCCATAACCTCCAGTGGGAGAATCTAGGCAGACAGTTTGTAGAGTATGAGCAGGTGGCTCCATTTCTCATCCCAGAGGAGAAACAGAGAAGGCTGCTAGAATTTCTTCCCCTCTTCTTAAAGGTTTGTTCTCCTTGTTGCCTTTGGTGCAGATGCAAAGGATGTAAATTTGAGTTTATGTTGCTCTAACCATTCTGTGGTGACCCTAACTGCCGGCGGAGTTAACTGGAGGGTGATCCCTTTGTCCAGGTGATAATTACTTTTATTCCATTGGAGCCTGGGCAAAGTTTCCTGTCCTCTTATCTAACTAATCTGCTATGTTAGCATGACAAAAGTACATGGGGGGAGTGGCTAAATCCTACTATTGGAGACAAAGGGTATGTTGATGAGACAGGCCTGTTTCCCAGTCAGTATCCTGTGAAGGGGTCACTTCATGTCTGCCTCATCTGTTTTATTGCTTACTGGGGGGCTGAGCACAGTTTCAGTCTGGGAAAATGTGGCTGTGGCATGCAGCCAGCGAGGGGAAAGGCAGGGGTACAGTCTTAAGATGGAAATTTTTGGGTTAATGACAGTGCTGATATCTAAGTTTTGTGCCTGAGAGGAATTGCATCACAGACAGGGAAACTGTGGCATGAGGAGGGGAAGGTCATACTGTGGTTGGGGGACACAGCTGAGAACTACAACGTTTTAGTTAGCAGGCTGCCCTACCCCATGCCTTACAGTTTCCATCAGCCAACAATTTCTGAGATGGCCATATTAACAGGTGAAACTGGAAGAGCTCTGTGATGAGTAACTAGTGTTACAACTCTAATGTATAATAACTCTGTAATGTACTAACAAACAAAGGACTGGTTGGGGGAAGCCTTGAGTGTAGTGACTATATAAAAGTAATAGTACCTGATTGTAGGAGGCCAGTTGGGTGCGATAGTATTAGTCTACTGGATTTTTTTTTTTTATTTCTGAACATTTTTTCCACAAAGTCAAGGCTAAAAACCATTTAAGAGGGAAACAGTAACAAACAATTAGTGACACAGGGGCTATGACAAACATTTACATTGTTTTGATTGTATTCAAATTAGAAAATGTAACTGTTCTCTAGTAGGTGTATTACATGATTCAAAAAGTAGCTCTGAGTTGACTTCTGTAACTAGTGTCAGGCTCCTGCCTGTCTAGCAAATGCTGCTTAAATGGATTACACTGGCTGGGGAGAGAATTTTGCAGGGGTATGCTAGCTTTATATTTGTTTCTTTATATTTATTAGTACTTCTAAATCTACCAAAGACATGCTGTATCAGAAAGACTTAACAGTTACACTTGGATTTCAGGCCTGGGAGCAGTCTGGTGGAGTAATCATATTCCCCAACATTCAGCTGTTAGCCAGTGAGGTTTCCAAGCTTCTGACAAAAGAAATTAAGAGGAACCTCAATGGCAAACCTGCAGGTAATGATCCACTGGATCCTTTTATTCTGGGAATGTGCTGTCATTCAGATATCCTCTGTGCTTACCATGAGGGAAGTAAGGAGGGGAACAGGAAAACAGTAAGTGTAGCAAGTCAGATTTTTAGTAGGTGGTGAGCTAGCACTGGTTTTAGATGACTGCACTGAAGAACTGGGCTTGTATGTCCTGCTGACCTTGGATTTGGAACTTTTGTAGCTGGAAATGTGTAATACTGCAGCTATGCACTAAAAGAGTAGGCTACACACTGTTCTGAGGAGCTTTCTTTAATGATAAAAATACTTGCTAGCCACACATGGCTTTCCTGGTGGCTGTTGTACATTCTTCACGCTGGTCAGCTGGCAGACTTCATGAACTGAGCTGGTATTCCTAGTGAAGCTTGTCAGTTTGAAACATGTAGTTTACATGAACTGATCTTAACCTGGTGCTGCAGCAAAATCCTTTTATGTCCTTCTCTTCACTTCAGTGGACTCATGCTACTGTAATTTTGTTAAATTTGTCAGATCTTTTAAGAAAGGAGCAATGCAGTATTTTAATATTTCATAAATAAATTAAAGGTTAATATTTTTATGGTAACAGAGCAAGCTCGTCTGGCTTTGGAGCAATTGCTGCAACAGAAAGGGGAAGCAGAAGATGGCCATTTGCTCCTGAAATCAGTGTATCTTCTCTCTCAGACTGACTTGGTAAGAAAAACCCACTGCCCACAAGACTCCTTTGTAGTCATTTCTTTGGTTGGTTGGTTGGTTGGTTGGTTTGGTTTTTTCCTTTTTATTTCAGAGAAGCTGGGTAGCCACCTCAACAGTGGAACACCTAAGTCTCATGTGTGTGTTATCCGCAATGCTTTGTGCTTCAGCATGCCCAAGGTATACAGTCAGGTAGAGGACACACAACCAGGTTTATAGTTCAGGCTTTTCTATGAAGAGGGAAGTGTGTGCTCTTTGCTTTCACATACCCTTTTTATTTTGATCATCAGGCAGCTATTTTTTGTAGCGTTCCTCTGATTAATCTTCCTTCCCTCCCCTCCTTGTGTATCACTGCTCTTCAACCTTTCTTTGTCACTCCAGCTTCCATATCAAAAAGAGGAGTAATAAGGATCTATATGGTAATGTAATGGTTGGATTTTCCATCCTGATAGCCTCTCACTTTGAAGCATTTCAAAACATTTCACAAACTGTACTTGTACAGCCATCTTGAATGCAGACTGGCATCAGCAGTACAGCTTGCTGATGGACATTGTGGGTACATCTATCCCTGACTTTGGGCTGAGCAGTTTCTTATCTTTATCCAGATACATGAAAATAAAATATTACTGTCAGCTTCTAGTGGACATGTTCTGTGTATAAGGATTTCTATTAAATTATATATAGTTAGTAACAGCATGAAGTTCCTGATGAGGTTTGATTTTTATTTTTTTTTTCACAGATTTAAGACGTTGCTATTTTTTGTGGCTCACACTCAAACTTCATATCACAAACCTCACCTTTCTGTTAAATTTTCTGCTGATTTTTGTTTTGATTATTGTGTGCCAAGCAGGCACACTGGGACTTCTCTGTGAGTTGTGCACAGCCATAGTGAAGATGGGAAGAACCTAAGTGTTGAGAAACATTGTGGAGTTTCTTGCATTTATAAAACCTATAATTAGAAAGGTGTGTGCAGTTGTGCAGTATGTTACAAAAGGAAAGGTGTTATAGCTAAATTGCTGCTGGCTCGGTCAAGGAGCGAATAAAGAATTAATGATTTTAACATACTAGACTTTTGTAGCTGCACAGTATCCCGTGAACTAATGATAAAGGGGACACTGTCTGCCCCTGGACTTACTGCTATGTTAGCTGCTAGTTAATTTGCAAGCCGTATGCTTTATCAGCTGTAGGTTTCCTTGTACAGGACATGGTCAGTATCTCCATCAAAACTGTAGTTCAGCTAGAGTGGGAAGTCCTGGTAATAGCTATGGCAACACATGGTCAGTGTGTTTACTTCTGCCAAGTGGATTTGTACAGCCATTCTATATGATTGCCATGCTTGTGTGCCCTGGAGAACTTGTAAGAGTAAAATGCTCAAGTAGCTCTTTCATCTGCCATGACTACACTCAGTGTGTAGAAACACAAGGAAACTGTGGTCATCTTCTGAAGGAGCTGATTTTTATTTTCCTTACCTAGAGAACTATGTGGAACATAATTGGATCTGGCCTTCCAGCTGCTTTGATGCAGTGCCTGTACCTTTTCTTTACTTTTCCTCTGAAGAAAATCAGTGATTATGGAGACATAAGCGAGGATGACACCCAAACTCAGGACATGGTTGTTCAGGTGAGATGCACCTCTGGGAGCTCATTTGTTCTGAGTACTCAGATGTTCCTTTAGGCTTTTAGCTATGATTGATTCAAACTGCAAAAAAAAAAAAAAAAAAAAGGACTGAAAACCATTGAACAAGTATCAGGAGCAATATAGAACAATCAGATTTATTTTTAAACATCTTTTTTGTTAAACAAAACAACATGACTTTAAGTGGCAAAAAGTCCATTAAGAATATCCTAGTGGTAGTTTAACTTTTTAATTTCACTGCATCCTTTCTTCTGGCATTAGTATCAAACTATAATCCCCCCCTAATTAATTTTTCTTAATCTCCCAGATATCTGCAGAGGTGTTTATAGTAGTTGATGTTTCTTTGCTTTTCAGATAATGCTTAAGATGTACAGAGAGGAACAAGGTGTAGAGGAACTTCTAGCAGCTGATAAGCTTCAGTCATTAATAATAGCAACTGCTTCACTCTGGGACCAGTGTAGCCACTCATGGAAAGCACCTACAGGCCGTGTGCTGAGAACAATTTCAAAGGCTCAGACGAAAAACAGCATTGTGTACCTTCAAGGTTTGGTTTAGTGATTTGGTTTCTCCTTTCTGTATAGCTCCACTGACAATGATGTCTCAAAAACAGTCTACCTGGGATAGATTTTTATCTTTACATCATCTGGTAGTCAGTCAACTGCAATACACGGGCTCTTGGCTTTCTAGACAGGAGCTTTATGTAGTACTGATAGCCAACTGGAAAATGAAGAGTTTTTTCCACACAAAAATAATAAAATTACAGGCAAGAGCCAATCCCACCTACCACACTAATGTAGGAAAGGACAAGATTTTTGTATGATTCAATGTACGAGCCTAAGATTCATGTGCACTCTAAATATAACGTGAGGGCCAGAGTAGTGGTACCTTTTGGGACAACATCATGATTGGCAGAGGTACATCCTCATTTCTTCCTAAGCTTTATTAAAGGAAGCAATCTTCTTGTTACTAAGAAGTACAAAGGCCAGGAGGCTATATTTCTTAGAAGGAAAAAAAAAAATAAATTTATAATCCACACTATACTGTCAGTGTTCCTTGTCATGGAGTAACTGCATATAGGTATTTTTATTTTTAAAAATAAAAAATTTGGCTTCCTGAGTGAGACTGAAAGACTGAAGAATAATAGTTCTAAGATTACTGATCTGTTTAGACATTTTGAAGCTGTCCTGGAAGGACTGGCCATCAGATCAGACAAGAAAACTAAGCTTCATTGCTCGGAGCAAGCCTCATTGAGGCAGAATTCATCTGTTAACTTCACATAGAATGTGTGATTGACTTAGTACAAAACAATAAAATATGTCAGCCTCTGCTTACCTTGTATTCAGACAGATGGATTTACTGTATACAAATTTTGGTGAGTGGGTGAGTTGAAGTTTGTACTCCTAAGACTGAATCAGCTGAGAGTTAAGCAAAGAAATGCATGCATGCATACTTTAAAATCAGAAATGTTCTTCATGTGGCCTCTAAAACAGGTGTGACATTCGTATATCCTCTTGATGTTGTTTTTTTTAACCTAGAAAAATTTTGAATAGAGTCCTGTTTTACTGGGAAATACATTTTCAAATGTGCTGGTTTCTTTTTTATTGGTAACTTTGAACTTGTCAGTTCTTAAATACCTGCATTTTTTTTTCCCACATAGCTGTGGACTGCATTAAAATAGCTATTCAGAATCTCTTTAAACTGGCTGACAACCTACCTGCCTGCGATGTGTGTGAAGCTGCTAGTATTATCTTGTGCTTTGTGAAAGATTCCTATCCCATATCATCAGCTTTGTTAACAGAGTTCGAGAATAATGATGGATACCAACTCCTGCTAAAAATTTTACTTGGGTAAGTAAAGAGGTTTTAAGTGGGCTTCTAGAGGGTGGTAAAACTTCATATTCAGAATGCATGGTTGTTTATTCTAAAATATGAATCATGTAGGTAATCCTATGTGGATGCAAAGCCAACAATAAAGACCTTAATATTGATTTTTTTCATTACTGTTTTAGGAAGGGAAGTAGTACATAACTTCTTTTAGTGAAACCATAATGGAAATTAATGGTAGGAGAAGTTAGTCTACAGTTGGGATAGGGACTTACCAATCACAAGATGAAGGTTCTTTGTCAATTAATGTAAGAGGGGTTATAGGTCAGATACATTTGTCTTGGTTAAGGTGAACTCTTGATCCAGGAGTGCAGTCAGCACTAGAGACGGAAAGCTGATCTCCTTGCTGTACAAAAAAACCCAACCAAACAAAAAACCCCACTCAAACTTATATCTGAAATGGTTATGTTCCTCAGAACTGAGGTGAATATAAACATATCAAGACAAATCCCCACTAGTTATCCTAATCAAAAGTACAAAGTAGAATCCTTTACCCTCCTTGTCTCCTTGCATTGTCTAACCAGACTCTGAGTTTTGCTATGTCAAAACAGTATATTACACTTCCCCAGAAGGACTTTAGGAATTCTGTTTTGGTTTTCTTTAATATCTTTTCTTAATAATTTTCTTTAATATCGTATGAAGAAAGCATTTCCAGATCTTCTCAATCTATTCTTGTTTCCATTCTGGCTTTGCCTTTTCTTGTACTTCTCCAACACTTTGGTGGAGAACTTTGATCCCTGGTCAGTACCTTAGACTGAGGGTGGGTATTCTGTAATTTAGATATAGAGGATTGTAATTTGAATCATGAACCAAAATATATCCATACGTGAGTATGATTTTTATGATTATGGGATAGCACAAAATTATTAACCTACAGTTGGAAAAAGTTATGTCTCTTTCTAGCGGTGTTTTCTGTAGTTACTGTAGATTGTCGAGCTTTCTGTCATAAGCTGTGTTGAGATATATATTTCTGATGAAATTCTAACTATATAGGGGCAGAAATGCCCAGTCTTTATCAGTAAGGGCTATGGCTGCTCCCATCCTTCTTAACTGATGTAACCAGGCTGGAGAGAGAAATAGCATGCAGGTGCTCAAGGCTTCAGATTTGTCTTTCTTTTTAACATATACTGGCAGAAATGGGTTGACAGAGAGCTTCTTTCTTGAATGTGCTGTGTGACCAGATTTCCTTTTCTCTGATGTTCGGAGTTTCTTTTTCAGGTAAAAAGAAGCTTGATTGCAGTCTTTCCCACCAAAATGGATACTAGCATTTGCTCTGCTCCCCCACCCTCCACCCTTTTTTTTTTTTTTTTATTGTTTAGATTAAAGCAGAGCACATTAATTTTGTTTTCCTCTGCCATCAACCCATGCCCAGATGCTGCAGTTTTCCTTAAGAATCGATCCCTCTAAGCAGTATAGACTAGGATGACATGATAAGTAGCTCTGCCTTTTGACAGACTCCCACTTCAGTCTAAACTATGGCAAATCTGGGATTACAGGTCAAACTATCTCCTTATGGAGGAGAGAGATGCCATCTTTATGTCTGATTCACAAAGCTCAGGCTGTCGCAACAGAGGGAAAACCCAGTCACTCATTATGAGTGATCAGCAGACTTTGTTTATTGTGTCTTACAATCATCTTTTATGCCTTGTTATAATTAGCTCATACGTATTACAAAAGTTAAGCTCATTATTGGTTAGTTGCCTAAATACCAAGCCCACCCCTAGTTTCTCTTCCGTAGTTATCTGTTCCCTCCTGCAACATTCTTTACCGACCGCAATCTTCTTGTTATTGTGTAACAAAACCAGCCAAAGACAGTGTATTTTTGCTTTACTTCAGATAAGCTGAGTGTGATGTGCATTTTTTGTCCAGCCAGCTGGACTATATGTGAACTTTTTCAGCTAGCCAGCTATCCACAACTCCCCCGTTTTTATTTTGGGCGACATAGGCTTGGTTGACCATTTTCAGTAACAGCGTTTTAACACAGGAAAATACACAGCTAAGCACTACTAAAACTATTACAATAATGATCAAAAATAATAATCCCGTTTGCAAAATGCCTCCTAGTCTCAACCAATTTCCCAAAGTGTCTAAGCCAAAAAAACCCCCGATATCTTTCTGTACACGCAGGGTGTGGCTGATTAGGTCTTGTATCTCCTTATGTATAGATTTTGAATGATCCTCTAGATCCATGCAACACATCCCATCAAAGTCTTCACATCCATGCCCGTGGGCCAGCAATTACACCTCTTATTGATGATTCAGGATTGTTGCTGAACAAGGATTTCGGTCACTTTCTTCCTAATCGCGTGAAGCTCTAATAAGCGTTTGCTTTTGCTAAACAAATTCACAATTCCCACATTACAACCCTCGCAGTTATGTTTGATAAATCCAAAGTTCACGGTAACACCCTGTTCACCATAACAATACCCATGCCCCACAGTTACAGTTACCACATTTAAGGCAGCTGGAGTGACCAACTGGCCTTGGGTTATGAGATTGTATCTTTGTTGTCAAAAGTTCGAGTTTTTCACGTGTGATCCCCTGTATGTGGGATCGGAACAGATGTCGAATAGGTTCTAGAACAGGGTCTATCGCACGGTGCAGGCGAAGCAGCGTTCTCGCGTCGAGCTCCTCCAGTGTGCTCTACAGCAGGTTTTTATCCAACAGCTGGGAACCCAAATAGTACCTGAATCGGTAGAAATACAGACATAACCACACCCCACATAAATCACCTCCACAGGACGTACCCATTGTCCTGTTTTTGCATCCTTATACAGTACTTTCATGTGTGGTGGCCTGGGAGGTTCTGAGCCAGCGTGGCACCTTATTATAGGCGGCTCATTACTGTCCCCAAATACACACAAATGATTAAGCACAAAAAGAGCCTTTTCTACCCTTTCTCTTACATCCTGAATCTCTTTGAACTTTTCTATATAATGTTTTAGCGTCCCGTTAGCCCGCTCTATGATTGCTTGTCCAGTTGGAGAATGAAGGATTGCAGTAACATGTTTAATATTCCACATTTGCATAAAGCGTTTAAGTGATCCGCTACCATATGCAGGTCCGTTATCAGTTTTAATAATAATAGGCACCCCTAAAAAAGCAAAGCAACTAGTTAAATGCCAGCGCACGTCCCGGACCTTTTCCCCGGGCTGTGGTGTGGCCCATAACATATGGCTATAGGTGTCTATATGGCTATAGGTGTCTATAGCAACATGCACATATTTCAATCGACCGAATGCAGGAACATGAGTAACATCCGTCTGCCAAACATCATTAGACCTTAGTCCTCGCGGGTTGACCCCTCAACCGAGCCCTAAGCCTGAGTTATGGTGACTACATATAGGACAAGCCTTCACAATGGCCCGAGCCTCCTCCATAGTTTGTAGGTTCGTGCCAGCCCCTTTGCGTTTTGATGGAAGATCGAATGGGCTTCTCGGGCTTGACAATGTGGTGCTAATGGGGGTTCAGTAGCGACTGCGACGAGATGATCAGCTCAAGCATTGCCCTCTCCGAGGCCTTCTTCCCACTGATGGCTTCGGATATGGATCACTGCATGCGATTCCGATCTCTGTGTGATTGCAAGCTGCAAGCTCACAAGTAGTTCTGTCAAGCGTTGATTCTTTAAATCACACGCGCTTGCATCTTCAATCCGGCTGACTATGCCAGCAACATAGAGAGAATCTGTGACTACGTTCAGTGGGACATCTCTCCATCTAATAAATGTCCAGACCACTGCGAAGAGTTCTAGCGTCTGTAGGGAATCCTTTGGCTGCACTTGTAGAATTTGGTGTTGCCACCCTTGCTCATCTTTCCACATTATGGCAGTGGTCCTAGAGCGTCGACCCACATCAGTAAAGGCCATAAGAGCATGCGGGATAGGCTGGCTGGATCGCTTCGGCTTAACAATCCAGCCCATGTTCTCCATCCACGACAGGATGGGCAATGGGAGTGGTTTAACTATTATCGCTGCTCCATCGTGGAGTAATGCAGCCTGTAGTCCCTCGGAGTTCTGCAAGTACCACTCCCAGTAGATCTGTCTCATCGGCACCCATATCGTGCCAGGAGGAGTGCCATCCACCTGTAAGATACGACAGTGACCTTTCTTGATCAGCTCCGTCAGCGTAGAAAGTTTTTCTTGTATTGTGCGTCGTGGTTGCAGTGGGGGAGCTATCCATTCCAATACGATGGTGGTGTACTCCCCTTTCTCCCCCGTTTTTATTTTTCGCTGTGTTAGAGCACCCATGAGGTACTGAGTGCCACATAAGATAGTCAAATCGATGGGTAACCCTACAACACGCCGATGCGTGGAGCACGTAGTCACCATTGATGCTATTTGTTGTAATGTTTGTTCTTGCTGTTCAGTAAGCTGTACTGGGGTTGAGGGATCTGTCCCTCTCAACAGGGGGCGTAGTTGATTTAATAGTTTATTGGGGATGCCCACTACAGGTCGGAGCCATTGCAGATCACCGAGCAGTCGTTGGGCGTCGTGAAGGGTTTGGATATCCAGATGGAGTGACAACTTTTGAGGCTGAATTGTTGTATCAGTAATGCACCACCCCAGATACTTCCAGGGGCTTGATTCTTGCACCTTTTTGGGTGCTACTACCAAGCCTCTGTGCTTGAGTTGTTCTGTTAAAACCTGTTTTTGTTGTAAAGAGAAGGGTGTCGGCTGTGCTAACAAGATGTCATCCATATAATGGTAGATTAAAGTCTTAGCCCAGCATTGTCGCAAAGGTTGCAGTGTGGCATCAACATAGAGTTGACACAAGGTGGGCGAATTTCTCATTCCTTGTGAGAGGACCGTCCATTCAAAGCGTTGATCCAGTCCCTCCTGGTTGATCACGGGTAAGGTAAAGGCAAATCTGTGCTTATCATCTTCATGTAAAGCAATTGTGAAAAAGCAGTCTTTCAAATCTACAATGAGTAAATGCCACCCTTCCGGTACCATAGCTGGGTTGGGTAAGCCAGGTTGTAAGGCCCCCATATCATACATCTGTTTGTTTACCGCTCGCAGATCGTGAAGCAATCGATATTTTCCAGACTTTTTCTTGATAACAAAGATGGGGGCATTCCAGGGGCTCGTTGACAGATGCAAATGACCTTGTTGATACTGCTCTTTAACCAGTTCATGCGCCTGTTCTAGGCTTTCCCTTTTTAGCGGCCACTGCTCTATCCACACTGGTTCCTCTGTCTTCCATCGGAGTGGGATCGGGAAAGTCCAAGCAATGGCCGCTCCTAGAAAGGGAGGTCTGAAGTGAGGACCATCCCCATTTGGGCCAAGATATCGCAGCCTATCAAAGCATGCACCCCCTCAGGCAGTGGAATAATCGAGACACAACAATTTATGACTTTGTCAGCTATAGTCCATCGTAGTAGGGGGGATTTGCGAGCGAGGGTCATTCCTCCTACTCCTGCAACTGTAGCATTGGTCGTATGGGTTGGCCAATGCACCGGCCATTTGTGTGCACTGATTATAGAGACATCAGCGCCAGTATCCAACAGCGCAGTAATCGAGAGTGTCTGGTCTCCATACTGCACTGTGACCGATCGCCGTGGTCGTTGACCCAAGCCAATAGTCAATAAAGCCATTTGTCCCGTAGACCCAAAGTTACCTTGTCCTCGAGGTTGTTCTTGCAATGGTTGGAGGGTGCCTGCAAGATGCGGTAGTGGAATCAACTGGGCTATCTTGGTCCCTTTAGGTATAAAGAGTGGGGGAAACAGTGTCTGAGCCATAATATGAGTTTCTCCGTGAAAATCTTTATCAATCAGTCCCACCAAAACATTGAGTCCCAACATGGTGGCTGATGAACGCCCTATGAGTAATGCTCCAACAGCTTGTCCGCTTATACAAATTGGTCCTTGTATGCCAGTAGCAAGTTTTGTAGGCTTTGAGTCCAATAGGGTACAATCTACTGTTGTTGCCGGGTCCAAGCCGAGGCTTCTGCTGGTTGTGGGTTGGAGAGGAAAGGATTTTGTGCTGCTGGGTAAGCAGCCGCTTTTTGTGTCGGCGCGGGGCGGCTCTTCCCGCTGGGTCGCCTGTTTCCCGATCGACGACAAGCAGCTTCGTTGTGAGTGTCTGAGCGGCAGTTTCGACACCATACAGAGTTGGCATTGCAGTCCCGTCTCATGTGTCCGGTGACACCGCAACGGAAGCACCGTAGATGAGATGGGCCGCGGGCATTTGATCGCCCAGCAGAGGCTTGCAAAGGAGCAAGGGCTGCCAAGACCTGACTTTGGGTAGCCTGCGCCTGCTCTTTTAAAGCACTCCCTAGTTCTTTTATTGCCTCGACTAACATAGCCTGGGGCCCGACTGGCACTTGTGCCATTCTTTCTAAAGCTTCTTCTAGGGTCCATGTCCCTGGTAGCGTAGCTAGGATGTTACGTGTGGCTGGGTTACAATTCTGTATGGCACACTGCTTTAAAATAGAGCCTTTGAGATAGTCTTGCACCCCAGCTGCCTGTATGGCGTTTGCTACCCGATCGATAAATAACCCAAATGGCTCCTCCCTTCCCTGCTTGATTCCCATATACGAAGGGATTCCTCCAGGTTCCTTTATACGGTCAAGCGCTAGTCTAGCTAGCCTCATCGCCTCCTTCGCCTTATCCGGTCCCATCAGTGCCTGAGCTTCAGTTCGAAAATAGGGTCCTAAACCCATCAGCTCCTGTAGAGTAACCCCATGCAGTGGGTCCCCTGGCTGTCTAACCACTGCTGTCGATTCCTGAAAAGCAGCCTGCCAATGAGCATTAAACAGAAGCTGCTGATGTTGGCTCAAGATTAACTTCATTATACTGCGTATGTCACTCGGGAGTAAGATATTAGTTCCCCAAATATAATCTAACATTTGCCTGGTGGGTTCCCCTTTCAAACCTGACTCACTCACCGTAGCCCTTAGCTGAGTTAATAATTTCCAATCTAAGTTAGTGATAGAAACCGTGATATTCCCCTGCGCATGTGGCTGTGAATACGTGACTGGGAAAGCCTCATGCACGATTCCTGCGGCAAAATCACGTTCACCCTCAAGCATAGCACTTTCTGCTGTCTGCTTCCAGACCTTTTGCCTATTTTGGGCAACCTGAAAACTTTCCACAAAAGGATTCGTACATTCCCTACTCTCTACTGGGTTTTTACGCTCTATTTCCTCGTTTATCTCATCAATCCCCGACGGATGGGCTGAGGGTTTCGAAGAGGGCGGCGACGGGAAGGGCGACTGTTCCCACCTCCCCGCAGTCCCCTGTTGAACCGTCAGCGTACGCACCGAGGGAGGCAACGGGCAATCGGGGGGGGGAGCCGATTCCCCCTGCTGTGTGGCTATTGCAGTCCCGCTTGCAACTCCCAGTCGTTCAGAGGCAGCAGCAGCCGCTCTCTGTTCAGCTCGATGTTGCAAAAGGGCATTGGCGACAGCTTGCCACGGTTTCATCAGTTTTTTGGCAGTTTTATTGTCGGCTATTACTTCGGCAAACAGTGTGTCCCCATAATTACGCCACTCTGCATGCTCGAAAACCGTATCTGGATTCCCAAAATGACCCTTCGCTACCCCATACGCTAATAACCCAGGTAATTCCCTTTTACAATCTATGCCCTGAACGCTCCGCTTTTCTAAAAAGCATTTGAGCAAATCGTATGTCGCTTGTCTCTCCATACCGTCATCAGCGCTGTTGCAGCCTTTGTGAGACTTCGGCGACGCGTGGCCGGCGGGACCCTCTGTAGGTGCTCCCAGGCGCGGGGACTGTTCCCTTTCGCCTCCTGCACTGCTTTCAGGACCGGTACCCGATCTCCGTCGACTCGTGGCTCGCAGGTTCAGCCCTCTCTAGGGTCTCTGTTTGGGGTGCCATTTGTCACGACGGAGGGAAGACACAGTCACTCAATATGAATGATCAGGAGACTTTGTTTATTGTCCCTTACAGTCACCTTTTATGCCTTGTTATAATTAGCTCATACATATTACAAAAGTTAAGCTCATTATTGGTTAGTTGCCTAAATACCAAGCCCACCCCTAGTTTCTCTTCTGTAGTTATCTGTTCCCTCCTGCAACATTCTTTACCGACCGCAATCTTCTTGTTATTGTGTAACAAAACCAGCCAAGGACAGTGTATTTTTGCTTTACTTCAGATAAGCTGAGTGCGATGTGCATTTTTGTCCAGCCAGCTGGACTATGTCTATGTGAACTTTTTCAGCTAGCCAGCTATCCACACTCAGGCAATATATTTTTCCCTTCCAAAGGGCTGAGTTTTTTCTGTTACTTATCTCAGTCAGCAAGTTTCTTACCTTGTCAACCATATGCCTGCCTTTTAAGGTGAAGTGTCTGGTTTAATGTTTTGATTTCTCATAAAATTTAAATTTTTACTCCCCAAAACAGGCATTTTTGGATATAATGAATAATTTTAAAAAGTACACTTATCTGGACTAAATTCAAACATTTATCTTCCCTTTCTTCAGAAGACTCCTCAAAATTCTTTTTAAGTTTGAAATTTTTGTTCTAATTCAGAATGTGCTACCATGGTGTGGAGTTACTGTTTGCAAAATGGTTAAAGAAGTCAGAGAAATAAGGCAAAACGACAGTAAAATAGACTGGGGAGGAGTGGGGAGTAAAATGGGTAGCTCCTGTGTGCTCAGTACCTGGTGATATATCCAAAATGTTTTACTAAGGCATGAACATGTGACTCTCCCAAGTTTTGTTCCTAGATGTGAGGGATTGGAGCAAAATGAAGCAGACCCCTATCTGGATGAGATCTTGGACATGCTGACCTGCCTTACAACCTGTGGAAAAACTGAACTGAAAGTTTCTGGCGATATTGTACACCCACAGTTACCGCACTTTGATTTTGAACAGACACGGTCTTCTGGTACAGTGTGTATATATATATTTGTATTTATATGTGGCTATGTAGCAGGTCATAGAAAAGTGAAGCTCTGTTCATTGTGTGTTTTAAGATGGAGGAAGAAGTATGAGATGGCATCTTTTCTCTGTGACCTTAATGCTGCAGGAGTCTGACTCTTACCTATTTCAAACTGAACTGATCATGTCAGCTGTAGGGTCTGATCCGAGGCTGAGAACATGCCTCCCAATCACATCCCTCATGTCTGTGACTTCTATTTCCACTTTCAGACATGATTTAACATTATAGTTATTGTGCTTGCAGTCTCAAATAGCGCTGATGTAAAAATGGTCTTACCTGGTTTTATCCCACAGGAATGACAGTGAAAAACCTCCAAGCTTTTCAGGTGTTGCAGTCCATTTTCCAGAAAAGTAATGACCAGCACTTATGTGGAAGAATCTTGGCAGCAATCAGTACCATATGGGCCTGGGATACAGTGAACTTCTTTCTTCTGGAATGGACACTACAACCTATCAACCAGTTTACTGACATAATCCATTTCAAACCACACCAAGTCCAAGTCCAGTTCTTCAGACTGGTGGAGTCCATAGTGCTAGACCTGTCTTATGTCCCCCATGAAATTTTGAAGAAGATTCAGTATTTAATAAAGGAAAACATAGTGCCATTCTGCACCTTGACAGCTCTCCGGTGCCTTCTCAGCATGACCAAGAAGGACCTGTTATTCAGTGACATATTCCGCGACTCTGGGCTCTTAGGCCTACTGCTGGCTGTTTTGAGGAGACAAGCCAAGATCCTCAGGAAGTCAGGTACAACTTAGTGTCATTCACAATGACTGTTGAAGTAGGAAGATCAATGGGAATTAATGAAACCCTTTCTACAGTTAATTTATACATTTTATATACTAAGTAGCTAGGTTTTGTCTTCAAGCCAACTGGCCTAAGTTTATGACATACTAAGTTGGGGGTCATCTCTGAAATCTTAGCTGTTGATTATTCTGTTTGCTAGCCTAAACAGTTCTGGGCTATTCTTCACCAGTGTATGATGAATTATTCTGGAGGGTACCATTCAGCCCACGTTTTTAAACAGGTCTTAATTTGGGGTTCTCTAGGATGCCATCTTGAGAGCAGAGGAAGATTTTTTTCTCAGTGCTTAGTTCCTCTGAAAATAAGACTTAATCCTGAGGAATAATAATGGAAAGCAGTTTCTTGAATTTTGACCATATATTACGTGCAATTACTACCACTCATTGTCATCTGATATAGTTTATTTCCTATTATGAAAACAGGAAGGTGATGGTCCTGGTGTAGTAACTGGAGTACAGCTGACTTAGGGGATAGATTCAGATATTTAAAAGTTTATAACTGCTATTAAAGAAAGATGCATGGTAACATTTTCTGTGCTGTATGAATTAGGAAATGTCTTTAAATTTCAGTGCAATAGTTATTTAGTAAAGGAGGGAGGGACTCACAGTACTAGGTATAACTTCTGATGCAGCAAGCACAATTAAATTATTTATACACATTTATTTCAAACAGCAGAAGGGACATGAATTGCAGAAAATGTTCCAGAGTGCAGATATCCATTACCTGCAAGGATACTTAGATTTGCATTTTTTATACTGGAGAACTAGAGTTTTGTACAAGAGTACTTAGGTAAGGTTTGTCAAGATACATACCAAGGTTCTTGAAAACGTACCTTCTGGTTAGAAGCTGGTGTGTAGGTGCTTTCTTTTGTCTTTGCATCCATTTCACTCTGTGATTTAGATTTTATAGAATGAGTAATTGAATAGCTATGTAATTTGTAAATTTAGACACACAGATGAAGAGGGACTGGAGCAAAGGCACTGTGTGAAGTGATCATTACTTCCCTCTTTTGGTTTCCAGAAACTTAGCCTGCAAACTTCAAGGCTTTTAGATCTAAAAATAACCTACCTTACACTGTCTACTCTTGGAAATGTTTGCCTTTGAATATGCAAGGGGTTTCTGCTCTTCACTTTTAGTTTAGACATTTGAGTACTTCTGTTGCTTAAAATCTCATCACTTCACAGCTCATAATCCATAATTTTCTTTTTAATTGTGTGTGTTTCTACTAAGGATCACTAAACAGGTAACTAACTCCACATCAGTTGAGAAGTGGAGACACTACAATTGCCAATATTGCCTGTGGTTATGCAGAAGATCTGGGCTGCAGGGCATAGAATCAGACCTGTTTTTCCCAATCCCAGACTAGACCCTGATGACAAGACAATGCCCTGTCTGAATTTTTTGCTCATTTTAGGGTTCAAGTAGCCTGTAAGCCATATTTAAGAGAAAACTGGGATCTGCTGGGGAACTGGTTTTGCTTTTTGGTTTAACATATTTTAGCTACAGTTACCTATGTCTTGTATAAATTATATTACAACTTCTAATAAACTGACAGCTGGAATGCATCTGCCTGGTGTGGAAGAAGGCACTGAGAAGGAATTAAATGCTGTGATGTTGAAGATGGTGGCTGCCCTTACAGTGAGGTCTGTGAGGAACACTGGTAAGAAATTACATATAATTGCCTTACCTTTATGGTATTTGGTAGTTAGTGACCACTATGCCTCTTAAGGAGCACCAACAAATTTTCCCACTTTTGTGCTTCAGTGAGAAGTGAAGGAGAAAATTTAGAAATGTAGGGATAACAGATACACCAGGAAGAAATGTGGCAAAGTTGTTCTCATCCTGCATAATGAGCTTTATCCCAGTACCCATCCTGCTTCCCTCATCTGTGTGGATGCTATTGAAATGTTTACATAGAAAAAAACAATCTTACCTTGAAAACAAGACTCTGTCCACAAGTTTTGGGTAATGTTTGTTCATCCAGATTTTTTTCTGTGATATCTATTATTTGAAATCTTGATAGGATCAGACACATGCTGAGTAACGCTCATACATTTAGTATTGCATACCTAAGAGGTGTATGTGTAGGGAATATAGTGAAACATGGTAATACAGAAGTGAACTCTTCTGAATAGTGGAATCCACTCACTTAATTTGCTCATGAATCCTGGAATCATCATGTTTGCAGCATCTTACATGGTGCAAATTATTGTCACAAACTATTAAGCAGTCCCCTTCATAAACTAAGGAGATGTTTAACCTCGATACTCATAAGGCATCTTTTCCTTTTAATTCATTACTGTATTGGGAAACTGTCGCCTATGATGATTAGAAACCATGGTCATCCAATCATTTTAGTTCTAGTTGTTCCTATGCCATTCAGTTTGTGTCATCTTTAGCTTAACCAGCTCTTCTTCTTGCTTCTCCTGCTGTACTATTACTCAAAATATTACTCCAAAACCGAAAATCTATCTGCAGGTACTACAACTGTTATATAACATTTGTTATATGGTACTGTATTTGTCCCCAGTTGTTCTGAAGGACTATGGAATGGTGCCATATATCAAGATATTTTTGGATGATGAGTGCTACAGAAGTGCTACTCTCAGCATCTTGGAGCAGCTATCAGTCATCAACTATGAAGAATATATGAGCATTATTGTAGGGGCCCTCTGTTCTTCTACTCAAGGGGAACTACATCTGAAACTGGACTTGCTGAAGGTAATTTATGTGGCTTCTCTCTTGGTTGTTGTTTTCAAGAAAACTGCTTGGCTTTTGGCAAATGGCTCTTAATCTCACCCCTAGCACTGAATTTTTTCGAAGAAGTGCAGACAGAAAAAGCCATGGGCCAATTTTTGATTCTGGTAAATTGGGCGCTTTGATTTTTAGTAGTGTATGTATGTGTGGTGAACACCTTCACTCAGTATCAGATTGTGAAGTATTTTGAAGACTTAAATAGTAATGAGGGACAGAGAAATGGAAGTGGCAAAGGGCACAGTTGTATGAGCAGTTCACATGTAATATGACAGAGAAAGGGGAAACAAACATGAATAACAGTGGAAGAGATGTGGAGGGAGGATGTGAGAAGAGGTAAAGGAGGAAGACTGGAAGAGGGAGGGTAGGTATGAGATGAACAGCTTGATTCTGGTGAGTTTGAGGCTGAAACTTTGCTGTCCTTAATTTTGTCATCTCTCATATGCACCAATGTAATAGAAAAAGAGATGTGAAATAACGAAAAGGAGTAGTCTTGTGAATGTTTGGAGGAAGAAATCAGCGTTATTCATAGCCTCTGTTGTGTTTATAGAGGGCTTGATCCATAAGTAATGAAGCAGTGGAAGCAATGTGTTTTATTTTGGTTTAGATCATAGGCATCAAACTGAAAAGCAGCAGTGTTGTAAGCACTGATTTAAAGTTTCATTCTACATTCTCGACAAAGCGTGAACTGAATTGAGCTTTCAGCACAATATAGCACCTGATTCTGTGATTAAAAAAACCATGCTACTTTAAAAAAACAAAACCTTGAAAAAGTTTATAGTTTGATTTGAAACAGTAAACTTTAACAGTGTTTGCAGGAAAAGTTGAATATAGTGTCCAAACTAATATGAAAATAAATGCAGCTTTGGTGTCTAATTTTGACAGATGTAACTGTATTAAAGCATAATGTAGGCAAATGAATTTATTATCTACATCCATTGGGACTGTGATTGTGTTACACACAAATTCAGATTGATTTGCTAATATATATTTATCTGTTAAAGCCTGCGCCCAAATGCAATTAACACTGCCATATTCCAGTGTGGCACACGGACAATTATGAGGAATAACAAATAATGGAATGTGAAATAAATTCTGTTAATGATAACTGAATTAGGGGGTTTTCAGCAGACATCAGTTTTATAGATTCAAGACAGAGGAATACTAAGTCACAGGCGATTAAATTCTAACTGAGTTAGAACTGAAGGAAATGTAGTTACTGTTGACCTTCTTTGAAATGTGTTAAAGCCGTCCTGATAACTTCAGCTCTGAGTTATTAAATTTGATCCCTGTTCAGAAGTCTCTGCCTGGTTTGATACATTATCATACAAAATTGAATGACAGTAATAGAGTTCCCCTTCCCCCTCCCCCTCCAGTTCTGCCAACCCTTTCTCATAGTCCTGGATCCTGTTACAGGGAGACATATATGTTAAGAAACCATTCTTCTTCAGCAGGCTGTGAAGTGAAGCTCTTTCATTGGATGTCTATTGGAAAACTTTATATGTAAAAACAGTGCTTTCCAACGTTGGCTTGCAGATAAAGGTACTGCCTCAAATGTGAAAGATCCCTGGTGCCTGAAAGAGCGTCATATTTTCAGAATTAATTGTGCAATAACCCGAAAACCTGGGATGGATTACATTCAAATACTGTAGACTGTTTCCTTGCCAGCTCTTTTTTTTCTCACTAATTTTACTTCTAATACTACAACTCTTAATAACTGTTCTAGATTTGTTTTAAAATAGCAAGCCCATAGCATTCAAAATTTACAAGTGGTATAGGTTAGTTTTTATGCATGCACAGTATTGTCAGGGTGCATTCACGTATAACCTGCTTCAAGCAACAATCTAATGACCTAATCATTTAGCAATCTGACTCTTTATGGCTTTTCCCCTCCAAAGTGTTATGCAAACTTTAAAACAACATCTGCTGAGAAAGGGAATTATTATTGCCTGCCTTAATGACAAAAGCCTGCTGCTTGGTATTCTTTGGGCTATCCTGTGTCACTGCTTTTTTGGAAAGGGTTTGCACAGTCATGTGAGCAAAAGTCCAGTGTGCCTTCCCATGTGTATTCAGGGCTGTAGGAAGACTTGCCTATAGAGAGCTGTGCCACCTTGTCAGTTTCTGTATAAGGTTATTTACAATGGAATCTCTGCTTTCATTTAAGGCAAAGGCAGATTTCTTGAGAGAGTCTGAGAAGACTGATGAAAGAATAGCCAGAGATCTGAAACTACCTCTGGCCAAACTCACTCGGATATGTGATGCAGGAAATTTGATTTCTTTGTTTATTCCTGTAAGCACTATTCTATACCAGTCAGGCTGACTCCATGGGTTGCTCCTGAGGGTGCATTCAAATTTTGATTGAGTCATTGGCTATACGGGAAAAGGGAGAAAGAGAAAAATTGTGCAGTGGTGACCTTTACTTTGACCAACTTCTTTTTTTTCTTTTTTTTTGTTCTTCAAAGAGTGAAATTTCAGTGAAAGAATTTTGGTACAAGCTTGGAATTTTAAAATATTCTAAAGCTTCTTTGTCCCTTGATTTAAGTACTGCTTTTGTCTCCTTTCTTCCTAATGTTTGTAGTCACTCCTGAGGATACTGGAGAATCCCAAGAGTCATTCAGCTTTCAGAACCTGTAGTGGATTCAATGGACTCCTGTCCCTTCTCTCAGACATGGAAGGTGCATTGCAGGACCCTCCCTCTGGACTGTGGACAGCAGTTGGTCAGAATTGCATATTGGAGCTCGTTTTCTACACGCTTCAGGGGATAGCAGCAGCCCTGCACCTGGATCCTGTCAACAGCAACTTCTTCCAGAGGAATGGTCTCTTTGAAAAGATGGCAGAGGATCTTGGGTCACTTGGATGCTTCTGGACACAAGGGGAAAGGCAAATCCCTCTGAGCCTTGAGAAGACAAGGACGTTTGCAGAGTTCTTGGATGCAGCTTTCTGCTCTTCAGAACCTTTCCCAGTGTGGCTAAAGAACTGCATATGGATTCTGAATTTTCTTGATCACATGGTCAAAGGAACACTCCACCTGGAGAGCTACTTCAAGGAGAGAAAGCCAGAGATGGGAGAGGCATCAAGAGATGATCAGGATGAACCCCAGGCTCAAGAAGGGCATCCTGTTGCTTTCAAAAGACGAGGCAGCAAATTACCTGCCTCTGCCTGTAGGCTATGGGGAAACTCTGAAGAGAAGTAAGTTTTTATTTACTGCAGGAAATGTAACAGTAAGACTAGTATCTGCATTTTATATGGTAGTAAACTGAGGTAAGTTATGACATAACTTGCCTAGGACAAACAAATCCATGCCACAGTCTCAACTTCCAGACAACAGAAATCACCTCTTTTCGGAAGGTAAATGATGGTAAACATTTAGGTATTAAGTGTTCATGTGAGCAGTGGGACACACAACCCCAAGTTGCAGAGTTTGTGCTGAAGGGTCTGACACATGCAGTGTGGGAGCAGGAACGGGGTCTAAGGAAAGGGTTACTGGGACTTGAAGCTTGCATTTGCCCCAGTCAGCTTTGGCTTCCTGAATTATGTGGGAAGCTGTTTCCAGTCTCCTGATAACTTAAAAGTACAAACTGTTTTAAATGCTCCCCCATGCTTGTGTCTCAAAGCACACATGTACAGACACACACTCTCACTCATTTACTCATACAGCTGAATCAGAGAAAATTGGAAGAGGAATATTAATGCTGCCTGCCTCATATAATGAAAGATTATATCAAAATACATATCCTTTGCAGGAAGGAAAGCCTACACCAGGAATCAACTGGCTGTAATCAGAAAGATCCTTGTGTTGTTTTGCCGGCTGAGCTGTGAGGCTGTGTGGTAACTGAATGAGTACCACTTGTGGAGAAATTAATCATGTAAATTAGGATCCATTCAGTTCACAGTGTCTGGTTTGGAACAGTTTGGCTTTGGCTCTGGTTGTGAAGGCACAAAAGGAAGCCAGATTAGCTAGATGTGGCTGGAGCATGTCCAGGACAAGTGTAGGCAAACACAGGAGAAAAACATGTACGGGCAAGCTGTCAATCTTCAGGCCACACAGCCTTTTCCAGCAGCAAATTTTCTGAAAATAAAAATAAGAAATGAAGTTCCCAGAGTTCCTGCAAGCCTGTGGTTCCCCTGATGCAGCTTCCTCTTAACTGTACTCCATGCTCACACTTCCTCCTGAGGAAGGCTTTAGCCTGGTGCTGTGCAACTTGAAAGGAGGAACTTGAGTGCAGTCAGTGTAGGTGGCCTGTGATGCCCAATCCTGCAACATGTAATTAACATCCTTGAAGAGAGCGAAAGAAGGTGATTCTACAGGAGCCTGTGACTAAGACACAGGAAAATCAGTATTTTAACTGGGTAATACTTTAGCCCCTTATGCTGTCCTGTGGTCAGTGATACTGCAAGCCACAGGGAATTGACCCTTCCATTCCTGTCTGCAAAACAACCCTCTGTGTTCCTGCTTCTGTATTAATGTTTGAAACACCTTCTGTGACAGATGGAGTCTCTGTTCTCCCTTTTGCTCCTGTTGATTAGTGATAGCTTTTGCAAGCTGTGTTAACTGAGGCTGATCTCTCTTTGGGAGGGAAGCCCCTCTTCATACACCCCGTAGCAGAATGGCTGCTGCAGCTGCTGTTCCCAGACTTACTGCTGTAATGGCTCTTCAGGTTCTTTGTGGCATCTCATTTTGTTCCCAGACCATCTTTGTCTTATTTTTAAGTAGCAGCCAGTGCAGAGCAAATTTAGGATTCACACCATTATACTGGTAGGGTAGATGAATTGGAATCATGGGGCTGACCGGTTAGCCTTGAGGCAGGAGTGTGAGAGATGGTGCATGGAGACAGCTTTTGTACTAAGACAAGCTAGGAAATGAGAGCCTCATGGAAAACAAAGGAGGCTGCAGATCAGACTTACATAATATTCTTAAAGGGGAGTGAGTGTGCAGTGCTAGCAGGAAAGCTGAAGTGTAGTTCAGTGCTGGTCAGGGACTCTGGATTTTTCCTTCTTTTTCCTTCCTTTTTAACAGTCCTGGAGAGTACTAAACCTGTCAGGCAGTGCTCTAAAATATGAAGACGTCTCCTTATAGTTATGGCAATGTCTTAAGAACTTAATGATTTTATTTGTTTTTTAAAGGATCACTTTATATTATTGTCTTCTGATACTTGCATTTTGTTAGTTCATATTTTACTTCTACTACACATTGTATGGGTTATAAAGTCTCTATATGAGAAATTTTTTTTGGATGTTCAAGTGTTGTGGTTTAACTCGAGCCAACAACCAAGCACCACATAGCACTCATTCAGTCCCCTTGTGTTGGAGAGAATCAGAGGAGTAAAAGTGAGCAAACTCATGGGTTGACACAAAGACAATTTAATAGGTAAAGCAAAAGCTGAGCATATAAGCAAAGCAAAACAAGGAATTCATTGACCACTTCTCAATGGTCAATGGCAGGTGTTCAGCCATCTCCAGGAAAGCAGGGTTTCATAACGCATAAATTACTTGGAAAGACAAATGCCATCATTCCAACTGTCAACCCCCTTTCTCCTCCTCGCCCCAACTTACATACTCAGCATAATGTTCAGTGGTATGGAATATCCCTTTGGCTAATTCGGGTCAGCTGTCCTGGCTGTGTCCCCTTCCCATTTCTTGTGCCACTCCAGCCTTCTTGTGGGCAGGGCCTGAGAAACTGAAAAGTCCTTGACTTAGTATAAACATTACCCAGCAACAACTAAAACCATCAGTATATTGTCAATTTTCAGTATATTTGTCAAATCCAAAATACAGCACTGCACCAGCCACTAAGAAAGTCAGCTCTATCCCACCTGAAACTAGGACAAGAGATAATGATATTTCTTCAGTCTAGGAAGACTGCTGTATGTTAAGAGAACTGGACACACTGCTTGGTGATGTATTTTTACAGTGCTAGAGATGGAAGTTTTAATTGAATTGAAAGTTTGGGAAGTTAATTGAATACAGTGGCTTAGGCTAAAAATGAACTTGCTCTGAGGAGCACTTTTGCAGCATGAAAACAGACTGAAGTTTCATAGAATCATAGAATTGTTTAGGTTGGAAAAGACCTCTGAGAGAATAAAGTCCAACCGTTAACGCAGCAGCGCCAAGTCTACCACTAACCATGCCCCTAAGCATCACATCTATCTGTGTATTAAATATTTCTAGGGATGGTGATTCTACCACCTCCTTGGGAAGTCTGTTCTGATGTTTGACCATACTTTCAGTGGAAAAAAAATTCCTAATATCCAATCTAAATCTCCCCTGGCACAACTTGAGGCCATTTCCCCTTGCCCTGTCACTTGTTATCTGGCAGAAGAAACCTACACTCCGCCTCCCTACAGCCTCCTTTCAGGCAGTCATAGGGAGTGATAAGGTCCCCCGAGCATCTTTTACTCCAGACTAAACAGCCCCAGTTCCCTCAGCTGCTCCTCATCAGACCTGTGCCCCAGACCTTTCACCAGCTTCGTTGCCCTTCTCTGGACACGCTCCAGCACCTCATGTCTTCTTGAAGTGAGGGGCCCAAAACTGAACACAGTATTTGACGTGCAGCCTCACCAGTGCCCAGTACAGGGGAACAATCACTTCACTAGCACTGCTGCCCACACTGTTTTGGGTGCAAACCAGGATGCTATTGGCCTCCTTGGCCACCTGGGCACACTGCTGGCTCAGATGTTCAGCCAGCCATCAACCAGCATGCCCAGGTCCTGTTCTGCCATGCAGCTTTCTGGCCACAATTTTAAACCTATTGATTCTAGTGAGCCCGGGTTTTTCACTTTAAAGGTGGTTAGGGGTTTTGGGGGGAGATGGGCATAGAGTGTATTCTCAGTGTGTACTTTTTTCTTGTTTGACACTTAAAAACTCACCCACATTCATGTCATGTATAGGGGTGTATGTGTCCACACTGAAGCCACTACTGAAGTAAGTATTTATATCAGATATGACTTTGGTTCATTATACAGAAAATATTGTAAAGGAGCAATTTCTTTGAAAGGATCTTTCTTCAGGGTGCAGTAAGAATTATTGGTCACTGTGTGGCAGCGTGGTACACATTACTCGCTGCTCTGATGTATCAGATGAGCCTTACTGAAGTACCTAACGTATTATAGCCTTTTTACCCTCCTTTAGGTCCCTTGTAAAAGTGTTTTTGGTTTTGTTTTTTGTTTTTTTTAATCCTTACTCTTTTACTTGTACTCTTTGTTTTATACAGTCCATAAAGCATATTGTGCTTTATGTTCTCAGTCTAATTATGGCCATGAAATGTTGTCTTTGCTTTTCTCACAAGATCTATTTGGGACAGATGTTATGGACAATGCACATCACAACTCCTGTTCAGAGGTGCACCCAGAAATGCTGATGATCCTTTGAATATTATAAGCCTGCAGTGTCTAAACTAGAGTTACTGCTATGCTAAGGCTTCATCTTTGATATATATATATGACTTCTAGTCTTTATCATGGCATAAGCAGATCTCTGTGGTAACTGATGCCTTGGTTCCTTCCTGTGCCTGAATATACAAAGTTGATATGTGTGAAAATGAAAACTGGTGGGGAAGCACAGATATTTAACTTTCTTTTACTAATTTTGCTGGTTTGGCTTGAAAGTACTGAAATTATTGCCCAAGCAAAGTTACAAGCTACTTGAAAATAGTAAATATAACACTAGTTTTGACCTCATGCAACTGGAGAGGTCCTTCTTGTTGTCTGTTATCTGTACTGCAAATATTTTAAAAGGTAAAGTTTGTTTAAACAGGAGAGTGCACATCTTTTAATATGCAGGTCCCTGATATGTAAGCTCATGAGCAGGTTATGTCCTTTCGTTTTTACTCTAAGGAGGGTTTCAGCTGTTCTAGGTCATCTGTATTGTTCACTAAGTTTCAAATGCTGAGCCTAGCTCCTGCTAGGAGGATTCAGTGCTTTACCTTGGAACATAGTTGGACCCTCTTTGCTGTTGTTAATGTTTTGTGTGTCTTTTTCCTGCAGGTGGGATACGGGAGACTGTGCCATTGTACATCCAGGTGCTGTCTGTGTTATGGTGAGGTTGTTACCAAAGCTGTACAAAGAGGGACACTCTCAGGTGAGCCTGAACATATCAAAGTGCCATCTAAACAATGTCTTCTACTTTTCTGTAGCTTCATTTCCAAGAATTTCTTACTCTTTCCCGATGTGGAAGTCTTAAATTTTACCTAGAACACTGGCAAGAGGAACAGCACAAATTTCACTGGGTCAAGAGAGTCACAGAATCATTTAGGTTAGAAAAGACCTTCAAGATCATAGAGTCCAACCGTCAACGTAGCACTGCCAAGTCCACCACTAAACCATGTCCCTAACTGCCACATCTACACATCTTTTAAATACCTCCAGTGACGGTGAATCAACCACTTCCCTGGGCAGCATATAAAAATAACAAAGGCTCTTGACTATCAATTTGACTAAGTCTTTCTATACCTGTCTGATGTAGGGCATGGGTCTTGGTCCCAGAATACTTATTGCAAAGGTACACGTGTAGAAGTCCTTTGAAAATTGTTTAAAATATTGCTAATAGACCTAGTGACCAGAACAGTCTGGTTCTTTAGGCCTAATGATCCATAAATCTTCAGTGCAGCTTAGAATCTGCTTTGCTTTGTCAAACCTTCCATACACACCTGTACTCTGAACAGGCACATTGCCTATATTGTATCTGCTATCTGGACTAAAATCCTTGAATACAGTTTAAGTACATATGGAGGGGTTGAAATAAAACCAGATTATTCATCCAGAGCTATGGAAGCGGGAGTGCAACTAACTGTTGGCACATCCCAACTCTGTGTAGCAGAACCAAGTCATCAGCTAGCGAAATTTTGTTGATTACGGTAATTAACTTCTGAAAAGCAAGTAGAACAGTTAATTGGATGGGAGTGTGTCATCAGGAATCTATTGCGGTCAGCTCTAGGGCTGAGCTCTGTGAGAAAGCCTCTCAGTCCCTCAGTAGATGGCAGTGTTCTTAAAAATATGAAGGACTAGAGCACAAATTTCAGCAATTTTAGTTACGTATTTAAGTGTGTTCATTTTTTCTTTTTCTCGCTCCTTTTTTTCTTACTCAACAAGAAATTATTACTGATAGTGTTTGTTCAGTATTGCTGTTATAAATAGGGTTGCCTCAGGTAAAATGGGACCACTGTTACACAGGGTCCTGCATCAGACTCTAGCTAGGAGTTAACACATGTCCTGAAGAGTTTTTCATCTAATGACCCACAAAAAGGATAGAGGAAAAGTAGGATTTCTTCTGGCTAATTCTATTTAAAATCACGTGAGAAAACGAGTGGAACCTCATACTCCATAGCTTGGGCAGCTCACTGATGCTGCCAGGTAGTGACACAAAGGGTCGAACTTCAGTACCTTCAGTCATGACATATACCCCTTGTGCAATGAGATGCTACTTGAAACATGGGAGTCATGCGAGATCTGATACAAAAGGCGGACATGAATGGCTAGTGAAGGGGAGCTACTTGGTAGAAAGGTGACCTAGAAAGTGAAGGAATTTCTCTTTGAATAGTTATATTCTGTCCCAAAGAGAGTACTATTCCTTCTTTCAGTGCAACAATATTTGACAACTATACGAGACATGAAATAATTTCTTTTTGGATAGAGCTTTTTCACTGCAGACTTTCATTCAAAAATCTGAAGGGGCTTCTTGCTCTGACTTTAAGACCAAGTCGAACAGTACATTTTTTAGGAGCAGTGGTGAAGAACAGACAGTAACTCATCTCTTGCTGCATATTTTAGTGCTGTGTCAGGTCTTTTAGGCCTAGGTGTTCAGGAGTAAACTGGAAAAATCTTCAGAATCAGTTCAGTCATGTACAAATCCTTTGCTTTCACAGAAATGGCAATGAGAAAGCATGGCTTTTACAGAAGCATTAATGGAACTCAATAAAATTAATGTACTTTGATTCTGACCCTCAGAGGTAATATCCATTTTCCGCCAAATTTGCAGCTTCTGTGACCTTTGTCAGACCCAAGCAGTGATGGGCTGAAGCAGTGTTGAGCCTGTCAGCATAGAAGAAAGAGTAGCAGAGAGTAAAACAGGTGGTCGTGTGTTTCAGCCATTCTGGTCATCTAGAATGACAATTAAAAGCTGAGGAGAACAGATTTGTGGTTGTATATTACTGCCATTCCTAGGTATGATCAAAAATAATTTGAATGTTGTAAGCGTATGAAAATTTGCTTAAAACACTTAACATCCCTCCACCCCCAGGAAGACTGTCTTTGAGTCAGTCAACTTTAGAGGATATTGCTCATGTTCATGCCTAGGACTGGTACTAAGCCAGTTCCCATCAGACTTCATATAGTTTGACCAAATACAAGGTGGATTTTCCTTTTATTAATATGCTGCCTATTCTGTGATGAAAGATAGCATTGCTATATGTTTCTAAACCTAAGTAAAGTGAGACAGGATATGTGGATATCAGGATATTCAGAGCTCTTTTTCTACCTTACAAAGAAAGACGTTTCCCCTCAGCCATATCTCATGCTTGTCTGGCATTTTGGAACTGTGGCTTTTAAGACCGCAGAGTGTCATGCCAGACCTTTACTATTTATGATGTCAGATAAGATCTCCTAGATCTGAGGAGGCTGGTAAGGGAAACAAAAGAACTTTCAAGAAGAGAATCAAGGCATGATTCACTTCTGTGTTCTCATCCTGGTATGTTTCTTGTGAGTAAGGACAAAACCAGTCCTCATATTATTCATTATGTAAATTATCTATACATTTTAAAAATAATATTGCTTCCACAGCTGGATTTGTCCTCTCGATTTTTGTCTAATCTCTCCTATGATGAACTGCCGTCATATTCTGTTGTAAAACTAAAACATTGTGCAGTAATAAGAACTTTACACCTTTTTAAAAGACCTTTATCCCTGGTTTAAATTTAGCCTAAACTAGGTGCTCTCACTGTAGATGTTAACAGCATAACACTTTCCAAGTATTTGTACTTAAAACTGAAAAATATTCCTAAACTTAAAAGGTCTCTGACATAGATATGACCCACAGAAGACTGTGTCATTTGTCTGCCTTTAGACTAATATTGCTGATATCACTGCTAATGTAATCGTTAATATCACAGTGAATTCCTAAATTACTGCACTGCAGTGTCTGCATGAGGAAAATCTTTGGGTATTTTGCCAGAGCTTCATTCCCCTTAGGATTATGCAGCCAAGTCTTTCAGAGAAAGGAAGGGAGACTGGGACTCTGGTAGGAGCAAGGAGACTAGAAATACTGTGCCAGTGGGTCCTCTGGCTTAGGCTGGTAGCTGAAGGTCAACTCTTTCCCCTGAAGGCTTTGCTGCAGGCTTTGCTCCAGCCTTGTCTCCTAGGGGATTTTTCTTCACTGAGCCTGATTACAGTGCATTTTTTAAAAGAAAATGCACAGACTGTCTGCATGTTCTTTTCCAAGGTTATTTTTGGGCTTTTAGTAAGAAGTTTGCTTGTTCATTGATCAACCAACTTCTGAAGCTTTCACTGTTCTTACAGACCAAGCAATTTTCTCCCTGTGCTTCCAACCCCAGAGCCTGCCCTTTTATTTGTTCTATTTCTCTTGCTATTCACTTTCTCCTTAAAAAGCAGCCGGTGTCTCTATAAAGTTGCACTAAAATCTCAGTGATGTACCCTGGATTGAAGACACAGGAACTCTGCCAAGAATCCCTGGCTAACTACACTGAAGATAATTTTCTACTTTGTTTTGGTTTTCATGCAATCACATAACTTACGATGTGGCACACAGACAAGTTTACCTTCCTCTCAGGTGTCTGATGAACATCATATTATAGCACTACATATTAGCTTAGAAAAATGAGAAGGAGGCACTGCATTCAGCTAATACTGTGGGGGAAAAGCAAGAGGTCTGTCAGACCATGAGAATTAACAAAAGAATTCTTAACATTATGAAGAGATTTTGTTGCCTGGCTTAAAATGGTCAAGACTACTTAGTGTATTTTCTCTAGAAGGCAATAGTAGCCCTGGTGTTCATATGAGGAAATCTGTGTAGCTTTTCTTAACACAGAAGCTGTACCAAGGGAAATGTGAGAAGCCTGATGGAGATGGTATTATTTGTGTGGAGTGTTTAACTAGGCCTTATCTAGGTTTGTGGTTCTGGCAAAGTAGAAGCAGTTCACATGTTCATAGCGGGGTTTTTCCCTGTCTGCTTGCAAGGAATACATGAATACAAGTTACTGTGCAACTTCATAAAACCCAGTTATACATATATATACATATACAGCAAAGCAAGTTTTGCTCAAGGTCAGTGGATGAGAGTTAATCAGGAAAACATTTTGATAGAATGGGAATGTTCTTGCAGCTGCAAACTGTGCATCAGGGATTTGAGCTATAATAAATTCATGATTTATTTTTAATAGCAATTTAAGGAAAAAAGTTGCACAGATGATTTTCAGAAGTGACTCAAGCTCTCTACAGACAATAGGTTTTAAGCTGATGGATGTCTACCTTTTCTTTAGAAAGCACAATTTAAAATTCTGGGTCATTTGGAACTTTCAGAAAGTGCTAGTTTTGATGCCTTGATTTCTTCATTAGTAAAACTAAGTCTCTGTGATATGTTAGAAAGTTAATTCTTATTTTCTGTGAAGGGCTGCTAGCTTTTCAAGTAAGAGTTGCTCTGAGATTGAAAAATAATTATACTTAATAAGCCAGCTTATTCTGAATCCAGTGAAGTTGCTTCTCATTTGTGTTACAAAATCAAATGCCATTGTCCTAATCTGCATGTCTGCCCCCATTATTGCCCTATTCTTTAAAACTTTACATAGATTTTTCTGAGGACAGCTTATCAGAAGGCCAAAGAGCTCTTGGGAGTAGGGAACACTTTGTCTTTCTAAGACTTGTGTTTAAATATATGATGCACAGTTACATTTGTGTGAAAGCTAGTTAGGTCAATGGAGTAGACATCATTCCTAATTGGGAACAAATTGCTCTAAAGATAATTTTTGAGAATTGAGATACTTGTTTAAGATCATTAAGAAGCAATAATGAGGGAAAGCTTCAATTCAGCAAAACATGTAGAGAAGTGTTTAAAATTGTTTCATGATACTAAGAGATACAGTTTTGTTTCTGAACAGTGCTTTTGGAATGAAGAGTAGATCATGTCAATATGACTTCCCATGTGCTGAATGTTAAATATATTCTCAGTTACTGTGTTTGTTTTGGAGCTTATGCCTAATAACCTGCCCTTGGTGCTGGTCCCTTCTTTTGAATGACAGCTGATTGCTCTCTTCCTTCACTACCATAGTGTTGTGGCAGTAAAGCTCAGCTGTGGATGGCCATGCAGGTGCTTAGATGGATATATGCACGCTGTTCACGTGCAGAGCTTCATAGAACAGCCATGCAGTTGCACTTGAGCCTCTAGCCTTAGAAGCTTCTTTTCTGGGCCAGATTTTTGCACCCAGAGATTTGTCAATTTAAAACCAAAAAGCAATAACCATGTACAGTTTTAGTTCCAGCCTACTGACTTCAGTTCTGTGTCCATTTCAGCTTTCACTGGAAATCCAATGTGCTGTGGTTGATCATATCCAGTCCTTGGTGAAGTCAGAGAAGAGTCGCCAGGTGATGTGTGGATCTGGCTTGCTGAGCACCATCATAACGTCCTGTCAGGATGCCTTCCGCAGTGAGAGCCATCCACTGCATCTGCCCCTCACTCGAGTGTTTGAGAAGCTTGCGTCACAGGCTGTTGAGCCAGATGTGTTAAGGTATCAGATTGTATCTAATGGAACCAATTTGCTTTAGTGGTACAAATATTTTGCAAAGTTTATGTAATAATTAATACTTCATGTAGTGCTCTAATTCAGCAAGGCTCTTAGCCTTTTGTTTCAAGTCTCAGTTAATACTACTTACATATTGATTACAGGATATATGTTTAATTGACTTAATGAAGATGGTATGACTCTGTAGTGTTCTGCTGCATCATCTCTGCAGGGGTTGTAAAGCCATTTATGAGTGGTAACTAATTAAGTAATTGCAAAACAACAAGGGTTATTCTCTCCTGGTATTCATATGGAGAAGCTGTTTCCTGGAGAGTAAAAGTGACTTTCTCTTAGCTCAGATCCACATCAATGACAGATGCAGAAATAAGAAGCATAGTCTTGTTTCTCAGTCTCTGCTGTTTCTACTTTGATTCTACTTTCTTCTTTAATGCTAGCAAATGCTAAGCATGAGAGCACCTAACAGAGATCAGAGTGCAGATGAAGTTGGATATGCAGTGGAAGATCACGTTCCTTTACTCAAAAATGGAACTGAATTTCTTAAAAACTAACCAAACAAACCAAAACAGTAACAACCACCAAATAAACAAAAAACACCCCAAACTCAAAAAAACCCATAGGTTTTTTTTTTTTCTGAAAAATTAGTGGTATTTAAAAGCATTGCTGAAGGAAATAAACCTATGGGGTTTTTTTCAATTAGAAAACTTTGAAAGGGGAAGTGTAAAGTAAACAAATGTTTTTGATGATACAATGGAAAACATTCCTTCTGTTCTGTTGGGGTGCCTTTAAAATTTGGTGTCCAAAAAGAAAGTTGGTCTTCAGAGGGATGAGCTATATTTGCAGAGTTGCTATGAGTCCAGTGTCCAGAGTTGATTGTTCTCCTTTTTTTGGTTGCTTTCTCCTTTTTTTTTCATGTTAGGCAATTTCTTTGGTTGGGAGGTTCTCTGTCACTGCCTTCCAGGCCCAGCACAAACAAGACTGAGGTCCTTTCATGTCAGGGGAGTGATTCAGCTAATGCAGCGTGGAATGAAGGTAATCACACCATGAACAGCCTGTTGCTGATACAGTGGCTGGGTCATAGATGTCTCTGTAATGACAGGAAAATGCTGTTGGAGTAGGTTGCTCCAAGATAGTCAGTGAAAGTGGAGTATGTATGGGTGTTTTACAGAGGGCATTGCCCAGGTTGGGTGATACTTGACTGACACTGAAAGTTGATCTAATGATGAGTAGAGATCAAATTATAATACATGTGCTCAAGCCAGATGCTGATATAGACTCAGACTTGGCTGCATCAGACATGGGAATGATCTATAAAAATACTAATCATATTCCACAAAACAAGGGCAGTGTTTCCTGGGTTTGCAGCATATTTTCCCTGTGGTTTATAGCTAGAACTAGAATAAATATGTAAATAAAGAACATTGCTTTTTGGAATTCTTAGGATACCCTGGTGTAATCTATCTTGCTTATACAGGTGATTTTCTATCCAAGTCCTTTCTCTGTTCTAACATATTTTGCAGGTGAAAGGCTACAGTAGTAGTATTTGGCACTTAAACTGTTCTCATGCCTATGGGACACCTGGTACAGAATGGTACAAATTTGGGTCTTATGTTCTTTGAAGTCATTCTTTAGATCCTCTCCCATGTGTTAGTTCTAACTATTCTGTTATGGCAGAATATATAACCACAGAATGTTCTGTGTATAAGAAAAATGGAAGCAATGGGTCAGGAACTAGGGTTGAAGTTTGGAGCTACCTAAAGATGTGTGGGGAGAAAATATGGCTTGTGTAAGCTCATGTCTCCTGCCAGCCTCCCATTTTGAAATTCCTTCAGTGCAATATTTTTGTGTACTGCTGAGTATTTCTGCAGGCTGCTGAGGATGTGTTATTTGAAGAGCATGCAGATCTGTTCTTAGCAGTGATGAATATGGGCAAAGCCTGTGGCTGAAACGGTATTGCAGACACTGATTTGGTTAGGCACTGTGTTGATCTTGTAGGTTCAAAAGAGGACATGGTGGACAATAAAACCGATCCTCAGACAGCTGTGCCTGTCAGCAGCTGTGCTTGGGTGTCTAAGGGATCTGCATTGGCACTCCAGACTGCAATGAGTCTCATCTCCATGACGTCACCTCGAAACTTCCAGCTCCGCAGTACTGCTTTGGCTCCATCTTTTGTGGAGTTTGACATGTCCATGGAAGGATACGGGTATTGCTGCTGTTGGTTTCCTGTTTAGCTGCTCTGCAGACTCCAAGCCCTTATTCTGGACACGGCAACCAGCGCTCTCCATCTTAGTCAATCCTTGTGTCCTAACACTGCCTTCCTTGCAGCAATGTTGCCAAACAATTTTGTTACTGTCTTATTGCTGATAGCCTAAGCTCTGGCTTGCTACTGTGATGCTGCATTATTAAGTCACTGGTGACCTTCAGGGATAATTTTATGTTTCTGATGGATGGGTGCCTTCTTGCTTTTGTAGGTGTTTATACCTCCCTACCTTGGCCACTGTCATGGGACCCAGTGCAGAGCAATCTGTCTCAGGAGGAATTGGCATGGGTAAGCACTCTGACTCATGTACAGCTTCCTGAAAGCACTGACGTTTCAGCACCACTTAAAGCATTCAACATGTGTAAGAAATGGCAGCAAATAAGCTGTGTATTTCAATACACTTCTGTCTGTATCCCAGTCCAGCTCTGAGCTGTATAACTCAGACTGCTCACCAAAATACACTGCCAGACGCAGCTTAATAGTGTGATGCTTTAACATTAACATTAGCGGTACAAATTCAAAGCAAACTGCTGAAAAAAACGGTCTTAACAAGTAGAAGTCATGAGATTTCTGGGTTACCTTCCCCAGAAGGAATAAAAACTGTCACTTAACATGAAATGAGGTTCTTCTATAGATAAAAATCTATGAGTGAACTGTGAAATGGCTGTAGCTTTTGCTTCCTGAATTTTGTGAACTTTGAGAAAACTTGTTTCTGGCTCAGTGCTTCCCAACTGATGAGCTCTGTGGTATAGAGATCTAGTAGTCATTTCTCATCAGTTAATTTTAGGTCATTTATACATATGTACACACTCACATATACAATCTGTATGATATTGAAGATAGGCAGTGAAATCTAATAGAACAGAAATTAAACCTCATATTCTAATATTGGTTCTTACATGGTTTGGGCTACAGATGAAACAGAAAGCAGGTTGCTAATGTCTGCACAGGGAAACCAGCTTCCTTACTGCCTTTTTGTTTCCTGCCTACAGGAACCAGAATGTTCCCTCCCTCAAGTGGCCTGACGCTCTCATGCTGGTTTCTGGTTAGCAAGTTTGGTTTGGTGCACAACAATCACCCAGTCCGTTTCCTCACAGTTGTGAGGCATATGTCAAGAACAGAACAAGAATTTGTTTGCTTTTCAGTAAGCTTCTTCCCACAGGATCTTTCTTTGGTCATTTCCACACAAGAAGTGGAATTTCAGCCACTTGGTAAGGCTCTTCTCAGTTAAGCTGCAGTGCTGTATTCTCTGATTATCTGGAATTTTTCATGAACAAATTTCGTCTTCCTATAAGTACCCAGAACATTAGTGAGACTTCTTTATCTCTTCATTTTCCTTCTGTCACCCTGTTGTGATTGTAATTCTTGGTCATATTTCAGTTTTAGGTTTGCCGTAGGCATTGAGAATTATTCTATGGCATGCAATACATAATAAAAATTACAGATATTCCAAGGAAGACTTTTGAATGTCAGTTATGTGGTTGTGTGCAGTTGTGGGAACTGGATTTAAACCAGCTGATCCCTGCCTGTTCTGTGTGGCAGTGGGCAAGTTTGGAGAGTAGGACTGAGGAGTTTGGGAGTGATCTACCTTCCTAATCAAACAGCACATTACTTTTCCTCACTCTTAGGATGTTTTCTATCATGCCAGCCTATTAATCTGTTTTCCTTGTTGACATTTATCCCTTTCTCCTTATTGAATACAGTAGACACTTCAAATGTGAATGTGATTGAACATTGCAGAGGTTTGAGAATAGAGTGGGAATAGTAGCTGGGTTTTTTCATGCACAGCTGGCATTGTGTGAGTGCTCCAATTCTCTTAGATGATGTTAAAAATCCCAGCTTACCTCTTTTCCTAAAAACTACAAATTAATGTACAGAGGTTTATCATCTCATGAATTCACTAGGAATTTTTTTTCTGTGTCAGCTAACTCGGTGAACATCCTGAGGGGTTCTCCTCTTAGAGAATATATTGGCTTTGTCCTAGTTCAGTCTAGCTTTGCAGCATTGAGGTAGGTGTTATTTGGGAGTACAGCACATCGGATGCTGGAAGAATCTTGAGAGTTGTGCAAGTCTCAGAACCTGATAATAGATCTTCAGGGAAGGTTTTAAAAACCTTGAACAGAATAGCACCAAATCACTGTATACCTACAGAGGGTCATGTTCTTTGTGTCACACTTTATAGCTGTGTTCCAGAGGCAGGGGAAAGTGAGAGACTTTGTTTACTTCCCCTTGTTTTTACTCCTACAGATATCATGGAACCTGAGGATGAGGTCTTAAATCCCTCCCAATTTCCAGGGCAAGTCCAGTTTGGCTGCGGCAAGCTGATGGTCACCGGCCAGTGGCATCATCTCACAGTAACAGTTGCTAAGGAAGCAAAGAAGAACTGCATTGTGTCAGCTTATATAAATGGTCAGATGCTTGGCTCTGCAAAGGTAAAGGCTGTTTGATAGATCTTGTGCCTGACATTTGTCTTTCATTGCTTTTATTTTCATCTCCCCATGCACGTACCATGGCTTCTCAGTATTAACCTAAGAGACTCAAAGCACAGTGATCTGCATATATAACATCTGCCACTCTGCACTGTGCATGAGTAGAGTCAGAAATCCATACAAACCAAGCTGTATTTGTGCTGCTCCTGAGAAGTATGTTATCGGTTTATACTGATGCTTGGAACTAGTTCCTCTTCCCTCAGCATGCAGATAACCAGGGTAATTTTCAGTGGTGATGCTCATCTGAGAGTTGTGGTTACCTAGTATGCAGGTAGCTCAGGGTTATGTTGATGAAATTCACTTCTACCCTTAGGCCAAAATCTTCTGAACTGACTAGTGATTTTGAGGATCTCTCAGTTTACACCCAAGATTTTCAGAAGTTGTCAGCTATAAAAGGTACATCACATTCAGGTGTGAACAGAGAACCCTACACTGACGGTGCTTTGAGCTTAGGCTGAAACCTGCAAAGGCAATGGGTTATGTAGGAAGCCTCCATTTTTCAATAAAGGCCTGAAAAAGCAGTAAGGTTGTTGAGAAATGAGCTTCTGTGACTGGCCAGCTCTTTACAGGAATCCTAAGATGGATGGAATTTCCTCAAGCATCTTACATGGGCATGTTTCAAGCTGTCCTCTTCCTCTTACACCCATTGAACAACCAGTTGATGAGTCAGTGGCCTTTTTCCCCATTGTCACGCTAGGCAGACAGGAACAGATCGATGTTCCTCCAGGTTAGTTGTTCAATGTGTAAGATAGCTCTTGAATTAAAATACTTCTTTTTTTCGAGTTGATGGAAATGAAAGAAGTGTTTCAGTTAGGAGAAATTTGTAAATTTCATTAATATCTATGCAGGAGTTCATCGCAAATGTTGGCGTAGCTAGTATTTCCCCTAATGTACCACTTCTTGTCATCTTCTTGTTGCATAGGAGTCAGTTCTGAAATAGTGGATATCTGAGGTTGCACAAGATACCACAAGAAAGCAATGCAAATGTACCTGAAGTGTTCATAACCTGCAGGATAAATGAGAAGAGCCCGTAGTTTGTTATTATCCTCATGCTTCTAGTTTTGAACCTAATCTCAAATTATTTCTGAGATTTGATTTTTGGAATTTGAATGCTCCAGGCTGGTAATGTTGAAAATGCAGACTATGTCTGTTGCAGGTCTGGTTGGTGTGGTGGTTTTCTGGTTTTGTTTTTGAATAGTATTCTTTTATTAATTGAGACTTGTAACCTTGGTCTCTTCTTTCTTGTTCCCATATTTCAAATCAATCTCAACACACATGAAGCTAACTTCTGTGTTTATATTTCCCTTGTAAAAACAACCTGTTTAATTCCAAATATTCTCTTTCCCATACTTGAGAAAAATGATCTGTCTTCTAAATGCCTTTTGGGACCTATATCCATTTCAAGAATGAAAATTTAATTTCATTTGCTTTCCTTCAAATGAGACTGAAAGTCATCAATAAAACTAGGCCTAAGCATTGCAATTGATTAAAGAATTCACAGCAACTGTGTTTAACATACAGTGAAACAGCTCATAATAAATAAAACAAGCCTTTAGTAAATAAAAGGTTGTCCCAGTGCTGGGGTCTCTGACATGATGCAAGCCTTTGTCCTAATGTCTACAGTGAAGAAAAGATTGTGTAAGAAATTAGAATTGCACAAAGGTTGTTAACAATACCAAAAGCTATTTTGGGGTTGTGGAGCTGGGGGGTGGGGGTTACTGCATTGCATCAAGCCTATTTGTTCACTCAAGTATCAAGTCCTACATACTAATATTGCCCACCCCTGTCTTCTAACTTCAGTAGTCAGAGATCTGTAAACACTAGGAGTCCCATCTTAACAGCAAATTGTTAAAGGCAGAGCTAAGCCCTGAAGTACAGTATAGTTTCTCCCTATGAAAAAAATTCCATCTACTTCCTGTTAGAGCTTTCCACATATAAATGGAATAATAGACTTAATTTAGGAGGCACAATCCTTATTTTGATACCAAAAATGAATGGTGCAATTTCTTAAACTATGTTGCTTTGACTGAAGCTAACTGATGCACCTTGATACCCTACGTTCTTCAAAACCTGTTTATTATCTAGGTGCCTAGTACAAAGTGTGATCTGTAACCTGGCTTTCTATATTAAAAGTCACAGTCTGAGTTATGAAGCTTAGAACAGGAAAAATAAGTCTGTGGTCGAGAGAGGATTTCTTTGCCAGTACTTGAAATGATTTTGACTGTGCTTTTTAAACAAAAAAGTAGGCTTGAACTTTGTAAAATGCTTATGTCTGTGATGCTTCTGAAAATCCAGTTTCTAAACAGCAGTTGGTAATTGTGTTGCACAGCTGAGTAAGACTCCATTGAGGAAAGAGGTGGCAGGCATACCTTGCAGGGTCAAAACAGTGAGGGACCCCAAGTGTATTCTGTCCCCTTAGTGAATTCTTCCTCTGTTGCAGATGCAGTATCTCCAGCCCTTACCAGGTAGCTGTATTTCCGTGGAACCCTCTTCCTTTATTGATGTCTATGGATACATAGCTACTCCTCAAATTTGGAAACAGATGTCCTCCTTGACCTGGCGCCTTGGCCCTACGTACTTGTTTGAAGAAGCCATCTCTGTGGAAGCAATGGAGGTGATTAATAAGCTTGGCCCACAGTATTTTAGCAATTTCCAAGCAGTACAGCTTCAAGGTATGTGATAATTCTCATATCCACCACTATTTGTCAGGGCAATGCTCTTTTTGTTCTTATAATCTATTATTAGTATTCCAGCTGTGCCTAGAGCTTGCTTTAAAAGCCTGGAACTCTGCATTACTGAGTGTAGTAAGATACGATGAGAATCTTCTACCATACGGTAAAAAGGGCAGAAAGAGAAGGGCAGGAATCAAGCAGCAGAGGGAGCTGGAGAGTGAAGAGGGATAACATGTCCTTGAGGAGATGGAAGATTGCAATTTCTGTTGGACAAACATTAAAGCAGCAGCTTTGACTGAGGTGTTCTACATTTATGGTGCTACAGAAAAAGAAGCATCATCTTTAATTGCAGATGTCTGCAGAGTAGGGGAGAGCACAGGGGAGAGAGGGGTAGGGGAGTAAGTTACATTCCATTTAATGAAGAGGCTTTTTAACTAAAGTGTACTGTTAGCTTCAATTATTAAACAGGCAGACAAAACATTTCAGTTATTGATTACTGTTCATTCACCTCTGTACTACAGCTTGGGGTAAAATGGGGATGGTCGTCTCCCATTTGAAAAGAGCAGAATAATCTCAGCTGGTAATGCTCCAGCCTAAAGCGAAGTGAAAAGACTGGCTGAAAATACTCCTTCAGAATGCCGTCTATCTAGACTAAAAAAAAACTCTAAGTAAAGCATGAGAAGGGGTTGTTGAAAGAGAAATTATATCAAAATACAGGCCTACAGTAAAAATGTTACCAACAGAAGTCAGGAGGTTTGTTGAAGTGTTGAGTCTTTCTGAAGTCTGGGGTGCTTGTTCTCTACTAACTGGTCTTCCCAGTTGCGCTTTACTACCAACTAATCATGGATTGTAGCCATCTGACTCCAGTGATGCCCTGATGCAGGGAAATCATGGGGCGTTATACAAGATGTAATTTCATAATTGTGGAAAAATATCTTTCTTCCCTATTTCTTTCTTTTTGGGGTGGGGGGAGCTCAGGGAAGGGAACTGTTACCTAATATCTCTCTATTCCACCAAAACACACAAAAAGAAACTTTTCTAATGGCAATTTTTACTTTTAAAATTTCAGCACAAACCCCAAAAATATTATGGTTTGTTCCTTAAAATGGATTTATGACCTTGTTACAAACAGCAGTTTGAATTGTTGCAGTGGTGTTGTGTCCCATCTCACCAGTATCTCCTTCCTACTCCCTAATCAGCAGCAGCTGTGCAGAGGCTTAGCCGTAAGTTTGTGTCCTACTGGAAGGGAAATAGGTGACACGGTCTTGGGGCATTTACTTCAAGTTAATCTTCATGTGGAATACATGCTAATGCTTTTTGCCTGTAAGGGCTTTTTCAACAGGATTAGTAAACATTTTCATAAACCAACTGTTTTCACAGTCTATAAAATTGTCAAAAATATATTTTTTCTTTTTTTAAAAAAGGTACACATAGTTTTTTTTCCAAATGCAAGCAGGAATAGAAAAATCTTTAAATAAAAGCATGTGAGAATTTCAATCATTAAACTGCTGAACCTGGTACCTTTTAGAGGCTTCTTATATGTTGTGGGTTGGCAGCTCTGAACTTTTGCCTTTGTCCTTTTTGCTTCCACATTAATCCTTGCTCCTAGTACCCCTGAGAAAGCTCCCAGTAACATGGAAGGCCTCTGAAATGTTTTCTCTGCCCAGAAAGTTTGTTTGTATTGTGTGGACAGAGGAAAGTTTATTCTGTACTTTTCTGAGCTTCATGAGATACTGGGAGAGGATGTAGGATCTACACAAAGCAGTAACCAGAGGAGACAAGCCAAGCACATCTCCTATTGGTGCTTACAGTGGCAAGCTCCTATGGACTGTGTTGCAAAGGGTGAGGGCTTTTTTCTGATTATAGTTGAGTCAAAATCAAATTCCTATCTAAGCTTTCATTTCCTCTGGTTATTTTTCATCTGCCTCTCTCATGTGTCATATGTTGAGCATGTGAAGTTCCTTCAGAGATTTATACTTTTTCTTGTTTTAGGTGAGGATCAGTACAGTGATCATAATCCTACACCTCTGGTGGCAGAAGAGAAGATTTCTTTTGGAATCAATGCCGTGTGCTCATCTCTCACTACGGTCCAAGATATAAAGAGCTCCTACAATGAAGTGGATGGCCGGCTGATTGCCAAAGAGGTCACAAATTTCCCTCATTTGTCTTAAACACACTTTTTCTTGTTTCTGTTTGATTTCCTACAGCAAAATTTGTGACTTTGTTAGTTGTGGATCTTCAGTGATTTATTTTTTCCCCAGCTTCTCATTTCATAACTCCATTATACCCACTGTTTTGTTTTCATCTGTGGAGAGGAGTAGATTGGACAATGAGACAGTGTTAAAAACTTTGCTTGAAACAGCAACAGAAGGCACAGTTTGCAGGTCTAATGATAATTTGTTTCAGTCTGTGGTATCTTAATGCCTTCACAGTGACCTTTCACATGCTATTCTAGCTTTATGGCCAATGATACTGACATGTCAAAGTAATGCAGTTGCGGGATATTTTAGGTGGTGAATGTTTGTCCTAACAATCAACATTTAAGGGAAAAAATGGTTTTCATAGTCTAAAAGTAATAAAATAATCTAAATTATTAGAGGTTCTGTTTGTTACTTTTTGTCTCCCCCATATTACCATGGTTTTTCTTACTGTTTTAGATTGGGATTAACTCTCGGGACAATTCATCTCCAGTATTCCTAGCTAAAAATATTGCTGGGCATCTCTCTGGTTCCTTGCGGACTATTGGGTCAGTTGCTGTTGGCCAATATGGTAAATGCACTATGCCTTAATGTTTCATATTTTTTAAGAGTTGGGCCTCTCCTCTGTCAAATAACAGATTTATTCCATGTAACTTTCTGGTAGAGTAACACTGTAATTTTCTAGGGGTAAGAGTGTTCCAGTCCTCTCCAGCCACTACTAGCCTGAACTTTATTGGAGGCCCTGCCATTCTCCTGGGTCTCATTGCTATGGCCCGTGATGACCACACCATGTATGCAGCTGTCAAAGTTCTGAACTCTATCCTGAACAGCAGCCCAATGAGTGAAAAATTGATGAGGCACATGCATGGATACCAGGTAGATACCCTTGTTCATTCATACTAGTTATAGTCTTTCACTTGGAAAACTTTACCCCAAAACCTATCGATGTCAATGAACCAAACATATCCTGGTTATTAGCACTTATGCTTGTAACTTTGTAAGCGATGAGATCTTTGTGAGGGTGTTACAGGATAGCGCTCTAAATTCTGTGCTTGGAATCTCTCTAACAGCATTGTCTGCTGATGGAAAGGTGAGAACAGGTGCTTCTTGGTCAGATGTGAACTAATAAACTAAATAAACCGGTGCAGCAGATTTGTGAGTGACCCACCCTTCACATTTTACTAACATACTTGATCCCTCCCACGAGAGACTACTTCTCAGACAGGTCTGCATCCTCCTCTTGGCTCATCCAGCCTAAGACTCCTCTTCACAGACTGCCCAAGGCAGGCTGACGGTGAATTCCTGTGGCTCAGTCTTCACTGTGTATTAGGAATTGTGCTGATATAAATAAGTGCTGTCTGGATTTTGTTGATTAGGTCTTTCCTAAATTCCTAAAATCCCTAAAATCTCTCAACCTCAAAGCTGTTCAGACTGAAGAGTTTGTTTTTATTAAAGTATTATGTATGTAATATTGGATGGCTTAAGGCTCAGGTGTGAAGTTTCAGTTCAGTATCATTTACTTTATGCTGTGTGGGCTAAACAGAGTCTTATAGAACAGAGAAGGCTCTTTAACAGAGATGGTTCCAAACAAGACTCATAACAGTAGGGTTTCATGAATGGTTTATTATAAAGTTTCCATTTTCCCAATTTGTGAATACTTCATAAACTGATCCTGATTCATACTTCAATATTGCTTGCCCAATCCTTTCTTGTAGGTGAATGCCAGCCTTTAGATTGTGTATGAGCTGTTCCTTTTGACTTTGTGCTAACCTGACAGATCACCATGTTGTGATGGAGTGGTTTTGCTCTTTGTTTGGATGTCTGAAACTTTTTTCCAAACAGCCAACTAATAAACATGCCTTCATATGTATTTTCAAATGAGTATTCCTCCCAACCTAATCAAAAAGTAGTGGCTTTCTGAACGTTTTTCTCAGTGTATCAGGAATTCATTTCATGATCAAAGATAAACTCATTTGAGAAACTGGCAATGTTTCACACATGCCTTTTATTTGAAGAGGTCAACATGAATTTTTTTTTAACTAATACCATTTGCAAGCAACTAAGAATATACCCATGAAGAACAGCGTAGAAAACTTACTGTAGTTATTTACAATTATATTTGTATGTTACTTTTTGTAAATTCCATTCAACATAGTATGGCATGCATTTTGCTTCTCTTCAATGCCACAGAGTTGTCAAATTCCTTCAAAAACTTACCTTTTCACCTACTGCACAAGATTTTATGCCTGGACTGAAATCTTTACTTTCTTCATGATGCTTATGTAAGATGTATGCATGCATGACTACTACAGCCAAGTAAACTGTGTATTTGTCTTGAATTAAAGTGTTGTATATTAGTTTATGAACAGATTTATACTCAGCAGATACTTACTAAGTCTTTATTTTCAGTTGCTGGCGTATCTATTGAAGAGTAAGACACAGCTGTTAAACAACAGGATTTTACAGTTAATGTTCTCCCTAGTGGGTACAGCTGAACTTGGCTTTGAGTCTTCAGTCATCAAGAACTATAGTGCATTCCAGTATGTTCTCTGCAACTTCGAGGTAAAACTCTTGATGTGGCTTTGTGGGTTTGGCTGTACTACAGGTGGCTTTATAGTATGAAGTTTGGTTTGTTCACAGCACCTCCTGGACCCAGTATTTGGGATGGGGTGGTGTGTGGTGATTTTCCACACTGAGGCTCACCTGGGGAGGTGGTAGCTCCTGGAATGGCAGGTTCTCTGTCACCATGGCTCCCCACTCTTCCCTAGTGCAATTTCTGAAGTTTTCTTACAGTCCCTGAGGGCCTGCTCCTCAGGGCTAGCTCAGGAGCAGCCATTCCTCACACTGGCAGGGATTTCCGAGTGCCTGCAGTTTGTCGTTGCAGAAACAACCGAGAGTTTATGATGTTACGCTTCCTGAACTACTTGTAACTGTTTCTCTGCCACAGGTTACTGTCCTCTCTGCTCAGCAGAACAGCAAAACATCTGCTTTCCTTTTTCTTTCAGCTTTGGATGAAAGCACCAGAAAATCTTGACCTTGCTCTTTTTTCGCATCTTGTGGAGATCTTGCAGTCCTCCAGGTATACAAGCTAGTGTTTGAATCAGAAACGTGGGACATGTTCACCTGTAACCTGAAGCTGGAACTGTGAGATCAATATGAAGGGTCCGATCCTAGTTGGAATCAGTGGACTCTGGCAGTTAATAATTTTTATATTGCTTTTTCAAGGCTGGATTTAGTGATTTAATCAGTCCCTGAGGTGATGATGGGCCAGATTGGGAAAAGCTATCTGGTGACCTCGTTTACATGGAACCACTGCTGTACCATGGAAGTTTAAACGTCTACTGGGCGGGGGGGATATCTGAATGTTAGAACTGAATATGAAATAATAAAAGTATAATTGAAGTTGTGTTTAAAACCAAAACACAAGCCAGGAAGACTTTTTTTATAACAATATACTTTGTTAATCAACTGTAGTAGAGTTAAATATATCTGAAGTGACAGAGCATGGCAGAGGAGTAAAATAGATCACAGCGTTAGATTGCTTCTTTTTGGTACCAGAAAGTTCTTTACAGAGCTGTCTGGTGTCCCTTGCTGAGTTTTACAGGAATAGCATTTATTACCACCAACTCACTGCTTGAAAATTCAATAATGTTATTTTCTTTGAACTTGTTGAAATGCAGCCGTTTCCGGGGGAGAGGACATATAGGAAGGGTAGAGAACACACAGAGAAGTCTTCAGATCTCCTTTGCTGACACATATTCAATTTGTCTGACAGTTTGAAATGTTGCCACGCCAACATTAGAAGCCAAAGGTGCAAAGTATCAGTGCAACCTGAGAATCTTCTTAGCTGAAACCCAGCAAATTTTGTTATTTCCAGTAAAAGCTTTTAATAGTCTCTGTGCTTTTTTACAGAGATGGATGTCAGAATGCTGCAATTGCTCACCAGGTGCAAATGGTGCCCAAGCTCATTTTCCTCTTCAATGATCCTGAAATCAGTAACTCCAGGATCACTGTGGCCTGCACTATTCTCTCCCATCTGTTGCAAGGGTACTTTAACACAAGGGATATTCTCAGGTAACCTTCAAGTCCATAGCTTTTTCTCAGTTTGCAGATGAGCTATATTTCTACCAGTGTTGGAGAGGGCTCTATAGTAGAACTTCCTCCACTTCACCTTTGGTAGGAGCCTCTAGATCTGACAGTTGCAGAATCCCCAGTGATGAAAAACTCTTTCATGCCTTCAAAACACAGTTCATCCCAACCTTACATTTGTGTGAAGATGGTTTGGGTGGTGACTCTTACAATGATGGCACAAACAGTTATGCTGTTATGACTGGGACTACTCAAAGTCTGTACTTAATATTTGATTTCATTAAAGCCTGCCTCTGAAGTATTGCAGTTGATATGGTATTGCAACTTGGTCCCGGTGAACTATGTACCTAATCCTGTTGGTTTGGCTTATATCCCAGTAACTATCCTTGTTGTTCTTGAATTTTGCTCAGTTAAGGTATGTTAGTCAGGATTTCATGAAGCAAAACACTTAAATCCTTGTTTGCTTTCCACAGAATGTAGGCACTGCTTCATTTTATATTCCCAACCTAGTTGCATCACCTTGTAGCCTATGAACTGAGGAAGGTCCACACAGTGCTGTCTACAGCCACCTAACTCCAGGGAAATGCACTGCACAGATGAGAGCTCTGTTTTAAAAGCACTTTGTCCAAATAAAACATAGAAACAGAGTTACATGTCAGACCTGTGGTCTCTGCAGTCAGACTTTAGCTCTGTTGAAGAGTATGAGCACACCAGGTAGTTACTGCGGAGTAAGCTAATATGTGAACTTACTGCTTGCAGCTGTTTTGTAGAATTATCTGTATGTATGTTCCTACCTGGGGCTTGTATGAGTTATCACATTCTTTTTTCACACAGGTGTGAGTAGTGGAGTTAGTATATCAAATTTACCATATGGTGAGGAGTGTGAATAAACATTCTTCTCAAAATATCATGATTTGTTATTGCATGGTAATTTAATTAGTTGTCAGGTCCATGAGTGCTGAGTGAGTGGACAAAGGCAGTCCCTACCCTTCCAGCTCCGGGGCAGCAGAGACTATAGCAGGCTCTCAGCAGAACTGTAAGGTGCTGGCATTTCTGCTGGTCCCAGATTTTTTACACATCTGATGGAAACTGTGGTGTGGACTATTCCTGCAGAACAAGTGGTGATCTGTCCCTTAAGAAATGTCCTTCTTCTGGGCACGAGGAGGTTATATGCTTTCACTACGTGTGTATGTCACATTAATCTGTCTATCCTTAGAACCAGGTAATGCGTTAAAGCTGACTACAGGTGAAAAGAGATTTCCAGTCCTCCTCCCTGAGTACCTGCTCTCCTCTGCGTGCTTGGAAACCAAGTGGTGATAACAGTGATGTCTGAATGCCACAGGCAGTTCAGAATCTTGTATGAACAGAGTGTAACTCAGTATTGCTTTCCTCATGGTGAAACACCTTTAAAATCAAGAAAGAGAGAAAAATGTTTCCATAGTAGAATAGTTATTACTTGCATTTGTAGATAATGTCCTTATTTTCTTCCTAGTTTATGAACTTTTGCATTCTTATTTCAACGCTATTTCTGCAGCAATTAGAATTTCCAGTGGTTGTCATTAACAGTCATTGTTAATGAGTATTGAGATTTGAATGTAATCTCAAAGTAATTAAATGAGTGCCTGCCTTTCTGGTAACCAAAATTGCTTCCCTCTTTCTCTGCAAGGATTGGATTGTTCCTTGTTTACACTTTGAAACCTTCTTCTGTGGATGAAAATCAGATTTGCTTGGACGGTGTGGCTGAGATGCCCAGTGAAGGTGAGAACTACCTCTGGTGTATGTGTTCTGATATCTAAAGTACTTCCCTTCTTCCCCAGGGCATGATGAACCCTAAGTACAACATAGTGTTTCTGCCTCCAGTGGCAGGAAGAAACACAATTCAGATGACTTCATCTGGAAAGGGGCAGGCTGCAGTGAAGTGACACGAAATTGTGGGGAAAACTTATATTACTACAAAGGCCTGATGTGAATAGTGAAGTGACAGTCATTGTTTATATATCCGGGAAGGCCTGACCTACCACAAGATACTTTTCCTGCTAAGGGAGTTCCCCTTTTGTCCTCTCTCTGCTAATAAGCCAGCAGTACTTTGGCTGCATTGTCCAGAGCCTACACAATGCTGGATTTCACAGATATATGCAGAAATGAAGGCCATAAAATTGAAATTGCCCCAAAACTAACACACTAGGCCATGAAGAGGAATAAAATTTCACTTGGCAACCTGGATTTTCTGTGAACATTTTGCTATACTTAACAGTTGTAGCAAATAATAATGTGGAGCTCTGCACCTTTTAAAGTCTCTGTGTATTTATGTCAGCTTTGTTTTGACAACAAGTGTGTGGGATCTTCCAGTCAGCTGGCTCTTTCATTGTGATCTTTCAGTTGATACTATATTGGTTATTGCACCTCTAAACAGTATATTGTATTAAGGGGACAATGATGACTGTAGTCTCTGTATATAGATAGCACAGCTAGGCAATACAAGTCAGATTGCCTGTTTTCGTTACCCTCTCTAGTTAACCTGAGATTGCTTCCTGTGGATCATTATTCAACAGGTAGTCTGAATGAGTTTTAAGTAACTCTAAAGAATGGACTTTGACAATGTAAGCACTGGTCATTTCTGATGTTAGCAGGAATCCTTATGTCTAAAATCTGAAGCCTGCATCTTTTTACTCTACAGAAGACTGATATAAGTACTTCCACTGGGCTAATCTGGTGCAAACAAGGTTGTTCATCAAAGCAATGGAACACATGTTTTGTCTCTTCATTACTCTTTATTACTTTCTGATATTTGTAGCCTTAAGCCAAACATCTGGAAAGACAATCTGGCTTCGAAACCAGTTACTTAAGATGTTGTTGGATGTAATGCGTTCAGACAAACTTCACCTGTCCTCTGAGTAAGTAGAAACAATTTAGGAATGCATAGGTAAATGACTGTCTTCTAGATTTCCTCCTTTCTGGTGCTTGACACAGACTAAACACACTGGATAATATTGGAGTCTCAACAAAATAGTACATAAGAGCAGACTGGGTTCAGAGTTATTTTTTGTCAGTGATTTATGTGGCATTCATATAGATATGTGATCAGATCACGCTCTGATACCCATTTTGAAAAAGTTCAGTGTTTTCAGAAAATGTCTCAAAGGAGGAACTCGGATATTGCTGTTCCTTCTGCATTGCAAGGGTTGAAGAAATCCCACCTGTCTTTGAAAATCAATTCAATCTAATGTGCGATTACTTACCACCTCTCTATCATAACCATGAGCACTCAGTTACTATAGTTCTACCTTGTATAACTGAAATGAAGTGTTCATAGTGCTGGGTGCTGTAACTGTGCATTTTCATTACTTAACGTATCTTGGACTTCAAAATTCAAACTGGAATTCTGAATTTTGTAGGTTGAAAGATCTTGCCTGTGATGTAGTTCACCTCAGTTACTGATACACACTCTCAGAAGCAGCTTCATCTTAATGAGCTTTTTTGTCTGATGATAGTGTAAGGTTGCATTTAGTGGGAATTAAGTGACTTGAACTGTGTGGATGAGTCTGTTGTTAAACCTTTGTAATTCGCTGTTGTGGTATGACGAATCAGATTTTTTTTCTACAGAAACTTCAGTTTCTAAATCACTGAGACACAATTTTAAATAAAATCTCCTTTCTGTCTTCTACCATGTGTTTTCATTTCCCTGATTGTCCTAGGGAACAAGAAGAGGTATTTTTGGCGCTGGGGCCAGACTGGTTTCTGCTATTCACACAGAGCTACCTGCACTCTAGCACAGTTGTGCTAGGAATGAAGCTACTTCTGTGCTTCCTCCACAATCGTTTGCTGCTGCAGAAATTCAAGGAGGGGATGGTGGCTGGACGCTGGCTGGAAAACAGCTCTGCAGGCTTGAGTATTCTAATGGGTATGTGTTGGTTTAATGCTCCCAAAACAATTCCTGGATCCAGCTCAGTGATGAGAGATCACTGAAGTAGGTGATAGGAGAATACCCACTGATATCAGACCAAGAAAATCGTATTACTTTCTAGGACAAGCTTTTCCTAGTACTTCAGCTTTTCTGTGCTAAAAAGTGGAAAGCATTGCTTCTTCCTTGCACAATAGCTGGCATTTCTAATTAGCAGTTGCAGGGAGACAGGCCTTTATTCTCTTGCATAAAATCAGGCTAGTTGATAAACCTGTGAGGTGTTCAGATGTCAGCTTGTGCCCTGAAACCTTCTGTTTCTTTAAGATTTGTTCAGATTGCTTTTTGATAACTAGACCTGTGGTTCTGAGAAAGGGAAGAGAAAGGAAGAAGAGTTCAAGGAAGATCTCCAGTACAAAAGTGATAGTGGGAAAAATTGTTGTCTGTTAGTCTGAGGAAATTTTGTAAATTGTTGATATCGCAGCCTAGCAGAGTACTGAGTGACCTGGGACACAGGCAAATGAGGATAAAGTTGGGTCAGTAATCCTTCCTCTGAGACAGCATTCATTTTTAGGCACTTCCTCAGAATGTTTTCCTTTTCCTTTAAAGATAATTTAAAAACTCATCCTCCAGTGCCTGACAATGACTCCTCCTTGATTTTTGGGTTTTCAACGTTGCAAAGATGTCTGATTGATCATGTCCACATCCCTGAGATCTACTTGCTTGTAGCAGGGCTATTTCTGGCAACTCCACAGTCTGAACCACCTGAAACAGCCAAGGTATGAAAAAAATAGTGGACAAGCATGAATCTGCTATTGCTGTGCTAATTTGGCATTTTGTGGCCATTTCTGTAAGATTCTCAGGCAAGTTAACCCTCCTTGGTTTTTGTGATAGTTAAAATTAGTCATTCATACTTATAAAGTTAAGTTAGTTAGCTTTGATTTAAGGAAATTCTGTTTCGAACAAACTTGTTCATGCAGGTGTTAAATGCTGTTTAACTACTGTGCTTTAGAAGGTAATTCAGATTAGCTTCCCTGTCTGTTCTTACATTGTCAAAGCTCATTAAAATCTAGAATTAGTGAATCTGAGTACTTCTACCAGTGTCCTGAGAAGCCATAAGGCATTTTTTTCCCCAGCAGTGCCAAAGATGTTATTTCTGAAGAGGACAATCCATTAGTGCTATCCTAGGGAAATACATTTAACAGGAGAGGGAGGAGTTGCTGGAGGTGAACATGTTTAGGTTTTTTCTGACGTGGAGAAAGTAGGCATTATTCTTGGTGTATCATATATAATTCCCATCTTTTCTTGAAATATCTCTCTGCCTGTTGTAGGAAGATCTTGAGTCTATGTTGCAGTGGATCTTGCAGCACCACCTGACAGAGAACGTCCTCAAGATTGGGTTGTGTGGAGAGGCAGCTGCTTTACTGCTGGAAATGGTTAGAGTCACTGTGGACAAGGTAAGTGTTTTGTTGCAAGGACAGTGCATTGTGAGCGGCAGAATGAATTGCCTGAGGGTGTCAGATGTCAGTAGCAGTCTTTATCTGTAACCCCTAGCCTTCCTCTGCCCTCGCAGGGCAATATTGAGTATAACAGGGAGCAGGGACTTCAAATCATCAGCACAGCTATTGGCCTGGTTATGTTACATAGTAGATGATGTGATGGGCTCATAGAATTTCATAGAATCATTTAGGTTGGAAAATAACTTTGAGAGCATCAAGTCCAACTGTTCACCCAGGACTGGCAAGTCCATCACTAAACCATGTGCCTAAGCACTGCATCTATGCATTTTTTAAATGCTTCCAGGGATGGTGATTCTACCACCTCCCTGGGCAGTCTGTTCCAATACTTGACTGCATTTTCAGTGAAGAAATTTTTTCTAATATCCTATCTAAACATCCCCTGGCGTAACTGGGGTCAGTTTTCTTTTGTCCCATCACTAGTTATCTGGGAGAAGAGACTTACCCCCATCTCCCTACAGCCTCCTTTCAGGTAGTTGTAGAGAGCAATAAGATTTCCCCTGAGTCTCCTCCATCCTAAAAAACCCCAATTCCCTCAGCCACTCCTCACAGGACTTGTTCTTCAGACCCTTCACCAGCTTTGTTGCCCTTCTCTGGACATGCTCCAGGACCTCTACGTCCCTCTTGAAGTGAGGGGCCCAAAACTGAACACAGTATTTGAGGTGTGGCCTCAGCAGTGCTGAGTACAGGGAGATAATCACAATCTTGTCCTGCTGCCCACAGTGTTTCAGATACAAGCCAGGATACTCTTGGCCTCCTTGGCCACCTGGGCACACTGCTGGCCCATGTTCAGCCAGCCATCAGCCAGCACCCCCAGGGCCTTTTCCACCAGGCAGCTTCCCAGCCTCTCTGCCCCAGCCTGTGGGGCTGTGTGGGGTTGTTGTGACCCACGGGCAGGACCCGGCACTGAGCATTGTTGAACCTCATACAACTGGCCTCAGCCCATCGGCCCAGCCTGTCCAGACCCCTCTGCAGAGCCTTCCTACCCTCCAGCACATCAACACTCCTGTCCAGCTTGATGTCATCTGCAAATTTACTGAGGGGGCACTCAATCCCCTCATCCAGATTGCCAATAAAGAGATTAAACAGAACTGGCCCAGTACTGAGCCCTGGGGAACATTGCTTGTGACCGGTCGCTAGCTGGATGTTACTCCAGTTATTACCACTCTTTAGGCTCAGCCATCTAACCAGCTTTTTACCCAGCACATAGCACACCCATCCACACCATGAGCAGCCAACTTCTCCAGGAGAATGCTGTGGGAGATGGTGTCAAGGGCTTTATGAAGGTCCAGGTAGACAACATCCACAGCCTTTCCCGCATCTGCTAGGTGGGTCATCTTGTAGAGGGGGACCAGGTTCATCAAGCAGGACCTGCTTTCACAAACCCATGCTAGCTGGGCCTGATACCCAGGTTGTCCTGTGTGTGCCATGTGATGATGCTCAGGATGATCTGCTCCACGACCTTCCCTGGCACTGAGATCAAGATGACAGTCCTGTAGTTCCCTGGAACCTCCTTCCTGAAGATGAGTGTCACATTGGCTAAAGTCCAGTCTTCTGGGACCTCTCCAGTTTGCCAGGACTGTTGATAAATAATGGAAAGCAGCTTGGCGAGTTCCTATGCCAGCTCCCTCTGTACTCTTGGATTTATTTTTAAGAACTTTAAGAATGTTTAAGAACTACTGAACACATAGGTGGATCTTACCCATAGCATTACCCATTTTGTTCATTCTCGATAAGGACATGCCACCTTTCTGATTGGGTGTGTCTTCAGTCTACAAGCTGGGAGTTGGCTGCTTGTGCCTTGCCTGACTTCTCTGTGGCCGCATCATGTTTGTTTATTTGCTTAGGAATACCTGGAAATGAGAAAAGATGAGTTTATGTGAGTGAGAGGAATGCTGCCTTGACTAGATGCACATTTGTCTGTGTTCAGCCTATTGCAGATGCAGAAGCCTCCTGGGAGATTGCCTATCCAGGGAACGTTGTCCAGTTTCTGTGCTTGATCTATCACAGTTATACTCAGGACCCTGTGTGGCACTGTCCTGACTTCTTGAAAACTTTGGCTATGGTTGCTTTCCATTCTGGACCACCCAAGGTATGTGCATCTGAGCCAGCACAAGCCCTTCAGGTCAGAAATGGGTTGCTAGGAGGAAAAAAAAATTTGAAGGAAGTATGAGTTAAAATGCATTGCTGTCTGCTTCCACAGGGAGGCTCTGAAGACCTTTTGACTCCTGATGGTCCAGCCATTGCTGAAGGGAAAGGCTGTGTTGATCCCTCCTCCTTCCTGCTCCTACCCCACCCTGCCAAGAAACATGTGTGGGATTTTGTGCGAGTCCTCCTGATGGACAGTCTTCTTAACATCCCAGCAAACAAACAAGGCCATCCACTTGAGCTGCTTCTTGAGGTCTCTAACGTAGTCATGAGGCTTTGCTTTAAGGGTGGAAGGACAGGAGGTATCCTGCTAGAGGCCTAGTGAAAAAAGTGCTGACAGTGATGGAGAGGTGCATTCAGTCAGCATTTTCAACAGTGTAGGACATAGCTGGGATCACAGCTCTTAGCATGCACTACAACCTGGCAGTTCTGGACAGTCTATGTAGAGAGCAGAATTACTACCTTTTCAACAAGGAAGAAGGGCCTTTTCTGCCTGCTTTGCATTGATTTGAACCAAGAAAATGCTGCCCTTAGACAACAACAAAGGCAGGCAACATTTAATATTGAAGTCAGGTGTGGAAAAAAAAATCCTTTTTCCTTAGTAATACCTGCTTGTCAGTAAAGCAGCCCTTGGATTTGTTGAGAACAGAAAATTTCACATGGAGCATTCCTGTGTACTGATGTTTGAGACAATAATTTATTTTCAGTGCTCAAATAAACAAAAAACAACTGTCTCCACTTTTAGTACAGATTAATTCAAGCTGTGGCAGCTGAGTCCAAATTATGGACTTCAACCACGCAAAGAACTGGAAAGAATCAGAGTCTGAATAAAGGGAAAATGGAAAACTTAGGCTTCGTCACCAAATTGTCAATAGCCCAAGTGTCCCAGATGTGAGTTCTGATGCAGACTTAGCTTAGTAATACAAATAGTAATGAATATAAGCTTGACTGCAGCTGTCATGATTTAAATCATCTTGCAGAGCAGCAGTTCCCTAAAGGTTTATACATTAACATCCCAAGGCTTGGTGCAGTTTAAAAGAGAGGATGGCTCCTCTGACTGTCTGAATCCTGAGCCTGCTAAATGGAGCTTAAATTCCCTGAGGGCAAGATCTCTTGGGAACCACATGTGAACCTAGGTTCTGGCCCTGTGCAAAACCTTGTTTGTGTTCAGTGTGCAAAGGGCAACGGTGATCCCCTAGAGTGTAGACCTGCATAAGATTTCCTGCTTTCCCAGCTAGGGTAAGAGGTACTGCCACCTCATCTGCTGCCCATTAACTGTCCACACATGCACTCTTGCTGAACTCTGCATGAGAGATGCCACATTGTCTTTGCATGGAGGAGTACACCAGATCTCTGATTTACATTACTGTGGATTAGCTGTCACAGCTAACTTCTCAGCTTGCACACCAAGGGCTAGTGTGCAAGTGAGGTGGAGTAATTGTCCTTGCTCTTTTGGGGCTGTTTTCCCCCTCCTTTTCTTAACACAGTGCCTAGGTGTTTAAGGGAAACATTGGGCATATTGAATTATCTCAGATAGTACTGAGTGTCTCTTGAAATTTCTATTCACTTCTTTGAGCAAAACTTTTACTGAATCTGATTTTTTGGCAGGAATAATCTGCCAAAGATCCAATGAAAGCAAACATCTTCGAATAAAGGCTGAAAGGGAATTTGAGTCTGTTTTCCTGGCTGTTTTTCTGCTGTACTAATATGTATATGGTCACTATGTAGGCTTCTCCAGAGGATGCCACCAGTGAACAGAAGAGACATTTTCAAACAAAAGTTTTGCTGTCTCCTATGGATGTCTTCCATGTTACCAGCCAAAGTGAGGGGAAAACAAGACCAAGAGGTGAGTGATGAGAATCAGAACATTAGCTAGCTAGTATTTAGCATGTAGCTGTAATTGCTAGAAAAGTTCGGTAACAGTAGCTAGGAGGACAGTCCGGCTCAGCAGGCTGCACTGCCCATTCACTCCTGCTGTAGACCAGTTTGCATAAATTACTGTAGTTTTGCCATTTTTTTAGACAGCCTCTTCATATTTTTCTCTCTTTTTAAGAACAGATTCTGAACATTAAAAAGAGACTACTTAGAAATAAACCTAGGCTTATCCTTGAGTGCTTCTGGAAATAACCCTGATAACTTAATAGTTGCTGCTCTCCTTTCTGAGTCATTACTTGGACAAGTCCTTCATGATAATGTTTTAGCGAGATTGGTTCTGTCCTTAGGATGGAGCTGTCATTTCCAGACTGAGTAAGTTATTTCTGCTAGAACTAGAGTGTTTTTAGGCAGGTCCCAACTCTGAGACATTATGGCGTGAGACTTTCCTTCTCTGCTCTGGTAACCTCACATCTCTCAATTTATTTATTTATTTTTGTATTTCAGCTTGTTTTGGAATAATCAACTCTCTTGTATCCTCTCCAGGGAGCAGTGATCCTCATGGCACTTCAGAATCAACTGCACCTGTATCCATGATGAATATTGCTTATTTTGTTCAGAAGCTGGTTGAGAAGCTGAACAGCAGAATGTTTGCTGCTGATCCCAAGCAAATCCTGATCTTCACTGCCAAACAGATTATGGGGGTGAGTCACATGACATTTTTTCCCAACTGCTATCAACATGTTGTAATGTGCTGTTTCATACTGAGGTCATGATACTGCAGTTCTCAAGAAGATGGCTGTAATCCATTTGGTGATTATGAATATTCCTGGGTTTATTGCATGAGCACATAATGGCTTTAAATGACAATCAAGGCTAGATGGTGCAGCATAAAGGAAGGATAGTTAGCTCTTTTGTGCCACTGTCTGTTGGCTATGTACATGTTGTTAAACAGGAATAAATTAATCTCTTACACAATTCCAGGGACTTCAGCAGCAGTACAGAAAAACTGAATTTGTATCTAACAGGTAGTTCAGGGAAAATAAGTTTGCAACGGCTTAAATGAAGTGAGAGAAGTTGATGCCGGGAGAGAGAGTTCTCTGAGCAAGCTAAGTACTCTGCTGTTTTGTGTTTTCACAGGTCTTAAAAAGCTCTGTTTCGCAAAAGGAAGTTCTTCTCAGTGCCCTGTACAGCTGTCTAAACAGAGCCATCCTGTACTGCCTGTCCCGACCACAACAATCGTTGCCTGAACAGCTTAATGTCTTGCACACTCTCAATGTCCTGCAGGAGCAGTGGGACATTATTTTTGCGACTTACAACTCCAATAACAATTTTGTCATCTGCCTAATGTACTGCCTTTGCCAGTTGAATTCGGGCAGGTACAAATGTTCATCTCAGTATGTTTGTTTACATCTCTGTGCTGTTATCTATGGGAGTGGGTGCAGAGGAGGAGATTTCACATTAGGTAATATCAATTCTGGGGAAATGCTAGAAACTGGATTGAGCTGAATTTTTTCCCAACTGTTATCAACATGTTGTAATGTGCTGTTTCATACTGAGGTCATGATACTGCAGTTCTCAAGACGATGGCCGTAATCCATTTGGTGATTGTGAATATTCCTGGGTTTATTTTGGCTAGTGCTTTATTCACTACAATGGTGATTGTTGTTTCAGTGAAAACCTGCTGCACTGCTTAGAAGGTCAGAATTTAATCAGTTAATACAATATCACCTCAGAAATGAGATGCACTTCCTGAGGTCTTTTCTTGATGCTTCTTATTCCAGCCAGATGATAATTCCCAGGCCCAAAGTGTTGGGGTGGTGTAAGGATTGCTTATATGTACCAAGAGCAGAAAATTTTTTAAAACATTAATTAAAGAGGTGTTATCCGAAAGCTAAACTTAGCAAATCCAGGGAATCAGAATTGTGGTATTTAAAAGAAAATCAGAAATAAAAATTGCAGCTTTGCATACCCAAGAGATTTGATTCTGCCATGTAGTAGTGCCTATTTATGATTGAAAGAACATAGGATGTTACATATATTATTGACAGCACTTCTGTGACCAAGTTCAGGTTGTCTGTTTGCCTTAGCTAAGTCTGTTGCATTTATTTTATTACTGCTGTGCTGAAATTCCTGGTCTTTTACCTACCATCTGGTAAATTATCTGTCATACACCCCACCCCACCCTCAAAGCAGCACTAACTTTTTTTGGCTGTGGTGATACTTTCAATTACAATCACATGTAGATACTAACACCACGGTGTGAAGGTTTGTAGGTGTTTTGTGCTAGGTGCTTTATAAATTGAAGGAACAATCATTGATGCAAAGAACTTAGTAAGCAGTTCAGGTGTAGGGTACCATGAGGCAGTGTTTCCAACATAATGGGAGACACTTCTAGTGAAGAAATTCAGAGCAAAGAGATGGCATACAGGGTACTCAGGGGAGGTACAAGAAACCTGGATGTAATCTGGCTACATCAGTACAGCCCTGTGTTCCAGCTAATTGAGATGAATGTTAGATACAAGTGCACAAAGAAGTGCAGGGATAAGGTGTGTACAACAGAGCAATCCATAAGATCTTGTTGACTGCTTCTTAACTTTGAAAACCAGACTGGCAGTGGTTTAGTTCCCCCTTCCTGTAAATCCTGCAGTATCATGTGATTGGTATAAGCCCTTGAGCCTGGGAATATTGATTTACTAAATTAATCAAGTAGGAGTGGATGTGCAGAAATACCTTTAGCTTTTTTGCTATCCTCAGTTTGTTCTAAGTCTGGTTTTCTCACATCCTCTCTTTTTGTGTGTGTGTGTGTGTGTGTGTGTGTATGTGTGTGTCACAGCTGTGCAGAAGGTTTTGGGGTGGACGCAGAACCAAAGCTGGCTTTGTATCACCAGATTTTTCTTGCACCCAGCGAAGAGGAAAAGGGCAGCCTGCCTACTCCAGATGATGGTAAATTATGGCACATATTCTCTTTGGCTTATGGAGCAGGAAAGTGCCTGGCCTACACAGTTATCAGAAGAGCTTATGCAAGTGCTACTTAATTGTTTCTTTGGTCTATATGCACTGTAGGCACAGCACAGAGAAAGGAAAGTAGTGCTAAAAATTACTTGTTTGCATCATACCTGTTTATTCAGAATTCACACTCGCATCCTCAGGAGTAATGGGTATCAGTTTGGAGATCTCTTCCCCATGTTGTGACCAGTGTCAGTGCCCAGATACATATTTGTAGCTTTATTTCTGTTTTCAAGGCCTATGTGGAGCTTGTGTCTGTCTGTTGTACACAGGAAGAAATGTTTTGGTCTTTTAAGAGAAACACTGGAAAAATTTGGGCTGGATTCAATGTGTGGGCTGTTGGCTGAGCCCTGCGGCAGAGTGATACTTTATATATATATATACACACATATATATATTGGCTTGGATATGATGCAACCAAACAAGTTCAATTTGCAGGGAAATACAACAAAACAGCTCAGTACTTCCTTGTACAGCATCCTGTTACTGTGTCAAATTGTATCACAACTTGGTTACCTTCCCCCTGCCATCTTTAGTGATGTTTGGCAACATAAAGGAGTGTCCTTTATGTGCTTTAGCATTCTATGTATGATAATAACGTCATCAAAATTCTGATGAGATGTTTTTTTCCAAGGCAGAAACCAGCTAGAATCATCTGTTGCTCGAACTTGTTTCTTTCAGGGAGTTGAAATATAATGAAAGCAATGTCCTGCTGTTTTCTGTATTAGACTAACTAGCCTGGCTTAGAACCTCTGAAGGCAGTAGAAAAAATGGAGCAACTCCAACTGTCTCCAGCAGTTACTCTGGACCAGTGTTGTTCCAAATGAGATGCTTTTGCTTTCTTTTGCTTGACTTGTTACACAAAAATGATTCTTCATTTTTAGTTTCTTTTGTTTCCTAGTCCATCAGGAGATTTTGAGAATGGTAGAAATCATCTGGAAGCAGCTTATTTTTCAGCGGCGGCTGGCTCTGGAGGACACTTACAAGATGGATCTTTCTGTAAAAGGAAATGAGAAAGAAAGGGACATGAAGATAATGGAGGTCACTCCTTTATGGGAAGAAATTATGACAAAAGCTTGGCAACACTTGATAGGTCTCTGTTCTTTTACAGAACACTCACTGTAGCAAGCAAAGATGTTGCAGTAAATGTAGTGCTTAATGGAAAGCCACTGATTCCTTGGGTATACCCTTCCTCTGCATGTCACTTGCTAGATAAAGCAGATTTTCAGTTTCTCTCATCCAGGATTGTGATAAGTTTCTGTGTCATGCCCCAGCCCTTCCGTAATCACCTGGTGATGTTGTAGGGCTCGTGCTGTACTGCAAGAAAGAGGAATCTCTTTAGACAATTGTATCCCATAGGAGAATTTTAAAGGGAGGCTATTTGGGTGGAGAAGGGCATCCCAATGTGTGTAGTACTGCAGTGATTCAAAGTTCATGCTTGTATAATGAATCTGATTTATGGCAGAACTCTGTTGAGGCTTTTAAATAAGGACTTGAGATGTACATGTTAATTCAATGCTCCTCTTATAAATAGAAGGACAATCTAGCTGGGGAGAGACACTGCCATGTTGTGTCTTGTGTAACAGGAATACAAGCCCTCTACCTTCCCACAGGCTCAACTTCAAGTCTTACAAACTTTTTTGTCTGTTCTGGTCCACAGCATCTGAAAAGAAGCTTCTCCAGAATAAAGCAGGGCCAGGCCTGCCACAGAGCAAGCACAATTCCTGGAGTGAAAGCCTCTCTTCAGCTATTAGGTTGATGCCTGGCCGAAACACAAAGGAAATGACAAGAAAATCTGAGGTAACTTTTGCTCTTTGTTTCTTCAGGCTCTCTCACTGGTCTGCCTTTTATATGGCTCTGGAGAGTTTGTCTGGACTTGGGAGACTTCTGAGCATGTCTGTTGACATTCCCATTGTAAAATAGACACCTATTGCTGTTAAGGTTCCTTTTCTACATTGCTAGAAATAAGCACTAAGAAATAATCACTGATCTGAAGAACTTTGGTTGGAAGCCTTAACACCTCAGGTATTAATGCATACTTTTTGCATGAGGCCTAATTATTGCACTTGAAAGGAAAAACCCAGCAGCACGTGTGTGTTTGTACTCATAGGGCTCTGCTTGGGTCAGAGCAAGGTGGGGAGATGTCTGCTTTGCTGCTGCTTCTTCTGATTTACACCACTTAGGTAAACCTTGTCCTTCAGACACTGAATTAATAGAAAGGATCAGGTTGTACCATAGTACTGTCCTTTCATTTTTGTACTCATTATGAAATATTAACAGTGCAAACTTAGTTTACTGTCAGGAGATAGAGACAAGAGTTTACATAAATCAGGGATGGGTCTGGAGGGTATGCAGCATTGCTTGCACCAGCAATGCAGCTGGGCTATCTATTCCATGTGTGAGCTCCTCCTTTGTTGAGAGATAAGGCATTTCTGTTGTTTTGCTAGGTATTTGTCAAGAATACAAACAGAAAGCACCAGCTAGATGTTACTTCTTTTAGTGTTAGGGCTAGAGTAACCAGCTACAGGGCTGGGCAGCAGTGCATTGACAGAATATTGAGAGCTTTGGACTGAGCTTGTGTTACTGCAGTGCTGAACATATTAAGGTCTTTTTCTCTTTTGATGAGGAGACAGTGAGTTTGTTACAGCACCAGTTTAAGGTGTCTTAACCCTCTAGCTCGAGGTGTAGCAGATTGCAGCTTTATCCCCAGTGATGACTAGTTCACTTCCAGGTGTGTAGATACCCAAGTAATGTGTCTGATAGTACCTTACTGAGCTGCAAGTTTTTCCTCAGCATGCCACAGTATTCTTCTCATTCCTTAAAATCACTTTGCTGCTTACAGAGTGAGCAAGTTCTTCCCAGGTACATATGTAGACTGTGATGTCATACTACAAGAGCATCGACTATTTGCCCTAGGGTCTGTTTAATTATTTTTTTAAATTAATTTTGATTATTACAGCTGATTACACCTCAGTGAGCAATGTAATTGATATTTGTAAATGTATCCCAAGGAACATTTTGTACAACATGCTTTTTGCTGTTGAAGGTTAAAGACTCTGTTATTGGTTTTTCCCTAAATATGCCCACATCATTAGTTCCTCCAGTGAAAAGGTTGCCATCTGGAAAAGGCAGCACGGAGACATTATTCAGGCACAAACGCATGAAATTAGTGTTTCTGCATCTTCTGTCTCTCTTCTGCAAGGAAGCGGCTTGTAATTAAAGGAGCTGGGTTTGGAGGAAACATTACTCATTTGGTGTTATTCCTTATCATGTCAGGGACTGACAGGTCCACAGCTCTGATAAATTGTTCCTCTCAATGAGATATAAAAACTACAGTTCCAAATATTCTCCATTCTCCCTCTCCCCCCTTTCTCCCTCCAACCTATCTTTGAAAGAGTTTGATGCACTTTTCAGAGGGATGAAATCTAAGAGGAAGAAAATTATTTCTTTGCTCCTCAACAGCCCTCTTTCTTTGTATACTTTGTGCACTTCACAAATGAGGTATGAGGTGGAATTTTCAGTATCAAAGGAAATTGGGAGCACAAATTAACATTAAAAGTAAATGGTAATTGTGCTTCTAACTTGTATTTTTTTACTTCACTTTGGTAGCCACTGTAAAAATGCTGTAAAGCGATTTTTTGTATCATTTGCTTCATCTCAGGTGCCTTCTGTATTCACTTGGGAAAAATCTTCAGATACCAGCCTCGGTCTTCACTACTGCTATTCATGGACCTATGTCCTACATCAGTAGGCAGCTGGTTGAAATGAGATAAACCAAAAAGTGGCAGTATGAGCTAGATAGCAAGAGACAAAGCCTTTAAGTCCTGTAGTAAAATAAAAATACTTGCATTTACTAAGAGCTAAGGATGGTTGCTTCTAACTGAGCAAAGCTTATTAAATTTGAGAACATAGCAAAAATTCAGCTAGGATTTCAAAGCTTTGCCCAGTAGAAAGAAGAAATGGATTGGTTACTGGGTTATGAATTTGATTCCTTTATTGACTGAAATTAAACAAAGAGGTTGAAGCAGTAGTAGCATTTGCTGCAGATTAAAAAAAATAACAAAACAACAAACAAAACACACCCCTCAAAGCTATCAACTTTTCCCCTGTTGTCATCTACAGGATAGCAAGCGTGCTTGCTTTTGAGACACAGTCTTCACTCTGGAAAAAACAGTAAAATTCAAACTATTGACTCCAGCAAAGGATCAGGCCCCATGTTTCTGCTGTACTCAGGATCTCCAGCATCAGTGAAGCCAATACCCTGCTATTTGGTGACAAATGTTAGAATTAGCAATCAAATGCAGCTGTGTTTTCCCCATATTTCTGAATCCACTTTGTTATGTCATACTCTGCTCTGGGCTTTGTCTGGAAGGCATGATCGTTCAGAAAGGAGAGTGTGTTCACACTTCTGGTAGTAGAATGGTGATGATCTGCTCTGATAATTGCTATTTTGTGCTTTCTTGGAAGCCTGAGTAGCCATGCAGGAGTAAGAGGAGCACTGTACTAAGTCAGATTATTTTTTTTTAATGCTTACAAGTGACAGAGCCTCTTGAGTTTTACAGCAGGCCTGATCATGCCTGGTCTCCCCTGTTTTGGTTCAATAATCACATTCCTCTATGCCAGAAGCCCATATACCTTGAAAGAATGAAACAGAAAAGGTCTTTTTAATCTCAGCCTTTGCAATGAAGAGGTCAACAGAGACCTCCTAACTTGTAATTGCAAAATCAGTAACTTTATGGTAGGATTTTGGTCGCCAAACATACACTTGTGAAGACAGCTATAGATCTGACTTCCTTTGTGCTGGTTTTGTCACTGTCAATTGCAAGAGAATTCCTTCTAGTTAAGTGATAGGAGAATGCAGCCTTTGAACTCTAAGGATTTTTGAGCAGTCTAATGGATAGCTTGGTTTCTGCTCTGCTGCCCTTAGTGTATGCAAGGTTGCTGCAGAGCTAATGGCAAAAAAAAAAAAAAAAAGCATTTAATGGTGTAGCTCTAGAAACCAGAAAATTCACTAAGTGTTAAGTTTGCCTTGATTGGGAATGATTAATTTTTCTTTATTTGGCTTCATAGTAAGAGCCCATTTCTTGTGCTTACTTTTGTAAGCAAAAGGTGGATTATTAAACCCACAGCAAATCTGTAAAAGATAACTGTATCAATGTGTCAGTGAGAGCTGCCTTTGTCTCTGTGGATAATTTTCTGAAGTCAGGAGCTCCAAGAGAAGACCTTTTGGCTGAGACTGTCAGACATAGAATCTACTTCAGTTCCTTTTTCAAAATTCTTCCTCTTAATTTTTTACAATGTAATATTTTATTTATTTATACTGATGGCTAAAGAGTTTTGATGTATCTGCTAAAAAAACCCTGCAAGTTTATTAACTCATTTATGAAACTGAGTTGTATGCCCTCCTCTTATCACTGAACAAGAAGATAGTGATATGGCCAAGGACCACTTCAATTCTGCAGTTTCTTAGCAACAGGTATTCTTGGTTGAAGTAATAGAGATGTCTCTTGGGCAAGCTCCACTGAAAGTTGTTGAGTCCTGTCTCTATAGTTAGATTTCCAAGAGGAAGAAAAACAGCCTCTCAAATGTCTTCTAGGAGTTAATGTTCCCTTTGAAGTCTGAGAAAGACTGAGGCATGTTTCAAACAACATGTTATTTCAAAACATTTAGGACTTTCTGTAGTTTTAGATTTACAGTAAATTTATTTTTAAAAGGTTTTCATGTGTTTATTCACCAGGCTTCTCTTAGGCCAGCAGCTAAAAGAGTTGCTGCTACAGAAAATTTTGTTACACCAAGAACAACAATCTTTTCAAATTTCACAGCCAGCAAAAATTTTTTAAAACTTGTTTCACATGTAACACTCATTCTTAAGATAAGTATGGCTAGTATACCTAGTATCTCTACTGATTCACCTGTAATGGTAATGCATTATATTTTGAGAAGTATTTAAACATAACATTTCCATTGGCTTCAGTGGGAATTTGAACTACAGGCTTAAATTCTTTCCATGCTGGAAATGTAAATCTCTACATCAACAGTTAAAGGAGTTTTTTAGTGTGTTTTGTAGAGTGCTAGGACTGACTTACCTAGTACAAATAATAGCTGCATCACAGATACAGAATTAGTCCTTTCTGGGGCAGGACTCTCAACCCACGTGATTCCATCGGGAAGGAGCACTGACGCTTCATTCATGCCTGGCTGTCAGTCTTGCTTCAGACTTTTTGCAGCCATCTTTAGGGGTTTTGCGTTAGGTTTGGGGGAAGAGGGAGAAATGACCTGTTTTAAATGGACATGTGCAGATCATACTCACAAATTCTTGGGTAAGATATCTGTGTGCAAATGTCTGTGTTTTTAGATGGTAGTTTTAAACAAAGCAGAAGTGTTTGATGTTGAACTGGAAGGCTGATGATGTATTCCTAGGCTCTTGTCAGGTTACAGGAGACTCAGCCCCAGGACATAAAATCCGTGTTAGCTCAAAATAGTATGTGTTGGTGGCGCATACCAACAGTGGCACATACCAACAATAGTGGGTGTTGACTTCTGTAAGAAAGAAGTTTTATCTGAAGTTTGTGGGCATGAATTTACAGAGACTTAGCATTTACCACCCAAGATGTCAGTGGCAACACTAGCAGCTGAACCCAGAGCTAAATAGTAGACCAGTGCCTTCAAATACTAGCTACTTCTTTGCTGCATTATTATAGCTTCTTTCAATAACTGACTATAAAATCAAAACTGATTGTAAAATCAAAACTGATGCTGACCAGGCTCATTTTTCAAACAATAATAGAATCACTGCATCAGGGGGTAGTTGTTTAAGGGGGGGGAGGGGTATGTGAGATACTGAAAGGGAGAGTGGGATTGAACAAAAATCTTGCTAATTTGGGATGAAGGAGGAACAAACAACATATTAGTTCATGGTAGGTGAAATAAAGAAAATAGAAAAATTTGAAACAATCACAATTATTACTTAAACATTTTTCTTACCAGTCAGTTGGACTTTTATCAACTTTTCAAGGTAACTGGGTTAAAACAAGCAAGCATACAATGATATTTCTTTGAAAAAGTGCATCATTTATGTAACATCTTTATCTTCATAATAGAAGGATAATCAACATCACTAATTATCTAATTAAGTTCATTAACTATCCACCAACAGTGCACCGTGAAGTTGACATTATGTTCTTCTGTCAACAAATGCTTTGATTTCTTAGGAAGTAATTAAAATGTAAATTAGCATGTCATTAAATGCACAAGGGAGGTTTGGAATCAAATATTCATTTCAAAACTGCTCATAGCACACATTTTTTTTACTTCAGTGAAAGCAGGCATTTTACTATTAATGATGTATATTAAACAATTTCCATTATAATATTATTGTCTTGTTTAATAACTGGCTCAAAGCTAAATTACAGTATGTTGCAGCAAGCTGGAAAAAGTTTCTTTAACTTTGAACAAAGAAATTTTATGTCCTCTTAAGCAGATATTGACACACTGCTCATTTATCATTTTTCAGATTGTTTACAAGATGATAAAGAAGTAATTCAACAGGTCAATAAGTTAGATTAAAACTGCATGAAAACATAAAATGCAGAGGTATCTGATTTTATGTAATACAAATCACTGAACTTTCTGCAAAGTATGGGAATAATTTTCACAGTTTTTGAAAATAACTGTTTAACAGAGAAGCTGGAATAATAAAGGTTGTGTGATAATGAATACAAATTATTAGGCTGACTCAGATCCGCAGCCCACTCACCCCACAGTCTATCCCCTAAAAATCCAGTACTGGTTGCTACAGGAGATGGTGTATGGCAGCACAATGTACAGTACAAATTCTGTCCTAGCAAAATTGTTCCTCTCTTGATTTGTATCAGTTTTATCTTAAAACCTGAAATACAAGAAATAACCTCTTCCAAAACTTTTTGTGGGTAACTATTCAGAGGGATTTTTTTCTGTTTTTTTAAACTTGGTGATGTCCTGTGGCAGTGAAGTCCCTTAATTTAAGTACACGTTGTATGAAAAGATATTTTCTTTTGTTTCCTATGTATTTTTTAAAGCTAGAGATTGTGTCTGGTTCAGGTTTAAGCTTGGATACATGATTTCAGTGAGTGGAGTTTAATGTTTAAAGCTGTTGGCATTGAAATCTCATCTTTTAAGAGCTGCTAGTTGCAGAGTTTTATTTTCACATAACAGGCAATGCCAAACGAGTTGAATGGTATTAATGGGGATGAAAGCAGAGTTTTATTTGCTTGCAGAGAAACTCTAGAAACAAGTGCTAGCCACTGAAACAATAATATTTTTTCTCAGCTGAATATATAGAAAGACAAATAATTTTTTTACATTTCTTGATTCAAATGTGGCTAGTTTCTTCCAGAATTTTGATACATTTTATTTATAATAATTTCAGAAATAAATTGTTTTTAATTAAGTTGGTTTATATGTATTGTTTGTTCAAAAGCCTGAAGCATCAATTTAAACAGAATCAAACTTACATTTTTGTTTTAAAACTTTGGATGGACTCAACATTCTCATCCAGTTTCCCACCAGAAAATATTTTTTTGTTATTCGTTATTTTTTAAGTTCCATATTGGTTCTGTTTTTAAAGACAAACTGTACATTTTTTCAATTGCATTTTATATTATTAGAAATCTTTATAAGGAGAAGAATTATGACTGAATCTGCTTATGAACAAGTTATGTGTCTATACATGGTGTCTCATCTCATGCAGGGGGCAGTATAAAATGCACATAGGAGTCTGGGTGCCCAGAAAATTAAGTATGAATTCCTATTAAACAGCAGGGACTGAAAATAGCTACAAGTGTGAACTGGATAGTGCTATGTGAGAGTACAGGAAATAGGGGAGATCCTGGTAATCTCTGCAAGATGAGCTGAAATGGTTCTAAGTGAGGGTATGGGCTGCTAACCTGTGCTGAAGTCTGTGACCATTCATTTCTTGTTGTTATCCTTGCTAACCAAACTAAAGATAAAGCTTGGTTGTGCCTATCTGGTTGCTTCATTCGTGCTTTCTGCTGCAGAGTAGCTTGCAGAGCCCAGGATTGTTCTACAAACACTAAAAAGCTCCAGAAATAATCCTGTCATTTTAGGTAAACTGATAATTTTAGGGGTCAGGGAAGAGACATTTCCTTGTATTCTGTATTCTGGGCTCTAAGCATATGCTTATATTCACAGAATTCTGACATCAGCTAAAGGATTAGAAGTACACATTTTTCTTAAATAAAAACCATGATTCAAATGTAATCCAAAAACATCAGTTCATGAGGCTTTCAGATTAACGCATTGCAATACTATGTAATAGAGCCCTAAGTTACATACACCCATAGAACTTCATAAAAAAATCACCATTTTAAATAGAAATAGTAAAATGGTAAGTAAGAAGTAAAGGCAAGAAGAGTTGCCATTGCTGTTCCCTAAAATGCCAGTCTGACCTTCACCTTTCAGACAGGCAAAAGCTAATACCTCTGACGTAGCAGGATGGAAACTGAGCCCTCAATAGGTTGAGTGAATTATCCCAAAGTCACAGAAGTCATTCTCAGAGACAGGATTAAAGAACAAACATGTCTTGTATCCCATTGTGCTTTTTTGCGATTAGAAGACAAATTATCTGTTCTCCCAGGAATTCATCTCTTAACAGTATCATCTGTTGAAGCAGTGTGTGCGTATGCACACAACATATATACATACATACATATATATATAGTTGCTATAGAAGTAGAGCTGCTTCTGTGCTGCCTGAGTTTAGCTCTGTATGGAAGTCTTATCACATGTACACCGTACTTTGGGTTTATCCTTTTGAAACCCACCCCTGTGTATGGGTACTTTTATGATACACTGAAATATGGAGGTTTTTCTCATTAAGTTTGCTATTCCCCAACCACCTGGTGATGCCAGGAATCCATCCATGATCCTTAGGAGCAGTTGGCACTGTGCATTAGCCTCCTAGCGGGTTGAGGCACGAAGCTTCCATGCAACACTTAACTGCTGGAACTACAGTCTGTTGAAAAGCTAAATGAATTTTGGCAAAGCAACAATAAAATCTACATGGCAATAACAATTTTGTGATTTGAAAGAGCCTGCAAACAGCCCTCAGTGTGGAGAGTGTATGTGAAGGACTAGGATAAAAGCTCTTTAATCTGCTGAGGAAAACGTTATCTGCCTTGGCTTAATGCTTGTTACCTGGTGACTAATGAAACATTTTTTCCTCTTATGAAATGAATTTACTCGCTTCCTAGTGTATAGTGAATTACCTGAAGAGTAGTCTGTTCACAAGGTGGGTGGCTTATTATTTGCACAGGATATCAATGTACCTGGTCTCTGGTTCACCATGTTAGATTTAGTAGCAGTAGTAGTAGTAGAATAGGAGATGTTATGTGCTTTGTCCCTGTATCTGAATACAACAAGGCTGGTGAATTGGATACTTCACCCAGCTCTAGTAATTTACTAGATTCTTCTCTGTAAAATTGTCATGCCTAGCTGTACGCTGATCCTCTGCTTGCGAGGCTGATGAAGAAGGGATTGATTTATTTTCTGTGATTTAGCAGGAGAACACCAAAAGTATTGCGTTTTAATTGTGCATGTCAGGAGGGGAAATTCTGGTTAGATGTGTGGAAAAAGGAGCATGAGAACTGAAGTGAATACATGAAGATAGTTTTTGCACCTCAGAAGAGATTAGGCTCAAAACTTAACTGCTGGCAATCTGGCTCTGTAGCTATGGTTTGTAAACTGTGGTTTGGGAATTTTCCATTAAAAAGTTTACTGGCTTTAGATGATGACTTCAAAAACCAATCAGTTTTGTGAGAAGTGTCTCCTTCCTCACTAAGTCACATCATCAGTGACAGGAGATCCACAGTGGTTAGGGTATGCAGTCCAGGGGAGAGAGCTGGTTATGGGGCTGCTGAGAGGTGCTGCACCACAGATGGATACCATTTAACATTGAGCTGCTGGGAAATACATACTTAAGTAAAAGTGAACAGTTTACTCTTTATAAAATGACATTTCCTTAGTGTTCTATTTAATCAGAAATTTAGATCTTCTATTGGAGTCAAGATGGGAAGAGTGTATCACACACATGTAGTAGTATCATGTAATTTTTCTCATTCTAATGATGCAGATTTCCTGTTTTCCTCTTTTGCAGTCATCACCCATAGAGGTTTTAAGCTTGTTTAATTGCCACTTTTAAGGTCCAAGTGCTGTGTGTGTAGTATCTGTATGCTTGTATCTTAAATGCTTGGATTAAAGGCAAATCTGCCCCTTTTCAGTAGCAGACAACCTGTACATAAAAGTTGTGAATTATATGCCTGAACACATCCTGAAACATACGATTTCTTGCATAAGGGTCATGACAACAGTTTCTGCCATGCACAAACTCTTTTCCACTGTCACATATGCTATTTACATACAGTTTGTTGTCCCTAAGAGCTCCTTACCCACTGTTCTGTTTTTCTATGCCTGTGGAATATTTTCTAAAAACCTACTGATCACTTGAATAGCTGTAATTAGATCAAAAAACCTTCCATACAGAATTGTGAAAGCCCAGATCAGAGGAATAAGGTATGTGAACTCCTCCTGTGATATAAAATCTAATATCTAGTAGATCAGCTATATTAGGATACAATCTGGCACCGGGAACATAAAGAGTAGAAGGGATTTCCAAATTGGTTTGTCAAATTGTTTCCCCTTCCCACTACTGCATGCTGTCACCATATACATCCTCTTTGTGGGCTTATCAGGCTGTTTCAAGTTAATTTGTGTTGGGTTTGCCACACCACCAACCCCCCTTCCCCTGCAACCAAGTCGTAGTGGCAGGATGTTCCAGAAACTCACTACCTTACTTTCCCCATCTGTAAGCTAAGGACTTCGACCTCTTTCATAAAGACCTCTGAGATGTACTGGTGAAAAGTACTGTAGTTTTATTTGTAATAGCTGCAATACTATGTGAATGCTCTTACTGTGTGCGCTTCTATATTCATAATATTTATTTTGCTCGGAAGAACTAAAGTAGTAGACTAATATCAGTGGTTCTAGTCCTCACCAAGAGATTACCAAACTGACATGCTTCGGAACAAGTATGTGGGTATTCTCACTATCATCCATGAGATTATTCAATTGGCACGGTGAGTGATCTGGATATTTGGATTTTCTTTTGGCTCTTCCAAGTCCAGAATTATTTTGTCTTGAAGCTTATTTTTATTTATTAAGAGTTTTGGCACATACTTTTGTGTGCATGTGTGTTCTGTAATACATCACATAGCTTTTAATTCCCTGAAAAAAGCTTCAAAGTCAGAGCTCCAATGACACAATGTTTCTTTAGGAAAGAACTGTGGTGTATGTGGCGTCTGTATCATGGTGTATGTGGCATCTGTATCATGCAATATGAGTTTATTATGGCAAGCTTGAATATTTATGGGGTGCAGGAGTGTTAAGTGATATATATATATATATATATAAATAATTTTAGAATTCATACATGAAACATTCCAGAGCTCAGTAGAGAATTGTTAACTTAGAAGTCACACCTCAAACTTTCTTTTTTTTTTTCTTCTCAACTGTTTCTTGTTACAAGCAGCCTTTCAATTGCTTTAGTTGAAAGAAATTATAGAAAATCCCCTCTCTGGTTTTTTTTGGCATGTGGATTTCTCTGACAGATTTTTTTTCTACTTGCTCGTTTTATTTTTCCCCAATACTGATCATTTTCTCTCCTATGTGCATGAAGTCTCTACGCAGCAAGAGGAGAAAGGTTTTTGATTCTGTGGTTGGTTTGTTTGTTTGTTTTTTACTAGGGAAAGTTGCAAATTTCATCACCTTTTCAAGCTCTAAATATTGCCTAGGGAATCTGAGACAGCAAAATTATCTGTTTCTATTTAGAATGTGATTGTCTAGGGCTGCAAAGTAGTCTGTATAAAAAGGACTTAAAGCATGGTATCATACTTAGATTTTTAGGAAACAATGGATCAATATGGTCTTTTAGTCTGCTCTTCCCTAGAATGCAGGTCATATTTCTTGCATTTACACTTGCTTTTCTGCATATGAAACTTAAACCTGATATTATGTTACATAATATTAACAATTATCAAAGCTGATGTATTGGTTTTGTTCAAGATAGGTATTACACTGTGGCACCGTCGTATTTAATCTCTTGCATAAAGAGTTGCCATTTTTAAGGATAACCACCTACAATTTTTAATGGAAACTTTGTTAGAAACTTGTTGGCACTAGTTTTTCATTAAGCATGACAGTGTAATTGTTCTGAATGAACTTAATAATTAATAGCCTAGTCTATATTCTTCATGTTGATTGGATATCTTTTTCAGGTTTTGTTTTTGTTTGTTGGTTTGGGTTTGGGGGTTTTTTGGCTTTGTTTTGTTTTGTTTTGTTTTGTTTTTCCAGTCACAGTGATCTCCAGTTTTGTGAACTGTTCATTTCATTTTACAACCAGATGGTTTTCCTGTGGGAATGATCATCAGGGGCATGTTCATCTGGTTGAAGATGGCTAGTTATACCTCATTTGGAAGCCAAAGTTGTTAGTCTTCAGTTCACCAGATGTGGCTAGCAGAATTTTTCCTTCTGAGGACCCTTTATACTTTTCAAAGGCTAGGAGCTGGGTCAGTGAAGTCAGTGAGAATCATTGCAATGTGGGCTTTGACCTTAGGGGTCTGATCAGTGACCATGAGTGAAATACAGACTATAAGCACCTTTGAAACAGCTGCCAGTAGAGCACTGACTCTGCTTGAATAGCCTGTGGGTATCTAAAATGGTTGTTAATACCTGGAGGAATCTGTTGTCTACTCTGAATGGCTTTTACCCTATGTCCACACAGAGCTGGGATCTCAGCTCTTCTCTAGTGAGCCCAGCTCAACAGCACAGAGATGCTGTTGCTTTCTAGGTCAGCCTTTATGAGATTTTTATATGAATTATGGAATAGTTTTGTGAGGCCACAACTGTGATTACAGATTTAATGATGCTTTAAACAAACAAAAATGTAATGACTTTCATCAGTGTAAAACAGGAGCTTCCTGCAGGGAAACACCAATAAATCTGACTTCACGGCAGGGGTACAGACCTGGCTGGCAGCCAGCAGTAATCGGCACACCACATAGACCTTGTGCGTTAACTTAATTATAGCAGTGCAAGCAGCAGCTAGACAGTTTGCTGTGAGGAATCACTGCCAGCATGGCACAGAGTCCATGCATTTAAAAGTTACCCATCTGATCCGTGGCTTTAGGTAGTGAGAGGCTGGGACTTTCACAGCCAGTTCTGACTCACAGCTGTCTCACCTTTGTCAGGGAAGCTCGGGTGCCCATGAGAGCCTTTGAATAGCACTGGGGGCACTCTAACCTCTCCTGTGTAATCTCTGAACAGTTTCTGCCTTCTCTGCCAACTCTAATCCTTAGGAATTTATCAAAGGAACAGATACTTCTGCTACTCTCTGTAATGCAGTTAATAGTCAGCAAGTCTGATTCCTTTTTTTTCCTTTTTTTTTTTTTTTTCTTTGCATTTCATGGCTTTGGTGTACCTTTTGTAAGTTCCTGGGAAGGGTCAGCAATCTCATTTTTACTTCAAAATCAAGTTCAAGTAAGCCCACATCCTTCCTACACACTTGGCTGGCACATGGAATAGATTTTTACGATTTATTTGGATACTATGACTTTGGGGATTCTGTTTCTTTCAGTAGTGTTTAGGAGCATCATTCTGGGTCAGGTCCCGATATGCTATACCACTGACTTCAAAGGAAAAAAAAAAAAAAAAAAAAGAGTTGCTCTTTTAGAGAGCTTCTGGTTTGGAAGATTTTAAAGCAAGTATGCCCAGAAGGTCAGATATGGCATCATGTAACTGTAATTGGATAGCTAGAATCTTTTTCCAGGAAATGCTTTCAAACAGTAGAATTTTCACCTGTGACTGTTAGTAAAAAGGCTGTGATACTGAACTCCTCCCAGTAGCTACCTGTCAGCAGTCACACAAAGAGATACTGAGCAAGGAGAGAAATAGATAGAGCACCTGTATTTGTGTTGGCATAGAAAACCTGAGTTACAAGACTCTAGAATATTCCCGTGAGTGTTTGATAGCCTGTTAAAGCACAGTCCTATGGTTCTTCAGTTTCCTTCATGCAAGAATATAAAACAAGCCAGTAGCTTACTTGGCAGCTGCTCAGTGCTTCACTTATACACACAGCCTTTCCGTACACTCTGTCTCTCTGATCAGGCAAAAAAGTACATCATGAGAACAAATACTTTACCTCAAGTCTCTTTGGGACCCAGAATTTCATAGATGGCTAGGAAAAAAGGAGGGAACAAACCTAAGTATTTTCAAAACTGGAACCTTATCTTTTGATTGAAGTTTAACAGCTGAATTTGAGGAATTATTAGGATAGTGACTATCCTAGGTTGTATTTTGTTGTTATTTTTATGCTGCTTGTTTGGCACCTGAGGGATTCCATTGAGTTTAATAATATTTCTGCTGATGTTTTTCAAAAGGGAGGTTCAGATAGGAAATGCAGTTCAAAATTCTCTGGTTCTGTATAGATCTTGACTACATGAACCTTGTGACCCCAAAACCTGTGGGTTCTGGTGGAGTAGGTAGGAAGACAATGAAACCCATTTCATTTCCCTGCTCCCTGAGTTTATGGAGTCCACCACACTGGACAGTTGTTCATGGTCTTAGCCTGTTTAACTCTGAGGCTAGTGTTATAGTCTCTGTTTTGTGGTTGGAGAGGTAGTGGTTTAGCACAATTGCATATCTTGCCTAAGATCACATTATGATCTGTTTGCAGAGTGGGCAATGCAACTTGTAATCTCTTGACAGCAGTTCATCACTCTTGTACTTGCATACAGACCCTTAGTTTGAGAAGTTCATTCCAATAAAGCAACAGATTAAATGTATGACTGTTAATGCATGCTTACTGTTCTGTGAGTCTAGTACGTTCTGGAAAGGAAAGGTGGCCAGGAAGTTCTGTTGGTGTGCTTTAGAAAATGTGTGTTTTCAGAAACACCTGAGTAGCACTGGAGTTTAGGGCATATCTGTGCTGTGTAGTGGAGCAGAGGCAGTTGTCATGGGTGTGTTGTCTTACACTGGCACAGCTTTACAAGTTTCCAGTTCTAGAACTAGCCCAGACATCTCTGCATCACAATCCCTTTAAATAGTGTATTTATACTGCAAGTCGCTTCTTGCCAGAGGACTTAGTCTCCTACATCTCAAAAATGTTTTTGGAAATATTTGGTTTCCTGTCTGCAAAAAAGGGACATGGATCATTCCTTTCGTTGCACTTTCTGTTTACGCAGCAAGGAACAGGTGTATTGATATGAATCCTTACCTCAGTCTGGGTCTCTACAACAAATAATTGCCTTTTATGCTACTTGCAGTACTAACTAATTCAGCTCCAAAAAGAAGGGCCTTAAGTTTTATTTGCTGTTTTCTTTCTCCTTCTGAGTAGTTCCACTGATGACCCTTGTTAAGATCATGAATATGTTTATCTTCCTGGTGTAAGTGTGCAACTTGCTCTCAGATGATTGCCTCATCGCTATGGCATCTGGAGAGCTGTCAAACTTCCAGCCACAGGCCATATTCCCTATTCTTGTAAAAGACAGAGCAACTAATGCCTGCTTCTGCCCCTCCCAGAGTTTACACCTGCAGAACCTTGGTGTGATGAGTTCTGATGTTTCTTCTAGGGATTTGTGTCATGTATGGAACGGTACCGAAGAATTGGGCAGGAGCTGTATGCCTCTTTGTACAAGGACCACGTACAGGTAAAGAACAGCAATACTGTGCAACAGCTTTCTGTTGTTGAAAGGATGCCTTTGGACTACCCTGAGAAATCAGGCATTTCAGAAGTGGGAATGAGTAGTGTGTCTGAAAAAATACTGAGAATTGATGAGTTCCTGACATCAACACCAAAGTGTGATATAGCATCACTCGCCAATTAGATTCCTCACTTTATCTTTAGGAGCCTTTTTTCTTTTAAATGAACTATTCAACTCTCATAGTGGCAGCAATGAAAGTGAGGACTTTGACCTTTTTTTCTCAGCAGCCAGTAGAGTGTTTCAAGAGGTCTTAAACTCAGAGCCAGTAAAATCTTACAGGTATGTTTCTGTTTCAGGATTGGCCATCAGAGACCAACAAGACTTTCATTCTTTGAAATTCTCACCTCTTCTCTCCTTTAAATTGATATTTTAGTGCCCCCAACTCCCTTCACACACCTCCTAAGTAGAAATAATGAGATTTATGCCATGCTTGGAGGGAACACAGTACACTTGTGACTGAGACTTTCATACTGTATTTTCAGCGAGCATAGTTGTTGCCTTTTGACACAAACATTCACCAGAAAAAACCGAAGTGAATAAAACCTCTGTGATGAGTTCTTCTGGCTTACTGCTTTTAAGTCAGAAATCTAATGAAAGCAACCATTTTCAAGGAGGTTTGCAACATACTTGTATTCGTCACTGTATCTTACTTTGGCTTGTAGCATCTCCCACAGCACACTTTCAGTGGTCAGTTGGACCTGTGTTTGCTGGGTCTGCAGAGTTACCTCTGCAATGGTCCCATCCAATAGGTTGGGTAGATCCCTCTGAATCACTGCAGTGGTGCCAATGCTGGATAGAAGTGTGCAAAAAGTGGCACAATTTCGTTCTGTCCCGCAGATGCTGCAGTGTGGTTACAGCAAAGCAGCCAAGGACTGGATGATGCTTGAGGAGCAGCTTTTCTACAGTAGGGGTCCATGGAGAGATGCATCACGATCCTTAGAGCCACGATGGATTCTTGATTGTTATGAAGGGCCTTCACGAATGAGAAGGAGGATTCAACGTGTGAAAACCCGAGTGGCAACTATGCGAATGAGGAGTGAGGTAGAAAGCTTTTGCAGGAGATGCACAATTTCTCTAACAGTTGCTGGTGACTATACTCGCCTCTTTCCTCTGGTTCTCACCACATGACTTGTCAATATGCTGTGTCATGCATAAAGAACCCATGGAACAGGTCTGTTTTTGAGAGAGTAAGAGGGGCTGCAATATGTTTAGTAGCAACAGAATGATTTTCCCTCTTTCCTGGTATGAGATCTCCCCACACTCCCCAGATGAGAGTATAACCTGATCATATTTTTCTGCTCTTCATATACTGCTTATAGTATCCATCTCATGGGTACAGCGCTTCCCAATACATGCAAAAAGAGTCCAGTTAAAAGGCTGCACTGTCCTGTTAGTCTTACGCTGATTAGGACTGCTAGAGCTGGTGGATGATCGAAAGGGGAATTAGAGTGGTTTGAACTAAGCATTGAACTGTATATGTGGGTTATTTACTAGTGTCTTTTTAGTGTCTAAGTGCCAAATCCTATCCACCAGAAGCTGAAGCATTTTAGTGTATCAGGAGATTCCCATCTCTAGGATATTTTCCGCTTTTATGTGAAGCTTGGATTCTTGCAGTTTTCTGTGGATTGGGTGGTATGTTTTTTATCCTATAACTGGCCTCATGCAGGGTAGTCTTTGAAAAGACAATAGTCCTTTTGCTTAATTGTTGATATTTGTTCCTATATTTAATTGTTCCTTTGGGCCCTTTCAAATGAGTTTATTTGAATTTCCAAGACATTTATTTGCAACATAGCTCTAAATCTGTGGTTTTCTCCACAATAATGTTCTGAGTTCTGTTTACCTGTCTGCATATTCCACTTTAGTCACACCTAGTCTCTTTTCAGGTTCTCGCAGCAAACAGAAACGAAACAACCCTCCCTACTGAAGTGAATCCAGGTAACCTTTTAGGGATGAATTACACCATCAAGAGGGTGGACACAAACAGCAAAAGAGAATTGAAGTTAGTGTATGGAGTTCCAGGTCAGAATTTCATCTAGTGGAAAAAAACCTTAAGACTCTGGGCTAAAAAGTCACTGTAACATCTGGGAAAAGACTGATGCAATTGTTAAAGGTGATATATAAACTGTCTTCAGAATATGTTGCTCTCTTGTTGCCACCAGAAATTTCTAAAAGCAAAAAAGCTATCTTGAAATGAAAGCTTTGGGCATTCTTGGGCATCTGGAAAGCTCCCAGCTGCTTAAACTCAGAAGGAAAAGTACAGACTTTCCCCCTGCTTTTAGTAGACCCTCCAGTTCTACCTCTGAAATAGTATTTCAACCTAGGTAATAGATGGCTTAGAGAAGTGGTAAAAGGAATTGTAACTTTCCAAGAATGTGGACAAAATGATGGAGAGTGGAAGGAAATCATCAAGATCAGCACGTCAAATTGTTTCTCGGCTTTTAAAATAGAATTATTTTTTTTTCAAAATATGATCATGTCAACATTTTTCATTTTCCAAGGCCAGGTTTTCTGTTACGTTAGACATAAAAAGAAGAGGGGCAGCAGGTGGAGTGTAAGGTACGGAAGTCAACAGTTTTTTGCGGGGCTAGAGGGGAACACTGAGAAAGAACTGCAGTTTGGAAATATCAGCCAAGTCTAAGGCTGTGGATATCAGCCACCTGTATGACTGTTACAAGTCAAGCTTCTAGTGTACACTGTTGAGAATAGGAAGTATTGTTGTATACTTTTTAGTGTGATAGGGCCTAGCAAACATGTGAAAGTGGAGCTCATTGTTCTAGAGTCCGAACAAGATTCAAGCACAATGTAGTTTCTGCGTGAAAGTGGTTACAGTCTACCTCATTAAGAAGGCTGATCATACCCTCCCTAACAATCTGCACTGCATGAATTTGCAAAACTTGGGACAGAGCTTGGGCAAGATATGAGTGTGTTGTCTCTCCTTGGGTTCTCTTGCTCAGTGCATGTTCCCAAAAGACTGACATTTTCAGTTTTTCCTAATTTCCTAATCTTCAGTGATTTTAGGAATTTAGTTTGAGTTATGACTGAGTGCAGCTACCTGTTTTTAGTTCCCTGAACTAAGCATCCTTCCTTTGCAGTCACAGATTTTACTTCTCTCTTGCCTGTTTTTTTGCAGATAAATACTGGTTTTTCCCAAGGTAGAATAGTTTGGGTGAAAATCTAAATGGCAAATGCTTTTGATGTCACCCGGCTGCCACTAAAACTGCAATCTCTTTTATATTGATATAGGAGAGCTGACGTTAAATGGAGCAGAAAAGGAGATGGATAAGAAGGGATTGGATTGCAACCAGCTAACGTTCTTCCCTGCTTTACATGAAAGTTTCCATTCAGAAGACTTCTTGGAACTGTGTGTGGAGAGACAAATTATTTTGCAGGAGTTTGCAGAGAGTGAAAAGGTAGGCAAGATGAACTAGAAAATTTTCTGTGGGAAGATGGCATTTTAGAGGGTAAATTGGATGTGGAGGCCTATCTGTTCCTTTCAGTTTGGGGTTCAGGTGAATTCAGGTTACAGTAAACATCACTATCTGTTTTCTTAGAACAAGTACAAATTTCCAGCCTCTGTATGAACTCCAGTATAGACTTATTCTTGAAAAGCATTCAACATTAATTTTTTGAAGCAACAGAAAAAAAATTGGACATGTTACCAAGGTAATCTCATACCTGTGGGACAGTATTCTCTGAATTTGCCTAAGACATGGCAAATGATGAGTCTGAGAATTCCTGTCCTGCTTCCCCAACTTTACTCATGCTCAGAGCAATGCCTGGATCAAATTTATTTATTACTTCTGCAAGAGTGTGCCGATTTTGTATAGGTTGCTAGTTCAGTGATGTTTAAACCTCTTGCTGCTGAATAACAGAAAATGTTTTCTTCCTCCCTTCACATGCCTTTTTCTTCTCTGCCTCCCCATGAGTACTGGACAGATTCTTCCTTCTAAGACTGTAAAGACTTTCCCTGCTTCCTGTTTGATGTTTCTATCGTGTGTTATCTAGCCATAACAGTACTGTTCCTTCTTTTTTCTTGTACTGGACTGGATATCCTTCTCCCAGGTTTATTCCCAGCATAAGGAAGAGGCAGGTTCAGGAATACTGGGGGAGAACATGAGCTGTGGAGTCAATAGGGGTAACTCAGGGGGATGGTAACTTTGGTCTGGTGTTCTAAGTTTGATCCTTTTGGTGAAAGCCAGCAGCCTGCCCTTTGCTTTCAGAATAGTCCTCACAACAGTGACTCCAAATCAAATCCTTGACACTGGATATGCACTATACATTTTTGTCGTGAGTAGTAGACCTGGCCTTGTCCTCTGACCTTTTGCAGTATGCCTTGTTTCTTCCAGTGGCATCATTCCCCTGTCTGGCCCAAGAATTGGCATCCCATAGTGGAAGCCAAGTTGGACTTGAAACATTTAAACACAGCCATCACAGTGCTGTGATAGTTGTACACAGATATAGAAATAATTATTTTATTTTTATGTCTCAATATCAACACCAAATTTTCTTTATGCTTTGCAAGTGGCCAGGGGTCACATTCGTGCTTTCTAACATAATGGCTTTCTCATGCTTTTAGAGCTGTTGATACACTGTCTCTCTACACAACATAATTAATTTCCCTGCTCCTCCTCCTTTTCTCCCCTCCCTCTCCCATATCTCTCCCCAGCAGAAAGAGACAGGCATGAAAATGTGAAGCATGTTTTCCATGCGCTGATCTCATTTTGAGCCTTCAGGCTGTCTGTCTCTTCTCCATGTAACTCCACGGGAAGCCATCAGAAATGCCAGGCATGTTTTTTTCCAGCAGCAGTCACTGTGTTGCTGAGCTGACAGAAGTATTAAAAAAAGCAGTAGGGGGTGACATTAGCTGTCCTGCGCTCACTTAGTGCGCTGTGGTCCTGCCTTGTAAATGGCTGCCTCGTGAGCTATTTGCACTTTCAGCAGGCAACTGGAACCATCTTACCTACTGCACTCACAGAAAAGTCATTGGGATGCTTTGGCAGATACTAGATTGATTTCTGGAACACGGGGATAACCCTTGTCTGGAAAGTGGTCATTGTTTTATAGTGTCACCCAGTGCTTGCTTTTTTTTGTTTTTTTGCTTTTTTTTTTCTATTATCATTAAACAGGCACCTTTATATATATTCAGGTATGTGAGATGTCATTTTGCAGAAGCAGCAGATCAAATGCTCTGACGTCTGTTGTTCTAGAGTCTATTACTCAGCAAGTTACATCAGGAGAATATGGGTGCAGGAGGGGTATTGTTTTGCTAATGTGATCTCGTCTTTTGTTTTATCTTAGTTGAAAAATAGAATAGAAAACATTTCTAGGAATTCCTGTGAAAATAATTCTAAGTATTTAAACAAGGTAAGTTTGCCACTTGGACTGCAAGAGAATGGGACTATAAAGGAGAAAGCAAATGGATATAGTTTGAGTATAAGCTAAAGGAAGCTACTGAGTGGCTAGTCCCTGAAAGTGGGGGCTAATCATATGAGGGAGCAGTTGTGCTCTCTGAACAACACTCAGACCATGCAAAGTTCAGCCTTTAGTTGTGTCCTTTTTTGTCACTTTTTTTACACAATGAACTATGCACAGAGGAATGTATTTCCCAGATTTCAAAGTCAAGCACTGAATTTAGGAAGTGCCAGAAATCAAGAAACTAATGCCAGATCTATGCAATTACAGACCTTAATGACATAATCACTTGCTGATTTTACCGTAAGACTATCCCTTCTGCTATTCCAGTACATAGAGTAGAAGGAATGCATACCTTCAAAGTAGTATTTAGTTGTATTGACCATAAGTCTGTTTCTTCCAGCCAGAATCCTTGTAATACATATAACTGCACCTTCTGTGTTCTACAGCTGGCAGGAATGCTATAGACTGCAGTCATCTTCCTTACACAGTGCTAATTCATCACTAGCATGTGTCCATCCTGAGCAGGCTCTATGAAAAAAATAATATTTAATCCTGTAGTTACATGGTAACGCATATACAAAGGGGATGAATTCAGGCTGACTTTTGGGGATATGACTTTGCAATTGTAATAATGCTTTCTTAAATTTTGTGTGACATTCCCAAAGCTTGAAAATGGAAGCCTGTATCAGACCTCCCAAGAATAGCAGGCTAATGTCAGAATCGCTGAAAGTTGCAGGTATCACATTGACATCTGCTGGAGAAAGCACCTTTAGAGCTTTTCAGTCCTTTATAATGGCTTCTGCCAGAATGGCAGCTGGAGGGGATAGTAGGAGTATGTTACAGTCCTGGATATAGGCCTGTCCTGCTAGAGGAAGGAAGTTGCAAAGGAATCGCAAATCTCTTCCACCGTGTGTCCCAGCCATGCCTTTGGAAGGGACAGTGTGTTGTGATGAGCACAATTTCTTTCCTGATTATTTGAAGTTTAGCTTCAGCTGTGTTGCCCCTCAGCTGCCCTTGCATTCCTGTTGTTTGAGCTAGCTGTCCCATTTTCCTCCTCACCTACGTAGTGCAGCCTCCAGATCTCAGGATTCTTGATGTCATCCCATTTTCCTTGCCCAGAGAGCCCTAGTCTCTCCTCTGCAGTCACCCTACCCTGGGGGTAGTGGCAGTTCCAGTTACATGAAGATCCTTGCTGTTCTCTTCCTTTTTCTTTCTATACTCTGCACTAGTTCCCCCTATTCCCTATCAGCTTTCAGTGATCTGCTAAAGGCAGATCTAAAAGCCAAAGACTTTGTATTGCAGTGCTGGTGAAATGCACGGTACAGAGGACCATTGTTGCGTTTTGGCTCTATGGAGGTACATAAAGAAGTAAGTGGTGTTCAGCGGAGTTTTAGATGTTTATGGCTCACCCATACGCTAGATGTCTGGAGACAAGTCAGAGCAGCCTGCAGGAGAATGGTGGGCCAGTAGCTGAGATATTTTGTTGCTTTACTTTCTCCCTTACAGATCACCCCAGTAGGGACCATTTGTGAAAGCTGGGCAAAAGGACTGCTCTTGGTGTGCTTGGGACAAATGTGACTTTGAAATCAAAGTTGGGAACTGAGTCACATCACTGCTAAATGTTTGGAACTGGTGCTATATTTACAGTAGTGTAAAACAGTATCGATGTGTATGTGCCCAAAGCACAAGGCAGGTTTTTTTACCTGCACACAAGCTAATGTGTGTAATTCACTAGATGAATATATCAGACTGCAGGTGCAGATTTACAGGTGTTGCTATTAGGGCTGTCCTCTCTGAAGTTACCGAACTGTCATACTCTGGCTGCTTGGTTATACATCTTGCTGAGGCTCCATTGAGGTTATAGTGTGTACAGGTGAAGAATTCATTTTTGCATTTATCTTTAGTATACTGAAACTGTATGTTCATAGGCACGGAAGGAGAGGTTATATGCTATGTGGATGATGTTACAAAACACATGCTGCTGCAGAATTTTGCAAGAGAAATACAAATAAGAACCTGTCCTGACCTAATCTATCAACTTGCTTACCAAAGGCCAGAGCCAGCCCTTTAAATAACCCTGGCTCACCAGCAGAGACAGGGAGATTGGATTCCTATACCTGCAACCCAAGCCCCCAAGTTGCAAGATTCCCTCCCTGATCTTTACAACCCTAAAGTAGTCCTGCCAGGTTGTTAATATGTAGTTAGCAAGTAAAAGATGAGGAAAATGTTGGAAGGTTTGGGAAGTGGATTTGGTGTAGAAATTCTGAATTTTGTAGAAAAGTAAACCTCTGTTTCCTAGCAAGTAATTTGAGACAGTAAGAAATCCAAGCAGCTGGGGTAATGAATCTGAAGTTAACAAGAGGGCAGGGCCTAGCAGAAATCTGGGCACAATGCCTTTCCTTGAAGGAGGGGCTGGAGTGAGCACAAGAGACGCCAAGAACAATAATAGAAGAGACTAGCGTAAATTAGAGGGAGTGGGATCTGTGGCTGGGAGAAAGTAGCTGATTAAAGAACAGGCTCAACTGAAAGAGGGAGCAGCTGTAAGGTGCAGCATCTAGGACTGGCAGAATGGTGCAGCAGCTCTGCATCCACTTCGTGGAGCCAAAGCTTTTAGAGGCATCGCACACACCTCTTGGCTGTGAATAAAGCAGAATAATCTCAGTTAGAAGGGACCTGCAATGATCATCAATTCCAATTGTCTGACCACTTTAGGGCTGATCAAAAGCTAAAATATGTTATTAAAGGGTTTGTCCAAATACCTCTTAAATACTGATGAGCTTGGAGCAGTGACCACCTCTCTAGGAAGCCTGTTCCAGTGTTTGACCATCCCCAGTAAAGAAATGCTTCTTCATGTCCAGTCTAAACCTCCCCGTCACAGCTCTGAACCATTCCCATGCATCATATCATTGGATACCAGGCAGAAGAGATCAGCACCTTCCTTTCTACTTCCCCTTCTCAGGAAGCTGTAGAGAGCAAAATGCAAAACACTGTTGCAGGCTGTTTGTATGGGAGAACTTTTATACTTCATCCCAGTGCGAGGATGCAGCAGTGAGGAGCTTTACATGTGATGACATGCAATGGGAACAGGGACTAGCTGTTGTGGCTGAAGCAGGGGACGGGGAAGCCAGGTCCAAATGGCAAACCATTTACCTTTTCTGTGCCTGAGTTTCTCCTCTTCCCTCCCTGCTGCAGGTGCGGAGATTGTAATGGCTACCCCATTGCAGGAAGTAATGCTAAGCAGTAATGAGATTTTTCAGTATGAAATTCTGCCTGTGTTCAGATGGAAGCATCTGAAGAATGACAAAGTGCAGATGATTACTCCCCTGACTTCCCCTATCTGGGTTTCTGCTGCAGTGGAGAGGCTGCTGGGACCCTTTTCCCCAGCCTATGCTCTTCCACGCCTACCCTAGATCACGGAACAACTTTGCTACTAGGTGCAAAGGACAGGGTCTGACTCATGCTGTGTTACACACACACACACACACACAAAACAAAACCAACGACAGAGCATCCTTAGCCGTATCTCTGCTGTTCTGGATGTGCTCCTTCACCACACTAGTTTGTGCTCCATGGATACCTCCTAGTATTCTCCCTTCATATCTGCTTCTGGGTTTGTTTGGGTTTGGTGGTGATTTTTTTCCGAGTTTGCCTTGATGAATAGTATCTTTCAATTGTAAGGCTGTAGCTGCTCCCTGGATCTCTGCAGAGCTCCTGACAAACCCCAGGGCCATGACTGCCATCTCAAGAAAGCAGAGCTGATCCCCTAACAGTTGTTTTCTGTAGAATGATGCAACAGGGAAAGGAGCAGGCAGATTTTTCTATAGTTATTCCTGAAAGAGTCATGAGAGCAGTGGGAAGGGCATGAACTTCAGTGAACTGACCTAAGGGGAAATTTAAAGGCTCATATTACTTTTTGGCAGCATTTTCTGTTTGACAGGAGCCTGGAGTGAGACAGAGATGTCTGGGTGTTCAAGAGGTATGAGCACAATCTTACTAGAACTGTCTTCCAGATGCTGGCATCAGCTAAAGGATGCCAGCCTCTCAGGCTGGTGATGGGCTGGGACAGATGGCAGCTTTCATCACAGAAAGCAAGGACAAAGAGCAGTCCCAGTGAGTCTCTACTCATCCTCCTTTTCTCCCAAATATCTGATATTCTTTTCTTGCAGCATTTGGAAAGTTGTTAAAACGTGAGAAGTGGATGTGGAAGAAGCATCTCCCACATGGGGTTTTTGCTGCAGGGGAGGGAGGGTGAGTGGAGGCTACCTGCTTAAAAAGGAATGTGTCCTGGCTCTTCTAAAGCAAAGTTGTGACCAAAAGGCTTTCTTTCTAGTGATTCCAATGGTTTCACTCAACTCTCAGCAGAAGAAATTTGATCCAGTGTTTGTGACAGTTCAGATGTAACCAAACTCAAGCCTAGAGTGCCTACCGCTAAAGACTAGGTCAAGTGGATTTAGTTTTCTTTGGTCATTGAGCAGCTGGGAAGAATGAAGCAACCTGTCATGTATTCTTAAGCTGTGATTAATGAGACGCGTGTGTGATGGTTTCAAAGTAAGAGGAGATTTCAACAACAAGCAAACTAACAGTCATTGCTGGGAAGATCTTGTGAGTGGCACAGGGAGGTGGACCTGTATTGATCTCACCATGATAACCCATATCTGTTTCCCTAGCAAAAATTGTAAAAGCAATGTATTTGATTTCATGTACTCCTAGTAATATTAAACTCTGTGACCCCAAATAGCCTTGACCCTACTTTACTGACAGGTCCTTTGTAGCTGATGCACCCTGGGATTCCTCAATACACAACAGAAATGGCAGAAAGAGTACATAACTACAGGTTTCATCTCTGTGATTCCTGATACAATGCTACTTGAATGCATTGCTTTTATGTGTGTTATGCAAAGTTTTTGTAGCTTTTGCTAAGCACGTGATTAGAGACAGCTGTGAGTGTTTGTAGGGACACAGGAGATGTGACAATGAGGACGACGAAGGGGCCTCAGGAAGTCCCTAAGCCACTGATTGCTAAGAAGGTAGATGAAGATAAGAATGAATCCATACCTAGCACATTTCTTGCACACTTACCATAAGCTTCTATTACTAAGATGCAGCATAGTTGTTTATATGGACCTCTGAATTGACTTGGAATTGTCATTCTTTTATCCTTATTCTTTTAAAATGCTATGCTCAGGAGATTGTGTGGCATGGGTAAGTGTGTTCCAGTGAGATGGTTTTGTGACTTAAATTTCCTTGTACTGAATTTTTCCGTTGAGCGGGCCATGCTAACGCTACCAGAGTCTGCAGGAATAGATGGCTAACCTCCTCCAGTGTTTTTGAACACTGTAAAGACTGTTTGCCTGTTCAGGCATGTGATTCCTCTGGAAATCTGGCTCTTGAACTCCAGAGCAGATACGCTTTTATGGCTATTTACTTAAATGCAACTGCAACATTTACAAACAGCTCTTGTGAAAAAACAAGAAGAAAAAACCCCATGCCTTTCAGCTTTAATTTCCTTGTACATCTGAATGAACAGAGCATTAAGAGATTCAGGGCTTTGGGCAATACCTTAGAAGGTAATTATTCAATTATTTTATGTCATGTTTGCTTCATTGATTAATGATTCTAGTGTCTGGTGAACAGGATTCTGTTCTGTTTTGACAGAAAAGGCAAGCTTTTATTTAATCTATGATAATTTCGGGCTGCTTGGTGTTTCAGTGCAAGACTGTAGGTACAAGACTGTCCTGGTGGGGATTCTTCAGTATACCTTTTTGTCAGATCTTTATTATTCACCTGGAATAAAATGAACCCTGTTCTCCAAATGAGAACAACAGATTCATCCCAAAGGCTCTAGTATTTCTAACAGTGCAGATGAGTTTAATTCTGTTGGGGGTGATCACATAAAATTGAAGAAATGGATTTGGCACTGGTGACTGTTACTGGTTGGATAGTACACAGTACACTGAGGCTTGGAGTGTAAGGTTTGAGATAGAGAGGTACACGCTCTCTCTACTCTCAAGGCCAGCTAACATGCTCTGGTCCTGCCTTAGGTGAAGTAACAAAGTGATTATTTGTGCCAGACCCTATTAGTGATCATGAGCAGGCCCCCTTCACAACCCATGTGTCTCCCAAAACCACACACATAATCTCTGGCATGTGGACTCGGTGTTTGCCTGGGTGGATTTCTTAGAAGTCTGGATTTCCACTTCGTATCCATTTAAGTATTTTACACAACTGCCTGATGTGTATTTTGGAGTGGAGGCAAGGAAGTTGTAGGTTTGGTTCCAGAAATAGTGAGGTAGGAGCAAAGGCAAAAAGCGAAAGACAGTCATATTTACTCTACATATCACCATGTAGACTTTACATGATCTAGTAGAACCAATGTTATTTCTGGGTCAATTTTGCATGCACAAAAATAATACAGGACCTTTGTTCTTATGAAGTTTGGTAGAGGTAAGATCACTGAGACCTTAAGAGAGAAAACAGACTTTGTGATACTTCTCATACTTGTCAGTCAGTTCTCTCAAGAACATTGCACTAGACTGCTGAACCAGCAAACTTCTGTTACGTAAATACCTCTCAGATCTAATCCCTCTGTATGCAGCCCTCTGGTCCTTGCAGTTTCAGATGGGCTCGGCTTACAATATTTTGCACTCGTTTCTGGATTATATGTGGTTCAGGGTTGTGTTGACTTACAGAAGGAGCTGACAGTGAGCAGTTTTCTTAGTAGATGAGGTAGTATTGGTGTTTAAAACACTAATGCTCCCAAAATCTTGGTTTAGTGTGTTTGAAGGGATTTTTTGCAAGCAGAGGGCGCTTCATCTGAGACTGAGATAGTACGCTGATGATTAGCTCCTGCCTCCTTACCTGGGTGTGTAGGAGATACAAAATTCTGGTCCAAACTGGGCACAGCAATGAGTTGACCTTGATCCTCCCAGTTGACTGCCCTAACCAGTGGACTGCTGTTTTGGAGCCAAGTATATATAGAAGATTGAAGCAACAGAAAAGAAAAATATGGAACTTCATGCCTCTAAATGTTAGGGAAATTCTTTGCACTGAAGTACTGTTTGTTTTACAATCAGAATGTTAAGTTTCCCACAGCTCACACAATTGTCCAGGTCGTTGGGGTTTTCCGGTATCTGTATTGGTCTGCTTCCTTTCTACATCATCTCTCAGCCGTAGAAACTTCCAGAACGGTTTTTATTCTTCATCAAAACTGGTCAATTCCCCAAAAAACTTTTTATGAACTGCACTATATGACTGAAGAACTACTTTGCTGAGAAATTCCCAGTGCTTCTATATTGTGGGTTAGAAATTCCTCTATTTTAAGGGCCAAGTTTATTTGCTCAGGAGAAAGAAAAAGAAAGTGAGTCTTGGGATGCCAAGGGAGGATTTTTTTAAAACTATTTCAGAATGTTTAACTAAGTCTTTTGGACAACTAGAATCATAGATGCATATATTTTGATTGGCCTTCTGTATAATATACGAAGGAAAAGTGCCACTGCAAGGAGTTTTGTTACTAAGATTTCTATCCATTGTAATCTGATTCAGCTAGCCATGGTGAGATAGATACCCAGAGTATTAGATCCTTTCCTTTCTCATTGTCCCTGGGATCCGTTTGCAGGATTTTTTCAAGTATAGGTTTCACTGGGATATAAATAAAAATATTTGCCTTTTCTCTGTATCCTAAATATACATATATTTATTATATGCCACTGTTTTTCTGCATGATGTTGTGTCAGTCACTTCTTTCCTCGGTGCTTCAACCCCCTGCCTGTGTAGTATGTATTGCTGTCTAATTAAGTTTTGCAGTGCTAACTCCTGCAACATTTGCAAGCTCTTTTTCTGTAGTATGGTGCTAAATATAGCCACAGATAGATGAGGAAGGAACAGATTTAATGGGGGAAAAAGACATCAGACCCTCCCACTACTCGTACCACAAGAGGAATGTTCTGTCAATCATATGGTGATTTTGTGGCTGCATCCCTATAGACCTGCCAGTCAAGATGGCAGCTGATTTGGACGGGTGAGCTGTCCCTGTCTGCTGTGTTACCCACTCCTGGCTTTGTTACCCACTCCTGGCTTCGTTATGCTTACTTCCACGCTAGGTCACTTCAAAGTGCTCTGTGGCAGTTGTGCAGGGGCACACAGCATTGGAAGGAGTGCTGCTCTTTGGCAAAGAGCACTTCTACATCTGTGAGAGCTTTGTGTTATCCCCTTTAGAAGAAGTCTACTGTACACGTCACTGCTTGTCCAGGTGAGTCATTCTTTCCTCCCAGAGATCTGGGTTAACTTCACTATTGGCACATGGATACCTAGAATTTGCACAGACTTTGAGGGGATTTCAAGAAGGATATTAGCACAGCAAGAAGTTTGCCATCCTTTCCATCTCTTCACAGAATTGTTTAACATAACTAACCTAGGTGCTTGTTCACAGGCTTTGGAGGTACAACAAGAACTCCCAGCTCTGACTGATGGAGATGGTGGGCAGTCTAACACAAACATTGCTGGTTTTCAATTATTTTAAACGTCATTAATGTTTCTTTCTGATTGGCTCCCATCTTTTATTCATATGGAAGTCATTACAAGAGCCTTTAGCTTCATTGTCTCATAAGTTTTTTGTTTCTCTGAGACAGAATCATAATTAATATTTGGCACACTGCTATCATTGACTCATGATTTATTGAAACTGGTCAATATTGATAATGAGTTTGTTAGATTTAGCTCTTTGTGCATACTGTGTGCTCATGTGCAAAGCCTGGTGGGATGGTGAGTAACAGTGTTTTTACTCCCTGTCTGCTCTGTATCTGAATCTTACCAAGTCCAACATCAGTCAATCTAATCAATCAACCTCTAATCTAAGGTTCAATTGGACAGGGTGTGATAAAAGCTTAGGCTGTTTTTCTGAGGGATTTGCTATAGGCTAGGCTGTAGATAGCAATTGCCGTACATATACACAAGTAAAGTAATAATTAATTGCTTAATTATGTGTTCCAATTAATTGTTGTTTATAATAGCTGTGTATCCATCTGATGCTTGCCTTTGACCCAAGCTTTCAGGTTCTTCCACCCAGCTCCTTCCCTTGCTGCTTCTCAGACTTCGGTGTGTGCAAAACATTGCTGTCTGCCTATTTGCACACACTATGATAATTCCAAACCTACCCTTAACCTCACAGGCTCTTTATTTTATTTTGAGAAATAGTACAACATCTGCCTTTAGTATTTAGCTTTATTTTCAATTCATGTATGCCCCAGTTGGTCTTGTTATCTCTTAGTATTTTTATTCTTCTTTAGGGAGAACTTGGATGTTCATGACAGTTCTCCTGATCTTTTTTGTTTCAAACTAATTTTTCTTTCTTTATATTTTTCTCTTCCAGCATCAGTGATCCATTTATTTTCAACTTATGTCATAAAGATCATGCTGTGGGAGACCAGATGTGTTCCCGTTATTCATATCATGACATAAAAGAGATTCATCTGATGCGCTTTCTTCTGCAGGTAGGAGCCAACTTGCTCAGTCATTTGAGGGAAAGCTGCAACAGCAGTAATGGCATGTGACTGAAAACTACTTGCACAATTTTTAATAAGACTGAGGAGATTTCTTTGCTTGAGTCCCAAAATGCTTTTGCTCCCATCATTGCTTCATTAGCCTCTGGTAATACAAACTCCTCCTTATATTCACCAGAGTGTTTAAGCACCCTCACTGGAGTGGTTTGCTTACTAGTTGTTAGACTATCAATGTTCTTCACAGATTACCTCAATGTTTTTGAAAATAAGACTGGAAGTCAATTTCCTGGGTTTTGATGCAAGCTTCCAGTAAGTGCCTGACTTTCAGTAATACTCAGCTCCCACAGACTTCAGTAGTTTTGGATGTAAGTGAATTATAGGTATGTGTAACATGCTTACCCTGGGCCTCTTGGAATAACTTTGAAGTTGTTCATGTGAGTCAATAAATGAATCAGAAGTTGGAGCAAAGGATTTGAATCCTCTGTACCTTTAGCTGCACTACCCAGAAGCGACTCATCACCAGTGGCCTGGTACCTCTTTAGTTTTGTCTGCTTTGGATGAGCTTGTGGTAAGGGTCACAGAAGAGTTGTGCCTAGAGCTCCTTGCAGCACCAGAGCCTTCACTTGCTTTAGAGGGTTTTGGTACAGTCTAAAGACTAATTCACAGGTGGTCATTGCCAAAAATATGGAATTTTGAAGCAGCCATAACTACTTCCCCGTCATTTTTAATCCATTTTTGGAAGGTTGAGCTTCAACGGAGAATTAAGAAATCATTCAGAAATTGCAAAAGTTGGACAAAATGGGGCTCATTATTGTCTTACATCATGCAGTATGCCACTCATCCATAACTCATCATCCATGACTCAACCCTACGTTATTTTATATTTAATTATATATGCAAACTGGACAATTTTAGTAGGTAAGACTTGTTTCAGGCTATAGCATATCTCAATGGTTAGGTCACTCTCCAAGCATGTATATGAATGTTAAGTCTTGTTCTAAGTAACTTTGTGAAGCTTATTTTCATACATCAGTGGTAAGCAACCTGAGCAACAGAACTGTCACCTTTTCAGTTTTGTGAATAACATCAAAGTTGCCAGTGGCATCTTGCCACCTTCTCATATATTCCCATGCCTGTGTATGCACGGATTTTATTAAACATGTGAAATGGAAATTTTTTATGTGGTCCAAAATGAAAAATGGAGATAAGCAAAACCAGTCCTTGAATGGGCTTGGGGCAAAGGCCGGGCTTGTTGGTTTGAGGGGGTTTTGTGAGGTTTTTCGTTGTGGGGTTTTTGTTGGGATTTTTTTGTTTTATTTTTGCTTTGCCTTAATTAATGAACTGAAAACTCAGGTATCTGTATCAGGCTCTCAAATTCTTGTACTGGGCTTCCATGCTAGAAACCACTTTGAAAAATTATTGCAGAAAAAGAAAACTGATTCCTTGTACTTTCCCTGCTTGACAGGTGGATCAGCTGTTCAGGCAGCTACTGTGCCTCATGGAGCTGATCTGTTCATGAACGTAACCCAGCTCAGAGCAAAGCCCTGTGAAACCACATAGCCCATCACCTGTGATGGTGACGCTTGAGCAGACTTGGTTTGGAAAGCTGAGCTTCAAAGCAAATGCTGCAAGCTGTTTATTGTTGTAGCTGCTCTCATATTACCTTTCTGGTCTATAATTTGTGAATCATGTACAGGGAAGTTCCCATTGTGGTGTTTTTCTAGGTTTGCACTGCACCTGCCACATTTGGATTGAAACTCATGTCTGAGTTCCCAGTCACTATACTTTATAGTTTTACTTAACTGACTTTGAGGGAGAAAAAAGGACCAGTCACTGAGTAAACAGGATTGTGTGGAGACATTCCAGAAAAAGGGGGCGATGTTTTCAACTTTGATTATTTAAAGCTACAGTGAGAAATGTCATAAACTCCCCTTCCTCCTGTGCTGCTTCTAGTCAGCAGAAATTATTTCGGCTTTTCTGTTGTGCCCACTGTTCATTTAGAAAGCAGTATGGTTGCTTTCTGAAAGAAACTATTATTTAGCATCCCCTTTTCGTGTTATTTTTATCACCTAACCAGAAGTTAATTCTACTTATGTCTTGATAGTCATACTGAGATTTCAAGATAAAAATGCTTCAGAAGCAGCAGGGGCAGGTGGGTGATGGAACCAATATCTGGAGTCTGGTTTTGCTTCAGAGAAGCATTTGAACTCCTAGTTAACCCAGTAGGATTATTCCTACAGTTGGAGAAATGGGGAATATTAAGCATATTTTGCTGTACTTCTTCAAACTTGATATGAAGTCCAGGCATTTTTCTTTAAAGCTCTGAAGAACTGGACAAACCATGATGGACTGTGCAGCACTAACCTGTGCTCTGCAGCTCTTCACACTGTAAATGATTTACCTTTCAGGAGATCGCCTTGGAAATATTCTTCAAGAATGGTTACTCCAGATTTCTTGTCTTCCATGACAGTGACCGCAATAAGATATTTAAGAGGTAAGCACTACTTCATAATAACATGTGAACACCCAAGTGACACTCCTGGTCTACCACCCCTGTTAATCCTGGCTTCAAATGTCTGCCTTGTGCTGTGCCAGGAGCTTTTTCTTCAATTGCAGCTCCATAGTCTTTAATGGGTTACACTTAAGCAAAGCTATGAAATTTTCCTTTTGCTGACCTGTGAATTCTTTGGAGCATTATATAGTCATCGATTTATCAAAGGAGTTAATGCATGTGTAGGACTCCTCTAGCACCCAGTGGTATGTTGTACGTCTCTGCATCCCAGGAAATTGCAATTGTAGCTGTGCTGCTTCCTTTCACTGAGATGAGAGCCACCCCCATCTCACCTCACAGTACTGGGTGAGAGAAGCTTTCTTCCCGCTTTCTTCCAACACAGACAGTGTCATTAGATTCTTTAGGAATAAAACATTTTTGTATCTCTGACTCTGGCCTTATCTATGGTGTGGAGTTAACTTTCAACAATGGAATTTTTGTTTAAAAAAGATTTATCCTTATGTGCTTGTCTTATTTGATGGAACTTTAATGTAAGGCTATGGAGTGATTAATTTGCACTTTGTTTTCTTGCTTTTTTTCCTACTGAAGTTCAGGCTGTTGTATTAAGTTTACTTTCACTGTCTTTTATGTAGGAAAAGTACTTCGATACATAGTACTTCTTGTGGTAAATTCTGCAGCCTGGACTAAAGATTGGTACTGTTAATTTCTAAACAATCATAGGAATTCCTTCTGCTCCTGAAATCTCTGAACAGTTTCTAATGGAGTGTTGCTTAAAAAGTCAGCGTATGTTTATCTATCCTTCCTTTCTAAACTGGTTGCATAGTGTGGCTACTTAGAATCACCAGGTTCTGCCCCAGAGCCAGCTGCTTAGTTTAGCCCTTAGCTTTATGGTCTGTTAGCTCTGACAAATACCTTTTGGGGGAATCCTGTGGAGGCAGCTCAGGATAAGGTTTTGGTCCTCAGCTGCCTGTACTGCCCCTCAGATGAAGGTTACCGAACCTATATATTTCAAGGGTTTAGTATGTCTGACATCATAAACCCCCAGTGAAAGTAAACAGGAATAGCTGAGATGTGGGCTGGTATTCCTTTCTGCTCTGGCTTTAATTAATAGAACCTTAAACCAACTGATCATAAGTCCATAGCCCTATGTATCAGTTCAAGGTCCTGTTTCGGAAATAAATTGCTTTTATCCAACGCATAGTCAACTCCATAATGTTAAATGTATGCTTTTTCTGTGTTGTCTTGCATCTTTGTCCTGGGTTAGAGTCTCAGTGAAATGCTGTGGCATCCTTCAGGAAGAAAGTTGCTGTCAGGTCATGATATAGATTATATACATATGTAATGTATACCGATAACAGTTTAAATAATTGTAATGTGACTTTCATATCTCCTATAGATTTTGCTCTTTCCAGCCTGCTTTGAAATCAAAGGGGATAACAGAAGAGTCCTTGAATATAAGGTAAAACATAGAAAACGCTGGATAAGTTAAATTGTGTGAATAAGTTGCACCTTAAAAAAATAATCTAGAAACTTACCTATTTGTGCCCTTTATTTTAAAGACTCAAAGGTGTCCCCAGAACTCCAAAAAGCATTCTAGCGTACACCATCCACAGTATGAAAACATGAAGAATCTGTTGAGTAGCTGACTGTGCATTGTTGTTTAATAATTATTACCTCCTTAATATGACTTTATTAGTAAACTCTACACAGATGGTTAGTGTGGGAAAGAGACAGTCAGTGAGGTGAGGTTAGAGCTGATCCATAATACTTCTGTGTAATGGCCTTTTTATTGTGTGGTTAGGGGAGACAGCGATAGATGTACACATGGATGTTTTGGCATGTTATAGTAACTGTGCAGTAGAGATTCCAAGACTCAGATTTAGCAACTCAGGAAAAAAGGTTTTATCCTAGTGGGAGGTGATTGAAAGCATGTTCCATGCTGACCTTGAGTTACTCACATACTTGTAACTCTTCTCAGTTTGGATATCTGAGGAACACAACCCAAAGTGCCTAATGGTATCCTCTGAAATGATTGCCTGGAGGCTGGAATGCTGTTGAGACCTGTGGGGCAGATTGCCCCTATGTGTTGTTGTGGCCTGTCACCTGTACTCTTCTTTTTAATTTTCAGTCTGTCTGTTGTTAATCATTACCTATCTTGGAAGTGAACATTTTCACCCCTGAGTACCAGCCATTTGCTCGCAAAAAGTATCAGTGCCGTATGCAACCAGCTCTGGCTGGACCCTAACCTATGTCAGAGATGATCATTGACTCTATGGAGCATGATGTCTGTTCTGCGTGAAGTAACCAGTAACTCACCCCAGAGTTTCCTTTCCCTGTACTTGCTGGGTGCTCAGCAGGTGGGAATATCTTAAGATGCACTATAACTGCAGGAACTTTTGGCTTTAGTTGGGCTTATGTTTATTGTGAAAAACACTTGACTAATGTTTGGTCTCAGAGATTGAAGCAGACTGTATGTCTAGATCTAAAGTAGCCTGTCCTGAATCCCATAAGGCTCTGTCTTCAGTTTTACACCACTGGCTTAGCGAGGACCCTGTGCACCTTACTCACTCTGAGAATGTAAGTGGCCTTATGGTATAGCTTTGGGCTGTGTTAGAGCATGAGCTGAGCTGAAATAAAATAAATGTAAGACAGTACCACTGCCTAAGTAATGATCCCAGAAAAGTTGTGCTTAAGTGGAAAGTTAGAGAAAATGACCCCAGTGGACATGCTTCCCTTTTACCAAGCTCCAGTCTGGGAACTGAAGGACTGAGGACTTCATGAGTTTACTTTTCCCTTGTTTGAATTCTGAAGCCACTTTTGAGTTAGAAAAACTCAAGAGCAGCACGAGGGGCTCCTTACCCATCTAGGGTCAATGGCCATCTTCCATAGCATTCCAGCTTTTCCTATCCTACCTGAGACAGGGAGGCAGGCCAGACCAGACACACTATTAATAATTATTAACAGCTGAAGCACAGAATGAAGAAATTACTAGTCTGATGTATCATACAACGTTGAGGTAGTAGCAGTTCTGGGGAACTATATCAGTTTTCCACCTAGTCCATAGGAATAATACACAGGAGTTCTGACTTCCAGGCTCTACTATAGCCATTTGAAAAATGATAATGGGGTCTTGCTGGACTACTGAGTACTTTGCCCCTGGCACTTTAATCTTCATTTAAATATACCTAAATGTTTGCTGTCACCATATGTTATTACGGCCATAGCCAGCACCTCTTCTCATGTCATGCTTGACTGCTTTTATAATCTGCTCATTGCTTGTACCTGTATATTGCTGTTTGTAGGCTGTCAGCACTCTATGCCCTAGGGATGTGATATGAGCAAGTGAATGTGTGTGCTCAGGTGCACACGTGCATGTGCACATGTAAACAGAAAGCTAAAAGTACTGTGGGGACACCAGACCTGATTTCATCAATTCACTGGCTGACTCTTGTATCATGAAAGAGGGTGAATCTTTTTCTCTTTGTCACTGCTTAAGTGATATGCCCAGGACCCTTAAAAAGAGCAATCTTTTCCTTACCGCTTCTGATTTCTGTACCTTACGTGGGGGGAGACTCAGAGGCAGACAAAACACTCTTGTGTAAGTTAGAAATCACTGAACCCAGCTATAGCACCCAAATTCCCAGAGAACTTGCTTATGCAGTCTGGCCCCTTGATGGGAAACAGGATCACTGGTTATTTAGCTCTAAGCGCTGTGTTAGTGGCTCCTGAGAATTTGCGTCTGCTGCCTCTGCTGAATTTGAACAGGCTCATGGTTCTCACATTGACAGTGCGTGCCTGAGATTCTCTGAGGGTTTGGTGGCAACCACCAGCAGCAGAAGGTTCCCAGGTCTGTTCCTTTTCCTCCAAATGGTGTTTACTGAGACTAGTTTAACTGTGTTTCAACCTATAAAAATGAACAGAAGTAATGTTTAGGTCTCAGTGGTGGAGTGGAGTTACTAGAAAAAACGATCTTTTTGAAGATTCCTTCTCTGGACACGTGCGTGCACAAGAGACCCCCCAAAAAGCCCAAACAAACCCAAACATGAACACATTGTAGGAACAGGCCCAAATGGAAATGGTCCTTCCTTTCCCAAATATATGTCTGTTGGTTTAGATTTGTTTTAGAGACCACAGAAATCTACTGCTTCTAAAACTGAGTAGATCTTTAAAGGAAGAGAACTGCAGGAAGAATAAGGAGGAGGAGGAGGAAGGAGGTCAGCTTTTTATTAGCTTGGGCTGGACTCCATGTGACATGGTCTGTGGAGTACCTTGGTATATTTCAGGGATGTTTATCTCTTAATCTCCATTCTTCTTGGTTATCCTTTGCAGAGGAATTGGGTGTCTGGAGTAAAGGGAAATGTGGCTTCTCTGAGGGGCTAGGTGTCACGTTCTTTAACTTGTTCAGCTTATCCCTCTCATCCTGACACATCTTCAGGCAGGAACAGCACAGGTCTTTCTCTTGTACCAGGTAGAGTGTTTCTATGCCTTTAACGGGGTCGGCATGCTCTTCTTGCTCTGTTGAATCTGGGAAAGGGTTTCTTTTTGCATTCAGTTTCTTGAGCTTGGGGAGATTTTTCACACTGTTTGGGATGGCGGTCAAGGTGTTGTCAAAGAGACCTATCTCCTTAAGTTCCTTCAGGGCCCCAAGACTAGTGGGGATACTGTCAAGACAGTTCAAGCCAAGGTTGAGAATACGCAGGTTCTTGAGAAGGTTTAACTCTTCTGGCAGATGTTTGCTGGTCAGCTTGTTGTTGCATATATTCAGGTAGAAAAGGTTTTGAAGTGTACCTATTGTCTTGGGCAGCTCCTCAAGCTGATTACTATGCAGGTCCAGCCAGCGCAGTTTCTGGAATTTCTGGATGCTGCTTGGAATCTTTTTTAACATGTTTCTGCTCAAATCGAGTTCATCCACGTCAGCCAGTTTCAGAATGCACTGAGGAAAGGTGGTGATGCCCATCTTGCTTAAGTCAAGACGGCGCCCTCCATCAAAAGATATCCGGATAGAATTTTTGGCAATTTTCAAGGTGATCACCTTCCCTTTTTGACCTTTTGCTTTCCCCTTGGCCATCTTTCCACTGAGAGACAGACAGACACACCAGGCTGTGGATAAGGTGTGGGAACTCCCGTAAAGCCTTTGAAAGAGGTGGCTCTTACTCCCTAATTAAAAACAAAATAATCACATAGTTATGAACTAACATATGACCGCTGGACTCTTCAGAATTCTTTTTTTTTGAGGTCAGGTCTTTTCAACCCTGAAGCTGCAACTCTGAAAGTTCCTCCTTGAAAGTATTTTGAGTAGGTGAAATTCTAATAATCTACAATATTATTTTATTGCATTGTAACACCTATATTGCATTACAGGGTGAAATTACAAGTGGGAGAAATCTGCTGTCTTTCATCCCTAGATGCTGATTTGAGCTCAGCATGTAACGAAGCTGAATGAAATGTGGTATTATCCGTCAGCCATTTGATGACCTGAGCAAAATATATTGTGGGTCCCAATACAGTCCTTAGGGACCGCACTAAAAGAAGCTCTCCAAAATTGTACTGATTCTACCAGACCAACAGGTTGCCGCCTTTACAGGCCTGGCATCTGTTGACAAGTTAGTTAAACATGCTGTTTAATGAACCTCAGATTTGGGTTCTGGTCGCTATTGAAGGATTAAATGTGTAAAGCAAATTAAGAGTGTTGTTTTAACCAGGACCTCAGGACATAGTGGGGTCCCAGATTTGCCAGGACTGCTTGTAGGTCATACATCACCTACAGGGCAGACTGCAACAGAGGGGTTTGTGTCAGTGCTGCTTAATGATGTGTTAAACCAGGCCTTACTGTGCCTCCTGTGCTTTCAAGGAAAGATTCTGGATACTTTAATCTTGACGTTCCCTCCATGCTATGGGATAGATGGGACTCCCACTGTGAAGGTGCCCTCCCTCAAAAAGTGCATGTAGGTGTGATGGTCAGACTTCTGGCTCATACTGGTGCCAGCACGTGCTACACGCTTGAGTAGCAGTCCACTGCAGTCTGAGGTTTGGTGAACTCTCTCTCTAATCAAAGGTCATCAAATACAACTGTTAATTATGGCTAGTGACAAAGGAAATAGGTTGATTCCTATTCCTAAATGGATGACAATGTCCCTCTCAGCTGGAGAGAAGAGAGGAGCTTGGGTTACAGCTGGCTAATCTCAGGATGGTTTGGGTGCTTTGGCATTTAATTGTGAAGAGTCAAATCACGGCTTTGATGAATGATTGTTTGGGACAAAATATGGATTTGTCTACGATACATTTCCCTATTAGAAAGGCTTCATTACAAACCCTTCAGGCTTTTTGGCTGCTCATTAATCATGTGCAAATACATGAAGGGGAAGCTCAGGCTACAACTAAGGCATTTCAGCTCCTTTCCAATTACATGCCATAGTCCAAAATAATGCAAACCCAAGGGGGATCTCTGCCAGTTACCACCCACACTCCCATGAGCTCTGTAATGAGGCAGATGCTTCAGAAAATCCTGGAAGCAGTACATTGGGGTCAGTCTCGCCAGAGGGTATGTTCCAAAATTGAGTATTTGTTATTTTATATAAAAATATTTAAACACAGTTAAATCTTTCTGTGTCTGTCACTCCCAGGCTTCTGTCTCTCACTAGTACTTACAGGGTCATATTACCATTATAACCAAAGGCCTCTCACTTTTTGCTGTTGTTTAACCTTACGTTGTCCCAGGGGCAATATCGATGCCATTCTTTCCATAGTGTAGGCTGGTAACTGAAGCAAAGTACAGTGGAAAATTAAGCACTTTGCCCACCTTTGTTTATGTTAGCTTAAGTAATTTGCCCAGGAGTGGGCAGGAAGTTCTGGAGAACTTCAGGTTTTTTGAATCACAAATGACTGATTTTAAGGATTTGATGCAATATTCTGGTTGGCAATTCTGTGAAGATAAAGTTCAGTTGCGTGTGAAATGGGAGAGCGCTATGGCTGGTACAGAACACCCTGAGTCAATTACTGGTGCACAGAGGGTGACTACCATGCTTCAGAAAAAGATCTGCAAGGCAGCTTCCTTACACTTTGGCAGGATGGAAAAAGACTTTGTTTCCTGCAATTGATGTGAACCTGGTGACTTTTGGGTCCAACTTTCTCTTGATTTGAATTTTGTATTGGATAATTTGACAAAAACATTCAGTGCATTTTTACCAGTGAAGCTTTTTGACGAAGTATGCCTTTAAAACAATGAAAGGTATCCTCAAAGAAAAATAAATATTTTTTAAAAAATTCAAAATGAAAATTTCTTTTTAAATGCTTTTGGAATATCTGGAAAACTCTTAGGGAAGAAAACATTAATTTTTTTTTCAGTTCCTGGTAATTTTTTTAAATTACTTTTCATTTAAAATTCAAGGGGTAAACATTGATCCAAACCAGTTTCGTTTCTTAAAAATAGCGGGGAGCCAAAAAACCAGCTTGTCCCGCAGCTGCCGTTCCAGGCTGGTTCCTAGTGCTGGGCTCCCTCTGTGCTGTGCGTGCCTGCGAGCACTAGAGGGAGCTGGTGTACGAGGTTGAGTGCTGGAGGCCCGGCGTTCAGGAGTAAGTAGTTCGGCGTTTTGGGTTTGGGCACTTCTCTGTCAATAACCCTTGCCAACTTGTTACAAAGTTTGAACCTGGACCTTTCAGATTTTTAAGAGGTCCAAACAAACAGATCAGTGCAGCTTTCCTGAGACAGATCTCTTTGCGTGATGCACTGGGTGCTGCCCAGACTTCAAAGAGGTTTAACAGCCTCCTTTAGTTGGATTTTTTAAAATCCTACTGTGGACCTCCGAGGTGCACTGATCAGGAAAATATGAGTCCCTAGTGAGTGCTCGCACTTTCCAAGTGCTGTTTCCTTTGGGTTAAAAGTTGGAGCCACGTTCCAAACTTACAAAAAGGTGATTTGCAATCCCAAAGACAGAGATTAGCATTAAAGGTCTGCAGAAACACCACAGTGCACCAGACAACTCGAAGGGGGATGAATAGCTCTCTTGTCTCTGCATGCTTGTAAACTAATTATCAGTGTTTCACAGGGCTGTAGCTGGAGATAATGGAGCTTACTTAGCCATGTCTCATTTTCTTTAGCTCTGTATAAGAAGGCTCCAGTTCTGCAGCCACTGATATTATAAATTCAGGAATTGCAGGAGCCCTCCTTGCTGTAAATGTTAATTATGCCTGTTCAATCTCATGCTCATAGTGCATCTCCTGAGATAGCAGAGGGAGAGGTACCTGTGTTGCCCTGCGATCTAAGAAAAGGTGACGAGAGGGAACTCTCCTTACTCGTTTTCTCTAAACCCTCACCCCACTGCTAGGTTCACCCTCTGAGTTGCTGGCAAGTCTTTGCCCAGGGGTGGGGTTGCTGCATTTCTATGTGGTAAGATCTCACTAAAGAAGACCTTGACTAGAAAACTCTTCCCCTTTTTATCTACACTTGGTAGATACACTTTACCAAGTGTAGAGTCTTTGGTTTGGGTTGGGCTTTTGAAAGCCCAGGTCTAACCCCAGCACTTTAGGAGTGTTTCACAGGCCCAGAACTTCGAGGCTGACCTGATATAGAAATGAGCAGAAAACATATGTCAAGGCCATCATGCTCTCTGCGGTGCTCTGCATTGCTGGGAGCTGCAGGGATGGAACAGACCTTGAGCATCATGACTAGGGCTGTCAGTGCGAAGGAAGGATTTATGATTACTCCTTACCTGCACTTAAGCACTTGCACAGGGCCCAGTCATGGCCCATTGTAGCTAAAGCCTATCCTAAGAAGGAGATCCCATCCTAGAATATAGATTTGGACCCCGATGGGGCAGTCTCTTCTGCCTGAACCTTTCTTCTTCCTTTCTCAGCACAGGGCTGGCAGGAGCAGAACAGGCCTTCTGCCTGTGACACTGTCTGGGTGTTTCAGTACCCCTTCCTCTGTGGTGCTGCCTGTTCTTTTCCTCCCATAGGTTGCTGCTTCCTACTTGTCTGCATCCAGAGCTGCACAGAACCATCTTGATCCCATCCTGAACTAGTCAGTGAGAAAAGTTTCCTTTGTCTTTCCTCCTGGATGTCTGTGTATTGCAGAGCAGGCTTGCCAAGCCCAGAGGAGCTGTGCATGCCCTGCTCTTCTCTGGGGGCAGGAAGGCAGTGAGGTGACATGTTCTAATTCACCCATGGAATAGCTCTGTGGAAAGCTTTCATGTAAAGCTTAAAACCAGCATTCATACAACAAAAGATTTTGCATGAAGCCAGGCAGTTCCAGCTAGAGTAGAATTTTATTTCCTTATTTATAAGCCTGTTACCATTTCTTTGTTGTTGGATACGACCTGTTGTGGAATAGAGATTAATTCGCTGGCTATTTTAAATGTAGTCTCTTGCTAACAGGCAGCTGTAGACTAAATCCTGCCATGACCAAATAAATAGAGGTTTCCTTCCTTAATTTTCTTACTTTTCTAAATCACTTCAGAGCCACTGTGCTACACACTGTACAAGGTCACTTTTAAAAGCAAGGCCCACCAAGAATAAATAAAAATATTATTTCATCTTAAAAATTCTGCCAAATTGCCCCCCTCCATAAGAACTTACCGGCTAGCGGCTAGGAAGACTTAGAACACAAGGTATAGATGCCACAAGCTGCTTGATTTTTTTCAGTAGGACTAGCCTTCGTGGTCTGTTACTGTGCAGTTGTCCTCTGTCTGCTCTTCTCTTGAGTAATCAATTAGTCTCTCAGTCTGTAAATAAAACGGTGAGCCGGGATTGCAGGACAATTTGGCAAAAGTGGAGAAAGAACTTCCGCAGCTTCAGGGTCTTTGTATTCAATTCTCCTTCCACAGCCTGTGAAACTTTTGTTCCTAAGCAACAGCAATGCTGTGTCCTTGGAGATTATTAGCATAATGCTTGGTTCCAGCTTGCAAGTTCAAGCTGGAGGGAAAAGAACTGAAAGGCATGCAGTGCCTGGAAATGTTAGATTTCAAATTATACAGAAAGAAAAAGCATCTGGACCTCGTTAGAAGCTGTTTGTCAACTTTTTACATTGCCTTAACTGTCCATTTTAGTCATTTGGTTGTTTCATTTTACTTGGCCGTAATACAGTGAGAGATACTTTTATGTGTGTTAAAACTCACAACATTTGTGGTACCATCCTTAGCACAATCCACATCTGACAGATATGGACACAAGAGGGAAGGTTCATTCAGCTGTGCAGCAGAGAGGATATGAACTATTAGTTTATATTCATTTATCTGTGACCCTTCAAAAGTGCAGTTGGTACAATTTCCCTTTGTAGCATGTGAATTTACTGGAATTTGTGTCTATGACTGGGGATACCAAATTCAAGTTTTTAGTAACTGGTTGCAATAATTTCAAAGGAGTATCTGAAAAAAAAGAGCTATGCAAGAGAAATAGCAGTGTTTTGTAGTAGGTATTGTTCACAGGAAATGCAACATTGAGGCCCCTCTCTTGCTGATGTCCAGGATGTTCTTGGCATAAAGCAGCTGATAATGTTGATGTGCTTGCCTGATTCCAGGGTTTGAGATTGCATTTTGTTCATCTCAACAAATTAATTGAATTTACTTGATTATTTTTTTTTCCATGATCTGAAGTGTGCCTGAGTGCAGCATTTCTGCAGCGGAAACGTTATCCGTTTGTATGCTGTAAGCCTGTGGATATACATGGTGCAAACAGTGTTCCTTACAAGAGGGAGATTCCTTTCTCCCTCCATAGCCCCCTCAAGACATCCCACTTCAAGGAGCCCTACTTTAATATTACACAGATTTACAGATTTCATATTGTATTTCTATTCTTTGAGCACAGAGTAAAAATACCCAGAAGGGAGACTGGTACAATCAAAGAGGACACTGTACTTTTATTCTAAATTAATCTAACCTGACACTTTTCTGAGTTTGAGAGACACTTGATTGTTTCACAGGGGAAGCTGACATTACTTTTTGATGTCTTCTGTCCTCTTTTTAATAGTAGGATTTGAACCTAGGTTGTGGCTTACCAGGAAGGGTTTTTTTCTTACAATAATTTTGGTAATTGCAAAAATTCTTTCAGAAAAGTGGTTTTAGGACAGCCTTGGCACTCTTTTGCAGACATAAAAGGTCTGGAAGATGGAAGACAAAAAGAAAATGAAAGCAGCTTTGTGAAGTCTAAGAACCCATTGTTTACTGGAATTTTTATATTAATTTCAGTGGGGGCAAAATCTTATCCTTTGAGATTATCTCATCTGCAATGAATCTCCAAATGGGTTGAGATCCACCTGTCTCTAGCAAATGGAGAGTACTGGCTATCACAAGAGTGAGATCATAGTCTGGTGTTAATGGAAGAGGGATTAATGAATCACTTATGTATAGTGTAGCCAAAGGTGGATCATCATTAGTACACATCACGCTTAGATTCTGCCATGGCTAGCACCCTACAAATATCTTATAGATGTAAATCTAGATAGATAGATACATGACTTCACATAACTTCACCCCCTCTTTAAGTTTAGTTATTTACATTTATAAAGCACTTCTGTTTCTTTTTCAAACCAGCCTTTGATTATTTATTTAATTTTAAATGCACTTACTGTGGTTGGATAGCTGCAGTTGATCTGCTTTGAGCTTTTACTGTGCTGGCTAGAGAGGTGTTGGCTGGAGGAATGCTGGTTGATTAATTACCAAGGAGAAGGGAGGAGTAGGCTTGAACTGCCTATAATGCGATTCATGTTCTGAGCCCCTGTGAGTCAACAAGGGTAGAATGCAGAATTCCAGGTCTCTGGGCACTTGCAGGGAGCATCCTGCCTGGTCCCTGGAGACTCAGAAGTATGGCTCTTACAGGGGAGTGACTATGCTTAGCCTTGCTTATTTTCATCATGTGGTGAACTCATCAACGTCTTAGAATTATATAGTGGCTTCCGAAGTAAGCAGAGAGGATTGTTTTGAGCCTTGCAGAGTCCTTATTAGCTGCTTAGGGCTTGTGACACACAGAGCAAGAGTTCCACCAGAAGATCATGGGAGCCACAAGTCAACATATGTTATGTATATTTGCATAACACACACAGACTGGCCCAGTTTAGTCCTGTGTAAAGTATTTTACAATGCTCCCACTTTAAATGTTTGAGGAATAATCGATTGAGCAGGTTTGTACATTGCATAATCCCCTGCTTTCTAACTCAGCCATAAATCCAAAATAAATCTGAGCAGTTTTAGTGAGTGAGTCTGCCTCTGTGGAAAGGGAAGGAACAAACTTGATATCTCTGTGTCAAACACCCTAATCCAAACACACTTCAAATAATTCCGGGAATCCTGATCCTATTCCATCCCTTTGAGATACTCTGAGTTCTCAATGTCTGTCAGAGAATTTACAAAGGCCAGTGGGGTAAAGCTCTCTGCAATCTCCATATAGTGTGAGGGCTGAATTGTAAAGGGTAAGTCATCCTGATATCTGTTGTCTACTTTAGAATTCCTACATTCTTGAGCCTTGTGTGGCTCAAACTGGGGGTGAAACCACCATAACTCTGCTCTAGTCAATGGACTTTCTTCTGACTTATATTGTGTAAATTGGGCCATCATATAAGCTATTCATTTTTTTGGACAAAGAGTGAAGATGCTGTTTTGCCACATTAGGTATGAACTACACCTTTTTGTGTTACCTAGTTTCTATAAACATAGCCTCCTGTTGTTAGATTTCTTGTGCTTAACAGGACAACTAAACAAAGCTTAGGAGTTGCAGACCACATGCCAGAATTGGGTGTCACGTTTGTTCATGGAATAAGTTATTACTTAGGCTGTGCAAAATCCTTCCCTCAAAGACACACTTTTCTTTGAAGATAGTGCCTAAGCAGGGAAAAAAATACTGTGTTGAAAAAACCATAGTGGTTTTCATTTATGTACACTATTAACTGGTCCAGGACTGAATATGCAGTAAAATAATGATACATAATCATGCGAGGTAGTTTACAAGAATTTGCTACTGCAAATTCAATAGAACTGTAATGATCATAGACCATTTTGGCGCTTTATCTAGATATTTGAGGCTGCTTTAAGCCTAGCTTTGTGGGTATTTAATGTGGTCTGATACAGAGCACAAGAGTGCAAAATAGCAGCTAGCTATTGCTGTAGCGGTTTTATAATCTATGGCTGAGCTGCTTTCCTTACACTTCGGGAATGTAGTAGTCCTGTCTCTGAGCTGGCACCTTAGAATTAATTTAAAGGTGTACACTCAAGAGGAAAAACATCTCCTACTACCACTTATATTGTGTCATGTCAGCAACCCTGTTTACTTTGGCAGATCAAAAGTTTCTTTAATTAATATGCTGGTTTTTTGCTGGGATAGAGTTCGTTTTCTTCATAGTAGCTAGTATGGAGCTGTGTTTTGGATTTGTGCTGAAAACACTGTTGGTAACACAGGGATGGTTTTGTGGCTGCTGAGCAGCGCTCACACCGAGCCAAGGCCCTTTCTGCTCCTCACCCACCCCACCAGCGAGGGGCTGGGGGTGCACGAGAAGTCGGGAGGGGACACAGCTGGGACAGCTGCCCCCAGCTGACCAAAGGGATATTCTGTGCCATATGGCGCCATGCTCAGCATATAAACTAGGGGGAAGGAGAAAGGAGAGGGACATTCAGAATGATGGTGTTTGTTTTCCCAAGTAACCGTTACGTGTGACGAAGCCCAGCTTTCCTGGGGGTGGTGGAACACTTGCCTGCTGATCAGAAGTGGTGAATGAATTCCTTGGTTTACTTTGCTTGTGTGTGCGGCTTTTGCTTTACCAATTAAACTCTTTCTGTCTCAACCCATGAATTTTCTTACTTTTGCTTTTCTAATTCTCTCCACTATCCTACTGTGAGGGAGTGAGAAGGCGGTTGTGTGGGACTTAGTTACCAGATGAGGTTAAACCATGACAATCCAGAAGCTGTCACTTGTCTCGGTTTGGTCTCTAGGAATTGACAAGAACAAGTCTATGGCCTTCAGGCGCTGACACACCTTAGAAGGTTCAGCGTAGTTGAAGTGTGACTTTTGTTTGTTCAGAAACTTTCACCCTTCCACGTTTTCAAGTGAATTCCAGTTTAGTATATGCCTTCAGCTGGTTTCTTGAGGGGTTTTTTATTATTATTTAAAGTAAAATGTTGCATTTTGTGAACAAAGAAAGTGGAAAAAATGTATTTACTCTCTTACTTTAAAATACAATTATAAACATGGCAACCCAGTTTTTAAGGACTACATTAGTTTCAAAGTGCTTTGCGCAAAAATATCTTTGATATGGAGACTGAGGCATCTCTGTTTTCAAGCCAGTGTTTTCAGAATGCTTTAGAAAAGCATGAGCCTTTGAGAATAAGGCTTCAGAATAGAAACAGACAGCCTTAATGGTACCTGTCACTAGCACTCTAGCTTTACAATGAGGTGAGACCAGGAGCACAGACTGATTAGCAGTTTGGCTTAGCTTTGAACAGCTGAGGAGGCTGCTGTCCCCAGCTGTCCACCTGCCTCTGCTGCAGGGGCATCTTCTCTGCCTGTGAGCCAGCTTCTGAATTCTTGCAATTTACTATGTGGTGTCACTGCCACAGTGTGCAGTGGTATCTTAAGGCAAACAGAATCCATTCTTAGCACCACCACCCTACTTCATTCTTTTTTCTTTATTAGATATCATACTTTTCTCATACTTCATTCAGGAGCAGACTGGCAAGTAGCTTGGGGAGAGTCAGCATGTCACAGGGAGAGTGACTGACAGTGATAAATTCATCAGCCATCTAATGAAGCTAGGCCATCAGCTGTTCATCAGGTAGAGCCTTCCTTCCTAATGAAAGCAGTAATGAAATTTGTATTGTGCAGCACCAACCTAACTGATGACGCTCTGATTTTGGAATTCTTTGGTCAATGGTGAAACCTCAACATTCTTCTAGTCTTGGTGTTCTCTCATACCTGTGGGATGAGAGCAGGGGCACAGGGAGTACAGATCTTAATTGTACTGAAGCAGGCTATTTCAATAAAATGTTTGTTCCGTACAGGAAGCACTCAGGAGGGGAAAAAACAATGCTCCAGAAGTGGCAGGTAAGCTACATCTTGGCTGCACATGGTTAAGTGAAGAATTTCAGCATCTGCCTGTGTGTCTGCGCACAGGTGTGTGTGTGTACATAAGTACTTCAAGACCTAAGCTGTTCTCTTGTGCTGCTGGAGGTAAGGTTATTGGCAAGAGGAGCAGAGTATTTACATCTGGTTATTACAGAGGTTTTGCTCCTGCTGTGAAACATGTGGTGCTACTGTCTGGCAGATTAAGTGTGACTTTACACATTTTTAAACTGAGACCAAAGAGAGCCAGCCACCTAGCTGAATGACTGTTCACAGATCATCTGGACATCTAAATCAACGCACCTCTCATTTTCCCAGGTGTTTTGCTGAACTGAGAGATGCATTTACTTACCTGCACCCCTGATCTTGGTGACGCAGGACACATTGAAGAAATCTATACCTTCTTGTTTATATACAGCACTTTGTGCAGCCTTTTCTGTACAGGCAGTTGTCCAGGATTTTCAAATATACAGATTCTTTGCATTTGGCACTCTTAAATTGGGAGAAAGCACTCTGTTACGCAAATGCAGCATAAAAGCACTGCTTGAGTATAGACAAATGCAAACAGCCTGTCTGAAGAACCAGATTTAAGACAGATTCTGTTGAACAGAATTTGTTGTACAAGAGATATTGTGCTGATCTGAATGGCAATGGATGATCGATTCCACTATTTATAATTCTTGTCCTGGTAGACCTGGGAACCACAGGGCTTTGCGGGTGTCATTGAAGCATAGTTCTCAGGGGTGGAGTTAGAAGATTTTAATTCTTGTTTCCTTTCCCTGGCAGAAGAGGGAGATCAGCAACTTTGATTACCTCATGTACCTGAACACATTGGCTGGCCGCAGCTACAACGATTACATGCAGTATCCTGTGTTTCCATGGGTCCTTGCTGACTATCACTCTGAGGTCAGTGCTTGCTGTAGCATTCTGTACTTTCTATGATAGCAACCATACAAAGGTTTGTCGAATTACGCCATTGAAGCTGAGGGGCCTAGACCAAGGGTTCAAAATTTGAGATAGTTAATTTGAACAGTACTGATTCTTTAAATATTAACCGTATCTTCAAATCAGTATGGTGAGGATCACATTCTGCCTCAGAAAGATGGATGAACATCTGTTTCATACATACCTACTTAAAGGCAGGCTGCGTTGTCTTGGCAGATAGGCAGGGACAGGCTTCTGTGACCCCTGACAAGGAGGTTTGGACAGAAAAGCCTTGAGAGCAATTTGCAACCTGCAAGGTTCTTTATTTGCGAAGTCTTTATTTCCAAGTCCCATAACCGGTTCTGGAGATGGGTGTTTTAGTACTGAATCTGTGACCCTCTTTGTATAGGTGAAACTTCCAACACAGCCTTGCTGCTATCCAGTGTCATTGAGCGAGTCATGATGTCTAAGACCCAGGGATCTAAAATCTACATCTTTGCTGGTTTTGCTTTCAGACTCTAAACCTTACTAATCCTCATACATTTCGGGACCTGTCAAAGCCCATGGGAGCGCAGACTGCGGAGAGGAAACACAAGTTCATCCAACGCTACAATGAGGTGGAGAAGAGTGAGGGTGAGTGTTTTAGGAGACTAACAAACAGCAGAGGCTTGGGTCCCCTCAGGCCTTTGGGGATGCTGGTGAATCCTTTGGAAATGGCCACGCAAAAAATTTCCAGACCTCAGGCTAAGGGAAGCACTATATGCCAAGGAGATTCTCTCACTTCTGGATACAAACTGGTTCAGGATTCAAAGAGAAATGACTCCTACAGGTACTGCCTTACATGTCTTGTACAGCTGCATTCTGTTGTCTTCCCTTGGCCAGGAAGACACACTACAGCAAAAAGCAATGTCCCCTGAAAAAGACTGCTGTTAGCTAAGCTGTACACATTAGTCTTGTTTGTTAGCTAAGCTGCATGTAGAAGACTGCTGCACAAAGCTTAGCTAACAGGTACTTTAGAAAAGGAAACCGCATGCTGAGGCTGTTGAACTCTGGAGATCAAGACCTTTTTTGGTGCTAATGGGGAAGGGTACAGTCTGGAAAGTTAAAGGCCTTAATCTTCAGAAAATGCAATGTGGAAGGCGAAAAAAAGAACGTACAGAGATGGTAGTAACAGTGCACATTCAATGCAAATATGCAAGGTGTGCTTTTGCTCGCAAATCCTTGAACACATCTGCTTTAAAGACCTGTTTGCTATTTAGTTGTGCTGTGGTAACTGGATGGTATGGCCTTGAAATGGTGATATTTTGCCCTAGAACCTGATTTTGTGTCCAATTTCCAGGAGACCTGTCAGCCCAGTGCCATTACTGTACTCACTATTCATCAGCAATTATAGTGGCATCTTACCTGGTCCGAATGGAACCGTTTACCCAGACCTTCTGTTCTCTGCAGGTAAGGGGGCAGGATAGTTTCCCTCCTACACCTCATTATGGACACTGTAGCACATTATAGTGGCCATGTAATGAGGGGGGATTAATTCTTTTGACATTTTCTGTATACTGTAATTGGACTGTGGACTCACTGAAGGCTCTGTGCTATGTCTGTTGAATTCAATGAAAACATCTTAATGGGAGCGTGATTGATGCCTGATGATCTTGGTTTATTCCTGAGGGAGAAGGATTAGTTTTGGTCCGGTGATACATTTTGTGAGAGCTGAGGCATGTGAACACTTAGACAGTGTTTTACTGCCTGCCTGAGTGTAAGCTTCTTGACTTTGGGGCAGATGAGACTTTCACGGTAGGTATTCTAAGCCCAAGTGCCCATATAGTAATTCAGCTACAGGCAAGCACTTGGAGCTGGCTGTGGTGACATAAAGACTATTCCTGGGCCAGATGAGGGGACACAGGTTCTAGTGGGTGTGAAAGGATAGGGATCATGGGATCAGCTCCCTGAAGGAGTAGTAGGGTGAGACTACATTCAGTGCTCCAGGAGGAGGAATATTATGTTTTAGCTTGTTCTGAACTCGGTGGTGTTTTATGATGCCAGAAGCACCCACCATGGAATCGAATTTCATGGGAACTGTGTGCTTACCTTTCCCAGATGGTCAGCATACAGGGGCACAAAATTCCCTGACTGCCCTATTCAACAGGCAGTTGGTGACACAGAAGCACAGACGCTTGGGCTGTAGCAGACAATTGTTACCCTTATTTTTGTAAATGTGTTGTGTTATAAAAGGGTCTGCCAGGAGGACAGGTCCTCAAAAGTGTATTTCTTCGAGTGTCTCGCTGAAATCTACCTATCCCTATGGAGCATGTGAGGGAGACAGCTAGGCCAGAATATTCCACACTCAGAGACTGCTGTGCATATGGTGAGGGCTCGCCATGCCTCCTGCAGCTTTCCAAGTGCTTTGCTGTTGTGCTGGTCTTTTTTCTTTTTTTTTTTTCTTTTTTTTTTTTTTTAATGAACTAATACAAATAAAGCGCTGTGCTAATTAAGTAATAAGCCCTATGATATCGGCTGTTACCAGCAGTAGCTGATGGGTTAGTGAACCACCTGAGGCAATGGTTACCATTGCACTCTGTGAGCCATATGTTAGCTGCAGTCATGAATGACTGTGGAGCAGTTATTTCTTGTAAACAGCAAAGGCTGCTGTATCTCACTGGCACACTTTTCATGCATAACAAGTTCCCAGTCTGAGTAGTTGCTTTGTGGCTGTGTTTGTGTGTGATTAGCAGGTAACCAGCATTTTTGTGGGGATAGTTCTCTTCAAAGGCTGCTGGGACCTGAAGCACTCGAAATTTTGTCTGGATGTGGATCCACTGAAACTGTTGAATGACTTCAGTTCTCTTTCCTTTGCCCTTATGTTGTTGCATGTTCAGCTGAGCTCATTGCTGTCATTTCCCCCAGCTGACTGGTCCTATAGTGGCTTGGGAATCACTAACTGTGACATGCAGTCAGGCAAGCAGCAGACTTCAGAACTGTGTGATTAAGTCAAAAGCAGGTTAGAAGAGAAGTACTCCCAAACTCAAGACCTTGGAAGGGTGCTGATTTGGGAGCTGTGAAAGCTTCTCAGCATCTTAAAAAGTAGAAAAGCTATGCTTATAACTGCAAACTGCCAGTCTGAATGCATGACAAGGAAATGCAACAACTTGGGTGCACCTCTTGTGAAAAGTTGATGTTGGTGTAACATCCTGTTTCTCAAGTCAAAGAATTGATTTACACCTGACCACAGAAGGAGGCAGTGAGGAAGCATTGCCTCTAGTAGGGGAACTGTACTGGTGTTTACAAAACCTCACTATTTCACATTTTATTTTAGTGTATTGAGAACTGACTCTATAGAAAAGTGTGTATGTGCTTTGCATATTGTACTGGAATGGGTGAAAAACTGGCTCATCAGACAGATGTTGGATGGTACCTTCCACTTCACCTTAGATAAGTACCACCTGGAATTTCTTTCGGGAGTTGGTACCAACACTACAAAAAAGCAGCAAAAGTTTCTGTGTTTAGTGTCTTTTTCGGAAAGGACCCTATGTCCTTAATAATTAGTGAGACTTGCTTTTGTTTCAACTCAGCTTTTATCCCCTTTTATTCTTATCCCACACTGTTGCATTTCAGCAAGCAGGGAGATCTTCTTTCCTGGTGTTTACATCCCAAAGGTACTTACAGAGAATAGGGTTCTTACTCTTCATTGTGTCACTGACTTGAGCAGTTATTTAAGCACTGTCTGCAGGTAGTTTCTTCGTAGCATCTCTGGGCCTGGTAAGTCTTTGTACCTTCATAAGCATCTCTTAGAAGCACTTTGAGGTCTTCGGGTTTAAAGCACCACCAAGGATCAGTGATGCTCAGTTTTATAAACGTGGAGTGTCCTAACTTTTCTCTAGAGATCACTTTGACTAGTTGCTTTGTATATACTCTGCTGAACTGTAGTTTTAAAAAGCATATTTTTCCAGTATTCCTGATGACAGACAGTATAAGGCCTCTACTGAAAGGAAAGAAAATACCGACTTACTGTGTCTAGCTACAGAAAAGCCATCAGTGTTTATGTCAACTTAGAATCTAAAGAAATAAAGCAGTTCTTGATTCTCTTTTTCCATTTCAGTGCAGTTTCTGCATTCATAGAGAGAGAAAACTCATTAATTCTGATATAAATATATGCAAATAAATTTATTAATATAGGAAATGGGAAAATCAGTTATTGCTTCCTTTATAAATAATACAGGCTTAAGTTTTAAAGATATTACTTTTCCCGAAAATGAATTAGACAGCGAGGGAAAAAATCACATTTTTTCGTGGTGGTAATATCTTTAACCAGATTTGTCGCGCTAACAGCATTTCCTATGTATATATTATTTTTATTTAATACAGGTAATCTTTTTATTACAAATCATATTGTTTCTCAGGAGATTACCATCAGCTCTCATAAAAGCTGCAAAAAAAGATGAAAAAGCATCAATCACCACCAGACACAGCATGCTGTGTGCAGATTAAATATACAAAGCCCTTTAATATGCTTCAATGAGATACTTGTTAGCTGTTGATTTATTTATAGTCCTCCTTCTACTCTGTTTTAATTTCAATTTGAATTTGACTCCAAGGGTTCCTGCCTAATAACGATCAAGAACAAGATGACCTTGTGCTTCAGATTAACTCCAGCTAGGCTTACTCATGTGATTAGCCACTTTTTCACTCAGTCCCTTGAGTGGGTATGGGAAGGCTTCACAATTGTCAGTGGTATAAAGGAGGAGGACAAGAAGGTAAAGCAGAACTACGTTGTCATTTAGAGATGAGGCTGGACCAAAAGCTTTGTCAGAATTCACACCAGGGGAAGCAGGGATGGTTTTTTTCCATCTAGAATGTGTTGGCTTTTGGTGGGAGTCTATCTCGAAAGACAAGTGCAGAGATGTGGCTTCAGAACTTAGGGTTTATTGATTTCTGTGTTTTGATAGCTTATCCATGGGGGTAGTTTCTCCCTAAGAAAAGATACAGCAAAAGTTATTTTTTGACTTGCAGTTCCCAGACTTAGCAGAATTTGAAGATCCAAAGGGGTTGCATCATAAGTGTGCAGGTACTTGCAGGGTCAAAAGGGCAGTGGTTCTTATCATCAGAAACCAATGTGGAAACTGCTGCTTTGGATTCATCTGATCCATGGGAGTAGGATTCCATCCTTATAGCATGATTATGCTTAGACATTATCTTCTTATTTAATAGACTGCAAGTCAGAACAGCTGACTGTTTATATGCAGGATGACAGCATTCTCCTCATCTGGCACATGCAACAGTCTACAGGCAGAGAGAAAACTAACCAAAAGCTATCAAGTTTTCCCAAGGGGTCAGCCATAGACAGAATGTGATGGCATCTCATGTTCATTAACAGATTGACTCTTGCACCACCTCTGGGTTTTAGTGTCTTCATTGTGCAATCCTACTGGCTTATTCTTTTTGCCTAGTGAAGCAGCTTTGAGGATTGAATGGTTGAGGATGAGCAATCATTCATACATTTTTACTGCACTGCAGAACTATTTAAAGGTACTTGTTCTATCTCTGACAATATCTCTTGAGCCCTATCAGTGGGATGTAGTGTTATGTCCCATGACATATAATCCAAATTAATTAAGTCCAATGAGAAATACCTATATTAGCCTGGGAGCATGCTGCAGTTGGGCAGCTATACTGCTGCCAGTACCTAAACAAGGTATTGGGAAACAATTTGGTTCTGTCACTTCATACAGTTAGAAAGTCAGCTTTCTTCTGAAGCAACTTGTTCTTTCTGGCAAACTCATTCAGATGATCTCAAAAACCCTGATTTTTGTTTGATTATTTCCATTATTGTAGAAATTTTATGTTAAAATAAATCCTTTCATGCCTAACGTAAGGATCCCTATGTAAAGGTGGACTTGGATTTTCACAGATGCATACAGTATATGAAATCTCATTAGAAAATCCTGTAGGAGATATGGTTCCATTGTAAGGCATATACCCTTGATTCAGTAAGTGATTTATTTTATTCTTTACTTTCTTCTTGAGGGGTTAGCTCAAAATGACATCCTGGGCTACTGAGGCTGCTTTTGTCTAGTGTTTGACTCTTGTGAAACTAAACATGTTCAGATTCTCTCAGGATGTGAGGTAGTTTGTTTCTCCTTCGTTACACATCAATTCAGCTTGGGACCCAGATATTCCTCCTTTCTTCCCCTCTTTATGCTGTTGTTCCTTCCCATAAGGAATGAACAGCCCCTGCAGGCTCCTGCCAGCTGGGCCTTTCCTGTTTGCGTGGAGCTGATGAATGCTATTTCAGTGGTACTGCCCCTTCCCCAAAGGTTTTTCTCAGTAGAATTGTGCATAAGATTGTTCACAACTATTTGGGTCTCAACTGAAGCAAAACCACTGAAGTCCACTGCTTGAAAATCATTTTGGGGTGAAAGGAATTAATTGCTTTCAGAAGGATTAATAGTGGGTATTCTGATATTCTCAAGCTGCCCATGATCATTTCTGCTTGCTTCTTGTGTTATTGCAAGCTACGCCAAGACTCCCAGCTTTAATGGTATTCTCAACCTACATATTTACAAATCAGGACTAAGGCAGCCCCTAATATGAGATCACAGTTAGCAGAGCTGGGACAGATCTTGAGCTATCACCTAATCAAACATGTGATAAGATGATTATTGCAGAATTGGCTAAGATTCTGCATCTACTTTTTATTTAACAAAATATTTGCACTGCAGTTTTTTTGTCTGTCTCCATTTCACAGGGTGGGAATTTTGATGTTGCAGACAGGATGTTTCACAGTGTCAAGAGCACGTGGGAATCAGCATCAAGGGACAACATGAGTGATGTCAGGGAACTCATCCCTGAATTCTTCTACTTGCCAGAGTTCCTGACCAATGCAAATCACTTTGAACTTGGTAAGTTCTAGAAGGGACTTCAGGGCTCCCCTTCGGCTCCTCAGCATAATGACAAGGGAAAAGATCTGGATCATGTGTTGAGAGTTGGTCCCTGGACTATGTGGACTGACCAGGCTCTCTAGTGATGAGAGCTTTTATTAAAATAAGGCTACAAGAATACAAGCTTCTGTTATCTGAATGCTATGAGAAGAACCAAGTTTACAGCTCAGAAGGGACTGTAGTTCCTATTAGTTACTGTGCAAAAGAATTACAAATTTTGTCAGACCAAGGTGGATTTTGATATAAGCAATCTAGATAGTTGCTCTTGAAAATTTGGTCTGCATCATCACATCTATGTGGCTATGAACAATATATTAATTTGACTTTTGCAGATAGATCAATTGTAAAATGGTGTTAGTGAAAGGTGTTTTTTTAAATTTTTTGCAAGATCACAAGGTGATTAAAGTTGTCAAATGTCCTCCCTATAATCTTAAAATGTTCTGCACAAGTCACATGAACATGATACACTGTCCCTGGCCTCAAGCAGCATCACAATCCCTTCTGAATGTACACTGTCTTTAGACTTTTCTGCATCAGTGATTGAGGGTCAGAGAGAATCCAATAAAAATAGTATTCAGAAATAGTCATGGCAGTCCTGATCCACTTCACTTTACAGGAAATTCACATAATTTGCATAAAATGCAAAGCTGCTTTTTGTAGTGGACACAGGTTGATTAACAATTAAGGCAGCAGAGAAATACCTTAAGAATCAGCCTAAACTGATGACGGCAAGGCAACTTAACTCAAGGTATTGAGGTCTAGGTATATTTTTATTTAAGATCTCAGTGAAATGAGACATCGTTGTGGTTTAAGCCTGGCTGGCAGCCAAGCACCACAGTCACTCACCCACTCCCCGCAGTGGGGTGGGGGAAAGAATCGGAAGAGTAAAAGAGAGAAAACTCATAGGTTGAGACAAAGACAGTTTACAAAGTAAAGCAAAAGCTGTGCATGCAAGCAAAGTAAACCAAGGAATTCATTCACCACTTCTGATCAGCAGGCAAGTTTTCCACCACCCCCAGGAAAGCTGGGCTTCATCACACGTAACGGTTACTTGGGAAAACAAACACCATCATTCTGAATGTCCCTCTCCTTTCTCCTTCCCCCTAGTTTATATGCTGAGCATGGCGCCATATGGCACAGAATATCCCTTTGGTCAGCTGGGGGCAGCTGTCCCAGCTGTGTCCCCTCCCGACTTCTCGTGCACCCCCAGCCCCTCGCTGGTGGGGTGGGTGAGGAGCAGAAAGGGCCTTGGCTCGGTGTGAGCGCTGCTCAGCAGTGACGAAAACATCCCTGTGTTACCAACAGTGTTTTCAGCACAAATCCAAAACACAGCCCCGTACTTGCTGCTATGAAGAAAATAAACTCTATACCAGCAAAAAACCAGCATAGGCATGCTAAGAAAAGAGCAGAAGGGGAAAAAGATGCTACAAGATTGTTAGAAGGTAAGAAAGAACAGGGGTACTTTCATCCTGAGGGGAGGTCAAGAAACAGCCTGGCTGAGATCAAGATCCAGAGACTGACCTGAGTGGAATCAAGTGGAGGGACCTAAAAAAGACACCAGAATCTTACCGACAGAGAGTAAATATACAGGAAGATTTTACAACAGGCAAAGCCAAGCACCAGAATCCGTTCACTGCCACACTGTAAGGAGACACGGTCCCGGACCTGAGCCTCAACTTAGATTTGAATTCATCCTATTGTGCAACACTGTGCTCTGATTTCAGAACATATGCTCAACTCCTGAAAGGGATCAGATTGCGAAGTACCTGACAACAAAATCTTTTTCAGTGCCTGTTTTAGTAGGAATATCTGGCAGTTAGGCCCACAGGATTATGTATAAAAAGAAAGTTGTGCCAACAAGTTTGTCTTGTCTGAGTTTGCAGTCAGTGCTAAAATGTTTTGTGCTGTGGACATGCATATTTTTACTGTATTAGTGACAGTTATTAGAACATCTCAATGCTTTATTATTGGATCAGAAATGCCAGGAGAAATTGGTTCTGCAGTGTTCTATGGCACTATATTTGATGTAGAACCTGAAACTGCATGTGGGAACGTCACGTCAGTTCCCTTTGACTTCAGTGTTTTAGAAAATCTATTTCTATTTGCAATGTGTGTGATTCTTGTTTTTAATTCTCCCTTTGTAATTCCTGCAGGCTGCATGCAGGATGGAACAGTGCTGGGAGATGTGCAGCTTCCTCCTTGGGCAGACGGGGACCCCTATAAATTCATTCTTCTGCACAGACAGGTCAGTGAGTATCAAGATTTGTGACAAAATGCTGCACTGAGTTGCACTGAAAATGAAGCTCTGAAGGCCAGAGTCACAAACCAAAATGTTAGATCCAAGTGTGTCCTGCCTTTGCAGACTTCATGTGGATTCTGAACTTCACATGTCTATTTGTCTGTCTGACAATTCACCCTGAATCACGACCAACTTTCCAGACAGGTGAAGTTTGTATCTAGGTCTGTGACATGGACCTATCTCAGCCTGTAAGTGTATGTGAACATAACATAATGCATACACGTGACATTTATATGCATATAGTTCCATGTTGTGGCTAACCAGCTGTGTGTGTGTTTAAACTATCTACCTTCATCTCTGAGTCATGTTAGGACTACAATTATGTTTTTATTTGGGGAGGGGAAAACCTAATGTGATTTCCTGCCTTTAATGGAGTTAGCCTTGGCAATTTGAAAGCAAATCGGTTTAAGGTCCTGAGACTTAACTACAATTAGTGCTATCTATTAGTACTTAGAAAATCTTGACTTCGCATGATGTCACCTGCTATGCAGCAGTGAGAACAAATGCAATTCTGTATGAAGGTTATTGCAATGAATGCAGACTTTGCAGCAGAATGTCTTGGTGCAGGTGTCTTTTTGTTAGAGCTATAAAGGCAATGGGCTGTACTATAGTGCCTCTGCATTATGTCATCAGATTTCCTGTGGCACAATGAGTCAATCTGTATTTGTGAGTACAGACAGATTGTTGCTGTATACCAGAAATGTGATGATGATATGTTTTAGCATCAGTGGGACTAAACAATTAGCCTATGATTTTCAAGGCATTGCATTATCCTGATTTGTCACGTGTACCTTCAGTTTCTGCCTCAGTGAGTTCTTCTCACCTCTCCTATGCTACGGCAGGTCCTCCCCTTGGGAGTTCAACTTTCACTCTCTGTAATCTCTTTGTAGGTGATTTTATCCAAACCTATGGATACATCCGTCTTCTCTATTTTGGTATCTCCAAATAAGCCTTTCTTCAGTTAACCTTTCCAAACGCTGGTTTAAATCCTGTCTCCTTAATGACTATCGTAACTTTTTTGTTCCTGTTCTGAAAAAAACTCAGTCATACTCTTGTCTTGTAAATATTCTTTTCACCACTGTTCCTTTAACCATTGACAATAACTGCCCTGCTCCCATTAAGTTACCATTACTTTCATGTCCCTTGCTTTGCACTGCTGTGCTGCATGCAGAATCCATATTTCTTGTGATGTACATACTACTAAATAATTTACATGTTTTTCTTGGGCATTCTTTTGAATCTTCAGCTTATTCTTTCTAACATCCTGATACCTTGTTTCAAGTCATTACAGAGATAACTGGAAGGGGGACCATTTCCATTGTCTGCATTGCACACAAATCTCCTTCCCACTGCCCTTATTATTTGAACTTTTCTATGGCTCCACTCCCTATACTTAGTGTCTCTGCTTTCCCTCTTGAGACCCTATGCATCTGTTTGATTTATTTATTCTGGCCTCTTATGTCTCCTTCTCCTTGCAGCCACCTGGGTGCTGTCAAGTAATCTAGCCTTAGTCCCATGTTTGACAATGCCTTTTTTATCCATGTTTAAAGAATAAACCAAAAAAAATCCTTTATAAGCTGTTCTATGGGCTGTGAATCCATCCTGAGGAAAATTTTCTTCTGTTAAACCAGTTTTAAGAGAACAGGCTCGTAGTAGTGTACATCATCTACACATTTTGCAAAATTAATTCTGCAAACACTTTGGCTGGTGAATAGCTCTGAGAGCCAGCCTGTTCAACTCTGGATTCATTCACACGTGCTCAGGTTACTCCTGTGAGTGAGCTTGTATATGAATTGAGTCTGAGCTTGCCTGCTTTCTTGTGCAGTAGTCCTGCCTTTGTTTCTTTTTAAGGACTGTTGAGTGTATAATGAGATATATCCTTTTTTGTTGTTGTTGTGTAATCGATTAAGCAGCTCCCTTTAGTCTCTATTGTGAATTCATCACCTGAACGCTTCACTTTAAATCTGTGGCAGAACAATAATGCTAATAAATATTTAAAAGAAGTTAAATTTCAGTCTTGCTACTTTACCTATTTTGAAATGGGTAACTTTTAAACAACAACACTTATTAAAAATGTTGTTTTCAATCATTTCGGAAATGTCATTGAAAGTAGTCATCTACCACTTTTTGCCCCAGAATCCTGCCTCAGTACAAAACAGCTTGTGAATTAATGATATTCAAAATTATGTGGTGTGGAGAATAGCTGCTTACTATTATTAGCAGGTTTCAAGTGTCTCCATGCCTAGTAGCTTGACTCAGTGGTATGCTGTCATGCAGTTTAGTAACCTAAGCCAGTACATTGAATTTACAGCATATGCAGTAACTAATCAGTCCCTTTGCAGAAGCCACATTAATCTCCTTGTTCTTTGTTTTACCTTCTATTTCTGTAGCAGTTACCTGTGTAACTCAGATCACAGCCCAGTTTTACTGGGCTGACAAGCACACAGTGAGTAAACCTATCTGGGGAAAAAATGCATAGAAGAGCTTTTCTCCAGAAAACTAGTCAGATTGAAATAGGAGTGTGTCAGTAATAACAAGAAATGTCTCAATGAATCATTTCAACTTTCTGTCTTTGTTATCAAAACATTTCAAAATTATCTTTTCATTGCAATGTTTATATTAGATTACAGGCTGAACTGAAAATATTTTATTTTATGATGTAACTGTTAGAACTAATAGTGTATGGTATATAGGTCCATTATTAGTAAAATAAAAGGATGTGATTTTTCCACATTTAGAACTGGGAGGGGAGGGGTTGTGGATTTTAATACATGAGAAAACTTGAGAGTTGGGGTTTTTTGTTCTGATTTGGAAACACCGTTCAGTGTCTGCATTTCCCCCAGAATCTAGCTTCCATTTTTCAGTCAGAGTCTATCTCCTGCTTTTTTGCAACCTATTAGCTTGAGGGGATAAGAAGGCAATGTTTTTGCCAAAGAACTGAGATGCAGAGAGGTTAAGCGCCATGTTCAGACTGCTTAAGCTCCTGTACATGCACAATAATAAGTATTACTGAGACTGACATCTCTGAAGCTCCTGGAGAGTGATTTAGAGACCCAGAGCTCCAGTCACACTGAAAAGTAGTGGAAGGGAAGACAGAAACGAGTTTTTGTCAGTGCCCATAATCACATGGTGATACTTCTGCTATGAGGGAGGAGATACTTGAGTAAGTGTTCTGTGCACTGCAGGCTTGCCACTTGAAGTACAGTCCTTGCTAAAATGAAGAGTTGAGCCTAGCAAGTGCCTGATCCCTTCCCTTGCAGGGAAGCAGCTCAGTGCCACCCAGTGCAAATAGATGTTAGCCACTGAGGTCAAACATGCAGCAGTTCCCCGGTGTTCCCCAGTGGCTCCAATGAAGGCATGAAGGTTTTGGGGCACTCTGGTTCCTTTCCCTGCTGTATCTCATGCTGTCTATGTGACTTCAAGGTCCTTAGTCTCTGTTCTCCAGATTCCCAAATATGGGAAGGATAACACCGTCCCTCCTTAACAGAGGTGCTGCAGACAGAAATCCATGGATGCCTGAAAGCTGCTGCAATTTTACGCTGATGTTTTTTTAAAGAAAAACATAGGGAGAAATCCTGTCTCGTATATTGTGGCTTGTTTGGAGTGTAAAGCACTGAGCCGTGCTCCTTACTGCTTGTGTAATGGTGAGCACTCTGAAGGCACTTAGATAAAATGGGGAACATCTGTTTTTGCCTTGTACATTGGAGTAAGAGTGCAGTTTGGAAATTAATCTATCAATCATCCCTGCATAATGTGGCTTTGCTCTTATTGCAGTGATCTCAAATTGTGTGAACTAGATTTGTTTTGGATGAAACAAACCCAAAAGCTGCACTCCAGTTGTGCACTACAGATGCTGATGGCATTCAGCCTGTAAGAGCAGACTAGATCTAATTTGAAGTAAAGCCCCCACAGTGTAATGTGGATATTGGGCCCTCTCAACCATCTGTTCTGTTCTACAGACCTGCTTCCACTGAGCTGCACTATTTGATAACATTGGCACTACTGATAAAACCACACAACTTTTATAAATCAATTCAAATCTCAAATAGGAGCAGTTTAGCAAATGAAAGATCACATTTATAGACTCATGTTCTTAATGATTTGCCAGACCTGATCAGATATCACGTACAGTCAATGAATATTCTGTCCCCAACAAATAGGTAGTACTAGGTGTTACACGGGAGGATGCAAGAAATCTTGCTGTGGAAAGTCGATTAGCCTGCCTGGGAAGTTCATCTGACTCTGAAGTGGAGAGTTAGAGATCTTGAATTCTGAAACATATAATGGTTTCTGTCTTCTGAAACCATCCACAAGACTGGGTGTACTTGTTAGTGGTACCGTGGTCAGTTTTAGAAGGCTTCACAATGAGTTTGGTGCATTAAACTGATCCAGATGAACACTGTTCTGAGGTTTGACTATTGCTTTAAAGAATATGAGAGCAAAGAATTGCTCTTGACATAAAACTGAGTAGCTCCCTGTTTCATGTTTAATAAGTTAGGAATCTCATCTACTAAAGAAATTTATTTACTTCCTTATTAGACACCAAGTTCTCCCTCCCTGGTTGGGCTTGTCATAGTGCTCAGTGAAATACTGAGAGGCTGCACATTTGCAGCTCTGTTGGTTGCTTTGTTTTTCTCTGGCAGTGATGCCAGGCAAAATTTACAGTTTGTAATTCATGGACTAACTGCTTTTATTAATAAGGATGAGTTCTGAGTCTGTTCATAAGTGTTTTCCTGTTGTTTGCAGGGGACAGATTGTATGCCACACTTGTTCTCTGAGCTGCCCCGTGATTGTTATAGCTGTGGGCAGGGTCATTTAAACCAGCTGCACTGGGCTAACTGTCGGCTCTGTGAAATGAGCCATTGTTCTGGATCCCATTAGCTTGTTTATTTCCACTGTGCTTTGGGTGGGATGGTCTGCTTGGGAGACCTTTAACTGAGCATCAGGGAGTATTGCGCAGTCAAATGATTTGGAGATCGGAAAGTATTTTTAATAATGCTTAACACTGCTGCTTGAATTATTGGGCAAGGCTGTTTGGGAATCCACAAAAATTTGGTGAGGCAGGTGATGGCAGGGGCACTAATGTTTAGTGAAGCCTCATGGGTAAGGCTGGGTAACCTGGAGGTGGGCAAAGGTTCAACTGAAACTTTTGTCTGCTGCTTATAAATTGCTCTCTGGATCTTCAAGGAAAACTTGTGTTTTCCACCATGTTTACATTGAGCTTTCTAGGGAGCCCACATTGGGGTGGATGTATTACCTTGTAACATCTCTCCCAGTCTTTTTTAGTAGTAATTGTTTCTTCTGGTCCCATTAATCCACACACTTGTCACTATGGGTAGAAAATCTAACTGAAGTAAACCATTTCTTATTTGGCGGGAAAAGTTCAGATCCCAAGTTTTTCCATGATGAGGAAATCCAGTGGTGTGACTGTCTCTGCTTAAGTCCTGCAAGGGTAGCAAAATGTTTGTTGATCAAACTCAGGCTGTCTTGAAGCTTCTGTCATACAGCTGCCCTGTTGCACCCCAAGTCTCCTACTGCAAAACCCCTTCCCTGTCTCGGCTTGCAGCACCCCTTGCCATTTCACTGCAAGTTCTAAATTCTCTTTGCTAGTTCATGGCATGCAGTCTCTCCTGCTATATCCTTCAGACCCCACTTAGAAGCCCCTCTTCTAGTCATCTCCCTTTCCAATCTATATTGATATGTATTTTCTCAAATAAAGTCTTTGCTACTCAGTATGATTTATAAGGCATATTTCTACAAATAGAAATTCACCTGTGATTTGTCCATAGAGCAAAGTGGTGGCACCAAATGCTAAAAGCTGTTTTGCTCATTTAGACTGTCTTGTGTCAGTAACAGTATCGGTGAAGACATGATAGCACAGGCTTTAATGTGTGCTAGAAGCTGGAGGATGTGCCAAGACCTGTGGAGCACTTCCACTCTGTGGAACCTGCCTGTGGTGTCTCTAAGGATATTACTTCTGGTGTCTGTTAAGACAAGCATGCTGCACTTTGTCCTTCCTTTTCCTGTGGGGATCCACCTTTCATCTCTTTGGTCACATTTTGTGAGGATGTGCTGAGAATGGTGGTACTGGAGAAACTGAAAGTGTAAAGATTCTCTTGCACAGAATTTCAGTCTCCAGCAAGGATTGGAAAGTGGTAATGTATTTGTCATGGATACACTCTGCTGAATTAATTAATTTTATTTTGGTTTCAGGCACTGGAAAGTGACTATGTCAGTGCACACCTCCATCGCTGGATAGATCTGATTTTTGGCTACAAGCAACATGGCTCAGCTGCGGTGGAGGCAGTTAACACCTATCACCCTTACTTCTATGGAGACAAGATGGACCTCAACAATGTTAAAGATCCTTTGATTAAGAACACTGTCCTGGGTTTTGTCAGCAACTTCGGACAGATACCAAAGCAGGTACCACTTTACCATGCGAGTAAAGAGCATAATTTGTTTTGATCTTGATTTCAACTGGAAAGCAAGAATAGAAATTTAAATCAGAGACATTTTCTGATTTAAATATGTTGAAAGATGGGCTATAGAATTCCTCAGATTATGTACTACATCAGTATGCACCCACACATGTATGTGATTCCACCTTCTAATCATGCTGTTCCTGTTGTATGCCATACAGCTGTGGCATCAAATCTGGGTACTGCTGCTTCAGTACAGTCACATGAGTAACCACTAGTCTAGGAATGGGTACAGTCAAATAAAAGCAGCTCAAAGTCTCACCTATACTTTTCCCTCTTCTGAATTACTGGGATTAGCTTCCTATCTCTGTGAGGAAAGGATGTAGTCTGATGAAAATGTAACAATGGTAAGATGATACCACAATGAAGAGGTTTGTGTATGATAGTCCTAGAGTCTATGATTAAGGATTTAAACAGATGTCTCTCCTGTATGATCTGGCAAATAGATATTAGTTTTCTAATGCCATTCTTTTGTCCTAGCTCTTCACGAAACCACATCCATCGAGGAATGCCCAAGGCAAAAGCTCATCAGGAAGAGAGACTGTGCTGTCCCTTCACTCAAGTGGAATTCTTCCTCCTTTTATGAGCAGCCTGCAAAATCTGAAACTCTCACCAGTTACAATAAAAGGTGCTGCAGGGACTGTGCTCCATTTCCTGAGCTAATAAGTACAGAATTCTTGGATGGGGTGAATCTGAATTTTCAAGAGCAGAAAAATATTCATGCAGCTTTGTATGAGTTGGTGCAATCAAGATCCCTTCTGCCAATTATTATTTGTATATATGTTTATTGTGAGTGGGCATTGAAAACACTCAAATACTCAGGAGAAATCTTGAAACTTCTGTTGTAGAGTTAAGAAGATACATTTTTTTTTATAAGAAACCTAAATCTTTTCTCTCTTATACATTCTGAATATGTTAAATTGAAACACAAATCTCACTGTTTTCCATTTGCATTCTCACTTTTTATATTCAACAGCAAAGTAAATTATGTCGGTCTTTCCCCACTTCTCAGTCTTCACATCTTTTCTTTTTTATCATCTTTTTCTTAGTCTGTATTTTCCTTACCCTGGAAAATTTCACTGTGTCTACTTCACGCCACGATGGTGTTCTTTGCACATCTTGGTAGGGACAGTGGGCTCCCATAGCTGTGCTACAGAGGCTGTTGGTGGCATGCCCAGCATCCTCTGTAGTGCATGGCATAAGGCAGTCTGCACTGGCAGCTTAATGACACTGCTGTTAAACCCTCTCCTTCAGAGCACATCACTCCCTCTCATGGAATTATGTGGTCCATTGGAGAGGAGTGTTTCCACTATTCTGTCTGGAATCTCTAGTTGTAGAGCAGATTTCTGTCTATGGGCCTGGCCTCAACACTGAGCCCAAATGTGGGATTTGCCAGCCTCACCACACAAGCCGTGCAAGGATGAAAGTTAACATAAGTGCTCTAAAAACCTCAGAATTAAATATGTTCTTTGTCTTATCAGACTATCCCAAGAGAGCTATTGGACACATTGTTCATACTGAGAAAGGCATTCTGGCTGTCGAAAAAAATAAAGTTTTAATTCCTCCTCTTTGGAACAAAACATTCTGCTGGGGATTTGAGGACTTCACCTGCTGCTTTGGCAACTATGGGTCCGAGAAGGTAAATAAGGAAAAGTCTAAGTGTTTCAGAAATGAATGATATGTTGTGGGTTTTGGCTGGTTTGGACACCCATTTCAGAGCCTGTTGTGGAGTTGATTTCAGAGGATGCTGTACAGTCAACCTTTTTGAGGAATCTCAAGTCGTATATCCCAACAGAGTGCAAAGTCATTGTAGACTGCTCAAAAATGTGTAATTTCTGATCTCAATTATCTCAGGTTTTCCTTCCAGTAACTGTGTTCTCCATCAAAATGAAGGAGAAACACCATTTCATGGGTTGTAAGGACAACACAAGGTCTCCTGGCTACTAATCAGAAATTTCATTGTGCAGAACTTTCTGTTGGAATTAAAACAGGACCATCTGTCAATTTTTCTCTGTCTCCCCAGTGTAGCCCAGTGCATTCATTCAAAATAATAATATCTTCTGTGCTAGAAAGTTAATACTCTTACTTCTTTGCTGTTAAAAAGCAACAGTCTGTGTCACCACACTGCTTGTTAGGGCACTTGACAGATCCAGTTTCTCTAGCACAATCACACTGATTTTTGGATGTGTTTGGGTCAATGTTATGACACACAAAGAGATCTGAGTTAGCTTGGGTACCAGAATAGCAGAATATGTCATTCAGGAATTTGTGCAAGCCACATCATTATGTTTTTACAGACATACAGTCAATGGAAGTGAAAAAGCCATGAGGTATACTTTACTTCCTGCTCCCTGTATAAAATTATTGAGAGTTTTCTCCATTGAATTAAATTAAAATCTGTTTAACAGTTCAGAATGCTGTTGTGTCTTCAAAAGTCAGGATGTCACTGATCCTAGTGACACTGAGCATAATGAGTGTGATTAGACAGTCACTGTGAGGGATAGTTGGGAATCCAACTTAAGTTCTCTCTGGCTCAACAGTGCCTCTGGACATGAGCTTGGAAGAAATTGTCCTCGTAAGCAGGTAAAGGTTTGTCTGTCTGTGGTATGTGTTTTGTAGATGTGTCATCCAGCTGCACCAGAATCATTAGCAACATAGTGGTGTCCCTGTTGTGTGGGAGAGAGCTAATGCAGAACGTGAGCAGAGGGATGTTTGTGCTGTAGTTGTAGCAATGTGTAATAGACCTGACCTTGGTTTAGGCTGATGTGGGTGCTGCTAACAGAGCCGTTGACACAGACTGACACAAAGTGGAATTTACTGCACAGAATGGAATTGGCTTTTCAATCCAAGAGGAGGATTGCAAAGCCTGGCACTAACATTGTTAGCAGTGGCCATCACAGCCTGAGCTTTCTTTTTAATCTATGTTGAATGTTTGCATTCTGTCACTATATAGTGGCAGAATAAGCTTATCTGAAGTTATGTAGGAAGCCTGTGGCACAAGAGGGATTGGGACTCAGGTCTCCTAAGACGTAAGGCACTGATATTTGTCCAGCGTTCCTGTTTGGGCCCTGGAGGAACGGCACAGCTGCATGTAGCCACAGCCTGTGTGTGTGCATACTATGCAGCTGTGCTTTGAGCATAGAGACTGGTTAAGATGAGCTTTTCTTTCCTGGATGTGAAGAAATGGAAGTTCAGTTCTGAAAACTGCATCTGCCATTTGGTGCTAATAAATGCATGGTATCACCATATGAGCATTTGACTTAAAGCTGCTTTCTTGTACAGAACGTGTCTACATTTGAGTGCATGGCAGACTGGGGAAAGTGCCTCTGCGCTGTGTGTCCTTCAGCAACTACCATAATCACATCTGGAACAAGCTCAGTCGTGTGTGTCTGGGAACTTTCGCTGGTCAAGGACAAAGTGAAATGTTTGAACTTGAGACAGGTCAGTACTGTGGCTCTTTTGCTATAGAAGCTTAACGAAAACCAGAAGATTAGTTTCTCTCAGATGACTGGCAGAGGAAACACCTTTGGGTGAATCAAGAAGGCAGAGAAAACCCAGTAATCAGCATGTTATCAACCTGATATCAGGTCTGAATCTGATAATATGCCTGATATTTATACACAGCTTATAGTTATGAACTCTGCTTGGGTTTATTTGATTTTTTTTTCTCTTTGGTACCATTTCCAAAGTTTATCATGATGAAAGAAACAGTCAAGATAAGGCATATGCTCTTCTCACTCAAAGTGCAGCCAGCCTTTGGTTTATTTTCAGATACCAGTATCACCTGGAGATGCTTACAGTTCTTTTGGGCTGCTATAGCAATGGACAGGATCTCAAAACCACCCTGCAAACTTAGCAAATGGAAATGAAGGTTCAGCTAGGCAAAGTTCTTGATTCTTTTCTTTCAACCTGAATTCAGAACACAAAAGGTTTATCTGACACTCCATGAGGTAGAAATACATCCAATAAGAATGATATAGTTTGTGTCCTCATTTTCCCAAGTCCTTTAGTGGCTGTTGATCTGGAGCTTGTGTATAGTCATCAAACAGCTGTATAAATGCTATTTCATTTACAAAAGTGAATACTCATGCAGGATTTGTGTGGTTCAGCAGTGATGAGTTCTCAACTTTACAAGTAAAGCTGGAGTACACCTCTGTCATATCAGAAAGGCAGCATAGGACCCTTTTTCCCTAAGAAATTGAGGCAGAAAACACTGCTACTTTTAGGCAAACTAATAAAGGATTCACTGATCAGCAAGATCTCCAAGTGTTAGAAGCTTGTGTTCATTTGCTCTGGAGGGGTATTAGATGATATTTCAGTGCTTTCCTTACCCTGAGCCAAAACATATTTTATTTGTCATTAAATGATGTGAAAACTTCAGTGTCTGTTGGGATTCCAGAGAAGTATTTAGATCTTAATTTATCTGAAATCCTTGTGTGTGGAAATTAGGGGGAAACTGAGTTTAGAGCAGTCTCTTTTTTGAGGTTTATATTGTTTCCTGCTTGAGAAGAAGCCAGAAATATGAGATAAAATCTTCAGTGATGACCTTTTAATCCATCTGGTTATTATTTCAAAGCAGGACATGGACATGGAAGTGGAAGAAATAGCAGCAGAGGAAAGAATAAGCAGTAAACTTCATAAACATCAAAATTATTCCAGTCAGGGGGTCAGTTTGAGTTTCAGGCAACTGTTTGACAAGGCTGTCTTTTATCTCCAATATAACGCCTTTCTCTTTAACAATCTAAAATCAGCTTTGCTGATGTGTTCCACTATGAATAATCTGGTATTACGCAAAGTCTACAAAGTGGTGTGAGATCATGCATTGACAAATTCTGTGTCTTTTTCCTTTTCTTTGCTAGCAGAGGCGCTTTTTTTCTCTCTCTTTTTTTTTTTTTTTTTTTTAAACAACTGTCTGGCATAGATGTAAATTTGAACTATGGTTCCAAATGTCTTCCAGTGAATTACTTGCTGGTTTCATGTAATTCACTGTTTCATGGTGACTGCTTTTTCTGCTGAACAAAAAAAAAATGTGAGTGAGCTTTGCTTAAGTAAAGCTGATGTGCTATAAAGTGGATGCTATTCACTTACCAGCTGTCTCATGGGACTGACACATTCTGGTTTGGAATGTAGTAAAGTACAGAAACTATATTTCAGCAGAAAAAGTCACTTTTCCCTCTCTAGCAGGGTCTGCTTCCACAGTTTTGTGGAACGCTAAAGATTGAGCATAATAGCCTCAGTATTGATCCATGCATTTACCAGTTCCCTCAGTGTTCATGAGCAAAGCAATCCATGCAATCCAGCCCCCAGAAAATCTGGGCCATATGAGACAATAGACTGGGAGAAGCATCTAGGCAAAGTATACTGTCTGCCACACAGACCTCTTAGGGAGGTGTTGAGCATAGCTGCAACATGTCTGTGTCCCCGTCAGCCAGTTAAGTTGGATGGTAGAACTTGGTTTATGTTTTCATGGACTAAACATTCCTGCGGTGAAGCTGGTCATCTTTTTTAATATTTGTGAATTTACTCTGGAGATATGCTTCATAGTTGTTTCTGCAAATAGGCTGCAGGGTACTTCCCATTAAGGGAAACCTGTCAGTCATGAGAAGATGGTAGAGAACTAAAAGCATGCAACCATCTTTGCATGAATATGCATTGAGACACTGGTGGATTGAAGATGAGATTATAGCTGTGCTCAGGTCTAGCCCTCTCTTCCACACTCAGCTTGTGTTTAAAGCACTTCACCACCAGGTAGGATCTTTCTGGGTTAAAAAAAGGGGTTTATTAAAACTTATGCAGGAGCTTAGGTTGGCTTGACTTGCCAGTTTGGATGCTGTCACAGTGGGTACATTTTCTTTCATGATTTGGAGGAAAGAAAGGAAATTTGGAGCCCTTGAACCTGCCATGTCCCAACCCTTTTTGCAGAGATCTTGTGCAGTTCTCAAGTGCAGGCACTGGGTTATGCCCAGTGCTTTGTAAAAGAGACTATTCTACAGCCTGTCCAAAGCTACTGTTGAGCCTCCTTTTCTACGCTCTGTAGAGAGTGTTTGTGACCTCTGAAAACCACTCTTGGATACCCCATTTTGTACCAGTATTTTTAGTCAACAAGTTCTTGTGAATGAAACAAAGTCACAAGCTGAAATTCATCCCTCACAGTTGCAGGTCACCTTCAGTAGTACAGAGCCTGCTGCAGCTCAGTGTCTTCACCAGTGGATTTAATGTTTCAGTGCTGTTGTCCTAGTAACCTTGGCAAGTGGCAGCACATGTGAGCCAGCAAGAGTTCAGTCTGGCAGTCACACGCTGGAAAAGAGTATGAGATGTGTTTGCAAAAATCAGCTGGGACATGTGGTTCTGCTCCATGCTGAACTGAGATAGACACTGAAGATGTGCTAATTATGTCCTGTAGAGAAAGTTAACAGGGAATATGCATTTACTGTTAAAACTGGTAAGTCTGACTTTTCACAGTAAAGCAGCTAAAAACTGAGCCCTTAAAGGCTTTTTAGGAAAGCTGTGAAGGACTTGTGCTCTGTTGCACTACAGGCTTTACTGTCATTGGTGGTTATACAGCAGAAATGTATACTGCTGTCACTTGAGAATGCTGCATTAAACAATTATCATCAGTATATTTCAATCCACGACTTCTATCTGAGCTATTAAGTTGCCTAAAGTGTTGTCTTTTTTTATGAAACAGTTTAAATAAAGCTGAATTAAACTGAGCACTCCTTATATCTCTGGAACCTATGAAAAATAACAAAAAAAGAATGAAAGAGAAAGGAATTTCTGTATGGCTTTAAAGCAAAAATTCTCCCCAAATGCTGTTTTTCTTAACTAAAGAAAAAAAAAAAATTAGTACTTGTTCAAAAAACAGAAAGATAAGATTGAGAATGTCACTGAAATACATCCTGATGAGTTTTATTTCACAATTTTTTTAAAATATTGAGAAACTGTCATTTCCAAGCATAAATTTTACTTAAAACTGCATGGACTGAAGTGAAAAATGTGCTTTTGAGCACAAAGCCGAGTTGTAGAGTCTGAAATGTATGCCGAGGGCCCTGAGTTACTGTGCAACTTGGGGCAAGTCATATAATCTCTTGGAGCCTCAACTTTCTTCAATCATGAGTTGAGAACAAGGGTGCTTCTATAAGATGCTTTAGTATTACCCCCTCACACCCTTTTCAGTTCTCCAAAGAATGACTAGGTTGCTGTTCTTACTAAGCAAACTGACAGTAGGACTGTGGTTCCCTAGTAAATCAGCCAGCCTCTGCTGTGGTTTATTTGTTGCTTTTTCCCCACCAGGCTTTGTATGGGCACACTCAGGCAGTGACCTGCCTTGCTGCATCTGTGACCTACAGCATCTTCGTGAGTGGATCCGATGACAGAACCTGCATCATCTGGGACCTGAACCAGCTGACGTACATAAACCAGCTTCCTGCCCACAGGGCAAGCCTCTGTTCTGTTGCCATCAACAATTCAACAGTAAGATCTTCATTTATCATCTTTCTTCTGATGCATCCATGAACATTTCATGATAATTTAATGGGTGCTTTTCCCAACATAAAAACATCCTGAGAGTCTGATACATTGATTTTTTTCTTTCTACAGAGATTGCTAATAGTGTTCTTAATGATGAGAGGCGAGCACTAAAAGCAACATCTTAGACTGAGTAGCTAAGTAGAAACATCTTTGGATGGGTAGATAGCAAGATTAAACAACTTTTAGTTTACAGAGCATGAAGTATTACCCTAGTAGATCCTGGATTTGGCTCACCCTTAACCTTATTGCCTCCATTATTTCATTAATTTCTCCTGACATTCAAGCAGCAGAGCCATGTCAGTTGAGACATTAGACCTCAGTCTGCTGCCTCAGCTGACAACTGCCTTACACCTTTGTGGTGACAACACTGGCTTTTTGCTTTCCCTTCTACTCTCAGGTCTGGGGGAGCTTTTGATGGCAGTGGTCTGTGTCTGTGCCTGGGCAGAATTGCATGCATGTTGATAGGAAAATATTCTGTATTGAATTTTACTTTAAGCACTCTGGATGAGATTTTTTCCAACCTTCTACCTCCCAAAAGTGTTGCTTGCATATGTGTATTTTTTGTCTCTGCTAACATACTAGAGCAGGACTCCAGCTGCTCAGACAATTTGAGGTTGGATCCACTACTGGAGCTTGTACCAAGACAGCCAAATCTGAGTACACAGCAGTAAGAAACCAGGCAGATATTCTCTACTTAGTCTCCATCAAAGCAGGCATCTCATATCAGAACTTTATTAACCATACGATCCGAAGGTTAGCAATTGGGAATGGGAATTAAGTAGCCTGTTCAGTGCCAGCTCAGCTCCCAGTGCCAGGGGTCCTTGTTAGTGTAAAATAGCCAGTGGCTTCAGCAGGCCAGTTCAGTATACCATGGTGGTCCCTTATGAAGCCAGCTGAAGCAGTACGAAGCATTCAGAAATGAGTGGGTGGGCTGGCACAAAGCATGGGCTTGAGAGCCCAGAAAGATGGAGTCCTCTTCTTTCTATGTACCCACCCACCATTGACAGAGACTTTTTAGTTGGTAGCTCCTCTTCTAAAGCTGTCCAAAAATGAAATGGTCTGTGCCAGGAACAGTCTGGTGATTGATCCAAGCACAGTCCTCCAAGCTGTTGAGGTGCAAATGGTTAAACTGTTTGGACAATAGTCTGAAGAAAGATTTATTTAAAAGGGGAAAAACCTTAGGAAACTATGACTGAAGCTTCAAAAAAAGAAAGATGAAGGGGTCCCTATGTTGTGGATGAAAAAATCTTTTTTGATGTTAGCAGAACAGGATGCTTAATTCTGAAATGTGTTTGGGTATTAGTTTTTTGTTTTGTGGGTTGGTTTTTATATATATATATATATTTATGTATTGTAACACGAAGATAGAAACAAAATGTTTCCACTGTGCTAAGTTAAATATTTTGATTGACACAAAATTGTATGTTTAGTAACAAGGGTTTTTTTCCTGGAAAATTCAGAGCAATTTGAAGCAAACGTTTGAAGGAAACAAACTGGTGAACCACATACTTTTCTGTGAAATAAGAACTCTATACGGCTCTTTGTTATGTGATTGTTGGGTTTTGTATTTGCTTGAGTATCTAGAACAGGGGTCCTCAAACTACGGCCTGCGGGCTGGATACGGCCCCCAGGGTCCTCAATCCGGCCTCCGGTATTTACAGAACCCCCCCGCCCCCCCCCTCCCTTGCCGGGGTTGGGGGGGGAAACCAAGCAGCCGCAGATGGCTGCCTGCCACTTCATCCGCGCGCCGGCCCCCTGTTTAAAAAGTTTGAGGACCCCTGATCTAGAAGCTCTATTTATAGATTCAAACCTTATGATGTTTTTATCATGTAGACACAAAATAAAATGTTGTCCCAAAAAGTTTATATGCTATGGAGGACTGTAAAAGCTTCCTGTTACTAACAGTTTCAGTTAGTTTTAAATCCCTGGTCTAGACCAGAAAAACACTGTAGATCATTACCAAATGCCTGGACATTATGTACTCTCATGCAGATAAGGTAGCTGAAATTTAATCTCTTTAATTATTGGCAACTCTGTTTTGAATGCACTATCCTTGTTTTATCTTCAGAATTCTGCCCTGCAGTGTGAAGGGCCCTGGACCCAGATCAGGCAGGGGGGAGGTACATGTTAGTTGATTTAAACCAGATGCATGCCGCTAATTTAAGGGCACACTGGCCTTTGCCAGAATCAGATGACTTTGCTGATTATGTTCTATTTAGCTGGTTCTTAGTATGCATCAAAGCTGGAAAGGTCAGGTGGTCAATTAGTAACTTGATCAAAATGCACTCTTAATAAGATCCTTCAAAACTGCAGCATTGGTTCTTAGTTCTGCTGCTTCTTGCTCCTAAGGGATTACCTGTGTATTTGCTCCTTACATGCGGTGTGTGGCAAAAGTATGCACCTGCGTGGAAGGGAGATGAGAGATGCAGTTGCAAAGGATGTTTTGTGCATCAGAAGTGCAGGCCACCGAGTGCTGAGCTGGTCATTGGTCAAATGCAAGTCTACAAATGCGATGACATTAAGCTCCCTGTGAGGGGCAGAGGAGGATTGTGAAATCACTGAAGGCTTCACAGCTAAGCAGGTGAACGTGTCCTTGTTTAAAAGAATGCTTATTTGTAAAACTGCAGAGTGCTAGTCCTGGCCCGGAAACTGTGCTAGCCATTACCTCTGCACAGCCCCTGCCTCTGACAGTAGCTAGGTCAGTCTGTCAGTCTGCTTTTCAACTAAAAGCCTGGATTTTCTGGAAAATAGAAAGGGAACATTTAAATAAATGTTTTCATTTTAAGATGTAAATAAACTTTGTTTCTGTATTATCTTGCTAAATCTGAGATAGTTGTCTTGGGTTTCTATGATGTAAAAATGTCAGAACTTTTAATGAGGAAAAAAATATCATTTTTCCTTTGTCTGATTTACATCATCTGCCCAGAGGCAAAACAAAAGTCAGAATTTAAGTCAGAGCAACTCTGTAATTTATAACCAGCACTTAAAAGTTGTGAGGAGGATAAATGTAGGATTTTGAAACATTGCCTCTTGCTTTGTTCCAGGGTGATATTATCACTTGTGCTGGATCTTACCTATATCTGTGGACCATCAATGGTCAGCTTCTTGCAAGTGTTAACACCACCTGCAGCCCCAAGTGCCATATTGTTTGCTGCTGCTTTGCTGAAGTGATGGACTGGGATACACACAGCATCATCATCACAGGAAGCACAGATGGAGTGGTGAGGGTAGGTGGATGGAAGAAAAGAAAAGGAATCCTGATTCATTGTAGATCAGACAAATTTTGCATCCTAAATGGACAGATGGAGCTACTAAAAGCCCATACCACTTTCTTAACAGGGCAGCACAGGGAAGATGATGAATATCACAGTACAATGCTTGCTTTCTATCAACTTTTATCCTGCTGAATGGAGGAGTCTTTGCCATTCAGGAGAAGTTTTGAAAATGTGTTTTTCATTCTGGTGTGGTTTTGAAAGCAAAAATCATATTGCCCATTGGATATATGTTTAAGTCTGGTTTCGGAGATTTGGTTTATTAAATCATACTTTCTCAGGAGCAGGAATTCACTGCTGGTTCCACCTCCAGTTTGGTGGGAGAGCTTCCTGGGTTACTGGGATCCTCATTAGCATGTCAGCCTCACAACCCCACTAGCTTACTCCACACAATTCTCCAGCATGACATCCTGCAGCACAGTGGCGGAGATGACTGTGAAATCCTGTTCTGATGTTAGAAGTCCAATTTCCACCCCTTGCTGGGAAGCAGACAGCCACATCTCTCTCTTGTTGCATTGTTATAATCCATGCTTTTTACATTTTTACCTCCTTGCCGGCACAGCTGTGGAAGATCAAATACACCAATACTCCAGAGCAAGCTACTGAACTGAGACTGCAGAGAGACACAGTGGCAGAGCCAGGCAACACAGGTATGACCACAGGGTGGGCTGTGCACTGCAGTGTGACTGTGTCCTGCAGACCTTGTTTGGTTGTGAGGAAGAAGAGGGTGTGTGAGTGCAGTGGTGTGAAGGGGAGATGGTGCAGGTAACTGGTGCAGCGTTTCTGCAGAAGTAACCAGCAGCAGTGGGTAGCCACTGCCCTACCTTAGAGACTGGGAGTGCCCCTGAGCCACTGGTCTCATGGGCACATCCTGCCTGAATGAAGCTACATGCTTCTTCATAGGCTCTGTTGTGGGTTCTGTCAAGCTTGATAGATCACCTTTCTGCATAAACCTATGAAACTAATGAACTATCCTGGTTCCAGAAAGCCCATTCCCTTGGCACCTTTGCTGATGGCTTGTACTAAAGTATCCTAGCATAACGTCAGACTGGGCACTGCCAGATCCTACCCTGGGATGGAACAGGGAATTTTGTTGTCTTTGCCACCTTAAATGGGGTCAGAGGCCCTTCAAACTTGTGGGAGGCCAGCAGCAGGCCCTAGTGCTTGGAGCTGTTTATTCAAAAGTGTGCCAAGCCAAAGCTGATACCCTGGATTTCGCACAGAGTTGAGGATAATAACATGATGGGGGTACGGTGCTGACTGGTATTAAAAACAACTCAGGCTTACTTCTCTGTTCTAACAAATACGGGAGCTGAAACCTGCCAGGGAGCTTTAAAGGCACATCCTAAATAGCACAGCTCTCTTCTCTTCCCAGCACATTTTATAAGGGAAAGAAATTGTGGTGTTAGTATGTATAATTTACACCACTTATTTCCTGTGATCCTCATTACAGGCATTCTCTATTACTTCAATTTTAGGCACACGATTTGCATAGATATAAAGCTATAGATGTAACATCTGCATAAAAATATATTCTAGAGTAATTGGGCATTACCACTGAGATGTTCAGAAGTGCTGTTCATGGAACTTGACATCTACACTACTTAGAATGCTATATGAAAATATTTATATGTACAGAGGCATATTGGAAACGCCAGACCAGATGCCCATCCTACCTTTTGTCATGTCTCGGAGTAGCTAGAACCAGATGATTCTGAGGAAGGTGCAAGAACACCAGAGATGCCAGATGTGAGACAGGCTGGCTGTGGTAGCTATGTATTTGGTTTCATTGTGGCCTTTAATCAGAGATTGCTGTAAATCAAACCAAAAGACTCAACATTCCTTCAAAAACCTGTGTAGTATTCTGTAGTCATTTTGCAGATTCTTTTTACATATAGAAACATCCAATATGTTTTAAGAATTTCCTAAGTTCTTGTCCATAACTTCCTGTGGCAGATGCCTTCATCTACATATATACTCAAGTACAATTGCATAGGCATGTCTTTGAGCAAACAGAGTTTTTAACTATTTTTAGAATTTATTTCTTAAACTGGTTTCTAAGCAGAGACTTAAAATCTGCCCATGGGAGCACAGCAGAATGCTCCTGTTTCTGCCTTTTTCAGAGAGGGTCATGTAAGACATGCACTGACCCAGGCACCTGGTGATGTGTAGACACACACACCTGTTTGCACATGACTGTAAGGATGCAAGTTTTCAAATGCATACAGCACCAGTGTTCTTTAATAAAGAGCTAAGAGGTGTAATCAAAGCAGTGACACACTCCCTTAAACGATTCAGATGACTTCAGAATTATTTTAAATGGCCAAATATTCCCACATCTCATTATATGCATTAAAGAAAATAAAATTAATACAAACCACAGTCATTAAAAAGACCAAAGTAACTATGATTGAGTTATGTTGTTAGGTGTGTGTGTATGTATGTGTGTGTGTGTATGTGAAATGTTCTCAGCATTTAATTATTGGTTCTGTTATGAGCAGATTTAGATAAGTTGATAATACCAGAGCTTTATGTAATTTCTTTTTTACTAGGCAATTATGGGCTGTATTATATCCTGGCAGCAAGGTATTGTGGGACATCTTATTAAGCATAGAGCCAGTGAAAACTGATGAACAATTTTGCTGAACTAGGCATGCAATTTAGAAAGCAATAATACACAAATCCAATTTAGCACACAATTGATACAGCCGCACGTCAGCACATGTAACTATCATAGCCACAAATTAAATTGGGATGGGCCTATTTTGCAACAGCACAGGCAGAGATTAAATATATTTGTTCTCAACTTAACAACTTGCTGACTGTAAATAATAACAATCCCATCCATGCTGCCCCCAGACACTTTCTAAATATTTATTTTTAAACCACACAACAGGTAACAAGTGTGGAAAACATCTTGTTCTCTGTCGGGAACTGAATCCCAGCCTTGCCTTGACTGGAAAACCAAGTAAGACCAGCCCAGCAGTGACAGCACTGGCTGTATCCAGGTATTGTCCTTCCCTTGGCTTAGCAGCCGGTGCCCAGCAGAAGGCATCACACCAGCCTCGGGCCACCACTGCTCTGCCCTAAATCTGCAGAGCTTTTCATTTTATTCTGGAGTTGGTATTAGTGCTGGGGTTTGGGGTTCTGGGTTTTGTTGTTGTTGAGTTTTTTTGTTGCCATTTGGTAGTTTTTTTTGTTTTTTCTTTTTTGTATCTCAGTCAAACCACTCTTAACCAAATGCAGTCACTCTGGGAGCTGGCCTGGTAACTGTATTGATTGAAGGATGTCAGGAAAGTCAATGGTTGGATAGGAGGCAACTCAGGAGAAACAGTAGGGTTTGGCCAGTATAGTTGTAGAGATCAGTAGTTGTTACACTGCTTCTGCACCATAGAAAAAACAGTATCCTAGCAGTTTCTGGAGATACTATCTCCTTAAAATGTAAACAGGAAGTTTTTGGCCAAAGGACAGCTCAGTTGTTAAACTCCACTCAGTTTGCACAGCCAGCAGTGTTTTAGTTTACTCAGTCCCCCTCCTGCAGTTTTATCTAGCTGTAATATTTGTTGTTATCTCCTACTCCAGGAAGTTATGACATACTGTAAAGCAGTTGCTGTCTTTCTCTCCAAAAGTGTTGGCATTTTGATAGATGCTAAAATGATTTCTATATTCTGCATGCTCAGCTTTAGAGCGCTTAGTGAGTGTGATGTTTATATGTGTTGAAAATTGGAAAGTTTGAGGTGGGACAGTTAGTTTCATTAGTGTTGGTGGCATTGCATGCAGCAGAGTTTTCAGTGGCTGAAGCCATAATTTATGTGCTAACAAGTCCAAACTTGCACAAGCAGATTATTTAACATTCACAGAGTCTCAGAGAATGGTAAGAGTTTCTGATCTGGCTAGATTATCCACAACTAATGCACTAAACTCCAGGAAAGTTTGCGTCCAATTCTAGATTCAGTCTTTGAGGTACAAATCTTTGTCTATTCTATATCATTGTTCTTCAAATTTAACCTTAAAGATAATCTGCTCCCCTGAATGTTGCATCCTCCTAATTGCTACACAAACAGGAGAAAGTCTTGATCCTATTTCTGTCTTATTCTTAAACATATTTTTTTTCTTTCTTTCTCAAGAAATTCCTCCAAACTCCTAGTTGGTGATGACTGGGGAAGAGTCTACTGCTGGTCTGTGGATGGATAGGAAGAAATAGGCGAGAACTCTTATTTTTTCAGCCTTTTGGATGGAGAGAAAATTACCTTTCAAAACATGACAGAACCAGAAAAACTGGAAGCCTATGGCTGGGGACTGAATCTCAAAGGAGTTGTTGGACTGACCCTGCAGTCAAGTCTGATTGAAATTAGAAAATGGACTCCCAACTAGTGAGAGAGACACTGACAGACATGCACGCAGACAATGAGATTCTACAGTATCTGTCCTGGGAAAAGTTTTGTATTTTAAATGTTATTTTAGATACTGAATTTGGCTTTATACATTGTATTTCACAAATAATAGCTAGCAAATTAAAGTGTTTTGATTATGCCAAAGATCAACGTAGCTGAATAAAATTAACATTCTAATTTTATTATCATGAAATCAGAAAATACTGAAGCTGCAGACAGATGGCAGGTGAGTTTGTCATAGTATCTTTGTTCTTATTAACACACAAGTATGTTAATACCTCTGCTTCTACTCTTCCTGCTTCCCTGAGTCTGCATGAAAATGTATGCATGCCTTCTGAGAAGCTATTTTGTTTGCAAAGTGAAGGTAGCAATCCCCAGGTTGATAGTGTTGCCCTTATCCAGCCCCATTGTGAACGTGTGTTATGGTGCAATCCTTAGTTTCCTAATGCCTGACTTGTTTGGGGTTTTGTGTTTGGTGGTTGTTGTTGGTTTTTTGTTTTTTTTTTTTATAGTGAGCAAGGTAGGAAAAATGCATGGAATGGGTAAGGATGAAGATCTGACACAACTGGCCAACATATTCTTTCATTCTCCTTCTTCACTGCCTTCTTTCTTACCTTTGTCCTGGTGTTCTCTGGAATATCAGTATATGCGACATACTGCAGGATTTACCTTCGCAATCACCCTGCATGGTAAAAGAGAGTATTTGTAGTATAAGAAGGCTGAGGCCATAGTGCAGTAAATGTAAATGCTATTTGTGTCCCTAGTGGAAATGGAAAAAGTGTGAAAAATCAAGCTCCTTACTATTTTATGAGAATTGGAAGGAGCTAAACTGGTAATTTTACTCCCGCTCTCCCCTGCCTGTCCTTGACCTGGTAAAGAAATTATCTTATCTTACCACAGAAGGGCTGAGTAACCACTTAACAAGAGTAGCTTCCTGAACACCACAGTCTAGGTCAGGGCAGAACCAGAAAGAACACAAAGAACATTATGGTCATGAAGGCCTTTGTGTTCATACCGCCAAACACACCCTTGAACAGACAGAGCCAGGAGAGTTCCCTGGCTCCCATTGCACTGGGACTGGTTAGCACTGCAGTAGTGAAGCCCTGTGTGTGCTGCACTGGGCGCCCAGAGGCTGAGGAATCGCTATATGCCACAACCTTGGTGCTAGAGACTTGCTAGCATCGTTAGGAAGAATCTGGAGAGGAAGACAGGTTTTTACCGATCTTCTAACTACACCATCAACTTTCTTCTTCCTGTAGGGCACTGCTTTGTTCAGGACTCTTCTTTTGAATTATTTTGCTGAATGAGCAACTTCCTATAGCAAACAGCTTCCTTCCTTGCAGAGTGCTGAGAAGTGTCCCTGTCCCAACCCACCCCACAGCTCTGTCTGACCTCCACAGTGAGTGAGGTAATAGCCTGTGGAAAATGTGGTAATTGGAGGTGATTAGAGCTCATGATGCAGACATATAAGGAAAGCTGTGTTATGTCTACACAGATGACCTGGCTGGTTATCCTTTTTAACCTCCAAGTGCGTGACTTGATGACTCAAATACTGTCCTTTCTGTGCTCAGTGAAACATGCACTGAAAGCAGGGCAAAATGCACCAATGTTTTTGCAATCAAAGTAGCCCTGTGGAGCAAAGGTAGACCGTGCCTGTCTTTCCTTTTCCTGAGGACTGGGGAAAGGTCAGTTGTCACAGAATTCAACAAAATTACGTACACTGCTTCTTTTCTCTTCCCTCTGCACATTACTTAAAAATAAGTTGCAATTTGGAAACATGGACAGCAAGACTTGGACTCCTGTCAACTGTGAATACAGCTTTACTGAACTGTGATATGTTATTAAGAGCCATGAAAGCAGCTCACTACCTGTGTTTTCATTTACCTAGTAAGCATCTTCATAACTTGATAATTGTGCCTCTTCCTTTAGCCTTTTCATGCAGCCTGTCTTTGCCAATAGCAGATAGTCCCTTTCCTAGACCTGGCACTGACACCTACTTTACAGCCTGGCTCCAATGCTGTAGACATCAACCTGATTCTGATATAAGAAGAGGCCAACTGTAGGCTAGCCATGCATGGATTTGACAGGCTCATCTCCTTGTGCCTCATGTTCTCTTACACCTTCAAGAGAAGGACAAGGTGCATTAGCTATTGGTTTGGATTACAGAGGAAAAATCGAGTGTGCAAGTCTGAATGGAAGTCAGCAGGTCAGGAATTAATGTCTTCCTGAGTCAAGCTTGTTCTAATGTTCAGGGAGTTGTAATTTGGGAGAATACAAAAGGCAAATGGATAGAAGTAGGTCGCAGTTTTTTCCTGGTGAAAATTCTGATTATGAGTGATTTGCTGTACAGCAGTGCTTGGTTGAGAAAGTTTCTACCTCTAGAGGATTTTCCCCCAGACTTGTAAGTCATGAAAAGAAATACATATTGTGAGTATCAAAAGCACCACTCCTTCCTTGTGGAGTTAAGGCACAAATTTAAGCATGTTGCTGTCATCATATTTCCTAGGTCTGGTACAGCTAGTGTGCGCAAAAGTGGTAGAGTGCTACCTGGTCATTTTTCTGCAGGCAAGTCCCTGTGACATGAACATTTTGCTATAAATTTGCAATATATGATTGAACAGTTAGCTGAAACTCATTCTCTTACATGCATATACTTCTATATTTGTGTTGGTCACCTGTGTACTTGGTAAATTATGAACGTCCATGAAATTCTGTAGGCTCTAGATGTGGAGGTGGCTTTCACTGGCACGTAGACAAGACTTGGTACTAGCTCAGGGACACTAGTGGTGCCTACTTGGTGAGTATACTGGTGTGATACTGAATCTCTAATGGTTGCATAGGATGTAGGGGTAGCAAATCTAGAATATGTTTGAAAAGCAAATGAACAATTCCACAGCAAATATACTTGCAGCATAGCTTCATTGTTACCGTAAATGGCTCAATGTGAACATCAACAGAGTGTTTACCTCAGAAGTAGCTTTGCAAGGGGTAGTAGCTCTGGGTGAGAATTACCCTTTAAAGAAATCCAATCCCATTAGGATAAGAAATGCAGAAATAAGGCACGGTCTTAACTCTGCCCTGTAGGGAAACCAAGAAGAGCAATGTGGAACAGCACAACCTTTATGTGACTTTAAAAATCAGTTTAATTGAGGGCCATAAACACTAAAATGCCTTAATTACACTTATTTGGTTATTGCACAGACCATCTTGCTTCCTTGTTCAGCAATAGAAGCCTTATAAATGTTAACAGTGAGCATTAAATACTGTCTGATTTCTGTGGCTTTCTGTTGTCTAATGAACACCAGTTAAGCAATATTTGCAGAACTGCCTGTGCACTGCAAGGCCTTTTTGCATCCTCATAAAAAAAGTGTTTGCTCAAACCTCTCTTGAGAAATCCATGCAAACCAATCTGTAATTCCCACAGGGAATTTTCCCCTCTGATTGTCACTGTGCGCTGTGGTTCCCAAGTCCTTTTCATACAGGGATCTCAAAGCTTGTTACAGGAGGGTATTGACAAGAAGATAATCTCATTCATGGTTGCCTATGGCTCTCACAAGGGAAGTTATTCGAGTGCCATACAAGTTAAAATAATTTTCAGGAATATGCTCCCTTTTGTATGAAAATGTGGTCTGCCATGCTTTTGTCTCATCTTTCAGGAGGGACATCCCAAGGAAGTTGTAAAAGAAGCCCAGAAAAGCTCTGGACCTGATCCCAGCTTTCTTGTCTCCTCCTGTTTGGTACTAAGAGCACCTCTGAACCAGGTAGCTGGAGTGATTGTTTGCCTATGAACACACACATCACTCAGGGAGCAGACTGGTTGTTGCGTTACTGGTGTCACTCTTCAGATGTGTGCATAGGAATTGCTGTCATTGAAGTCAGCCAGGCTAATAGGAGAGTTGTGAGAGGGAACAGGGCTGGTGGAGGAATGCCAGCCTTCCCTATGTTTTTTGCCTTGTGAACAGGTTGTCATCAGAGTTCTTCCAAAGTGTCAGAAGGCTCCTGGAAATTTGCTGCATGAAGCTTTAAAAGGAAACTCCCTTGTTCCTCTGCACTGAACTTCAATGTCTTATGGAAACCTGGTATCCAGAACCAGGCAGCCTTCAGCAATACATTGGGATCTTGGTGACCATGAGTAATATTTGCTGTAATAAGTACTGAGAAAATGTAGGCCTTGTGATGGGAACAGTTGTGCCTGTGTTCAGTGATCACTTGATGTGTTCCACACTCAAGTGTTGAAGCCCTATGCATGTGGAGGGTTGTCGGTGTGGGGCAGTCACCAACCGAGCAACAGCGAGTGTACTGGCTGGGTGGCTGGAGCTGAGGATGGCACATGCGTCCTTTGTGGTGGAAAGAACATTGTGAGCTCTTACTGATGGGGGAGAAGCTGTCTTTGTGTGGGTGACTGCAACAGCAGCATGGGAACTTGCCCTGTTTCAGGTCAGAAATTTTCTCCTTGTTCAGCTTGGACAGGAGGCTCTAAGGACTTTGCTTCTCCATTGTGCATCTGTTCCTTGACCAGGAGGAGCAACAAAGAGTCATGCTCCCACAGCTGCTCCAGTTCTGGTGGGATGGCCACCTTCCATGGGGGGACCACAGGTATTAAGCCACTGGAATGAACAGTGACAGGCTCTTTGGCCACTCCTGTGCTATGTCCAGTCTTCACAGTCTCCTGGCTGTGGCAGTCTCCAGTGGAGAGGTGCTAATAAGTTAAATCTCCTCTGCCAATGTCTATGTCTTTATATCTCCTTATTTTACTGACACCACTGGTGTAACCAAAATAAAATGCAGTCAAGATGTAGTCATTTAGGTTCCCTTCTTTTTCACAGTTCCAGAGCACCAGATCTGGTAAGCAAGTAAAAAATGTATCTTTATTGTGACAGTGAGACCATGCATGTTGTAATCAAGGGATTCCAGCAGTGTTATTGAAATAACCAGAGTTGCTGCCAGACCATGAGGTAAATTGGTTGGGAAGGTGAAATCCTGATTTGCTTTAAAGCCTTTGCCTGCCTGGAAGGCTGGCTTCTGCCTGTAACCTGACATTTGTTGACCTTGGTTGTGTAAGGACTCAGTTGCCACCTTGCTGGGTGCAGCAGTCTGTGGTGGTCATGGTGGGCACCAGTTTGAAGCTCTGGGCAGCTCTTGGCTCTTCAGAGCCAGATTATGAGCTGAAGATATACTCCATGTTTGGGCCGTATATTCCAGGCCCTTCCCTGTGGCAGTGCTGGGGCTGTGATAAGTGGGAGGAGGCCCACTAGAAATCTACTCAAGCAGGTCTAATTGTACCAAATAGAACAGCTCAGTAGAGTGGAAAATAGTTCTTATATATCTACTCGAAGAAGATAATGACCTTTTAAATAACAGAAGCAATTTTATTTCAATACCCCAATTACTCTGAACTCTCAAATGTCAAAGTGCCGAGCACTTTCAAAATAACTTAATTTAGACATTTATAGCACTTAGACAGTGCTAGCTTCTTATCTAACCTAATTATGGGTTGTACAGGAAATTGCAAAGCATCCCAATTAATGTTATTTTTTATAGTGATACATAGGAGTAACCTTTGCCATTTGCCGTCATCATGTGCACAGTGATTTACTAATTTTGGCTTTTGAGTTAGTTCTCTGGCAGGGTAGAACTTTTCTATCCTCTGGTTGCTCTTTGAGAGGAAGTAGAAGTGAGCATAGCTGTGTTTACCTGGGGGATTTGAAGGGCACATGTTCCCGTGAGAGCAGAGTGCCATTGCAAGGCAGGACTGTTTAAGTCGTAGAGGTGCCCTATAGAATAGTACTGGCTGGCTGTCAATCTTCTTGATCCTCTCTGATCTGAGTACTGAGGCCAGTATTCTCCACCTACTTGTCTCCCACAGGACTAGTGCAGGGGAATGAGATTTGTAAAGCTGTTTTTAACTGGCTGCCTGAAAAATCCCTTCACAGATGATGCTGAGCAGTTTCCCTTCTAGTTCCTATGCTGTGCAGGTAGAAGAAGTGGTGTAGCACCACTGAATAGTACCCAGTGACTCCTTGCTTGCTTTTATGGTGGGGGGGGACACGTGTCCATTTAGCATGTCTGAAAGTGTTAACTGTTGTCCTTCCCCATGTGTTTTTTGCCCTGTATACTTTACCTGATGTCTTGGTTCTGTGCTGTGCACCCCACCATGACCCTGCTGTCAGGAGAGAACTGCTAGCAGTCAGAGAAGTTCCTGCAGGCTTCTTCTTTCCTGAGGATAATCCATAAGAGTCAACAGCTAATTTCTCAAAGAAAGATATGGGGCTGTGGGTAGCTACGTACTGTAGCTGCTATCAGCTGTGCCCAAGACTATGCCAGCCCAGAACGGGAAGGCAGAAGCCCCCAAAGGTCATCTTGTCTTGTGCTACTCTATGTACAGAGCTCTAATGTGCCGTTGTGGTATCATTTGCTTCCTTATGGTAAAATATTACTGCAGACAAGGCAGATATGATTTTAACATGGCTTAACTCAAATTAAATCCAAGAGGGAAAGTTTGAGTTTGACTCAACAGCTTGTGTTCGAGAGGGACACAGGGAACAGGCACACAGAGAGTTCAGAAGTCCCTTTCCCCAAAGTTTTTCCCTAGACAGGACCAAAGCCCAAGTGAGTTTGCCTGGGGACTCTGGGCACATGCCCTCCTACTTCCCTGGTGTGAGATGCAGAAGAGTCCCAGATCCTGCACAGCAGGGAGAAATGCAATTGCTGTATTATGCACTAAAATGAAAACCTGAGCAGGTCTTCAGCTGGAAGCTCAAAAAGGGCTGCCGGAACATTTCTGATGGGGATGGTCAAAGACTGAAAAGCCTCCTGTGGGGTTTGCAAACAACCCAGAAACACTGGTGAGGAATAAGAGAGACTTAACACAACATGGTGCCAAGACAACTAGCTCTCTTGCCCTACCTATTGCTATGCAGTCAGCAGAACACATTGCTTCAGCATTCAGCCTCTGGATGGAAATGCTGGAATACGAAACTGCTGTGAAGTTTGCTGAAAAAGCTGGGGCAGCCAGGGAAAGGGGTTGTTGAAAGCCACATGTTGGAGCTATGATGTGTTTTGTGCAGGTATTTCAGCAGACCTCTGTGGGCTGTGGTCAGAATGGCATTTGGGAATCCAGCTCAGAACCCCACTAACCATCCCCCGAATTTCCAGGGCAGTTTTCTCTGGAATAATTTCTTCATCTTTCCCATAGAAGCAGTATTGGGAATCATTTGTTCTTTACAAGAGGTACGACTGAGAGAATTGAGGTTGTTAATTCTTTTTTCAACCTTTCCTCCAATAGTATTCAAATATGGCAAAGGCTGTTAAGAGGAAAAATGTCTACTGAGGAAAAGGCAAGAAGATATAGTCTATATGCTAGGAAACACTTTGAATGATTAGGGCTGTGGAAACGGGTGGAGAAGAGAGTGTGGAATCTTATCACTAAATGTCTGAGAAGAGGTTAGAGCACGGGTCCTCAAACTTTTTAAACAGGGGGCCAGCGCGCGGATGAAGTGGCAGGCAGTCATCTGCGGCTGCTTGGTTTCCCCCCCCAGCCCCCAGCGGGGTCGGGGGGGGGGGGGTGGTGGTCAGGGGGGGTTCTGTTAATACAGCGGGCTGGATTGAGGACCCTGGGGGGCCGTATCCAGCCCATGGGCCATAGTTTGAGGAGCCCTGGGTTACAGCAACCTCTATCAAGTTAAGACAGATTGAGTTGATCCAGCCTTGAGATCAAGTGATAGACTATCTGATATCTTAACATCTGTTCTCTAGCAGACATCTGAAAATCTGTTCAGATCCATTTTCTCTTTTTATTTTAAGAGGAATAACACAAACTCAGAGTCTTCTATTGACATGCAGTCTTTGGATCTACCTTGCCCCCCAACCAAGATAGTAAAATGGTGTCAAAACAGGTGGTGGAAAGAAAGCACACCAAATGAGTGTATTTCAGATTAGTGCAGGAAACCCAGAAGAGTGGAATTTAGGATTTTATGTTTTAATCCAGCAGGTTAGACTGAAGCCAAAAAGGATCTCTGCACCCTGATGTCACTCACTAGAGATGTTTCAGAGGAGTCCTCAAAAAGCAGAATTTGACCTACAAATCAAACGTCAAATGAAACCTCATTTGGTCTGAGACCTGCTGTGCCAGCACAACCTGGCCAAACCCTAACTAAGGACACAAGCTAATTGAACTTCTTAATGGAGAGAACCCCACAATTATGTTACAGTTTTCCTAAGACAAATAATTTGCTTGTAATTACAGAGATAATGACATTCTGACCACACCTACCAATTAGAAAGTTGTAATAAAGAGTAATAAAACACCTTTTCCTTGGGCTGCAGAATCAACCCCCACACAGCCCACGACACTAATATGATTTACTCCTGTTTGCTGATGGAGAACTCTAGTAATAAAATTTAATGTGGAGGAACAAGATGCATTTAACCAAAGCTGTAAACATCTCTAATTCTATTTAAAGCTATAGGGTGCAGTACATTAACATTTAACAATCTGATACTAAATTTGTGTAAAAGTAATAGAGCTGTATTTGTTAAAATTTCAGCACTAGGCCGTGTTTTACCAATGACAATAGGAGGAGTAACCAAAATAGTATGACCCAGCAGAGCCCAGCTGCTGCTTGATAAGGTATTAAGAGTCTTAATGGGAACTCCTGTTGTAAAAGAACAGTGGTCCACATTCAGCTCTGCTGCTGTTCTGCTGAAGCCAGAGGGAGCTAGGCCAGAGATTAATACGGCCTTGTGGTCCCTGTTAATAGGAGCTAAATCCGACTTATTCTGCATTTCTCCCAATAGAACACATTATACTCAATGAAATTTTCTTCTCTGTAGTCTTCCAGGTGAGTTGCTTTGATACCTAAAGATGTACAATTAATTGCAAGGTAAAGAAAAATGGTTTTCTTTCTCCAAGGATGTGTTCTGACACTATTAAATCTGCATCAGAAAAGGCATAAGAAATGTCTGCTCAGGAAGACAGGTGTTCTCCCAAGTAGTATTTCTGGCTTCCTTTCAACTCAGCTGGTCTGTTGCCTTTCAGGATTTTGCTGTCATCTTGAAGTCAGTCACAAATAGAAAACATCTTTAAATCATGGAATTTTCTGCAGAATGAAAAATTCAGTTCCCACCTGTTGGGATTGTCTAAATGCTGAGTACAAGATAAACACACATACTTATATCGTTCTCTAGCAAGCAATAAATCCTATACAGACTAAGAGAAGTTAGCTCACAAAAAAAAAGTAATTTATTTAGCTCATTTAACTATTATTCTGGGAAATTAGATATCAAGCATAAACAAGAATATATAGAATATTAATACACAAAGAATTATATTCATTAAAATACTGGTCATAAACATACAGTAGAGGATTTTTCTAACAATGGGCACAATGGCCGGTTGTGTGTAAAAGGAATGTTTATGTACCAAACTTTAGAAATTTTCACAACAAAGTGGTCAACTCATTAATGTGTTAGGGTTTTATTTTTAATTTCAAAGGAATCACTAAGTTCTATACTTTTCTAAGGTCTTCCTTACAGCTGTCTGCATAAGAGATGTTCTCTCTTGAACAGTTAGTCAAACTCTGGCTGTTCCAAAATGGATCCCTGAATGTTTGATCATTCTTTAGCACCGATTTCTTTTTGGTCAATGAATTGATTGCTGTTGTCATTGGAAGTCCATCACCCAGTCAGAGAACAAGAAAAGATACCATGCCCTTTTGCTGGGTGATTACATACCTAGGATAATGAAAAGGTGAAATAAACATTTTCCTGACAGCTCACAAATGCACACATTAAAAATGCAAATAATTACTATCAAACCTATTGATAAAAGCTGGCTTTTGTCTGGACATAACTGTTTTGATAAGGGACTAGAGTTGGAATTAGTACTGTACATAATAGCCAGCCTGACAAGCTTTTCTTAAATTCTTTTTTTATACAAGAGATTTTTATCTAACATGGAAGCAGGAGACCACATTTTACACTTTCACATCCTGGCTATACTATAACAAATTATGTATGCTGTCTAATCTTTACCACCACTCAAAAAAGTTAAAACCCAGTTTATACAGACTCACTTATTCTGGTGAAACCCTCCAAAAGACAGTGATGTGCTCCCTTCCTTTGTTGCATGACCCCATCCCTGCATTGTCACCCCTGTCCCTCTTCTCCTGCTCTCCCATGCAGGAGGACATGAGTATTCCTGCAGTGGTTCCCAGCTGTGCTCTAAGCCCTGGTGAGAAGTTGCTGTATCACTACAAAAGCCTGACCTGTAAAGGAGGAAGCAACTTGGATCACCTTGATTAGGATTTCAAAACCCAGTCCTGCAAGTGCAACTCCAAAATCCACACTAAATACTGCTGAATGAGCAGACAACGTGGTCCTTCCCAGACCTGGAAAGAACCTGGCACTTGCCAAGTATCAGATCTCCACAACCTGATGGTGAGCTAAAGAGCCTGTGCTTTTATGTCTCTGTTAACAATGCGGTTACTCAGGAGCTAAAGCTTCCCAAGGACTGGAAGATGTTGGGTACCCAGCTCTCTCTGACCTTTGGTGGAGTTTGGGCATTGGAGATTTAGGAGCTTGAAAACATCAGTCCAGCTACCCTTCATGACTGAAATGCTCAAGGTGCCACAGATTAGCCCATTTTCCATGAATGTGTATAAAGGAAAAGGAAGAATCCTTTCTCATTTATGAAGAGGTGAAGAAAGAGGAAGAATATTTTGTGTTCTCACATTAAGCTCATTTCCCTATTTCCTGAACCCTGGTCTTTCCAAATAAATAACTCTAAAGTAAGTGAGCGGGGTGTTGACAGAGTCTGCTCCATGCTAAAAGAAAAGCTGTGTGATATTTCCTCTAGATCAGCAGCTCAGTAGTGTCGGCCACAGGAGGAAACTTTTGCAGGCTTGGGAGCACCAGTCTAAATCAAGGCCAAAAGGCTAGAGCGTCCTGGCTCTGTCAAAGTCTTACTCACCATCAAGCTTTTCCTATTCCCAGTCAGAATTTAAAAAAAAGATCGAATCATGGAAAATGTTCCCAAGCTATAAATTCTTCCTTAAATCAATGGGGTTTCACTACAAATGTTTCCTTTGGATTATTTTGAAATGTTTGACTTCAAGCACTTAAGAACTTTACTAAAAGTAACATAAGTTTTTAAGGATGACATCATTTAGAAAGTGAACTTGAAAATATAGAAACCAAATCCTTTATATAACTATTTCTGGAGGGGAAAAAAAATCAGAAAAAGTAATTTCAGCTTTTTCTTTGCTGTAGAAAAAAGTCTCCACTTTACTGAGCTAATATTTTTCTGATGGGAAAAACAGCATTAGATTGAGAAATTTCCTGATCAGCGGTCTTTGTCTTCAGAAGCAGATTGATGTGCATGAATCCTGCCACTAGTCCTTCTGAGGCGTGCAGAGATGTTGATGTTTACAGCTGGACTCATCAAATTAGCATCAAAGAAGGAACAGCGTTTAGTATTGAAAATGCCCCAGGTAGAACTTCAGTCCAATAGAAACAGAGGGGCTGAACACTTGGAAGGGTGTCCCTGGGATGTCACTCGTAGACCAGCTGTTTTTTCTATCATCACTTTCAACTACATTTTGTTTAGAAGTCTCATAGGAAAATAGAAGCGCGTGAATGGAAATTAAAAAAAAAAAGGGCATTTGTATGATTTTTATTAATAAACAGCACAGCAAGAATTAAATAGAACACAAAGGACATTTATACAGGCATGAACTATTACAGCTTGTTCTCCTCAAAGAGTATCTGTGCATAGACTGTTGTACTGGGAATGCCTTTGGCTTCCTGAATAGGCTTCATAAGTTCAAGTTCAGCGTATGTTAAATTCTCCTCTGTGATTTTTGGCTAGAAACAGAACCAGCAAATTAGTTATAATGTTGTTACCACTAAAGGTAAATATTCCATAGAATGGGCTATATTTTTTCTGTCACACATCCTAATTCCACTGTGCTGTTAATCAGTTTAGTCCGCATTAGTTAGTTCACAGAAGATGAAATAAAAATCATATGAAAAGCAAGTAACAGGAAATAGTGGGATTTTCAGGTTCATTTCCAATTTCTGCTTGTTTCTCAAGCACTGAACATTTTAATTTGACAATTAAAATATTGGAGATTTGAAATATATGTGTTAGCAAAATGTTCAGCCTCTTTAATCCTAAATTTCTCAATTTAATTTTAGTTATTGCAGTTTCACAATTTGAAATATATATGCCAAATTTGCTTCCCAGCTGTAAACCTTGGACCAGTTACATCTCTAATCACAGCCATGTCACAGTATCTCTTATAATGTTTCTTAACAGAACCAAGAAACCTGTTAAAAATATGAAGGCAGCAAAAATTGATAGATTTGAGCCACTGTCTTTCCAATTATATTTCACCACTTTTGCCATGCTATAGATGAGTTCAGAGTTTAGAGCAAAGGCCATACCACCCAAGCTGTCTGATGTATTACAGTAGCTGAGTTTTAGCATTAAAACTGTAAAACTTAGCTAAGGGAGAAGTTAGAAAGAAAATTGACGGGACAAATTTCACATGGGTGACAGAAGCACTGCTTACTGCTGTTGGGGACTTCATCCAGACTCAGAGTGGTAGCTTAGAGGAGGAAAGCCTTGTCTTGTGTTCCTTTGTGTGTGTTGGCTCATCACTTGTGAGTGGGTTGTTCATATCAAATTCACCTCAGAAAATGAAGCAACAAACAAAAGAGTTGCTGTAGATTATTATGTGGGGCCTTAGTACTTGAAAAGGATTTCATTTCATCTGTAGAAGATTAAAATCTGTGCTCCCTGAAGAAGGGTGAAGTGCTAAGGCCCTGTGCAAGTGAAGAACTGGAGAATTTGGGTTTTTATCATCTTGGGTACTGTTCTACCTGAGTATAACTGGTGTCCTCAAGTTTAAGCCTAAAAAGGGCAATTAAAACAAAACCTAAAATATTTCAGCCATGCAAATTTTTTGCAGTCACAGGGCTATACCTTACAGTAAAAGTTGCATCTCTGAGATCAAGGAAGGCTTTGCCAATTGTAAACTGAAAATTGACTCAAAGTTCATAAATCAAGATTTTCCACATGGTATTTAAATGTTATAATGAAGAAACTGACAATATTTTCCAAGGCAAAGAATTTCCTTTATATTTTATTTACTGCTATTTATTTCTTTCTGATTTAACATAAATGATTCCTGTTTCTTTGAAATGTGTTTGAATAATTGTTATATTGCCTCCTGGCTAAAAAGATAAACATCTAATATCCTCTGAAATCGGTCCCTGTTCTCCCCTGCTTCCTGTCTTTTGCACTGCTCTGGAATCCTCTCATTTTGCTTTGACAGTTGCTCAGACTCTGCATTTCAGATTTTTTCCCTCTGGGTGGATCAGTTTACACTTTTCCAGCATTAATTTAATCTTATTTCTTCTCTGTAGATCTGGTCCTGAAATACTTTTTACAGCAGCTGCTGCAAGTGGTATCACTGAAGGCAGTTGATCTTTGCGTGTGAGTGAAGGCCATCTGCAGGGCTAACTGCAGGACTGTAACCTTTGCATTTGATTATTCACATGGTCCTCCCTCCCTCCCTCCCTCCCTCCCCTTCTTGCATGGGTAGTTCTAGTTGATCTTAGTTTCTGGTATTCATGCACTATCAAATGTTCCACTGTTGACTACAGAGAAAATTTCCTGCTTTCATTGAATTTTCTGGTGTGATGATGCAAAAGGATTTCCTGTGGATCCCAGCCTCATCTTGTACGTAACAAATGAAATCACACGTTTCTTTGTACATTATGGGGACTGAAGTGAACCACAATGTCTAGAAAGACATCTGTCCTATCCTGCCTTTGGCTTAAAGAGTTAAAAAAACCACCTTTGTCAACTGCTCTGATGTTTAATTAATTTTCTATATTCCCCCTCTTCTTTCTAGCCTGAGAGTATTAGTCTCAGTTTCTAGGCATTTAAGTTGTTTTTGTCTTTTACAATATGTTAAAGATTCCTTTTCAGATTTCAAAATTATACGTGCCCATCTATTCAGTAGATGGCACAGAGCCTAATACAGGAGTTAAATTGAGGCTGGACATCACAATAGCACCAGCAAATACTGAAGATTTTATTTTCAGTGTGTGATAGCACATCTGGTCTGTGTTTGAAGGTGTTGGAAGTTTTGCTGTCAACTTCAGTGTCACCTCAGACCCTCAGCGCAGAATGATACACTGAATGTGAAAAGCCTCCTAAAAATGAATCTGATAAAACTGCAAACAAGCTGTTGGTCACTGCCAGAGTAAAACTCTACATTTCCTATGACTGACCCAGTGCACCTTTTGAAGTAGGAATATTTGCATTGTTCTGTAGAATTCAGTTGCTCAGGGCAAGCTAAATTTGTATATGCCTTCCCTTTTGCTGTTTAATTGTATTTCATGTTATGTTTCCATTTAGAAAATGCTGCATGTCCTAAAATAGCCAACCCAACGCCCAGCTCATGTAAATTTTAGAACTAAGATTTATGAAATCATATTGTCCAGGTGTTTTATTATATTATCTCAAAATTGCATTGTTTTCCAGTGTAGATTATCTCTTTATTCTTACTTTATTCTATTATGTTTGGATATGAAAAATAACACTAGATTCCCCAAAACAAGTCATTGGGCAGTAGTGGCTGATGTGTTGCTTTCATACATTTTTATGATGTTCCTATAGTAAACATAATTTAATAAAGCCAAAACACACTAAATAAATAATTGCATCTAGAAAAGCAATAAAACCAAATAAAATTAGTACTTTCATAAGTGGAAAAGGTACTTCAATTACTGCTACAAGCAACAGCACACCATAAAATGTGTAGAATAATTTCCCTTATGCATATTTCTAGTATGTAATAATTTGATTGAAAATATAAGGAAACACACAGGAGGTTCAAAATTGTGAAAGGTATACAGTTTGCAGCAAAGGATGCGTAATAACAGTGCATGGAACCAACACTACTTTAAAGTACCTATGGTAGCCAGGGTTTTATTCCATGCGCTCTTCTGTACTTCATTTATCAACCATGTTTAATGTAATTTTGTTGGTTTGTTTGTCCAAAACCAATTTTTTTGAACAGACAAGGGAAGAAAACTAATTCTACAATTTCATTTCTCATTTGGATTGGATAACATTTTGGCAGTGTAAACCTGGAACCGTGCCACCACCTCCTTTTTGGAACAATAGCGTGACTTTAATAAGTGATGTTATAGATGGAACTGATAGTAAGGCGGAAGAGGAAGAGGCAGTGAATGACTGGTCGTTCACCTCTCTCTTTCGATCCTGGCTCTTCACTTAGGAGGTCTTTGTGATTTATATGGCTACAACGTCCTTTCCTGAAAAATTACATTGTTGTTCTAAAATAACATTGAAATTATTTCTTTAAATGCAATTCTATTCCAGTGTAACATTTCTACATACAGTCTTTATCTTGTATGTCTGTTTTCTCATCTTGGGATCATACGCTTTGCAGAAATATAAATTAGGAAGAGTCACCATTTTCCAGTATATCTTAAAACTATTCCTCTTCCAGATTTCTTCCAGTCACAGGGCTTACCATGGGCAACTAGTTGAACAAGTTCACTCATGGGAACATTTTTCTTAATGAACAACCTGCAGTGTCTATCATGTGAATATTTAAAAGAAACTGAAGTATGTGTATACATAGTTTTGTTTTTATTGGGTTTGTGCAGTATATAAATGTGTTAGAAATTACCTAGAAGCATTGGGGTTTAAATGAAAATTACTCTGATTTTGATGTCATAATGACCAGGAATCTCTATTTTGCTCTTCTTAGGCTTATCTAGTTTGTGTTTTGGCAGCCTCAAGGATGTTTTCTGCAGTTAGACCAAAAGTTCCTGAAGTTTTAACTATGACCACTTTTGTCCAGATTTGTAATTAGATATGAAGTAAACAAGCATATAATAACCTCATAAATTTAACTTGTCTGGAAAAACAACTGATGCCAACTTACACTTATGGATTGCTGCAATCTCAGTGTTCCATGACCACACCAGTTATAATGAAGATGACACAATGAATGTGAATTTCTAAATTTAAAAAAATATATATTTTCCCTAATTCTAGTTTACTATCAAAAATAAGCAGAAAAAGGCTCACTTCCTAATTCACTTCAGTTTAAAATATTTTAGTGACTATTGCTGCAGACATTTGCCTTGGAATTCGGTCTCTATATGATCACATGTGATAGAAGGGGTTTTTGGGGGTATGATGCAGAATGACTTTAACATGGGACCAGGGCGAGAAAATTAGGTTTATAAACCAAAATGAATTTTCACCTGAATTTTCTGAATGCAGAAAAATGAGTTTTCTGCATTTAACAAGCCTGTGTCCCAAGTTCCAGTCAAAGCTTCATAATATCTTTAATAACTCAAATCTCCTGCAGCAACACTTGAAAGTGAAACCCTTCCTTCACTGGTATGGTCTACGCTTGTGGGTGAACGGATTAGGCCAGCAAGGATAAAACCTTGCCAGTTGTACGTATGTTTGCTGATTTGATTGCCAGTACATGGCAGACTGCCACCTATGGAGTGGCCATGCTGTGCTGTTTGGTGCACAATGCGGTACTAAGGGGATGCTATAGGAAATGTAAATGGGAAAGACAGAGTCAAGAGGTGGTGGTGAGGTTTGTTTCATCCAGACTCTTAAGAGCTGGACTTCTCTCCAGGTTACCCCACAGCACAAAGTAAGCAGCCCTGGCTCAGTGCCATGAAGTAGCTCTCCTAGCAAGCACTTGCTGAAACTACCATATTTTCTCTTCCTTCTTCTTGCAAAGGCCAAACTCTAATCTTTGGTCTTTTCCTTTTTATATTTGAGAAATTTTTGGTTTGTAGTCTGCTTTGTAGTCACACTTGCTAAAGGGGTCCACAGGAAAAATGTGGGTATTGTCCAGATGGCACAGCTCATGAACATCCGATGTCACTGCCTGATCACACTCAGTCAGAAAGGGTCGAGACAGGACTGTCCAGGCCAGCCGGATGGGCTTTGGCCACAGAGACAGTGTTGCTTCTCTCTGCATGCATGCCCAGATGGGAGGAAACTACATACTGCATATAGCCTAAGGAAAAGGGGCTAGCCCTTCTTCTCCTCTCTATGTCTCATTTTTATAAGCATCTTTTTTTGAAGCTGTGGGAGAGGGCAGCATATAGCTGGCAGCTTGGCCATCATCGGTGGGTCAGTTACAGAGGTGAAGGCAACAGTGTGCTGAAACAAAGATTCGGCATGTGTGGTGGGCGGGCTGCAACTTCCTTCTCTGGGCCACCAGGGAGGCAGCACATGCTAGTAGTAGGGTCAGGCGGGATTTTGCAAAGTTAATAGTGAGAAAACTCACTGTAGGTTCAGAGAGAAAAAGATTCATTTTTTTAAAAATACACTGGAAAACCCCTCTCTAGAATGTATAGTCTTTCTTGCGCTGAAGGCAGTAGTGCTCCTCAGGGCCTTAGATACACTTTATGTTTAAACTCTATGAACTTCAGTGGGGTGGCTCCCTCAGTAAGGCAGTAACTTAACTTGGGAGTCAGAAAGAGATCTTTTGCTTTTTCTCTCTTTAGAGCTTTGGGTGTTTACTGGTGTCAGTGTCTTGATTGCAGGCAGAAGGCCAGAGAGATTCCCCTCAAAGAGAGTAGCTTCAAAAATTACTTCTGCTGATCTTCATGACAACCTGAAGCTAGATCTGCAAGATGAGAGCTATCCCTTAGAAATGCAACTGCTGGCCAGTAAGAGTGCTGAAATATCAAGGGAGCCATTGCCTTCTCACTGCCAAAGCTGAGAAATGTGACATTGGAAAATGTGGTGAGTAGGAAGCATGACTTTTAGTGGCACTATCAGTTAAAAAAGGACAGGTTCTTTCCCTTAAGATGCCTATTTTTTACTCCCTAGAGTAAAAAATACTTCCCAGACTTCATGAGAAAAATATCTACAATTTGTGAAGCCTCTTTCAGCATTGCATCTAAATTTTGCTATTGAATCCCACAGAAGTTATGAGGAAAAAGTCAGAGACAAAGATGATTTACTAAGTCCCATTGAATGATTTTATTTTAAAGAAACAAAATCCCACAAATGTAGGGCAGGCAATGATGCTAAGGGGTGAGCCAGTCCATCTAAATTAACAAAATCAAATATACCTGGCAGAGGTTTGTCCAGCCTGTTTTAACAGCTTCTGGGGAAGAACATATTCACCTTTGCTAATGCTTTATTCCTTTTACAGTTGCAGAGTTATTCCTAGATTCTAACCCAACACTGCTGGAAATCAGGGTGATTTCTTCTTATCCTTCAAAAAGGCCCAAGGAAGTAATTAAAGGTTTCCAGTTCTCTAGTGACACTTTTATTACTGAAAATGTGTCATCACACAAAAATCATCTGCTGTGGGATTTTGTAAATACACAAGTCTTGGCACAATTCCAGCAAGAGATTTTATGTATTTATACAAACTGTTCCTTCTTGGGGGTAAAGATAGCAACCTGTGGTCTGGATGGGAAAGCAGGCATAACTCAGTAGTTTTGAATGTGTTGTGTTCTGAGTGTCAGCCTGAATGTGTAAATGATATTCATGTTCCTATGGACATCTCACATCCTAAGGAGAGACTGGGGAGGGTGGCGGGGGGAGGGATTATTCATCTTGCAGAGAGAGAAATTATATAGACTGAATGGAAATATTCAGGAATCACAGGGAGCCAAGGAAAGAAATGTTCACCGCTCCTTTGTATATCATATGTACAATGTTACTTGAAGTCTGTGGAGATCAATATTGCCTTAAGAAATTGGGAACTTAAATCATCACCCGTTGTTATGTACTGTGGAGGAAACAACTCTTCTAACAGAGGGTGGCATAGCTTTTAATTTAAAATCATCCAGGAGAAAGGAAGACCTGATTGTTCCAGATCCAGAATCCACAAATTACTGAACAGATGTATTTCAGCTTCCTTTTCCTTTCTCAAAGAAAGGGCCAACAGCACCTATGAGCTAAGACTAATGAGGAACCCTGCTAGTTGTGCAAAAAGCTGACTAGCCTACCTTTCCTAGCTAGCTTGATGCATATAAGACTGGCTTGAATGATGCAGTACTTAATTACAAGATGAAAAAGAAGACGGGGTAAATGTCAACGTGTTCATCAAGTACAATCTTGCAATGTATAAATTTGCTCCTGGCCTGCTGTGAGGCTGAAGCTGCAGGACAGCAGCCTGGAGCACAGCTTAGAAGGCGCAAATTTCCCAGCAATCAAAACCCAAAAGCAGCCCTTTAAAATTTCACAGCTCTGACATGGAAACCAGACTGCAGATAATTCACTTGCACATCTAGACCCTTTTCCCAAAAGAGACCGCCAAGGTCACTCGTCCTGATATACAATGGTGCTGGTTGGTTTGTTGTACAATGGGAAATGCACTCCTGAAACCTAGAAGACAAAAGGATTTTTCAGGTGAAGGAAACTTAAGTTTCTGGAGCAGCTTTAGGAGCGCCTGCCTTCATTGCTTAATTCAGGAGCATACACCAATATAGAACACTGAGCTCAATGTGTAATGCTGAAAGCTTGATTTGGCTGAGTACATGCAGATAAGACCAAGTCACAGCCTTCTCAGTTGCACAAGTGTCAATCCTATGTCAAGTTCCTGCTCAAAACAATACCCTCCCACTTTGTCGACATAGAGGAGCAGGAAAACTGTCCTTTGAATGAATACTTTCAAATTCCAGACTTTCAGACAGATTACTTATTACAGAGTAAGCACTTTCAGGCCAAGGACTGTCCTGACCTGCACTGTCTGGCACTCGGCACATTGTCGGCACTTAGCCTATAATGATAGATAAGGATGGGATTTTCAAAGCTGCAGAAAGAAACCTGAGCTTCCCATTTCTGTTACATCTGTGAACACCTGGGAACCCAGATCTCTGAGCTGGCTTTGCAGCTTTCAGCATAAAATTTATAAGTGGTGCCTGAAAAAGGCAAGCAGGTAGAATGGGTGCCAAAGATTATGCTTTCACTGGAAGTTAACAACATGACTTCCAGAAATTTCCCTCAGTCTTAGATAACCATAAGCCTTTCCTGTTTCTCAAGTAGCTTTGCACCATCATCATCATCATCGAAAGAAAATCTCAGCAATCATGTGGCACCAGGCCACCAGTGATCCAACCCACGCCGAGATAAGCAATGCTGTCTGTGCTGTATGAGCTAAAGGGTAGAAGAATACTTCTCTTAAATAATCAGCCATGGTCACTGAAAGCACTCTGCTTCAGAAGTACCCAGGACCAATATGTATTCTGTGGTGGGCAACAAGAGAAGCCAAATACACTGCAGGAAAGAGATTATTCAAGAGGTTAATTAGTGCAGGAGAAGTGGCAGCAGAAGCCAAGTCTTATGTACTGTGTGCTTTACATGTACAATGTGTTTGAAGATCTAAACCCAAGGGGATCATTTGTAATACAGGATATATTTACCTGATTTCAAAATGGGACAATTATATGACTTAGCAGAGGCCACAAAATCAGCAGCAGAATCAGGAAGATTCCCTATAGCCTCTTATCTGTGCAGGATTTCCTCCCTTTAAAATTTAGTGTGAAAAGGATGAAGTCAACAACATTTTGCTTAAGTAAAGATTGCAGGATCTGGTCTAACCTTAAATCACATCCTTTCCATTGGCTCTACTGAATCACACAGGAGCTCCTAAGCTCGGTGGTGCAAACCTTCATGAAAAGGCACTGAAACCTTTTCATTTAGATGGTGTTCTATAACTGACACTCTTGGGCTATGACAACTAATCTCTGGGAGGCAATGAAAGACTTACCAGAAAATTTGGTTGAGGAAGTATGAGATTTATTTCTACCAACTCAAAGGGCTAAGTACTTAAGGCTATAGCAGAACAGCCCTTAGACAGCAGAATTTGTGGGCCCCTAGAATTTTCTTCTTCCTAATGACTCTCTGTGCTTCTTGCATGCTATAAAAACCATCCCTTTTTGCATTTCAGCATCTCTATTTCCTTTGATCTGTGCACATTTCTCATTGATGCTAATAGAGAATGACACTGATGGGGAATATTTTTGCAACAGGGGGAGCATAGAATTGTTATTCTGGCTAAAGCAAAAGCAATATGACTTAAGCAGAGTTTTTAAAAGGCTTTACTCAAGGCTGTGCAATTGAACATGATATTAGGCTTTCTCTCTTTTTTGTAATTTTCATTGAGATTATGTCCATATTTTATCCAGTTATTGTATTCTTATAAAATTATATTGCAACCCACTCTAGCATGTTAACAACAAAAGAAATTCTCCAGCTTATTATAAACATCTTTCAAGAAACCAGAAGCACATGTCCTCTGGAAATAATTTTGCTGGTATTTAAGTTATTACAAAAAATTTCCCAAAACACTGGAATTATTTTGTAATGTTCCCTTGTACTCTAGCTTGTTTGCTTAGGTTTTCTAGAATGTTCTCCTAGTGTGGCAGTGTGGTACCTTGCTTGGGTTGCACAGGGAAGCTGCAGAAGTCCAGGAACTCAGCAATTTGAGTGTATCTTTGCTGTGACAATTACCTAGTAACTATGTGCCATCAGTGAAAAAAGACCTAGTGCACACACCAGCTGTGCGATAATTACAGTTGGAAAGAAAAAAATATTTCAACCTGCAGAGACTGAGTAGGATGACAATAATATTTTTTTTCCCCAAAGCAGGCTGAAAATTTAAAATCTGAGGAATTTTTGAGAATTAAGAAAAGGGGGAGGGAAGTTTGCTGAAAATCAAGAAAATTTTTTGTTTAGATGAATCTGATATGTCTTTTTCTCTGTAATTATCACCATTTTGCGTCTTTGTTGAACCTTTTTTTTACTTCAATTAGTTTGATTTCCTCACTGAAAAATCATTTAAAAGCCGAAAAAAATGATTTTTTTTCTGAGAATACTAAAACATAAAGGATTAACCGACTGTGTTGTAAAGGGAGGCAAGAGGAACAGAAATGGGAAAGAGCTGTGGGGAGTGTCCTGCCCAGCTTCTGAATGTGCCTTATGAACTGACTTGGGTTTAGTTTACTTTGCTCTTTATTGCACTTAATTGCTAGATGAGTTTGGGTCTTGAAAATCCATTAGATAATATTTTTTGATTACTTTCTGACTTCAAACTAATCTATGTCCATAGATTGTGTGTTTTCTGCAGGCTGTGATGTCTCTCCAGGTGCAGTCTGAAGTGAAATATGAAAGGGAGAAGAGCAATGTACGGAAACAGCTGCCAGACTCGAGTCTCAGAGCAAGGCATTAAACCCGAGTCAGCTGGCTGCACACAGCGTGTGATCCTCAGTCACACTAGGGAAGACAAAGCTGATTTCATTGTTTGAAAGGGCTTTGTTCCTGCTCACCTCCTAAGAGTTTGAACCTTGACTGGGGTTGCACAGCAGGAAGGGAAGAGCCAACAGCTATTTGTGGCCCACATCCTTGGATTTATTCCAGAAAGAAAAAGCATCTGGAAACAGATTTACCTCAAGTTCACCATGTGTTGATGTGCTTTATTGACCTGCAGGAAGAGTCTTGAGTGCTTTAACTGATGAGAGCTTTTCCTAGGAGGGCTGAAGACTAACTGATTTCTGATGTAGCCGTGTGCCCGGGAGCAGTGATTAATGTCATGTGCATGCAGCAAAGGGTGGCTGTCATCCCCTTGATGCCAAGCGCTCTCATCTGCCTCTTTGTCCTCTTAGCTTAGCTTTGGCCTGACGCAATTGCCTACCTACATGGATATAATGGGGTTTTTATGAACTTTCAAAACTATGCCTCTTCCTCTACTGAAACCTGACCTATATGAGCAGAGCCTGGTCAAGGTGCAATCTCTGCAGGACCAGCAGAAGAGAGGTGAGCTCCATACCCAAGCAGCAATATGGCCTAAGATTTTAGCTGAGCTGTTCTGAAGTCACCTGGCATTATGCACAGGTATCCTGTGTCATACCCTTACCACGCTTAAAATGGCAGAGGTTATTTACTGACAATTGGTGAGAAGGCTCCCAGTTCCCTCATCTGAAAGTGAAGCCATCACAGTAGCATTCGGGTTATTCACATGACCTAACTGTAGACACACAAGTCACCTAAGTTAGGGAGTTAGTCGCTTTGGGCTCTCTTATTGCCAGAGAAGGGAAGAAGGATCCCTACAAGGCAATTCAGAGCATCTAGTCTGAATTAGTAGGGGCATCAGGCTCCTACTCTGACTTTTGTCTGTTTCTATAGACTATGCAGGGAGCCTAACAGAGCACCCTCCATGTATAGGCAGCAGAAGTTAGTTGATATAGAACTGACTCTATTACCTCTGGATGTCTTGTACAGGTACTGTTTGTTACTAAGGCAGAGAAACATTTCTCCATCTATTTGATTTGTCTGGCATGTATTTGCAGGTTTTCTTTTCAAACAAACTTATATCCAACAGAAGCTGTCATATAAGGGTGGGTTTTTTTACCTTAATACGAGCTATATACATTCATCTTATTCCTGCAGTTCGGTTACTTCTGACTTACACCACTGTAGGGCAGAATCAGGCTTCTCATTTCTGACTTGAAAAGTCTCAAAAGCAATGTGACCAGTATGGTTGTGATTCTGTCAGTAACTGGTATTTTTTCCAAAGCACCAGCTGCCAGAAGCATGTGAGAATCAATAGCAGGTTTCATTTAAAAACAGGCTAAATTTGTAGGCACGATGACTGCTAGAAAGCTTGAAAACATAATCCAGTGTAACCTAATGCTCAAAATGAAAAAAAAAAAAAGCCAAGATAATTCATCACTTGGAAAAGTATTAATTTTTTAAAAAATTACTTGTATGATTTTTAAGCTAATTTATAGTTTCTGAACCTAGAGTTCTGGCAATATTATAGCAATTGTATTGAGAGAGAAGAATATGGAGAAAATAATGTCATAGAAAATTACTTACCAGGATCAATTTTCTCTGAGGTTTCAAGAGCTTGGGCTTAGGAAAATTATTGCCTATTGGAGCTATGGAAATAAATATTAAGGGATCATTTCATAGTATCATCGTTCACTGTCATTTTTAGTGTATGCATTAGCAATTTAGAATTTACAGTTTAATAGCAGAATAAGAGCAAATACATGTACTTATACCATAGTTTAACTGTATTTCAGGTAACATTCTACAATGAAGCATAGGACTTATGAATTAGAAAAATTCATAAAATTATAGAGTCTGATATGCAAAACATGCTGTTTGTGTGCAGCAGCCAAAGCAAATATACTCCTTGAGAACTGATCACTTGTGATCTAACCCACAGTAAACCTTCAGGTCCTTTCCCTCCTCTCTGCTAGTGGCTTAGCACTGTCAGTAGTGCTCAGAAAGCACGCCCAAGACTTTATTAGACTGACCCCAGAGGTAAATGCAAATCCTGTTTGAAAGTGAGGTCCCCAAGAGGTTGATCTTTATCTGCTCAGCTTGCTTGACTTCTCAAGTGCACCTGCAATTTTAAGAGTTCAGTCTGCTGGCTTCCCTCTGTCTATCCTCATGAATTTTCCTCTTGCCTAACTTTAATCTTCTCTTTGAGCAGGGTGAATATTGCTACAGAGGTTCCCCTCTCCCCTCTAATTAGTGGAAGCTGAGACCTCTTGCTTGGACTCAGTGACTAGTTTTTCAGTAGCTAAAGCCGGGGGGAGGTGAGAGCCTGGTCCCAGCAGCATGCACAGGCCGTTCCTTTCCCCACCCATGGGAGCAAGCACAAGTCACCTCCCTGGCAGAGCCAGTGGCAGAGTGTAGGAGTCCTGACATCCCACGGTCTGCTGGCCCTCCATCATTGTGCTTGGGATTTGAGATACCTCTGCAACTCTGTTTTCATACCTTTTGCTGGGATGGCTGGTGGCTGCTCCAGTTTCTCTTTCTTTTTCTTCACCTTCTTGGGCTGTAGAGGGGACATGCTTGTCACGCTGGTAACTGTCTCCCCGGAGCTACAAAGAAGAGGTCCATATGTGAGGGAACGTTGGAGGCAATGGAGAGAAAGGCACCATCCCAGTGAGTTCATGCAAGCACGTCACTTGCCACTTGTGACAGTCCCTGCCCAACAACTTGGATTTTGACCAGAGGATATATTGAAAAACCTCTTAAAGGAGTTGGAAATGCTCTGGGTCTTGCATTTTTTCAGCCATAGATCCTGGCTGAGAAACTCAGGAATCTGCTCTGTCCTGGTGCAGAAAATGCAAAGTATGAGGTCTAAACAAGACTCATTTCATAGCACCTATAACACCTTAAAAAATCTATGGCCCCAGTACTTCACCCAGGATGAATTTGTACCCACCTGTCCTTGAGGGCCAGAGGCACAGGTGGGCTAGGTGACTTGCATAATCTCACACAGAAAGCATATGGCAAAGCAAAACCTATGCAGTTCCTGGGCTGAGGCTGGCTGAGGGGACAGCAGGCCAGGAGGGCATGCAGCATGTCTTCAGAGAGCTCACAAACCCACATTTGAAAAAGCTAGCTTCTTAAAAGAGGACACTGTGCTCAGTGCATATAAAATGGAGAAACTGTGTGCCAGTCTCTAAACTTGGGCATTCTGCAGTACATCTGTGCTAAAAAAGCACTAATAGGTATGAAGGGAGAGCACAAGCTATATTGTAAACAAACTCCTGTCCATAAAAGCTTCTGTGTTTGGGCTACTACAGTTTAACATCCTCTGAGTCTGAGGTTTTTACCCTTAGCATCTCCCAAAGCCTGAGGCCATAAATCCTACTTCAAATATTTAGGGTTTGGATATGCAGTCAGGTTGCAGCAATTGTCACCATGTGTCAGCTGAGCTGTGGTAACCGACTGTGCAGGTACTCCTGGCTTGCAGCTATGATTGTATTGCCTTCACTGGTGATGAAAGCCTTAACTTGCAGCTGGGGCAGGAGGAGAGTGTATAGCAGTTAGTTATGATTACTGTGGTGGTGAAGGTGGCTTGGCAAGCAGTTGTTGCTCAGATGCATCTGACCATGGGCTCACCCTGGGAAGGTTAATGCAGTATGGTTGTGGGGACCTTTCTGTTCTGTGCTGGTGAGTTACACCACACAATGGGATCCAGCCAGGGTCTCCATGGTCATAACACTGACAACACTGATTTCACTGAATTTTAAATCGTTTGTCCCAAGTTGCTGTTCCTCTCCAGGTTCTTTTGCATAATGAAACATTCTCTTTATAAGAATAAAATATTCAAACTGGGCCAAAGTCTTAACGAAAGTTCAGATGTCTCAACTATTGCCCACACAAGAATAACAAAATAACAGACATTATAATTTTACACAGCTGTAAATCCAAATGAATGTCACTACCTTTGGTAAAATTACTCTGGATTTACACTTGCGTAGATTACAAAAAAGGACTCTGGTTTGCTGATTTTCCCAAGTTCTGTTCCACATACTCAGTCCAAAACATAGGTTTGCTGCCAAACTTCTTTTAAAGTGTTTGAAAGGTTAAATATTTTCATAATATATCAATCACATAAACTGAAGGTTGCGTTAAAATAATATCAAAGTCTGCCTGCACTATTGTGAACCTATCACACAACCATTTGTTTCTATATTAAAATCAAAACATGAACTGGTTTAAAACCAGCAGGAAATGAAATTGTCCTGCCTGGCTCCATGGCCCAAACACAGCAAACTGCAAGGAACAAAGAATACCAAAAAGGTGATCTTTTAAAAAATATTTCTGGTTTTAATAATTCAAGGTCATTAAGGCAGATGTGTAGTTTAAATATATTATTATTCTGATATAACTACTTTAAGCACAATATATGGAAAGGCTTAGTGTCAATTCATTACATTAGTTATTATTCCTGCTTTGCCACTGAGAAAGTGAAGCTACAGAGAAACGTATTTGTGGCTTACACTTTTCTTTTAAATGCCAGGGCCATACAGGGTTAACTAATTCTAGGAGATACAATAACTGTACTTGCTGTCTTAGAACTGAGCTCCTCAAACCAAACAAGGAGGCTCAGTAAAGACTCCTTGGCTCTGAAACACTGCCTCTTTGTGAGCTTGCCTTGTTCTATGTCTAAAAGGAAAGTTCATTTTTTATCTTCAGCTCCTCCTCCAACCTCCTGGCTTCTATTTCAACAGTGTCACATTGTGCATTTCTTGAAGGATCTGATGAGTTTTTAAAAGAGCAAGAAAAATATAAGTGTTTGGGGGAAAAAGCTGTAGAAGGTGTCTAACAATCATGGCACCAAGACAGCACTTTCGCTGGAGGTCATGGCTGTCTCGAGCTGGCAAACTAATAAAATTTTGGCTTTACTATCCTTATTAGAATCAAGGATGTGGGACTTTTCCTGTTATCTAAATCAGCTATTTCCTCTTTTCAAATGTCTGCAGGGGGATGACAAAAAATTCACTGAAGTGAACTGGGAGCTGCCCTGATATTTTCCAAATAGGAAAGCTGTGTGAAAAGGTGCCAGGGGTGGAGTGGGCACTTGGTTCTGCTTCAGTCTGGCAGAATTTGCTCCTGCGTTGTTAGATTGGCACTGTGGAACAAAGATGTCGAGATGAACAACTTTCTGAGGTGAACACTTCTTTCACCTCAAATTATTTGTCTCCAGAAGAGCAGTCACTGGAGGACTGGAGAGTTCAGGCCAAAACAAATATAAAAGACAGAAAAAAATAATTCCTATTTCCAAAGCTACACCTCCTGGGGTTTCTGGATCTGAAAAGTGACAAAATGATCTAATAACAAAAAAGCTAAAAATAAGAAGGATATTTAAAGAAAAGAAAACCCCAGAAAATTCATTTAGGTGGTTTGGAAAACCTAAAATAACTCTATGGTTTGAAAAACCTAAAATAACTGTACTTTTTATTTAGGTATTTATTTTTAAAACATGGGTAACAAATGGATTTCGGTTAACTCGTTTTTTTCATAATTTGTTATTGGTCAAGTAGCAAACCAAAATCTAAACATTTGCTTTGTTTTACTCAGGAAATCTGGATTTAATTTTCTCTTCTACCAAGGCCATTTTGTGAGACCTGGGGCAAATCACTTAGCCCTTTGTGCTTCAGATTCCAATTAAGTAGAAACACCATTATGATGTCAAGACATGAAATACTTTAAGATGCTTAGGTATTACTGCAGTGGGAGTACAGACACTTCTTAGACACCAGACTATTAATGCAATTTTGAAACTGGATTCTGCTCTGAGTCTGAAATATCACTAAGGGAGTAGGGGCTGCGCCTCTCCTAATCAAGGCTGAATTTTGCGCAGTGTAGTCATTTTGACTGGCAGGAATCTCATGCAAGTTAGTTCATCAGTCTGGCCTAATGGATATTTAGACACTGGGGTTTGGGTCTAAATATGTTGAATTAAGTTCCAAGACAAGGAGTGCATAGGTGAAGAAAAATTAGTTCAAAGGAATTCATGGATTGTGTTTTGAACAGAGGATGGAAAATAAATGGTACCAAGTGCCAAACATAACAAAAATGATCATACTGGTAACACTTTTGTAGCTCTTTAATTTTAAAGCCCTGAAGTCAATGCACTTTAAACATGCATTTGTGGGACTGGGGCTTTCATCAGCATGTGTTGTCACACTGAAATACATGAAACCATATCTTTTTCCATATAAAGTCACACATTTATTTTGCTTCTGGAGATTCCATTTTACAGTGAAGAAATCATGTTGGCTTGTTTCCCCCTTGCTGTTCAGCCTCCTAAGTTTAGAGTTTGCAGTGGTATTACTACCATGTCATCTATTCCTGGAGAGGCAGGTTCTGTAGCACGAGTCTTTTTATCTGACTGCCATGCTCCATTTTTTTAGTCATGTCTTCGGTCAGGTCAAATTTTTCTCCTTTTTTTGTGTTCTCTACCAATCTACTTTGATTCCCCCCCCCTCCCCCTTCTTTTTTTGTTTTTGTAATTGCAACTTTGTCCCAGCAGCTAATAAAGAAAGGGAAAAAGAAAGCATCCAGGGGAAAATGAAAACTGCTGAGCTGTCTCAGTAAATTTTTGGTGTGGTGCAATGGCTCGTCAGGGTCACAGAACAAAGATCTTTCCATGAATAACATGAAAGTTTCAGCTTGTACTGGCTTCTCCTGAAAGCTCTGTTGCTTTGTTGTGACTTCATTTACATCCGAGTTTCAGTTAGATCACATACAGCAATAATCCCGTGAGGATGCACTAAAAATTTGACTGTTGGAGGACCTAGGGTATGCTGTACTTGGCACCGAATCTTACAGTATCTAAAAAGATACTATGAGAAATTGTATCTGTGATACCAAGTGATACTGGATTTAAACTACAAGGCTAGAAACACATGGTTTATGTCACTGAAACCTGGGAAACAGCTGTTCTCCCATGTTATTATGTAGCCTCCTCTTTAAACTTTTTTGTTTGTAAAATGCTTTTGTCATCTTTTTTTTTTTTTTCTACTGCAGTTCCAGCACAATTTATACCTCAGGAAAATCACACAATCAAAATCAGTTTTATAGCACCACATAAAAACTTTTGGCAATCAGTGGTATTTAAAGGGACAGTGATTAATGACTGCAGCAGAAGTAGAATTTTTTCCATCACTTGGAGTCTTCAGCTGAGAATAGACTTTGGGCCTTGAAAATCTGCTTTTGAGCCCCACTCCCTGTTCCTGGGTGCAGGAATCACTGAGTAACATTGTAGTTTGTTCTGTGTAAGTGGATGGTTTAAGTTGTTACCATCTGGTGAGGTGCTGGGAAACCCTAGAAAGCCACACAGGATGGAAGTAGGCTTCCGAAAGCAATCCAGAGCCTCAAGGACAGGCTTATCACTGAAGCACCTTCAGGACCTACAGCTAGATAGCCCAGGTAGGTCTTCCTTATCATGCACAGCACGTACTGGTTTGCAGGCACATTCATGAGTCACGGACCCATGACTCCCTATATTCCTGCAGGCTTTTTGGAAAACATTGCTCATCTTCTTCAGCATACATGGCAAAACAAAAACAGAACTGGTGCCTTGGGTTATAGTAAAGAGAAGTATAATCTCCTACCTGTTCTGGGGGCATTTCACCAGGTAATGCTTCACTGTTAAAGAAAAAATAAAAGAAAGAAAATGTGGCTTCACACCAACACAGTTTATGAGTTACAAATGGGCACTGCAGATAGACCTGTGCTGCTGAGACTGTGGAGTTGCCAAGCTGTTACACTGTGAGAGCTGCTAATCATCACCATTCGTTGTAGTGTGCATTAAAATGTAGTCTTACTTAAAGACATAGCTAAGCTTGGGAGAAGGGAATGTATCAAACAACACCAAAAAACTGCTGTGGAAGTGCTGGGCGACTCACATTCTAGTGGTCAGCCCAGCCAAAAGACAGCTTGCTAAGGAAAAGCACAGCAGGCCAGTAATTTTGCTTTGAAGACTTTTATTTCCCTTGTGGTGCCTCTATTTATTTCCAGAAGCCTGAAATAAACCATTCACCCACAGGAGCCACTTCTGTTCCTAATGTAAGCTAGATTGTGGCCTCAGGCATAAAGGGATTGCCTTCTGGGATCGGATCAGAGGTCCAGTCCAGCCACTACCCTATCCCTGACAGCTGTGTGTGTGAGCTGTATAAATCCTTCTGCTTTGTGTTGCTTTGAATCTCTAGTCCTGAGCAAGGGCAGCTCCTCCCCTTGCAGAGAGGCTTTGCAGCCTTTTAGGAGCCAGAGTTATTAAGATGCTCTTTTGTGGCTTAGTGGCTTCTGTGATCCGGCCAAGCTGTGCCGCGTGCTGAATGCAGAGACACGCAGGCAGAAGGAGAGGCTCTCCTGGTCAACCTCCTGACAACTTATTTCTCCGAAGGGAAAAAGGGTGCATCCCTGGGCCACGGTGTGAAGCTGAATACAACACAGATCCCCCCCCTCCCTTCATGTTCTCTGCTCTTTAAAAGGCCATGAAAACCAGACATCAGTGCACTTAAAGGATTATGCCCCTCTACAGGAAAGTTTTCACATTTGAAATCATTCTCCCATTCTAAGGAAGCTACACAGCTCCTAGGGGGTGCATTTTAGTCCTGCGGAAAGGGGAGCTGCGAACACTAGGAACTGGGGTTAACACAGGGGCCATGTCTAAGCCAGCCAAGGCAGTGCTTCCATCCACCTGTCCGGCCTTGTTCAGATGCACAGAGAACAGCAGGCCTGACCCTTCGGGAGCAGGAGGATGCCCATGTACATTAGTGACATGCTTTTGAGCATCTCTAGGTATGTATTATTTTGTTTTGCCCTACAGTAAATGCTCCAGGCCTTTGAACCAGGGACTGGGAAGAGCAGCCACTTCTGTGGCTGGCATAGGGTGGGCATAGGCTTCTACCAAACCTGCAGAGGGGACCTGACCTGCAGCCATTGCTGCTTCCCAGAGCACCCCGTAGCTTGAGGGAGTCCCTTTGGTGAGGTGCTGGGTTCAGTATTGCCCTTGTCGTGTCAGAGCCCTGAGGTGAGCCAGGATCTGCTCGGGTTTCACAGACAGACGCTCCAGAGGGATCACCTCCAGCTTCAGCTACTGCAAATTTGAGTTCAGGTATGCATTCCGCTTTCTCCCAGGCTGGGCTGTGCTTGCAGAGGGCCAGGCGGGGTGTTCCCGCATTTTCTCCCTGTGCCTCCACTGCCTGCAGGCGACAGGGCACAGCCCATCGCCCTCCTTGCGGCCTAGGGGCTGAGGAACAGGGGAGGAAGCTGGAGTGGTAGGAGAGCGGGGGGAGCTGTTGGTGTCTCTGTGACAGGGGTAAGGTGACCTCAGAGAGGTTCAGGGAGAAGCCCTGATGGAAACCTGCCCAGTAAGTTGAGGTCAGGAGATAGTTTTGGTTGTCCTGGGCCCTGGAACTGGTGACATGGGGAGAAGCAGAGCCAGGCTTCTCTTGGAGGGCCTTTGAGGAAGATGGGTCGACAGCCACCTCACTGAAGGTAGAAGGCGGCTGTGTCTGGAGCCTGCCTGGAGGCTTGGGGCGATGCAGAGGGAGGATTGCTTGGCCGGGCCTGTCTTTTCTCAAGGAAAGATGGACTTCATGATTCCACTGCGGGCTCTTTTCACATGGATACTAACATCGGCCTAGTCCAAAATGGAGGTGGGCGCAGAGTTGCCAAAGATGGAGGGAAGGTAAGATAATGCTTTTTGAGCAGCAGTGCTTATTCTAGCAGTCTGAATGAGAGAGCACTGCTGCTGGCTGACGGGGTGGGTATCTTGTGGTCAGACCTTAACCCCTGGAAGATGCTTCTGGAGGGGGTAAAGGAGTGCTGAGGGAGGAGGGGGCTCATTGTGCCCCATGCCCATATGGCTGAGTGGAAACAGCACCTCCCAGGGAATGGCTGCTCCCTGGAGCTTAGGTTCAGGGCCCAGCGTGCTGCCATGGCCCAGAGGCTGCGGTGGGAAAAAAGCAATACGGACTGCTGAAGATTGTGTCCATCACTGATGTTTCTTCCACTACTGTTTTAGAAGTGTTGATTCCCAGATGCTTGACTGGATGCCAAGCCAATTAATGTGGTAAATACACTGATCAGGTGGTCCTAGTTGAAAGACTTGCCTGAAAAATCTTATCGTTGTATACTGAGTGCCTGTCTGCTAAGCTTAATTCTGTTACATTTCTGTTGAATCTGTAAGTTTAATGCTGCCAGTATTTACTGGATAATGTTCAAAATCTAAATGAAAATTTGGTGGATTTTCTGCAATTATTCAGATATTAGGGTAGTGAAGAAAGGTTTTAACAGCTTAGAAGAAATTACTTTTCCTGTTATATGTGCTTATTCTATATTGTATTCTACATTATTTCTATATTTTAATGGTGTTGGTTCAATGTAAAAAGACCTTTTCTCCAAGCTGCTTATATGCTCATACCAGTGTAAATCAACAGAAGCAAAATCTAGCCCAACGTCTGCTCAAGAAAAACCAGGATACATCAGTGTGTCTAGTGCTTGTGGCTTCAGGGTGACTCGCCATGACCAACATACTTAAGTGTGGGTACTCCCTTGGCACAAAACCTTTGTCATCACTTAACAGGGTAGGAAGAATAACTTGATCCTGCTCCTTCCTCTTGGCAAGCAGAGTGGTTGGGTTCCATTAGAATCAAAGTTACTCTACTGAGCCCACTACTGGGAAGAAAGAGCCACAGCCTGAAAAGTGTTTGTGATCAGGCAAGGACCTATGTATACATTTGTTTTTTAGTTTATGTGTCTTCTCTCTCGTGTATCTGAGTTACTCATTCCTCATGGTATGTGTGCAGTGCCAAAGAGGCAGCAAAGTCATTATTTCCTCCTGTCATTAAGAGTACACATCACTAACCAAACTTTTTTTGAAAGCTTCTGTTTGGAGATGGTCCTTACACTCTCCTTTACCATGGTGGCTGCTAAGCTTGCTGGTATCTCATTCTCACAGCTTGTGTGAGGTCTCCGAATAAGCCACTCTTAAACTGAAATGAAAGTAGAGCCTGCACTGGCTGCTCTACAGATCTGAAATTGCACTTTTGATTACAAAAGGACAGCTTTCATGCAGATGTAACCTCCTTGAGAAGCCCTCTCTGAGGAAGAGAAGAATGAAGCAGTAATCCTTGATTTTGAAAGATTATTGTGAAAAGGCATACCTGAATGATTAAATGATGCTTTAGTTTCAAAGAATGCTACAAATGAAAGAGTACTAATAACAACTCCCATATTCCCAAGAATATTGACAGCTAGTCAGGAAGGGAGAAGAAAACAGAACAGAATAAGGCTGCTTTGAAACCCCTCTAAATGTCTGCAGAAAGGTCACTCATGCAAAATGTTAGCTAGAGCTGATCAGAATGCAGTTTAATGATATATCACTTAGTTTTCTTTCAAAGAAGCTCCAACAAGCTTCAATTTATGTTTATGCAAAGCTGAAAGATTTTGAAGAGTCCAAACCAATTTTAAATGGCTATTCAAAGGGAGCAAAATGCCTTTGTTCTAGTTTTGCTGGCAGAAAAGTTTTTTTCTGCCAATAATTTTTTTTGTTTTTATTAAAATCAAGACAAGGAGATAATTCTCTTTTCTGCTTTTTCTGTATTCTCCTTCTCCCCCATCTCCCTCTTTGGTAAGGTCCTTGCAGTCAGCAAGAATGACATTTCACTAACCTGTGGATCTCCTCTTGTTCAGAAGTGACTGACAGAGAATGACAAATGTAAATAGGAGGACGCTGATGATTCCTATAGAACACACAAACACTGCATATACATACAGATCTGAAAGACAAGCACAGATAATAGTCAGTGTTGCAGCTGTATGCTTCATGCTTATAGGATAGAAAAATTAAATCAAGGTCTAAATAGACCCCTGCCCAAAGTATTTAGGGTAGAAGCTCAGAACTAATTTAATGCTTTTGAAGCTTTCTTATAGTGTCCTGCTCAGTTTAAAATTTGGTTGAAGTCTTCATAAATGCAACTAGGTTTAACTGCACCTAAAAGGGGGCTTACTTTCAGGAGAGATGACATGGCTGGTTTGGGGTTTTTTCTTTCCTTTTTTTTTTATGTGGAAAATGAGAAGCAAATAGACTTCAATTGGATTATTTCCCAGTTCAAACAGCTGTGCTTTTTTTTATATATAAACGAAGAAAAGGGGGATGGGTTTATATATAAACCAAGAAAAGGTGCTGCAAAACAGCAGGGGAGAAGTGCTAAGTAGCTGAGGAAGAAGCAAGAAACTCTGTGATTGCTTCTTTTGGTGGCAGCACCAGCTTGAAATTTTTGGGTTTTCGGGTTTTTTTGTTTGTTTGTTTTCCAGCCTACAGCCTCAGTCTCCCTTTATGGCTTTCATTCAGGTGCCGTAACACATTCCCAGTGGAGCTGACAGGAGTTGTACCATGGCAGATCAAGACAGAGTATTTTGTTCAGAAAAAAGAATAAATCTTTATTGACTTATTTCTGCTTTTACTAGAACTCCGAATAGAGTACTTCAGGGTTGCTGTACCCATTAATGTCTTGAAATGTCCTTAGGGAAGTATATTGGTTTCTTTCCTGTTTCACGGAGAGGAAACTAAGCCTCAGAGGTCAAGTGTTCTTGTAGAAAATAGCGTTGCTGCAACTAGACCCTTGATCTGCAGTTCTGTGCTTCATTTCCCTTACACAGTACAACAATATAGTTTGTAAATTGTGGTTTAAACAGCAAGGCTCCCCACAGAATCAAGGCCATCCTCCAAATGAACATTCCTGCCTGGCAGGCAGTGCAGCGGCTGCAGATGCTGTGCTGGCACCTTGCTAGTGCTCTGTTTTGGGGTGGGAGGAGGAGGAGGGAATCCCAACTTCGTGTAACTTCAGATTGCGCTCTCGTGGAACGGTTGTCCACTAATCTACACAGAAAATACTGCTTGCCTGGAAATTCAGGGGAGCTTTTAGCTGCTCTTGCAGTGCAGAGCATGTTCAGCACGCCGTTTCTAAGGTTAGTGGGAGCATAGAGACCTTGGTACCTCTTCAGACATGCTCAGCACCTTTCTGGATAGGGTCTGCATTTACTTTGCATGATTAGCCAGGCATAGGTTATTTTCCCATTGACCATAACAAATATACAAGAAACTGAAGCAGAGGCCATCCATTCTCTTTTCTCTAGCCCCTTGTACTCTGTGAGATGTTTTTTCAGGCAAAGCCTGAGTTTGCACAGGAACTGGCAAAACTGGTCCTGTTTGGGGCATTTTAGTTGCCCTGTAGTGCTGGACTAAGCTAACATCTTGTATAGAACCAATAGCAGTTAGATGCATCTTTACCTTCAAAAAACTTCCAAGTTTCATGGTTTTTCTTGAAAGTGGGATCATTAGAAGATTTTGAAGAAATCACTGGAAAAAAACACAAAGAAGACATGACAAGAACTGAAAACCTGTGGCACAAAGAAGACATGACAGGAACTGAAAACCTGTGGCATAAAAAGTTGGGACCTCTTGAAGCAAATGTAGTTCTGCCTTAGACTTCAGTACACCAATATGTTGCTTTGTCTTACAGGATAATTAGCTTTCGATTAACGCTTTATAACACTTCAGTTATAAAACAACATTGTAAAAATATCTTCCAGCAGATCGCATCTGGCTTGGCACTCCCCATGACTGCCATATGGCTTAACACTGCCTCCCTGATGTCATCTTATTCTGGGAAGATGCAATGTGTGGCTCTTCAATCAAAAGTTAAATGCAATGAAGAACAGCAAGAGAATAGAAACACACTTCAGAAATGCCTGCGCCTTAGAATAGGGTGGCCATGTGCTAATAATGTCTGTAATGACTTTGTGGGGATGGTCTCAGTATCTCAGGGAAAAAGCTGCCATTAATGCTCTATGTAGCTGGTTTTACTCTTGACGCGGTGTTCTCAGTTACCCAGAACTCGTACCTCTAGGGTTGCAGTTTGTGTTTCTGTGCCAAAACGGTATTTCTGAGAGAGGAGATGAACAATTTTTGCTCAAGAGAATGGGAACTCATTTTCCCTTGTAGTTATATATTAAAGATTCTTAACACTGTAGTCTATTTCAAAGTCTTAGAGGTTAAGAAAAAAAAATAATTGGAAGAACAGTAGCTTTACTGAAGGACACAGCATGGAGCCAGCCACATTAGGCACAGCTTTTTTAAAAACACAGGGAAGTCATTCTAGCAATTCCAACACGATAGTGTTTCCCCAGCTTCAGGATTGACTCTGTAGGCCCCTGATTATGTCCAGCTTGCCTTCCTTCCAAGGTTTCCCTCCAGTGTTCCTTGGCAGGTTAAACTGCCCTGCAATTCTTACAACAGTGCCCAAATAACACACTGAGAGAACCCAAGGTAAGAGCACTGCCCATGAGTTCTTTTTCTCCTTACTTCCCTCAAAAGCTGGCTTCTATGCCATGCCCTTTAAAAATACATGGATATGATACCTGCCTATCTGCAAAAAAACCACCCATGTATGCATGCATGGACTTTCTGAAGCATGTCCATACACTTCAGAAATTGCATATCTGAGCTCAAAAGCAGACTGCATTGGCTGTGTCTGCATACTCCCAGTGTCCTTCCCTTAGATGTAGGAACAGATGAGGCCGTACATCTGAACTAACGTAAACTGCTCTGTCAGTGCTGTATCAATGGCCATCGACTTTTGAGTGCAGAATAGTTTAAGTTCTCAGCTAGCATTCTTCTGCCTATGGGTGGGAGGTTTTCCCAAGAAGACTGCATGCCCAGTTACACCAGCTCACCTAGAAAAAGGGTGGACTGAATGACTATGTTCTAACTCAGTTAAGAGGGAAAATAGCTGCAGTTTGCACAGAATTGTGCTCTCTGATTCAAAAGGAGCAGACTACAGAGCACTGGGCAAATCGGTGAATGTCAGTATCATAACAGCTGTACAACCTAGCACTAGAATCCAAATGCTCTGACTGCTGGATCACTGTTCAAAACCTTCTCTGCTCTCCTCAGCCACATTGTTTATACATGCTGACATTTTTTGATGACATCAGATTAGATTATGTCACTTGTGTTAAACCATTATTTTTCTTCTGCTAACAATTATTACAACGGAATAGGAGTCTGGTGATGTCCTCCAGATTGCCAGTGAGGTCTGAATTTCCAAAAGAGGTTCACATGGCAAATCTTTAAAGTATCTTACTGGAAAGGGAATTCATTAAGGAGTGTCCTGTATGGATGTGAGGTGTGACGCTAACTCAATGAATATAGAACTACTTTCAGGACTGATGAAATCTTCTGTTCAGTTGTGATGGCAAGATCATCCTGAATATTTTAACAAATCTATTCATTACATGAAATCATCACACATGTAGATTTTTGGCAAGTATTTTACAATAACTTCCCTGAAAAAAAAGGGCTTTTCTTCCTACTGGGGAAAGAAAACACCTTGCATTCCTGTAACTTGCAACATTTTTACAGTTTAGAAAGAAGGAAAAGTTAGTTTTCCTTCTTTGCAGTAACTGATCTGAACCCCACACCTTAGCTACACAGAGCAATGAGAAGTTTCTGTGTTACAGTTAGCAATAGCCTGAGCAGATATGAAAGATGCAGAGTGGCATTTTGTGGAGTATGACAAGTGGTCTGACAACATTTTATGTTGTTTTTTCTTCTGCTACCATTTACCTGGAACATGTCATTCCCTCTCCAAGCCCTCCTGACAAATCCGTATGTTTCATTGCAAACATTTAAGAAATTCCATCATTTAGTGAATGAGAAAACACTTTAAACTGCTGAACTGCTTTATGAAATTACATTATCACAGGAAAATCCTAAAAATTATTTTCCATCTGACTTTTTCTCTACACCCCCACTCACCCCACCCAGTTTGTTAGTTGTTCTAGTTCTGTACTTCTTGGGTACATCTATCGCTCTATTTTGCAAGTCCTTCATGCAAGAAACACATTACTTGTTATCGATCCTATCTTTCAGTGTATTGCTCTTGGAGCTAGCTACCTGGTCTGGTGCAGAGGATCTGAGGGAAAGGTCAGTACAGTGTGAGCCCCTGGCTGAAAGAGCATTCTCCTCCTCCAGTTTCTCTCTGTCTCTTAACATCAGACCTGGCCCTCTCTAGCTCTCTTCCCTCAAGTTATCCTCAGAATTTTTTCTCTAAAGCGCTGGAAAAAAATGTAGTCTATGCTCTAGGAGACTCTGGAATTGTATGGTGGCCTCCTAGCCCTGCTTGTAGGCCTGCAAGCTTCAGCCCTGACCATCTATTTGAGATGCTGTTGGAAGTAACAACACCTGGTAGTTACTCACAGCCTCTCCTCCTCTTTTCCACTGGCACAGCATTTGCATCACTTGTTCTTTCTGGGTTGAGATGAGAGCCTTGGCTTCCCTTCCCCATGCCAGTTGCCAGTTTTGCCCCTTCCCAAAAGTGGGAGGCTGAGGCAGTTGGGATGATCAGCCCTCCTGTTTGCCAGTTCCTTCTTGACACTGGCTGAATCTCTCCTTCCAGCCAAATGTAGAGGGGTGAAGAAGGAAGAGATAGGGAAAGGAGGAGCAGAGCCAGTTCCTAGCCAAGCACAGGAACAGCAGGGAAGAACAACTGCTGAGCATGAAGCAAGCTAATGCCTGAATTCTGTAGGGCTAAATCATGCATGCAATAAAGTTTCATTTCATATCCCTTTGTGGTTGTAAAACTAACCACTGTGTCTTGGCTCCAGCCACTCAACATGGGGTCAGTGCTTGTAAAACTTCATGCCCTCCAGAAATTAAGATGGCTGAGTTCAGGAGATCTTGGACTCTAGTATTTTTACTCCTCCCTGTTTAAAAACAAAAGAGTGAAAACAGCAGCAAAAGTCATACAAGACACTGTTCTTTCAGCTGTGAAGCTAATTAATTCTATGTTCCATACCCAAATGGCTCCTCTCACCACAACCTTAGTACTGGGCTCATTTGCCTGTGGTATGTCCAGGAGCCCCTGACTGCAATATGTAAGGTCACTGGGCACACAGCAGCTCAAGAACAATAATTAACCTTTTTTGTTCTTACAGCCTTCCTTCAGTTAGGAGGTTCATACAGATCTTCTCATCCTCACCCCAACCAATTTCACATTACTTGTACAACCTTAATATCTTTAAGGCCATTATCTCATTAAAATCAGCCCATGGATTCAAAAGGGTGCAGACTAGTTTATAGTGTGATCATGTAAGCTTTGGGTTTTTTAGGATACCAGGTGTGGATTACAGATCACACTTGGCTGCAGGATTATATTTCTGACCTGTGCTACTGATTGCTCTGGTAATTCATACTTAGGAGTCTAATGAACATTGGGGAAGTTTTGCTGTAAGTCCAGTTGTGTGGTCTCCTGTGCAAAAGAAGTGTGGCTGATGTACAGAGCTGTGGTCTGGGTGTTGGAGGGGTGGGCATTTCCCTGGTGGAGACAGGTAAGGTGTTGGGGCTCCTCTTGGGACTTGGGTCCTGCTCTGTCATTATTTATATTTCTGACTGTCTGCAACCAGGGAGCAGGGGAAATCCCATATCAATGTCTTAGAGGCTTCCCAGACAAGTTTTCCATGCCAAATAAGACCTAAGAGTTTAGCAGAACTTCAGTTTTGGACCATTAGTGTCTTTCATCATTGGTAGTAATAATTAGCTAATCACATTATGTTAATGCCATGATTTCTCAAGGCAAATTTAAAGATCGCTGGTCAATATGAAGCTGCTCTTTATCTCTTGTTATACTATATTTTTTCATGTCTTTGTTGTCAAACTTTTTGATAGATCAAAGTGAAAGCTTGTGATACCCGAGAGCCATCCACAGGAGATAATGCACTCAAAATTATTTTTTACTGTCACACTTCTCTCCCTAGTGTGTTTATAATCCAAAAGTAATACAGAAACCTGAATGACACCAGTGAAGCTGTAGTTGATGGAATGTGCTTTGGATTAAGAGCACATAAACATGTTCAAATCCATCTTGAAAAGGCTTGTAGTCAATGGAGTTCCCTCACACCAAAATTAGTTTCAGAGGAGAGCTAGGGCCATTTTCACCAAAACATACGGTGGATAAGTGGGATTAGGGTTTCCCAGCTGCAGGAAAAACCTTTAAGGTCTAAACACGATGATAAATTTAGCATGAATAGGAGTGGCAGAAACTTCATGAAGTACAGTTTCCTCCCACAAGATTTTCTGTGATTGCTGGATGAGCCTTTTGAATTTCCAGACCCATGGTCCAAGCAGTCACCCTTGATTTTTGGCATTATCTTTAGAGTTGGCCATGTGGGAAATGAACTTTTCTGTTTATAAAGCCACAAGCAGGGGGCTAGTTTGCCAGCTAGGGCTAATGGCACAACTGCTGAGCTCCACCACCTCTTCAAAGAAGCCTGTTCTCCAAATTCAGTTTTACCCATCTCTGAAAGAGTGGGTGTGGTGGTTTTAGATTTGAGCTGACCCATCCCAAAGAGAAGGCTTGTTTGTAACTTGGTTCAAAACCATCAGTCATTGCTAGTCATTTCTTTATCTGGAGTTCAAAACAGCTTTTCTAGCTCTGCTTTCTGGCTACAAGTGGTATAAACAAAGGTACAGAAGTGATACTAGAAATGCTACTTACCAACTGCTGCTAGACTAGTTCTAAAAGCAATGAAAACACTAAGAGAGAGGCAAAACACAGATCTAAAATATAATGGTTCTATTTCTGGCTGACCCACTGCATTTTTTTCAGAAAATAAGTTAATTTCTCTCTGTTTCTATCTCTTTGTATTTAAATAATAATGGCATTTGTTTATTCCCACTAGCAAAGTCATAGAGAACTTGTATTCGGTCTGGCTGAGATGGAGTTAATTGTCCCCATAGCAGCCCTTCGAGCGCTGTGCTCTGTTTTGGTAGCTACAAAGGTGTTGATAACACACCAGTGTTACTGCTGCTGCTGGGTAGTTCTCACACAGCATCAAGGTTGTCTCTCTAGCATTACCCCCCTCACCAGTAGGCTGGGGGTGGGCAAGATCTTGGGAGGAGAAATAGCCAGGACAGCTGACCCAAACTGACCAAAGGTTTATTCCATACCATATAATGTCTGCTTGGCAATAAAAGCTAAGAAAAAGGAGTAGGAAGGGGGCATTCATTATTTACGACAATTGCCTTTCAGAGCAACTGCTATGCATACTGAAGCCCTGCTTCCTAAGAAGTCTCTAGGCATCTGTTTTCCTTTGCTTCTGTGCACAGCCTTTGCATTTGCTTTATTAAACTGCCTTTATCTTGCCCCACAAGGGTTTTTTCCATCTTATTTTCTCCCCTCCCTGTCCTACTGAGGAAAGGAGTGATAGAACATTTTAGTGGGCACCTGGTGTCCAGCCAAGGCCAAACCACTGCAGACCTGTGGCTGAACGTAAAGGAGTTTTAATTACTGCTATTCTGGTAAAAGGCAAAGGAAATAGACTATCTTCTACAAATCTACCAGTCTTCCCACTTTTTTACATCTCATTATGGGCTAAATAATGTTTAAATTGTAATGTGTAAGTAAAGAAATTATTAGTTTTTCTTCTCATATCCACAGATAACACTCAAAAATAACCTCACTTCAAGTATCTAACAGATTAACTTGCAAGAAAAGAAAAAAAAGGGATCATTGGACAAGAAAAAATGATAGAACTGAAATCAGTAGTCTCTCACCTCTTATTTCGGTAGCTGCTGTGCCATTTGACCAGGCCGTCCACTTATTCCTGTGTTTGCCAATTTCCTGGACTTTGCATATATAATGTCCTTGATCTGTTTCCTGGAGGCTTAGAATAAGAAATTTGTACATAGTTCCGTGTTTTTCTTTAAGAAGATGAAGTCTTTGCTTGTGGAAATGATGAGTATAATTTCCATAATATTGGACAGACCCAAACTTCGTCATTTTGATCATCAGATATTCCTGGGTAGGTGACGCAGCAAATACCCACCGCACAGCCAGCAAATTTTCTGTCTTTCTCTTTTGAGAAATGTGGCAGTAAAGGGTAGCATTATCTCCCTCCAAGTATCGCACTGTTGGTCCTGGAGAGACTGTCACATTTAAAGCCTCACAAACATCTGCAAAGGAAAGAAAAGATGGTGAGAATCCTCCATACCAGCACAACAGCATCATAATCTCTCCCAGTATGCAAATCCACTGTAGGTAAACTGATGGCATCTGTTCAGTGTGTAGCAATTTAATGAGCTTTTAGAACCTGACATCTGTCTCTCTGTGAATGTTAAAGATGGTATAAGGCCCTCCTTCAGTGAGTCTGCTCTAGTATTCTTGCTGTCACTAATAAGATAGGGCTGAAGTGGACACCTTGCTGCTGTCATAGGCTCAAAATCACAATCTTTTGTCAGTCTGAATGAGCATTAATCTAAAACTAGCTTGGAACGAGAGCAAAAAAATGTCTTTTGGAAAGCTGTTCCATGACCAGCTCTTCTAATCACTTGCATCCCACTCAGGATTTCCAGGCTAAATTGTCTCAGTAGCCAGTTTATGCCCATCTGTTCCTGTGCCAATCTTAGGTTTAAATAGTGTTTTCTTCTCTAGGTCTTGCTTCCTGACTCCATACAGAAAGCAGTTATCTGGTGTCTCAGCCTTTGCTTTGTTGAGCTAAAGAAGCCAAGCTGTTAGTCTCCTCTTGTGAAGTACTGCCTTCACTTCCATATTCACTTTAGTAGTCCTTCTCTGCATTGTTTCCAGTTTAATTTTTTTTTGATTGTAATTTTTTATATATTTTTCTTAATGTGGGTGACTGGAATTATAGACGCGGTCTGGAAAGAGGCTCTCCAATGTGAAATAGTCATGGTACTTCTCAGATTCTACTGGGATATATACCTTGCCTGGTATATCCCAGAATTACATTGTCTTTCTTCGTGATATTTTCACACTTGATTACATGTCAGTTTACAATTAAATAATATACTTTGGCATTTTCTTTGTCATTTCTGGTTCAATTCCTAGTATACCAAAAGAATTCTTACTAATCTCCAAGTACATGACATTGCTTCACTAAGTTCTGCTCCACTTTTGTCACTTGGTCCTCAGTCTTTCCTACATGCTATCCCAGTCTTGTGCTAACTTGATATGGTCACATAATTTCAACATGTATGCTTCTTTCTACTTCTTCTAGACATCATTTGCACAAACCTTACATGATACTGTTCCCTAGATGATCACTGAAAAACTACTAACCTCCCTATTATGCCTGTAACCAGCTCCTTTCACAGTTCTCCATGTCCTCTGTTTTAAGTAATACTCTCCTTGTCATAACCAAATGGTCATCTCAAACCTGGGTTAAATCTGTTAGATTAGTCCTTCTGACTACAAATTCAAATTAATCAGACATTATTTGCATGACACAATATGGCATAAGATTATATTGGGGCAAATCATTACTTCACTGTTCCATTCATTTCTGACTCTTTCTGCTCTTCATCATAAACTTATCTTAGACCAGTTGTTTGTCTCTCTGCTTTACTTCTAGCAACAGAGAGTATAGGTGAAGACTGAAAGAAATCCATAGATGTTCATTAGAGGAAGATTTTTCTTTCCTGACCTGATTTATGCTGGTCTGATTTTCTGAGGCATGGGAATCAACACTCATTTTATTTCCTTCCTAATGTACATTAAGAATGTTCTTATTAGTCATATCAGAGACTGATTTATTTTTTACCAATGGTATATTGTGGCAATATGTTCCCTAAATGACTTGTAATGTGTAATCTACTGGTTTGATGGCATCCACTAGAGAGAACCATATTTCAACAGTGAGCGAGCAGTCCCTGCAATACGCTCTGCAGACACAAAGTGTCCTCTAAAATATGAATTTTAAACTTCCAGTTATGTGAATATACTGTACTCAAATACTAATGAGAATTGCAACTCTGGGAGAATGATTTTTTCATTTCTGGACACTTTTCTAGCACATCATCTAGGAACATTTTAACAAAGGGGATGAGCATTTTGGCAAAGACTCTTGGCTGCCATCAGTTCCTGAAACACAAACATATATTTATCTTCAAAATAAGCAAGTAAAGTATTTCCATTTAGTTTCTGAAGGAGTATTGGAGTCAGAGACACTGGTTTTGTGGCCCTGGTGAAGTTGTGAAACAGACTGGTGAATTGTATCACCTTACTTAAAGTAAATCCACAAAGTTAAGGAAGTTACATTGCAGCTGTTTGAGAAGAACCCTCTGAAAATCAAGAGTATAATAAATATTTTGGGTCATTTCAATAGAATGCTCTACTGAATGGTGTATTTTTTCCGAGTAGACATTATGTTTTCTTCATGAAGGAGAAAATAAGTTGTACAAAGAAAACTGGGAGGGTTTAATTTCTTAAAGAAACTACAACTAAGCATGGCCTAGGTTATCAGTATAATTATCTGTGCCTGATGTTTGTGTGTGCAATTCATGTAACTGCCAAAGCAAGATATTATTCTGGATTGCAGGAAGCACACAAGTAGGATAGGATGTTGAAATTTAAAATTAAGGCTGAATACAACCAAAAAGTTTAGAGGAATGAAAGTTCAGTTATTGTTGGAGTTATCTGACCTTGGTATTTACAGGCAGATATGAAGATAAGGCCTCTACCATTAAAATAAGATTAAATTTTGAAGGCTGTGCTGCTTATAAATGAGGAATAAGTTTAAGAATTTCAACACTTTTGGGGGTTCTTATAATTACTTACACTATAAATGTTTAATAAATCATTTATTAAAGTGTGGTTTGGGTAAATAAAAACCCAAACTTTTTCTACTGAATTTATGAACATGTAATGAAAACTGTAAAGAAAAACAATTATGTCATTTTCCTGACATGTGAACTTCTTGTTTGAAAAAGCTGGCTAGGATTAATGTGGAGTAGAGTCCCAAAATAAAAGGCAAAAGTATCATTGCTTAACTTAAAACTAGGCAGAACATAGTGCCAAAAAGTATGCAAGAGAAAATAAAGAGGAACTCAGATACGGTGATGATGGAAGCCTCTGCAAGAAGATAAAAAAGCATTGTGCATGGAGTCTCTGATCCCTTTCTAGCTGTTTATACTCATACAGACATTGGTATTTTATACCTAAGGCTTCTGCTTTTTCCTTTGGGGACACTCCTTTTCATAAGGAAATATCAAATTTTGCATCCTTCATGTTGTCTGATCAGTGGGAATCCATCTCCTTATCTTCCTTCTGTGGCTTCTATTGGTGTGGCCAAACCAGTGCAGCCATGAGGAGGGTTTTGGAAATTTCCTGACGATTTTACCATGATCTCATCTCATCTCATCTTACATTGAACAGGGTCAGGTGATGCTTTATATAAAATGGAAAAACAGTATCCATTTGACTCTATCCTCTCACTGCCGTTGGAGCAGGAACAGTGGTGGATTTTGGAGGAAAGAGGTCATTTACCTCTTATGTGGAAAGGAAAAGCCTCATTCAGGGCTCTCAGACACTAGTGGAAATGTTCCTCCTGTATTTAGCAAGCACTGAATCAGCCCCAACATGAGGTTTACCCTTGTAATGGGCTTCTTGCCAAGACAAGAGACTTCTCCACAAGTTGAGAGCAGGCTTGTATGCCAGCAGAGCACCTAATTTCTAGACTTCAGATTGCTGCTCCAAGTGAGGAATCACTGGTTTTCTTCTCCTGCCTAGTCAGTATAGCATGATGTAGCTGCTCAGGTGGAGCTCACCACAACAGTCTTGCTTCTGCTTGGAAAGGGAAACTATTTATAGAAAGGGGAGGAGAGTGAGTCAAAGACTTGAGGATTCCTTTGCAGTGTGCTTAATCATCAAACACATCTCTCCTATTTGCAGCCAGCTCACTTAGTTGCCCCCATCCTGATGCTATAGCTATTTGTTTCATTGGTACCCTCCACCTGCTTGTCTCACTAGTCTGTTGGGAGTCAGGGAAGGTTACTGCTGACTAAACTCCGTTTTGAAAAGTGTTGTTTTGAAAATAGTCCACTTCTGCTTACACCAGTTCAGTTTGAAGTATTAGCTGGGTTTGGACTTTGTTTTCTGCCCATACTACATAGCAAAACACTTCCGCAGCACTGTCAGGAGTAACAAATAACACTTTCAGCAGCCAGCAATCCTGTCTGTGCCAGGGCTGTCCCCTGTGCTGGAACCAGTAGCAAAGGCCCCCAGCCACTGCTGGGTCCTTATGTTTGGTGAGCGGTTTCAGCATGGTTGCGTTTTTGTGGAAGAACTCCAGCTACTGCAGTTGAGATACTTGTACGCAGAGCTGCTCCTGTGTGCTACTGCTCACAGCCCAGGTTTACTGTTATAGACAGGGCCCTCTCCCTTCCTCCAGGGAGACTGGCCTGCAGAATCTACAACCCAGCCTTCAGGGCTGAGGGGACTTTTTTCCTCAGCTGCTGCTGATAGCTAAGGGACTACAGAGGCACGCCATCAGCGCAGTTACCTTGTGATCTCAGATTTGCATGACCAGAAGCATAGGGGTTGGCTTTTATTGTGTTGTAGTTTGTTCTGTGAAACAATGTTACTGTCAAAGCCTGCTTTATTTTGACTTCTCTACAATTAAAAAAGTAAGTGGAGCAGATGAGCCAGGATGAAGCAAAGCTCTTTGTTTAAATGAAAATAATTAGGAGCTGGCTAGCAAGACCACCAAAAGCAACCAGATTTTTTCAGTTGAACGGATCTGTCTGCGAGTTTCATGTCAGAGACTCCTTCTCAGGAGGACTCCTGAGCTTCTGCACTGACCGAAGATGGACTTGAACCAAACCTCTGCCTCTACCATCTCCTGCCCTTTTGACATATTCCTTTGAACTGGAGTATGTTCACTGCTTTTAACCTTGAGTGAGCAGGGCTTCCCCACCCCTCTAACCCTCCCTGCACCTTGAAGTTCAGATCTGGAGTCTGTGTCCATTTTGCAGCTTTAGGAGACAGCGCTGGCCCAATGCACCTTTGATTTTGCAGGAGGTTTCTTACAGCCGACCTACGGGTTCTGTTTGCGGCGGGCGCCTACAGAATCCAGGCACCTGTGGAAAAACCAGTGCCGCACCTCCCTTTGCTTGCAGTTCCACGGGGCAGCTCGGCACCGTCCCGCCTGGCACAGGAGGTGGCGGAGGACACGTTTCTTAAACTTCTGCACGGGAAGGGCTGTCTTTTTTAGAAGTACAGTTTGCGGCTCAGGTCGCCGTGCAGAAACGCTGCTGCCGGGAGCCCGGAAGGCGGCGGCAGAGCGGGGCGGGGGGCGGCGGGGCAGGACCCGGCCGGCCGCGGGGAGCGGGGTGGCCGCTCCCGTCGCTGCCGTTGGGCTTCCCCGGGCGGCGGTCCCGCCAGGCCCCCTCTCCTGGTGCTCGAGTACCGGGCGCTGCCGCCGCCCCTTCGGCGGTGCCGACGGCGGGCTGGGGGCCCGGACCCCGCTCCGTGGCGCCAAGGGGCGGGCGGCGTCCCGAGGCGGAGCCCCGAGTCCCGCGGGCGGCCGAGGGGCTGCCCCGGCCCGGCCCGGCCGGGAGGGACGGAGGGAGGGAGGGAGGGAGCCGCCGGGCTGGGCGCCCGCGGTGCCGCTTACCTGGGGCCGTGGCCGTGGCCAGCAGTGCGGCCAGCGCCGTGGCCAGGAGGCGCATGGCCCGCAGGGCGCCGGGTCGGGTCCCGTCCCGTCCCTTCCCTTCCCTCTCTGCCGAGCTGCCTCCCTCCTCTCCTCCCTGGCCTCTCGCCTCCTCCCCGCCCGGTCCTCGCTTCTCCCCTTGCCTTTCATCTCCTCCCCTTTCTCCTCCTTTTTTTTCCGCTTTCTTCCTTCCCTCCCTACTTCTCTGCTCTTCCCACCGTCCGGCCCCCTATTCAACACCCCTCCTTTTTCTCTCGCCTTCTTTCCCTTTCCTTTCTCCCCGCCGAGCCCAGGCCTGTGGGGTGACACTAGGACGGGATAAGGCAGCTCCATCTGTAGCCTGTGACCCCCCCGTGCACACACCCTCAGCCCGAAGGGCCCGGGTCTGCAGGTGGTGGGTGGGATGCTCCCGTAGCTGAGCACAGAAAGCCTCCTCGGAGCCGGTGAGACAGCCTGGCAGCTAGCGGTTGTGGGGCAGGGCAGCAGGGAGGGGAAGGCTGGGTTATGCATCCTCTCTGCTTTCCTGGAGGTATTTGAAATTTTGCAGGCCCTCGTGCCCATTCCCCTCACCCCGCTCTTTAACTGGAATAGGGCCACCATTAGCAGGCAGTTCTAGTTAATGGCTGCCTGTCTTTCCTTTCCTTGGGCTGTGTTGGTGGCAGCCTGGGGACAAGGAGGTCTGGCAGGCCACAGTGGCCCTTCAGTAGGCACGGGGGTGGATGCTGTAGGCTGTTTGGACACCTGTGCTAGGACATTACACATGGTGCTCCAGTGCTGGGAGGATTTTGGCCTCTGCTGTAGCAGCACAACAGTTGACCATGGACATTCACCCTCTGTCTAAAATTATTCCTAAATTAATTGATATAGCAGCTTAAGGTGCATCACCCTAAGGTTACCATGCTTGTTTTCCAAATGGTAGTATACTTCTAGACCAGAAAGGACAAGGGAAGTTGGCACCTGGCAGTCTACTGCTGCCCTTCCCCATTATTCCTTTTGAAAGTGTTTAGCATTTGAAAACCCTCAAACGTCCAAAGACATGATCCTAATCCTAGCAGCTTGTATGATGGGTTATGCCTGATTTTAGCATTCACATTGTATAAAGTGTGGATGATATAAACACTTTGGCATTCCTGCTTCCCTGGATAGGGTAATTAGTACTGATTTAGCTGCTCCACCCCTCCTCTAGTAGTCACTTAGGCAGGATAATACATGCCTGCTTTTAAGCACCACAGAAAATTTAGCATGTGCTTCGTCTGATCCTTATGAGACTAAACACTGCCTTTAATACTGTGCAATTCGTTTACCTCAGGGACAGACTTTTGTGTCCATAGGGCAAACATTCCTTGCAAGAGAATGGCAGGTCTGGATTATGCACAGAACAGTCAGCAGACCTGAGGAAACAGAGGGAGAAGTAAAAAGTTGTACTGCCTGGGGAGCTAATTAAGATTTGTAGATTCTAGTCTACTCCTTTAACATACCAAAGGGCAATCCTATCAAAAAGAGAAGCTAATTCAAAAAGAAACAGACAAATTCACAAAAAACTGTGCCAGCAATTATTTAATTTGATGTTCCTGATAGAAGCTCCATCTCAGGATGTCCTTGGACTTCTGGTTGAGGGGGGAAACCAGGGGTGACTGATTTTGTGTACACTTTTCCAAAGCATTTTCTGCTTGCCGTTGTTGGGAGAAAAGATATTAAGCTGGATGGACATTTTAGACCTTCTCATATAATTCTGCTAGGCTCAGTCATGGGTCACTCCATGTCTCATAAATTCCTTCAGTCTACTAATTTTTTAATGGTGTGTACAACACACTGATGTAAAGATATTAATAAGGACTGCCTAAGCTCTCATGTAAGTGCCTGGACCCTACAGAGTTTAAAGAAACACTATGAGAACCAGTGTCGATGTTTGTCATTGTTTATCAACCATCCCAGTTACTGATGCCACTAACAGTTCTTTTAATTGCATCAAGGACCCTAATGAGTTTTGGGACAGAGCTAGATCAATTAGTTGGTGAGAAGGCTTCGTATGATCTATTTCCCTGTGACAGAAGATATGATAGAAGAGTCAGAAGCATATCTAGGCTTCTCCAGTCTCATGTGCCTGCCATGAAAAAAAAAAGAAAACATATTCTTTCTGATTTGCAGCTTGTGGTCTCTGTACCTTTGACAGTTCCCTGTGTGTTGTGGGTTTTCTTTTTTGTGTAGAATTATTTAGTTCATTCCTCCCCCACTAAAAGTTCTTCATTAACATAAGAACATTAAAAGTGTCCCTTATTCTTAAATGGACATTTCTTTTAAATTTTAGAATGTACTTTTAAAAGTTATTTAGGCTGAAAGTCTTCAATACTTGTCATTGCATAAATAAGCTCAGGTGATGCTGCCCTTTAGGTTTTTTACCAAGGGAAAGCTTTTCTTTGCACAGATAGGAATAGGACACATAAGCTTCTATGCACGGGTCTCTCTCTATGTACTACCACTAACATGTACTACCAGCAGCATTCTTTAGGCAACCCAGTACCTAACATACCTAAATTTATCTACATTTTGTCAGTCTCTTGGGCTATACTCATGGGTCAGGCAGCACTTGTCAGGCTAGTGAGCTGTGGGGAAACACAGATCGCTGACCTCCCATCTTCTCAGATTTGCTGCTGACCTCTTCGAAGATTTTACACAAATCAGTCCTAACCTCTGGGCTGCAGCTGAGTGTTCTGTAACCTTTCTTTGTGCCTGGACTGGAAAGGTTTGCTAGTGCAACTGGAGCAACCTACATGAAATGTTGCAATTATGTGGTCTGGCTATTTCATTGTTAAAATCTTTTATCCCTTCAACCCATTTGTAGCAGCTGAGATGTTTCTGCTTTCACAGAATGTTTATTCAAGCTTGTTGATGCCTTTTACTTGATACCATCACAGTTTACCCACCTACCAAAAATCCCAGAGGCCAGATGAACATGCAGTTCAATTCCCTTTTTCTCTTTAACCCACAGGCCAGGCGCACAGCTCTGTAAGCCAGTGCATCTCCCTTAGCTTCTCCAGAAACTGAAGCATGTGAGCAGAGCCTCTGACCCACAGGATATGGTTTTCTCTGCTTTGGCAGCACCTATGTGGCCTTGTGGCCTTGTTTCCTGCTGGAATGAGTGTGCTCTGATAAGGAAAGTGCCTACTCAGCACTCTGGTGCAGCTGACACAGCTCAGACTGCCTGTTTGTGAAGAGCTTGGAGCCCCTTACTCCCTGGGGACAGTGTTATTGAAACCACCAGCCTCAGTCACTCTGGGTGAGACCTGCTGTGCAAACCCTTTTGCCTCTCTGCAAAGTCACATGTATCACAGTAGGTAACCACAGCCTCTTGGTTGTCTCTGTCCCATCCTCCCTCTCCGACTACTATTCTTAACCTGTCTTCTTCTACTGAAAGTCCTTACTAGCATCCCTAAATCTGTCTCCAAAAACTCCTGCAGGATTCCTGTGAGCAGAATTGTGGCTTGCCCTTACAACAATCTTGCAGTGCAGCAAAGCAATACAGTAGTATTCACTGCCAGCTTACACAGGGCTGCTTTGGCTCTGCTCTAGCACTGGGAAAAATGTCTCCATGAGGCTGCAGCTCTCACCATGTGCAGATGGACTGTGGCAGGCTGATTGCCTGCTTTCATACGTGATATGTTGTTAAGGAGAGTTATGCTTGTTCTGAGTGATGTAGGGGAGTTTGCTTCCCACCTGCAGCAATAAACTGTCTTTCTGAACTTCTTTTCTTTACTTGGATTGGTCAGGGCAGCTATAGCTTATCACCCTCCCACACCTTATTCAGACAGCGTGCAAAGATGCTACCTGGCTGCCTGAACCTTATCATGGAAACATAAGTTATGGCCAGGTCTTCAGAATTTAGCAGCTGGTAGCTCCCATGGCCCAAGGAATCCTAATTACAAATGAATGTTCAGTGATTAGAGATGGATAAAATCCAAACTGATTCAGTGTTGCCAAGCATGGAAGGAGCTTGGATCTGTATCTAAACTTTCCCATCCCTTTAATGGACCAAAGTAACTTTGAATGTAATGGTCCAGAGCTTCTGAACAGCATAGCTTAGGATTAAAAATATTAGCCTGATATTTTTCCATGGGTATTTTCTGGACTGATGTGTGGGAAATATTGTTTGGGAGATCCAGCTCCACATCAGCAAGAAAGACACTACATAAGAGCTTGCAAAATGTAAGCAGCATGCCTTTTAGGTCTCTGAATGTCATGCAATGTTTACACTGTGTTTGGGGCTTTGATGGTAGTTTAGTTGCCATTTACTTCTGACTATTTGGCAAGTTGCTAGATAAGTTGGTGTTGTTACTGAATTTTTCCATTCCCCCAGTGTAAGATGTCTTTCCTCCATTCTCTTTTCCTTTTTCTTTCAGGGTTATGAATGATACTGATGTATCTGGGTAGGATCTGATGTTTTGTGTGGTGCAGCCATACTTCCCTGGATAGGTGAAATCCTTACTATCGATGTTGCAATATTTTTCCATTTTCTCTTTCTTCAAGTGGAAGGATTTTATTTTTTTTTAGTTCAGGAAACTTGCTTTTGTTATTACTTCTCTGATTATGTTTCAGACTGCATAAAAGCACAGGGGATTTATTACGTTTTTCTTCACTCTTGCTTCAAGTTTGATCATTCCAATTTGCAGGGCATGGGTAATCTTGAAAAAAATGAGAATTCTGGATGTTTTGCAAGAGTGTTTAGAGCCTCTGCCATGTACTTCCTGCATCTTTAGGTGTGTGCAAGAGTTGAAACCTGATTAAGTCTTACTGTGCATTGTCATGCGCATAGACACAGACTCAGCTTCATATAGTGGTACATAGCAGTATTATTTGAGGACCATTAAAAAGTCCATTGCAGTTCCAGTTCTGTTCTCCAAAGACAGTAAAATGTCGTTTTTAACTGTCCTTATTTCTGGCAGAAGGTAGAGAAAATGTCATGCTAAAAGGGATTTCAAAGCCTTTTCAGTGGGTTAATATGTTCTAGCTATGCATTCTCATTAGGCACCCGTCCCAATTAAAACATTACTGACAGTACTTTGCTCTCAGGGGGCAGGGGGAAGTGGGGAACATACTGCCACAGTGTCCAGACAGAAAAATTATTGGTTGTGGAATGCAGAATTTGGATGAAGGTGAATTAAGGTGAATATGTGGATGAGATATGAACCAAAACTGTTCAAGTATTGCTCCTAATTGATACTAAATGCTTTATTCCTGCGCGTTAGTTATCCCTATCTGCAAAGCTATGATGCATGTAGAACCTACTTTCTCCAGGAAGTCTGTCTGGAAAATTGACTGGGAAGCTTTGTCTAACAAATGGAACCAAATTACAATCTGCACTTTACAAATCGCTAACTCACCTTGGAAAGAGCTCAGGTTCACAACTGGAAAACAACTACAAACTTGAAAAAAACATGCAGCAACTGGAGAGACCCCAGGGGAGAGCCCAGCAAGGAAGACCACAGCTCTAGAAAACATGGCCTGTAAGGAAGCACTGAAAAGAAGGGATTGCTCAGTGAGGCCTGGGAAGCATATTTCCAGGTATTGTAAGGCTTTTGCAAAGAGAGGGAATAAACAACCGTCTGTGTTCACTGACAGTAGAATGAGAAACTGTGGATCTAAATTGTACAAAGCAAGATTAGCTATTAAAAAATGCTTTCTAACCATGAGCTTAGGGGCTGGAATAGGGAGATGAGAGGCCCTCATTATGAGAAGGTTTTAAATATAGATTAGACAAATATTTGTCAGAAATGGTCTAAGTATATCTGGTCAGCTTTTTAGAAGTATCTTGGACAAAATGAGAACTGAAGAACTCTTCTAGCCTGGCTTCCTTTGATACTGTTTTATGCTCACTGTACATTCTCTCCCTTAGCAGAAATACTAAATCCTTGAACGCGCCACAGAAAAGACATTTAAGCTCTTCACATCCCAAGGAATAACAAGTTTGTCTCTGACCTGCTTAGTCCTACTCAGACATAGGTAACATCTTGCCGTCTTATCTCCATTTTCTACCATGTCATCCAAGACTGTCTTCTGTTTCTCCTTTTCTTAAGTTCGGATAATAAATTCTGCATCTCTGTGTTTTTCATTTTTAAAAACATTCCAGGCTGGAAACAAAGTACCCACACACATACCCACAGCACAGAGTTTGTTGTCAGAAAAGCAGGGAATCCTTCCCTAACCTCAGGAATGTCCCTGGAAGATGTGCTTGCCTTTTGCTCTGTTGTTGGGAATGGTGTCATTACACTTTGGCAGCTGCTAACTTTAAGAAGTATTCTTTAAACTTAAAAACAGAATTAAAACCCTACTGTTTCTTAAGGAATTCTTTCAATAAAGTTCTTTACCAGAGACAGTAAAATTTCGTATGTTATATAGGGTTAAGTAGTGGTCAAATATTGACCTCTGACCTTCAGGAGGAGTTATGGATGAGGCAAGTGGTTATTTTTTCTGCTGAGCAGTGAAATAATGAACAAATACACATCCAAATATCCAGAAGATCCACAAACTGCTTAAAGTTACCTCACTTGTGTTTCTAAGATGACCTCTCTTAAGAATTTTCAGCACAGCTTTGAATAAGCAAAATATTTGACTTTCCTGTCCTTCAAATATTGAGTATTTTAAGACAGATTCTCTTTCAACATTAGGATGTCTAGTATCTGCCTTTAAGCAAAAAATAGGCTGATACTGTAGCAAGTTAAAGGCATCTCCTTCATGTAGCTGTCATGTGCCAAACATTCTGTGTTCTTCATCCTCTTTCCTTTAGAGGTAAAAATAAGGAGTAAAATAAATGCTTCATCTGTTCTTTTTTAAAGTTCTTTTTAAAAGAAGTTCAGGTGCAATTTGTTACATGATTCTTTGCAGAGAATATGAGAGAAGCCACATCTTGCATACCGTACATACCGTATCCTTGGATGCATCCTTTAACTAAACATACACGTTTTTCTTAGCAGTGTTGTGGCCACGTGGATAAGATGTAGGTTGCCATATCACAAAATTTCCTTGTATTTTTTCTGTCCAAAAGGTTACCTTGTATAAACCCTCAAATTTTCATTATGTATTAAAAAAAGAGAAAAGAAGATTCTGATCTTTTTTCCTGCATTCCTTTCCTTACATGAGAAGCCAATAGACAAAGTTCCTTGTTTATCTTCTAAAGCAGGGAGAAGACAACAGCTTCAACAGCGGACCTTAGAAAAGCACCAAATTATTTGCACTCTTTGATGGAAGAGGGGGAGGTCCTGACCCATTAAAATTAGTGATATTGATGTAGTGAAGTAGCAGCCAGATCCTTTTTCCCTGTGTCCAGTCTGATTTGCTGGCTCCATGGCTACACGGAACAATAGTCTGTGCAGGGCAGCAGGGACGTGGGCAGAATGACAAGTGAGCATCCATCAAATTCCTCTGTGCATGTACAAAAAGGGGTTTTCCTCTGCACTTCCTAAAGGACAGAAAATCTGTATGAACGATTCTCTGTGAGTTGGGCAAGACAGCTCTGAACTCAGGATTGTCCCCTGGAAACATGACAAACGATTTTTCTCACCTATGAAGGTACTAAAAGTTTATTGCGTTGATTGAAATTCAGATGTTGGCAAAGCACGCTTCCCCCTGACCCTACCCCACCCCCACCCCCCAAATAGCTGTTGGTGGAAAAACTATGCATAGAACATTTCTACTCCAATGGTTAAAATCTGTCAAACATTACTAATAATAAGAGTGGAGGGTTATGGTGGAGATTGCTAATGGAGAGTGCCAATAAGCAGTGGCTGAGTGAAGTGGCAGAGGCAGTATGGCAATGTGAACATTAAAATGTGAAATTTTAAAAAGGTCAGATATTAAAAATTTTGGTGAAATTGCAAGCAAAAGTTACAACAACAATGCTGAGAGCAGCAGCAGAGCTGACACTGACAAGCCAAGTATCGATGGCTTCCTTTCTTTGCTGAACCTCAGAAGCTGCAGCAGATTGAGGGCTTTTCATGTGACTTTGGGATTTGTTGCACAGTAGCTAGGAAAGAAGACTGTCATTTACTGATTTACCACCATGGTCATTTACTACATCCTTGAGAAGATGGTCCATGACAATACTTCATCCAGGTTTTATTTTTGGGATCTGGCAGGAGAAAATGGAAGGGGGGATTGGGGGAGGTGGGGGTGTGTGGGGATGGAGATGTCAGAGGGTGAAACTCTCTAACTAATACTAAAATAAATGCATCATTTTTAGGTGAAGCACTTCAGATTCTTCAAAACAATCCTTCCTTCAGGGGAAGGATCACTCCACAAGCACAGTCAATACCGCTCTGTTGCATTTTATAAGTCTGTGGGATTATATATATAAAAATAATGTTGTTACTTGGAGCAGCAATTTTATCAAAATGTATGTTGTCTGCAGCAGACACTGAGCAAAAGCCTTGCAGTTGAGAGGGTTATTGCTGAAGGGTGTAAACTGGGTGTCCCACACTTGGGGTTGACTTCACCAGGCTAATGGAGGGGCTCAGAGGTTTGCGTGTGCCTGAGTAGCTGTGGAGACACACAAATGGAAAGGAGGAGGACTCAGCTCCTTCTCAGGGACTCACAGTAGACATCATGCCAATCTTTTAAGGAAGTCTGTATCTGAACTTGGGTAATCTCTAAAATTAAATAGGATAGGGGGGTGAAAGCATCTAAATTCTGCCTGAATGGCATGTAAGGTATATTAGTACCCTGTTGAATGGCTGCTGGTTATTCTGCTCTTGAAGTCTGATTTATTTTTTTTTTTATACAGACGCCTCTCTGACTGTCAGTGCAAAGGTAGTCAACAATTTGACTGAAAAGAGAAACCAGCCATACAGTAAATGACCACAGTGCTAAATGACCATGATACAAGCCATGGCATATGCAAGCAATTTTCAAAAAGGAGTGTATTTGGACATTGCTCTGAAGAAAGAATGATTGTAGGGAAAAAAGGGAAGCAGGATACTATCTTTCAAAAGTAATAGCAAACAATGCAGGCTCCAAAATGTTCCATAATTGTTTGTGGTATAGCCTCAGGGTAAGACAATATTATAATTAAAAAGAAGTAATTTGAGTGAAGCTAGAGATCATAACATTCCACTTAGCAGTTGCAGATGCATACCATCAAAACACAGGTTACCAATAATAAACAGAGACTTTCTCTGCTTCTTTTGATCTGCTAGCATGTAACAAACACACTTCCGTTCTCTGACACTAAACTTAGGAAAGTAAATAAAATCAAAACCATACTTAAAGCTCTGACTCACAGAAAACATTCTGCTTATATATATGTCAAAGGCATATGTTATATTAGTCATTATAATTAAAATAATACACACATCTGTTTTACAATGAAATGTGAGTAACGTGCCACTAATTACTAACATCTGTAGTTCTTTCTAGCTATGTTTTTTCTGGTTTTAGATGCTGCAGATTCTGTGGATTAATAAAATGTGCAAAAGCACGCTTAAAATTTAAATTTAAAAATTATAATACCCTGAAAAGTACTTTGGTTTTGCTTATATCAGCATTTGTTGTCAGGGACTTCCTGACTTTCTATGAATCGTCTGTTTTGCCCCCTACAACAACCAGAACAGATGTTCAACAACTGGACTGATATTTCTTCCCTTCCCAGAGAAACGGGCCTAATCTTGCCTCCGCCTTAGTGCAAGGGTAGCTTTCCTGTGGGCCTGTGTCTTGGAGTAATTGTGTCCTTTCAGTGCTGTTCAGCACTTTTTGAGAGCTTCCTTATTCCTGCAAGTGTCCCAAAAGCCTTCTTCAGTCATTTTGGTCAGTCCTCTGATGAGTGCTCTGTCTTGATCAGACTTATCATGCTAAGATCAGCAATAAGATTTTCCTTCCTCATCAAGTCCTAGAAAATTATCTTGTTTCCAGTTTGTTGACTGTCCATACATCTAATTCTTACAATTCTTTAACGAGCTTTGCCTTTGACCTATTTTATCCTCAGTGTAGTGGTAATACAACTGTTCCTGGCATTACACTGACATGCACATCATAGGCAAAATTAGTAAGCATCCCACAGCTGGCAGCTAAATCACATTTTGTAGCCATGCTGACCAGACTTCCCCAGAAGTAGCAGTGTTGGTGTTACCATCATCAATCTTGCCAGGCCTTGCTTGCCATGTCATGAAGAGTTATGGCTCTCACATAGTTTTAAACTCTGGGCATGGTTTTGGCTTGTGTGCAGAGTCACGTACTGTTGTTTTGGACTCTCAGCTCTATGGGCGGTTTCTTCATTTCTGTACTTTACAGTGCTTTTTGTATGCTATCGTAGTCATCGTATCAGAGCAGCCTGCACTCTGTAAGCTTCAGTTGAGTCTGGGTGACTTCCTTTGCTTGGCAGATTCCAGATGTTTTGCCAGAGTTTATTTCTGGCTCTTTCATGAGCACGTCTCTGACTTCCCTATGCATGTGTGTCTTAATGCCAGTGAAGAGCTGTTCTCTTATCAGGGACCTGGTTACTCAACTCCCATACTCCCCAACTCCCTTTCTCCCCCCTCCAGAAAAAATACTCATCCTTTAAGTCATAGATCTGTTATAAACCCCTTTTATACTTTCCATTCCCCCTGCTTCAACAAATCTTGTTCCATTTATGAATGGAATGCAGACCTCCTTAAGATTCTGCAATCCATTTTCATTGTGAGCCTCTTGGCTGTCTTAATTGAAAACTATTAAAAACCTCAAGTGTCTGATATCCAGCTTTCATCAGAAATAAACTGACTTTCTGCCCAACTTCACTCTGATAACATTCATTGTTTGTAGCTGCAGGAACTGTGCAGGTCTTGTCTAAGTGTTTTTTCACTAGCAGGGAGTTTACCCACTCCGTTATTCTTTCCTGCAGAACACACTGATTCTCCCCCATACCGTAGTTTGTCCTGAGATAATGCCAAGTCTGTGAGGCTGACAGACTGTAAATGTGATATCCAAACGTGTCAGCATTGCTCTGCATGAACCTCCATCGAACTGAGTGTTTCCTTCTGTGTGTCTTCTACCAGCACTCTTTAAAGGCACAGCTCCACACACGCTATGAACACTCCTTTTCCCCCAGGACATTTACCTTTCCACCCCTCTTTTCTTTGCCCTGCAATGGCACTGAGGAGGAGGAAAATCAAAAGAGCTTAATGTGCCCTGCAGCCCAGAGCTGTGAATTCCTCCCAGCTGCGTGCAGAGTGTTAGTAGATGTTGTACAGACCAAAAAGGAACATACTGAATCTGTCTGAATAGTTTTTAAAGCTTCACCTCTGTTGCTAATGACACCTTTGAGAGCTAATGAAATAGTTTTCAGATATGGATCTGGTCTCTGCTAATGCTCATGATTGTGAGCATACTAGAATTGCATACACCAATGGGAAGTTTACTTGGGCAAAATTCCCACTGAGGTCAGCTGGGCTTTCTCCAGAGCAACCCTTGCCTAATAAATCCCTTAATGGTAATAATTATTGAGTTTGGGGTTGTAGTTAAATATAGGAATATTTTAGGTTAAAAAATGCGTCGGCTGTGCTGTCCTCTTGTCTGCACTGCTCTTTCCTGCAGTAATTCCATCAAGTTACTCGCGGTCTTTGTTGGTGTATAGCTGAGTGCAGAATCATGCCTCCTATTACCACTTGAAATAACTCATAAAAAAGCCTCAGTTTTATACAATTTATTTCAAATACAAATCTATGACTTTAAACTAGTGAACAGCATGGCATTTAATGGGTCCTGGAGTATCTTAACCGTAAAATAAAATTCAGGGAAGTTCTTATTTTCCCTAAACAAAGATGTGATGGCATAGTGGTTACAACATCTGGCTTTTTGCCAATGGTGTAAGTTCCCTTGTTGTGCTAGTGACGAATGTTTTCAAGACAGGTAGAGAATCAGATCTTGCTGCTCTGAGGCTTTTCTTGGTGAACACAACTGTAAACGGGTACCAGTCATTCCAGCTGAGAGCCAGAAAGGCAACTGCCTGTGATAAAAAACTTTGTGTTTTCTTAAATGTTGTTAACCACAGAGTTGGTACGTATTGTCTGTGCCAGTCTGATGGGCTGAACTGGCTTGTCTTAAATTGTGGCCATTTTCCCACTACTTCTGCTGGGAGATGTGTATTTCAACTGTAAGCAGTTAAGCCTTGTGAGCAGCAGAACTATGAAGACTGCTTCCCAACAGATTTATGTAACATTAGCTAAATAAGGCTATGGCAATTATTAGATGTCAGGTAATCTGTAAAGAGAGATCTAGAGAATGCCCTAGCCTTGGGAAATTCTTCAAATGGGGTTTTGTGTCTTCTTAGGCACAACAATCTACACCATAAAGAGGACTAATAAGGTCTTTTTGTAGCTCCTTGTCTTCATGAACTGTACTGGAATGTAACTGTCTTGGAGGCTTCTGCCCTTCTGTTAAGTTTTGATAGAAACCAGCAATTCATATTCATAATCATATTTATATTCATATTCATATTAATGTTCATATTCATATTCAACTACGGCAGGAGGCTGCATTGGCTTGAGTTTCCAAAATTCTCTGAAAGAAAAGATTCCCCAAATCCTAGCACTTTATGGTGGATCTATGCTGTCAAACATGAACTCTGAAAGGATCTGCCTCAGGGAGGTTACTACCAGGTATACAAGGAAATATCCTAAGTTCAGTTGTTCCAGTGACCAGTTATGATGCTCTGAATCCACACTACAGCTGGGCTGCAGCCGGCAGTGTGTAGGGATTAGTCTGCTTAAACTGATTCTTCACTTGCAGTTTAGGCAGTCTGTATGATCTGGCTATGGTTAAGTAATTAACATTGCTTTAAAATTGGATCTGCTTCTCCTCTTACGTTTTTTAACATCCACATAACTCAATTGCTTTGATTTTCTTTTGATTTCCCCCCAGCATGAAAGAGGAATTTTTACTCTCAGTATGAAGTTGCATTGACGTCTTTAATGCCATTACATTAATATCAATTGGCAGTTTCCAAAAGGACTAAAAGGCATAATCTAGAATGAAACAGAGAAGAAATTCTCATCTGACAGGCCAGAGTCAGGTACTATTGTTAGATACTAAGATTTTCCCAGGAAATTGCAGTATGGAAAATAAGAACTTTGAGAACTGTGAGGAGAGTTAAATTCACATATACTATGAATTTCTGTAGTATTCTGTGGAAATCCTGCAAATAAATACATAAATATTTCTCTTTCTCCTTGGATACTTGGAATTCTTAACCAAGTCAGAGAAAGCCTCCTATTCTCCAGAGTCCTTAAGCATGTGCTTAACTCACAGAAGAAGGGATTTTAAGGAGAATTTCTGTGGAGCCCTGTGTACTTCCTATCAGCCGCTTCCATGCAGGAATCAAGCCATTTATGTATACAGTTCCTGACTCTGGGGCAACTAAAATCTCAGCCATAATGTTATATTAACACAGAATTCGGTGTGCCTAATGATATATTAAATCTTTCTAAATTATAGCTAAATTACAAAAAGGACTAATTTACCAAAACCAGTTAATAAATGGTTAGAAAAGGAAGTTAATTGAATTATCCCTTGTTTGTCAGAGACAGATAATCTCCTTGTGAGAAATCTCATTTTTTCTGAAGCATGATTAATTGGCCTGACGAGTCAGAGATTATGACAAATTACGCAGGAGGAGATAATAAATAAGTCAGCAGGAAAGCTTGGGAGCAGAGAACTAGCAACTGTTGTTTGGGTTGAGGCTTGGTACTGCTTCTGGATTCACCCTGACCCTTGTCTGGTTTCCTTGCCGCAGACAAGCCATGCAGCAGTCACAGGCACCCTTTGCTCCTTTCCCCCGCATGCTCTAAGCCTCAGCCCAATTCAGACCAATAGCATTACCTCCCCAAGAAGGGTGCCTGAAAAAGCACATGCTTCTAGGCCAATGGCTAATTTCTACTTATTGAATAATCAAGGACATGAGATGAAGTTTTTATTTTTCCTTAGTTATAGAGGGATGGCACTTATGGCTCACGCAGAAGACCCAGTGACAGCTTCATCTTGTTCCCAGTAAACTCAGTGGAGAAATTAAAATCAATTGTAGCTGTGCTTGACTGAATGCAAAGCATGTCTAAGCCCTTCAGCACAGTGTACCTGACTACACTGCAAAAGTCTACACTGCTTTAGGAGAAGGCTTCAGCATGTTCACTGAGACTGCTCAATTTTAGTACATGTTGCTGGGCCATAGTGCTTCTGTGGCTCAAGCTTCAAGCTCCAACAAAAAGCAGGGAAGAGCCGTGGGTGTGATGTGTGCTGGTGTACCGAGAGGCAGGCTGCTCCACTTGGGCACAGACCAGAGCTGAGGCTGGTGCTGAGGTGCCAAATAAGGTCTTTTGCTCTTCCTCCCAGGAGTATCTAATCTGAGTGTCTTTCAGTCTAATTCATGAAATCACAGGGCAAAGGTGTCAAAATTTGATGTTAATATTTGAACTCTGTGTACACTGTTTCTGCTTTCATCATCTTGTTTGAAAAGCCTGGCAGGTGGTAGAACTGAATGAAGAGTTTATTGGTTTTGTTGATGTTATATCGTGTGGGCTTGAGAATAATTCTCCATTTTCACCTTGTTGTATGTATAGATCATGCTATTTAACAGGAAATGGATTTAAGTTATTGTCTCATTATTTGGAAAATGTTATGAACTAGATCTAAATTATTTATTAATGTGCTGCATTGGTATCTGATAGTACTCAAGGAAACCAAATGTAGGAATCATTTCTATGCAGAGGATGCAAGACTGAGTCAGTATACTTGGGTAAATTTAAGAGAGGTCTCAATATAGTGGGAGGAAAGGGAGCACAGATGGGGAGACTGAGTACTATTGGCACTGCCTAGTAGTTGGATATACACTATATTTACATTTAAATGCCGATGCGTGCTTTTCATGTACTCTACATCTCTTGTCTCACCTCTGCCTGTCTCTAGTGGAAATTGTTTGCACATGAGTTCCCAGCAACATACACTTTATATCCTGCACTGCCTCTTGGAGCAATTTTGAGAGGAGATGCAGGGCTAGGCTTTTGCCCTTCATAAGCCAGGTTCTTCTTGGACTTCGTGTGTGTCACAGGGGAGTAGCTGCCCTTCCAGCAGCAAGCAGGTGTGGGCCTATTGTTTACTGAGCTTGTGTTTGTAACTCTGAGAATTCAAAAATCTATAAGCATGTTCAAAATAATCCTGACAGTTCAAAGGCTTTTGGGTTTTTTAATTAGTACTATTGATCTCCTGGTTTCTGAGCCTTTATGATGCAGCAGAAATTAGAGCTTCTAGCTTCTCTACAGCCTCAAGAGCAAGGTACAGTTTCAATTAAAGTGGGGGTTGCCACAGCCACGATTTGAAGACCTAGTGTCTCAAATAGAGTATCAGATAGTGCAAAACGTCAAGTTAAATAATGGCTGTCGGCAGCGCTCTGCTTTTTCTGTTGTTCCTGACTCTGCTAAAGTAGTGATTTGAGGCAATTGTAAGTTCACATGTTCTGCCTTTTCCTATGCCATCACTTTTCCCCCCTTCCCAACATCATCTAGTTCTCTCTTATATTTAGTTCTCCTTTATATCATCAGTTTGCTTATCTGAAAAAGCAATTTCCCAGGCATCCCCAGCCAACTCCCTGCAAACCTGTCTTTCTCCCCAGTCCCAAACCAAACGCATCCAGTCAGGTCCTCACACCAGGACCTCCTGAGGTACCTTAGAGGCTCTCCAGCTCTCCTTTCGATGCTGCATCCCTTTGGCAGGAAGGAGCAGAAACCTCCAGCAGGGACAGGCCCAAAGGAAACACCTGGGTACCTGTAGCCCTTGAGGCTAGAGGTCAGGAGCCATCCCTCAGGACAAAAAGATGCCAATAGCCTCCCTGGATTGGAACAGCAAGGTCCAAGAGCTGTCAGAGATATGCAGTGTGTTAGGGGCAGATTCACCAACCAGCCTGCCCAGCCTTCACAGTTGCTTTGCCAGTTGTAGTTAGAACTGCTCATTCCGCAAATAAACAGCAGCCTTTTCTTTTAAGTAGCTGTTTTGTGTTTTATATGCTTTCCAAGGCGGCAGCTCCTTGGAAGGGGTCCCTGCAGGACCACAGGTTTCCGTTGCTTCCCTGGTGTCAGTCTAATGAGTTTAAGTATCAAGCAGGTTAAAAATACAGGGGTTGTTCCCAAAAGAGGTGAATAGTCAGTGTTTTATATTCATTGGAGCATTTCAGCTAGCTTTAATCACAACGCAGTATATTTGCGTCTGGTCCCAGCCCTGTGAGTCCTCCCTCAGTACTGTGGAGTAATTGAAGAATATGATTAAAGAGGATTATTTTAATTGCCCATTGACTCGGAAAGATTTCTGGTAGTGCTGAGTAGAGTCTGATCTGTAAAGGAAAGGCCTTGTGGATTGTCTGCATCAGGACACACCACCACCAGCAGTGGTGAGGGATGCAAATGAAACATCTCTAGGCTCCTACAGGCACTGCATGGATTACAATGGGGGGAAACACGTTTTTTAACTGAATGCAGAAGACAGAATTTGTGCACTGTGACAGTTTTCCTGGGAAGCATTTGGGCTTCTTATTAGTCCACATGGTGTTCAACTCCAGTGTAATGTCACTGACTTTGCTGAGGCACCTGTTTGATTCAGTTGTGCGTGAAAGCACAGGGTTATTCTAAGGCTGAAAGACTGAAATATGATAATTGAGACCATATATATTCCATAAGGTGAAATACTTAACACCTAACAATTCCAAATCCAGCACTTTTGTTGGAGGCAGCAGTAAAGAAGAATGATCATCTAATAATTAGCTCACCCATGCTGAACTTGGAAAGCACTGTCTGCATCCTCTGCTCTGCTGATCCTGCATTGGCCTTTGGCACAGCACTTGGGCTGCTCCATGTCTTATTTTCCCTCTCTATAAATAGTGGATGTGCCTTCTTAGGAGTACATGAACTGTTTTCATGCTGTGTCAGTAGAGACCATGCAAATTCACCAATGTAGAGAGAGAGAGCAAAGGCCTTTGTGACTCTTTTATGTATAAATATATAGCTACGGAATCAACCACTGCTGACCGTGGAAGGAAAGTATATCAGAAGATATTAAATTCAACAGGAAGACTTTTGGATTAGTGATGCTAAGCAGAAATTTACTGTAGGACAGTAGGGTCTTCTAGGAGATCACTGGCACATGTTTGCAATGCTGTTGGACTTCATCCATGCATAATGTTTGCTATTAGCCCCTGTGGCAAGGAGGCTATTGGAGAAGATGGACTTCGGTTAGACCTAGGCTGGCTAGTCTAATACTCCCTGTGTGTAAAGAGTGTGATTTTCAGAAGTTTGAAGCCTCTATCGGTTCTATTTGTATAGCATAAACATCCTTTCTTTACCAGGTTTGCTAGGTGGGTACTTTGCTTGTGTTTTCCCATCTTTGGTTGGTGTGTCAAAGCATTTTTAAGAGTCTTAATCTTTTGTATTTGATTAAGTACAGTTATAAGAAACAGAAAAAAATACTCTTGACTAAAATAATCTGGTTTTTCACTTACAGGCATGAGAGAGGCCAAGAAAGATTCAGGTTGCACCTGGTTTAACTATTATGATATTTGCCATCCTTTGTGTTTGGGAGGCGCTGAATCAGACTCTTCCTCACACTGCTCAGAGCAGATTTATATCAGTGAGATATGTTTTACAGGACTCCTCCCACAGGCACTTCTTTTCTACTGATGAAGTTGATTGAGTCCAATGGATTTTTGCCTGATTTATTACCATGTGAGCCAGTACCTCACCCAGCTGTGTGACTCCTGCAATTAGTCTCAATTTGCTCTGATGCAGCTAACAGCAGGATTTGACCTGAATGATCCCACTGTTGCTGTGGCACATGCGTTGTGATGAAAGCCAATGCTGCATCTTTATATCTTCAGAAATAAATGCTTTGTATGCACCTCTTAGCTCACTTCTGTCTACAACTGTCTTCTCTTCTGAATAACTCTATTCACATGCATCATTATGTTGCTGTGCATCAGCCGTGAGGAGACTGCAGGTCCAGCATGACATAATTGGGGCATGTATCCAAACCCCATCTCCAAAGTGCTTCCCACTGTTATCCATTCAGGGGAATGCCAGTGAGCTCAGGGAAAGCTCGGGGTGCTCAGCATGGGCAGGCATAACCTGGGCTGGACAGGCAAATAGGCGAGCACAGATGCCTATTGTGCTGGTTGTGGACTGCCTGGATTGCACCTTTGATCAAGAATTAGTGAGGCTAACACTGTCTTTTGTCTTTTGACTGAATGCCTCCAAAATGTTCCCCTTTCATCTAGATTTTCTTTACTGATTATTTCCAAGCAGTGCTGTGCAGCTTGGCCCAAATTCAGGAGCTGCTGACACTGCACGTGGTGCTGGTAAAGCTGGTTCTAGGAATGGGCAAAACCAGCAACTCCTTGGGGTGGCAAAACACTGCCATGGCAACCCCATGAAGCGGTGGCAGATACTAAGTGTGTCCACAGCTCTCAGTTGCAGCAGAAGCAGCAGCTCTGGGGGTCCCTTGTTGCCATCTGTGTGTCTCAGGGCTGCCCATCCTTTTCCCATAGCTCAGGGAGCCAAGGCATGCTCCAAAAGGTTTCAGGAACTTATAATTTGTTCACCACCCCAGCACATTTGCCTGATCAAGGTCACTAACCTTAATTCTCCAGGGCTTTCTCCTCTGCTGCTTTTAACTTACCATTTTTTGTTTATTTTCATCTTCATTTCCCATAGTGTACTGAAATGATGCGAAAGATTTGTTCACACAAATAAGGGAGGGTAATAGCTTCTCTCCCTGACCACATGCTCTCCTCTGTTCTGAGTCTTAATTAAAACGGTACTAAAGGAAGCAAATCAATTAACAGATACCTTACAAGATGCTTTATTCACATGTACACACACACACAATTACTTACAAGGATCACATCACTGCTTTAGTTTATCTGTTAGCAAATGTTGCTAATGAACTGCAGTGTTAGTGATCTGGGTAACAGACACCTAGGAATCCAGGGAAATTATTTCAATATATCAATTTTCTCTGAAAAATAAACCTTACATTTTGTTGTTCAAAATGTGTGGGAAAATTGCCATCCAGTTTCCTTTGCAGATTTGGAAAATTACCTGCTTTTCTAATGTCAGAACAAAAACATATTCAAATCCTTTCAGTTACAAGTGGTACAGTAACCTACTCATCACAGAAACAAAATTGTGATATATCTGCTCTTATGCTCTGACAACATGTTGTCTCTAAGTCCCTGACTCAGCCCATCAGCTCTGCCTTTAATATGTGGGGTTCTGCAGCTCTTCCCAATCTGAAAGTTGATTATTGGATGGGAGGCCCTAGTTTCCATGATTTTTTTGAGCAATATTTCTTAATGATACACAGAATTTCCAGGTTGGACTTCAGTCTAACATCCACCTTTTTTTTTTTCTTTTTTTTTTTTTAAGTTGGATAACATCTGTTATATCACAGTAGTGAAGAACTGGAAAGAACTTTATTATGACCTGCCACACAGCATAACTGAGAGCAGACACAGGTTTAAAAGTTAACTTCAGGAATGTGTGTTAGATGAGAGATTTAAAAAATCCATATGTCCATAGACATTGGCCTGAGCTAAAAGTTTAGGAAGATCCAGTCCTTTTACAGTTTCTTTGGAGCTGGATAGTGATTATGTGTAAGTTGCAATAAAATAGTGTAACATCCTGCTTGGAGTCATCCTTTATTGCTATGACATAACAGCTATGCCTGTGAAATATTGTGACATTACTTAACGCTGTGCATGCCACCTACCTGAGGCTTTCAAGCCTTTGAGTCCTGCTGGGTTTCCTGAGAGGAACTGTAGAAATCACAAAGGATGCCCAGTGTGGCATTTCTGCTAGCCAAGTGCTCCTAGAGCTCCCGCACCTGACATTTGCTGCCCTATCTTCACAAGCTGAAAGGAAAGCCTGGCTTGAAATACAAAAATCTTCCTGCTTTTCTTGCACCTTGTGATGACAATATCTGTTATAATAAAACCGGAATAGAATCTATAGCATTATTTTCTGAACTGAGACCAAAGCCACAGGCTCAAAGCTTTGGTAATAGCTGGGATGGGTTCACAAAGTAACTTGGGTTTAAACCATTTAAAATTATTTAACCATTCTAAATGTTCTGAGACACAGCTCTGTTTTTTGTTCTTGTCACTCCCACTGTAAGAAGCTTGTAATTGGAACCAGGCATAGCAAATTTGATGAAATCAAATTCAACAGAATATATAAGGCTTGAACAAGAATGAAGGGGCTGGGAGACTGAAATTATTCACACATTCTGATTGAACTTAGTGCATTGTTTTATACTAAAAAAATAGGGGTGGGTGAATTTTGAAAATGTCAAATTACCTTGTTGGCATGAAATATTTGTTTCAGAGGTCCAGGAAAAAAAAATTTTGGAGTATACTAAAAATGAGTTTTCATTTCAGTGTTCTAAAAAAACCTCATGGAAAACATTATTTCAAAAAGGGAATTTTCATTTTAAATTGCCACAATTAATTTAAAGTGGCTGAAATTAGCAGTACCACCTACAGTTAAACAAAAGGCATCAGTCCTAAAGCTAGAAGATATAACTTTAGTGTGAACAAAATGTTTTCCTATTAACACAAAACATATATTTCCTGAAAAATTTGAGAAGCCTTCTTTTGCTTTAACCTCAAATGAACGATTTTTCAAGTTACTTCAATCATTGTATATCTATCATGAAAAATGGGTGCGACCTTGAATTCTGCTGCTGAAGTGTACTGCTACCTTTTTGATTACCTTGTATTTAATTCATTTTAGAAATCAATTATATACTTATTGCAAACTAAACAGGATCTTTTAATGAGCACAGCTCATCTATTTTATTTTCCTCCTACATTTCCTTCATATACATGCTTTTGGGGATTGCAGGCTTTTTGTGTGCAGGTGACTGAAGTTAGCATGCACGACAAGCTCTTCTTGTAATCAACCAATCAGTCTTTCAATTAAAGAACAAAGAAAGGAATTGGTATTGGTGAGATTTCTGCCTGTGCATAAAAGACTTCTGTTACTCCTCAGACCAGGTAACTGTTGATTGCAAAAGGATTACTGATCATTTGTACTTTGTTTTCCTAGTATGTTGATGTTATCCCTGAAAAGAAAGAAAAATCACAAGTTAGCAATAACATTCTGGTTTTGGTTTTACCTGGGATGATCCATAGCATCATTGTAAAAGCTGAGCTGGGAGATACTCATATGAAAATTACAGGAGTTCTAGAAAAATTATTAATGGAGTTGCTAGAATTACTTCATGAAGTTCCACTTGCTTTTTCTTTTCCTAGAGGCTTCTTTGTATATTTGGAGGTTTCTGCTTTTCCTAAGTGAATCAACCAAACAAATGTATGATTCTGGCTGTTATGGTGACTTCCAGATGCCCTCTTCACTATCAGGTAGGAACCCACTCACAGCAAGCAATGCATGTTAGGACAGTATCCTACTATGAGAACTGCTCCCCATCTTGCAGAGTTCGGATTATCGCCTTTTAGGCTGCTTTCCAGTATTGCCTTGCCACATGAGTGGGGAGAAGCTGAGCAGCTCCTGGATCTGTATTGAGGCTGCATCTCTCCAAGACCTTACTACTTGGAGTACCTGCTAACATGGGGGCAGCTGCCTAGAGCACACAGCCTTGCAGTATGCCTGGGTCTTATGTTAGGCTATTCCAGGTGTACAGCTGGGAAGCTGGAGGACAAGGCAGCTGAATAACTTGTTTTAGGCCATGCAGAGTGTCTGGCAGATCTGGGCTGTCAGTAGGAACTCAGGTTAACCCCCACAAGCTTTTATTGCAACCTTTCCTTTTACCTAGGTGGATGTGCCTTTACAATTTCTATGTGTCTGCCTAGTGCTGCCACTCCACCTCCCTGCTCCACCAGACTCCCCCTTCCTCCAGAGAACAGTACCTGTTCTGGCTTGATCCCATGTTTGACCTGCAAAGTATAGAGAGTGAGATATTAACTGTGACTTTCAGAGCAGTAATCAAAGAAGAGCATTCAAAGAAGCAACACATTAGGAGCTGGGGAAATGCAGTAACTTTCTTTCTCTTTTCTTCACTGCGCTTAATCTTGCATTCAGTTTTACTCCATCTAGTGTCTGTGCTTGGAAATAAGGTCTCGCCTTGCAGCCCTCGGCTCGTTTATATTAGGTCTCATGACTCCACTGGGAAATGATATTCATCGTAGTCCCTTTCCTTCAATACTACTTACGCATTTTCTGGTGACTTTGCTAAAGAAAGGACTCATAGGAGATTTTGCAGACAGGGACGAGCTTCTTGTAATTTGTCTCAGTCTTTTTTTCCTTCTCAGAAAGAAATTTTTTTACATGTGTCTTTTAGAAAGCTGTGCTGAAATTTTCTGTTCATGTAAAATTCACCGGACTAACTGTTAGTGTGTGTAAGAAAGAGTTAAGACCTAATTCTCATCTTTCCGGTTTGAACTGGGCATATAGCCCACAGGAGACCATACGGTGAGGCATATATAGGCTGGAATCTGAGGCATTTTTTCTGCTCTGCTCTAGTTCCTTTCTTATTTCTTTCTCCAGTTTGGGGCTGGGGTGAGTCAGCATAGCTCTATGAAGTGGCAATACCTTAACTGTCCTGCAGCGCGTTCACAGCTGAGTTCCCATACTACCTGCTTTGCCCAGCCCTTGGGGAGCTTCCAGGGCATCCAGAGAAAGCGCCTGCTGAAATGGAAGGTCACCAATGCTAGCCTGCTTGCCTGCAGGCTGGTGACCACACTGGAGGTACCTGGGTGTTGTCTCAGCACTCATTTGCCTGCATTGGGCTGGCACTTTGCAGACACAAGGTATTTCTTTTAGTGACACAGCTCTAGTCTTGCTCAGGATGTCACAGCTATACAGTAATGTTTTTCAGCTTGTTCCAAACAGTATGTGGCAGCTCTTTCCCAGAAAGGAGAGGCATTTCAAAACATAATCAGGGGACCTGATATGGGCTGTGCTTAGGAACTTGTCAAAATTTCTTCACACAAAATAACAAAGATTTAAGAAACAAGTTACACAAATTTCTTCCTGTCTGGAACTGTAGCCATTTACAAAAAAAACCCCAATTCTCCCCAATTCTTCTGACTGTGATGACAGATTAATGGAGAACAAGGCCAGTGCAAAGTGATTTGAGCTGACTAGGGTGGATCAGCAATGAATTAGGTTCAGGGATGCTCACCTGATCCCTTTTGCCTGCCTGTATCAGAGAAGGTGGCAGGGAAATGCTGGGAAGGGCATTGTCTTTCAGCACCTTTCCTACGTGATTACCTCTCTGTGGCCTAATCCTAAGTAACTCAATTCTCCACATGAAAAAAAAAGAAAAGAAGAGATGGGTTGGGAGGTCAGTGCTCTTCTCCATGTAGCCTAACATAATCAGTAAGTCACCTAAAAAGAGTGGCTTTCTTGCTGATGCTCTCAGGTGGCCTTCCCACTGACAATGCCAGTTGCTGCAGGAAAGGGTGGTCCAGCCTTCCCCAGCACCTCAGCTGTAATATTTTACTACTTCACTTGTGCCAGATGTCCTTGAACAGCTTGGTCTCTCTGAAAATGATTGTTATGTTATACCACATAGATTTTTGGAAGGGCTGGTTCCCTGAGGCTGTGGAGATATGTGACTGCCTGACCAGAACACGCGGCTGTGCTGGGATGGAGGGGGGAAATGGAGTAGGACTGTCCCCAGGGATATGAAGCTCCATTGGTCCCACACTTTGCTCTCCTCCAGGGAATCATGGAAGCTCACTTAAAGGAACCAGTTCACAAACACTTTAAAAACAGCATACCCACCTAAAGGGGTAGTTGTTCTTCATCTCTTGTCTCCAGCTCCCAGCTCCCTCCTCTACTTCTCCTGTGCCAGCCAAAGCATTTCAATGTCTATGTAGTAAATCAGATTTGGGATTGGGACCGGTGTTGTTTTTAACACACATACAAAAAATAACCTAGTTAATTTTCAGACCATGATTTTCTGTCTTCTTTTTATTTACAAGTCCATACAGATTTTCCGTTGAAGATGTGGGCCTCTGTGAAGTGTCTTTAAGCTGAATTTACACCCATATGGAAAGCCTTTAAGCCCATAAACTTCTGTGAACCCATGAGAAATAATCCATGGATCCCCAAGCATTTGCAGTGTACAATGCAGAAGTCAGCATCACTTTGTGTAATACTTGCTCACTTCTTTCAGCTTGCTATTTGCTCTCTGATGCCAGGCTGTAAAGTGCACATGGAATATGGATGTGGGTGGCTATAAGAGACAACCAGAAGAAAACCAAACACAGCTTTGCTGACACCTAGTACAGGTCTCTCAGGGCAGAACTCTCCAAGATTAAGGGGTCAGGGAACTGAAACAAAAATGATCTGACAGACTAATATACCTGATCTTAAAAAAATATCTATAAATAATCTTATTTTCTGAAAAGTCAGTGAAAAAAGGCTCCTAGGAGTCCATCTGAAATTAGTGATTCCTTTTTCATACGTTTACTGTGAGCTAGCCCAGAAATTCAGTGGGATAGAGGAAATTCTGTGAGCTGGAACATGCAGGAGCTTTGATTTAATGTTGTTCTTTTCTGGCTAAGACCTGCGGCACTCTGAGTCTCTTGCATCAGAGGGCCTTGTGTTTGTTTTGTTTTTAAGCTGTCCTTTAGCTATGATTTCAGCTTTCATTCCTAGCTAATCCCTTGTTGTCACCTCTCTGACAAGCCCTAGTCAATATAAAGCTACTCGGTCTGGATGGTAGACGGGTGGTGCCTGGGAGCAGGAGGCTCTCTGCTCAGTAGCATCTAATATTTGAGTTACCCTGGACCATCTGTTGACAGGAGCGAAGAGGGTACTCTTCCAGAAACATTTCTGATTATTATTTTTTTACCTAGATTCATAGTAGCTCCATGTGAAGGTAGAGTTACTCATTTATTGCTAAAATCAATGACACCAGCAAGTTTGCCAGCAGAGACCACGGTGGCTGTGGAAGGAATTGCCCCTGACAGGTGTCTGAATATTACCGGGAAAGCATTCTCCTGACTCAGCAGGTTTGGCACTGACTCTTACAATCAAATGATTTAGAGCTATTCAAGACTACCCTCAAACAGTTGTGCAGAGGGGTAGGAAGGAGTAAGGATTCCTCCCTGCTTGGCAGCTGTGAAAAGGTCAACCACAAATGCAGCCCCCAGATCTGAAAGGAGCACAGGCATCCTGGGCCAGATGCTCGCTCTCCCACGGAATGTGGAGGGTGGCCAGGGAGGAGGAAAAAATAGCCAGAAGTGTGGTTCTGCCTGTCAGGCTGGTAGCTGGCATCAGTGAAGTATGCTGTATCCTGGAAACAGGTTTAATGAATTAATCTCACCCTAACTGTCTGGGCTATACATATGCATATATATAGATATATAAAAAACCTGTCTCTCTGTCCTTATGTGTCTGTGTATGAAGCATTCCCTCCATTCAGGAATGGGGCTAAGAGGAAATGAGAGCCTGAAAGTGCCTACATAGTGTCTTAGTACTGCTTTTTAAAGCTTGGTGTCTCCAGCACAGTGCAAAGCTTAGTGTCCTTGGTTTTGAAATGTGTGTTATAAAGATTAATTTCATTTTATGGAAAGGGTAACCTGAGCCAAAGTAACTTGTCCAAGGTTGTTCAGAAGAACAAATTCAGCTAGACAGGATAGTGACAGAACCAGGTAGAAAAGCCAGTTTATTGCTTTAATCACCGGTGACCATTGCCTCAACACAGAATAGATATTTACATTTTGTTTCTGCAAATGTGTATGTGCAAGGAGTTGAGAAAGCCATTTCTGCTGAGCTCATTTTTTTAACATTTACACAAACATACACAGGGTTGTTTAGGCCATCTCTGTTCATATTTCTGTTTATACTTCTGTTTATTTGCAATAGCATGCATTATTATGGCATTCGTGTAGCTTTTAAGTATTTTTCATTAAACTCAGTTCCCAGGATGCATACTGAGAAAACCTAAACCAGTGAATACAGCCTTTTGTCTATCAGTCACCCACTAAACCCTACAGTGTTGAGCCAGTAATTGGGCCTGCTCTGATGTATCAGCAGGGCCAGACTCATCTTGTGGTTGTGGTATCTGCTCCTTAGTGAAGTGCAAATGCACTTCACCCCTAAAATGACTGTAGCCCTCCAAGTTGTCTTCCTTTCCCAGTTCATTACTGATACTTGGTCATAGTGTCAATGTGAAGGGAGGCTCTGCAGTCAAAGCAGACCACAAAGGAATCATTTTTAGTTGATTTTGCAAGGTTTATTTAGATCTTGGAGGATCTTGGAGGCCCAAGTGTCTTGCTGGCTCTGTTTTTCCTTATGTGTAAACCTCTAACAACTTATAAAAACTTTACGTTGACCTGATGACTGATTTGTTTGTAGAATATATTAGTTGTCAGAATCAAAGACCTTGTGAAGGGCTGCTTGCGGGGAGGGTGGGGGGGTGGGGAAGCGGTGTGGAAATTGGCAAGTGAAAAAACAGTTAAAACAGTTTAGGATATAGCTGAGGGATGCTGTAAGAAAAAATATTCAAGTCTTTGACCCTGGAGGTGTCAAACATTCTGCGGAATCTACATAACTGATTTTCTCCAGGTCCAAGAAGATGATACTATCAGTTTAAAAGGAATTTTCCTGGGAGAAGAAAAAAGGGCTTGTTTTAGGAGAACAACGACAGATGCAGGCAATCCAGTGGCTCTAAGGAAGTTGAAGATTACTGAAGAAATCCAGGAAATTGTCTGGATTATTGGGGATTTGGAGAGAACAAGGGTACATATAGGGTACAACTAATTTCTTCTTGTTCATGCCTCACTTCTGTTGTTGCAAGATGCTTTATGACCATGCATGAGAAGGGTACTTGGAACTGGTTACAGCTCCTGTAAGGAGGAGCTGGAGCACTGAAACTTGGCTTTGCTTCCACCGCAAGTCCAGAAGATACTTGGGGCACATGGGAATTGAACTGCGGAAGATGAAGACCTGAGGCCAAAGGGTGCGCTCAGCCCAAAACAAGGACAGGGATGGTCAGTCTGTCTAAGGGCTGTGGTCTGCAAGTATGGGGGGGTGCTGTGGCATACTTTGTATTGTGAAGCACCACAATTTCTAGTCCTCTACATGGGCAGAAACAGATACCTGCAGGCTAGAGGCAAGGGCTGAAGAAAACCCACTGGGCAGCGGGAAAGATAGCCAGTATGGAGATGGGAGAATAGATGGACTAAGAGGCAACAGAGCTTTGCCATCTCCATCAGCTACAGTGATGGTCATAGGCAGGTGACAAATGGATAGGGTTTTAAGCTTTTCAGTATGTTTTCCAGTGCTTTTCCTTTTCTGCTTTCCCATGTCCCTGTGCTGAATCTTGCTCTTTCCAGACCAGGCAATGTTTTTGGGAAGAATGCCATGGCTGCACACTACAAGGGCAAAGCTGAGCTGAGTGGGGAAAAGGAGGTAACTGGTGGGCTGGAGCGGGTACACTGAAGAGTGTTTTTGTAGGACTATATGAACTGATTGTTGTGGCAGGGAGGCCCATCCATGCTGCAGTGTGAGCTGCCTTCTGCCAGGTGTCTTTCTGGCAGATCTAGTTTCTGACAGCTGAAGTTTTTGGGGTTTATGTTAGCTGTTGTGAAGTATCTTGGATGATTTGGTCTGTTCCAGGCACTGTTGTGCTAATGCAGAAATACAGGACACCTCAGGAAGGACTGCCCATGAAAGACCCATCAAGTGCCAATGATTTTGAAAGGCTCCTGATAACTCTTCCATTTCATAAGTCACTGTTTTGGGGGTTTGTTTGGGGTTTTTTTTTGCAAAGCTAGTGAGTTGAGTTTGTAATTTGAGTTAGAGACAATGGTAGGCAGTCATATATTACATTTAAAGTAGAAAATACTTATTTAAAATTAGGATTCTTCATTGTTACATGTTTGAAGGCCAGGCTGGGAAGAGACCAAGCAGCTGGTACTCACTCTGAAAGGCTAGGCCAAGTCACCTTTTCAAACTGTTTGATTGGTAACACTCCAATGCTTTCCTCAAAATACCAGTGACCATGCTTAACAAATTACTTTCCTACACCTGTATTTCTTGCTTGCATCTCATGTGTTTGAAGAGGTGAATCAGAAAGATAAAAGACAGCTGGAAGCAACTGAGGGAGCATGTTTAATCAATAGGAAACTTGGAAGGTGGAAACTGTAATCTTGTAGGTAAATGATGGGATGCTATAGTGCCCAACTCCTGGGGGAATATGACAGACACAGATTTACGCCTAGGAACATGTATGCTTCTTCATATCTATCTGCAGTGGACAATGTTTGTTAGTACTTTGTAGTGATGGACAGTCCAGGTTGCATATTTTGTGTAATGAGTCATTGATTTAATCTCCCCATGCAAAGGTGTCCAAACAAATCCTAGGTTAATTTTTTAATGGAGGTCTTAGCAGGAAAGCCGCAGCTTGGATGAAATGTGGAGAGTGAACTAGCCTCATTCAGTATGCTGATAGGTATCTGCAGGCTGAAAAGTGAGACACCTTACTGCTGGGAAAAATGTCCTCTTAAAGTCAGGTCAGTGCAAAGAAAGCATCTGTCTCTAAGTGACATGTTTTCACAGGAGGAAATTACTTCATTCAAAAGTAATTAAAATTCACAACAAATTGTTGTAGCATGGCTTGAAGTAACCAATACCACTCACTGTTTCCTGCTCTCTCTGTATAAAAATCTTCCATGGAGAAGACATCTCAATCTTTCTGATTAGGAACTGTATAAAGAGAATTCCTTCATAGATTTACTTTTGTCATCATGCTGTTTCAAGTGCTTTTGCCACTGAACTTGCTTCTAGTAGAGCATCAGTATGTGCGTGCATCTTAAGCAGATATGATTTCAATGGACAGTAGAGTCTCTGAGACAGTATTGCTCCCTGGCTGCAGGCTGAATGTATAGTGTTACATGTGAATAGCTGATGCAGTATCCAAGTTGCTGCAATGCATTTCAATGCCCAGTGTCCTGCACAAGCTGTGTTCTAGATCTTGATCCTTTTTCTCTGTGCACCACTCTTCCAGTGACGTGTTCAGACAAGGCCAAAGTTTCTTTTCTTTCAATGTGTATTTACCTATGGATTTTGATTTGTAAATTTCAGGCCCGTTTTCCAAAGGACTTTCACTTGTAACTTCCTCAAGTACCCGAGCGTCAAAACTAGGTCTCTGGTTAAGTTTATTTGTGAGCTCATACTCTGGTGGTTAGATAGGTTGTGTCTCTCATTTGCAGCTGATAGTATGAGTGATATGACTCATGTCTATTCAAATGGCTTCCTGCTAGGTAAACGATGCATTCTGCAGTTCACAGTATTGCAGACCATTTTGGACTATTTAGATTAGAAAGAACTGCTCTGCTTTCCAAAACAGGAGACTTATCATTCTATCTGACTTTAAATCTCTTTGAAGGAAACGAAATTGTTAGATCAGATCCTGTTCACTACCTCTACCTGTCAGTGCAGCTGGCTACAGACCTGAACATGACAAAATGCTAGGAAAAATGTTCCTGGCTCAAATGCTTGGGCTGAGACAGTTCTGCTAGTTGGAAGAAACTGCAGCTCAGCATTCAAACTTGAGTATGATTGCCCAAACCTAGTCTTTGCCATGCCATTGATCTCTGAAGTTTATATTTTCCAAGTGGATGATTTCACCTCCTGTGTAATTCATGGCACTGTTTTTAGAGTTAGACAATGAGGAGACTGGATGCTTTCAAGGTGTGATAACATTCCAGGCCCTCCTCCATTCACCTAAAGAATGCTCTGATTTTCAAGAGTACCTTGTGTCTCCCAAGCATAGTCTAGAAAAAGAAAGAGAAGTCAGTCCCTCTTAGAAGTAACCAAGTAGGAAAATACAAGAGAGCATCTAGATGTTGCTTTGAGTAGCAAAACAAAATCACTGGTGAGCTTGGCCACTTGGTCGATGCAGCTCCCAAGCTCCTCCTCTCCTCTGTCAAACATCAGAATGACTTCTGTATTGCATTTAAAACCTGATCTCCTACTAAGTGATTTACACTGGGGCATGTAGAACCCACTGAGTGACGTGGGGAGTTTTGGTGTGTGCTGTTTCCTAGGACGTCTTTGGGCAACAGATTGCTTTTTGCTATTGCAGCAAGTTTAAAATGCCTATCTTTTCCTTTTTAGTAAACATTTTCTGTCTCTCCACCCTTCTCCTCGTCTCTGTACGTCTTTTTCTTTGTCTCCTTCTGTCAAAATAAATCTGGCTGCCATGCACTGTAGTTAACTCAAAATATTGCTAACATTAAACGTGCCCAGACATTTTTATTAATACATTAAACTTGCATGAAATTTTTAGGCATTATAATTTACCAAGCTTACACCAAGATGGCATTTGTAACTGACATGAGCTATTAATTAAAAAAGAGGACATTAAATAATTGTCAGTTGACATCTAAATTACTGTTTTGTTAGCTGACAGAAGCTTGCCTCAAGCCTTTCTCATCTCAAGTGTTAGTAAATATCCCATTGACTTTAAGGGCATCCCATTATGAATTGATTGTTTAAATCTTAATGTTTTATACGTGACTAAAAAGTTGTAAATCCTGTTAATTATTTCATAATGAACTGTCAGTGTCATGTGAGTGTAGAAACACTTCTGTTTTAAGTATTTGGGAAAGTATCAAGGAGAAGACACATCAGAATACTTCTGATTTTAGTGGAAACCAGTTCTTGCAATGTGTTGGTTAGGTTAAGTACCAGCTCATCAGGGTTCTAGCATAAAAGATTAACTGCATCAAGACCTTCAACTGTTATGAGACTGAGCAACTCCAACTATGATGGTACTGTACTGGGGGACAGCCACTCAAAGTGTATCCCATCTGGGGAGAGAAATGAGTGGCTTGAGGCATTTGTGGGAATAAGTATGTAAAATTTAAAACAAAATTTGGCTGAAGGTGCATTTGGTGAGTGCTCTATCAGTTGGATTAAGGTTTTTTCCTGAACAAACACTAATAATAATCACTGGTAAAGCAGAAAATGAAGTTGTCTGCAGAAGGTATGCTTGTTCTCCTCTCTGACCCTAAAGGGGTGGTATCTTGATTATCCCTGAGTGTTTCAGGTTGCCTGCATCCCTGAGGGATTCAGGATGTCTGTATGATTGATTGGAGTAAATCCAGAACCAGGTAATTTCAGATGATGGACTTTGCTTTATCGAAGGGTTTTCCAGGACTAGCCACTGGCCTAAAAATGCCATGAATTAGGATCCCCAGGGAACTGAAGCAAGTAGCTAAAATCAGTTTAGACCTAATTACCACATGTCTCTCTGGTGGCCTGAATAAATGGGAAATTATCCCTATGACCTATGGGGAAAAATAGATCAGATAAAAATGAACATACAGCTTGGATTTTCTTGAGGAATCTCCTTGTTATTCATAATGCTGTAGCACTTACAGTGCAAGTACTCAACATGAGTAATATTGCAATGCTCCTTTCAGGAAATGAAAAACAGGTGACTGCTGTGGCTTTGTATTTGTGGGGTTTGGGGGATTTTTTTGGTGGCTGTTGTTAAGAACAGCTACCTCCCATACATTTCCTTTCAGAGATACACAACCTTGACCAGTTAGATGAAGAATGTTGGAATCCAAAGCATGGCATATGACCCCATTCTTTGGGTCAAGTTTGGTCCTACAACAAAGAGATGACAACATAGGTGAGAGTCCTATGGAAAGCTGCCACATTCTTCAGGTATTACTTGTGCTATAAAGGTCCAATTCCAACCTCTAAGATATTCCCCTTACATATGGGCCAGTTTAGCATGTCAACACAAACTCTACTGTCTGGAACGGCCCTACCCTGAAGAAGGTTAAGAGGAAAGATAAAACAGTATATTGAATCCTGTATGCTGTATTTCCTTTTGATTTTCTGTGAGTAGATTACTTGGGCTGCAGAATGATGGTGCAAAACCAGCTAAGATAGTTCTGCAACAGCTGAGATGTGCAAGTATAACTTTGTTTATAAAAAAGCACCATATACAATTCCTTGCTAAAAATCAATGCTGTCTTGAGGATATCTGTATTTCACCAATCCTACTAAAGATTAGTTTATAGGAGCATCTTTAAATGTTAGCTATGGATCTGGTAGTATTTTTACTATCAGAGGTTTCCCTAAACCCAGTAGAAGGTATACTGTTTCCTCAGATTAACATCTGCATTATAGAATCCCTTAATGACCCACCAAGGAGTAATATGCAGATGTCCTGAAATGAATGAGAACAAAGATTTGTTGGTAAATTATTCACTGCCACAGTAGGATTGAAAAGTACAACTGATCAAGAAGCAATGGTAGATTTCTAGTTGTTTTATACTTAATCAAAAAAAGTCATCTTTACTATATGTAGCTTTGCCCCCAAACATTGTATGACTACAGCTTCTCTCACTGGTCAGGGTCAGTGGCTCTAAGGCAAAGAGTCTGTGTATCGTGTCATGTTTCCAGCCTTAAGACCAGCATTTTGGCATGAAACTGGAAACTTCACCTTTTAGCAAATGCCTGTAGACTGGGACAAGGAATCATCAAAGAGGTTAATGCAAGGTCATCATTAAAGATGTTAAATTTTGCTGCCATGACAAAGTCAGTCACTTCCCCTAGAAAGATCAGAGGATGGTATCATAGATGTTCAAATTGTCTCTGAAGGAAAATATCACACATAATAAACACCAAGGGGAGGTAGAAAAGTCCAAATTGGAGCAGATCTTACCATCTACATTTCATCCAGGCAGTAAATCTACTGCCTTCTGTGTCTTTTCTTGTCTTTGTCCCTTTCCTCCCTTTATTCCCTTTTCTTTTGACTCTGGTTTCTGGCTTTTCTGTTTCAGCTTAGCTCTTTCTCACACCCTTCCAATTCATTGCTCTGTCTATACTGTCCTTAATCCACCAGAAAGTTTACTAGATATTCTACGTTTTTTCTTCTGGCTATATAATAGCCCTAATCTGTTTTAGGTTAGTACACAGAAATTGTCAGTGTCTTGTAAGAGAATGTGTTACTAGAAAGGAAACACTGTGACAGTTAGCTGTCTTAGGTTGGGGAAGTGTCCCCTGGGGAAAACAACAGATGTTTGCAGCTGGGGCCCTTCTCTGTTGGACAGGCAAAACACTGAAGTACTTGCTGCAAGGGGTGCCCTTGCTTTTATCTTCAACTGAGTGTTTATATATGCTGTGCTTTCTTTATGGGGAACAACTGTGATGGGGACATCGTTCTATCCAGCTCTCTGAGAGGCCAAAAGCTATTTCTTAGGTCATTAAGTACAGCTGTTGCCTTCAGTTCATGAGAATGCTGATTGATTAATGTTTGGGGGTTTTTAGTCACTTACAAAATGTCTCAAATGGACACAAAAGAAGTGTCTACATATGTAGATTACCATAGGCCAATAGAAAACTTGCAGTCCAGAGTCCCTTACCCTTGTTACTGCCTGTCCTTGGGGGAGATGAGGACTGTCCATTGCCTCTTCTGTATGTGAACCCATAAGGTGATCAAAACCTAGAATGTTCTTACTGTTTCTGGCTAAGGGGGAGGAAGGTGAAGGGAAAAAATGCATCTCTTCCAGCAGGAATGATCACTGCGTGAACTTGACCTGAAAGAGTCTGGAGTGAAGGGAGTTCTCAGAACTGAGATCCAGACACAGTAACTGGGAAATCTCTGACAAAGCCATTTACCCTGGTTTACGGTTTTTTCCTTTTTCTTTTTTTCCTTTTCTTTTTTCCTTTTTTTTCCCTCTTTTTTCCTTTTATTTTTTTTTTTTAAACTAAAGGGCTTGTGAATATATGACAATACAGTAAAAACTTTGTTTCAGAAAAAACGTGGAAATGTTCTAGCAACGTCAAAAACATCCAGCTTCAGCACTTTCAAAACAAGGCCTTTCGCTTTCATCCCTTAAATATTTTTTATGAGTTTGCTATTATAATACATAGTACAAACTAAAAAATAAATGTTTATCAAAAGTCTTTGAAGGATTTTCTTTTTTAAAAGAATCTCATTCTGTTGAGATTTCTTTCCCATTTCTGAAATGTTAAAACTTTGTTATAAGGAATTTCGTTTTCAATGCAGATCCAGTAGATACACTGTATATCACAGTCCTCTAGAGACTTGCACGTGTGTTACGTACTATCATTCAAATCACAGTTGTGGGAAAGCATCGTGCATAAAGAGAGAGAGGAGTTAAACGTTACAGTTTGTGTATCGCACCACCTCAAAAAAAGCATGGGGCAATGACTCTTACCTTCTATCCATTTTGCCATCTGACTCTGAAAAGAGAACAGGAAAAGGTGGTTAGTTAGAACCAGGAACAGAGTGGTGATAGGCCTGCTCAGAGGTTGTGTGGATGCAACCAGAAGAACACAGATACAGCTGGTAAAGATCCAGCCACCCTTTCTGAGGCAAAACTGTTTGATATGAGTAGTGTTATGCAACCTTTCTAAAGCCCTTCTTGACTCTTCCAGCTGGAATATCTCCTGTCATTTTTCTCATAGCTGTATCTTTGCTAGTATTTTGGCTATTTTGAGTTTGATTGTAGCATATCTCCAGGGTGTCATGAGAAACCGGTTTGAGGGCAGATGCTTAATGAGGATGTGGTGGAACCATTTTCCCTTGAGGCCTGCTATGTAGTGCCACTAAAAGAAAGCACCAGCCATTTGTCTTTCAGGAGGTGGCATTACACTGTCCTTTGTACCCTCATGGGGTACCTGGGGAGTCTGTTTGCAAAATTATCCTTTAAAAGACAAGCGTTTACTGTAAATGCAGTGGAATTGGTTTGTGACTAGTAGGCTGATCTCACCATAGCAGTACTAGGCCCAGAGAGCTCAGTCTACTTCAATTCAAGCTTAATAGTTAAGCCCACTCTGCTCTTCTCTTTACAAAGCAAGAGTCTGTGCCTACTGTTGAAGTGGTGTGTCATAGTGCACTGCTGATTTAGTAGTGTTCTAGATGCTGGAAAATTACCTCTCATTTGTCATGTGAAGGCTAGTGCAAAAATCTAGCTACAGAAGCAACATTTCTGGATACAGCAGATGGACAAGCAGCTCCTAGTCTTGTCCTGTAGCAGCCTGACAGTTCTTTTACTACATTTTCCTTGGTTAATGTCTGACTAATTTTTCACGGTGGAAACTGGCTATGTTTATCAGAATTTCTCTGTTTTTAAAAGTGGGATGCAAAAACTGGTACTTTTCTTGCAACAAGAGCTGCAAAGGTGACTTTTTGACATTCACCATGGAGATGCTGTACAGAAAACAATCCTTTCAGTCCCCAGTCTCTCTTATTATACTCCCTCTCCTTTCAGTAAGGATTATTTCCCCACACATTGCATGAGATTGCCTCACTGCTTCCATATCTGCTATGGTTTCCTTCCAGGCCAAATTTTCATGTGCTACTAAAAGTGCAGGCCTTTCTCTTGGCAGGCAAAACATAGGTGGCATATTTGCTTTAGCAAAGTCCCAGGACTCTTTTTTTGCAAACCCCCCCCCCCCCCCAGTTTATACTGATGCTTGATGCTCTGGTCAACCTGTTAGGACTTAACATTTGCTGCTACCTGTTGCTATTTTATGTGCCGTGCTTTTCATTTCTAGTTCATAACTGCAGTTGAGTGTTGCTGTGTGCTGTTACTTCAGCCTACAGATGCCAGTTGTATTTCAGCAGTGGAAGAAATCATCCCAGCATTTGTTCTGCAGTGCTCTGTGAAGCACTTTGAAGTCCTGTCAAGTAAGAGAGGCTCTCTACAGAGGATGGAGGGCCATGAGCCAACATTGCCTCTGCGAAGGCCCATGGGACAAATTCTTTCTCTGACTTCTGTCTACTGAAATGATGGGCATTATGCAGTTTAAGATTTTTGGATCTGAATCCAAAACCATAGTTTGTAAACTGCTGGTCCAAAACCAGACAGACCTGTTGCTACCAACAATTATGGTGTTAGATCAAAGAACTTTTGCTTGTTTCAGACAAAAAACATGTTTTCCTGTGGAAACTTGAAAGCCAGTAACAGTAGAAAAGTTATAATATAATATAATACATATATATATTATAACTTATTATATAATATATATATATTCTATGTACCCTGATGGAAACTGCATATCTTAAGAGTCAGACAGTTACACTTGAAGCAAAAGTCCAGGATCAGTGAAATAAATAGTAATTTTGGCTAGCACGAGTAGTGTGAGCAAGCCTCTCGCCCATCCTGCAGATTCAACAGGTTCTTTAACTTACGTTGAAGAGACAGAATTTTGTTTTAAAAATCAATTATTCTAAAAGATTCCCAGGCAGTATGCTGAAGTGAATTATATTTCTCTTGTAAAGCTAAAGAGCAGGCCTGGTTATACTGAAATGTGAATCTGCAGTTCTAGGGACTCCAGCACTTCAGACACTTCTAAAATAGTGCTTCAAAGGAAAACCAGAGCTGTAGTACATACATAATTCCTAACACTGAAGCTCAGATCTGCTGTATCAAGGTACAAGGAGATCTAGATCTCTGGATGAAAAATCAGGAGTATATTTTCTTACCTTCAAAGACATTGTCAATCATTTGTTTTTTGATCATGCAGATTATTACTGCTACAAAAGCAATTGCTAGAAGAGCTCCCAGAGTAACTCCTGTAATAACATATGTGAGATCTGAAAAAATAGAAAACAAGTCAGTGAGTATACACCATTAAGTAATAAATAAAGTCTTTGTGTTTTGGATGTGACACAGTCTCCAAAGTTTAAATGGATCCCTGGAAAAAAAAAAAATGTTTATTCTTCAGAAGGGCCTGGTAAGGCTGAACCAAACAAGGTAGCTGAGAAGAGTCTGTCTGCTCTTTCAACCTCCTGCACATCATGAGACCACATGAAGCTGTGGCTACGGGGCTCAGTGCTGTTTTATGATAATGAACAACTTTAGCCTTTGGTGTGTGCAGGTCTCAGCTGAGTTTTAGAGCTAGGCTTCTACTTCTGCCCCCTCCCCCCAAAGTGAAATTCCCCATCTGCCCTCCCTTGCCGCTCTGTATCCTGCTAAATTCTTATCCCTGCTTCCCATAGCTACACACACAGAGTTCATCTCTGCTTCCCAGTTCCCCAGCCTCCTGCCCTGCCCAGCTATTTTGCCTCTGTAAGTCTTTGCTGGGATGAAGCAGCAGAATTTTTAAGTGTAAACTATGAACGATATTGTGGGTTTGCATCGCTGTGTGTACCTAAGAGTCCACCTTCATCTGTCAGGCAGGAGGATGCCTGTGTTCAGGATCTGTATCCTAGGCGCTGTCTCCCCTATGCTCATTATATTTACCTAGAAGCAATTTGAAAGTCCCAGTTACATGGTAGGACTCTGCTGTGCTAGGCAAAGTACAAACATGCAATCAGATGATTATCTTCTGCATATAAAAAGTACATAAAATCTTCTAAGAACATTTGTTTTTGTTATGTTTGCTCTGCCCCCAACTTCCTGTCTAGAAGAAAAATCTCACCATGAACTCACCTATTTCCTCCTCTGAGCTTCCAGAAGCATAAACCTTGCCTCTCCAAAAATCTGAAATGGAAATATTTTAGCCTGTTAGGACATGAAGGAGAATGCTTTATATTCAAGGAGAATGTCATATCTGGCTATTTCCAAGGGGATGGTTGATCCTGGTAAAGCTTAAGAAAGGATCTGAGGCTGCCTGGAGTAGTGAAGTGTTATCAGTCAAGTCAGATGAGGACATCCCAGGAATGTGGCCACCACATGCCAGTTTTTGGACAGAATAGAAAATACAATTTTAAAATTTTATATTATCTTAGCACTGTTTCCATTCCAGAGTTTTCTCACTGCAAGCCTGAGAGCTGCATGCAAGACAATTTGCTCTAAATTTACAAAAAGATGGCTAAAGCTAATAAGACATGCTAATGAGAGAGAGTGTGGCACACCCCAGCACACCTCTCCAGAAAATATGAGTCCCAATCCTGCCTGTAGTTCCAGTCTTCAAAATGTGATTTATTGCTGGCAGAGAAGAGAGACTTTTCTTCTTGCAAGAAACTGTTATGGTGTGGAAGTAACCTTTACAGAGGATCCCATGCTATGTTCCCTGTTCATCAAAAGTAGACCCTCCTGGCCCTTCCTTTCTTCATAGAACTGCTGGTCTGTGCTGCCTGATGCTCAGAGTCTACAGGCCCTCAGAATGGAGTGGCTTTGAAGAAAAAATTAATTCCCACACACTTTTTGAGGGAAGCAGATTCAAAATTTCCCCCCAAAAAAAAGTCAAGAAAAAGAAAAGTCATGTTTAGTTTTAATGTTGCTTGCTTATTGTAAGAAATTGCTACAAATGTATTTTCAAATGTGGGTTTTTTTGGTGATGGACATGCAAAGATATTTCCACCAAAGTTTTCAAGTAGCTCCAAATGATGGAACTGATGGGCAGCTGCACAAGGTGCCTGGACCATGAGAAGGCTTTAAAGGCAGGCATGACTCCTGCATTTTAAAACAGCATGCTGTGATATTTCTATCTCCTGGACAAGCTTCAGGCAGAACACGAAGTCCTCTCCTACAGCTATTGCTCTTTGGCAATCCACTGCCTGGGTGACAGTACGTACGGGACCTGGTGAGAAGATAGCTGTTTTGCCTTTTTATAAGTAATCCCTACTGCAGTGAGGAATTGTGAAGGAGTGTCATCTGAAACTCTAAGGGGGATTTTAAATTCTTAAATGCTTCCAGTTTTCTTACTGCTGTGGTGTCCATCATTGTAAGTCCAGGCTTGCCTCTCCCTCCTCCGCTACTTGTAGAGAAATAATCCTGTCTTCTTGAAGTTTTGGGGGCTGTGCTTTCATTTCTTGTCCACTAAAATGAATACTAGAAATAAGATTGCTTTTAAATTTAAAGCATAGTCTTCCCACTCCAAAACCAGCCATTTTCATACCTTTACAGAAATCCACCTACAGTCTGCTTTTCAGACTGCTGAAACTGTCTCTTGAGCTGAAGGTGGGCCTTGGGGCTTCTGCAGCTATGTCAGAAAAATCTGATATATTGGGTGATTCATAACAGATTTATTTTTATTTCCTGGTCTTAATCGCATTTCTAATCCAAATTTTTCATAGATTACTAACCAAACTTCAAAAGTCTGGAGACAAACTTAATAAAAAATATTGATCTTTAAAGCAAATGTGTTTTGGGAACTATAATTCTGAACTCAAAGTCCTTTTTTGCCAAACTTTTCTTCATAATTAAAATGTCTGGAAACATTTTATACAAACAGAAATGTTTTCTATCCAAAACCCCCATGACAGTCAGAGATGAGTTCAAAGGGATGTGGAATCCAATTGCAGGTATGACCACTAAAGCCAGCTATACTAAATGACCAAGAACAAAGTTATAAAGAAAAGAATTTTAAAAAAATCCCAAACAAACAAACACAACACTCTAAGAGTACACAGTGGGTGTAAAAAGCATAGCTCCTGATTTTCCAGATTAAAACCCAGTCTCTTTGCTGCTGCCTGTGGATTTATTTCATTATAAATTAAAAAAAAAAAAAAAGCGCCTTTCTTCAATCCCCTTAATTATTCTTAGTGCTCATATGAAGAATGTTTTAAATTCAAACATAATAAAAGTGATACTGTATTACTTTTATTATCCTAAAGACCATAATACATAGAACTTAATGTATGCTTTCTAATGGAATTAAACCAGTGACAGATTATGTGTTTTATGGCAGAAATAATATTTTACATGGAATATTTTATGTAGGTCAGTTTAATATATTGAAATTAAATTATTAGTTTCTTTTTTAAAAGGGAGGGAGGGAAATCTCTGAAAACCCACAAGACTAGGGAGAACATTTTCAATTCATACTTTCAATATGGTTTTAATTAAGGTTTAATATCATTTACTGGATGCTGCTTAAGTACCGTTTGCTTTTGAGGACTGTGTTAAGATAGCCGGCTTCTGTTTGTTTCAGTTTCTTCTTAGGTGGAAAGAAGTGGATTGACTAAATCAAATATACACATGTTGCTCTTTGACCTGTATCCCACCTTCAATTTAGATCTTTTGATCATGTACATAAACCTCCCAGTACAGAAGGGGCTTTCTGCTAGCTTTCTGGTCCCTTATCTCTGTGTACGGGGTTTAGACTAACTCCCACATCTTGAACAAACCCTCTGGACTCGGACAATATTTGCCTCTGGGTGGAAGCGCCTTTCACCTGAATTTGATATCCATACTCGAGTGACTCGTGGATCATTTTTCAAAGGGTCTCAAAGCAACTGGCAGAACTTTCTCACCTCTCCTGTGTGCCTGGCTCAGGTGTAGCATGCAATTGGGACTATAACAGAGATGTGTCCCCTGGGGTCCAGCAGCACCAGGAGGCTGGTGAGAAGTGCCAGCTGCATCTCCAGCTGGTGGAGGAACATTTTTGTGTGCTTGTTGTTGGCAGAAAGTCCAGAAATGAGACTGCATTTTGTCCTCAAATTAGAGGCAAAAATCCTTCTGTGGGTAATAGATTAGGACAGGAGTCACTCTTACATGGAGACAGGAATGTGTTGAGTTCTAGCCCTTGCTAGGCACCCCTCCATCCAAGCCTTATAGATCTGCCATTGCCTGAACCTTTCTGTGTGACACTTGGAGGCATGTCAACTCGTTTTCCTTCTGTCTATTGTGAAGTGCCTTTTGCTGTAAAACATGTCTTGCTGCTCTTGGATCTGCATCTCTTTGATCTAAGTGAATGCTACTGTATTAACAGGACTTGTGCCATCTGATTGCTGAACAATAGCTAGTCAGTAACCAGGGAGCAGTCATTGCTGACTTCACACCTGTAAGAACAGTTGGTTACCCATGTTCTGTGTGGTGGAGAGTCTCCATTTTTCTGGACTTTTGGAAGTGTCTATAGGAAGATGTAGAGGGCTTTCAGGGTCAACAAGGACAGCAGGAATGACAGAATCCTATGCGTACCCTGAGGAGAACTACAAGAAGATAAAGCACTGCTGTAGATCTGTGGATAGCTTTGCTTGCTGGAGCTGAGGCAGGAATGGATATCCAGTGGGTGCAAGCTGGAAGAGCTAGTCTATGTGCCTCAGGGGTGGCAAACTGCCCTTGTGGGATTCCCCAAGGGTAGATCGTGATTTTCTATGAATTTCTGAGTGAAGTAGGATAGCATGGGAGGTGTTGATTAGGTAAAGATGAGGCTTTTGCCATCAGAGGGTGCCTGACCCCTTACCTAAGGTCTCAGAGACCACAGTAACCCATGTAAACTTGATGACAGCTCCATCCTCCCCATTAGTCCACAGCAGTCCCAATGTTAGTATGACCCCTGATGACACTTCCTATTCATGACCCCCACTCCTTCCCTGCGGAAACTGGAGGTGAGTAACCATGAAGAGGCAAGCTGTGAGAAAGCCCTGCTTTGGGCTGGCGAGAAGCATTAGAAGCAGCATGAGTCAGGAGCATCAAAATCCTATAAGCGAGAGTCACAGCAACCAAAAGTGGCTTATAGATAGCATGCACACAAATCAACTTTTTCCTTTATACTCTACTGAAATACTGTTTTCTATACAATGCCAAACAGGATGTTCAGTGGCTCTGCCATCTCGGTTGCAAAGATGCAAACAGATCTGCACACAGCTGACCCCTTAGCAGTTAAGTCTAGGAAATGTTGGCTAAAAAACTCGGCAAAATACTCCACTGTCTCAACAAATGTTCTTTCTCCAAGGAACAGAGTTCTAAACAAGACTTTAAACAGCATACATATAATTAGACTAGGAAGTAAATAACCCCACCAAGCTCAGGGAAAAAAAGCTCTCAAAAAGGATGGAAAAGAAATATGATAAATCACTTACGTAGGAGAAGAAGAAATGCCACTAAAACTGATATCCAGCTTGTTAGTAACGTCATTGTGAAGTTTTCACAACAGAATGGTTTCACCCAAATTGTATGGTTTTAGCTCTTCCGCAGTGTCTTTTGAAAAAAAAGCTAGATCAGATCACATGACCATTTTGGGAAACTACAGTCATATCCTGAGTAGTTACATATGTAAACAGAAGTTCCCTTTTTTGGGTTTAAGTTTAACATAGAAATAAACCTCACGCTTGAAAGTGTTCTGTGGAAGACGTGGACAGCAAATGGTCACAGCCTAGTTCAGCTGTTTTACTTTCTAAGGTACCTTTAAATGCTAACATTTATTTTTACAAAATTGAAAAAGTCCTACCACAAGGAATTGGTCTATGCTGAATTATTCTAAATCCATGGAGAGGCAAATGCATTTTCCGTCTTAGAAGGAGAACCTTCTAAGGCAATCTCTCTTGATGTTGCCAGCTGTTTTTTTGAAATGAACATGAATGCTATCATAAAGTTTTGAAATGCACTTTTCTAAGTGAACCCGTTCCTCTGAAGTCATTTCAGGTCCATCCTTCAGAAGGGGAAGTCACAAGAACATAGGCCTCATTTTTTTGCAGCAAAGATCTCTGGAGGGTCTCTATTGCTTTTACCTTCTGCCTCTTGATGTACCTTTCTGCTTAGATTAGTCCTTTGCTGTCTGGTATCTTCATCTCATGTAGATGTTTATATACTCCAGTCAAAATAATCTGAAACACATCTTGAGTGAGAAGCTTTAATAGAGAAAACTCTTGGATATTTCTTTTTCCTGCTGTTGGTGAGGGGATATCTGAGCAATCTGGTCTCAGCAGAATCTCACATCTTAAGTCTGGATGAAATATCTGTCTTTCGGAGTAAAATACAGTTGTAAAGCCCTCCTTCCAGAAGCCTGTTTTTAATGAAACCATTGTAGCCCTTTGGGAATGCTGGTGACTGCATGTGTATGGCCACCTTGATGGAAAAATGGCTGCAAATGAGCAAGATGTTCACAAATGTTTAGTTGCTTTGACAAGCTGTGAGTGAAAAATCATGTTTATGACTTCCAGGTGTTTGGGGGGGAATAAGCAAAACCCAGTGTGAGCCAACAAATAAGGCTCTTGAGGCATTAAAACAGTAAATAAAGATGACTCATGCACACTCTGAGGTGGCCTTAATTCCTGGCCTATTTTGCTGTATGAAGCATAGGTAGAACTGACTGATTGTGACAGGTGTGATAGAAAGTATTTGTTAATGTTTTGACCTATTGTGTTGTGTGCACACATGCATGTGTGTGTAATTAATTTTTACCCTTTCACTGTTCCTGGTTCTCTCTGGGATCAGAGTTGAAAATACCAAAACCAAGCAAACAAAAATCTCTGCACCAGGGAGACAGAAAGGATCAGTATCCTTGTAAGAAACCCGCAACATTTTCATACCCCATGTGTTTCAACTGCAAGTGCTCCCATGTTACAAGTTTCCTGAAAACCTCTTATGGAAGGAATAACATTGAATGTCAATTCTATCTTTTTTCCTTTTTCATTCTCTCTCTCTCTTTTGTTTTGGTTTGGTTTGTTTGGGGTTTTTGTTTGGGTGTGGTGTTTTTTGTTTCCCCTGGCCCAAGTTAGTAGTCTCAGGGGGCTCTCATATTTCAGAGAAGCAACTAAACATCTGAGTATTTGGCTGAACTCCGTAAAACTGCTTGGTTTATTCCATTGCCACTTCTCTACAAAGTTTCAGATAGCTCAGCTAGTTGACTGCACACTGCTGACTATGTATGCTTTGCTATTCTCATTCACAGCCTACCTCCAATGACAAAAAGCACTGATCAGAATAAGCCAGGCTTAATAAAATCTTGCTTTGTAGTAGGTTTCTTCTGATTCTTGACCAAACTAGGAAATGTGGTTTCAAGCATAGTCATCATTATCAGCCCTTCCCTCTAGTAACCACTGTCCACCATCCAGCCACTGGGCAGGATATATACGTTTAATTAATTCTGCTTTTACCTTCGACCTGTAAATAGTGGGAGTAATGTCAGATTTATACGTTATATGAATAACAAGGATTTCTCAGGAGACCCTATCCTGGTGAAAGAGGCTAACTGTAATTTTCAGCTGTGAGTAATTGTATATAATATAATCCTAAATGATTTTTCTTCTGTAATTTCATTAGAGTTTAGAAATTTAATTAGATTTTGAATCACTCTGAAATAAAGTAGCAAAACACCCAGAGACTAAGAGCAGTGGTTATTTTGTCCTCTGAGGCCAGAATTCTTGGTCTCAAATTGGCATGTGTTCATTAGGAGGAAGTTTGCAGAAGTTCTTGATATATTATTGTCTTTCAGAATGGACTCTGAATAGGTCTTTGGAGAGCATTAGAAGAGCACACAATTATTATACAGACTCTTTTTGAGGTTTAAGATCATCTGCCTTGCATATACTTAATAAAAACATGCCTCTAAAGTTGTTTAAGAAACTGTGGAGATAGGATAGATGCTCCTCCAGTGCCTCAGTGCTCTTCCTGGTTTATTAGCAACTCCAGTACCTGTGTATGATGATACAGAGAGGAGTTGTTTGCTTTACTTTAATGATTAGGTAGGTTTATGGTTATTTTTATTGCTACATGTATGAACTGTCATGGTGGCTGTAATTAGAGGCACAGTAAAATGCTGTTATTTCTCTTCATCCAAGGTTCAAAAGAAATCTGTCCTTCTGGCAAACTGTGATTCTCTGTGGAATTCGTTCCATGTGCAAAAAATGGCATCAAACTGCACCAAACAGGACAAAACAAAGACCAGTGCAGCAGCTTGTGATTGCGCTGGGTGCCAGGATAGTTGTGGTGGATTCAGGAAGGGGATCTTCTTAAAATATTCTGAGGGACTAGATACATAAAAGCCTATTCCCTTTTTGTTTTAACTGGTGTAACATGGTTTGTGTTTTTGGAGATGCCTAGATATATACTGCTTAATTAAAAAAGGCATTTGGGCATTTAGGAGCACATTCTCCAAAGCCTTTATTTACATAGCAGTACCTCTTTTCTCATTGGGGTTAGTTGCTTGAACCAGGACTATCTGCATGATTTTGTGAGGATATGTCCTTAAAGGGAAAAGCATGTAACAAATTAAGAAGTAGTAAGAAGGAAATTCAGATTACTTTAAGCATGGCAAAAATGTAAGGAACATTACAGAGCTACAGACAGCGTGACTCAAAGAATCTAAGAGAAACGAGCAAGGGGAGAGACAGCAGATGTTGTGAAATGAAGAATTTCAGCAGGACAAATCAATCAAACAAACAAAAAAGATCTTTAAGTAATGGCAATCCATTTGAACAGAAAGAGGAAACTCCAGTGCAATGGGATGCATGACAGTCCCAAAGTGAAAAGTCAAAAGCAAACCTCCAGCTGACCACGGTGTTCTGTTACTGACTGACCTATGGAACCATTGCTAGCGTCCTCTCTGTATTGGCCACTGCAGTCGGGCATGGAATGAAACAGTCCATTGGTCTGATCCAAGGGGTTGTTTTTGTTTCATTAACAGCTCTTGACGAAAGCTCATCACCACATAAATCCAGCCCTTGGGCTCAAATACATGCTTTCAGAGTGTAGCTAAGCAAGTCTTCAAGTCCCATTGAAAAATATTCTTGGGAAAATTTGAATGTTTTTGTGCACTTGGCTTGATGGATGTAGGTGGTGTTAAGCAACCTCAGGGCAGTCTGGTGTGTGTGGACATGCTGCCTTCCATTAATGTGTCATGTCACATTATGGAACAAATTGAAGAAAACTTGTTCAGGCTGGTTACTGCCAAAAATCAAGGTGCTTTTGCTGTGGGCATCCGGAACAAATGGAAACTATGCTTGAAAACTCACAGCTGCTCTTCCTTTGCTATTTTCTCTGTCAGGACTCTGAGCTGCTGGGACAACTGGGAGGGATTCCACATCTCAGCAAGCAACAGAATCACAGATGTCGGGCGTGTTAACAAAGGGAAACACGCCTGCACCAGTTATTTAATGCCTTCCTCCTTTGACATTAAGGAATACTATGGGAAACCATTCAGCATTTCAGACTTGCTCCTTTTTTTTCCCCTCCATCTCTGTTTCCTTTTCAGTGTGAAGGAATGTGCTATGTTACAGACATGCTGGTACATTTGTAAAACATTTTTTTCTTGATTTTACTTGAGGGACACTATAGCTTGGTCCTATTGCCAACTCAGAGAGATGCAAGGAGGCAAAGAAAAAAGCCTTGGCACATGTATACTCACATGTCTTTCATGCAACATCAAGAAAGAAAACATTAAAGCAGTCCATGGCTCAGGTGAGCAGTCTATTAATTTGAAGATGTCCCGCCTCAGATCTTGCTCTGTTCTTAGGTTTATAAAACTGTGGTGTCCCTCATGGAAATTACAACTTTTACTGAGCTTCATTTCTTTCATACTGGGTGTATTTGTATCATTCATTCTGCATCTATGTGTTGGTCTATCTATGATCTGCATCTGTTCCTTGCTTCCCAGTGAAGAGGATTTTTTTGTGTTTCTAAATGAGACTGATGCTGTGTTATGCTGCAGCAGGGAAAAATGGTATTACAACAGAAGGCAATTTCTTCCATGGTGAAGGAAAGCATCGGCACAACACTTTGGGAAGTTGCATCTCTTTCAGATGAACACATAGCAATGACCATATTATGTGCTGGGATGAAACACAGGTAGGCAGACATAAATTTGTGTTGAAAAATAAATGTTCTTGTAGGAAACGTGGATAATCTGTGTGTTTGGAAGGTGCAAATCTGAAGTTTGCAAGAAAACAGTCAAATTGATTCTAGGCTGAGTTTCAGATTTCTGCCACTGTGCTGTAGGCATGGTTTGGGATCCTGGGGAATGTAGTGATACTGATGACACAGTTTATACCTCTGACTGGAGTACAAACAGGTGTGTTCACGGTTCCTCTTCTTCAGGGTGCTTTCCCATACTGATACCCTTCAGCTGGAGAGCTTTGGCACCTGCACACAGTGTAGCAGGGCTTTCATGAGGTGACCTTATGGTCAGGGTGGTGTGTTTTTTCACTGTTCCTCTGTGCATCTGTTTGGTGGGGGTCACAGATCTTTTTAGAGCAAGCTATGTTATAAGCCATTGAAAATCTCTTTTTTTGCTGTCTGGGCCTTGTGCTGCAGGGCCATTGCAGCAAATGTCTCTCTAGCATTTTCCTTGTGTCTCTTACTGTTAATTTACTACAGTCTGGGATTCCAGGTAGAATACAGAGAACATCAGCAATTATTTCCTGTCTTCCTCTGCTTTAGGCTAGAGGATTTTAATTCCTTTCTGATTTCAACTAAACATTTTCTAGGAGAGGTATCAGTCTCCAGCTAATGCACTTAGGTCTATAGGTATCTTCTTCAGATAACCTTTGCTGACCCTTAAACATAGTTCACAGCCTTATATGTATTTGTAAACCACAGCTCAAAAGAATGTTTTTACAGAAACTTGTAACCTTTCTTGTCTTGTCTTTGACAACCATAGTCTGATCTGTAGCCTGTCGTATAAAATGTTGATAAAAGTTGGAAACAAATTATTTGGTATTAAATAGTTTATTTAGGCTAAAAAGGTTAATGATAAATACTCTTCCAGGCTCCTCATAAAATCATCAGCTGGCCTGTCAGTTAGCTGAGATTCTTGAAGTAGGATGTGTTCATGCTTGAGATGACTGGGAGGTGTTTCAGTTAGCTAAGGAAATAAGAAAGAGGTCAGAATGCTGCCTTAGACATAGTAATTCATGAGTCATCAGGAAGGATGAGTGTGGGAACACATGGAGCAAAAGTTTAACAAGTCAAAATAACTGAGAAGAATGAGAATTAGGCCTATGTTCCCCCAAAAGCAAGGTTGCAGTCAACAGAGGCAGAGGCTCTGTTTCATTTTGTAGCTTGACCTTATTTGCTTTTCAATAGAACCAGGTCACATTTCAGTAGCAGCTTGAGACCATCTGATCTGACTCGCTTTTTCCCCTGAAAGGGATTATTTTTCCACTCTGATATCTTTCAGAGGGCAAACAGCTGGGAAATTTCCTTTAAAACTGCAAAAACTTCACTAAATGGAAAACATCTTAACCCTCTCTCAAATTCAGTTTAAATTGTTCAGTAAGAACACACACACAGTGTGATCATATAAGCCTTGCTGCTGTAGGGAAACATGCTGTAGAGAACCTATGGTTCCCCATCTCTTACCCACATGGCCTCTTGGAAATACCTTGCAGTATTTTTGTCTCGGTTGTCTAAAGAATGTGTGTACTGTCATGTGGGTAACTCATCGGTTTTTCAACCATGTACCCTTTTCTATTGCATGGATGGATTTCTTATATTGACTAGAGAATATGTATTACAGTATGAAAAATCCAATAATCTAACTATGATAATGATGTCTGAACAGATACTGTTACAATGTCAAAGAACCAAATCTGGCTTTTCCTGTATTTATTTAAAACCAAAACACACACCTAGGTAACACTACCAAAATAAGATTAGAAGAACTGTACTAAGACAAACCTTTTTGTAAATGCTGTTTTGTGCTACCATGTGAATTTTCACATATAAGCTATGTTAATTTAATGTGTCGCATATTTCCATAACAGTATGGACTTTAGTAACATGGTTCCATGGTATGCAGTTCTCCCTGTCCCATCTCCATCTGACTACAAGAACAGATCCTAACCTCATCTGAAATGGATAATGAACGAGGCAGAGTGAAGAAGGCAGTTGTTCAATATATCTCCTTATTTCCATCATTCAGTGGGACTAATGGGCCTTATTTTTTACCTATTTCCTGTGCCAAACACAGAGCAAACTTATATTAACCCTCGCAAATCTGCTCATATGCATCAGCCGGTGCATTTCAGCACTTGGTCCTACTCCATCAACAAGCTAGATTTGGCTGGGGAAGAACGTGTTTGCTTGTTTTCCTTGACTGGCTTAGGCTCTCTCTGTACAGGTCAGCTCCAGACTGGAGTTAACACTCAGGGAGAGAAGGGACCCTCTTCAGGGAGCATATGGATTTAAGTACATATACCATCCTGTGGGAAAACCTCTCTACATTACATTTACCTTATTGCTTAAATCTGAGTGAGCTACTGGAGGCGGAGATTCCTCTGCATAATGTGTATTCTCTGAAATACTGTAAGTCACAGTGGAGATGCTGTAGAATTTGGAAAGGTGCTAGAGGAGTGGGGAAGCTCTGGGAGGAAACAACAATCCCACAAAGCTGATTAAAGATGTCCTTGGGGGAGAGTTTGGCTCCCTGAGTAATGAGTTTAGGACTGGATGACCATAAATAAAGGCTCCAGTACTCACTGGGTGATATTGTCTGCTCCTCTATCAAGCATCTCAGTCGCTGGAGGGCTCTGTGCTGATTAAGTTCGTTTACTGAAACAGCACTGCTGGAATTTTTCCTATGTAGGTTTTGATACGGCATCAACAAAACATGCCAGGCAGCCCGACTTTCTCATTGTTACACATTCTGATACACTCAGCTGTGTCTTAAAATACTTTTGAAGTGTATGGTGATAACTTAGAAAGTTCCTAAGCAGCCTCTGAAAAAGACTGGGTGTTTACTCTTTGAAGGTGGCATGTGTGGTGGTGGAGCAAAATGCAGTGCCCAGGAAAATGCAGAGCAAGAGAAAGGGTAAAGTCAGTCAATTTCCCATCCAATATTCTTGCATCTCCTGTCCGTCAATACTCTGAATAAGGAAGTTGAGCTTTGTTAAAAGTGAAGCCACTGTGAGTAATTTATACCAGTAAAATGGGATAAACACTTCCAAAGGTGGTGGTGTTATCAAAAAACCCCAAACACCAGAGACTCTGAAAACCTGGAGCTATAGCTACACTTGAGGAAGTTAAACCATCAGAAATTTTGAAGTAACTGCAAAGGCACAAGGTTTTGCTTAGACCTCTTCAGTCAGTAAGTGATTCTAATGCAAAGAAAAACTTGGGTTTGTTTTCTGCAGATGTTGTTAGATTTCCACAATTCACAGAGGTTCAGGTCTGGGAGGCTGATCCTAGCCACTCTCAGGCTGTGTGCTGCTCACCTTAGATTCCTCCTGATGCTGCTGCTGTCGTGGTAAGGAGAAATATTTTCTGCTCTGCCAGAGGTGCTCTGTACTTCTGAAAATCTTAGAATCATAGAATGGTTTGGATTGGAAGGGACCTTAAAGATCATCAAGTTCCAACCCCCCTGCCATGGGCAAAGAAGGTCTTGAACAATTCCAGGGATGGGGCATCCACAGCTTCTCTGGGCAACCTCTTCCAGTGCCTCACCATACTTATAGTAAAGGTTTCTTCATAATATCTAATCTAAATCTACCCTCTTTCAGTTTAAAGCCATTGCTCCTTATCCTATCATTACATGCCCTTGTAAAAAGTCTCTCTCCAGCTTTCCTGTAGCCCCCCTCAGGTACTGGAGGGCTGCTATAAGGTCTCCCCAGAGCCTTCTCTTCTCCAGGCTGAACAACCCCAACTCTCTCTTACAAAGTCACTTTGCAGCTTTAGTGGCTAGGCAATGTATGGAAGGCTCAGGGTCCATTGCTGTTTTCTTCCCGGGCAGAAGCCAGTTTCTATATGGCCAAAGGTTGTTTCCTCCAAATGGCCCACTAAGCAACATGGGTGCTGGAATGAGTGAAACTTAATTTGTCTCTTCTATTCCTAGGTGTGAAATAGGGTTTTTGATAATCTTTCAAGAAAATGTGCCATAAATATGGAAAGATTGAGCATCTATCAGGAAAGAATGTCTGAAAACCACCAATTGTTCCTTTTGCAGAATGTAGATGTTGTGTCTCATAAGAGTTGAAATTCAGGAGTTCATGCGCCTGTTGTCTCTTGGCTGGGTCACCCGCCGAATTGCATTCTCATGATGTGCTGTAACCAGAGGATAGAATGATCCATTGCACTGGCACAGCAAAAATTTAATGCATCCAGGGATTGGGGTTTTTTTGACTAGTCAATTCAACCATCAAAACAGGGGACATGAAGTGTCGGATATGTAACTTCCACAAGAAAGCCTGATAAGTTTCCAAGTAGAAATGTTCAGCTTGGATTTTTGTGTGTCTTTTTGGGTTGTTGGTTGTTTCAATGATAAGGGAAGCATCTGAGGTCAAACTGCTAGTCAAGGTCAGCGAAGACTAGTGGACAAACAGGCTCCTACAGCATGTTTATATTATTCCTCAAATGTATGAACATGTTGCACTTTACTTTAGAAATCCTCTTTTTGGAAGCAATTTTTGAATGCACATAAAGCAGAGTCAGTTGAACAAACCATCCAGTTCTGCCTCAAAGTAATTGCCACTTTGTTTATAATATGAACAATGCTGGTGAGATGACATTGGACTTAACTGCATCCCATTTTGGTGCTAACTAATATTTGCCTTTACACTAGACACAAATACACTGGGACTTGTCTTGAGATAAAGCAGATATTGCATCTTTGATGGAGTATAATAGCCATAAACAAGCCAATTGCCCTGCTTTGGGATTAGAATTATGTGATTTTTTCTCCTTTTACATTTAACAAACACTGAAAAACACTCGAAGTCATTAGGCAATCTTCATAAACACCAAGTTAAAATAAAACAACCACTCATCATTCATTTCCATACAGACCCCTCCCAAATACATTATCTGTCTGTGAATACAATCATTTTGCTCTTTTGCATGGTGCTGTGGAAAACTGAAAGCTTTCACCCCTGACAGAGGCTTCTCAAAAATCTCAGTCTCTGCATGGTGGGGCTGTGCCTGCCTTGCTCTGGCATGCCAAGCAGAGTGAGTGGGTAGATGTTTATGGGCAAAAGAGAAAGAAGGCCACCAAAAATCTCATTTTGGGTGCCTGAAATGAGAGACTTAAATATGTTTCTAGTTATGTCCCAACTTTCTTTAAGCACTTATATATATGATTTAGGTATGTCAACATATGGTTTAACTCTTTCAACAGGAATTTAAGCACCTACATTACGGTGTAAGATTCTTAAATTAGGTTGGAGAATCTAACCAATGTTGTCTTTCTAATGGATTGGGCCTGAGGTCTTTCCTATGGAGGCAATGCTAATGATGGACAATTAGCAGAAACAGCATCTCAATGCATAGTCACTTTGCTGGTAAAATCATCACTATGCGTGATTGAGTGACAGCCAAGGTATCCGGCTTTGAAGACATTACCAACAGCCTGCCTGCATCACAATACAGATCAATCTTATAGGAGGGATCTGAAACAAGACTGCCTTTCCCCCTAAATCCTTGAAGCACCACAGATACAGGTACATGCCATTTCCCGACATTGTCCATCTCCATTGAGTTTTCATTCTCCAGCTCCCACACTTCCCCTACAAGGCTGTAGTGTACCTTGTGAATTAGATTTATTTGAAAATGTCCTTAAAAGCCTTATGTGGTGGACAACAAATTTGACGTAGCCATTGATCACAACTTATCTGAAGTTAACATGTTCTCTTGGCTTTCACTATTCTGTGGAAAACAAGCCTTTGGCCATAACATGTTTCTTGATTTCTTTCCCCCTTGTTTGTCAATGTCTATGTTTGTCAATAAAAAGTATATCAAGCAGACCCGTTCAGGGGCAATGCAGGGTTGCTTAAAGTGTTGATGTCTGGGGAGGAAAGAGCAGAACCAGCATGTGAAGTATTCAAAGGCTGACTTTGAACTATGTGAATTTGTACTATGCAAGCTGCACCAGGAAAGGGAATGTGAGGTTACTGCAGTCACTCAAGCCTGGGCAGATACTTGTCATTCCAAAACTATGCTGTTGAGGACTTTGGTTGAGGGGAAGCATCAGGGAAGGGAAAACAGAATGTAGGTTATCAAGATTGCAGTCTACTAAGAGGCAGAAGTGCCATCATCACAAACTCACCTATTTCTCCCCCAGGAAAAAGGTGGAAACAGTATAGATAATGTTACCTCAGGCCTCTTGGTGTGACTTTTGCAGGGTTTGTATAAATCTGGTCCGGTGTATATCCATACATCTAAATTTAGGTTGGGACTCCTGTTTTCAACAGCAATCTGAAGTACACTTTTGCCTCACTTGGGCCCTTATTGTCCCTGTGAGTTTGCTGTGACCTGAGCCTGCCTATGGACACCAAGTTTCTTCATGGATTCAGCCAAGTTCACAGGGTGAGGAGTGAGGAAGAGATCACATCTACATATGCACTTATTGGCCATAGAAAATCAGCTCATCCCCCTTTGGTGATGGGTATTCTTAAATGCCACCATCCACTACTGGGATGCTAGGGGGAGAGATCATCACAGATATGCCACTTGACCAGCCTCTGGGGCTGTTTCTGCGTATAGCACACAGCTCTGAGTTCTGCCTGATAGCTTTTCTGTAAAGCATTTTAGCTTGTTTTGTTACACAGTGCTAAACAGACAAGAGGCATCTGTCATCTCTTCAGTGCCTGCACGGACGTCCCTGCACCCTGTAGCTGCCAGCACCAACTGGAAGTGTGCAATAGGTTTGACTCTGCAGGGTGTGCAAAGTTCTTCATTGTCCAGCAACTTCTTTGTGCCTCCCACCATGAAATGCTGCAGCAGAGGCATTTCTGAGGGTCTTCACTTGCATAGATTGAATAGCCTGATGCCTAGATGCCATATTTGAAAAATAATTTTGCATCCCCAGTGATTTCTTTTTACATTTACAGCAATTTCCAGTGTTTTAATTCTCCTTGGCTATCTAGGGAAGTCTATGCCTTGATAACATGTGCCTGGAAATGCAGGCTGGCCTAGAGCTGATGTTTTGCTGACTTGCTTGGATCCACTCTCATCTCTTGTAATCTTCAGTATTAATTGTCCATTTTCTCCTTTTCTGAGCTTTTCTCTTTTCCTGGCAACCCCTTTGGCTGTACTGTCTCCTAACAGTGAATGCAGCACAAAGTTTTGTCCAAAATTTATTTCCCTGATGCCCAAAGAAGAAGAAATTTAATAAAAACCTGAGTCAGCGCCTGCTATAGTGGCGGGAAATTTCTGACTTGAAAATGGGAGGATTTTCAGTGATCTCCATGTTCAAATAGTCTGACACTGCAATTAAGGGAGGCAAGGGTTCATTTCCTATCATATTTCTTTGGTGTTCAGTTATCTAACTCACCAAGGAAAATTCTCATCTGAGTTGTATATGTACAGATTAGTGCGTCACTGTTTCAGCATGTTATTTTGTTTTCTCTATGACTAAAGGATTTTTAAATTTCTCATGCCACCAGCAAGACCCCAATCCAGCAACAATAGTAAAATTACCAGGTGTCTTTCATCTGTGTCTTTTCATCTTTCACCCTCCCCCCACAAAGTCCTTTCTGATCGGCTTTAGGAGGTCCTTCCTTCATCCTGGCAGCCCTTATTGGGGTGAAATGCAAGCACTGTTGCCAGCACTTCGCATGGATAAGCATTAGCTTAGTTGGGGCTGCAGTATTTACTTCAGGCTGCAAAGATGCAAGACTTAGGAAGGCCCAGTCTGATCATTATTCACTGCTGAGACAAATGTCTAAAGAGGAGGTTGATATAGTCCTGTATCACTAGGCTTCTGTGTGGAGTTGTGAGCAGGGTTTTGTGGGGGTTGGGATGTAGGTAGGTCATGGGGGAGGGAAAGACAGTATCAGAGGCAAGAAGAGTTAAACAGCTGTAGGAAGATCTTGGCATGGTAAAGAAGAAAGGAAATGCAAAACTGAGGGTCACACTAAAACTACAGATTATCAAGTGCTGTGGCTGGGGGTGGCCATAGAGGGACCTCTGATATACAAGGATACGTTTTGTAAAGCAGCTTTTGGGGCTCTTTGGCCAAGGAAATTTTAGGTAAAGTTTCAAATATCAGGTCAGACAAGGAGACAAAGTTGTAATGTTGCAGGAGGCTAGGCCAGAGTTGAAGGTGACAATAGAGAGCACAGTGATGTCAGTCTGAGCAGAGACTCAGTAAAACGGCTTGGCTCATTTTACAGAGCTACAAAACTCACGCATTTTCCAAAGGCAGCCTGTGGTAGTTGGGTACCTTTTGTAGTTGTATCCCCTGGACTGGGCATCCATATCCCCTTGGCCTTTCAGACTATCCTCTGTCTGTTCAGTGAACTCTTCTTATCCCACTTGGTGTGATAAAAGAAACTGCTAAAACTGGAGGCTGCTGAGCGCCGTGCTGCCTCTATTCAAATCTCTAATGAGCTCCTCCTTGTAGCTCTAGGTTTAATTAGTTTTCATTGCAATATTAATGATCCAAACAAACCATTTTAACTTTCCTGTTGCACAGCTGGAATCTTCTTATTTAGCATTCTACTCTATAAGGGAATCACGCCAACTTCCTTTCCCCTCCCCCATTCGTCCCATTAATATGCATGAAAATCACAGTCTCATTGGCATAGAGTTTCAGACCTGCTATAAAACTCTAATAATTTCTAAAAATGGCAAGGTTGAACTAATGTCAGAGCCTCGTCCAAATAATACAAATATAGATTTCTCCCTGAGTTTGATGGCAGTGATTATTAATACTTCATTTATTTATTTACAGTCTACCAGCATTTACAAAGATTTGTTCATTCCTCTGAACACACATACAATCTCTCTTGAACTTCATGGTATTACAGCAGAAATATCTAATCTGCTAGCCTTCAACAAAAATGTCTTCTTCCTCTCTTTTGTTCCTCAGGAGAAGGGCATGCCCTGCCCTTCCCAAAGTAGATCTGAAGACCGCACATCTCCAAGTCTCCTGCTGCAATGGAATAGATGCATCTCTCATTTCTCTCTGAAATCCCCAATAGGGAAGACTTAGAAGAGAGACTTTTTGTCACCTTCTGTTGTGTTTCATCTCCTGGGCTCATTGTGATTTGCAGAGACTGAAATAAATTGGGTTGTAGACAACCTGGGCATCTTCATGTTGAAGGATGCTAAAGAAGACTAGACTCTCCCATGCTGAAGGGCTGGCATGGAGTCTTGCCAGCACCTTCTTCCTCCTAAGCTGAAGAAATGGAAATGTTCGTAACAAGGAAACTCAATGGTCTTTTACCCAGCCTCCTTCTCAGAGCTGATCTATTGCTAACACTAATTCTGGTCACTTTGGGCTTTGTCTTGTTTAGAAATGAAGGTTTTCTAGGAGCCTGAGGACCTGTGCTTTGCAGATAGGCTATCAGCAGCTGGATAAAAGGGTTTGCTAGCCATGCTGCACAAGCAGAGTTCAAGATACAACTTGGAAAGTGCCAAAGAGATTTCATGCTGCTTGCAAAAAGTCATTTTCATTGGGACTTACTCTCTTAAGTGCTCACATTGTTTTTGAAAACAGGACTTTGGAGTGTCAGCATGAAGATAAAGGGTGAGGTCTAATTGCTTGCTTTGGCTTTGCCTGAAGGGTTTAAGTTCAAGAGAGCAATGAGTGACTTGATTGCAAAGCGCCAGCCCCATGGCCAGGAAGTGGAGAGCTGGAAGTGCCTTACCCTGAGCCCCTGCTCTGGGAGCCCAGCGTAGGCAGTTTTATCTAGTGCACAACCCTGAACTCACCCCATCTCAAAGAGGTGTGTCCTCATGGAGTGTTTTCCCTTATGAAGCCAGATGTGACCTAAACGCATACTGCTATACCTAAATCAATCTTTTATGGTACTGTAGACATACTTGAAAACCATAGCAATTAAGTAAGCAGAGGAAAGATGTTGTATCATCAAGGTCATCTCTGGCTGGTGTTGGTGTTGGTGTTGGGAGAATTGTCCAGGAGACAGGTTAGGTACGGAGGGTCAGGACTCCACTCAGTGGTCCCAGGGCTCTCTCCAGCTGTATAGGATTGTAAAACTAAAACTCCCTACCTTCATCTAGCTGTGTTTAAATAAAGTTTTTTTCTGTCTACCTAGCTGACTGAATAGAGACCGTTAATGGGTGGGTATCTTGACCAATGGGATTCATGACCTATTTTCTTAACTTTTGTGATCTCACAGGGCAAAGACTTTAATGTGTGGAGTTTTTTGCCAGAACATTTCTCTGCAGCAGAAGCTTCTTGAAAGTTTATATCAGTGAGCTGGTTTTGGTGATGCTTTCATGTTGGTTTCCTTCCTGTCTATGAGAGTTTGTCGTTCATTTGTTGTGCTGGAGTATAACTGTGAATGGTAGCCTACAAAAGCACATTGTCAACAATTTGAAATGTATTTATCCAAAGTGCTCCTGCTGAGAAGTTGTAGGTAACTACCTTGTTTGCTCCCATGTGGGGAAAAAGCAAGACCATCTGTTATCCCTTCAGAAACTGAACTGTGAGCTTAGAAGGGGGAGAGAAGGAGACAGGGACAGGAAGGATGCTATTTCCTTGCTCATCTGCAAAAGGTGGTGATAAGCCTCACATGACCTAAAGCGGTGTCAGAATCATATCCTGACAGTGTGACAGGTATGTGTTGCATGATGGAGGACACTTTCCCTGGTCTGGAAGCACAGCTCATTGCTGGGCCCATTTGGGAAGGGCACCTTCAAGAAAGGAACACAATAGCAACAGGGTGATAACTACACCAAGGTTTCATGTAGCCAGAGTTCCCTATAATGCCTTGCTGCAGTTGACAGTACCAGAGTATGAAAATGAGTACTTTAGAAATATTTCTTACTCCAAATGCAACTGTTTACAATTAAAATTAGTAAGCTCTCTTATCATTTTCAGCTAGCCATAGCTTACTGCACAAATATCTCTTTCACCTGGTTTCCTTTTCCCAATCAGTAAATATTTCTCTCATCCTCTGGGAACATACTGGTGCCTCCCAAAAGCTCAAATTAAATGGTTTGCCAAAACCAACATGCAGTGGATGTGTCTGTTAGTTAATACTGAACACAGAGCATTCTAGCTTCTGCTGTTATTTATGGTTAAGCACGCCATCAAGGTTTCAAAAAATAATATGTCCATACAGGTCAGCATAGCTTAACTTAAATGAATTTAACATCACTCATTTCACTGGAATTTGAGCCAGAACATTTTACATCGTATTTGCTGTATGGCTGCAGCAACGAGCCCATGGCTAGTTAGCCATGTTAGTTGATATGTGGTAGTGGTGATAAATTTGTAACCTAGTTTACCACAGAGGTACATCTGACTGCAGGTTTAGTATGTTACACAAAGGTTTGTCATGAACAATTGAACCAAGTCAAACAATACACAAAGTTTTAAGCCCCATCATGTAGGGCTCAGACTGAGTTCTGAGTGCCTACAGCGTCGGGGTTATCACACATCACTACCTACCCAGGGGCTTATTATCCTTTCTGGTCTGCCGACATCCTTAGATGTGGTTTCTCCCTAACACAGTTTCATCAGAAAGTTGAAGTTTAATTTAACTTCTTACTGGGATGACTTTCAGTCTGTGCTGTTTCTGCAGAGTCAGGCTTGGGGAAGTTGAAAGGGTGCATAAGATCTGGAGTGGGAAGATGGGGCAAGGTTAAGCCAGAAAACTGCTGGGTATAACCTCCTGACTGGCTTGGCAGCAATTGGCACAGCATATGTAATTGCAGCTTCAGTGACCTGCTTTGGTCTTTTTTTCAGTCAGTTCCTTAGCCAAAATAGTGCTGTCAAGCTAAAATCAAAGTAACTATACCAAGGGACAGATCTGTTTTAACAAAATTGTTTTCTGAATTGATTTAAATGGGTGTTCAAACTGTGTGCATGGCTTCCTTCACTGACAGAAGTATGATTTTACCTCTTTCTATTTCTCATAGCTCTGCAGAGCTGAACCACCTTGAGAAGGGACAATCTTGTGTTTCTCCATAGCTGGGCATTTGCACTAAAACTGAGCCAACATTTGATAAAAAAAACTGTAACGGTCATTGATGTTTCAATTAAGAGCCTTTGGTGACTTTCTGCTCTCTGACACAGCACTTAAACATTATTTTACCTCATACCAGAGCACATCTTTCATTGCTGGTGGGGCTGACAGCATCTTTTGAAAACACAAAATTTCAGGAGACCACATGCTTCAGATTAGTTCTATTTGCTTGGCACTTTGAACATTTACATCTGCATCCAGCTTCAGGTTTTTCTTTTGTAGCTGTGGATGTGAACTTAGGTGGTTTGGGGGGGGCTGAGATCTGACTGCCTTATGTAGAAACCATTTAACTGCACTGTCCTCTCTTTAAATGAAAGAATCATTTCCTGAGCCAGAATAAATGTAGAAGTTTATATGTTTTGGGGATAAGCTGGTGTGTCTGCATTAAATACTGAAGCTTTTTACTCTCACTAGAAGCATTAGGGCAGGCAACCTTGCCTTAGGTGTGGATGCACTGAAAGAGAAAAACCCAGACACCAACCTGCAATTTCAGCTGAAGGCATTTCCAAAGGCAAATGGTACTGCAGGAGCTAGGTGCATTTATAGTAATTTATGAATAATTCATAATTGTATCAAAGGTGTAGGGTTGACTGGGCAGGCTTACTCTTCTTCTGGAACTGAAACCTTGTCTCAAAATCTTTAGCCTTTTGGCTTGGGATTGAAAGCTGCGTAGCATTTCCACATTGGAGCTCATTGCAGGGAAAGGCTTGAAGCTGTCAATTGTTCCAAGAGCTAATGGAGGCATTAAAAGTGTAGCAGCATACTGGGGAAAAAGCGGGGTGGGTGGGAACACGTTACTAGCATATGCTGTAACTGGACTGTAAGTGGTCTCCACATATTCATGAATGATGGCTGACCTCTACTCCGCTAGGGCACATGTGTGCGTGTCCATCATGGCAACACACTCTGAACTTACTCCGTCAGAGGCCCTTGGGAACACAACCCCTGTATCTGTCTCCAAATATAGCTCCGCTGGTCTGCAATATAAGGCAGTGGGGAGAGCTGCTGGATTGAGCCATTTATGCCTGGTTGGTGACCTTCTTCACTAAAAGGCAAATGTCTACAGCTTGTAAAAGAAAAAGATGCCTTTGAATGCCTTTCTACTTTTAAAAGCTCCTCAGTGCTAGCTCAGCAGAGCGAGTGCAACCTGCAAGTGACAGTGCTTACTGTACTTGTACTGTATGAATGCATGCAGCCGTACATCTGGGCAGGGAAGCTTGTCCCAAGCAGGAGGCTGGGAATAATTCCTGGAGATGCCTCTGACTTAGAGCTAGAGTTTTGGCTTGAGCCAAACCACTAACTAGGAATGTTTCAGTCAGTTCCTGTGAAAGTAAGGCTAGTAACCCCTCTCTACCTCAGTGACCTCCTTTGTAACCCCTTTGTAAAATGTGACTGCATAACAGCTCACAGGGGACTAGGGAAGACTCATTCATTTGTATTTAAAGCACATCAGGATCCTTGGAGAAAAGTCACTTATTAGAGCAATAACGATTACAAACAATAACAATAATTCTGTTATCACTGTGAAATTGCAGAAATTTGGTCAACATCACTTGACTACAGCTTTGTTTGTCCTGCAGGTTACAACAAAGAACAAATCATCCTCTCTAAGTGTTTTTGAAAGCAGAGAATGAAAATGATATATTGCTATCTTTTAAAAGAAAATTAAAACTTTAACTCTAAGGTGTGTGTAATAAAATGGCACTTTAATTCTCTAGTGTGCCATGCAGGCTTCTTCTGTTAATTTATTCTCTTCTTTTCTTTTTGTGCTTCATGTAATATTATGAAGTTATTAATGTGGCAATATATTTGACCACAAAAACCTGCCTTCTAGTGTTGTTAAGACTGTGAATTAGCACCACAAATGGAAGGCATTTCTGACTTCAAGACAAACAGATCATGCTTGGGATAAAATCATTAGCAACGTGACAGGTGTACAAGAAATTCTAGGGGAAGGTTTTCCCAAGTGTCTTGCCATGATTTGTAGGCTTAGGTCTCATAAGCCCATGGACTTCAGCTCTCAGTAGCATGTCTCTGTGGAGCAGAACATGAACACCAGCTCCTGAGCTGCTGCAGCCCTGGAACACAGCTGCTTGGTGCAAGTGATGCCCCCTGAACAGTACTGCCACTAGTGTGCTTGGATAACTTCCAGTGAGAGTGAGGGTGCTAGGTGCCAGGTTGAGAACCCTGCAGCACACACTGCCAGCGCACCACACACTGACAAAATTTGCTTGGTAAGGTGGCACCTCAGCCCATAAATGACTTGGTTGTCACCTGTCCTAGCTGGGTAAACCAAAACCCAGCAACAGCCAACAGAAAGGCATTTGGTGGGATTTAATTCAGTTCAGTGCTTTCTAGACCAAATACTCATAACTCTATGTCATGATTTAACCCCTGATGGCAACTAAGTACCACACAGCTGCTCACTGTTCCCGCCACACCCCCTGCAACGGGATGAGGAGAAGAACTGGAAAAAGGTAAAACCTGTGAGTTTAGAACAGTTTAATAATGGAAATAAAGTAGTAGTGGTGGTAGTAGTAGTAGTGGTGGTGGTGGTGGTAGTAGTAGTAGTAATTAAAAGGGAGATAACAAAAAGAAAGAGAGGAATAAAACCCAAGAAAGACAAGCGTTGCACAATACGATTGCTCACCACCCACTGACTGATGCCCAGCCAGTCCCCGAGCTGCATTCAGCCCCTCCCAGCCAAGTCCCCCCAGCTGATACACTGAGTGTGAAGTTCTATGGTATGGAATATCCCTTTGGCTAGTTTGGGCCAGCTGCCCTGGCTATGCTCCCTCCCAACTTCACATGCACTCCTCACTGGCAGAGCATGGGAAATTGAGAAGTCCTCAACTTAGGTTAAGGATTACTTAGCAACAACTAAAACATTAGTGTGTTGATAACACACTATTCTCATACTAAATCCAAAACACAACACTGTACCAGCTACTAGGAAGAAAATCAGCTCTGTCCCAGCCAAAACCAGGACACTCTGCAATTGCTTCCAGGACTAAGACATGGACCTAGAAATGCCCAGTCAATTCATCTTGTACCTATGAGCTCAGACATTAGAAGCTGATGCACCTTGTAGCAATTGTAGCACCAAGCCCTGAAATCACCAGTGCCAGCCTAGACTGAAAGCAAACAGCTTTCCTCATCTGACTCCTTCCTTTATCCCTGTGCTTACGTATTTGCAGGACTCATCCTGCATCAGTGATATAGTTTACACTGATTGCAAATTAATGGGCACAAGTTCAGCACTCCCTGTCTATGGGGCTTTGATGGTGAATGGCAAATTCATCGGAAAAAGAAACAGGTTTTTGTTAGTGGTAGTTGCTAGGATTAATACCAGGCATGGGGAATGGGAGTAGTTAAGGAGATCACAAACAAGCTAAACCAAGTGGTATATTCCACACATGGCATCAGGAGTTACTGAGGCCTCGATTCTGCTGTGGAAGCAGCACACCCTCACTGGGTATCCTGGAGAGGCTGTCTTGGCAAAGAGCTAAAAGGAGCAGGGTTTTCCAAGATGCTCTATTCAAGCGTATGGCTGTGTTAGCTTTGATGCCTGTCTTTCCGTGGTGGTAGGCTAGACTCATGCCTCCAAATCATCTGCTTCATGTTCAGCAGTTAGAAAGGCAAATGAGGAACAGGAAAGGAATCAAGAATAGTATTGTGTCCCCATGTAAATCAATTCTGAATACTGTCTGTGGTAATTGCTGTCACCTCAAAAAGGTCATAAGAGTACATTAGAGAAAGTACAGAGAGTAGAAGTGTGAAGTGCAGAATATCTTCTTCCATGAGAAGAGATTAAATAAGTAGTATTCTTCAGCCTAAAGAGACAACTGATAGGGATTTTTTTTTTCCATTTCCACAATCTAGGAACTACAGGCCACACAATGAATACCAGCAGAAAAATAATCCTGGCCATAGTCACAGACAGAATATTTTTACTGATGTTCTTGCAAGACACTGAATAATAGGGTTTGCGTAGGGGAAAGGGTTGGTGTTTATGCTGATTACCTAGTACAAAAACAAGCTGAATGGGTGCACAAGGGACCTCCCTGAATCTTTTCCTTTGGCTGACCTACTGAGGCACATCCTGACAGATGCCAGAGTGCTGTGAGGAAGGCTGGGCTGAACCATGGCACCTGCACCCACCTGGATTTGGTGGCCCGTCCCATTGTGCAGACAGTGTAGCCTTTACAGAGTGCTGCAAAAAAACCTGACACTTTGATAGAAGCTGCAGTTTCCATCCTGGCATTTTTACCAGGCAGCAGACCTCTAGGTGGGCAGAGATTCTTATTTTTAGCAGTATTAAAAGTCTTCTGTCTAGCAGCATCTCTCAGAAGCCTACTTGCTAATGGCAACTTCTCATGGCTACTGATTTTCCACCCTCTTTTCAAGCCTTGCTGGTCAGACCATTGGCTCCAGTGCTGTTGTGGGTTTACCTGAGACCTGAGCTCCCTGGCTCTTGGCACAAGCAAGAGAGAAGTTGGTTGGTGTTGTCTTTGCCAGTGGCTGGGCAGAGGCAGGTTGCACTGTCCCAGCCCTTTGTTGGACTTCTTTTGGAGAAGAGTGAGGTACAGATAAGGCAAATTTTTCATCTGATGAATGAAAAGTTAAACTGTAACCACCCATCCTCCTCACTACTTCCAGGCAGAGAGCTGCTGAAGTGGGGCCAAGCCACTGCCACCCTCTTTTCCATCCTCCAATCCTTGTGCTCAGCATACTGAGAGCTGAGGACATGCACTTTTTCCAGGGCTGTCAAATCAACAGTGAAAGGAAACAGACTTAAAGGCTTATTTAACTGGAAAACAGCACCTGTCTTTTTAGGTGAAGGCAGTGTTTGCTTGTCACTCCTGTCAGCAGCATGGGCTTTGCCTGAAAGGCCCTTTAGGCACCTGATTATGTAGGAGGGACAATTATGTTGTCATGCTGCAACACTTGCAGTGCAGGCAGGGTGTGGGTGAGGGGTGAGGGGAGGCGTGTTTGGTGTCAGTCCTGGGGCGTATCACTGCCTGTGCTGCTCAGCACCCCTCACTCGGGCAGGGCATGCTGCCATGGCCCTGCTGTTTCACACTCCCCTAGCCACCGTGGGGAAAGGAGGGCATTGGGATGGGCAGTTTTTCTCTGTGAGAACGGCTGGGTATGTATCTCTGTAGTTCATCTTTCTGGGTGAAACACTGTTTCCTGACTGATTTCAAAGTGCAATTTAACATCCTTCGCTTATGTGAACTTGTTGCTGGCAAGAGATGGCATCCTGTCTTGCTTGAATTTGCCGGTGGTTTCAGTGTTTACCTTCTCGCTTCCTCTTTTTAGCCTAGCTCTAAAATTGCAGTGGTCAAGAGTGACAGCCGTGTCTGAAAGCAAAAGCTTATGGCAAAGGCAGCCCAGGGGTATCGTGCTTGCCCAGCACTGAGAGCACAGTGGGACTGCTCACAGGGCTTCTCAGGCAGAGTGACAGCTTAGTGTTGCTTGCTTAGGAAGGCTGAAATGAAGGGACTTGAAGGAAGGAGAATGCTTAATTCACTTAGGCACCTTAACTGCTCATATTTCCTGGTGGAAAATTTGCAAGGAGTCAACAGAAATAGGACCAGACCCTCAATGTTTATAAGAAAAACAATGACTTTGGTTGTTTTGCTGCTCCTACTTTTCCCTTTATTCTTTCCTTTTTTTTTTTTTTTTTTAGGACTTTCCCAGTATCCCCACTCCCTTTACATCTCCTCTTGTGTATTTTGTTTGTATTTTCTTGCTCTGGGGATCTCAGCCCTTGCTGGGTTGTATTCCCTTTTCTGGGGGCCAGAGTCCTGCCCCTGCCACCTCTCTTCAGCTGTCTCAGCACTCGGTACCGAGGCTAAGCCAGTCAAAACGGCTTCATCGCTCATCTGTGGGGAGGACCATGTCCTGAGACTGTGATTCTTCATGCATAAAGAAACGCATTTCAAACCTCTCAGAGGTGTCTGCTAACCTCCACTGATGTGAAAGGGAGTGTAGATGGCCAATTTAAACTTGTAAAAGGCCAGCACTGGGCGTAATGGATTCCATCCACCGGATCTCATCTTCTTGCTCCTACAGGAATTTTGCACAAGAGCTTTTCTCTCCCTCACATCACTGATTGTGAAGAATCCATGCATTCAAATGCTGAAAGAAGTGTTCTTGAGTGTCTCTGTTCCCTGAGGGTGAAATGTTGCAATCCTGCCCCCTCACAATAATAATAATAATAATAATATCTGCTATTTATAGAGCTTCAAGGTTTCCCAAAGAGCCACCTTTGGGATGGAACACACCAACAGTTAGTGCATAGCAACCCTAGACAACAACGTAAGACAGATGAATGTATCCAGTTGAAACTGAAGATGAGATTTCATTTGGCAGAAGATAATTGCAAAAGTTATTAATTATTATTGGTGGTGGTTACGCAGCTCTAGACTCAAAAGCAATAGGTACTTTTAAAATACTACCAGTAGGTAGACAAAAGCACAAAGGTGTTATGATCATACCACAGTAATTTACAGAAGGCAGAATGTGGAAATAAAAACCCCCTCTTGGAGGTTTTCCCATCTAGGACTCAGCATAAGCTGATGAATAGTCCATAATGCTGGAAGAAAGCTGCATTCTCTTCCTGGCTTTTCTATAGATTCTGAGTATAACCTTGAGCAGCTAGTTTAGTTGCTCTGAATCTAACAATATGTCTACACAGCATGCTGCAGATGTTTAACTAAAGGTGAGATGTGGAAAGCATTCCAATAGAAGTATTTGATATGAGTTTCTGTGTTTTACAGCATGATTTTATTCAAATTTACAGTAGTTTTTTTTTTGTCTTAAACAACGGGACCAGGTGTACATGGGCCTGGATTTATAGACCATCTTCTCTGAGTGCAAGGTTAGATGCTTGCTTACTCTGACACCAGCAGCCACAGTGGAAGCCCCTAATATACTTGATGATTATTATTAAAATGTCATGGGCTTCACAAGCTAATGTAATTCAAATAGTAAATATAAGGACTATATGATTATATCTGAAGTATCCAGTGGAAACAGTGAGTCTGCAAATGATTTTTGAAGGCAACTATAAGAATCTGGTGACTATAATTTTTTACGGTGTTGCCAAAATAAATGGTAAAGCTGTGAAAGGTACAAAGGAAAATGTGAATCAAGTCACTGGAATTAACCATACCTCAAAGCATCTTATGTTGAACAATGTAAAAATATTGTTGTTTAAATAACATTTCATTTTTACTCATTTCTATTTATCCCACCAGTTCCTTGCTTTCTTCATATTTTCTGGTCTTGCATTACTAACATGGAAGTTTTGTGTTTGTTTCTTCAATTGTTCTCCTAAAAATATGTAGACTTTAAGAATTGGCAGAGATTTTTTTTTCTACTGAAATGTTTCACACTTGTCATGCTCAACCAGGCTGGAAAAAGACTAGTCCAAGATTTGCACCCCTCCTGTGAGGACAGCACAAACTGCGTCTTTAAAACTATAAGTAAGCAGAGCATGTTTGAGCTCGCACTCATGTCTCTGGAAGGGTTTCTGTTGATTGCAGCTGGCTCAGCCACATCTGTCAGGCTGCTTCTGCAGTCAACATCAGTTTCCAAAATATCCAGCTTCCCTGTGGCATGTTGAAATGTCTGAGGGTCTAATGTTCTTCAGCAGGGTTGGAATCAATGTGACTCGTGATCCTAAATGACATGGACATTGTTGTTGAGTGTCATCAGTGGAGACACCAGACCTTGCCTCCTTTTTCAAGCCTGTCTGCATACATGGTCATTTTCTTAATGGATTTCAGATACATCTTGGATTTGGGAATTACTGCTGCATCTTGAAACAGCAATACTTTCTGTCACTAAAAAAACATTGCCATAAATATGCACTTTGAGCATTCAGTGCTTAAATGCTTCAGTCTGTGCTCTACATTGTATGTAAACACTTGCTGAAATCTCTGAGAATATATGTGTGAGTGATGTTATGAATTTGCTTAGAGCCTTGATTCTGTGAACATGTTTAGTTTTGTTCCCAAGAGAAGGGCCCCTGATCTCTGCAGGAAGATAATTAATCATATACATGTTTGCAGGATTAGAATTTTCATCAGTAATAATTTTACTGTTTGTTTCAGGGGGGAGGGGGAGATACCTAAAATGCCTTTGTAAAGTTTAAAGGAAACCAGTTTTGACATTTTTTAAAAGGCAATATTTATCTCTTTATTCCCATTATATATTTCTTCAAATATTTGACAGCATAAAATTTCTAATAAGTTTTGCAGACTACAAAACTTGAAAAACTGCCTGAAGTCAGTGGTTTACATGACCATAATTCAAGCCACATGCCCTTTCCTTAATGGAATGGGATTAAAGAAGAATTCTTTTGTTTGCATGTGTCAGTTTATTAATACCAGCCACTTCAGTACGTTTGGTACAGTGAATTTCAGTCCTACGAATCACTTTACCACTAAAAGTAGTCTCTGATTACCTGGTACTCATCTGGTTAATCCTCATTAAGGGGCTGTGACAGAGTTTTTAGGCCTGGGGGATTCTGTCTTCCTATCTACTCCACATATCTCACTGACACTATTCTCCAAGTTCAGCTACCAGGAAAAGATGAAGACCCATCCCTAGATTTCCAGTCCACCTAATTCCCTAGGCAGACTGTGCCAAGGGCCTTGCAGCCAGATCCTGGGCTGTGTCCACCAGCCCAGGTGTACTGCAAGCAGAGGAGCTGGGACTAATTTCTGCAACGAATCTGCACAACTGAGCTGTTTCCAAACACAGCATTTCTGTTTTCTTGCTTTTCTGCAGCAGTTGCTTTCTGTTCCTCATGTGGCTCCTTTCTTCTCAGTCATTATTTAGCACTGTTCTGCAGAGAAGTATGTTTGCTATCTTTCAGGCCAGGTTTTTAGCTGTTCTTGACCTTCCTGTGTCTGCATGAACCCCTCCTGCTAACACTCATAATCTCTCACTGTTTGTTAATCTTCCATTCCTGACATTCAGCAAAACCTTGAACAATGACACATTGGCTTTTTCTGAAAGGCTGGGCATAAACTTCTAGTTCTCTCTCTAGTGCTTCCTGCTTTACTGAGTGCCAATTTTAGATTTCTTACTCTTCTTAACTGTGACTTAAAGTCATATCGTTTTAGAAATATGGTATTATAATTCCTCAGATTACTGGAATGGGAAAAAGGCAAAAAGCTATGTTGCTTTTGGGAAAAAGGCAAAAAGCTATGTTGCTTTTCACAGTTAACTGGTGTGTTCTGTTCTGCTGGTAGACTGGAAACAGGTTAGGCAATTGTGTTTGCTGTGGCTTGCATACTAGTGGTGCCCATTTTTCTGCCAAGCTATGCAAACCCGAAACATTTTTCAAAACCTTTTTGTGGTTTCCAATACTCCTTTTCTGGGAAGGGTTTTGAGCTAGGAAAAGAGTTGGTTTGAGAAGGAGGAAGTGCAAATTTAAATTTCTTTCCTGTCTGATGTATATCTGGGCTGAAACCCCTCTCCTAAGCCAAGCTAGCCTTCCCTCACTGCCCACCAGTGCTCCAGCACAAACCCATGCAGGTAGACATTTTGCAGCCTGGTATTTTCTGAACACATTCTGCAATGCTATGAGTTTTTGAGATAATGCAAATAAGTTTTGAAACTTCAGTGACTGCTGAGGAATAAAATTCTCATGTTGTCTTCTGCTGTGCTTCACTGTTTCCTCTTCTTGGCCCACAACAAGTGTATTCTGCAAACCACAAAATGAAAACCCATGTAATTCAGGCAAACCTAGTAGCTTATAACAAGTTTTAATGTTGTATCTTTTCTCTCTTCACCCCTTCTCACACAGAGATAAGCCCACATTTGAACTGCAACTACATCTGCAGAACCAGCTGTACTACTGCAGAACACAATTTCCTCTTGTAAAACGTCAGTATTCCCCAACATCTGGGGGGAGTCAGCCCTGCAAACACTGCCCCAAACCCATGTCTCAGTTGTAAAGGGACCTGGCACAAGACAGGGCCAGTGGTTCTGTGGAAACGTCCATGGAAATTCATCCAACATAGTGTAAAATGCAAAATATTGCATGAAATCGGGGAGGGGGGGCGGAATCTGGAACAAAAATCATACTGGCCAGTTCACCTTGTCTGTGGTGGGGTGATACAGTGCAAAGCACTCTGAGAGTGGCCATGTGACTCCTCCGGGTTGACTAGCCTTCTAGCTGCTTGGGCTCTCATACAATCCCCTAAAAATAGCACCTTATGCTTCCCATCATTGCTGTCCGGCTATTTTAATTAGCTTGTGGTCTCTGTTTTTTTGCTTTGTGTTTTGTAAATAGGAAGTATTTACACTAGGGCAGGAACTTCACATTCCTCCAACCTCTTTTCTTAAACTAGATGGATTATAGCTATGTTTATAAAATACCTAATGCATTTGTCCTAATATTTCTTAATGTCACTGGGTTCTACATGTTTTTAAAGAGAATTACTTTTTAGATCACTCAGACTGTATAAAGGCATTTTTTCCCTCATCTGACCTGTCACGAGTGTGCTCATTTCTCAACCTTTAATTGCAAGACCAATTCATTGCATGTCCTGGGACAGGCTGAACCTCTCCTGAAAATTGCAAAGTGCTGTTGCTTTCTGCTGATTTCACTGTCAATTCCTCATGGGAAAGGAAAGATTTTCAAGGTAAATCAGTGCCCAGAAGGCAGATAAGCACGTAATGTGGTTTTTTTTCTATTTTAGATAGCACAATTCCTTTGCATGGGTAGAACAGTGCACTGCAGGCTTAAACCCTTACTTGCAGAATAATTTAGCCATCTTCTGGTGTTTAGCATTTCCTGTAGTAAGGTTTTTTTTTCTGCTACATCTTTCTTCCGCTCTCAGCAGAACGTTTAATAGTGAAACAGTTACACACAAACATCTTTTGGGGGTTTCTGTAGATATAATCAATGTACGTGAGGTGGCTGTCTTACTGGCAAAAGCAAGATTTTGCTCCTGACTGAAAAGTCAGTTTGATTTGGGGAGAAAAGTAGGCTGTAGTTGTGACTGACAACCTTGCCAAAACTGTCACTGAGGCTGTGTCTTCTAGTCTTAGTCCTTCTAGCCTACATTCCGTCCCTGAAAGCCATAAGAGGGCTGCTGAGCCAGTCTGGTGCCACAGCCAGGCACATCCCAGAGTTTTAGGATGAGTGTTCAGGGCTGGAATCCAGACAACTCCTCTCTGCGTCCGCTGAGTCTAGGTAGTATCGATGGGGCGGCAGCAGGGAGAGCAGATCAAGCTGTAGAAATTCTTTTACAATTGAATTTAAGGTCATATTCACAGATAGGCAAAAAGATGGTGGAACCAAAGTCTGCCCACAGTCACAAATGCAGTCAAAGCTGAAATGTTGCTAAGTTTGTTGGTTTCATGAGAAATCTGATTCTAGAGAAGAATCATAGCATTTTGTTTGTTGGAAAATAATATCTTTTACTTCTTTCTGAGGGCAGGATTAAAACAATTTTGATATTGTATTATATTAGACACTCTATTATAAAATTCTGAAAGGTGAAATCAAGGAAGTATTCCTTTTTGCCTGAACCATGCTGAAATTTCTTCCAGAGCTTCCTTTTGCAGAGGATTTTTACCTTGCCAGGCTTCATTCAAAGCTGTAATTGGGACAAACAGAGAAAGCTCCAAGGGCTTAAAAAATTAGAATTTCTCTCCCTGTCAGAGCTCTAGGAGTCCCTGGAGTTGGACTGATAAACTCCAGCTACTGCCGAGGTTTGAGTCCCAAGGAGTAGCCCTGGAGAGAGGCTGCAGATGAGTCCTGCATCTGTCTCATTGCATAAATTCTGTGTGAGGGGCGGATAAGCAGCTCTTTCAGTAAGGGGGAGAAATGACCCCAAAGGAAGAGGCCACAGGACTGCTACTGGTCTTCAGGTGCAAGGAACCCTTCTGTCATCACCTACATCTGCTCACCTACGGCTGGATTTGTCAGGACCGAAGTTGATTCAAACCTGGATGTTTAAGGGCCTGGACCCAGGAGAGGATACAGGGAGACAGGAACATGACAGACATCTACTTGTCATTTTCCCTGATACGAGGTGCAGCGTGGCCTGTGTTGGCTAACAGGAGGTGCTGAGCAAAAAATGCAGCCTTCGTGTAGTTCCCCTTTGGGTGAGAAAACACCTATAGCAATACTGAGACATCTTCCTCACTTAGGACCCTCAGGTCCCTGCTGCCTCCTGGAGACAGGAAGGTGGGGTAGGTCTGACCAGAGCTTTTACACAAAATCTGCCTGCAGGAAGAAGCAGTGATGCTTTCACACTTAGTAGAAAATGTGCAGATATACAAGTCCAGTGCCTCCTAGAGGAGAATGCAAAAATGGACATCTCAACTCATTTTCAGTCATGCCCTCTCCTTCAGCAAGGTGTGAAATGCAGAGACTGCAAAAAGAGGAACAAGTGGACCACCCCCTCCACAGGTACTGGGAGCATTTCCATCATTAGAGGAGGTGTGTGCTCAGATCAGCATGAGCATGGAAGGAAAGGATCTTGGGTGCAGATTGTTGGCAAACTGCAGGAATGGGATAGAACTGGCAGCCACCTCCCCATCCAAACAAATCCTAAGGAGGTGGAGCCCCCCTGCTGGAAAACAAGCTGGGGGGACTTGGGCTGCCCCAAGGAGGCAGGTGGAGCAGCATCTGGTTTGCACCATGACTCTGTTTACGACTGTGCTGCTGCTGCACTCCCTGGCACATCCAGGAGCAGACATGCAGGTGCTAGAAACGTACTAGAGAAATGCAGGCCTTGCAAGACTTCAGGTGGGGCGCAGCATTATCTACCTGCAAGTGTGGGGATCAGCATACAGAGCAGGTGAAGGCGTTGCCCTCCTGTGGGGCATGTTCTAGTCCTTGGTTTGCTCCTTTTGTTCAGCTGGTATGACCCTGGGGCTGCTCTGTCCAGCCAATGCTCTGCACTTACCTGTCCACTGCCCAGAAAACAAGTTATTGCATTGACTGTGATAACAGAAACAAATCATTCAGTCTGTGTCTGCCAGGTAAGAATTGAACCTGCATTGCTCTGCTGGACAAAAAGTGCTGTAAACAAACAACTGAAAACTCAATATAGTCAATAGGTCCCTTGTCTGTTAATGCCATGAGAATTATGAACCATTTACTTTCTACAACCAAAACAGTTTGATGCTTGCATTTTCCCAGTCTAGGGTGGCATGTTTTCATTTCTGTTTATAATCAGTTCCACTTTTTGGTTTCCATGTAGCAGGGACTTTTCACATGTCATTAGTCCATTGACCCCTTGGGGTCTGCATACTGCTTCCCTGGGATTTGCAGCTAAGGTAACAGAGGGAAAAAACTGTCTCTCTCAGTAGGGCAGAACTCCATTTATTTCCCTAGAGAAAGTGTTAAGGGATACAAGTTAGAAAACACTGAAAACTACTGCTCTTGCATAAGGCTCTCATGTCTGTATTCTCAACCTTGCTAAGCATACAAAGTTTCAAGTGTGTGTGTGAAAGATGGAGTTCATTATACATACATACCTACCTTAATTTTCCATTGACATATTTGTGCAAATGCATACTCTTTTCATATAAATTTAGAATTTCAGTCCAAATTGCTGTCTACAAGAGTTGAGTGGATCTGTTATTGCTCTACACTCACTGAAAGGAAGCAGAAGGAATTTTTGCTTTTTAAAAATTTCCTGGGAGCAGGGTAACAACATCTAAGTGTCACTGGGTTGTGTTTGTTATGCGTTATTCAGTATTTTTCCCCAGAAGTGGTTTTATTTTAATGACAGGCCATTTGATCCCAGGGTCTTATCTGAGAATTGAATTTGTAACTTTATGTATTTATTATAATGATATTTGAATAAGCATAACGCCTATCCCAAGATTTGAGTCCTTTCAAAGCTGGAGTCTGTAAAGCCCATTCCACCTGATGAATAGTGTTAACTCCAGATGCTTTTGTATGAGAGGCCTGTTTTGGATTTTCCAAGCATTGTCACCATTCCTGCCCTAGCAGTTAAAATTTCCATAGGGGTCTTCCTAGTTGCACCTCAGCCTCTAAGCAGTTCACAAGTTCACGGGCTTACAGAAAGCAGGGCTATACCTGCCTCTCTTCATAGACAGCAGGGATGGGTTTATTTTTAGCACAAGTATTCCAGAAGTACATTCCACCCCTCTTTAGAAATGTGTGGGAGAGACAGACACACATATACAGACAGTTTTGCCTACATTAGTGGCAGTGGATGCCTGAAAGCTACTTTTCCACTGTCTGTTTTCATCCCAAACTTTTTTTTTTTTTCAGCATGCAGCAGTTCTCTTAGATACCTCAGTTCATAGGTGCCATGACTCATGATGCACCAGACTTTTGTGTATAAGTGCACTTATGGGTGCAGGGCATGAGTAGATGTTAGAAGTGTGTCGTTTGGGGCCAGAACTTGGCAGAAGTGCCCTGATGTTTGGCAAGGCCAGCATTCATTTTGGGGTGAGTTAGGAGAATCACTTGAGCACCAAAAGCCTAGACCAGGAGTTTAGGGGAGGGAGCTTTGCAAAATCTTCCCGCTGGGAGCTAAGGTGAACAATACACCTCTCCCAGGTGGAGAATTAAAAGCAGAAAGTTACTTTGCAGAAGGCAGGTTGCTGCCCCTCCAAGGACCAGTAAGCTCAGGTTGCTCTTGGATCACAGAGAGGATGAGTTCATAAGTTGCCTGCTGCTTGGAGATTCTCAGGCAGCAGGTACTGCATGGTTATTGCCTTGCTTGTGCTGTAGCAATATAATTAGCAGCTCTTTTTAAAATGCAAATGAGCACTGGGCTCACGTGGAGCCCTGCTCTGCCATGGAAGCAGGACTTGGGCTGTAATCGCAGGAGTCTCTGCTCTTCATTTTGCTGCAGGCTGTGGCTCAAGTCCCAGCGTGATGCTGAGTCCTGAGAGCACCCCGTGACTTCACTAAGGAGCTCTGTGCACTCAGCATGGCACAGGGTGCAATCCGTTGTTTATATCTGCAGTACAAAAACTTAGCTTGTTGACTTCATGGAATATTTCCCCTATTATTCAACATCCTATTGCAGTTCGCCAAATGAAACCCTATGCTGACATGTGCCTCCAGGAGGGTGGCTGGTCTTGTTTGCTTTGGAAGGACGGTGGAATGGGGTCCTTACTCCAAGAACGCTGGATACATTTGTCCAGCCTCTATGATGAAATGAGCTATTTATGAAAAAGCACCAGCAGGACAGCAATGTGTTACTCATGTGCATACTTCTTACATAGTATTTTTAATGGTGACCTTAATAAACATTGTGACTCCCACCTGTAGATACAAAAATGCAGTGCTTTAAGGTTTGAATCACTGGCAGTAGCGAGCCAATAGCACAGCATTACTGTCTGTATTAGTTATCTCTGAAGCATTACTAATGCCGAATCTGAATGTAAAAATAGCTGATGACTGTTTGTTTCATCTGTCTGTTACTTGACACCGCATGGTTATTCCAATACGTATGTTTGCCTCTTCCCTACCATGATCTCCGTTTGGTTTCCCCTTGCCTGATAACTATTTAAATACATTTTACTAACTTTGGATTCCTTGCTCACTTCACCTGGCTGGGCAGGTCTGCAAGGGCTCAAGGGTTAGCTCCTCCACATTTTTATTTATTTATTTATTTTTCAGTGGTTGTTTCTATTAAGATAACCATGTTCAGAAGGGAAGTCTGAAACACATAAATAATGGGAAGTGCTAATAGTAAGCAGGCTGCTGTAAAATGTGCTGGGGCTTTGACTTAAGGGAAGAAAGTGCAGCCCTGTACTGTCCCTGATCAGGAAGCTGGAGCACAGAAGGTAAGGGGGAAGCGTATGGGTGTTTTTAAAGGAGGGAAATGGTGAAGAGTGGTGAGCCTGAGTGTGTGAATGTGTGGGCACTTAAGGATCAGTTGTGTGATTGATCAGATAAGAGAAATCAAACAGCATTTGTATCTTTTTTTTTCAGTAATTAGAGGAGGAAAGACCTTTCATTTAGTATAGTTTTTTTCTGTTCTGAAAAATGCAGGATTCTCTCTCAAAGTCTGTGTGTGGAATGAGACATACATACAGATTTGTATGCAGTAATTACGGTTTATGACATACAATTATTTGGTAAGGGGCTATGATCTTTTTAAAAGACCATAAAATTGCTATGAAGCTCCATTTAATTGTCCTATGCATTGTGCTGTAAGCAACTTTAAGCAAATAGACATTGATTTTATTTTCCAGATGATTACTGCCTGCAGATAAGGTACTCGTAAAAACTTTAGTGATTTGTGTAGGAGTTTGAAGGCATTTTTATTTCTTTTTTTTTTTCTTTGAACAAATAGTAAGATAATAATTTAAATATTTTATAGAGTGCAATTAGTTCCTACAGAGCCTGAAAAAGTAAAATAGTTCAAATACCTAGGCAGTGCTAAGAGGCCACTATAAATGACTGTGACTATGACTTGTATCCAATTTTAATCACTGGAAAATTTCTTAAATGGCGTAAGCTTTTCTGAGTCCAGTTGTTGCAGAACTTCTTAATCTGCCCTCCTAAGGAACTGCATTTTATTAGCCTAGCTGCAGAACTCAGCAGCAAAATAAGAACAGAAATAATTAAAATTGAGCTTGAGAAGCCAAACTGCTTAAGCTTTTTTAAATGGCCTGTGAACAGGCAATCCGATTAAATCTGAACAGGGAAGTTTTCCAGCAGCAGGTCAAAGCAACTGGTTCATACTGACTTTGTACAGTATCAGCTACAGGGTTCCTCACTAGTCCTCTGCCATTCTGGGAGGGCAGCTGAGGAGAAGAAAAAGTGAGAAGACATAAGAAGAAATTAACTTTCTGGACAGGATCAAAGTCCATGACTTCTTTTCCTTCACTTCTTCAAGGAACTGACCATATAAGAAGCAAATGCACTCAGTTAAATGCTTGAAGGATAAGATCTGTGGAGAATACTAACAAATAAAAGATTTCTATTATACTGGAGCCCCAAAACGACTGAATTTCTCCACCCTTCCACGCTTGTCACTAGGAAGGTATTTACATACATATTAACAATTTAGTTGCCAAAACAGTTGTAACAGGCACTCACCAGTGAACTTGAAGGCCACAGCTGGGTGGAGGTATGCAGGTATAATTGCACTCCTGCGCTGCAAACCAAAAGCACAGGGAATTTTCACTCTGTAGCCTCTTATTCCTACTTCCTTCTCCGCTTGTTTTGTCCGTGCATGCATTACTAGAGCTGTGCAAAAGGCCCACGAAAATGTAAATCACTCCAAGACTGGGAAAAAAGCCAACCAACCCTATGAGCCAGGTTGGGGGAAAACACCACTCATCTGTATCAGTCTTTCTTGAGTTTAGCTGAGTTTACACACACAAAATGTTGCTAGCAGAGGCAAATTCTGCAAGTGGTTTCTAGCTGCCGACTTCGCTGTGCTGGCTTGCCTGCAGCTGGGATGCCAGGTCACACAGAGCTTTGTATACTATAAGAAAGCGGGTGAGTCCATTGCTTTTAGAGCTAGTGTGCATTGCTTGAGGTAGTGTCAAATTTTGGGACCAGCAGTCTGTGAGCCAGCTGACAGGTGTGTGGGGAAAGGGACCATAGTGGGGGCTGCATGTGTGCATTGATAGGGAAACTTTACACTTGAGAAAGGGTTGTCCCTCTTCTATCAAGCCTGCATGTGTTTCTGTGTGAGTCAGTGATTGCTTATACATACATATCTAAGTGTGTGTGTGTATATGTATATTTGTGTGTGTGTTAAGCTTGGTGTTTTGTGGCTATGTTGCTGCTTGCCAGGTTTTTATGGTTTTCAAGTGTGCATGGTCAGAGAGACTGCCACCAAACGCCCTGTCTCTTAGCAGCCCCAGAGAAATGCAGGCAGCATTGAAACCCTTCCCCAGAATTAAGGTTTTCCTCTCTCTTCGGTTCCCCTGCCAAATCATCCTCTTTGGACAAGCATAGAAAGCAGATATTTAATTATAGTCCTAGATTTCTTTATCATCCACCTCCTGTGCTTGCGAATAATGATAAACAAGAAGACATTAGCTAGTAATGATTAATCTAAATCATCTGGTAACAGTCAGACCAATCTTCTTATGAGCCAAGCAGGTCAAATAGTGATGCATCTTTATTTTCAGTCTCTCACACAGCTACATCCCAGTAGTTTCAGGGATGCTTTCCCTGTTACTTACACGCTGTGTCTGAGGCTGTTTTGGGAACTGTGACAGGGCTATAACAGCCAGGTACATGAAGGCCACCTAGATCATACTTTCCACTTGGAGAAGGTAGAGATGAAAATTTCTGCAGTTTTTTGAAAAGTCTCTATAAGAGTTGCATGTCATTGACGTTTGGCTACATCTTAACATGCAGAATCAGAAAACAGCAGTATCTGGCAGTTTACAGCTACTGCAAATCCTCAGTCTCAGATGTGCTTCTCTTTATCACCTTTATCTTGATCAGACATAAGCTGTCATACCTTAAGGTTCATTTGGCTTGCCTGTCAGCTTCGTTATAGACCCTTGTACGGTTCTGCACACTTCTGATGGCTTCTGTTCCATTGTGATGTATTTCAGGTGTGCCCCTGTCCCCATCCTTTGCATGTTTCAAAGCATAGGGCTCCATCGTGCAGAAACTGGAGTAGGTGCCCAGGACTGCCTGACATGTTGGTGCAGAAGCAACAGCATGCTCAGAGGGAACAGGACCTGCAAGCTGCATCCAGGGTTTGTGCTGGGGCAGTGGGGCAGCATTCCTGGTCATGATGTTCCTCGCTGAGACTCTTCATTTTGACTGATCTGTTTTGAAGTAGTAACATTAGGACTTAGCCCGTTTCTCCAAAACTGAGAAATTATTCTTTGACCAGGCTTGTGAATTGAACGAAGCCATAGACAAGTAGCTAGAATTGCCACTTGAGGTGCGGAGAAATTGAGAAGGGCTGGGGAAGAAATGGCTGGTGACAGCAATGAGCTGCAGGTGATGCTATTGCCTGCCTGCAGTGTTCTTCAGAGGGTCTAGATGGTCTGGAAAAGCACTGCGATGACTGTATCACCGAGGTTGCTGAGGGACTGATTCAGCCAGAGTCACTGGCCTGTCTTTTAGGGAACAAGTGTGGGTTCTGCTTAAAACTCTTGTTATTTTCTTTTCTGTCTTTTGCATATATCCTTTACAGAATCACAAGAAGCACAGTAGAATGCTGCATTAACTGTAAAAGAATTAGGAACTGCCTTGGGGACTAACTGTTAAATCATGGGGACACACCAATGAATCAATCTCTGAATAGGAAGTGGGAGACTGCATTTCCCTGGGAAAAAAACACCTACTCCTGTTGCACAGTGAAAAGGGAACTGGAAGGAGCTGCCGTCTTGCTCAGGACAAGACCACTGTCTGGTTTTTGTTCCTCAAAAGGAGGAAAACAGTATGACCTCCAGAGATATTACCTGGGAGACAGGGTGGGTGGGCTCTCCCCTGCCCTCTCAAAGTCCTGCCATAGGTGGATAGTCCCATGGCCATCTTCCAGATAGCGGGCAGGAATAAGGCAAGCCACAGCCTTTGTCCTTCAACTGGAATAGCTCTGTTGTAATCACCGATAGTTGAGAAACAGTTTGTCATCAGAAGAAAGATGTTATGTGAATGGATGGTTGTATGCTTGAGTCATATGCTCTGGCATGTATATAAATGTGTATCGCCCCGCCCCGGCTCCGCCACACTGCTTGCTGGGGAACTAAGCTCTTTTGACTGCACTTGAAAACTATAGCAAGGTGTAAGTAAAGAAATAGCTCTATTCCTGCAGCCTGAGCCAGAAAACCTTGAAAACCAAAGCCTCCACCTTCTCTTCCCCCCTTTGATACATATATTTATTTGTCTTTGGTAACATGAGAGGTATTTCAGGATACTGCAGTATTTCAAGATATTGCATGTTCCTAAATCCCATGGAAATCAGTGGGTGAGAAAACCACTTAGAACTTGAAACAATTTTGAACATAGCACATATACATGGCTTAAATTCTTTTCTTTATAGAAAACAGATTCAGCAAAATTCTTGTCCAAAAGAACTACATATCCAGAAGATACAAAGGAAGGGAGCAGGTGAGACTACCAGTAAAAGAACACTACTTGTTTTCTGCAAGCCTATTATTTCCTGAGACTGCATCCTGCATGAGTGGGTGTGGGTCAGACTCTCCTTGTCAAGAAGCTTAAATGGTCTGAGTGTAAACTTGACAGTGCAGATGGTATCGGTGTGCTGGGGCTGATGAGGAGGGCCGTGTAAGTGGGGGATGGTTTCAGATTCCCCAGCCTGGAAAGCCTGGAAAGTGAGGCATGACTGGTTGCTAGCTGTAGATTTACTTGTGTAGGTCACAGAGGAGAATACACCTGCTTCCCTCTTGTGTCTAACATACTTGCTGGTATCATTACAATTTTCCTGTGACAGGGACTGGGACTGTTTGGCGTGCTCCTTCACAAGGCATCCAAGACATTTCATTTGTTTTCTTGTCCATGTATTTTTCTTCCTTTCCCCCTTTGTCATCTCCTGTCTCTAGCAATGCCACAGTACTCCACAACTTTCCCTCTACAATGGAAAAATCTCCTTTCTTCCACACAGCAATTGAAAACTCAGAAGCTTTCATCCTCTAAGCCTTGCTTGAGACTAAAATGAAAGGAGATGAGTATCTGTCTCATCAGCCAAAATCCTGTCAGTGAGGAGGCTGTACCAATGGAATATCAGTTGTCACCTTTAACTAATGAAGAAGGCTTGAGTCTTCATGATCTCAGACAGATATAGGTATCAAGTACCTGAGGCTGAGCTGAGATCTTTGCAGCAAGACAGTCACCTGCAAATCTGGGTGGAGTTCACTATACAATATAGTGCCAAGCTACAGCACCATACTCAGTTGAAAGGGTTTATTTGCAGAGGCTCATGGTAAAGTACCATGACCCATGAAGGACAGGGGGAAGGCACATTTTTTCCTTAACTGACAAAGGTTAAGCTCTTCTTGTGTGATTCAGAAAATATAGATTTGGTTCCCTGCCCTGCCACAAACGCCCTGTTTGATCTTGGGCAAATCAGTCAGTTGAAGCTGGGCCTTAGCTGCTGATCTGTAAATGAGACAGAAATCCTGCTTGCAGTGAGAGAGTTTGTAAGGATAAATAGCCACGAGGTGTTCATGTACCATATTACTGGGGAGCTGTATAAATATCTCAGTGTATAATGACTGACCTAGATACAGACAGTGGCCTTTTCCAGTCAGACATTTAATGCCAAGAAATGCACTGTTTGGGTTCAGTTGCTTAAATGTCACTTGTCTGTGCTGACTTCAGGTCATGGGAGGAGCACCATCCCTTTGCCTTGTGATTCTCATAGACTTGTGCTGTTTGTCAACTGCTGCACCTGCCCTGTGCCCGTGTTAGTCATGTGCTCTTGCCTTTGACTTTCTTCATCATGTCTGCATGTTACTGACTCTTCAAAGGCAGTAGGATAGGGCTCAGGTAATGGAAGGAGTGAACAGGAGTTGCAAGAAAGCCTCAGTCCAGATACAACCCTTTCTGAGAGACATCTCCTTCTTCCAGACTTGGCAGGCCTCTTGGCAGGATGGGGCATTTGGAGGACATTGGGAAAGGCAGTCCGGAGACCAGCTGGAAATAACTGTTGGGTGTTTGCCATTGAACCAGAAAGGGAAAGGTAGAGAGACTTGCCATGATTCTTCATAGCTGTCGCAAGCAGTCTCTGTTCCTCCCTTTTTTCTTCACGTGAGGTCTTCATCTCCCAGTGCTTGAAGCTTTGTGGTCTGAGCTGAAGAGGTAAGCATTGCAGCTGGGGCCTGGAAGAGGTTCACATCCTTTGGGGAAAGGACACAGAGCAGGATACATAACATAGTCATTAGCTAGTACACTCCCTCCTTGCATTCATGCTTCCACCAGGTTGCACTGACCTTCCTTGAGCTGTTAGTCTGATGAGCCCCCAGTTCCAGCTCCCATGGCAACAGATACACTAGCTTCAGTAGACCTCGTGGGGAGAAAAAGACTTCAGCTGTCTTTTCTTCAGAAACAAACTGTTTGATTAAACAAATAAAATCACTATCATATTCATTTTAATGGCATTTCCCCTAAAAGATGGTTGGAAATATTTTCTTTTATCATTTAGGATATTTACTTAGGGAAATTTCAACACAAGATCACACTGTTGCAATACTGCCAGAGTATTGTTTGACACAGAAAATAAAATTAAAAGTTTCAGTTAATGTTAAATAGCATACACCCTCTCTGACTTAAGGACAGTAATAATATGGTATTTTAACTATTATAGTATATATTACATGCTACTTCTCATGGCCTATAGTGTAAAAATAGTAAAATACTCTGAAACAAAATGATTTTTTTTTAGTTCTGAATGAAATGTTGAAATTTATAACTTAATTTCTCTTCAGAATCTTTATTCCATGAGAAATTTCAAGATCAATCTAAATGAGAACATCTTCCCATCCATCACGCACAAACATATTTCCAAAAGGTGATATTGTCCACAGGATGGAAATTCTGCTGGTCGGGCCTGGGACTGCACAACATCTACCACACAACTCTTAGGTCTAGGTATTCTAGTGAATATTGCAGAAAAGAGCAAAAATGCACTGCTATTGTCAGTGATGGGTGATACAGGTTAGAAAATCGGAATTATCCAGAGGACATGATTTGGTGACATAGCAGTGTGGTATCAGTTCCAAATCCCTTTCCTTCACATGTTGGTCTGAATGCCACATGGGGGTGAGGTTTGGCTCATCAGAGATGTTGGATTTCACTTTACTGTGGTTACAGTTGCTTATGTAGCCTTCTGGATAGTGCACCAGTGTCAGCTTAGGAAGTAGATGTATTTAGAGTCACCAATTCTGTTCTCAGTTATTCTACTGACGTCAGTAAAATGACTCTAGATTTATACCAGTGTAACTGAGAACAGAAGTTGGCCCAAACTCAAGAACAGTCTCTCCTCTTCTCTGGCCCTGGACAAGCTGTTCGAGACACAATTGCTGGGCCAAATCCTGAAGGGGAATGGACCCAGTCTACACTGGTTTGGTTCAGATACATGGTTCCTTCACCTTGCTTTCCAGTGCAATGGTTAAAGATCTGAATCTGGAATAGCTGAGGTCACCTTGTTCTCAATAGTAGTCATTTCTGTCAGTGTTTGGGATTTTAACCCTAAGCCGAGCCTGTCCAGTTCTCCGCCCTCCATAGCTGGAGCAGGTATTTGTATTTGAGCAAACCGGTTCCTCTTTCCCAAAGCAGAAGAATTTTCTTTGGCTGTCCCTTATGACCACAAAGTACAATGAAAGTGATCTTGTTGGATGAGGGAAATGGAGGTTCATGCTAATAGCTTTCATCTTATGACCACCTTAATCCAGAAGTTGCCTTTCTTGACAGTTCAGGGAAACGTAGCTGGAGCGCCACTGTCTCTTGCCAGGGAGCTCCCCTCCTTGATGAGGGTGTTGTGATCCTCCCGCTGGTCCATGTGCCCTGAGGGCTACTCAAAGAGGCAGTGTGCCTGGAGCAGCCAGGCATCAGGGCAGATCAGAGAGTGTCTGGCTCAGATGCAGCCCAATATGACCAGCCCACACACCTTTGGCAGTCCAAGCAGCCCAGCACAGAGGATATTCAGGTATTCTGCACCAGACTACAGGGGTTTAAAATTCTCCTTGACATCCTTCTGGGTCCTTGTCTCTGACAGGGACTCACAGGGTGACCCTTAACTCTCTGACACCCTTTTGTCTGTTTTCCTAAATGCGCAATGAAGACAGCAGTACTGTGATCATTGACCAACAACAGCACACTTAATAGCCGTCCATGTACTGATCACTGCCGCCATGCAGGCTTTTCTGGCAGTATCCAGGAGAGCTCACTGAGTCAGTGCTGCTCAGGCTAGCGAGGAGGTGCCATCAGCTGGGAGTACCGTCTCAGCCTGATGACACATAGCTGAACAGGCCTGTATCTATCCAGCTCTCTCACCAGATTATGAGCTCCCATGTGTGCCATGAACAAAATACACCTATGCAAAAAAGCCATCAATTCATTAGAGAGTCTCCGAAGTACTAACTATACATTGCCATGATGAGCCCCTGGAAGCCCAAAGCAGCAGTGTGTATGCAAGTAGAGCACGCCACTGAATAAACCTCAGCCAGCAGTCACCACAGGGCTCTGAGTTTTGGGCTGGAGCTGTGGATGGATGCCATACAGAGAGCACCACATAAAGAAACCAGATCACAAAGATTAAAACATCTCAGACCTTCCCTCCCTCTCTCTTCTCTTCCCATCCTCAAGGGAATGCAGTGCTGTTGACTTCATACTGCTATGCAGCTCCTAAGGTCACTGCCAAAATACCACCATGATGTCTCATGGCACAATATTTCAGCCAAATACCAGCCCAAGGGTCGGGGGAACCAACTGGTCCTTTCTGTATTGCAGCAGCAGTGATGTCACACGCTCCAGCCAAGTTTGCTGGTTTGCCCAGCTCCTGTCTAGTGAAAGAAGTTGACATTCAGTCTGTGCCAGGCCAGGAATAGTCTCTGTAATTTAACCTCCTCATCACAACTTGCTAGGCACTTAAGAGGACCACTGAAAAAAGCCTCCTATTTGAAAGAGAGTGGAAGCTGATTTCTGATTAAGCTCCTTGAAATCTGTACATTTATGCAAGTTTTTTTAGTAGCTCTTATCAGGTGATGCCTGCTGCAAACACCTCACGTGTTTCTCAGCGTCTCCCAAGAAGTTCCAGATGACCAGTGTTGCTTTCCTCTGTCTTGAAAATAGACTAAATTCAGACATTCTTAAATGTTTGATCTAGCTGAATCCTGACCTAAGCTCAAACTCTGCACATTGCTTGCTGGCTGCCATGTTTGTTCAAAAAGTTAAAAAAATTGGGACTTCACCAGGTTATTAAACCAGCCATGACCAGCTTCTTTGCCCAAAGTTCAGAAGCTGCCATCATACCTATACAAGGGATAGCTAGACCAGTACAGTGCTGCTGTTTCCATCCAGTCCCAGTGGTGATCTGCACCCTGAACACCTGGTGCATATACAACTTTTCCAGCTTGAAACATTACACTACCCAAATACTAGTATTATGGCCAGGCTAGATAAGGATCTTCACAAGGATTCCAGAGACAGTGGCAGTCACTATTCTTCTTTTCATCAGTGGCACTGAGTTGTTTTTGCAACAGTGACCCCATCTAGAAAATGATTGCTGAGATTACATCATGATCTCCATGTTTATTGTTACTCTACTCACTTTTCAGCAAATGTTCTCAGTTTACAAGGGACGAGATGTTTCTTCAGACCTCCGTCCACGGGATCTGAAAGCCAAGCTTCCTCCTAGCTCAGGCACCACCACCACTAAATAGCGATAAACACTGTGCCACTGGAATTTAGGCAAAAGCCCCGCTGATGAGTGAGCCAGAACATAATCACAATCTTCCATGGCTGTGTTGGCTTTGCACATTTAAGAGTACCACAGAAGCAGTAAAATTGTAATTTAACCTCTGAGTGAAGATAACTGAGTACACATCTCTGCAAAGAGAATGCCCTTTTGCATCTGGCTGCAACCAGACACAGCACAGGATTTTTTTCTTTGCTTTTACTTTTTTTTTTTTCATAGACATATTAAGTGTTCCACAAAAAGCTCTGACTGGTACAGGCTTGTCCCTAAACTAACACTAACAACAGTCCTTCCCCAGGTAAAGTGCAGGAGACCATCCCAGTGGGTGAGCCCTTGTTGCCACTTTTCCAAGTGTGTTTTGAATACCACAGGCTGACACAAAACTTTCCTTCAAGAAGACCCTTGCTTCAGGAAAGTCTACTGTGTCTACACCTATCTACACCTATATGATTATCTGCATTTCCTCAGGGCCAGGCAATTCTCCTTGTAGGAAATGAATATATTCTTGAAACAATGAAGCAAACTAGCCTGAACCTGTGGGTGTCTCCACAGCAAAAGGACAGCAGCAAGGCATGTTCACCATAGCTGAGCTTTCCTTTAGCATCTCCTGACTCTGATTCAGGCATGGAAGCTAGAAGATGTTTTATTTACTGCCTCTCACCATCCCAGCTGTCCACCTTTCCTCTCCTTTACAACAGGGACAACAAAAAGGATGGACTTTCAAACCTCAGCTGCATTAGTTCCCAGTCCACCAGTTTGACACCTGTCTGTACTTGTTGGCAGCAGGAAATCATGTATGTGTGGAGACACACGTTTTCTTCTGCAGTCCCTCTGAACAACTGGCACAGCAGGGACATAGACAGCAGCAGGGGACAAGACATCTGCCCCTTCTTTTTAGCCTGGAGACATCACCCAGGCTTTGCAATGGGCAGACTGCAAGGAAACTATTGCTCTCTCAGCTGTTAATCTCTGCTGGGGCTACTAGAAAGTGCTGGAGATTGTGGTAGCTGTTTGCTAGGAACCTGACTGCACTCTGCAAGCTATTGAATCTTCAAGGTATCTGGTTATCACTCTGGAATATATATCTGTCTCTTTTGATTAAAAAATCCTGTAAATCACTCCTAAAAAGGTTGTAAAATGTGAATGAATAAATGAATGAATGAATGAATGAGCACCAATCTTCAGATCATGCAAACAAATGTCTTTGTTTTCAAATTGCAGAGTTAATTTAAGATCAAAAAATGCTGAAGGTCGGGAACATCTCAGGACACTACTTCTGTCGAATCTACATGGACTATTTCTCCCTCCTCACTAAAGATGGTCAGAAATTAAGCCAAACACAAGCATGAGAGGGAGTTCTAACGATGTGAAACAAAATTACATGGCAGGTATGTACCTGTACTTCCCACTCATATAACAGTTAAGAATCAAAACCAAGAGCAAGATGGCCTTTCATTTGTCTTTTCTTGTTGCATTATACACAAAAATATATGTGCAGTGGGGGTAGTGAAACTCACTTTTAAAAAATCTTTTTACAAAGTAAAATGGAGAAGCTCTGTTAAGCTCATTTTATAACTGGTATAAATCTATTGTAGTTCTGCATAAGTCATTGGAATTGTATTGCTGGAAGGACAGAATCAAGATTCACAATGATACTTTGAGTCTAAAAATAGGTGGGCTGAAGTTTTTCAAATAGAAAAGGAAGGTGAGGAGTGTTTCCATTTGAAGAAACAATCGAGTCTGAGTAATTCAGCTGATTAAGCCCAGTTTCTCTGACTCTTCATACTGTGACCAGCACTGAGTCACCATAGGGAAAAATGTGCCCTTTCCAAGAGTCTCGCTGAGATGAGCCAAAGTAGAATCATGGCTTTGGACAGCTGGAGCGGCTGAAGTCTGGATCTGGATTTCATTGCTCAGTTCTATGATGGATCCAACCTTGAAATGGAGACAGCTTCCACTTGCATGGAAGCTAGAAGCTGCTGTAGATGTGAACTGTGATGTCTCAGCTCGGTACAAGTTCGTGATGCAATTGTACTAGGAAATGGAGATACAGATCAGACTTTCCTTAAGAAGGTGGTTTTAGCTAGCTCTTGAACACGCTTTTAAACTGAGTCTTGATGTAGTTTAGTCAATACCCCGCTCAAACCATTGAAAGTAAGAATAAGTATCTGTAGAGTTTACAGAGTAAACTTTAAAGAGTTTTAGCATATAGATTTCAAGTATAGCTGAAGGGTCTATTTTGCTTTTACTTGTTCCATCCAAAGATTCCCCCATCCTGTCTTCAGATTGATGTGGAGACAGACAGAAACCACAGTGCTGTGGTCCCTGACTGTGCATTGTAACCAGAGATTAATGGAAGGCTGTGATATTTTATAATTGTGTTGAATGGGTTACCTTTTGCTCTCAGTAGTTCTGGAACTGAAACCAAATGTTCCCTGTGCTCCTTTAGTGGGTCTGCTAGAGTCCCCTAGGCACTCCTGCCTTCTGCTGGCTAAGCTGATATTAGCAGCTCTTCGGTTTCAATATACTAACCCAACCATACCTGGATATGGGTGGCTAAAGGATTTTACCTCAGCAATATTTGCTTGGAACATTCTAATGCACAGTAAATCCTCTTTACCTGTGGTGCCATCCTGCTTTCTCAAACAAGGGTTCTGTTCAGGGTAGTTGTCACAGCAAAACTCCAGCCTCATACAAGCAGGTTCATCTCTATAGATTCAATTTTCTGCAGCCATGAGCTAACAGATGAGTGAGAATTGAATCTTCTATAATAGTTTTATTTTTCATAAAATATTTTAAATTATAATTATGATGTCTTGCCAAGTAAGTTTTACCAACTTTTCTTTCATTTTGGACATTGTGTGCAATGTTATACCCAGTGACATTCTTTTTTTAAGTAAGTTTTCTCCTTTTTTATTACTAATTCTTCCTGGTCAAAAAATGGCAAACCTTCTTAGCTAAATACATGCACAGAACTTGGAATTGTTTATGGTTAGAGGTACGGAAAGGGAAGTGCTTAAAATTTGGCTCTCATATCCTTGTTTAAGAGCCCAAGTAAAGAATCTGAGGTAAGACCACTTTTTTTAAATGGCACTTTCCAGTAATTAAACTATCTACCATGAGCTACATGAATGGACCAAAATAACAATTATTTTTCATGTGTGTTGGTAGCATCTTGTTTAAAATACAGGTAGGAGCAAGTTAATCAGTGACTGATATATCTGGGAAACACGCTCTGTCTGAGAGTGTTCATACAGAAAAATGGTAATTTACAATTTTTGGCTTTGCAGAGAAGAAAGTTTCCTTCAGCTCTTCTGTAAGATGAATCGATGTGCAGCAGCACCGTCTGGAAGAATAGCTTTGTGCTTGTGAATTGCAAACAGCTGGAACCACCCCACACAGTCATCTGCCCATTTGACACCTGAAATTAATCCTTTGGCTAATTCATTCATGACTCCCATGAACAATGCAGGGAAATAAGAAACATACGGAAGGACATAGTGACTCCTCAAGTATTGGGAGTCTCCTGGATGATACAGACAGAGAGGTAAGCAGCCTCACAGACCGGGCTTTCAAAAGTTTGTGTGTGGCAGAGCTTGAAGACTCTTACAATGAACCAGATCTCACCATTTCACCTGACTTCGCTCTCCAGTTCTCCAGTAAATTTCACCCAGGGACATTAAACCATGCCATCAAGAAAAGCAATATCTGTAACAAGCTAACAGCAAGAAACAATGAACATACAATATGGGCTTCCACATTCCAGCAGCTACCAAAATGTGCTCCGGAGGAGAAAAGGATTGCTAAAAATAACACCTTTGCCACAGAAGGGAAAAAACTGAATTTGCCAGTCCCTGGTCCAAGGAACAATAAACACATTTCAAAAGTGTCTTCATTGATTAAGACATTTGATAAGACTGCAGACCAAGGGTCAGGAGGTTCCCTGATAGCCATTAAGCAGCCCATTAAGAATAGCTTTCAGAAATGTAAATTAAATCATGGAAATGATATGGCTTGTTGGGATGACACAGACATTTTAAGCATCCACAAGGAACTTCCTGATTTTTCTGAGGCTAGTCAAGGTAGCCACTGTCTCAGCAGCAAACATGAGCCACAGAAAAGGCCTAATAAAATAGACATGAGTTATTGTGGTTCTGATGGTTGTTATCCTGTGCTGATTGAGATGTCAAAAGTAGCCAAGTCAAATTTTTCCCGTTCTTCTAAAAAGGCTTTAAAAAGCAGAAGTGTGAAAGTTAATGAGCCAGCAAAAAAAGGTAATTTTCTTCACAGTGAGAATAGTGCTTTTGAATCATGGAATGTTCATCATAAGAAACTGACTGAAAAGGAGGAATTTGTTGATATAAAAATGAAAAAGGAAGGTCTTACATACCTGGAAGAAGCACCATTTTTCAAAGGATCCCACACACATGAACATAAATTGCCACCAGTCAAAACCACTGTTACTAAGAAGCAGGAGAAAGATTTTCAGATGAAACCAACTCCACCAGAAGCTGCTTTCAGCACCCCTCTCCCAGCTGCATGTGTACCTCAGGGCCCCCTCCCTTCAGAAGCTGAATTTCCTGCTGCTCTTCCTCCCACACCCCCGCCTAGGAGCCATGCACACCAGGGTCCCCCTCAGCAACCTCCTGTCCTGCAAGCACTTGCTCTTCCAGCCCCCACACAGCAGGGCCATCCCCCAACACCCCCTACCCCTGAAGCCCCTCCTGTGCCCCCACTCCCAGTGCCAGCTCAACTTTCCCCTCTTTCCATGTCCCAAGCCTCCATCTCACCCCAGTCTGTGTCCTACAGGATGGTTTCACCCTTACCCATGTCCCAGGCAGACAGCCCTCCTTCACCAAGACCCCTGGCCACCTTAGCTGAAGAGGAGACCCTCAGTCCCCAACTGAGCATTACCTGTCCACCCTGGAGGAGACAGAGGGTTACAAAAGGGGCAGCAGAGAGGAGACAGACTTCAAAGGAGAAGTTCACAGCCAGTGAGACGGGCCCATTGTCTGAAAAGGTGACCGGTGCGGAGCCTGGTCTGGATGTGACTCCTTTGGCTAAACAGGTAAACTCCCCTGGATCAATCAGTCCCTCTTTCAACATCACTGAACTTTTAACACCCATCATACCACCAAAACAAGAGGTGGATGCTGTTGAAAGTGAGCTGATCCTGCTGACACTTCCTCCCACCAAAGGCATGACACAGAGAGACCATGACGGGAGCACGTTTGGCGATTACAGGTCTCGGGATAGTTACAAATCGAAAGCATCAAGTCTGTTATTCAACTTGAAGGATGTGCGTAAACGTGTTAAAAGCATTTATACCCCTTCTCCCCTGTTAAGGGCCTTAGAGGAGAAAAATAGAACTAGGGAAAATATACAGGAAGGTACAAAAATTAATGCCTCTCTCTTGACTTTCCAAGAAAAAGATAGCAAAAATATTGCAGAGAAAGATGAATCAAGTGATATAACCTCCGTATTGTCTGGCAGTGTTCATGAAAAGGACAATAAAACTGATTTAACCGGACACTTTACAGACAATTACCTGACTTTGAGCTCACCCCAGACAACAGCAGACCTTACATTTTACCAGACCGGAGACAACTTGCAACAAGACAATTCAAAACATGAAGATCTGGTTAAAAACACAAGAGATAGTGAAAACTTCTCCTTGTTCAGACATGAATCAAATAAACTTGATTTAAGAAAATGTCTGCAGTATCCAGCACTGAAACCATTCAGTAAAGACAATGCAGATACAACAGCTGGGCAGCCCATGCAAAATCCCAGTGTCCAGGATGAGGAAAATAAGAGACAGCCTGCTATTCAGAATGAAAACTTTTCCTTCAAAACAGTCCCAAACCAACTCTCACCAGCAGAGGATGTGCCTTACAGTGACACCCAAACCAATATGGTGGTACCTGGCCATGAAGCACAAGGCAAAAGAAGCACTAGTTCTTCAGAGCAATCTTTTGTCTCCACAGTAGAGCAGCCACTTCAGGAGGAGCAGTTTCCACCAGTGCCCCTGATGCAGAAGGCATGTCTGCAAGAAAGCCAGAGGAGTAAGAGTGAAATGGGTGCAGACAGTAAGAAAAGCCACAAGGAGAGAGGGAAAGCAGTTGGGGAAGATGAACTGCAATGTTATGCTTGTATCAGCTCTGGTACTGGTACAGCAGAGAAGCAGGAGGGGAAGGTTACTGAGAATGAACAGAAGAGCTCGATGAAAGAGAAACTAAAGAGAGAAAAAAGGGAAGAGGCCAACAGCATGGATACAGCTCCTGACAGCATAAAGGACTTGTCCATCCCCATGTCTGAGGAACCACAAACACCACCATCTTCAAGCTCAACGAAACCCAGTCTGTTTATGATTAAAGACAACACATTCAGGTCACCTCAGGTAATAAGGGCTGTTAAGCTGCCCCTGTTCAGGTCCTTTTCCCTGGATGATACAGTAAGCAGCAGTTACAAGGAAATGGAAGGTAGGTTTATGCCCCCAGCAGAGCACAACAAGCAGCACCGAAACATGTTGCATGCCCAGGAGGTGGGCTCGTTGGCATCAAGGCGCAGAGGGCAGCAGAATGTGAGGGATGGAGCAACTGACAGAGGGAAAGAGGCCAGTGAGGCTGGATCTACTTCAGCAACACTGGATCCCAGTCTTCTGGAAGATACAGAGAGCTTTTCATTAGGGAAGCTGACAGAAGAAGATGAAGAGACTTGTGCTTTGTTAAATAAAGTTGGGAAAATGAATGAAAAGACTGTCTGCAGAAGGAAAGAGAAGCCCCAGACTAGGAAGGCACGACACAGCTTAACACAGCCAAATTTAGGTCTCGAAAATGACCAGGTGCGAAACAACCCCATCTATCCCACAGAAAGAAAGACAAATTACTTCAAGAATCATCATTTGTCTAATCGCAGAGGTGGCTCTTGTGTGAAAAAAATAATCACTAGAGAGCCAATTTCCCCTGGGACTGGCTTCGTATCAGAGGACCACATGTATTCTCCTGTACCCCATGAAGCTTCACAGGACATTCTACATACAGAAGGTGCACCGGTTTTGTTAGACAGTCTTGCATGCCCTGCTTTTACAAGCACCTGGTCAGGCAGCACGATGCACTCTCTTGCTGCCAGCTCATCATCAGACAAACCAACAATTTCTGTCCTTAGAGAGACCGAAGATGTTATAAACCCTGCTTTGCTGAACATGGCAGTGAAAAGCCAAGCTGATATGCCTGCAGAAAAGATACTTGATTCAGCACAGAGAAATTTTCTTTCTGATTCTGCGGGGGAAGCTGAGAGACTGGAGCTCAGGGGACCTGGGGAGAGAACAGCAGGCAAGCCTCCTGCTGTGCCACCAAAAACAGAAAAGGCTCTGCGGAGAGCCAAAAAGCTGGCAAGCAGGAGAAAGAAAATACAAGAACAGGAGAAAAAACATCAGACTGAGTATATAGATGCTGTAGGGAGAAAGCCTTCTCATTCTGGACAGACACTAGCATTTCCTTCATCCTTGGGTTATTCTCCTCCCCATCCTGCCCCTCACTCCACTATTACTCCCACAGAAACCAGTACAGGAAGACCCAGTGGTGCATCAGCAGTGAGCCCCTCACTCTCTTCAACCCAGCGCAAACTCCTCCAAGACCCTGACTCTGGTCAATACTATGTAGTTGATTTACCAGCTGAAGTTAATTTAAAGACATTTTATGACCCAGAAACTGGCAAATACGTTCAAGTCTCAGTCCCTTCTTCAGAAGGGAACTTACACCAGCCTCCCTCTTCAGAAATTATGAATTCTTCCTGTTCCTCCTACCCTAGAGTGCTGCCTTTACCAGCTGCATCTGTAGCAGTGCTGAAGTCACCTTCTCAGCTCTCTGAACCTACCTGGTCAATGCCGGCTGTGCCAGGAGAACAAGCTGAACTACCTGAAGATGGCCAGCAGGACTACAGATACACTGAAGCTGTGGATACTCAGCCCTGTATTGAACCAGCCTCTTACTCCTACAGTCAAGATGCTGAAGAAACTCAAGTTTGCTTAGAAAAGGGCATGAGCCCAACCCCAGATACTGACATAGTGTCCCTCACCGATTTAGATGATTTCGCTGCTGAAGGAGTGTCTTGAAAACTGAAGTAACAAAATATGCCAGCTAGTGTTTTTAAGAACTGTTTGAACAGACACATGCACACAAAAGCACATGCAGATTTGATGTTTGTACAACACTTTATGTCTGAATCTCATTGTGGTTTGTGTGGGAAGGTAAATGAAAGCTGATCACATTGGAAGATGTGAGGTGATCACTCTGAAAAAGAGTGAAATAAAGTAAGCACCAAATTATCAGTGAGATGAAGGGGCAATGCCAGCTAAACAAATAAATATGACAGTATGAAGCCACTGCTTGCTGCTGCTGCTGCTTTGCCATTATGGTGGCTGGGATTGCCAAAGCAAGTGTCCTTTTGCCCAGATGCGTTGCATGATATATGACACAAAGTAAAACCTATGAGAGCCTCCTGTCCGTCCTATAAGACCTGGGACAGAAGTCGCATCTCCTGAACTTTCCTCACTCACTGCCTTTGAACTATATTGACAAGTAGAAAGCACATGGCTACAAATATGCCATAAACCCAAGATTCATTTTTTGCACACACTGATTGCCCAGATGTTATTGACAAGAAGATTGTACACTGGATGCACCATACAACAGCCATGTCAAAAACCTTTAAACAAGTTGCAGCTGCTGTAGACTTCTCATATACTTTTGCAGTATCCACTAATATGCTGTTTAATTATTTATATTTCTTGATAATCTACAAATAAATTCCCTAGAGTCAGGGGTTATTTATAATGCAACTTAAAACTTCAACTTATCTTGATACTTGACCTGAAATATTTTGGTAAGGAGCAAGGCTGAACAAAATCCCATAACAGTATTTGATTTTTCATTAGGATGAGAAGATCTTTGCTTATTATAATTGAAATGCTTTTTGTTTTGTTTTGTTTTGTTTTGTTTTGTTTTGTTTTGAGGCTCCCACTGAAATACAGCACTAACTTTTAAAACCTGAAACACATACCTAGTTTTGGTCTCATAAATTGTGTGGTTTAAAAACAAACAAACAAACAAAAAAAGGAGATACAAAACATCCAAAGTATTAATTTCTAGAAAAGTGCTTCTTTGGATAATCACTTTTCTTTGACAGCTCTGAATCAAAATATCACTCATCCTTGTGTAAGCTCTTTTCTATCATCATAAATAATGACAGAACCTTGGTGAAAAGATGGAAAAATTGAATGTAATGTGCCTGGTTATAAATATCTATATTTTGAGTACTGGTTTACTTTTTCTCTGTCTCATTTTCATATTGTTTTCCCCAATTAAAACTGAAGTGCAGGAGCTCTGAGGAAGAATTATACCAGTGACTGTCGGCCTGATTCACATCTTAGGCTCTTTTTATGGGATTGTTTTAGGTGAAGTGACTGACTCTTGACTTCATGAAAAGAAAGGAAAGAATCAGACCTTTTGTTTATTTAATAAATATAACGTGGAGATGTGACACTGGCACTGCTCCACTGTCCCGGCTTGAATATCTATGATAGAGGTTTTCTTCAGTAAATTCTTAATTTCCCAGGACCGAGGCTGCTCCCAGAACACAACACTTGGTTGGTTGACTCATTCCCTAACCTAAACGCAGCTTCTAGCCTTCCTCCATCCTGAACAAGAGCCATGTGTTCAGAACCTGTCCTGATCCCATTGGACACTTCCCCTCATCAGTGCTATTTCCTAAAATGTTTCCCTTAGAGGGGCTAGACAAACACTAAGGGTATGTCTTCATTGATTTCAGTGGGGTTTGGATTTGCCCTTTAATGATCTAAGTTTCATTTCACCTGTTACACAGACTTGTGTCAGATTTGCCATTTTGTGATTTGGCAGGGCTGGTTGCAGCAGAGGTGTGGGGTGGAAATGGAGAAGCTTTCACTGGTTTGGTTCGGGTTGTGAGCACATTCGACCAAATATACATATTTGTATAAATATTTATTGTTCAGTTTCCACCCTTGAAAATTTTCAACACCTGACCAGTTAAAGCCCTGAACAACCTGGGCTGGCCTCAGAGCCGACCCTCCTTGACCAGGAGGTTCATCCAGAGACCTCATGAGATCTCTTGCAGCCTGAATAATCCTATGATTCTATTCTGCAAACATTAAATTTTTTAAACCAACTTTGACTTCAAACTCAGAAAATGCAGTCTCCCTTGAGAAATGTCTCATTTTGAAAGAAATAAAGAACTTGAAAATTGAGAGTGTTTCTGTAAGATCAATTTTCAAGTTGTTAGATTAAGGGAAATGACTCCTATTATAAATATTTTTGCTATTTGTAGTTACAAATAATTTGCTAAACAGACACGGTGCCATTCGTGTTGCACTCCTCTGTTGCTGTCTCTGTATACAGCATAGTGTCTATCCAGTATTAAGCAGAATGTCATCTACATGTTAAATTACAGATAAATAGATCTATTAAAGTTTTCCATGGTGCATTTAAACAGAACCTATGTAATCTGAAAGCCTAGCAGAGTGCACAAGCCATTTTTTTTTGTTTGATATTATAAATTTAAATGCCTTTAAGAGCCACAAGTTAAGAGGTAGGCAGGCTCTCAGAGGACAGGATAAAAGCTCCTTTCCAAGGGGAGACTGTGGATACAAAGTGCACAGATAGAAAATAGATGGTAATTTGATAAGCAAAATATACAACTGCATTTAAAAAAATCCCTTTTGCTTGGTTAACTGTCATTTGGTGGATGTGCACACTTGTCCTTCTGCACCTCTTTTATTGAGGGGCTTCTTAAATTCTTGCTGTAGAGAATGGGATCCTCCAATATACTACCTCTAGGTACGTGAGGAAAGCAGAGTGTATTTTTTTACTCTACTGTGAAGGTAAACTGAAATGTGGGTATCTGAAAAGGAGCCAGTCCTAACTTGGATACCAAATACATTTCAAGTAGGACTTCTTTATTTTGGCTAATCCTTTCTGCTAGCTTAAGGGAGCTGCCTCCACAGTGAACTGTGTCTCTGAATACGCACATGCCCCAGAGAGTTTTGACCTAGAGAACTTGTAGCTAAATGAAACAGACAGAACTGGGGAGTTTTGAAAACAAAAAAGGAAGTGGCTCCCATCATGTACCCAGAGCTTTCCCTACAGCGCTTTGCCACAGGGAGTGAATGAGTGAATGGTATTATAAAAGTGTTGCTCCAGGTCCCAGCCTGCTATTGACTTCATTTGAGTATGAACCCACCAGCAAACCTATGGCAAATTTCTTCCTAGGCCATAGGAGTGCGTGTGTGTATAACCAACACATGCACACACAGAAACCACCCTATATATATAAAAAAATTATAGATATATAATATACCTATAAAACTGCCATTTGCCTATCAGTATAAGACAGCAGTAATGCCTGTGATGGTGAACACAAAATGTTTGTGCTTTAAAAGGAAGGCAAATGACACCTTTTCAAATAACAAATATTTTTCTTTCCTTGACCTTTTCTGTTTGTGTTTGTTGGTCCTTTTTTTCCATTGCTGCTGTGGGAAACTGGGATGGAAGTGGTCATTACTAGGCAAAATGACAGCTGTGACTTGACCTCTTTCTTGGGGGGGGGGGGGGGGGAGGCTATGGGAAATGTGCAATTGTCATGAAAGCAGTTGTAGGAAAGCACTCTTTCATGATGCAAATGACAGTGACATTAAATCATAGGTTAAAGAGGTGTTGGGGCAAATTAAGCTGAATTTTGTCTTGCCAGCAGACAGTGATTAGAACTAAAGAACACAGCAGGTTCCTTGCAAACACAAAAGCACAGCAGGCTGAAGGAAAGAGAGGGCTTTCACACCTCCCTTCTCCTGCAGGTGGCCTTTTTTGCATGTTGCATTTCTTGGTGCCCTGAGGCTCATTTACAGTGCTGGTTCTTCCTTGGCAGATGTGACTGAGGCCAAACCTGACTTACCTAGGCTTTGGCTCTAGGGCCAGAATCACCTCTTTCTCCTTCTGGGGCAACTGCAACGCCTTCCAGTCCTGTTGCCACACAGCAGACTTGGACTGCCATCCCACAGCCATGGCTGTCCCAAGAGCTCAAATTTCCTTGTGCAAAATGCTGGATTTGTTTCAGAGAGTGCTGTTTAACTGAAACGCCCTACATGCATGGATTTTTATCAAGTCCCCCTTGGGTGTTCAAGTGCCTTCCTAAGTCATCTGTCCAAGAAAATATGTGTCATCGGCACGTTCCATCAATGCAACTGTATTTGCAAATAAGTAATTATTTATTAGTTCATAAACAAAATAAATGGGACTTGTTTTACAATACTGGAATGACTTCTAGCCAGCTTTTTCATTGTAATTATGTCTCATTGTAATTTTATCTCAAGTTATGCCAGCAGAAGAAGTTGACAACATGGGACTGTCTGTTCATGCGTGCACATGTGTGGTACACAATTAAAAGATCTACTCGATGACTGGATGTGGGCTTCATCCCTCTTCCTCCGCCTCCTAAAGAAAGAGAGCAGGAAGCTGGGCAGAAACACTGTGGCCTAAGACTCCTGCAATCATTCCCACCCTTCCCTGCTGTGTGAGGCCAGCAGTCTGGCCAGAGGACCTGGGGATGTGCTGTCAGCACCCAGTCCAGCAGCACTGGAAGGGCATCACCTTCTCGCCACCCTGCAGAGGACATCAGGGATTTTGCATTCCCTGTGCCCCATCCACCTGGGGGAAGTTATCAAGCACGTAATTTGGTGTAACTTGTCTTTTTCATTACTAACCAGTCCTGCAGACTGTATGTAGTCTCTAAAGTCTTGTCAGAGATGGTTTTACATTTCTCCTCAGTTTCTCTTATTGTCTGTTGCATTATGAAACACGGTGGAGACTCTTCTCAAAGTGATCTTGGTTCAGTCCTTGTCCAGACCGGCTGTTTTATTTAGACCTGCTCTGCTTTGATCCCTGACTAGCCAAGCAGTTCTTACTGACAGTGGAAGTGTTACTGTGGTTTGGATATAAGAGCACATAAACAGAAAAGATAGCTAGTTATGTTTTTACCAGAAATACACTGACAGATTCGCATATCTGTATCTGGGGGATATACTGTTTCCTTTCTGAGTAAAGAAACAACTCTTTAAGTTTGATCCTCTGTCTCGCTGAAAAGAAGCATGAGAAGCTGGTGATATTGTACATGATCGGTTACATGGGCTCTAGTGAATGCACACAAATGTGTAATTTGGAGCAACTGGTGAACATCAGTCATTTTTATTAAAGAAAGTCGGCTTCAGAGACTTACAGGAGACAGAAAGAACATGGAACACTTGAGTAAATTGAACTTCATTGTGGGTTTTTTTTTGTTAAATGCTCATTATAGCAACAGAGGTCAATGATTAATTTATTTTGTCTTTAGAATGATTATTCTGGTCTTATGATGATCCTACATTCACTACTGTCCCCTGATATTAAAAATAATATTGTAATTATGGGGTTTAAATGGGTAGGGAATAGCTGAAAATGACCTGTGGTCTTCCCTTGCTTCTTTTTGATATTCTCAAAGTTTTCATGATGTTGATTTTTTACATTAGATAGTCAGGTCTTCAGTACTCTATGGCCAATTAGAGATTTGTTTCTAATATACTATTGAACATAGTTTGAAAGCAGCATTTCAATAGTGCAGGAGAGAAATCATTTATGTCCCAATTGCCGAGAGCTCTGTGTTTTTATTAAAGCAGATTTAACTCAAGCCTTTGGGGAAGCAGCTTGCAGTGCTAAAAGTCAAGCACTTTCCTATGTCAAAGTCCATATTGAATAAATTGAGAAGTGGGGTACTTTGAAAGAAGGAGGGGGGGAAGACTTCGCGAGAATCAGGGACAATCTTTGAAATCCTTCTAGCAATGGAAAGAAGTTGAACTCCAGCAAAAAGTGAAAGATGTTTGGAGTTGCAGATAGGCTTTGAAAAGCCAGGGCTTGTCAAAGTCAAGCTGCCTGACAAGCTAACTGTTCACTATGCTGGGCTGGACTAACTTGTCCTGGAGCTCCCCAGTGGGTCCATACTCCAGCTTGCTGACATTCAGTGTCAGAGCCTCATCTTCTTCACAACTGCCCCTCCAGTTGCTTAAAACTGGCACAGGGAATAGCAGCAATAAGAGCACACAAAAATGCCCCCCCTGCTTATTGCTATGTGAGGAATGCCAGTGTTGTCACCAACAACATGAAGTATTCCAGCTAAGACAAGGTGGCCTTCTTCAGGATCTTCCTTACATTGACAGGCCACAGATGGCAGACAGACTCTGAGATAAACAGCGATCCTTCTTTCTATTCCCAGTGCTGATAAGCTGCAGAGGATGCAAACTGGATTTGGCCCAGGAGACACCCTTTCTTTGATTGCACTGAGATTGCTGAAAGTCTGTTGGCAGAATCAGTTTCTGCTGGCGAGCACTGCCTGCCTGGATCAGGTCTCCTGAGACTGCGTCCCTTCCCAAGGAATGTGGATGAAAATGTTTCAGCATTATTCCATGCCAAAACTGGCTGTGGCTTTATGAACTTTGCAAATGGAAAAGTCAGAAAGAAATGAAAGGAGGATGTCATACTGCATTATAATGTAAGACGATGTTAGCGTTGATAATACATCCATACACACTTGTATGCCTAAATGGAGACGTATCTAGGTATGTCTACATATTTATGTATAATTATAGATATAGCATTAATGTTCTACTGGAGTGTCTGGACATGATCAAAACAGTGCCCTTGAGCTATCCTTTGCATCTCACACCTGTCAGTCCCTGTGTCCTGTTACTTGCAGGGTCTGCCCCGGGGGAGCTCCATTTTCCCCCTGGCTTCCCATCTTCCACTACCCCAGGGAGACAAATGTTCGCCTCTTTCCATATTCTCACCAGGACCAGGGGGTGTACCTGGGATACCCCCATATCTCCATCTCTCCTGCTGGAGGAGTGAATGGTCACCCTCACACAGACTCCTCTTGCTAAAGGTGGTGCAGCTGGTGAGTCCTGAGCAGTCCCCCAGGCTAGGTCAGATGGGACTTTAAAGGGAGATGGAGAGACCCTTTTGCTTAATATTCTCCCTTCATGAAACCACTGCATTATTGACCCGAGACAACAAACACTTGTCCTGGCAACAGGATCAGTCCCAACAGTCCATCACAGCAGCATAACTGGCCCTAGTACTGATCCTACTAACAGTAAACTCCTTACCTTAGCAACCAGATGAGAACATAAACCAAGCAGGATCAAATACCAGCTGGAGTACTGGCCCAAAAACCTACTAACATAGCCAAATCATGTGACTGCACCTTAGCAGGAATTTTCCAATCAAATAGCTTCTCCACTGAAAAATTAAAGGCTGCTTTGACAACACCGGTGAAAAAAAAAGGCACATTTGGCATGGTTTTTTTCAACCCCTATCTTTTGAGCTGGGAAATTTGCTGAAAATTTATTGAGAAGTCCTCATTTGCTTACATAAGTAAGTAGTCCTAGCCCTTTTATTTTGGACTGAAACAACTTTTTAAATAAATCATTCATTAAAACATATGTATTAAGAAGTTGAAACTAAAGCAAAAGATTTTAAATATCTCAAAATCTTCCAGTAGTCCAAGCTGGTTTAGTATTTTGTAGTTTGTTGGGCTGAATATTGCTTTGGCTTTCTTTTTCCGGTGTTTGGTTTTTGGCATGTTAAGGAGGAGGTTTTCCCCTCCTACCCTTTATGTTCAACTGGTCTGTCAACATCCCAGGCAAGACGAGACCCTTGCGCTCAGCCAGCCTGGCCCACGGAGGCTCTGCTGGGCAGCACGCTGCAGCCAGGTGGCCTGCCCGGCCTGTCGGGGGTTCACGATGACAGTCACTGCTCAAGTGCAACTATTCAAATGTCCACAAACTCACACAGAACAGGTCTTGGCTGAGAATTTTTTATTGTACTGGGCTGTGACAGATGAAGGTTTGAGGTTGCTGTTGGTAGTGCACTGACTGCAAGAACGAGTGTGAAACAGTACAGACACGAAACCTAATGGCTGATAAAAGGCAGTGGCAGTCAGCGTGGCTCTTACCCAACAGGTGTCCCAAGGGGCACGGAGGAGACAGGGCTGGCCCATTGGCTAGGCCCAAGAGTTACAGTGGACTCTTCCCTCACTTCTCCCCTTCCAAGCTTACTTTTACGCTATTTCTTTGCTTCTAGGTGGAGCTTGAGTGACCCTAGTGTACACACACTGACAGGTGTAAAATTCTCTCGCTTTACCTTTAAAGGTACAGTCAAATAAAAATACAAAGCACATGCTCAGCAAGGGGGGATCGTACCTTGGGGGCAGGCAGCTTTGGGGTAGAGCTGTGCTTTGGTGTTACAATGAAATTATAATAAGCAAAGTCCACCCGAGGGAAGCAATTTCACCATAGTTGCTGGCTCAACAGCCGACATCTTCCCTTACCTTCCTGGCTGGACAGCTGTGATGTGGTTTATCAGTATGTGGTACCACCAAGTTCCCCCAGCGACACAACAGGGCCTGCCCACAGTGCCCTCACTCCGCTCCAAGCTCCAAGACCATTCCAGTCCCTCTTAGCCTGTGCTAAGGTTGCAGGCTGTGTTGCCTGGGGAACTACTGGGGAGTAGATACTGTGCATACCAACTGCATTCCACCCTGGAGGTAGCGGCTGCAGGTTTACCCTAAAATTTCCTTAATGTTATAACTTTAGTCATTTTTCCACAATTTTCTGTTGGGTTAGGGGGGTTTTTTGTCCTATTTGGAATGAGGAAGAGACGTCACCATCACCAAAATGGCTATGTGAGGGGAAAACAGTTTCTCATCCAGTCACAGACAAGTGCTCTTAGGGCTGGCTGCCACCCGTGAGCCACTGTGGAGCACCCTCTCCTGCTGGACTGTCCATATCTCTGGATACAGCTGCCATGCGATCAGCTGCATGCTGACCGTCTTGTTACTAACGCTGAGGGGGGCTATTCCTGCTGCTAAGTGTGTTTTCAAGTGGTAGAGGAAGCTGGCAGTAGCTGTATATCCTTCTGGGCATCCAAGACATGTTTAATGGTGTGAAATATCTGCATCCCTGGAGTATACTAAGAGGGGTTATCTGATTGTGCTCAGTAGGACACTAACCACGTGGTTTACACTTGTCAGTTTTTACACTTCTCAGCTGAAAAACCTAAACAACAGCCTGGTCCTTGAAAAGCTTCTTAGCCTCATTCATGCTGGGAGAGTAGGGCTAATGTAAGAGCAGTTGTATATCCATACTGCACTTGAAGCACTCCTTCAGGGGGCACAGTTTTGCCAGTAAAACTGGTCTTAGTACCATGGCAGTAAGACCAACCTGTAAATAAATCTGACTCAAGTGGTAAAACAAAGGTTTTATACACTTGACTGCATCTGTACTACAGGCTTTTGCTGGAACAGCATTGTCGGCCAAGGTCATGTATGCCTGATAAGGCTGAGCAGAAGAAAGCCTGTGATGTTCAGAGGCCATAGATAAAACCACACAGATCCCAACATATGCTTTTTATTCCCACTAATCCCAAATCCAGCCTGAATAAAACTAAACCCTTGTTCATTACCCCAAATTAATGCCCACCTTGCTGTGTCTACGTTGTTAACTAACACGGCACACAGCAGACATCATCTTCCGTACCATGCTAGGCGCTTTGAAGACTTTTCTGCCCCTTGCTGCTTATTGCTGTCTCTGCCAGCAGAAGCATTTCACAAGGGCTTCCCGGTCCACCTGCAGCAAGCACAAAACGTTCCCTCCTACTAACAGAAGCGTAAGGAGCTGAGCTCAGGAAGAGAGAAGGTCCCAGGCAGAGGGCAGGGGGAGAGAGTAAAGAAAGAGCAATGTGCTTAAAAGGTGTCATCATCTTTGTAGCATCTGGCCAACACACGAGCCCTTTGTGGCAGGTGCTAAGGTTTGTTTTCCTATGAGCCTTGGTAAATTGTGGACCAGATATATCCACCATGACATGCAGGAATTATTTCAGTTGAGCACATATAAGTCACAGAGGCAGAGACTATGAAACCAAGGCTAAATCACCTGCCTGTGCAGTGGCAGTAGGAACAAGGTGTCTCCAGTACCTTGGCTCCTCCTTTCCTGGCTCATTAACATAATTCTAAAATCTAATTAATAGCAATGACTCATTTATTCAATGTTTATTCACTCCTTTCCTGTTTTCACAGTGTCTGGCAAATGATGTATTGCAGAACAGAAAAGTGCCAGTGTCACCAAAGTAATTTTAATATGTATCTCATTCACTGACCTGGTGCAAAGGCATAGCTCTTAGCTCACTGGATTATTGTTTTTAAAGTTTGATTTCATTTGAACTGGGTAGAAATTGGAAGATTTCCAGAGTTTCCCATAAACAAGAGGCTTCCTAGCCTCAGCAGCTCTCTAGACATTTGACATTTGCACAGAGCAGCAGACCTATGCATTTTAACAAAACAAACTGAATCCAACCATCACTACCTCAAAAGAAAATTTCAGACCAGATCTAGTGATTCCTTTGTGTGGAGCAAAGAGCATCACTTGTACCTTCAGCTGTACTGCTCCTCATCTCTGGTGACAATGTGATGCAGCCAAGGCAGTGTGGCATTGAGCAGCAGGGTGACACACTGAGGCACTGAGGGGTTCCAGATGGCTCATGAGCCCTCACTGAGAGGACAGGAAGCCTCCCAAGCTATGGAAGCTGATTCAATTACCGAAAAAGGGGACCACTTAGCAAGAAATGCCTCCCTTTGGTATGTCTGCACTGAAAAAAACCAGAGTTACATAGGGCTCAGGATGGCTGGGCAAAGTGCAAAGTGATCACTAGTAAGAGAGCGCTGAGTAAGAAACCCTTCTCCTTCCTTTCCTTCCAGCTTGGACCCAGGTTGTGAGTTCCATCCCACGGCCTCATAGTGGAGGTAGGGACAAAACATAGTGCAGTGAGCCCTGGCAGAGAAACAGCTCTGTGGGGTGCATGAAGCTGACCCACAGGGGCTGAGCCCTGTGGAGGAAAACCCCACAGAAAAAGAGATGGAGCTGTGGTTTGCACATGTGCACATGCACACACACAAACCTGACTGCTTGTTGTCTGTGTTATCTGTCTGAACAACAAGCTGCAACATCGATCTGGATTACTCCCAGGTTCAGCCCCACAGAAGTATTCAGGTATTTGGTTTTCCAAGTGGGATTTTGAAACTTTCCTTTCTGACCCCTGTCAGATGGTGATTGTGAAATCCTTCCTGGAGAACCTCTGGCTCAGTCCCAGTTAAGTTTAGCTCTAAACACAAGTAATGGTTCAGAGGAGAAATAGGATTAGCTCTTTTCTACTGTACATCTTCCTTCCCTGCCAGCAGCCGGTTTCTTGTGCAATGCTACAGAAATATTTCTAATAAAAATGAACAACTCCCAGGGACACTCCTATACCTTGCTGTGCCAAGGACTGGTGATCACATCAGCATCTTGGTTCTCAAGCATCTGCCAAAACCTGATGGCTTCAGCCAGCACGACAGAGGAAGGGTGAGCCAGCTGTGATATAACAGGCAGAGTTCAGGTTTCTGGGGAGTCTTCTTTCAGAGATGGGCTTCTTCATTTAATGGGCTTTGGATCTTATTTAACACATCGGCTCATGTACAGTGCAGGTGTAAAGAAGCTATGTGCATATAATAAAAAAATTCAGCCTGTTCAATACCTAGGGGAGTCCTAATAAATTTGCCGCTATAGCAAGTATTAGTCTTTAGGGCCAATACTGGATGCTGGAGTTTAATAAACAAAAATTCTGAAGCAAGAGAACAAATGGTAAATTAGTTCAGCTGACAAAGCAAACACAATTTAATTAGAAATTAAAAGTTTTCTCCCAGTGTCTCAGACTGGTTGTGTCTGGGCTGCCTTCTGATGGCTGCTCTTGGGATGCATTTTCTGACTATACTATCAGAGGTCTCCCAACCTGGGCTGAAGGGCACTGCTCCAAGTACACAGGAACTTGAATACCAGAATAGACCTTGTCAGCTAATGAGCTATATATGTCCAGGCCATCCATGGGGCAGAAGATGGGTAAGTCATGAAGGATGACATACTTCCAGGCGTCCAATTGTATACAGTATTAAGGTCACAGTACTCTGGCTTATGCTGGGGCTTAGAAAGTGGGCCAGTAACAACCACCCTGCCACTAGACTAGCCCAGAGAAGTGGGTATTTCCTCTGTACAAATAAAGCTGTCTCAGTCTTAGGTGCCTCATGATCCATGTAAAGGCTTCTTTGGTTGGTATCAGGAAAAGATCATATTTTGTGGTAATATGGTCACCTGAAGTCAATATTTTACTACAGTGCAAAGGAAGTTTTTAACTCGAAAGAATAAAGCATTGTTTATTGTACTCTGCTGCTCTTTTATTTATGGCAGGGGTGTCAAACTATTCAGTGGAGAGGTCTGAATTATGTACTTGGAGCTCGATTATCAATTCAGGGCTTCTCACTTCCCCTGCTTCACACACTGCTTCTACCGCACAAACAGCCAGACACAACAGGATCTTTATCGAGTAACAGCTCTTTTAGAGGGAGAATGTGCCACAGCAGCACACCACAAGCATTTCATCTCCATCCCCTGCTCCCTCGTGGTCCGCCTGGCAGCAAACGACTTCCTCCTGCTCTGTGCTGGCTTCTTTCTGCTGCAGGGAAGCAGAAAGATTAAGCATGCAGCAGAAGTGCAAACTTCCCAGAGACACAGCCCTACCAACAGGCTTTTCTCCCTGCCCCTGACACGGGATGGGGAGTCCTCTGGGAGATGCAGAGAAGGTCAATGCAAACTCACCAAGGGCAGCAACCTGTAGGGAACACATAGGGAAGGGCACCAACTGCAAGAAGGAGAAGTTTAATGGTATACCAAGATCATTTTCTGCATGCACATGGCCTTCAGCATCATTGTAAATAATACTCTTAATAAAGAGCCAATTAGCCTAACAATCTCATTACTATCCCGCATGCAGTGTAGGAAGAACTAGCCTACAGCGTGACTGAGCGAAGATGCATTCTCGACTGCACGTTTCCTGCTATAATGTATGTAGGCATAAGGAGGCCTAAATAGATGTGCAAGAGGCGAAAAGCATGGAGAGCTGAGAGAGTGGCATGCAACTTTATAAAGAAGGTCCCTTGGCCTGGAGCTTTGCATCAACCCTCATTAACAAAACCTAGACCAACTTGCTGCAACAGCCCCGCACACCCCCTCTGAGCACCGACTGCCTGGCTGGCTCCACAGCCTCCCGGTGCTGGGCTCGGTGCTGGGGCAGGGCTCTGCACAGGGCAGGAGGGGCTGTGGCGGGGGGGTGGCACAGGCTGAGGGTCAGTACCAGAGCTGCAGGCAGGACCGCAGGCTTGCTGCAGAGCAGTGAGCGAGGATGTTGGGACATGATCCGAGCAGGGAAGGTGGAGGGTGAGGAGAAATCTGGGCACTGTGGATGTCTGTTATTTCTTGAGAAAAGAGTCCAGGACTGGAGATGCTTTGCCAAAATCATGCAAGTGACATTTGCACAGAGGCCATTCATGTTACACGTGGCTCATGCTAGCATGGAAATTCACAGAGAATTATTGCATAGGTTCTAGTGACAATGCAGTAAGACTTTAAACAAAACGGTTTTGTCTTATATCCGTCCCTCAAACCTCAGGCTTCCATTTTTCCTTCACAGAACTGAAAAAATATGCAGGCTGATTTTGGAGTAGCTCGCATGTAAATCATCCCCTTGGGCTTGGGCCTCTCACGCTGGAGTTCAGCCTGAGTGACTTTTTATAGCTGAGTTATAAACTTTTAAATGCCAGACTTAATCAGAGCTACCGAGATGGCCATTACAGGAGCGGTTTAAGTGGCACAGCCCTGATATATGATAGCACAGAAAGAAGGTAGGTGGCTTATCCACAGTGAGCAGGCTGTCTGGAAGGGAGGGGTCTGGTGGCTGGAAGTGGGCACAACTGAGTCGCAGATCTTCTGAGTTTTGCTCTTGCCCTTGTGCTACTGCTCATTGACTTCGAGCAAGTTCCCTCAGGCTGTACTGCCCTGAGCAGACAAGTCTCAGACCAAAATCTGAGAGGAAATTGTGGCTCACCATGCCCTGGTTTTCCCAACATGCTAATGAGAATGCAAATATGTATCTGCCTCCCCCAGGGAAGTCGTGAGAATTGTTGGTGAATTGGACTGGGGTTTAACGTATGTCATGCAGACTCAAAACATACAAATCTGAAAGCTTCATTTATGGTGGACTTAGAGCAACCACCCATAAAAATCATACTGACTAATTATAATCACAGACACATCAGACACTGAAGAGTCTAAAAGACTTAGGGCTCAGGTTTAAGGGGGACTAATGCTGCTTTGCTCTGAACAGGAAGCTTTGCAAAACTTCAAGACCCCTAATTTTGCAAGTTCTGAGACACCCAGCAGGTTCCATCTGTGGATCTGAGAGCCTCCCCAGCTCTGCAACATCTTTGTGGTCTAAGCAGAACTGGACAGTCATCGGTGTGAGAGCAGATGCTTGGACAGAGAAATTGTTCTGAATGAAAACAGTACAGGAACTTTTCAGGGTCTTCTTTCTAAATTTATTCAATTATTAAACAAACAGAAACTACAGCATGCATCAGATACTTTTTTTTATTGTACAACAAAACTATGGACTTGTTTGTATTTGCAGCATTTCCAGCAACATCAGGCAGACTAGTTTTGCACAGTCACTAGAGTGTCGCATCATGAATTATTAAATCAGTGCTTCGTGGTAATACATAATTTCTTATCAATTATTCATGCTAATGTGTGTGTAGTTTACTTAATTGTGTTATTGATGATCAAAAGTAATTTCCTGAAAATCCTCAAGGACAGAAAATTTAATCAGCGTAACTACTTTTCAGATGCAATGCTGTTAAGTATTCTTAATTTGCTCAACAATTCACTTATTTATGTACCTTTCTGGAGGAAATACGAGTTTAATCAAACAATTAGATTGAAGAGTTAGTGTACAGAAGGGCTGAAGTTCAACTGAATGCAAGGTAATTATGTTGAAATGAAGTTGGGCCTGCCTCTTTGGAATGGAATATTTTTTTAGTCTTTTTTTTTTAGAGAGGGGGCGCACAAATAAATTACGGTTGGGAAGATGACTAAGAAAACAGTGATTCTCTCCTCATCACAAAGCATACAGCAATTGATTTTGTTTTGGTGGAAGAAAAAGGTTGTCGTTGTTGTTTAAACTAAGCCATAACTTGCAGCCAAAGAAGCCACCTCCACCTACAGTTCAGCAGAGCAGCTCCTGAGGCTGGAACACAAAGGCCGATCACAGACTACTGCGTCTTCCTCCCTGCCATTAGGACAGTTCACGGTTGCCAAAAGAAACACACGGTGTGGCAAAAGTAAAGCAAAATGACTCCATTTGATGAAAGTGGGCCCTGTCAGACTTTCATTTGTACTTGGATCCAAGGGCAGACCCAACAATGCCCTCTCTGTTGGCTTGTGCCCAGAAGGTGCAAACGCCACCGTGGGGGAATGCCTGGTACCCTTCACTCCTGGAGCAATGAAGGTGCAAGGTGCTGTCAAGCTACTCCCTGAAGACCAGGGCTTCCACCCTTTGAGTGGGTGCTGACACCGCGCCCTGCCTCAGGGAAAGGAACCTCAACACCAGGGAGTACGGGAGGGTCCTGTGAGCCCCAGAGAAGTCTCAGGTTCTGTGAAATTCCTGGTCTGAGATCACCTAGGTGGGGGAGAGACATTTTTGCTGCCAACCTCACTTGGAACTGCCTTTCCAAGGACATCCCCCAGCCCAGATCCTGTGAGTAGCCAAACAGAACCCCACATAAAAGCATGTGCTCAGCACATTGCAGGAGGTCCTCAGCACAATGTGCAGGATCAGAGCTGACAGGAGTCCTTCCACTAGTCTCCATGTTACTTGGCCAAGTCTCAAGAGAAGTGTTTTCACTCTGTCCTCCGGGGACACCTGCAGACAAACCTAAGGAATCTGAAAAGACACCTGAGAAAAAGCAAGTCCTTGTCACTAAGTTTAAATCTGCATGTGCATTTCCCATGTGAAAAAATGTAGGGCAACCCAGATTAAAATGCCTGCTCCAGCATCAGATCTGTCTGCTTTGCTTTTTGGGCAAAGGTGAGTTTTGGGTCTAGATAAGACTGTATTTCCTGAGGCATCAATTTCTCCTTTGCACTGTGCTCACTCTGTAATAATTAAGACATTTTTCCCATCTAGATTCATTACAACAAGCCTTCAGTGAATAGAATAGTCTGATTTTGGATGACATAAAGGAATATCCTTCCAAGCTTTATTTCCTCTTTATTAAAAACAAAACATGCAAGGACATATTTGCAGTATTGCAATGCAGGATTATTTTGTTTTCCAGTCTGTCTCTCCGACAGAATGGTACTGAATTACTCCCAGATTTGTGCAGATCTAGACACAACTGCACTCCCCATTAATTACCAGCATTACCGTTTGGAGCTACGAACGCTGCTCGGGAGTCATGTCTCTTACGTCTAACCCAGGGAATAGCAAGAGTAACAGGCTAATAATGTTCACATAGAGACTAGTGCAAGGATTTTATTCACAGGTAAACTGATCTCAGCAAATTCCTGGTAACCTACTCCGTGGAAAGTTTCCATTTTGGGGAAAAGAAGGGAGAAGGGGAAAATTATGAAGAGTTTTGTTCTGTTTGCTGCTTCTCTTACCTCTTACACCTGGCTTGCCTGGGATAGATTTGAAGTCAAATGCCATCAGAAAACAGTAGGCCAAATCGGTATATACCTGCATGTTCCTTCACCTCTGCTGCGCACAGTGGGGTAAATGGCGCCTGGATGCCTCTGCTGCCCCAGACCTCACTTCTGGAAGCGCTGCCCCGCTGCCAGCCCTCCAGCTCATGTGGGACGGGAAGCTGAGACGTGCGGGAGCAAGCCAGGATCCCGGGCGGTTTGCTTTATCTGGGATGCAGAGGCAGAGCTAAAAACAGTTTCACGAACGTTTCCAAACACAGATAGTGCCGATAAATCAGGGGAATGAACCTACAGCAGCGCAAGAAAAGCAAGGGTGCGTGAAAGGCAGCCTGAGAGGCCGCTCAGACTTGCCGGGTCCCTGGCAGCCCCGTGATGTCCTGCCGGCCCGTGATGTCCTGCCGGGGCACGGCCGCGCTGCAGTTCCCTGTGGCAGGTCCCTGCCCTGAGCTGAGGGGCCTGTGCCAGGCCGGTCTCATACACTCTTCTCCCCTTCCATGTGCTCCTTGGCTGGGGGGGGCTGCTTGTCCTGGCCGCCCTCCAGGCCGGCTTTGGCGGGAGGAGTGGGGCTGCTGCTGGCGGCGGGCAGGAGGTTGGCGGACTGCAGCACGGCCTCCGAGTGCTCCCGGGCCTTCATGCGCAGCGCGGCCACGCTGGCGGTGCGGTTGCTTTGGCAGCCGTAGGTGGGCAGGAAGGAGAGGCCCATGGGGTCTGGAACGCAGCACGAGCACAGCGGGCTCCCTGCGGAGGAAGGAGACAAGGCAGCATCACTGATGGGGGAGGTCATGGGCACTGTCCGACTGTTCCCTCCGTGGTCAGTCTGGAGAGGGCAGAGTCAGGGTTGGAGTCTCAGATGGCAACAGCCCCTTCTCCTATTGACCTGCAGTGGGTGCACAGAGGTTCTCTGGGTCAGGGCTAGAAAACAGCAGATCCTGTTCTGCTGAGGCCCACTGCGAAGGACCTTACACCATGAGTCGTCCAGGGTGGCAAACAGGGTGAGCGAGGGTAAGCAGAGCCAGAAGGGAGCAGGGAAGTTTAGACCACGAGTGAGACTTCCCCACAAGCAAGGCTGAGCTTGTCCCCTGCTCTCATACCCAGCTGCTGCACTGTGGCTACCCTCAGCCCCATGCTGGAGGCATCCCTGCCTTCCCCTGCACACTGAAGCCTGATCACTTTGGGCAGCTGCATTTGCTGGGTGTGTGGGGGTCCCATCACCTAAAAGGCCCCACAGCTGAAAGATTATTGTGGAGAGAAAGGTGAAAATATCCTGATTATTATGCAGGAACTAATGATGTTTTCCTGTCTCACTGTAGGATGAGATATGCTTTTCCTTGGCCAGGCCCCTCCCAGATACTTGGCGTCATGTCTACCTGCAGGTGTCTGTTCTGCCTTCACCCACCCAACATCTGCGCTGCTTTGAGGATGGCACCTCATAAAGAATGGCCTCCAGAAGTGAGCCAGGGCCACCTAAAGCTACTGCTTGGCTTAAGGGTCCCTTAAGGGTCCCATCTTTCCATATGGAAAGATGGGCCAGACCATCTCTGCCCTGTCATCTGAGACACATAGGTTGTTCCAAGCAGGCAATAAAACACTGGAGAGAGGGTAAAGTGGGTATTTCTCTCCCTTTAAACCAAAAGGCTCCCCTGCAACCCACTGACAGAAGCAGTCATCACTCCACCAGCTGCCTTCCTGAACTGGACCACTGCATGCTTTTCCTCTGGCTTATCTTTGATAACCCTGGGACCTGGGACAGTTCCCAAGCGAGCACATCTGGAAGTGTAGGCTGACCACTGCACAGGACATACAGTCCATCCGAAAAGCCACCCTCATACCTAGCTTAGATGTATCTATTGAATGAAAGAATGTGTCAGAGGAGTAGGGAGGGGAGGCAGGGTGGGATGGCTGAGCTCCTGCTTTATTTTTCTCTCTGGTGAGAAATGTTGGGTGACACCATTTTTCCAGGGGTCTCAGAGGCTACACAAATGCCACATCCTCTTCTATGCCCCAGCAAAAGCCTGTCCTTTGCTGATACACTGCCTCCCAACAAGAAACAGCCTGGCCACACACATCCTGACACAATGCAATGTCTTCCTCTGATCTTTCCAAGCCAAGGACTTGCTTTAATTTCTGCAATTAATATTTGAGTTAAATGGCTCATGACTAAGTGATGGAACTAATAACCTGCAGGGAGCAGGTAGTCTTTCTTTTACACTTCTGCTCTCGGTAGCAACGGGTCAGCACCCATCTGCTAAGGATGAAGGCAGACAGTTGTTTGTTTTTAGGATGTTGGCAAGACTTCTCCACAGCAATTGTCAGAGATTAGCAGCTTGCAAGTAACATTCAGGAGAAAGTACTCTTTGCATTTTAAAAAACAGAATCTACAAGGGACAAGTTATTAACATAACTGGAAAGTCTTCTCTTCTCTTCTCTTGTAATACTCCTCTGACAGAACATATGAGCAGCAGACCAACCTTCCATGGGTCCAGCCATTCAAGTGAATTGCACAAGCAAGTTTCAACACTTGGCTAAAATCCTCCATTTTTGCTTTTAGCACTAGAAAGCTCAGTCTTGAATGTTGTGGCTGCTTTGAGCAGGTCAGAAGGAGGGTTTATAACAAAATCCACTCAGGAACACAACTTAACAGTTCTTGCCACCACCAACCATGCTCATAAAGTCATTTTTCGCTTGCTGAATTGCAGCCACTTCAGGGGTGCTGGACAGCCACTGTTTTAACAAAGGGGAGGAGAGGAAGATCAGCACTTCAGAGTCCGTATGGTATGCAGCAGGTCTCTAGCTGTAGAAGCCACACAGAGGTCTGTTTTTTCACTACTGTTAATCCCCACTATCTTCAGGCTCTGCAATGGGGGAGCATGGAAGCCTGCCTGTGCATCAGCTGGTTTTGCACTGCTGCTTTCTAACACAAACTGAGTGAGACTTTTGAGTGTGGCTGTTCAGCTCCCAGGCTGAGGGGAGGGCTGCCCCACCGGTGGTACCTAACGCAGGACTGAGCACAGACATCATCTGCTTAGTGGGAGGTGGGGAGAAGTGCAAAAGAGTCTTCCCTTTTTCAAAGGAGCAGGAATCATCTCTATCCCCTAACAGTGATTTTCATTCCATTGTTAGAGAGGGATAAAATATTTATCAGTATTCAGTACCAATCTAAGCTCTTTGTTTAATAATTAGATCTGATATTACCTAGTGGCTCTGCAACCTGAGGGTGCAGCTACCTGTGGTGGAAACTAGGCTATCTCTAGCAATAATTCACCTATAAACCATTCCTTTCATTTTCACTGAGGTTAAAACACTTGCAAACAAGTGTTCACACCCAAAATAAAATGTAAAGTAGCAAGTGTAATTTGTCCCAGGGTCCAGCTAGAATACAAGACAGTAGGATTTAGCCCTGTTTCTTTTTAATGCAGGTTGTAAGGCAATTTGAATCTACCTTACAATTGCCTGTGTCTGTGAGTAGTAACTCCAGTGAAATCTATCGGCCTTTGCTGGCACAATAGCCAAAACAAATGATGGGAGACTGAGGAGCCCGAGGTCTCTACCTGTCCTTCAATCAGACCACGCTGGACAGTGATGTGACTTACATCAAGAAAGAAGCATCCACATACAGCAGACATCAGCGGGTTTTTTACATCTTATTGCAGTAACCCTGAGTCCATAGTGGGGAAGGAATCACTCCTACTTATTTTGATCTTCAAAGGGGTTTAGGCTCCCATCAAAATTAGTGAGGGTTTAGCCATTAGCCCTAGACCTTGATCCAGCTCCCACTAACACCTATAACAGTCTGATATTACTTTAATGGGATTTGGATCAAGTTGCTACAATACTGACAGGGTACCATTTTCTTTCTTTCAGGAACTTACTGCCTCCTGTACACAAAATTAAAATACACAATTAGATTTCCATTAACTTACAGCAAATTCTGCTGAATTGATCTGAACCTCCTTGTATTCCTATATGAGATCATACTTTAAATGCTCAGCCTGAACATAAATACTTAATGTAATAAATACAGTCTGAAATATTTGATCCACTTGGCAGTTTAATTGATCTACTACAGAGACTGACAGGAAAAATTAAATTAGTTCTGTCTTGTGTCTGCCAACATCACATTTCAATTGTAAGAATATTTGATCTACAGTTTTGGTTGTGGACCCTCTTGTTCAGTTTCAAGGTTCAGTTTCAGCTGAGAAGAGTGGGGTGGGAGCAGGGCCCATATTGATACATAAGTATTTAAAATATATGGTTTGTATTTCAACTCAACAGTTTAAAGAATTTATTAGATTAGATAGCCTTTCCAAAAAGCAAAACCCCAGTTCCTTTCCTTTTTCAGTATTTGTGCATATCAGCATTTGATGTGGACAGCCGAATAGCAACCTCTCATGGAGGTTTAAAGGAAAAAATTCCATTTAAAATCCTCATCTGTCAATGCATGCTGTTTAGTTTTTAGAGAAAATATTATGCTTCGTTTAAGTATTGTTTTCTTCTGATAGTAATCACATTGGTTTGCTTGAGCTCTAAATCCTCATAAACTCTGAAATCCCTTTCAGAAAGGTTGGAAGGTCAACAACAACCTCAAGTTCATACTGTCATGTACCAGTGAGCTGATTCAAAGGGAGCTCCCTCTTGATCTTCATACATGATGTCAACACTCCGTCTAATAAAGTCTGAGGCACAAGCAGGAAAAGAATAAGTGGCTTTATCCAAATCTTCTTGAGCTTTGAAACAGGAGGTTCAGAAAAGCAAGAAAGGCATGAACTTAAAGCCTTATACGGAGAAGCGCCAGATGTTCCTCATATAATTTAGGGTAGCCTCAAGGCTGCTAAAGTTGAGCTAGATAGTTCCTCCTTCTAGTGCCTAAGTTGGTTAAGTGTGGAAGGCACCCTGTGCTTCCCAGAGGCTGGAAGAACACTTCAGAGCTGACAGCAGAGTCCAAATCTTATAATTTCACATCTCCTTGGCTTGTGAAGCCTACATGCCCAATATAAACAACAGAGAGCTGATGATCTGGTTCGGTTGCTCTAGCAGGAGTCTTTTTGTGTAAATAACTTGATACTGGAACTAGAGGATTTCGTCCTCCTTTATTTGTGCCATTAGTACTGTTTCAAAAAATAATTCAGAAGCCAGGACCTTGCCTGTTTGGACAGGAAAGCTGGCAGCAAAACCCATAAGAGCTGGAAGAACAGAACCAGCCCTTTGAATACTGTCAGCTCAGCGATTTACCACTCTTCCCTTGCACATCAGAAACATGATCTGACCCTAAATACTGCTGACATGTCACTCCAAGACACTGTCCAGCTAAGATTTACTGAGCTAATCAAGAGTTTTCCTGGAGGAACAAGTCATCACGCTTTTCCTTCCCACGGCTCTTAGGGCTTCTAGTATCTGCATATTCTCTAATATTTGCGATAAAAGACAAAAAAATCTACCCGAAAGGTAGGGCAGTGCTGGAGTCGAGGACTGATGTTATGGGAATCAAAGTAATTTGCTGAAGGTCTGTGCATCTGCAGCAGACTAAATAAATGTTATAAATCCTCTAAAGTAGCAGGTAGACTAGGGAAAAAACAGAACCTATTTGATATATTTGCTATATTACCTGAGAAAAGTCAAGAAGTACATAACCAAGAATGACAGAGAAAATAAAGGACCCCAAGAGTTTTGATTCCTATTTCCCAGTCTTATGGTAAGCAGTGGGAGTTCAACCCAGTAAACACCAGTTCAAGGGTAAGTTAGGTCCTTGAACACTTCTTTCTCAGCTTTGGCCCTGGGAATTGCCCAATGGAATCAGGCAAATTTTCTTCATCTTTCCATAATAGAAATTGAAATGTAATGGGTGGGCAGTTCTAGTTGTTACGAGGTTTTTTTCCTGGATACTGCAATTAAGCCTCCCTAATATGAACAACAGCAACCACAGCAGCAACAAACCATAAAAGAGCCTAATCAATGGTACCCTGGAATATCCACTTTGATGTGCATAATGCAGTCCTGCTTCTCTGTCAGCGGTGTGGATGTGCCGTGAAAACCAACTGAGCTATAACTTGCACAAAGAAGAGCTGTGGGTGAATTATGAAAGTAATTCCCTGGCAAGTGTAATTATTTCTCTCCACATACACTTCACTCATCACGGGGTCTAGGGAAATTTCAGTGGAATGGAACAGACACACTCTTGGCCTCAGCCACCAGAATGGTAGAATACTTCCGCTAAAAAATGGAGATTCTTGTTTACACCCATTAATAACATCTTCTACATTAATGAATTGCATTCATGCTGTCATCCATTAAGAAGGTACTTTGAGGTCTCTCTCTACACAGAACACTAGCTTCTCCTGATGACTCTATTGTTATACAGCCCATAAATAAAACAAGTATTTTCCCTTTATATTTGAGGTCTGCAATTAAATCCACTAAATGGACTGCAGATGCATGGTTTACAGTAAGTGATGCATCTTGGAAGATCATGGAAATGTCAAAGTCACCACAATGAAGTAGCATAGTTGTCAAATTAGGGCAATTTCGGAGAGTAACAAACACCAGAAATTTCATTTATGCAAACCAACCTTCTTCATGACTATGGACAGTGATAAAGAACTAAAACCCTGAAGCAGGAAACCCTGTATACCACAGAAATTATAATCTTATGCTAATTTTTCAAATGAGAAATCGTATTTCTTGAAAGAATAGTATGTAGTGAGGTGTTATGGTAGCTGACAGATGCTTGCTAAGTACAGCCGCCGATGTGCTAAACTTCAGGGAGGGAGAGGACTCAGCTAAGGAAAGGAGAAGGTCTGTTGTATTACTGAATAGAGAATGATTGGTAGAAACAAACTGTCCAGTGGTAATATACTCTTCTTTGGAAAAGTCTAAGCTCTGAATTGCAGTTACGGTTGCTATTGTATAGCCAGCCTGCTTTCTTCACAGAACACCCTGTGATGGTAACACCATCCCTTTGAGGGAAACATAAAAATCTCCATTTCAGAGATAGCAGGGTTCATGGGGCATAGTGCTTAGGGAGAACAGCTTTCTCCTCATTCATCAGAGCAGACCTAGTCTCAGTCTCCAACACTATCCCCCATGTACCTGGAAGTGGCACATGTGGGGTTCGGATGAGCACTTACCGAGAGCCCAGAGCCACACAAAGCATAAGGCAAGCTTACAGTGCACTGCACAGTCTTTCCAAAAGCAAAGTTGCAGGCTCAGTCCCTGCCTCACGCTAGGCCGTCCAGAGATTTCTTGTCTGACCAACTTCACCGTCAACTGCTATATCCTTATACTACAAACTAGATCCAGGAGCCATGTGTCCTAGACAGTTTATGTAGCCTTGGAAATCTGGGTCTGGAGCCAAGCAATCAAAGTCAGAGGAGAAAGAGAGGTATTAGTTTCTTTACAGAAGACAGAACTCTCAGGTGGCAGAATGAAAATGGTCCCTGAGAGCATAAAATAATTATTAATTAGTTACATCACCATCATCACTTGTTATCCACTGTATTGATTTTAATTGTCTCCTTCTAAGCATCAGTGAAATATTACTCACTGACACCAACAAAGTGTTGGCTCACAAGCCCGACAAAGCATGTCTTGTCTCCTCAAAAGGGTAAGAAAACAACGTAGACTTCCCAGTAGTGTCTGATGTGCTGAGAGTGCCCATTTGTCTGCAGGCAGCTTTTACAGCCTTATTGAAGATAAGATCCCCTTTAGTGGCCAGGATTATTCTCCCAAAGGTGGGAATACGTATCTATTTAGGGGATCCACGTAGAGGAGCTGTATTTAATTTGACATTTGCTTAGAAGAAAGTGGGGTTATGCATCCATTGGTAGTGAAGTGGTGCTTCGATTCTGGAGCAACTATTTTGCTTTCAAAAGCACAGAGAAATCCTGGTAGTTTCAAAACATGGCTGGCACAAGAGAGATACCAGGAAGAGCTCTTGATCATTTCACTCTTCAATAAAACTTGCAAAATCTTGAAAAGACTTCCTACTTGGTGAATTTGTCCTCATCCAAGCAATCAAAAAATGAAACAGCTCAGAATTTTATTCCCTGTGCTGAGTTTGATGGGATTTCATGTAACATGAAGTCCTATGCCCTCAGAAACACTGTGGCAGAGTTTCCACTGCAAAACACGACTAGATTCTCAAGGTTTAGATCAAGGTTCCTCAAGGCTTAGGTCACTTGATTAAGACACATAAGGACACAGACAGTGCCCACCTCAGTGCAGGGTTAGTTCTTGTTTGACAGGCCTGAAGCGTACAAGTCAGCTTCTAGCTCAAAGGGGGAAATGAGAAGGGAAATTCAAACAGAGTTGAGCAAGACAAAGAAGGTCATATAAAGGTTTTGTGAACACTGTGTCTCTCCCTGTCCTTCCCTTCCTTCCCACAACCTTTATCTCTTCTTCCAGACTGGCATGTGAGCTTGGCCGTGCTCTCAAATGCATTGGTTTAGATGAGCCATCATTCACCTCATGTTTCCATACCAAAGAAAAACAACACACAAATCAGGCCTGTGATACTTTTGGTCCCCTCAGAATCTCTAGAGACCATCCTATTCATCATTGACAATTAACAAGACTGAAGCTCAGGTTCTGAGGTGCATAGTCCCTACCCCAGCCCAAGTGAATTCCTCTTGGAGATAGAGGGAAATAGGAACTTGTGGAGATGAGCCAAGGAAAGAGGAGTCAATACTCCATATAAAAATACCACAGGAAAGATGCTACAATTATCCTCTGCTGAAAAAACGATCACATTTGCCACCTTATAGAATAAGAAATTCTACCCCCTTAACCTCAAAGCCAAAATTTGACATTACCTGAGACCTAGCTGCAGAAGAAAAAGACCTCCCCACAAAGCAGGAGCTCAGCCTACCAGTTCTTTGCAAGTGTAACAATATGCTGACAGGTATAGGCAAAGCTCCACAAAGTAGGTGGATATGCAGATATGAACATCTGTAGCTGGATTTCTTAAAATCAGAATATACTATGTTATCCCGGTCCCCTTGCATGTATCTGGAGATTTCTGGTAACAGGCAGGAATTATAAACCAGACATTTCAGCAATGAACTGCACACGTAGCTGACAACATTCGTCAAGATCACATGCATGCATCTAATAACTGACCATCATTATACAAATTATAAAAAACCTAAGTTTTCAGTGGGGACAAATTTTTCAGGGGCGCTGCCTTTTAGCCTGGGCAACTGACTATCTAATAAGTATCTCTATAAGAGATTCAGGAATAGGATTTTTCCTGCCCCTAAGTTGTAAAACTGATATCAAGCAAAAAGGAGCAAATTATTAATTTCTTAGTTTAGCGGGTGAGCTGTAAAATCAGAAAAAAATATCTGGAAATCTTCCAAATAAATAAAACAGAGGGGGGGTGGGAAACTCATGACAATTTTTTCCCATTCATTTCTATTTCACTTTGCTTGGGTTTTTTTTATTGAGGTTAGTCTTCTTAAAATTTAGGTACATTTAAACATGAAACAAGTGAGAACAATGTATTGATGCACTCAATTTTGAAAATGCTTAAATGTAAATTTTAAGGAAAAGAAATCCCTTACTTCCATCCAAAATTATTCATTGAACACAACCCCATTTCCACACCTTTACACCCACCTGAGACTACATTTACCAATGAACAATCTTATTGCGTGAAGAGTTTCACCTGTATCTACACCAGAGATGCTGTTCCTGCCCAACAAAAGGCAAAAGTCTCTGCCCCAAGACTTTGCAGTCAAGGGGCAGAGAACAAGAGGACTCATGCAGTCCAGCAGCCCCTGACTGCTTACGGGGTTTAGGTTGACAGTCATCTTTAAGTTTTAGGGTTCAGGTCACTCCTGTGCGGCTTTTCTTGATTCAAAATCACAGATCCCACACCTATCAAAATAGCAGTAGCTGTATGGTGTGCCTGACTTCAGCTTTTCTGGAAAGACACAAAGGAAGGGGGAACAGAGATCTGGACACTGGACTTAATGCAGAACTCAGCATTTCCAAGCATTTGCCTCAGGAATATACCTTGGCAATCCTGAGTTAACTGGAAATACCCACAAAGAGCATGAGGTGTGCCAGAGAACATAGTGAGAGGTATTAGAGGACATTTGTGTTCATAGCAGAGGGTCTTAAACTGGGAAACTTTCCTCACAAATTATTGCACTACATTGGGGCATAGAATAAATGTATGTGCCACTTTGTGCTTGGCAGTGCTATGAGGCTTAACATCCTATAAATCTATAAATTGAATTCATCCTGCTTACACCCTTAGTCTTATAAATTGTTAGACTAGGAACAGCTAATGGATCAGCTGGCGATTTATTTTTAAAAGATGCATACTGCTGCTTTCTGGGAACTGGAAAAGATATGGACACTGGATGTACCCTTCCTGAAGCATGGGTCCCAAGTAATGAGGAATTACTTTGTATCCTCCCCTGTCCCCACATACAAGCTTTATTCAAGTTCTCAAAGGGGACCTACTGTTCAAGAAGAGAAAAGTCTGGCGTTGTGCAGAGATGTACTGCAAAGGAAACCGTATGCAAAGAGCGGATGAGGCATCAGTAACGGTGCCAGGTAATGTATAATGCAAAAGGATGTGTATAACTAATTTATTAGTATAAATTCTAGTCTGAAAATAAAAGCATATGCAAAGAAGGCTCTGAAGGATCAAACCCTGCCTGCCTTGCTCCCTGCGACAAACCCTGACCCCACTAAAACTAACTGCGTGAAATGAAGGAGCTTCACCACAAATGGTGCTACAGGTTACAACAGGAGACTCACTCCTGTACCTGCAGCATTGGTTAGTGCAATTACTGCCAATCATAACAGAAAGAAGGATCCATCATTTCCCAAAGGCTTCCCCACTGCCTCAAGTGGGACCATGCTGCTTAGCTTGAGAGAGCTGCTCTTTGAGCTTACCCCTGAAGTTAAACCAAGTCACTTACCTTTTAGAGAAGCGACGTGAGATAAAGCTTGTGCATAGGTGGCTGTGTTGAGAAGAGTCCCTGGGAGGCAGGAGGGGAAGAAAGGTCCTGTAGGACCCACTGCTCGACTCAGGCTGATGGAGAAGAAAAAACAATGTCCTTAAAATACAGAACAAGCTGATGCCAAAGACAGCATTTGTGCATGCACACAAACACCTTGGTTTCTCAACATCCAACTAGACAGGACCAAGCCTAGATAACATTAACCTCCCACAGCCACCAGTTTCTCAGCATCTCCACTGGGAGAAGTGAGTTGAACAAGAGACAGCGTATCTTCTAATGATTTGGGCTGTACCTGAATATGATACTGCGTAGGTCAAGACTTAGCAGCAAGCAAGTCTGTATGCTCGCCTCAAAGAAAGATAGTTGATAACAAGTATTACTCTTACCTCTGCTGGACCTCCAGACCCTCTTTTTTATTCCTGGCTTGA